>NW_027181689.1:9456500-10707500 GCF_028537555.1 Battus philenor | reverse complement strand
GAAAGGCCGTAAACAATACCATACTGTAAGCTATACCTACTTATAAAATAGCTTGTTGGAATATGAAAAAACTTTCTTGTTACGACGGCAAAGTTAATAGTTATAGCCGCGGGGGGGGTCAGGTCTAGGGGGCGCCAGGGTTTTATTGCACACGGGCGCTACACGAGCTAGAGCCGCCCCTGCATATATACTTATAATAAATACAGTAAATATACATAATTATAAATACTACAAACTGACTTAGATCGCACTTTATATTGTTGAAGCTATTTCGAATTTGTGACGTAAAATGAACCCATATACTTTTAATAATTTATTTATATAATTATCCACATAGGATAAGTCACAGTGAACACATATATACGTATTAAAATACATGTACATAATGAAATCAAAATGCTAAGGAACTTTTTCCCAAATCTATTATAAAATTTAAATTGAAAATATATTCATTCTAATAGGCATATAAGCAGCAAGCTACCACTAGTTCAAAATTCTGATCTGAGAAGAGCAGAAGAAACTCAACAGTTGCTTTTTCAAATGAAATTCGACAGTTTTTTTTCGTGTACATTATAGTATCAATCATGTAAATGAGACAAACCAAGTTACACACATTTCGATCAACTAAAAACTGTTTAATGCTTTAATAAGATATATATAATATAATAAAAACCTTAAAACCAAGTAACGAAAGGTCTAAAATGTCTTGTATAACTATATTATATATCTATATTATATATACGTACAAATATAGGATTTGATAACTTTTTAAAGAAGAGACATTTTGTCCAAAATACTGCTATGTGTACAGGCGAAGACCTTTTATAAAAAGGTTCAAGGTCAATCTGAACATTGCTTTGAGCTTCGCTGGCAGATCGGAACACAAGTAACGAGGTCTTTTAAAGACGGAATGTCACTATATATAAATGATGACGCATAAATATTATGTTATTAAAAATGTACTGCGAAGCAACCATTGGAACACCTATTTGGTTAAAAACATCTCTCAGTTAATCTCTGGCTTATATATATATATATATATATCTAATATATAAAATTCTCGTGTCACGGTGTTCGAACTTGAATTCCTCCGAAACGACTTGACCGATTTTTACCAAATTTTACATGCGTATTCAGTATGTCTGAGAATCGGCTACTATCTATTTTCTATACCCCTAAGTGATAAAGGTTGTTCACACTTAAAAAAATTTTTTTATTTTTTTAACGAAATTTTTTGTTTTTATTTTTTTATGATACAGCATACAAGAATACATACAACCATAAATTTTCACCCCTCTACGATCAACCCATATTTTTTATTTGTTATTAAAATATCAATTTTTTTTTTGCAAAACAACGTTTGCGGGATTAGCTAGTATATATATATATAACCTGTACATTCGAAAGTAGAGTCGACAGAAGTATAATCCTTTCGCGTCAATATATATATATATATAGATAGATATATATCGAAAACTAATAAAAAATGTATGAATGAAACCTGTAGTCATCCTCTAGTTACGTCCATAGAGGAAAAGAGATCTATTCACATATGTATTAACTCATTGTGATATCTCTGGAACCGTAAGAGGTATAGGCTTGAAATGTTATATAAGTACACCAATACCTCGCTTTGCGTCGTTTCGTTTTGCGTTTTTTCGAAGTGCGTCGCTGCTTAATTAGTACTAATTTTCACAGTGCGTCGTTAGATTTTCGAGGTTGCGTTGTTTTGGGTTCGAGTCTTTAATTATTTTTTTTCCAAAAGATATATACACTTTTGTTTCTAATTGCGCCATGCCATCAAAACTCGGGGATTCCCTTTCTAGTTAAAAATCAACGCAATTTTAATACAATTTTATTTTCACTTTGTTTTGCTAATTTTGGAGTTCAGTTTTAATTACGCAGTGTGTTGTAATGTAGTGCGTTGTGTTTTTTTTTAAAGAGAATAGTAAATTTATATAAATTTTAACGTGTTGTTTCTGGTAACAAAAAAGGCATATATTTTTCCAATTTATTTATTGGCAGAGTTATATTATTTTTGTTTTTTAAATGTTTACTTTGTTCAATTTTCTTTTTAAAAAGTAGCATTCCGTGACCCTGGAACCTATCTTCGATCTTTACATGGTTTGCTATTGAAAATCTATTCACTTTTCGGCGTTTCAATTTGCGTCGTGTTTTTTTGGAACGTAACCACGACGCAAAGTGAGGTATTGGTTTAAATTTTTTTTTAATAAACACAACTTATTTTAACATCTATCATCTATGTTTTAGTACATATTACGAAGTTCAATAACGTATTTCGATAAGTAAATATATGTACGTATTTTAAAGCGGAAAAATTTTATCTAATAGGAAACGAATGGTATTCCAAGGTCTTTCTGTAACAATAAAATTGAATTTGGAACGGATACTGTAGGAAAATTTTAACGCAGTAATTCAACATTACATTTCGTTATCCACAAAAATCTATACTATGTTATGATAAATTCAATAAAAAAAACTTTTAAGTTAAACGGTTTTTTGATACCCATATTGTGATGGTTGTGGAAAAATATGTAGTCCGCCATATTGGAACGGCGTCCATCTTGAATTTTAAATTTTGACATAATCATCTTGTTTTACTAGTGTAGCCCTTTCATTTGATACCCATATTGAGGGGGTTAAGGAAAATTATGTAATCCGCCATTTTGTATCGGCGGCCATCTTAAATTTAAAATGTTATTGATTTTATTATATTGTATTGTCATCTAAATTAAATGTGTGTACCAAATTTCAGATCAATCTGACAACGGGAAGGTGTTTAAATTTCAATTTCTAATTTTGACTCAAACAAATTCCGTACGGGTCGAACTAAATAAAACCGTTTAAAAAAATTAACAATGTTTCTACCCGGTTTTACTCTACGATATACATTCGTCACTCTGGTGTACGTGGGGGCACACCTAATGACGTCACAGCCTTGTTAATAAGTCCACCAGCGTACATGCACGTGAGTTATTTCAATCACTAACCCAGCCAGGAGTACCCGACTATATCAATCTTCGATAGATGTCTAAGACAATAGATCTTTTTTTAAATTTGTGCGAAACGTTTCCAAATACATTATGTTAAATACATTTGTATGCACCACCTTCACCTTAGCTTGAATGTTTCGATACTAGATAGACATTTATTTTTAAACTAGAATCAATAAGTTATAGATCAAGTCGTAAAAACTAAATGTACATGGGTTTTTACGAATATATTTTGACTTAATTACCCATATTTACTACGGGCATATATTTCCTTTTTTTAAATACATATATAAACATATCACATGTGTAAGTCATTTATATATGTCGTATAGCCATAGTTACTCACTGCAAGGCTTAAGCCTGCCCCAAATAAACCTGTGAGAGTATATACCACAATCGCCATGATTGGCAGGGGATTGGCGATCGAGTGGTATTATAGTGCGCAGAGGACGCTACTGTCCATCCTATGGAAATTTATTCGTGAGAAGTGGTTATATTGTGATATGTATCACTTTGTAACTATACTAAAGAAATGTAGGAAGAAAATTTTCGTCGTCCAAAAAGGCGATGCTTACTCTCTCTATCGTTCTCTCTATCTGGACCTCAGACGTGCATCACGGTCTGGTCCACCTCCAGCTCATAGATGCACGAGGAACTCTTGAGCTTGAACCAACACAGGTGCTCAGAGAATCCGCCGTACCCCTGTGAATATCTGAACCAGGCAAGTGATTGTTTTGAATAAGGCTTACCTTGACGCAATATGAGCGCAGTACCGCTTGATTACGGAAACCAGCTCACAGAGACTTTGAGGTTCAGAAATGGAAACCGCGGTAGACATCCAGCCACTTGGAGTCCATCTTATTAAAGTAGTCATCAGGTAATCACGCTGGACGCTTCTAATTGATATTATTGTAAATCTAAGGGAGGTATGGGATATGTATGCCCAACAGTGGACAACCTACTGCTGCAATGATGATGATGAATATATAAATTGGAAAATTAACTTTAGATAATAATCATTTTTTATTATTAACATATTAATTCTATAAATAGGTCTGCGATCAGTAAATATATTTTTAAGAAATGTATTGAGTTGTGATTATAATAAAACCAGAAGTCATTGCGGTCGTAAAACGCGATAACATAAAGATATATATTACGACTAATGACTATATAACAATGAAATCAAAGAAGTTAATTTCTAAATCAATTATATGTGAAATCAATTTTTAATGACTCTGTTTTCAATGCCTACAATTTTTATACTATAACTAGCTGATCCCGCAAACGTTGTTTTGCAAAAAAAATTTGATATTTAAATTTACAAATAAAAAATAAGGGTTGATCGTAGAGGGGTGAAAATTTATGGTTGTATGTATTCTTGTATGCTGTATCATAAAAAAATAAAAACATAAAATTTCATTAAAAAAATAAAAAAAATTTTTTAAGTGTGAACAACCTTTATCACTTAGGGGTATAGAAAATAGATAGTAGCCGATTCTCAGACTTACTGAATACGCATATTAAATTTGGTAAAAATCAGTCAAGCCGTTTCAGAGGAGTTCAAGTTCAAATACCGTGACACGAGAATTTTATATATTAGATAAATAAATAGAAAGAAATTGTAATTTAAAACCAACGAGGGCACACGAAAATCAAAGCATAGTTGCTTGAAAATCGTCGATTGACAATTAGATGCCTTAATGTTTTGTTTCTTTGTGATTTTTTTTTGCCAAACTCGATTCATGTCGTTCGGCATTCATCGCATTCAACTAATTACGCTCCGTGTGTCTTCTGGCTATTCAAAACGCCTATTCGGGACGCTGTTTGGGGAAATAAAAACCGAATTGAAGATATTGAAGGCTATACAGGAGAAAGACTACTCCAGCTGTTTAGAGGACTTAAAAAGAGTTGGAGAAAGTGTATATAAAAGGAGATTACTTTGTATGGCAATTAAAAGAATTTACATTTTACAAACAAATTCACCTTAGTAAAAAAAGGCCCAATATTTAGCCACTTCCGCACATGCAGTGACTCTTTGTTTGGCACTAATCGGTGTAACATAACTCCTGAAGATGCCCCGTGGAGGGGTGAAACACGTGTTGAGTGAATTAACAGTGGCAGTTGTGTAATTCGCATTGTTTGCCGCATTCGCATATATCAGCGGGCTGGCGGGCGGTGCACTTTGTTGCATGTGCGGAAGTGGCTAAATATTGGTCCTTTTCTTACTAAGGATGAACTTCCGCAAGGTAACGCCTGATTCCATTAAAAATTCACCTTACTACTATATTTATTGTGCACTAAACATATATGTATAGAAGATCAACATTCCATAGACCCAATGCTGGATAGATTTATATACACAAAACATAATGTTACACGAATTCACACATACATACACGGATACGTATGCATCTAAATGTGTGTGTTTATTTATTACTAGCATATGTTTTTTGTTTTTGTATATGTTTTTCATCAGGTAAATTACTGTAATTATTTGTGTATAATAAATTGTTAACATGTTTAAAAAGGATGCGATATAATGCCGTTATTACGGATTATTTTAATCTAGCATTGAATGCACAAGGTTTTGATTTTATCATTCAGTATTCCTAATGATAATGAAATATATTCGTTATCTTTTCACCTAGACATTGATTTTTAACCTCAAACATTCTTAACCTATATTACGATTATGTAATAGCATTAATCGAACGATATATAGGTTGATTTGTTATCTGTGTAAAAACTTTGAAGCCATAAATATATAGTATATTCAGATGAACTGAAATATATACAAAAGTGTGTATATATATACATATATATGTGTATATATATATATATATATATATATATATATATATATATATATATATATATACATATATATCAGGGGGCGGAAAGTAATGCCGCTTTCTTAAGTTAAATTCACACGACTACATTTTTAACAAGTTTTAATTTCTAATCAACAATATATTCACCTTCGTTATCAAAAACCTTTTGCCATCTAGTACACAAATTGTCAATGCCGAAGCGGTAAAAATCAATCGGTTTTTCTGTAAAATATGTCAACAGAAAAGACATTACTTTCTGGTCCCACTAATATATATATACAGACAGATAATTAGGTATAGAGAAACGAATTGTCCGTACTTACATTACCGTGTTATGGCGCACAAAAAAAAAAGAGATTGTATTTGCAGAAGATTTAAAAAGCTCGATTGGTGCGAGATTTTGAAACTGAAAGTGGTGTTGTGCAATTCGGTGCGGTGTTCCAACAACTTTCACCGTCTCGGAAGTGGCTTGAACCACCGTTTGTGTTCTTTTTCCGATGTTGACAAATGAACAAAAGACCGAATTGACCGCAATATTTTAAAGTAGCATTCACACGAGTATTATTTTTTTTCTTTTTCTTCTTCTGTTTCTTTCTGAGGCAAGTGCGATCGAACCAATACTGATCGAAGTCAGTTAGATGTTTTTATTTATTATTGTATTATATTTATAATATGTATTAAACCTTGTATGTATGTATGTCTATGTATAATTATGTTCATTGGTTTGTGAATATGTATTATTTTGTACACGTGAACTATCCTTTATAAGTACTTTTATATTTTCCTTACTATGGTTGTCTGTGAGAGATTGCCTTGTGTGATAAGACCGCCCATTGTACTTTTCTGTATATTATTGTATCTGTATATTATGTATCTTATCGTGTACAATAAAGAATATTAAGTAAATAAATAAAAAAAATATTTTTACTTCTAATATTATTTACTACCTTTCCATCGCATTATTTTTCTATTACAATACTATATTATAATGAATAATTAAATCAAGTCTGACGGAACAGATATAGTATGTACAACTATCAGGTTACCCATATCCGCACTTCTTTATCGGGTTTAATTTAAAAGTAATTATTGTAATAAACATATTATGATCAAGTTTTAGACCTCTCAGAGATATAATTTAAAAACATTCCTTTTTTAAATAAATGTCAAAAAAATAAAATTTATCGTCGGTAAATTTTAAAATGCAAAAAAAATCGCCTAAGTTTAAGATCTATCAGAGCTATAGTTTGAAAACATACCTTTTCAATAAACACCCTTTCACATCTCTTACGAATAGAATTTCGTAAAATCATTTCACAATTTACAAATGTCGTGTAAATATATACATACATATGTATAAAGCATATATACCTATAATAAATATAATATAATACAATAATAAATAAAAACTTCAAACTTACTAGGTTCACGTTTGTTTCAGAAATGATATAGAAACAGAAAAGAAATGAATTAAGAGATAAATATTTCGTAACCATTTTTTTACAAATAGGTAGTGAGTTAGTGTTTCTTATTATTTATTGAGCGATAAATCATTCCACAAATATCCAGCCTGTGTCGTAACAGATTTGGACATAAACTAAAGATCCCAAAGGCTTCTCATTTGTATATTGATATTGTGAAGGACGAAATGAAAGCACTTAGATTTTACGAACAATAGAAGGATTTTATGACGTCCCTGCCCCACACGTGGTAGTGGGAACGAGTATACAAAATCATATTTATTTCGTTCCGACTCACGTCAAATGTTTATCAACTAAGCATAGGTATTAACTGTGCCATACACGGTATGTTTAGTACTACTGCACTAAACAACACATTTGGCGTTTTATTTTCATTCAAATAAACATATACTCGTGTCATAGTCCTCACTAATGAGGTTAGTGTCCTTTTCTAGAAAATTCGTCGCGTATTATGCTACGCCATATGTGCCGGTCTTCGGTGATGTATTGCTTCGGCTACTGCATCGATATCCACTTTTTGGATGAACAATAACCAAATATTACAGTTCAATAAAGTATAAAAGTAATACTGGCCGTGTGAAAAAAAAAATCTGACATTTTGAACAAAAGCCGAATGTCGAATCACAACCGTAACACGTGAGGAATGATTCATTATGTTTTTATTTGCGCCTAAATCTACTACATGACTGAACAAAACATCACTTATTTTGTGCAAAAAAGGCGGGAAATCTCGTCGTTACTTCTACATGTTTTTTTTTAATTAATCGTATCTTGACAGTTGCGTATCATGGTTCAATAAATTTAACCTTCAATTCAAAAAGAACAAATAAGAACGTGTAATCCATTTTTAAATTATTATATTCGATTCTATTTGTAGAGCTCGTAAATTTATGTTTTTTTTTTAATAATTCATATCTTGAGAGTTGCGTATCATGGTTCAATAAATTTAACCTTCAATTCAAAAAGAACAAATAAGAACGTGTATTCCATTTTCAAATTATTATATTTGATTCTATTTGTAGAGCTCGTAAATTTATGTTTTTTTTTAAATAATTCATATCTTGACAGTTGCGTATCATGGTTCAATAAATTTAACCTTCAATTCAAAAAGAACAAATAAGAACGTGTATTCCATTTTCAAATTATTATTTTTGATTCTATTTGTAGAGGTGGTTAATTGGCTATCGCTTTTTTTTCTAAGCAACTGGCTTCTTAGGAATTAAATGCTACCAGTTTTTTTTTCGCAAATGTTAATTTATGTTAATAGCTTCTACATCAACACTTTTTGCCTTTGTACAACTATTTTATGTATTTATATTTCACAGCCTCAATAAATAATATGACTAGTCCGAAAATGCAACTTTTTAAGAGACAAGAAATACTAAAAATTGGTTACATATACACATTTTTCACCACATAATGCATTAAAAATATTTATAAGAACATAATTGTATCTATTCTTATCACGCCGAATAGAAGCAAAGTTTTTACTTACATCATATGATCTTTATATTATAATTTGTACTTTACCTTCTTTATATAAAGAAAACAAAATTATGGAAAAAAATTACAAAGTGCATATATGTAAGAACCAAATAAAAATGTTACTGTCTATTTGCCGCAAATTCAAAATGGCGGATACATTGAAACGTTCTATATTTAAATTTAGTTCTCCTTAAAGTTTATCTCCAAGCAACTGACATCTCATGAATTATGACCGCGTATTATATATGTTTTTTATTCGAAAACTTATTTAGTCATCATTCATTAGACGAACATCCATCTCGTGTCTTCGCGTTTTGTTATTAAAAAAAAAAGACGCCGAAATTGCACCGACTTTCACCGGCGCTCGGCCAAATAGAAAGTAAGTTAACACGGGAGCGACATAATTACCGCAAGTGTTACACTCTCTGTCTCAAGCACATTCTAATTCGTACCGAAGCGATGTAGCGTTCGCGAAATTCCCGGTCGCAGTCGAGCAGGGCTTTATAAATGTACAGCATGTTTGATTAGCGTAAAATTTTTATCGCGGGTACAGATAAATATTTCACATCGACCTTTAGAAAGAGACAATCGGCTAATATTCGCTTCGTAGAGTGTTATCTCTTTCTGACGCCTGACAATACGTCACATAGATAATGTGGGACAGAGATAATGTTAACCGTCGATGTGCCATATTTATCGCCGGGTATTGTAAATGTATGGTTTACGGGCAGCTCAAGATCGGTTTTTTTTTCTCACGGCATCTCACCGAACCCTTAAATGGCAAAGCCTTTTTATGAAATAGGTTTATTACTCTATTACTCTACTTCTTATTCTTTTTTCTAATCTGACAGCTTCTTGACTCTATTCTAATTCCTTTACGATATTATCTTAGTCTATTATAGTAAAATCTAATTTCTTATTAGTAAATAACAGGTTGTCAAATATCTCCCTTCCGCTTTTTTGCTCTTTATTCAATGCTTTATAAAAAGTGTTACAGTGATCGGATTTAGTTCAAATATGCGCCGTTTTGTTCGATAATCTGTTTCCATCTAGATGGCAACTTCATAATACCTCCCTCGTAGAAGCCCCCCCCCCCCTTATTTGCGAAGAACTCGGACAGCCACTTTTCACAAACCTCTTTTGAGTTCAACTTCACACCACCAAGGGCGTTCGCCATGGACAGGAACAGGTGGTAATCACTTGGCGCTATGCCCGGGCTATATGGTGGATGTGATAAAACCTCCCATCCGAGCTCCCGTAGCTTCTGACGAATCATCAACGAAGTGTGTGGTCTGGCGTTGTCCTGGTGGAACACTACACCCTTCCTGTTGGCCAATTCTGGACGCTTCTGGTCGATCGCCTGCTTCAAGCGGTCCAGTTGTTCGCAGTAGATGGTAGAATTAAGCGTTTGGCCATATGGGAGCAGCTCATAGTGGATGATTCCCTTCCAATCCCACCAAACACACAGCAAAACCTTCCTGGCCGTCAATCCCAGCTTGGCCACTGTTTGGGACGATTCACCGGCCTTCGACCACGACCGTTTTCGCTTGATATTGTCGTATGTGATCCATTTTTCGTCGCTAGTCACCATCCGCTTCAAGAATGGGTCGAGTTCGTTCCGTTTCAGCAGCATATCGCAGGCGTTGATTCGGTCCAGAAGGTTTTTTTGCGTCAAATCATGCGGCACCCAAACATCAAGCTTTTTTTGTATCCAGCCTTCTGCAGATGGTTTAAAATAATTTGGTGACTAACTCCCATCTCCTGGGCGATGTCACGAGATGCCACATGCCGGTCTAACTCGATGTAGTCCATGATTTGATCGGTATTTGTCGTCACAGGTCTTCCACCGGCTGGTTTATCCATGGTGTCGTTTTCGCCGGCTCTGAATCGTCGAAACCATTCCTCCGCGGTTCGAAGTAATAGAGCACCATCCCCCAAAAACACCATTAATCTCACGAAACGTTTCTCTAGCGGATTTGCATTTAACGAAGAAAAACTTTAAAATAGCGCGAATTTCGGCGTTAGTGAACTCCATGTTAACACGTCTATAACTGTTGAACGCAATATCCAAACTAATCATGCATAGCGTCGTTTTGTAGGTTATGTCAAGACCTTTCAAATTATGTATAGTATTGCCAGATACGAGCTCTGTAGCGCTTTGTACATAGCCGCGAAATTCAAAAGACAAAAAGGCGGAAGGGAGATATTTGACAACCTTTTATATATGTCAACCTATCTTTATTTTTACATCATTCTTGTCTTTGCCAAAGATATAGAAAAATGCGAAGCCTTGGAAGAGGCTTTTACCCTGAGAGCGTCCATACAAACTTAGTACAGAATTATCAAAAATATTATTTAAAATAACTAATTTTAAGTCATTTGTATGGAATGAAATAAAGTTTTATTTTGATTATTATATCTTATCTTTGTCTTTTTTCTGATACTCTTATTAAATGTAAATTGAAAAGGCTTATTATTCAATCAACAAAAATTTAAATGACAAAAATCCTTAGCTGTGATGATGCGAATGATTATTTCGATTTCATTTATTATATCAGATAAAGTATGTATGTGTAAGTCTATTGTTTAACTTTATTAAAATATGTGTTGCGTGTGTTTTCCTGCTTCTTCTCTACAATTATAACACCTTGCGAAACAAACTAGTGTCAAAAATAAAATAGATAAAAAAAATAAGAGTTCTGTTAATAATTCCAATGTTCAACAAATGAATTTTATCTGAACCCAAACATGTTTGTCTCCTATATAACCTTGAATAAAATAATTTGCTTCACTGATAAATCTTTCTTTAATACATGCTTTGAATTTATTTGCAGTTAAATGTATAGTTGCTTAAGTGACTATTATATAAGCGTATCTTATACCTAAAGCTATGAATTAAAATAAAAAACACTATTAATAAGTTATTATTTTAATAAATATATATGTATTTATATACATGTATATATATACACACATATATATTAATTGAATACAATACAACCTCCAAAATCTAACGACGCACAGTGAAAATTAGTACTAATTAAGCAGCGACGCAAATTCGAAAAAAACGCAAAACGAAATGACGCAAAGCGAGGTATTGGTGTATATGTATATGTATATGTATATGTATATATATATATATATATATATATATATATATATATATATATATATATTGAAGCGAAAAGATTATACTTGTGTCGACTCCACTTTCGAATGTCTATATATATATATATATATATAGCTGTCATGACTTCAATATCAAATAAAAAAATATGCGTCATTAAAATATATAAATTATTTAACCTACCGTTGCGTTAACATAATGTAACAAGTGGTGCAAAAGTAATGTCATAATTTGAAGCAGCAGTCATTTTGTTAGAAATTGAAAAAAGAACTCTATTTTTGAATTAAGTGTATTTAAAAGTATTAAAGTGTTGATATTAATTGTTAAAAAATATATCGCTCAAGTGGACACCTCCGGAGTTGATGCATAATTGCATTCTTTATACGGCATTTTGAATTATTTCTCGCAAAACATCTGGCTCCAAAATAGCGATATCTTCTTCAGTATTACCTTTAAGACATATAAGATCTGTGGTTTGTTGCGGTAAACGCGAGAATCTAAATAGCCTCAACGGAAGAAGTTGCGCTAGATTATTTGAACACACGGAGCACGAACATTAAATCTACGCTGTATTAAAACAACAGACTGAAAATTTGTCAAATAAAGCATTAGTTAGAAAAGGACCAATATTTAGCCACTTTCACACATGCAGTGGTAGTCGTGCAACAAAGTGCACTGCCCGCTAACGCACTCTGCTGCAGAGCCGCTAACGCCTGATTCCATTAAATAAATAAAGCATTAAGAATAATTTCACGTTGTTAAGCTGTATATCGCTTCATCGCTTATATACAACTAATTCTCTATATATGTACAAAATAAATGTCAAAGCGTAAAGACATTTGACGCCATTTGTAAAAATTAAGGCGCGTTCACAACATGACATTACTTTTGCACCGCCCGCCATAAGGAACATCGTCCGATTAATCAACGTTGGATAAACCATTTGCAAACTTTCAATAGGGACAGGAAACTAAAAGATTTATTACGTGTAATAAATCCACTGCATACCCCAAAGTGTTATGCGTCGTGAAACGCACGCCGCGATCGTAAACTGAGTCATACATTACAATAAAGATTAAAAAACCGGGAGGACATTGTGGCCGACTCATCCGACCGGAATACCACGCATGTGGAAAATTTCGTGTTTTTATTTTTAATTATTCAACCATATTAAGTCGATGCTTGTACGAACAGATGTTTCATTGACGTATATTTAAAAAAAAGGTTCTATAAAACCAACCATAATGATGTGGATGGAACTCCTCGTTAAATTCCTCGGAAGACGTGGGCGTTCTACGGCTGAAACTTGTGATCATAGGTCTTTAGGATTACCACTGCCCACAAACAAGTTTCCTGGTGATGGGCAGCAGCGTCCTCTGCTTACTATAATACCATACTGCGATCGCCAACCCGCCTGCCAAGTGTGGCGATTATGGTACATTCCCCATAGATATTTCATACTTTTTATATATATATATACTAACTGATCCGACAAACGTTGTTTTGCCAAGTATGTTATTTCATAGGAAATATTAAAAAACAAATAAAAAATAACGGTTGATCGTAGAGGGATGCAAATTAAGAGTTGTATGTATTTTTGTATGCTGTGTCATAAAAAATATGTTGTCTAAAAAATAAAAAAATATTAGGGGTGGACCATCCTTAACATTTAGGGGGATGAAAAATAGAAGTCCGATTTTCCACCCTGGCCGATATGCGCGCTAATATTCACGAAAATCGGTCGAGCCGTTTCGGAGGAGTTCAATCGTGCACACCGTGACACGAGAATTTTATATATTATATATATACACCACATTCAATTCAGGACTTAATGTTATATTGTTTTTAAAGAACGCCTAAAATAATTTATAGTTAATGAACTGTTTTACATCATAAAAGATTTTATTTTGATTGACATTTCTTGAATAATTTATAACAGACATATATGTAATCATTTTTATCTTTGACTTTAATATATTTAGTTTCTTTTTTAACCTTTATTTTCCGAAGCCCAAATTAGCCGATTGTCTCTTTCTAATGGTCGATGTGCAATATTTCTCGCCGGGCACTGTATGAAAAAACGTAACAGATATATTATAAATACAAGAAATAAATATAAATTTGTAAACCCTAAATTTTGTCTTAAAAAAGTTAAATCCTGAGTGTACGCATATATAAGGAAGTTGTACAAGATATCATAGATATTTTTCCTTAATTTTAAATCTAAAATTAAAAGTATATATATTAATAAATCTAATTATAGCAATAAAGAGTTTTTATTTGATGTAAATGTGTAGAACTTGTTTTGTTGACTCATTTACATGATTGATATTATAATGTACACATTTTTTCACACGGCTTTTCTCAACAGATCATCTTACTACACATAATGTTAAAATAATTGACCATTCAAAATCGCAAGTAAATGTCTATACGAATAAAGATATTTCGAATTTAGGGACGGCCTTCGTATTGCACACACGGACACAAATGTACATCCATACCCACTCATAGAGATATACTTCTGTACAAATTTATATTTAGTTTTCATTTCTAATAAATAGAATTTGAATTATTTACTGCGTAAATAAAGCAATATGATTTGAAAAAATAATTTTTAAATTTGTTTTAAGGAGTTATTAAAATTACTTTTATAAATTACAAAACATCAGAGACATGTGGAAACTTTATTATTTTTATTATTATCTGTGGACCCTAATTTGGAAGACATTATGTTTACTACGTCATACCGCCTATAATGACTAGGATTCCAAAATGGGTGGACATTTATTTTATTTCATTTAAAAATAAACATAGTATTCCAAATTTAAATATGATAATTATATTTTAAAATAAGAATACACAAAAACCATACGAATATACCGTATCAAATTTAAAATTTCTCATTCGTCATTAATCCAATTCTGAATTAGAAAAACTTTAATAATATTTGAATTTATAAAATCGAGATGCATTATAAACATAACTAGCTATTCCCGCGAATTCGTTCGCGTGAAATTTAGCAAAAATATTATTTAAATTATTCAGATTTGTTTTTTCGATTTGGATTTTTTTAGTAATTTGCCTAAGTTACTTGACAATGACATCAGCTAACTGCCAGTATAAATCCCGTCAAAATCGGTTCAGCCATTTCTGAGATTAGCCGGAATATACAGACACAAATTAAAAAAGAATTGGTAGATATACCGTATATATATTCATATGCATGTAGTAGAAATAGGTTATTTTAATATAACAAACAGACATTCCAATTTTATTTATTTGTACAGATGTAAACGTATTGTATAAAAAAGTGCATAATAAATTGAAAACAAATTTAAAATTATAATCACATAAAATTTACATTGAACTAAAATCGCAGAGATATTTAACATATTTAAATAATGCAAAATTCAAAGTTCAAGATCAAACTTTTAGATGCAAAATGAAGAAAATGTAAGAGTTGTTATTTAAAGATAATAAATAAATCATATCACATTTTGTTAAAAAAAATTTTGGTAATTTTCCACTGTGATCAAATTATGTGAATTCAAATTTTAAATTTTGGGCAATGGCAGCACAGCGGAAGAGCACTGTCACTTGTGATCGTATGTCATGTGTTCAATTCCCAGAATAAAATAATATTAAATTACACTTTTTGCTTTAATTACATAGCTTTTCCTGCTTATAAACATGTTTTAAAGACGACAACAGCATTCTCTGCATGTCATAATACGATATTCCTATCGCCAACCCTGTCAAACGTAGAAAAATGATATTTTCCTACGAGACATCTTGGGGGCAGGCTTATGCCTTGAAGAGGGAGATCCAGGACCTCCCTATAAATATCTAGTAGAAATAATTGGAAGAGAGATGCATAGAGCTTCTTCAGTCTCTCTTGTTATTGCAGCTACATGATATTCACTACATAAACTTTAGGATCCTGGTAGTTTTCAACTCTCCAGTATTGAAATATCAGATAAGAACATTATTATGTGATATTTTATACATTTATAATGCATATTGCACACTTATTTGCTTGAAATAATCGTGTAATGCCTGGGACTCTAATCAAATTGATCCGACGCTATATTTAATTTAAAACAATAAACATATATATTATTTATAAAATAATAATAGTAAAAAAATGTATAATTAAACGGAAATTTATTCCCACAAAAACGGAAGGAATCGACCTATTTAAATTAAACAAAAAAAAACAGAGAAAACAAGTTATACGCGACTTTCCAATTATTCTCCAACACAGATAAAACAAACACGGATAAAACAACAAACGATAACAAGCGTCGTACGTAAACAAAATAATAAAATGAAATGTAATTAATTAATTTTATATGCAACACACTCACCGGTGTAAGAATTAAAAATTATTTACAGCACATACACTATAAGCACTGGCACTAGGGTAAATTCGAGAAAAAAAAATGAGACCACTAATATAAAAACACGTCCGCACACGACGACGGCGAGGTCGAAACTGATTCCGAGAATCACACCACTCTAACTAAAAACGGAGATGCATAATCACGCAAGCGATTATAACTATTATAATCATCGCGTAAGGTCTATAATCGTTGTCCAGTCCAAAAAAGCAGTAGCAACTTCATAAGCTGCCATGGTTTGCGAAATCAAAATTACATTCATTATGGTACGTCTGGTTGTTAAAAAATAAAATATTAAAGTTTAAATTATTACTTTCAAGACGTGAAATAAAACTATGGTTTAATTTTTAAATCGCAGTTAACTTTCATTTTTATGTTTCCCACGTTTCGTGTTGTGTTCACAGATATCGGTCATCGAGAAATTATTTCTAAATAAAAATCCTTTCTTAAAAAAATTAACTCAATTAATTTTTGGTATTCAGTCTATTCTCCCATAGAACGTAAATTTGTAACATCGTAAAAACTATCGGATTCTTAACAGGTCCTTTGATCGCAATGTGAAAACATTGAGTATCTAATAATTTACTTGATTTCCATATAAGATAGGTTTATGGATATTTCGAAGATGGATACAAACTTTAATATTTAAAATCAGGCGCCATTTTGCGGAAGTCCATCCTAAGTAAGAAAAGAACCAATAAAGCTACTTCCGCACAAGTAGTCGTATTCGTGCAATAAAATGCACCGCCCGCCAGCGCGCTGATAAATGCGCATGCGGCAAACAATACGTAACACAACTACCACCGCTAAATCACTCAAAACGTGTTTGACCCCTCCACGGGTTATCTTCAAGAGTTATGTTACACCGATAAGTGCCTAACACAGAGTGACTCTCGCATTTATAAGCGGGCTGGTGGGCGGTGCACTTTATTGGACTACTACGACTGCATGTGCGAAAGTGGCTATAGATTGGTCCTTTTCTTACGTATGGATACAAGCTTCCGAAACGAAGGGAGACTGAAAAATTTTCATGAAGAAATCATATGACTGCAAGGCAATAAACCGTCCACAAAGATCACAATAATGACCAGTCCTGTGCTGCTCGCATGCAACGTCTTATCGCGACCTACCCACACAGCGTCTACCAGTTCGTCAACACTTGAGAACCAGTCGACTCCAACGACCATCAGTTGCACAAGCGAAATGCCCCGCTCAGTTCCACTTCACACGAGAAATCTTCGAGTTACTTCGGTGTTCTTATTCTTCTGATCTCAAGTCTACTTCAAGGCATATGTTTCCCCTAATCACCATGATGAACTTCCGCTGCCCGCATCTACTTTCCGGGACCTGAACTGCTGCCCACATGACATTTGCAGATTACGTGGGTTGGAGGTGACAGGTGAACCCCGTGTAATAAAACTTGATAGCTCAAGAGGAAGCGACGATTTGGAAAACTACATACAACTATTACACCGGATTGGTTTGGACTATGTTTTCCATCCAACTATTAGGGGGGCCTACTCCCACTAGGTAGATCTGAGATATATAATTCATGATTATAATCCTGAAGGTAACCCAGAGAGCAATAGATAGTACTATACGGAACTTCATTGCAAATCAGAAATGAGAAGATCCGTAGAACTAACCTTATAAAGTTTATAGAAATATAAAACTCGTGAGCGAAGTTGTAACAGATGAACGAGTACTGAAAAAAGAACAAACTTCAAAAGGTACCCCGATATATACATTTGATATGTAGGCCGCCGACTGACCTTTTGCCCGAGAGTAAAGGCATTAAACATCGTAAGATTACAAACTATTCTGCGGTCATTCACTTATCTTATTACAGATAAAGCAAAAATTATTTATTTATCTATTTATCATTTAAATTTTTAGATCTCTTGCTTTATGACCCCGTTTTTTGGTACATCTAGTTCAACTCCTATCTTGAGTGTACAGGAGTCTTCATTTACATTAATATTTCTCAATGTCTTTCATTATTTCATCTAATTTTCTCCACAATATATTTCATTTTATACATCGCGTGACTTCCTTCACCTTCCGTCCAGAATTCTGCAATATTAATTTATATTTTAATTCTTATTTATTTTCCTATTATCTACATTACATTTAATTTAGATTTCTAATATCACAGCAGTTTCATCGCTGGTTTTCACAAAACGGTTCTACTCATGTCTATTTTCAAATTGCCCACTTATGGGACAATAAGCCTCTTTGAGAAATATTCCTCTGATTTAAAGCTGTTGATTTTAAATGGTAAATCGGTAATGCTACATGAGCATTTCATATCAAATTAGAAAGCTGTGTTCACATAGAAATAAACCTTTCTGAAACTACTGAAGCGTCGACTGTTATTACAGGATATTGCAATGTTTTGTTAAGTGTACAACTAATTTATTTTACCTCCATTGCTGCAGAAAAGGCATTAGCAGATTCCGCAGATGCGAAAGAGCAAGATACTGAAGGCGTTAAAACTAAAACCTGTTTCAGGTACTGAAGATCTAAGGCATTTGCAGATTCCGCTGATGCGAAAGAGCAAGATACTGAAGGCGTTTAAACTAAAACCTGTTTCAGGTACTGTAGATCGAAGGCATTTGCAGATTCCGCGGATGCGAAAGAGCAAGGCGCTGAAAGCTTTTAGACTAAAACCTGTATTAAGGTAGCGAAACTTGAAGATTCCCTGGAGAGAATCCTTCTACTTGAAGAAAAACTTCCTGTTTTGGTTGAGTTGTATGTCTAAAGTGTACAGTGTTCAGGAAACATTGTACAATGCGCGAATCGCAATGCGCAGTTCGTAGCGTGTCGCCGCACATGCGGTTATCGTGTCCAATGTCCACGGCTTATCTGTTGTCGCTACGTATATTATGATACGCGAGAATATCACGCGCGACGTAGAATTCTCTAGATCGTAGAATATCTATACAATTGCCATTATATTTTTAAATTAAAGGAACTTTGATATGCTCCGTAAATATCATATCTTCCGGCTTCATTATCTACTTAAGCATACAGAAGGCACACATATAGTTTGAGGAAAAAAAAAGCCAAGCCTAACTGTGACATTGAATTTTTTAGTTTTCTGTGTAAATCGGATATTTTTAAAAAATCTGTAGAACCATTAAACATTTATAAACATACATGAACTAGATATGTATTAAGTTCCCCTACCTCTGTGCTGTATTTAATCCACCGGGTGTGTTAAGCCCTGTATAGATTTCAACTGAGTACATCTAATCATCACGATTTCTCTAACTAGACATGTATTAAGTTCTCCTACCTCTGTGCTATATTTATACCCCAGGCGTATTAAGCCTTGTAAGAAAAGATTTCAACTCAATACATCTGACTCATCACGATTTCTCTGGAATCATAAGGATTAAAGGTTTGAAACTTTGGTGGGGTTATTCCTTTTGACGAATATCGTCAGCTAAGAAAGGATTTTACAAATTTCTACCCACAAGTGGGTTGACCGAGTATTGGTTAAGTTCGCGTGGCAAGAGATAGCTCGTTTATTATAAAAAGATTAATCTTGGTTAAAACACACCCATAACACTGACATCTAAATTGTATCACACATCTGCAATATTGGCAGACATGGACTTTTGGCTAATATTCCTCACAAATTCTCCAAACACCTAGACATAGAATTGTATATGAGATTTTCTATCTACATACTGACTCTGACATCTCTTGAATTATGAAGGTTGAAGACTTAAAATTTGGTAAGAATATTTATATTATCAAAAAGAGATCAGCTAAGAACGGATTTTACGAAATTCAATCCGCAAAAGGGGAAAATGAAACTTTCATTTGAAAAATCTTACCTAATAGATATAAAACTTGACCAGATTTTTAGAGCTTGTTAAAAATTGCCAGGAATATATTTTAAAATATTACATCTACATAAGGCAGTGCAAACTCAAAGCGGACAGGTGATTATTAATCCAAGGTGTACAGTGCCCTGTGAAAAATATTGCCCATCAACTTGGAAAGAGACAATCGCACGAAATACAACGACTGACAAAACGTCACATAGGTAGTGTAGGACAGAGATAGAGCTCTACGAAGCCGAAATTAGCCGATTGTCTCTTTCCAAAGGTCGATGTGCAATATTTATCACCGGGTAATGTAATTCAATGACGTTGTGCCCATCCGTAATTAAAAAGTTACGATATTGTACTGATATAAACATATGTCTATATTAAATACTCTTTTGATGGTAACAGATAATAAATAAAGACATCTAAACACTGGCCAGTTTTACTACTAGATAGTTTAAATTACGTTGTTATGGAATATAACTACGTATTAAGATTACATTACACTACGCATTTACATTTGTAATACATAAAACTGTTTTATCTATTTTATCGATTCTACGAAAATAGATGCGGTTAACTAGGATATTATTGTTAGTTATATTCTTACTCGTTTACTTCAAAAGAAGAATGGGAAATTAGTCTAATTTCGTAGAAAGTAGAATTAGATTGAGTTTCCAACGCACCTTAGGTCACAACAAACTTAGACGGTGCTTTTGATGATCACTTTCTAAACATTTAATGGAATCAGGCGTTACCTTGCGGAAGTCCATCCTAAGTAAGTAAAGGACCAATATGTAGCAACTTCCGCACATGCAGTGGTAGTCGTACAACAAAGTGCACCGTCCGCCAGCCCGCTGATAAATGCGTATGCGGAAAAACAATGCGAATCACACAACTGCCACCGTCAAATCACTCAACACGTGTTTCACCCATCCACGGGGCATCTTCAGGAGTTATGTTATACCGATTAGTGCCTGTGTTTGGCACTAATCGGTGCACGACTACCACTGCGTGTGCGGAAGTGGCTAAATATTGGTCCTTTTCTTACGAACAATATTCGTCTAAGACGATGTCTAAAAATTTAGATGATTTTATTTGCGTAATAGTTTGACTTGCACACCATGTGTTTATTATTTTAATAGTAGAGTTTTATTTTATGCTAGTTTACGTTTACGATATGTATTTTTTTTTCTTTGGAGCAGGCCTTCACCCGATGGATTTTTTTAGATTAAAGAAACAAGCTAGTAAAACAGGAACTTCATAACTATTTCTTTCTACAAGAAATTAAAGGCTTGATTATTATATTATTCACAGCCAAATATCATTGGCGAATATAAAGCTCAATAAATCCGCTGGCTTGGTCACTTAGAGCGAATGGGATCGGATCGAAGCGTGAAGGTAGCGTACCTGGAAAAACCGAGGGGTCGAAAACCAGTGGGTAGACCCAGGTATCGCTGGATCGATCGCGTTGAGGCAGATTTGCGCGAATTGAATGTCAACCAATGGCAGACGATGGCGCAAGATAGAGGAAAGTGGAAGTCTCTCGCTTCGGAGGCCAAGACCCACTTTGGGTCACTGAACCAGCGAAGTAAGTAAGTATTATTATACTAATATTATGTACTTAATTTTTTTTACATCTACCACATTCATAGCACCAATCACAAATGACTGGTGTATTATGTTACGCAATAATTGAAAATACGTTTGTTGATGAAGAAAGATATAAACAATACAATCTATTGACACGTCAAACAACCGGCAAAATAAGCTGTTGACCAGTTTCATAACCGCAATCTCGTTTTAGTGATGCACTTTGATATATCGACAATATTTAAACATATACCCGGCATCCAGTCATCAATTTTTACCTCTAATACATTTAAATTGCAAATTTATTAATATAGACGGGAACCATATAATGATAGAGTTCGAAAAGACAGTAATTTTGACAGCAAGTTATGTAATATTAAAAACAACTTTTAAGTAAGAAAAGGTCCAATATTTAGCCACTTCCGCACATGCAGTGGTAGTCGTGCAATAAAGTGCACCGCCCGCCAGCCCACTGACAAATGCGCATGCGGCAAACAATGCGAACTACACAACTGTGTTTCACCCCTCCACGGGGCATCTTCAGGAGTTATGTTACACCGATTAATGCCAAACACAGAGTCACACTAACAGTCACATACGTGTTGAGTGATTTGACGGTGGCAGTTGTGTTTTCTTACTTAGGATGGACTTCCGCAAGGTAACACCTGATTCCATTAAATAAAAACTTTTAAATTTGAAATATTTGTAGCAACAGCTCTATAGCCTGATAACCTGAGGCCTGGTAAGACTGAGAATTACCTAATTTCTGGAATGTTCTCCCAAATCAACATCAAAACGATCATTTAAATTTTGATCAAATAGAAAAAAAATCTGGTCGGTGAATGCAAATGACGTGATAGACCCCTATTTATACTTCTTTTCAGTTGATAGACCCCCACTGCATGGTATAAGCTTCTCATAAAGATTGCTTGACTGGTACTGCACTGATCGCATCCAGGGACATCCCGTGATCTTAACTATGTCGTCAGTCCAATCAGTGGAAGGAACTTGAGAACCAGTCGACTCCACTATCACTGTGCCACTTTAAATGAGCAATTCTTCGAGCCACGTCGATGATATTGATTCTTCTGCCGACCTCATTTATGATTCGATCTACTATAAGCAAGGAATAGGCTTCACCCAATCGCAACGGGTCAAGCCACGCCGCGTCTACCGGCTAGTGTAAGAAAAGGACCATAGAGTCACAAGACTGTGTTTGGCACTTATCGATGTAACATAACTCCTGAAGATACCCCGTGGAGGGGTGAAACACGTGTTGAGTGGTTTAACGGTGGCAGTTGTATAATTCGCATTTTTTGCCGTATACACTTTGTTGCATGACTACCACTGCATGTGCGGAAGTGGCTAAATATTGGTCCTTTTCTTACTTAGAACGGACTTCCGCAAGGTAACGTCTGATTCCATTAAATACCGGTTAGTGGTTGTCACTCTAGACCTAGAACCTAGAACCTTTCCGAATCAACAGCCATCAGTCTCCACCGGTGATTGATTGATGAGGTGATGATTCTGTGTGACCTTGAGCCTTCTCATGAGGCCCGTCGTAAGTGGCCACGTCTCGGATTCATATATCAACAACTAATTTATAACACAGTATTTATTAAGAGAAAATTAGCCGGTAACATTCTAGATTAAAAAAGCCTTCAGCAATTTCAGGAGAAATTTCGATTAAACACATCAAGAAAATAAATATCAGTACCATAATCAGCGTTTTAAAGTAAACGAACGATTCATCGCACGTGTCGAAATATTCAAGCGTACAGACAATGCGTATTGTGATATCAGAAATTACTCATCAAACAGGATACAATAGGAAGTTCAAAGGCCCCTTTTTCGATCCTAAACAAATCTCACAGTGAATATATAAAAACCATGTATTGTATTATTAGCAAGATCATTTTAATGAGTCAACGTCAATATTTAATAATGTTCATAAAAAATTATTCAAACAAAGGAATTCTCAAACGTAACGTAATTTTTTTTTCTTGGCGGAGAAAAGAGGTATTAGCGAAATCTGTCAGTGTAATCCTGAAGGATTTAGACTTGTCAAGAACAAAGAGAAACTCAAATTGGTGTACTAATCGGTGTAACATTACTCCTGAAGATGGCAGCGTTCGAGGAATTTAGAAGCATATATTCGTTCAAAATACCACAATGCCTGAAGATAGAGATGACTTATGGATCCATGACGTGTCCGCTTAAATATTTAATGGAATCAGGCGTTATTTTGCGGAAGTCTATCCTAAATAAGAAAAGGACCAATATTTAGCCACTTCCGCACATGCATTGGTAGTCAACGAGAGACAAACACAGAGTGTCTGGCACTAATCGGTGTAACATAACTCCTAAAGATGCCCCATGGAGAGGTGAAACACGTGTTGAGTGATTTAACGGTGGTAGTTGTGTAATTCGCATTGTTTGCCGCACGCGCATTCATCAGCGGGCTGGCGGGCGGTGCACTTTATTGCACGACTACTGCTGCATGGGGGAAGTAGCTATATATTGGTCCTTTTCTTACTTAAAGAGAAACTTATTTCTGAAACTGCCTTTTACAGCAGCAGACATGAAGAGGCTGGTCGATAAAATTAAAAGCGAATGCCTGATAAAAAGATCTCCCTTAAACTGCTCAGTGCGTCGTCAGCCCCGAGAACCGCAATCGCTCCCTCACCCTACATTGGATCCAGCAACGTACGGGACGTTAAATAAAAAGCTGAGAAATTACGTCTTTCATGTACAGTTTTTTCAGAATAATTTAAATGATATTATTTTAGCCCAATTGCTTTCTAATATGTACAGGTCAAAGGCTAATAATATTTAATGTATAATAATAAAATTTAAACTAATAGATATAATATACTATACTAATATACATATGGGAGAATATACCATAATCGCTACACTCGACCGGAGGGCTGGAGATCACAGTTTGATATTATGACACACAGAGGGCGCTGCAGACCATTCTCTGGAAACTCGTCTGTGAGAAACATATATAACATACAATCATATATAACTAAAGCACAAAGTGTGACTAAGTCACCCACATATATATGTTTATATTATATGTGCACCCTGGAATGTGTAGCATATTTTAATGTTTTTTATTATGTACACCCTAGACTGGCCTTTACATCATGTCTTATCTCTATTCAAAGGTTGTATATTACAGATCACCTCGAGCGATAAGACCGCCTTTTGTAGTTGTATGTAAACACTCCTTTTTTGGTTATTATCTATGTTATTCTGTTACTTCATTTTTGTTCTGTTATTTCATCTTTGTTTTTTTTTAAACAGAGATTTGCTGTACATTAAAGTATGAATAAGTTATAGATATAATAATTAATATGTACCATAATTTCTGTCATAATGGCTGTGTAAAGATCACTCTGATCCTAGCTGTACCACTGAGAGCATATGACCTAACAGAAGATGCTCATTTCTATATCATATAGCATGTTCACTGGTAGACATAGGCGTTTCTTAGAGATATCCAAAAGTACAGGTTGCAAGCAGCTTGCATTCAGCATTTAATGTTTTATATATTCCAGGTGGTGGAAAAGTAATATAGATATAGTTCGTCGCTTAATTAAAACTAATTCTTTATATATCTACATCATATGTATCAAAGCACAGTGACGTTTGGCGCCATTTGTAAAAACTAAGACACATTCACATTATGACATTACTTTTGCGCCACCTTGAAAATAGAAAATTTAATATTATTTCCTTTGGACACGCAATAACTTGAGAAAGATTTTACCGACTTCAATCATATTTTATAAGTTTCTTCATTGAGAGATGAGAAATGTAATAAAAATTCCAGACGGCTAAAATTTTTAACCTTTGACAGGACGCTGTGAACTTCGCGCGTTTGACAGTATTAGCGCTGTAAGTTTATATTGTCGCTTAGCCTAATTATTAGTTAGTATTTCTCGATTACGCATTTATTTATTTATTTTAATTTAAATCAATAAATAAAGTGATCACCCTGTAATGCGTTACATTAGTCCAGCTCTTCACGGGGCACGGGGGGTTCTCTGAGTACCTCCACAGGTTCAAGCTCAAGCAGGACCCCCCGTGCTTCTGTAAACCGGGCGTGGACCAGACCGTGATCCACCTTATGGCCCAGTGGCCCGCATTCGGAGGACTCCGGTTCGATTTTGAGTGCCGGTCTGGTGTAAAAACCAGGGAGAAATCAATAGCCTCCCTGATAAGAGAAGAAACAACGAAAGATGACTTCCTCTCATTCTGTACAGTAATAATTACCAAAGCAATTTATAAAAAAAAAGTTCAATAAAATTGTAAATAAATAAAATTTATAAAATTAATGTGAAATAAATGTAAAATAAACAGAAATAAAATAAAGAAAATGTTAAAGTGTAATGAGAGAGGAATGGAAGGTCATAGAGCGAAAGAGAACTAAAGAAGAAATGTGGAATGAATACCGAATGGAAGATCATAAGATGCATAAATGAAGAGAGAGAAAATAAAAAAGGTTGTGAAAAAATTAAATATATGAAAAGCCACCAGATAAAGGATACGAGCA
Source organism: Battus philenor (assembly GCF_028537555.1). NCBI lineage: Eukaryota > Metazoa > Arthropoda > Insecta > Lepidoptera > Papilionidae > Battus > Battus philenor. The sequence continues at coordinate 10,681,160 of NW_027181689.1, read as the reverse complement.
AAAAAATGCGTAACATTAATTTTTTTTTTAGGTATGCCATAAACCTATTACATCTGGCAGTACAAAGATTGTCGGAATAAATAGTAAGTAACTAATTATATCATAGATGGCATTCTCCTGCCCAAGGTTCAAGTACAAAGTTAACACGATGTACTTATAAATTCAATAATCTATTTAGAACTTAGTGATACGGATGTAATTGTGTCGATATCGTATTATAATCGTATGTATATCAACGCACTACTTATCACAATTAAAAATGATACAATGTCAAATCTAATCTGTCCTTGGTGGGGACTAAACCAGGATTTGAATTTTTTCCACTCGATTACGTTATCCATGGCCACTACATAATTTATTTTTATTTATTTATTTTTAAACATACTCTATCTAACTAAGAAGGGAATTAATATATAGCTACTTCCGCTATGCAGCAATAGTCGTGCAATAATGTGCACCGCCAGCCAGCCCGCTGATAAATGCGCGTGCAAATAATGCGAAACACAACTACCACCGTTAATCTACTCTACACGTGTTTCACCCCTCCACGGGGCATCTTCAGGAGAAGTTAGACCGAACTAAGGATGCCCTGATGGCGGGCGGTGCACTTCATTGCATGTCTAATGCTGCATAGCGGGAGTAGCTATGTATTAGTTTCTTTCTTAGTTAGGATGGACTTCCGTGAGGTAACGCCTGATTCTATTAGATATACTGTGCCTAGTTATAAACACAGCATATATAAGCATATAGACTTTGAGGAATAAGCTCTCTGCAAAATGTAAACATCCGAAGTCCTTTCCAAGAGACACAACAACGGAGGGACATCGGATGATCATAGTGTCAGTTCTGGGTTAAGTTACGGGGAAATCACTGCTCACCAGAGCACTAGTTCAAATCAACTCTCAATAAGTTACAAATAAAAATTGGTAAAAAAACTTTTAAGTTAAACGGTTTTATTTGATACCCATATTGTGGTGGTTGTGGAAAAATATGTACCTAGTCCACCATATTGGAACGGCTTCCATATTGAATTTTAAATAATGGGTGTAAATGTAAATGGTAATGAAACTTGACTATCTTTACAAGTATCATAAATTTAATACGACATCGCATCTTAATTAAAATTAAGAAATATTTTGAATATAAAAGTACCCGCAAGTTCTCAAAATAGGAAGAGCGTTTCTCGTGGGAAATGACACATAATTTAACCCAAGTGTATACATAAAACCTAAATGCAGTTTAAAGTATATAAGTAAGGGCATAACAGATAATTATAGTCATCGCTAAGAAGAAAAAAAAAGGCTATATAGTATAGAGATGAGCATCTTCTTAGTAGGATGCTCTTGACGGAAGAGTTAGGATCAGAGTGACTTCCATTATCTCCATCATCGGAACCCCTGACATGCTAATAGAACATAGGACTCCTAATACAAAATGGCCGCCATTTGTAGCTATATTCTCTTGTCTCCTATATATTTACGGCAGAAATATTTAATTCCCAACTTTATCTCCTCAAATTAAGTGTTAACATTTCTTTGGATCCTCTGTCACTGCTACCCAAATGGCTTTTGCAAACTCCTCTGGTTTCCTCGAACGGGAACAAAGGAATAGACGGCGCCTAGTCTAAGGGCTTTTGCAAATTCCTCTGTTTTAAGGTGGCAGGGAACAGACGGTGCCTACACTAAGACCTTTTTTAAGGTAGCAAAGTTTGACGGCTTCCTTAGGAGCCCCGACTCTCCCGATATGTACTATTTTACCAGATTGAGAGCCTGTCGTGATAAGTAATGAATGTCTGTTTTAGGAACTGAGGGTTTTCCAGGTTTTTGGTAATTCCAGGTCGACATGCAGGTCTTCAGCATACGTACCACGGCCCGCCATTAGGCCTCCACATGAACCTTGTGTACGATCTGAGGTAATTAAAATAAACATAAATTAGCAAGAATTCACGAAAAAAAAAACGGAACGTAAATATTAACATGTACATGCATCCGAAATTCAGAAATCGACAAAAATTCCGGAAACGGACGTAATTATGGTGACAGTTGACCATTTCGGTTCTTGTTTATGCATCGATTGTCTTGAAAATCGATATGTACCATCGAGGGTAAATCGATTGTAAGTAAAAACATATCTGTCAACTACAAATGACATTAACGTCAATTGCCTTCCATTTTTAAAAATGAAATAATTATAAATTTTGTTTTAATCTCCTACATCTTCTATTGTAATTATATTCCTTATTTCTATTAAAATTACATTTTTTGCTTTTTTTCATTGAGCTACCAGAGCTAATTAGATGCGCTAAATCGCTGTGAGCTTTTAAAAAAATGGTAAAAGAGCACTTCCATGGCGTCTAAAATAGGATACTGTGTATCATCTATATGTGTATATACGAGTATTCTTATATATGTGTGTATAGTAATGTATATATTTGTATGTATGTACACCCTATACAGCTAGTTCCTTTATGTCTCTCATCTCCAACCAAAGGCTGTCTGGTAGAGATCGCCTCGAGTGATAAGACCGCCTCTTGTATCATATGAATTGTCCCTTTTTTCAACTATTTATTGTCTATGATATACAAAAAAAGTGTAAATAAATAAAAAAAATTAATAATCATATGTTATTTGTACGTTAAAATTATATTTTAACAAGGGTGTACCATGTACTTACTTACCAATCACCCTGTATAACGAAAAAAAATATTTAATGTGAATTTAGGTACATCATAATACATTAAAGTCAAATTCCGTAAGTTGTTTTTTCGAAACAACATTAAAAGAAGCCAAAGTATGATGCAATATAAGATTTAGGTGAAGATATGTGACATTCATGGTTTTGTTTACAAATTTACGAATGGAAATGTTTGTTGACATCTGATTTATAAGATATTTCGTCATTAATAATATGTTTCTTGGTAGTACAATTCAGATAAAGAACACTCGCGCAGTCACAGATGGCAGCGTTCGAGAAATTCAGAAACCACAATGCCTGAAGATATTGGTAATGACCCATGGATCCATGACTTGGTCGCTTAAATATTTAATGGAATCAGGCGTTATTTTGCGGAAGTCCATCCTAAGTAAGAAAAGGAATAATATTTAGCCACTTCCGCACATGCAGTGGTAATCGACGAGAAACAAACACACAGTGTCTGACACTAATCGTTGTAACATAACTCCTGAAGATGCACCGTGGAAGGGTCAAACACGTTGAGTGATTTAACGGCGGTAGTTGAGTAATTCGCATTGTTTGCCGCATGAGTATTTATCAGCGGGCTGGCGGGCGGTGCACTTTATTGCACGACTACGGTTGCATGTGCGAAAGTGGCTAAATATTGGTCCTTTTCTCACATGGTCGCTTAAGTTGGGCTTTGTAAGGCTTAAGGTCGCTAAGAGAGTAACAGAGAGCAGTATACACTTACGACTTATTTATTTGTGTAACATTTTTAAAAAATAGAACAGCGTTTTCATTTCGGAGCGATAGTTTAAATAATTGCTATACTGATAGGGAGATGTGTTTAACAAATGTTGTTTTAAAATTAAGTAGGTTATTTGCACAATATTTACAATTCGGACATAGTACTTTCCATCATGAGAGGTTACCGGGTCAAATCGTAGTAAAGATATTATACGTAGTCTTTCTTTCATCTTTTATTGCAGTGATTCCCAAAGTGGTCTATATCGACCCCTAGGGGTCTATGACAACCGGCAAGGGGTCTACGTCAGCGAAAAAAAATTTGGGGGTCCATGAAATGAAAATGGGGGTCCGCGATAGTGGATCTCAACACATACACTGATAGTACCTATTTACTTACATCATACTATCTTATAATATCAAAACATTTACATTATTTATAAAAATACCTATGAAGTAAAAAAAATCTTATATATGTTTATAAAATTGTGTAAGTTGTTGGATGTTGGTATTGGCTTTGTGATCGCAATACATTTTGAACTTGTAAAAACCTGAAAGTCGCAGTCCAAGAGCTTAGGTGAGTAGGGGGTCTACCCAACACGAAAAAACATGGCAAGGGGTCTACGACATAAAAAAGTTTAGGGAACTCTGTTTTAATGCATCATTTCTTGTAAAATGTGTACATCCATAATTTTTGATATAGGTAAAGTATATAGTAGGGCTCAACCGTATATTTTCAAAAAGACCCTTTTGGAGGCGGCTTGTATCCAGTGCCCTTTGACCTTAACAAGGTAATCCAAATACACGTGGGTAGACGTGACTACGCTGTGCTTGTCGGTTCTTGACCTCCACTCCAAAGCCTTAGGTCCTGGACAACCATGAGCTATGTGACCTGCCACTGGTACTTCAACACGCCAATTCAAATAGTTGTAGATTTAAGACAATATTTTTTTTTAAAAACCAAAATATTCGCACAGATTCAATATTTTTACAAATCACCAAACCTTTGTCTACTTTAGGTATAAATTTAATATGAAAATCCGACATATAACCTTGTGAAATTTATTTAGATATGTGGCGAGATAATGGCCACTACGAAACACATAACTCCCATATAGTCATTCTGACATTTCTTATATATATATGTCATTCACAGACATTTTCCTCTGCTAGGACAAAGTACACTTGTGACTGTATTATTAAAACATTGGATATATATAAACATTGGAGTCAGAACAAAGGGCAGAATTCATTATGTATCACCTCCCAGAGATATGTTACGCTCTATATTTTTTTTAATATATAAATATCACATATTACTAATAGCTATATACTTTTGGTAACATTAAAATTTTAGTGTTTTTTTGATTTCTTACTCCTTTTTACACACTTTAAATGTTACTTAAAAACTATTTACAATATATAAGTTTTGACCAAAATAAAAAAAAATCTGATGCGTACTGTATATTTTTATTGCATTCACAATTAAACCGAATAGTCTTTATCCTCACACATAATTAAACTAAACATAACATGAAGATTTTTTAAAAAATAACATTAATATATTGTTTTAATAAGAACAATGTTATCGATTGAAATCGAACGTTATCGACAATACCGTTAAATGTACATCACTAGCAATATTGCACGTAAATGCAAGCCCTACGCCACCGGAACAAATGCGATAAGCATTTGGCGCGCACGTAACGCCGCCATCTTGTCTAAAGCGCCGGCTCTGTGTCACTGTTACGCAACGGAAATGTAGGACAATAAACCTTCAGCCAGCTTCGCATGCTTCGCGAAATCTTCGAACAAAAACATCTGTGATGGACTCTAAAAGCTATTTAGCATAACTTTGAATCAATATTGGCTATATTATTAGGATCAACTTTATTTACACTATTTTCAAATAATCCGATTCACCGGTAAGAATAAATACACTTTTTTTTCTAGAATTTTCTCCTATTTTTTTATTCTAAATTTAACAGTGAAGCTTACAGCAAAAAATACAATTAGACAAGAATGAAGTTGTTCAAACCCAACAGTTGTGCTAGATATCTAATATCTCGGGAGTTTAGTCGCGGGAGTTTAGGGTTGGGGCCCTAAACTCCCACTAGCTTCTAGACTCTGAGGCAGACGATGGTTCGACGTGGTCTCGAACCATCGTGGTAGCACCACGAGGGTTTCGGGGGTAGCGTATACACGCATACCCTGGGACGGGCTATCGAAAATTGCACGGCGCGACGGAAGACCGCGTGGCGATCCCTGACCGGGAGATACCGCGGTCCCCCGTATAGCGCAAAGGGCGACCACCAGGGGGGGTTTTAGTGGGTAGGAATCCCACATACCCCTGTCCTCCCCCCAGAGGCAGGGCATCGTGATCACCGGAAGATTGCCTCCACCGAAAAAAAAAAAAAGATATCTAATATCTGACGTATCATAGCATTTTTAATCTCACATAGAATAACAAAGACTGTATCACCTATAAAGGCTCGTAAAAACTCACGTGTCAGAATATAGAAACAATAGTGATACGCTCCAGAATCTAGAACAGTGATTCCCAAAGTCTATATCGACGCCTATGGGTCTATGACAACCTGCAAGGGGTCTATGTCAGCGAAAAAAAATTTGGGGGTCCATGAAATGAAAATGGGGGCCTACGATCACTATCGTGATCCACTGATCTCAACACATACACTGATAGTACCTATTTACTTACATCATACTATCTTATAATATCAAAACAAAACAAATGTATAAATTAACGTGTGTTTTTAGTTTAAGTTTTTAACACTAAACTTCACTACAGTTAGAAATTTATAGGAAATCAATATCAGGTAAGTAGGGGGTCTACCCAACACAGAAAAACATGGCAAGGGGTCTACGACACATAAAAGTTTGAGGAACTCTGATCTAGAGCCTTCGAAGGGCGCCTTCTAATTCTTGCTCGTAGTATGAAAGCTACGCAACCTTTTGTTAATGCCGATCCTGCCTTCGACAACTTGGAAAAAGCAGAGCGTCTAACCCACAGTTTCCAAAGGCAATATGTACCTTTTCACTTTAATGACCCAATACATCTAGATACCGTAGAATTAGAGGTCATAGCAAAATCGCCCTCCCTCCAAAAGGAGACCCACTGACATTTTTTTGGCCCAGTCTATAATAAACATGCACGCCTGGTATCAAGCGACGAATAGTTGCATATTTGATTTTTATTCCTAATTACATCTGTTTTTCCTTAAGGATAGAACTTTGACTGTAATTTTATGATTAAAAATTATTGTTTCTTTTTATAATTACTACTAGAATTTGGAGCAGTTTATTAGAAATAATATAGTTGTTTTTAAATCATGGAACATTTCCACAAATTCACCATATGTTACGTGTATTTTTTAAACAGTTATTTTAGCTTTGATTTATGAACTAAATTTTCGTATAAAATAATGTAATTTATCTTTTATTACAGAAATAATGAAATAAATATTAATTCTTTCAAATAGACTTTATAAAGTACCTCCAAAAAATTGAGACATTTATATAATATTTATTTAAATATATATTTATAAATGGTATTATTCGCCTCAGTTTTCTCCATATAGCATTGCTAGCTCAGAATGTTGATTATGTGTAAGATTATTTCTAACAAATAAACGTTTTTGAAATTTAAAATATCTTTATTCTAATAGTCAATTATTTTAACACTAAGCAATAAGCTAGCACCGGCTCGAAACTCTGATTTGTTAAGACGATCCGGCCAGAAAACAACAGTTGCTATTTTTAATGAAATCTAACAATTTTTAATGTGTACATTATAATATCAATCATGTAAATGAGTCAACAAATCAAGTTCATATTTTTTATTTCTTCCGCTATTAGGAACTTCTCGTCCTTCTTCTAATTTTAGAGACAGGGCTATTATTGCCAGTAATTTTTTCATTTTTTATTTTTTACATTTTTACTTCACGCTCTCTCTCTCTCTTTTTCCTCTTTCATATTTTTTATCCTTCTCATTGCATTAATTTACAATTCATTTACGCATCGCCTCTCATACTTCGGCACGTTTCTTAGAAATTTTTATTATTAACATTTCCAATTATTATTATTATTATCCTTCAAAATTTCTTTTTTTTAAATAATCCTATACACATTAATTTTTCTAGTTTTTTATGTAACAATCCAGTCTACTTATTCTGTTTTGTGTCGTTTTATTACGTCACAGACGACATTGTGACTAAAACGCAGGATAAGTTCCATACATTGCGATAAACTAACATATCGTGAACGCTACAATAAGTCGCGGTACGCGTATCGGCGTCAAGATCGCAGGTAGTTTCTGAAGTCGAAGCTGATGATGATGGGGAGCCAAACTGCAGCTTCAAGCCACATGTGAAGTAATGCTGGTGGCTCTTAAATTAAATTTAATTAAAAAAACTCTTTAATTAAAAATTAAATACTGAACAGTATTAACGAACCGGCGTCTAAAAGAATTACAGAGATGCTATCACCAATTATTCACCAAAATTTCAAAGAATATAATAAATTCAATGTATTTTATTCCCTTCTTTGAGACTTTTTTGCATACTTTTTAAATAAGTATTTAAAAGCATCGTGCAAATATTATAAATATTCCAAAAAATGTCTCCGACTGATATGTTTGCAGACAACAGATTCATTTACTACGCGGTATTTCAATTTTTTTTATTAGAGGGACTGGAAAATAATGTCGTTTCTGTCGACATATTTAACAGAAAAACCGATTGATTTTTACCACACCGACATTGAAAGTTTGTATACCAGATGGCAAAAGGCTGTTGATAGCGAAGGTGAATATATTGTTGATAACAAAAAAAAATTATTCGTAGTTGTTAAAAGTGTAGTCGTGTGAATTTAACTTAAGAAAGCGACATTGTTTTCCAGTCCCCCCCAATATACTAATTTTGTGATTTGAAAGTTTTTTTTATTTCAAAAATAATTGCATGCATATATTTTTGCATTAATAATTATTAATTACACTCGATATTTCATCGTTGAATCATACGTCAATTTTTTTCTCTTCCCGCCAAAATAAAATGGAAGCTATCTTTTTTAAATTCAAATATAGGATACTAGTACTAATTTAGTCATATTTTCTTATTTAGTGATTCTGGAACCATAATATTAATCACATTTAATGTATTATTAGATCCCTACATCAGAAAAGACAATAGCAATAAATCATTACAAGGTCAATACAAGAATCTTAGAAAGCAATTCATTCACAATATAAACGTAATTGCATACAGGCATTCGCGTACTTGCAAAATAGCTTCCGTTTCTAATTTCGCAAACGTTTCAGTGTGTTAAAACAAAGTATTGTTTTATATTTTCCCGTAAATTATCTGCTATTTATAGTTTCTCTTTTAGCATTTTATATAGCGCATATCTATTTTGACATCATCAACCTGCTATATATTAAAAAGTTTATCTTTGAAGTATCGAATAAAAGTCTTAGTTTTAAATATAAATTTAAAACAATATTATTAACTAAATCTTTTTAAAGCATTCAACAGTTTTTAGTTGATCGAATTGTAACTTGATTTGTCGACTCATTTACATGATTGATATTATAATGTACACATTTAAAATTGTTAAGTTTTATTTAAAAGACCAAATGTTGAGTTTCTCTGATTTTTATCATTAAATCAACATTCTGAGCCAGTATTCAGTATATTATTGTACCTAAATGAACACTGGAATGAAGATATATTTGAATTTGAATATGTATTTAAAGAATACAAGTCAAATATTCACTAATATTGAAATATATTTACCTATACTGGTATAAAACAGGGTGTCAATGACATAGTTCGTACAATTAGATCGTGCAGCCATCGCCCGTTAAGACCAGATGGTACTCAACTGGATACTTTGGACTCAATAATGACCGTTATGTTACTCCATAACCGATTTAATACGTCTCAAAATATTTAAGAAACCTCTGAAACAACTGGACAATAAAGAAATCATTTATTTATTTATGACAGATATTTAATTTTCATTTCGTAATTATTAAACCAAAATTCTTAATATTTGTATGATTATCTATTATTTTTATAGAGTCTAGTTCTTGTAACGTGATACTTCTGTAGTCAAAAATGTTAAATTGTCTTTTAAAAATTCCGGGCATTAGGAAGACAGGTAATTTTTTTTTCTATGTTGGTAAAACTGCTATAACATTTGTCAACTGTCTGTTAGTAAAAATTTGACTCTCATTTGACTAAACCCAAGCAATTTTGAAGGATGTTTTGTAACTCAAACACATCTGATATCTTTTCGCAACCACCGTTCTCGCCTGATTTGGATCAATGAGTCTTCTTACTCAGCAAATTCAGAAAACCAATACGGGGATGCTGTTTTGATACAATTGAGGAGATAAAAACCGAAACAAAGATTTTGAAGACTGAACCGGAGGAAGACCATTTCAACAGTTTCTATGACTAGAAAAAGCATTGGCAAAAGTGCGTTTAATCAGACGGGGATTACTTTGAAGGTGATGAAATTGATTTGGAAGAAATTCGACTTAGTTTTTGATCACTGGGTTACTTTCAAGGGAGGTCGCAGAAAGTGTACAATGGTGTGACAATACGAGAAATGGGTTAAGAGATACACAATTTCATGTGACATATTTTACGAAAAACCATTAAAGCATGTATCTTCTTTCATATCATTTACAACCAAAAATACCATATGATTTCATAAACACGTTCAAATTCTGTATGTTAGCAGTACATCAGATAAGCGGCGAAGGTTAGACAATATCAAATGATACAGCTGCGCAACATTACGCTGTGGAATTCTCTTTAGATACGCCATAGAATAAAGTTATCAGATTTATACACAGTATAGTTACAGAAGAAAAACCATAATTAATATAAATTCGAAAAGAAACGTTAAATTATCCAAAAAATATAAATCTGATCTTGCACTCTACTGCCGGTGCCCTTTTTTAAGTTTAAGACCCCCCCCCCCCCCCCCCTAGTAGTGCGTTTTAAGTTAAGTTAAGGATGGCATCATTAGATTATTCAATTTGGCATAAATTGAAATGAATATGATTCTAATTTAACATACTTCTGAGAACGTATACAAGTGAAGATTACGATTGATCTTAAGATATATATATGTAGTGGATCGAGTTGTAAATCGTATACACCAATACCTCGCTTAGCCTCGTTTCGTTTTACGTTTTTTTCGAAGTTGCGTCGCTGCTTATTTAGTACTAATTTTCACTGTGCGTCGTTAGATTTTCGAGGTTGCGTAGTTTTGCGTTCGAGTCTTTAATTTTTTAATTGATTGCGCCATGCCGTCAAAACTCGAGGATTCCCTTTCTAACTAAAAACAAAGCAATTTGAATACAGTTTTATTTTCACTTTGTTTTGCTAATTTTAAATTTCAGTTTCAATTACGTAATGTATTGTGCTTTTATTTAAAAGAGAATAACACATTTATGTAAATTTTATCGTGTTATTTCCGGTTACAAAAAAGGTATATTTTTTTCCAATTTATTAATTTGTTCAATTTTCTTTTTAAAACGTAGTATTTTCGTAACCCTGGAACCTATCTTCGATCTTTATAAGGTTTGCTATAGAAAATCTTAATCCACTTTGCGGCGTTTCAATTTGCGTCGTGTTTTTTTGGAACGTAACCACGACGCAAAGTGAGGTATTGGTGTATTTAATATTTATACTGTGGCAGTTCCGTGCGCATACACCGTTCGCATACAACTGAGGATCGGTTTCTCGCGAGCGCGCGTTTTATACAGCACTCCCTTTTTATAGTGTGCGAGAGAGACGCGCGTATATAAATAGAAATCATTTTTGTAAATTAATTATTCTCCATCGAATCGTCTTTCCTTAAAAAAGTGACGAAACTAATAGGAGGAACAAATTACCCAATCGGATCAGAAATGAATCCACAGAAGAAAGAAGATCTATTGCTCGTCTGAAATGTCGGTAGACGGGATATATCGCTCGTGCAAACGACGGCATTCGGTTCTTGAATGGCAACCAAGATCCAATAGACCAGGCTTGGGTAAACCCCCTACTTGCAACGACGACTTAGTAAAGGTTGCGAAAAGTCGCTAAATGTGGGCAGTGCAAAACCGCTTATCGTGACCATTTTTGAGGGAGGCCTATACATGGCAATGGGCATCATAGGTTGATATGATATTGATAATAACACCCGCATAAACAATATTTATTCATTTATATTAATCACTAAATCAATTAAAGCGCTTTTGTATCTCTGATCAAACTAAATTACAAGGCAAAAGACTGCCAACGCCATCTATCAATGCCATACAAAATCAACGCGACTCCAACGCCATCTTGTAACAAGTATTAGAATCTTCATGTGTTGCGACATACATAACTTACTCATATTTGAGTTGGAGTATTACAAAGGCTTGGTTATGCTTAAGTTAACAAGATTGTTATATAGATAAGCCTGCTTAGTTATGCAAGTCTGGACCTAGTTTCCGGTTGTGTTACGCAAGATATTGTAACACAATATCCATCGCAATACTATATCTTACATTTAGTATGCTTCCTTGGAGACGGAATTAAACTATGATTAACTAACATATCTCGTTGGGTTAAAATAACGAGCTAATCGTCAGGAGTTTGATGTGGCCACGACTGGCGACCACGAGCTGATGAACGTAGCTTGGATAGGCTCTTCACTGGATGGGCGACATAGTCAAGGGTACGGAAAGTCGTTTGATATGGATAGCCAATCCGTCATCATGGCGATCTGTGGGGGAAGCCTTTGTATTGCAGAAGGTGTCTGTTGGCTAAAATTATGATAATGATGATCGGAATCTACACAACGCTACAGAACCCATTGATAGAGTACCTAAACAGCCCTACTAACCTAGAAAAAAATACCTGCCTTCCTAATGCTTGGGAATTTTAAATGATAAGTTCTTCATACTTTTTGATCATAGAAGTGTCCTTCTCTGCTTTATTACGAACTAACCACAAAATGCTACCATCATATATGCCAAATTTACATAGAACAACTGTTGAGTATCATGAATTTCTTTCGTTATTAATGGAGACAGTTATTTTATGACAAAGTCTCTTATTAGTGTCTGTTTTTTTTATTTTTTCGCATCCTTTTTATATATAGCCGCGGTAGAGGAATGGCGTTAGAAGACTGAAACTTGTGATCGACCGTCGCGGGTTCAATTCCAAGGATACCCTCATATATAGTTCATATGGCAGGACGACATGACCTCAGGATGTACAGCAGCATATTCTGGATACCATAATACTATACTGCGATCGCCAATCCGCCAAGTATAGGCGATAGGCGGCAGTGTCCTCTGCGTAGCATAATACCACACTGCGATCGCCAATCCGCTTATCCAGCATGGCGATTATGGCATATCCCCTAAACATATCTGTGGTAAGCCTTATGCCTTGCAATGGGCGTCTATGGGCTGAATTGAATGTAATATCATTTAGACCCTCGGGAGCATTAGTTCGTTTCTAGATAGGCCTTTCAAAGCAGCATAGATTCATCATTTAAAATTTTGTTAAATAGCAAGAGAAGTCCGATCATTAAAAATGAATGCCGGTGCATTGCAAGCGAATATTCCTTTAAGCTGCAAATGGGCCGTCAGCCTAATGCGACGAAGAGAACCCGGCACCAGCGCGGTGATTCCATAGAGTCCAGAGAAGTTACGACGCTAATGTTTATAAAACTCCTCCTTGTGTCGTTTCTGGGCGTCGTAACCTCATCTCAGATTCCTGTTACAGTAGCATAAGTTGTGAACAAATTTAAATACACATCAATATTTATATCGCCAAGCATAGTGATTATAGTATATTACCCCATGGTGGAGGCCTATCATAGCTGGCTTCTATAGGTTTAAAAGTAGAAGAAGACATGCAAGTTTCTAATTGTATAAGTTCGTGTATTGCTTCTATACACGCATCAACGCACATTTGATGTGCGTGATTTACACAAGACGTTGCGTGAAGTTCCTGTAATTAGTTCACCTGCAACACATCCATTTACCTAAATCGTTTTAATGTATTGTAGTGAATACAATTTGATACAAAAACATTATTTATATTTTAACTAGTTTTTATTTGCAGTTTTAAAATTCATTGTTTGATAATTCTTGAACATTACGTGTAGTCGCACAGCGGATTTGAAGTAACAGTGAGAAGGTCAAAGCCCAAAGAACAGAAACCATTGGATTGGTTTCTTATTTGGAAACCATAGACAGACAAACGCACCGTCCGGCCACAATGATCAAGCCGTTTACCATAGATCTTATTGGAAATTTATAGGAAAAGCTTATGTCTAGCGGTGAACATCCTATAGTCGAAATTATAATGACGTTTACGTATGATTAAAATTTCACTAAAATCAATCTTTATTATATCAAAGCCATTACAATGTACACGGAACTATAACGTCTATTATAAACATTTAAAATGTAGCCGCCAGAGAATATTATTCTTAGACTTTTTTTGAATTAAATAAAAAAATAAAAAGTTTAACGTTGAAAATAATGAACAATATTAAAATTTACCTTCTGTCGTCTCACACAGCGAGTGCAGACACGACGCGGTCATGTACAATATAATTATACCTAAATACAGGATGATATTTTGTTGTCAATCATGTATCATAGACATAGTTCATTGGTAAAGGAATGTGATTTGCAATCGTAGGTTGCAGGTTCGATTTCCGGGATATAATTCTATATAATACACACTTTGTGCATTAATTATATAGAAAAGCAGCTGCTCTCCAGATGATGGGCAGCAGCGTACCAGCGTACCATAATACAACACTATATTGTTTGGCACTAATCGGTGTAACATAACTCCTGAAGATACCCCGTGGAGGGGTGAAACACGTGTTGAGTGAGACACGGTGGCAGTTGTGTAATTCGCATTGTTCGCCGCATACGCATTTATCAGCGGGCTGGCGGGCGGTGCACTTTGTTGCACGACTACCACTGCATGTGCGGAAGTGGCTTAATATTAGTCCTTTTCTTACATATAATACAACACAATGATCGACAATTAGACTGCCTAACTGGTGTTTCTGGTATATACTCCCATTGATATCTTTAAAGAAAACTTTTGTCTTGCAGTTATACACTATTATTGAGAATAAATAGAATGAGTCAAATGATTTCCGGTTAGTTTATTAAATTTTATACAGACAGCCCAAAAACACATTTTGTAATGTAAATACTTACGTACTCAATACGTCGCACATGTACACCTGTAACAATATACAAAATTATGTTAAATACATTTCATTAACAAATACCTTTCATATAAAAATGTGACTCGATTTTGGTGAGAGAATAAATAATGTAAAACTCCATGTACACATGTTTTGTGTTTATTTAAAAAAAAACAGCGTTACTGTATAAAAAATTTAACCCTTCACTGTACGCGGATGTTAATTCACGCCTGGACATAAAAAGCTATTGCAATCCGCAGGCGTGAATTCACGATCGAATAACTTATTTAATTTTTTTTTATATAAGATATCAAGCCTATATTTCTTACTGCAATACGATTGCAAGTACTTATTCTTATAGTAAAAGTCTTCTAGAATATAGATTCTTTTTTTGCAAAACAACGTTTGCGGGATCAGCTAGTTACTTATAAAAATAGTTTTATAAGTAACTAGCTGATCCCGCAAACGTTGTTTTGCAAAAAAAAATTAAAGTTTTTAATTAACAAATAAAAAATTAGGGTTCATCGTAGAGGGGTGAAAATTTAGGGTTGTATGTATTTTGGTATGCTGTATCATAATAAAATAAAAACCAAAAAATTTGTTTAAAAAATAAAAAATAAAATTGGGGTGGACCACCCTTATCACATAGGAGTATGGAAAATAGATAGTAGCCGATTCTCATACCTACTGAATACGCATATAAAATTTGGTAAAATCGTTCGAGCCGTTTCAGAGGAGTTCAAGTTCGTTTATATATTAGATTTAATTTATCTGTTATAAACATAAATTTAAAATGGGGAGTAATACGCGCGCTGTTTTACAGGCCGCGGGCATAAGGTGTTAATGGCCTTTTTTTCCGAGGGCCGTCAAGGGTTAAATGGCCTGTGAGCAAACCCATCATTGCCAATGTGTGCTATCTTATATGAATCCATTTACACTGTAACATCCATTAGCAGAGAAACTTTTTTTTGATTTCTTTTAATCCTTAAGGCTATTTTACATTTTATGGAAGACTCATGTAAACATATATGTATTACTCATAAAAAGATATGTTAACTCGATGAAGTCTAAGAATTTCGTTGCAGGGACAAAGATATTGATATAGATATAAACAAACTGCGAAAACTCATCAAGACATCTTTCCATCTCACACAACTACTAAGCGGGCACGGGTACTGCAAGCAGTACCTGCACCGTTTTAAAATAATCGATAATGAGACTTGCCCATGTGACGACTCCACAGTACAGACTTTTCATCACTTACTCAGACACTGCTTCCGATTCGAATTCAAAAGACGTAACCACGTGAACTTATGTGAAAAACTTAATATACCTCCTTTCAGCTTACCGGACCTTCTCAAGAAAAAATCTACAGCAGAATCTTTTGATGAGTTGGCCCGGCACATTGTCCTAAATCTGAAGGCGTTTAACGGTCTGTAGCGCTTGGGCAGCGACTTGAAATAAAGTAATGTAGCTACTAATATGTAATTGAGTATTCCAAATTGTATTGTTAATATATATAAATTTTAGCTGTATTTACCCATAAGAGAAAGTTGTGTAAGAAAAATTGTAAAAAATTATAAAACGCTGTCGTGCCTCGCAGCTGGGAGAAGAAAGATCCGTATCAAATAGCGGCAACCCTCTCCCAACTGTCTGCGTTTAGTTTAGGCGAAAAATAAATATTGTAAAAAAAAAACACTAGCGATACAAAATTTGAATTAATAAAAAAAAGTCAGGGACGGACTGATAATGCAATCACCTTTTTAATAACATTAAAATGTATTTACGAATCAAAACTGCGTTCAAATAGCTACTCGAATAAAAATATTTGAATTTGGAAATAACATTACTCAATATCTAAACTATACTCATGACAATAATGACAAATAAAAGAAAATATTAAACCGATATCTTATGTAGTTAATTAACTACAATGTTAGTCACAAATGTAACCTTAACGTGAAATGATGACATAATTACAGATAATCCCTCCGCCATTTTATATTGTAATCCGTTAATACATTATCTGTGGTTCTATAACAATAAGGATAACCTTGGAACTAATGTAAACGTTTTAATTATCCTATTAATACAGATGTCAATGTAAGATACAGTTTAATTGGATAATATGTATTTAAATAGATTACAAAAAAATATCTAAATAATTTGCGAGAACATAAAAAAACTTCGGGACATATTTTGACTTGATGCTGTCAAAGAAAGGTGAAAAATGGCGCCTGTCAGTTGTCAATTTTTTTTTGAATGAAGAATGAAATATTATTTTCTATGATCCTGTGGTCTGTAGTATATCTGTAGCAAGCGATTTTAAACTGTATTTTAAAAATTATTAAATATAATATAGCCTATTTCAATTCGAGCAGAACTAACAAATCATTCGAGCGATGCGAGCATATATGTCCAAAGGCAGTTGGCAGGTTAGACAAATATCAATCCATTTTAATAATTCATTTCGTACTATTTTCTCTTGTTATGGTTTCAAGCGGTGATGTGGTAAAAATTAATTAAAATATGTTGTAGATTTAACATTGATGGGAGGCATACACATAGGAGCAACAAAGACATACTGAAATTGCGTCGCAATTTTCGAGACAAAATGACTTAGTGTTTTTACAAAGATCGTCACGTGTTGCGCTGCCTTATTAGCGACTTCCGTATGGAGATGGGCCAACTTAGAAAAACGAGCTGTTCTTAGTGCTATGTCGATGACCTTGATTCTTGTGCGGTCTTCCTTTTAATCCATAGACGATAGATATATAATCCATCGGGTTTCGCGAACATATATTGTCTAAAGTAACTATATAATATATTACCAATGTAAAGTTTTTCTTTTAATATTAACAAATCACATGCGTAAGGCAATAACACGTGTCGTTTTAGTCCATAGACGCCCACTGCAAGGTATAAATCTCCCCCAAATACATCAATGCAGGATTTAACATAAGTAAGAAAAGGAACAATATTTAGCCACTTCCGCACATGCAGTGGTAGTCGTGCAACAAAGTGTGCCGCCCGCCAGCCCGCTGATAAATGAATGAACCCCTCCACGGGGCATCTTCAAGAGTTATGTTACACCGATTAGTGCCAAACACAGAGTTTGTGGGTGGTGAGGGGTGAAACACGTGTTGAGTAATTTGGCGGTAGCGGTTGTGTGATTCGCATTGTTCGCCGCATACGCATTTATCAGCGGGCTGGCGGGCGGTGCACTTTTTTGCTGCATGTGCGGAAGTGGCTAAATATTGGTCCTTTTCTTACTAAGGATAAACTTCCGCAAAGTAACGCCTGATTCCATTAAATAGCAATAACACATGTCGTTTTAGTCTATAGACGCCCACTGCAAGGTATAAACCTCCCGCAAATACATTAATGCAGGATTTACCATAATTTTTTCATGACGGGATGACGATAGCAGTGTGAATTTGTGATATACAGAGAATACTGCTGCACATCCTTTGGAAACTTTAGTTTTCCTGACATTCGTAATCCTATATAATGAATGCACAATGTATGAATTAAGTTAGTTAATATTCTTTATTGTACACGCTAGCAAATATATACATAGTTGTATAATTGTAAAGAAAAAGTACATTGCGGTCTTATCACACGAGGCAAGTTTCAGACAACCATAGTATGGAAGCAGTAGAAGTAAGTACAATAGCAATTCTCAGTCTTCTACCGCTTGGCAATTGCTACATATACCTTCTGCGGTATACGATCGTATTTCAAATACACCAGGTATTAGAAGTGTAATAAACAAAACTCAACTAAATAAACCCGATACAAGGACGTTCATTTTGAATAATCGAAACTCGTTAAAATGATGACATATGTAAATTTACTTTGTATCGAAAACAAATTGAAACATATACATTCGTCTTGTCTTGTCTTGTCAAATACTTACATCTAAGCAAGCAAGCAAACATACTTAGATACCGGTTTGTACGCGCGTTTTATTTACGTCAAAGATATATTTTCGTCTTCCTAATTAACACATTCGTCATATGTTAATTAAAGTAATTTATTTATATTCATTCAAATTGAATAACGGACGGATTATATCACTTATTATTCGTTAATTTTAGTTTGTATCGCTGGGAATTTTTGATTAAAATGTATTTTTTATTTCCGTCAACTCTACGCAGGCGAGAGACATTGCCACTATCTGATACGAATCTGTTGACGTCAAGTTGACTCTGCAATCTGTTCGAATGAAAAGAATGATGAAGAAGGATGATAGGTGATATATGTAAGTGTTAATAATAAAAAAGTAAAAAACAATTTCTAAAAGAAGATAAAAGAAAAAGAGTGATATAAAATGTGCAGCATGAAAGAAGAAGTAAAAATCAAAAGATAAAAAACTTTTTAAATTCTAAGAATAATAACATCTCTGCCTACAGTTACAAGGGTTTAACGAGAGGCGATAAAAATGGGACCAAATAGACTGTTCAAACGAAATGCCCCAAACTTAAGAACAGAAGAAAAAAACTCATGGCAACTATGTTTTTTTTAATAATATAAGATTACAGTTACTTGCGATTGTAAATTACGGGTTCGATTCCGCGATACAACCTTATATAATTCACACTTTGTGCAATAATTACGTAGGATTACCACTACTCATAAACAAGTTTGCAGAGGATGGGCAGCAGAGACCTTTGCATACCATAATACCACGCTGCGATCACCAGCCCGCCAGTGTGGGGATTATGATACATCATCGATATTTGGGGGGGACCTATACCTTTCAGTGAGCGTCTAAGGCAGTGATTCCCAAAGTGGACTAAATCGACCCCTAGGGGTCTATGACAACCTGCAAGGGGTCTACGTCAGCGAAATAAATTTGGGAGTCCATGAAACGAAAATAGGGGTCCACGATAATGGATCTCAACACATACACTGACAGTACCTATTTACTTACATCATACTATCTTATAATACCAACACATTTACATTATTTATAAAAGTACCTATAAAGTAAATAAATTATTATACGTGTTTATAAAATTGTATAAGTTGTAGGATGTTGGTATTCGCTTTGTGGTCGCAATACATTTTAAACTTGTAAAAACCTGAGAGTAGCAGTCTCAGAGCTTCGCTACCTTGCACAGAATTCTTCAATTCGTCACTCTATAAATACGAATGTGGGAAAAAACGTTTATTCGTTTCATTCGTAAATTTACAGGAAATCAATATCAGGTAAGTAGGAGACCTACCCAACACGGAAAAACATGGCAAGGGGTCTACGTCACAAAAAATTTTGGGGAACTCTGGTCTAAGGGCTAAAAAGGTGATTAATATGATTATCCTCTTATCACTTACAATGACCACTACATCATAAATAGAATACCAGAGCGCAGTGGTGCTCTTTCTAAATCTACGAGGGTATCAAACGCACCCTAATTAGAGAAGATCACGACAAACTCACATGAGTTTCTTCTGTGAATACTTTCGCAAACGACGTTAAATCAGATAGATTTAGTTGTATTTTTATTTAAAAATCACTACAGCAGAATTTACTTGATATGGACTTCGGAACCTTGAATGAAATCTGCTTCAAACCAGTCGAATTAGAAATTAATGGTGTAGGGATAGGTCTAGCAGAGGAAGTTCTAATTATTTAATGGAATCAGGCAGGATGTGTTGAGTGAATTGACGGTGGCGGTTGTGTAAATCGCATTGTTTGCCGCATACGCATTTATGATCGGGCTGGCGGGCGGTGCACTTTGTTGCACGACTACCACTGCATGTGCGGAATTGGCTAAATATTGAAGTTCTAATTGATGTTCTCCTTGTTCTTTGACCATTTACTTATTTTATTTCCATTTGACGACAAATTCTATGTACTTTTTAATTTGAATTACTTATTCTATATAAATCATTTTCAATTCAAAAGATAACATTACACGTGAACAATAGGCACAAAAATAAACTGAACATACATATTAAAACATTGAAATTTAAGTTTATTCATTCAAATATATTTCAATTGTTTTTTTTAGTGTACATACCGTACAAAAAGTTTCGATATAAATCTATTTAATATACGGAAACGAAGTAATTGTTAATGGTTAGGTATTTCCAAAATTAAAAATGTTGACAGTAAAATATGCGATGGGTTTTACAGACCTCTTAAAATACATGATCACGAAATTTGCGACGCCAATAACATAACATCATATTATATTATTTATGCAGAGATTGAAAATAGGTGTTAAATTTTAAAGGTGTGAATTTATAGCTTATTTACCGTCAATTAATGTGTGGTACACACTCTCGAAAAGTCAACGATAATGTAGTAAAAAAATTTTGATTACCACAGATAAAAAATAATTATTGTTTACTGTCTTTCCCTACAGGCTATACAGGCAGAGATTATTTTAAGCAAGAAAAGGACCAATATTTAGCCACTTCCGCACCGATTAGTGCCAAACACAGAGTCTTCGGCACTAATCGGTGTAACATAACTCCTGAAGATACCCCGTGGAGGGGTGAAACACGTGTTGAGTGATTTGGCGGTGGCGTTTGTGTGATTCGCATTGTTTGCCGCATACCCATTTAACAGCGGGCTGTGCGGAAGTGGCTAAATATTGGTCCTTTTCTTGCTTAAGATGGACTTCCGCGAGGTAACGCCTGATTCCATTAAATATAGAAGTCATTTTTAAACGAAAAATTGTTAAATTTCATATGAAAGAGCAACTGTTCAATATCTGGCATGCTCTTAGATCAGCGTTCCGAGTAGATGGTAGCTTGCTGATTATGTTAAAATAATCGACGATTTAAACGCGCATGTAAATCTACTTAAAAAAAAAACATTTTTTTTATTTCATTAATTATCTTTTCAAAACATTCAATTGTTGTTAAACCAATTGGCCACATTACTGATTTTGATCTAATCACATTAATAGTATGTTCACTTAAGAATAAATAGTTTTTGTATGTTTATTTGAAATCATTGTATCAACATATCGGTTGCCAGCATTCCTGTGGGCGTAGAGAAATCGCAAGAGAGAGGCGCTAAATACTTTCGCAGCAGGTTGGTTAAGTAGAAAGTGTGCATAAGTGTTTACCTCACTAGACGCAAGCAATCTAAGATGACCCTCATCTGTGTATCAGAGATTATAGTCATGAAAATTATCTGGTATTTTATATGAGTCATGTTGATACAGCCAACACGATACAATGTTACTATACCACTATAAAATAACATTCGCTAATATGATTCTTTTAGAGACTTCATTGTAACGAGATTGATTATTATACCCTGATATGGTTTAATAATTTGCAATACAAAATCTTACGCAACAACATTTTTCAGTTCGTCATCATGAATTATTAAATAAACAAATGTAAAGAGATGAAAGGAAAAGATTGATTATCTATACACTGATATGGTCCAGTATTTTGCAATACAAAATCTTACGCAACAACATTTTTAAGTTCGTCATCATGAATTATTAAATAAACGAATGTAAAGAGATGAAAGGAAAAGGTCGATTGCCTATACACAGATATGATGTAGTATTTTGCAATACAAAATCCTACACAACATCGCTTTTACATTCGTCCTGATAAAATGTTTAAGTACCTGAATGTAACGAAAGAAAAGAAAACATCGATTGCCTATACACAGATATGATGTAGTATTTTGCAATACAAAATCCTACACAACATCGCTTTTACATTCGTCCTTATAAAATTTCTTAGTACTTGAATGTAACGAAAGAAAAGAAAGATTGATTGCCTATACACTGATATGATTCAGTATTTTGCAATACAAAATCCTGCACATCATCGCTTTTACATTCGTCCTTATAAAATTTCTTAGTACCTGAATCTAACGAAAGAAAAGAAAAGATCGATTGCCTATACAAAGATATGATGTAGTATTTTGCAATACAAAATCCTGCACATTATCGCTTTTACATTCGTCCTCATAAAATTTCTTAGTACCTGAATGTAACGAGATAAAAAGAAAAGATCCATTGCCTATACACCGACATGATCCAGTATTTTGCAATACAAAATCCTGCACGTCATCGCTTTTACATTCGTCCTCATAAATTTCTTAGTACCTGAATGTAACGAAAGAAAAGAAAAAATTTATTGCCTATACACTGATATGATCCAGTATTTTGCAATACAAAATCCTACACAACATCGCTTTTACATTCATCACCATTATTATCTTTAATATCTAAATGTCACATGATGAAAAGAAAAGTCGTGTCCCCATACACTGATATGATCCAGTATTTTGCAATACAAAATCCTACACAACATCGCTTTTACATTGATCACCATTATTATTTTTAATACCTGAATGTCACACGATGAAAAGAAAAGGTCGTTTGCTCATACGCTGATATGATCCAGTATTTTGCAATTCAAAATACTGTACAACGACACTTTTGAATTCGTTACCATAAATTATTTGTACATGAATGTAAAGAGATAAAAGGAACGGTTGATTGCCTAAACACTGATATAATACAGTATTTTGAAATCTAAAATCTTCTATCACCGTTTCTACGTTTGTCACAATTAACTTTTTTATTGTCTGAATGTAACGTGTTAAATATGCATATACCCATATATCATTAATTATATTGCAATACAAAAACCGGTATAAAACCACTTAACGTTTTTGAGTTTTTATTTAATATTACATGTAGTATGTAAAAGATTAATAAGTAAAATAATTATAAGTAAAAAAATGTTAATTGTTTTTTTTCAATCCATTCAATTCAAATTTAGAAATGGAACTAGAAACAATTGTTTTATCACCACCGTAAATAACCGTGCGAACTGGATACAATGATTTCCGCAAAACAAAATATTACATAAATTGTTTCATTGTTTTAATTTATATCAGATCCTTTTTTAAACGGTTTTATTTAGTTCGACCCGTACGGAATTTATTTGGATCAAAATTAGAAATTGAAATTTAATCACCTTCCCGTTGTCAGATTGATCTGAAATTTGGTACACACATTTAATTTAGATGACAATACAATATAATAAAATCAATAACATTATAAATCTAAGATGGCCGCCGATACGAAATGGCGGATTACATATTTTTCCTTAACCCCCTCAATATGGGTATCAAATGAAAGGGCTACACTAGTAAAACACGATGATTATGTCAAAATTTAAAATTCAAGATGGACGCCGCTCCAATATGGCGGACTAGGTACATATTTTTCCACAACCACCACAATATAGGTATCAAAAAACCGTTTAACTTAAAAGTTTTTTAAATGTATTTATTTTCATAAATAGAAGCATGAGTTTCCATTTTTGAATTGAAAACTTTTACCGCGTCAGGAACTATCCGCTAGAGTAAAATGTATTTAGTTCATTTAATACTTGACAGGTTTAAATGGGTGAATTTATGAATCATTTGTAAGGGAAAAGCTTTAATGATTTATTTTTTCTATTACCATGTCAAAGGTACAATATCTTTTAAAAGTACAAAAGTCAGTAGGTGTGTATACTAAACAATAAAAATGCATTTTTTATTATATTATATTCTTCTCCTTTTCTACTGCGTCCTCCGTCTAATGGAGACCTATCCACGCCTCGTCTACCAGCGTGAGATAAGGATATAAATAAAAAAAATTCAGTGAAGAAATTATTTCTGTAACATTTTGTGTCCATGACAGCGGAAATACAAGGGACCCCCGAAAATGGGGCCATAAAATGTGCGAAGGACGAATTAAAAGAGAGACGAATGAAAGGCAACAAAAAAACGAAGAGCAGATAAAAAACCCTGTCGAGTTGTTTTGGTGATAACTCACAAACTTCTTTATTATATTACACCAATACCTCGCTTTACGTCGTTTCGTTTCGCGTTTTTTTTCGAAGTTGCGCGCTGCTTAATTAGTACTAATTTTCACTGTGCGTCGTTAGATTTTCGTTGTTGCGTTGTTTTGGGTTCGAGTATTCAAATTTTTTTTTTAAATTTTCTTTTTTTTTTCAAAAGATGGCAACATTTGTTTCTAATTGCGCCATGCCGTCAAAACTCGGGGATTCCCTTTCTAATTAAAAATCAACGCAATTTAAATAGTTTCATTTTCAATTTGTTTTGGTAGTTTTAAAGTTCTATTTCAATTACGTGTTTATATAATTTAAAAATTATATTATTATAATTTTTTTAAAAGAGAATAATAAATTTATATAAATTTTTACATGTTGTTTCTGGTTACAAAAAAGGTAAATGTTATTCCAATTTATTTATTGGCAGAGTTATATTATTTTTGTTTTTTAAATGTTTACTTTGTTCAATTTTATTTTTAAAGAGTTGTATTTTCGTGACCCTGGAACCTATCTTCGATCTTTACATGGTTTGATATAGAAAATCTTAATTCACTTTGCGGCGTCTCAATTGCGTAGTGTTTTTTTGGAACGTAACCACGACAAAGAGAGGTGTTGGTGTAGTTCATTATCATTATCATCATTCCAGATGTAGAAAATTCACTGCTGAACATAGGTCTTCCCCATAGAATTCCCCTAAAACCTTATGGAAGCCTGCATCTGGCATCTGCTAACCACCTTAACAAGTTTGACTTTCCACTGTAGGTTGCAGTAGTAAAAACAATTTCTTCATAAGCGCTTATTAGTGTGATTTTTTTATTAGCGTGTTCCTTTTTTACTAAACTATAACAAAAGACATTACCTAAACAAGAGAATAATAAAATTAAAATCAATATAAAAAGCATTAACGTGAGAATTTATAAAAACAACAACAAAAAACATGATAATTTAAGAACAAATTGAATCAAAACAGATTTGTATATTACAATAAATCTTGTTATCGCGCAAAGTACTTGAGACAAATGGCCGCTGAAGAAAGAGAATCGTGGTCGCAAATCCAGAACCTTTCGGCCCTGTTGAATGAGCGATGTACCCAGGCCACTGTCACTTCGAGCAATTCTTCGTGCTAAGTCAGTGATCTTGGTTCTTCGATCACGAAGCGAAACTCCGAGGCACATCCCTTTCTATTGCTCTCTGGGTGACATTGAGCCTTCGTATGAAGCCCGTCGTAAGTGACCACGGCACGAATCCGTATATCATCACCAGCAACACACATCGGTCAAAGACCTTTGTATTTAATGGAATCAGGCGTTACCTTGCTAGTCCATCCTAATTAAGAAAAAGACCAATATTTGGCCACTTCCGCACATGTAGTGGTAGTCGTGCAACAAAGTGCACTTTTCACCCCTCCACGGGGCATCTTCAGGAGTTATGTTACACCGATTAGTGCATCTGGCTCACGTGATCACGTGTTGAGTAATTTTGCGGTGGCAATTGTGTGATTCGCATTGTTTGCCGCATACGCATTTATCAGCGGGCTGGCGGGCGGTGCACTTTGTTGCACGACTACCACTCCATGTGCGGAAGTGGCTAAATATTGGTCCTGTTCTTACTAAAGACCTTTATCTTCATTACGTTACTTATTATTACTAAAACCATTGATTTTTAAATAAATTGTACCACACATCACAGCAAATGAACTATAAATTCACCCATTTAAAGCTTCTACATGTGAAAACAATCACCCTGTATAGGTTTGATTTGTTTTGACATAAAGGTATGGACACACCGGGTCAAATAACCATACGCTCTTTGAACTATGAACGCGTGCTATTTATTTAATCAAAGATTTTGACAGACGTCATGGTGTGGTAAGATTTTTAAATCATAAACATGTTAATATATATATAGGTATACGGATACATCATCTATGCAAGACGAAGTTAAAAGCAGGGCTAGTCAATCCGCGGCCCGCATTCGGTTAAGCGGTCCGCGTCAAATAAATCCATACAAATAATGTTAATTATTACATGAATAGAAGCAGCCTTTATAAAGGATATCTTATATCTTACTTTTCTTAGTGTTAAATTTAAAATTAAACGTATATTAATTAATAAATCTTATTATAGCATTCAATAGTTAATTATTCGAAATGTGTAGTGTGTTGCGTGTGTTGTGTTAGCTCATTAGGTGGATTGATATTTTAATGTATACATAAAAAATTATTAAATTTCATTTAACCCTTAATTAGGCGCATGGGGTCAGGGCCACTTGAAATTCAAAAAATTATGGCTTACAGTCTTCAGAGCGTACTAACGCTCTTTATAGCTTCCTCTTTCCCCCCGGGGTACGCGAATTAGTCACATCCAGAACATTAAGGCATGTGCATGCATCGCTGTCCTTTAGAGAGCTGACCCCATGCGCCCAGTTACGTTCCATTTTTTGGCGAAGGTAAGTTTTTACTTTTGTGATTTTTTTGTGTTTATATTAGTATATTGTTTACTATTTATCTATGTATGTGTGTATTTTGATACGGTATGATTTCTTTATGTATTTTTGAGTTTTTTTCTATGCTTTTTCTTTTTTTTTAAATTGAAATGCCTAACGACAAACAAGTATTGCAATGGCTGGATCAAGTGCTTGATGAAGAGCAAGATGTTGCTGCTTCGGATTCGCAAGACGAAACTTTAAACGATGCTGTCACTGATAGTGCTCATAATTCAGAAAGCGAAATTGTTGAGTCTGAACATATCCTGTATCAACGGAAGATAATTATTTTTTATCTCGACATACTCGGAGAAATGGCCCGAAAGTGAAATGGTGTAAAGTACCACCATCGAACGTAGTAAGGACCCGAGCACAAAATATTATTTTACATTTACCTGGAATATAAACATATCTGGCATCAACGCATTTGTCATACACAAAGCGAATACTGAGAAGACTTTGACATATACAAGACTGATTTTCTTGAAGAAAATAGCTGCGGCATTCGTGGAAGATCACCAAAAACGTCGCATACAACTACGTGCTGTACCAGCGACAACAAAAAAACGGCTCCTTGAAGTTTATAATGTGAACAAGGCGGTTTATCAATCGACAGCTAAGCGCGGGCGCTGTTCATCATGTCCTAGAAAGGACGACAAAAAAGTGCCAACAAAATGTTTCAAGTGTCGTAAATTTATTTGTCAGCAACACTCAAGGATTTACTGCTTCGGATGCAGAACAGAAGATTCCGCTGATGAGGCTGAATAAACTCTATTTCTTAAGTTGATCTCGGCTATGCCAAAAAAAATTAGTTTAAAGAGAGGTTTACTGTTTTTGTTTTTTTTTTTTTAATATTTTTAATGTCATAGTAAGTATTTGTTTCTTAAAGTTAAGTATATTAAAGAACTTTATTAATTACTATAAAAATCCATTAAGTTTTATTCCTTTTTGATACTCCTTTCCCAATGTTTATTTGGGGTCATTTAAGACCCCATGCGCCTAATTGAGTGATTTTCTTAATGCGCCTAATTAAGGGTTAAAAGAGCAACTTGAGTTTCTTGCCGGCTCTTAGCAGATCTGCTTTCCGAGCCGGTGATAGCTTATGTTTATAATTGCTTATAATGTTAAAATAATTTGACGATTCAAAAACGCAATAAAATATTATATTTTTTTGGCTTTTTGTGTTAGGGATCTTTTTTACAAAAATAATTTTTTCACGTAATCTTTTATTTTTTTCTCATTTTACATCTTCTAAATATCTATCACTCGTTCTCCGTTCTTCACTTCACGTTATCTTTCATTCATTCCCATTCTTTTCCATACATACATCATCTCACTTTCACTCTTCGCAATTCAACGTTCCAATCAGGTCGTAGCTTACTGCTAATTATCTTAATATAATTAACGTTTCAAATGTTACGCACTTATATTATCAAGGTATGAATATTAATTTACCCGAGGAGAGATCAGCTACGAACGGAATTTTCGAAATTCCACCCGCACCCGTTGTGAGGATGTCTATTTTATTAGCATGTTTAAAATCACCAGATTTTTCAATCTATTATATATACGATAGTACATGCTTACCCAGAAGAAACCTATTTACTCTTGTCTTACTTTCTTCGTTCTTACTTTGACGCCAGTAGATTGTTCCACTCCTTGTTTGTTCGCACTTAAAGTATCAGCAAAAAGATTGCTGATGTTGAAATGAATTACAACCGTGTAGGGATGTGAATCCATGCGTCTTGTCAGATGGAAGAAAAGAGACACGCTCTCCAAAATACAATCTGTATAATACCGATAAACTGGCAACTTTGCGCTGATGTTCCAAGCTCTGATGCTTACCAAAGCATCGTTACCAATCTGTCTCTTGGCTCATGTTTCTATGGAGTCCAAACCTGCGGAGATGGTACTTCTTTGATCCGTCCCACAGATAGGAATCTAATCTGATTACGTGATCCAATTACGTTACAGAAAGATAAACCAGAATGGTTTATCTTGAAGAGGATACAGTTCAGCACACGCTTGAGGAATGTACAGCGTGGGATGAGCTGCGCCGAGAACACATCGATACTGTGGGGGGGGGGGTGTACATGACCTCTCGTTACCAGGCTTTATTAAGGCGATATTACAGAACGAGCAGTCATGGAGAGCCGGTATGACCTTCTGCGAAAATGTGATGTTGCAGAAAGAAGCTGCCAAGAGAGAGAGAAAGAACGTTTGAGTTCCCCATCCGTAGTCGGAGACCTGGACGTCGGAGGGTGTTATACCACGCCTTTATCCAACCCCCTTAGCATGACCTTGGCGACGGAGCCGGGGTGATCCATCCGCAAGTAAGGAGTCGAGGAACTGGGCCACCGCCGTTGAAATTGGTGTAGTATGCAGAAGCGTTCCCGTAGTTTCAACAAAAGGCGTTGTTTAAGATCGTGGGGTATTAGCTGGTAGGAGTCCGGCATAACGCTTTCGTTGTCACCGCAGCGGAGAGGTATACCATGCAGGATTTCCCCACGAGAATAAAAAAAGGATGGTTTATCTTTGTATAAGATAAAAAGGTTTAAAGGGGTAAATATATAGGTCATTTTTCAGGAAAAAGCCTTAAAGTTTATATAACTACCTCCAATCATCTTATATAAAGTGTTCACTCTCAAATATCTTACATTAATTATTTTATTTTCTATTGGAATGCGACCTATAACTTTTAGCAGAACCAAGTCTACGGGAAGAGATACTTAAACGTTTTTTTCTTAATATATTATCATTGGGTCATTTATATTCATTATTTCTAAAACCATTGATTTTTAACTGATATACGTCACATTTTTCTCTTGACAGTTTTTACAACAATAAAAACTTTCGTTGTATAATTTATGTAAGGGATTTGAAATAATATGCTTTGTATTTAATGTTTACATAATCTTTGATTTTCTTCTAAACAAATAACCATTTAAAAATTACGATTAAAATAAGTCACAGAAAAAAAAACAAACTTACCAATCTATGTAGATATATATTATCTGTAAAACCACATCATAAACACCAGCTGTCAAAGCTAAACGCCATAAAACTTGAGCAATGAGTTGAAATAAAAAAAAAATGTTCGAGTATTTCTATCGCCTCGGCATATTTTACAGCTATCGTAAGCGAATTCGATCATTAGCTCGCAGCGGCTACTATTGCCCGGTTTATTAGGAAACCGCTCAAAATTACCAACTGCGATGAAGCAATGTATGGCGTAAAGCTTAACCTTTCTACTTTAAGAACTAGAACCGCTTATCAGCGTTGTCAAACTGACATTTACATGTACAAAGAATTAAAAAAAAAACTTATATAACATATGATACATAAGTTTATTGCGATCACAGTTTGTACTTTGTGTTTATGCTCATATATATAGGATGTTTGGTTATAGGAACAAAAACTTTAGAACTTTTTTTACCAAAAAAAACTTCCTACCTTTTACACTTATTTCCAACCTCTTTTTTTATACATTATATTTTTTTTTCTATTGTAATACAGAATACCTATAATTTTAGGCAGTAATAGTGCAATGACAGATAATAAATAACAATTAATTTTAATACATCGTAATCTGATTTTTGAAAACGCTTTTTTCGTACTATATTTTCATTGTGCTATTTATTATTTCATAAACTATTGATTTTTGAATAGTCTACATATTATGGCTGCAAATGAGATATACATTGACCTGTTTTAAACTTTTTCACTTAATACTAAATGTATATATGTACATAAATAATTATTAGGTGATATTTTTAGGATTTTAAGTTCGGAATATTAATTTATTTATTTCACCGGATTAATAATCCGCCAATACCATTACTTTTACACCTATGACAAATCATCCTGTATACGAGAAGACTTACATATTGCCTTTCTGCAAAAAGTGACTTATTTTTAAGACATGAATTTTTTTCTTTTCAAAATTACATGTCAATGACTTCTGTCAGTACAAAAACTGCAAGGACAGATAATAAATAATAATTAATTTTAATATATGGCAATCCAAATTTTGGTAACTCTTTTTCTTACTATTTTATCACAAATTTACTTTTTTTTAAACCTGGATAGGATGTACCATACATTAAAGCTTCTATATCTATAATTAATCATCCTGTAATTATATACATAAACTATTTTAACTAATCTCTTGGCATTCTTCAGAATACTGGACACAACAGATGCTCCAACATTATATTTCACTGCATTGATAATCCGTCAAGTTTTGTTAGATTAGGCGGACTCTGTTATATGTATTATTGAATATATAAACTTCACTTCGGACATTTAATAATAAGTAATTTAAAAACATTTAAAAACAATAAATCATTATTTATTTAAACCATTATTTTAACGACCTCCATTTAGATAGATTTTGATATCCGCCATTTTGAATTTACGCGGAAGAGGAAAAATGGTATTTTTTTTAAAAAACTTTATAACCAGTTTATGTTTACTAAACATATATATATATATATATATATATATATAACTTATATATATATTTCATAATAAAACTATTCGGTTAAACGCTTGATGATTGATAATTATTTTAATCATTATTATATAATGTTTTTTATTGGATTCTCACTGCTGCCCAGAAGTAATTTGCAGATTCCGCGGGTATGAGGTGGCAGGGCAGAGAGTGCGCCTAGCCTAAGGCCTTTTTTAAAGTGGGAAAGTTCGGGGGTTCCCGGGGAAGCACCGGTTCTGGCTTCTACAGGTTACTATTAAACCGACTGACGAGGTCTTAGCTCGCCTGGTGAACGTTCCATGGTAGGACTAATCTCAAGAGCTCCCACGAGG
The DNA here is from genome assembly GCF_028537555.1 of Battus philenor. Classification (NCBI taxonomy): domain Eukaryota; kingdom Metazoa; phylum Arthropoda; class Insecta; order Lepidoptera; family Papilionidae; genus Battus; species Battus philenor. Next base: position 10,649,348 of record NW_027181689.1, on the reverse strand, counting down.
GGAACTTGGCTTGGACTGTCACTTGTCGATAATACCCGCTTAGCCTTCCGACACAAGAGCCATTTCCCCTCCCCCAAAAGGGACCCAACCTCGGCTTGGCCGGTTACTATTGGCCAGCTTAATATCACTAATACCACTTTGGACAATGTTACCACTGGGAGAAGAAGTGGCGGAAGAAAAAAAAATTAAAACTGAGCTCCCCCTATGTATATTGATGACATAGTTAAGTATCTAATGGATTCAGACGTTATTTTGCGGAAGCCCATCCTAAGTAAGAAAAGGACCAATATATAGCTACTTCCGCCAATATAATAATATAAATGCTAGCATTTATCAGCCGGCTGGCGGGCGGTGCACTTTATTGCGCGACTACTGCTACATAGCGGAAGTAGCTATATATTGGTCCTTTTCTGACATAGTTAAGGTCACGGTAATCACATACACCCTCGGGCTGTGTAAGTGTCCCAAGATGGTAGCAATATGACGTCACACGAACTCGTGCGTGTATCACACGGATGAGACTCAAGATGCGATCGCAAGGTTCATCGATGTGACGAATACAACCGCCGCACAGACACTGGCGCACAACCTGAGGATGCCAATATGGAGTAGGGGTAAAGAAGTGGTAATCTTAAATACTGAACATTTTTAGGGCATCATTATAATAGATTAAGAGACTTAGAAAAAAACTGTATTATGTATAAAAGTTGGAAATTCTAAACGTGAATGTAAAAACAAAGACACGGACTCTAACGTCTGTGGAATATATAGTTATAATAAAAAAGATACATATGCTTTGACTATGTGTTTGGCACTAATCGGTGTAACATAACTCCTGAAGATGCCCCGTGGAGGGGTGAAACGCGTGTTAAGTAATTTGGCGGTGGCGGTTGTGTGATTCGCATTGTTTGCCGCATACGCATTTATCAGCGGGCTGGCGGGCGGTGCACTTTGTTGCACGACTACCACTGCATATGCGGAAGTGGCTAAATATTGGTCCTTATCTTACTTAGGATGGACTTCCGCGAGGTAACGCCTGATTCCATTAAACATCTGCTTTGTATATAAAGTATAATAATAATTTTAGCCGTAAAACGTCCACGGCTGGACATAGGTTTCCACCCATTTTGAAGCCACCTGCATCTTCTAATGATGTGAAAAGTCATCCTCCTATAAGAATAAACATAAAAGACAATAGATAATACTAATACATTAATTTTTTTTTTCTTGAAATTGTGTCAATTTCTAGAACTAAAAGAAAGTACAGTAGAAACTACTTATCCGTTAGGGGTGTAGTTAGATATAGTACTATACCTACAGCAGATAACGGTGAGTAAACATTTATTATTCCAGTCTTTAACCCTTTCCACTCCAATGTCGAGTGTCACTCGACACTGATTTTGTTCCACAAGCTCCACTGTCGAGTGATACTCGACATGGTGTAATACTTATTTTTGCGGAAAATTTTATAACAGAAAAGATTTTTGTTACTAAAATGTTTGAATCACGAATGAATGAAACATATTCTAGAATCGCAAGATACTATAATTCAATTAAATTTTATCGATGCTACATAACAGCCTTGGAGTGGAAAGGGTTAAGTGTAGTCAGTATTTAAGTTAGGCAATATATCCAGTTTCCATTTCACGACTACCTTCATATTTAGACGCTGCCTTAAAGCCCTTAATCGGTTAATGAACTGTTGCACTAATTCGCTAACTTTAATAGACCCACTTGTATAATTGCTTCGTAAATATAATTGTCGATTTGTCCATGCTGTTGTATCGGGTAATTGTTTATTATCATATTCTACCCTATACATATTTAGCTACATATTTTGTAAATACTTGACTCATCACGACGGATTTCTCACAAAACCGGCTGGAAGGCCTACCGGCTTGCATCGAATGCCTTTTTTATAAATAAAATGAGAAAATGAGAAGGAGGAAGAAGAAAGAATGCCAGATGTTGGGGCTAAAGATGATTTTTCCATTTGTAGATTCCGCTTGCACGAGGAGAAAGGGCGCTACTCAATAGCAGAGATTGGCACAGTCGAGGAAATTCGTCCGGTCCTAGAGGACTGGACGAACAGGCGGTACGGTACTCTAACATTCCGGATGGTGCAGGTGCTCTCAGAGCATGGATGCTTTGGCAAGTACCTGTGTTGCATAAACAAGGAACCGTCAACGATGTGCCACCATTGCGGTTGTAAATAGGATAGGAGAACGCACCGGCTCTGTGGGTAATGACCTCTTGTTACCAGGCTTCGTTAAGGCGATGGTAGAACGGGCAGTCATAGAGCGCCGATATAACCTTCTACGAAAAAGTAATGTTGCAGAAGGAGGCTGCGGAGAGAGGGAGAGAGAGAAAGAACATCTGAGCTCCACATCCGGAGTTGGAGACCTGGACATCGGAGGGTGTTATATCGCGCCTTTTTCCAACCCCCTTAGCATGGCCTTGGCGACGAAGTCAGGGTGATCCGCCGCAAGTAAGGAGTCAACGCACTAGGCTACCGTCGTTGACACTACGGTAGTATGCGAAAGTGTTCCCGTAGTTTCAACAAAAGGCATTTAGGAACACCGTGGGGTTTTAGTCGGTAGGAGTCCGGCATAACACTTTCGTTGCCCTCACAGCGGAGGGGTATCCTATGTAGGCTTTCTCCACGAGTAAAAAAGGGCGCTTAGGACTCTTAGCCTGACACCTCTTTTAAGGTAGCAAAGCTCGAAGGCTATCTAGGAAGCTTTGGCTCAAGTTAACGCATATTACAATTTAACCGGATTTAGAATATAATCATAAGAAATAATTATCCATTTCTTTTTTCGATCCGTGATATAATTACTAAGTATTTGTGACCTATTAAAAGGTTTATTACCACTGTTATAAAACATGTAGAAACTTCTAGAAGCATCCGAAATGCACGGAAGATTCCAGAGTGCGGTCACGTTTGCCGTCGAGTGTACTCAGCGGCATCTCGAGACCGCCACACTCGTGTGAAGACTCGACATAAATACAAACACTCACTTCTATTTTTAACTGCAGGAAATTAAAAATAAACATACGATTGTTTGAATGAGGTTTTATTGGAACGTAACATATGTTTTTAAGGTAGGTCACGACCACACAAAGGCTACATTATAATTATTGGGACGTAGGAGGTCCACTGTTGGACATAGATATCCAATACTACCGATAGGTTTCAGGCCCACTTTCAAATTCTTCCGATAAAGTGTAGAAATCTATGCAGCCGCGTTGTTGTCGCTGCAATATAATATAAACAGTAATAAATGAACCGTAATCTGAAAGATTTTTTCTCGAAAATTATACACCAAATTTTAATGAATTATCAAGAGGTGTTAAATAAATATAATATCTTACTTCTATACGTATGTTATGCAGTTTGATCTACATTATTTCTGTAAAGAAAAAAATATATAAAAGTATTAACAATTTTTCATATTTTAAACACTTTATCAATAGCAGCTTGTGAAAAATCATTAATTTTGAAAAACTGCTTTCACTTGTCCAACCGTGGACTACATTAAAATTACTTACACTACGTCGTATAATACACCAAATCTCAATATACCCACATACGTATGTACGGTACCAGGCGATAAATATTACATAACGACCTTTGGAAAGAGACAATTGGCTAATTTCGGCTTCGTAGAGCGTTATCTCTGTCGCATGACATACAACGATTGACAAAACATCAAATAGATTGTGTGACTCTTTCTAAAGATCGATGTGCAATATTTATCGCTGGGTATTGTAGTACGTGGTAATCGTTTAAGTCCATAGACATTCTCTGCAAGACATATGCTTCCCTCAAAGATGGGGTATGGGATGGGGGATCTATGGGGGATATACCATAATCACAACTCTTGAACAACTGGTTGGCGATCGCAGTATTGTATTATGGTACGTAGAGGACGCCATCATCTAGAAACTTGTTTGTGAGCAGTCAGGGGCGGCTCTAGCTTCTGTAGCGCCCGTGTGCAATGAAACCCTGGCGTCCCTAAGACCAGACTCCCCCCCCCCCCCCCCCGAGGCTATAACTATTAACTTTGCCGTCGTAACACGAGAGTTTTTTCAAACTTCAACGAGCTATTTTATAAGTAGATATAGCTTACAATAGTGGCCGCTTCTAAATTTTAAATACGTGAAATAACGTTAATTTCGAGTCGAAACAAAATGTTTGGAAAAGAAGCAGTGTTTAATAACTGCCACCATCGCGCTGGCTGGCCGCTTGTCATATCATTGTTGTACCACAACGGTCCAAGACGATGCTCTTAGCTGTCGCGTTAGCGCCGCTGCCCTATGAACAGTAGCAATCCTATGTAATTAATACAAAAAGTGTGAATCATATAAGATTGTATCTCGGAATCGCAAGTTACAATCCCAGTCCTCTGCCGCTGGGCTACGACTTCATAGTGTCACATAGAACACCTACTCATGTTATTTTCTATATTAGTTACATAATACTGTACTACAAATCCATGGAGTCGCTATTAATAAAAATATTATAATAATTTTTATTTTACGTAACATCCGAAAATACTATAGAAACGACTTATCAAAACACTACATCAGGCACAGACTTTCTCGTAGAGTGAATTACATTTGAAATAACACTTTGGAGTGAAGGGAAGGTAGGTACTAAAAATTAAGGAAAAAAAAGTATCATTATTATTTGAAGTTTTTATCGTCGACCCGGAGACCTATGCCGTCTCCAAAGGTCATTACAATAACTGGTCTTCCGCTACCCGCAACCAGTGACCAGGGGCGGCTTAACCTATAGTGCAGGGTGTGCAATGTACACGGCGGCGCCAGAAGAAAGGCCGTAACTAATACCATACTGTAAGCTATACCTACTTATAAAATAACTTGGTGGAATATAAAAAAACTTTCTTGTTACGACGGCAAAGTTAATAGTTATAGCCGCGGGGGGGGGGGGAGTCAAGCCTAGGGGGTGCCAGGGTTTTATTGCACACGGGCGCTACACGAGCTAGAGCCGCCCCTGCTAGTGCCTTCCCGCGACCTAGACTATACTGTCGGACAACCTTGTCCAATTTGTAAATAGGACCAACTTAATAGTTTTTTTTATGATGATATTTTCAGATTTGCAGTAGATAAGGTAGTATACGCCATTGAAAGTGAGAGCTAAGCACCTACATGTTCCTCAAAGGCGAATCTTAGGCTTCGATAGAGTTGAAAAAGACTATTTACAATTTTGAACCTAACGCAATTAAAATTAACGATCGAATTTAAAATTCGAATCGGTGTTCGAATTTTAATTCAAACGCACAAGAATGATTTAACTCAAAATAATTGTGACTATAGTGGCCAGCATTACGAAGCATAAATACTTTTTTGAATTTAATCTGTTATTTGTAGGATTGATATACGAGAGGTTCATTAACTGAAGGGCCTATCAAGCCAGCCGGTAATCTCCGACGCCGCGCAGAATCCCGTCTCAACCGGATCCGGCGTGGCGCAACCGTTAGCAAACTGAGGCATGGTCACGCAACGCTAGCGTTGATACGAACTGCGCTTGGAATTTTACGTCACCGCTTGCATTAGGTACAAAGATTATAAATCGTGTCCACATTATGATTTCACAATCATACCAAAATTACCACTTACCTACCTACAATTTCATTACACCTATATGCAGTGGCGTACCTAGAACTTTAGCCGCCCGGGGCGATCTCCAGTTTGCCGCCCTTTCTATTATATGTCAATCAAATAGTGGTTCAAACTTCAAAGTAATCATATAAACTTTTCAAAAGAAATGACATTTATAAACTGACATCAAAAAATTTTAGTTAGGAAAAATTGCCGAACAAAGTCGTAAAGATCCTTTTACGAATTCAACAAATTTTAATGAATACGATAAAATAAAATTATTATCTTGTTCTTGAATTAGAATCCAAAATTTACACTAAAATGCATTTATATACACCGAGGAATAATATTCGAAATCATAAAGTTAATAATAATTTATATAAATCAAATATTAAACTTATAATAATCATTTATTATTCAAGAAAGAAAATAAATTTGAAATGAAAAAGTTGCTTTTTACAACTATAAGTAAATATAAAAAATGCCGCCCCAAGGTAAGTGCCGCCCGGTGCGGACCGCACCCACCGCCCCCCTTAGGTACGACACTGCCTATATGACATTCACAGCTGGTCATGGTTCTTCCACATAGATTATCAATAGGACTGGAGAAGTTGGGAATAATTGCTAATATTTTTCTAGGTCGAGAAATAATCTGGCATGAGAAGTAAACGAACTTAAGTAACCGACATAGCCCTGTGGACTATCTAAGAAATGGCAGTTGATATGCCACATAGCAGAACAGGTACACCTTCATTGCACATAAACAACCAGAATAGACAAACCAACGAGATTTCGTATTGTATCACAACGCAATACCGCATTAGTTGTTGGCCAAAAAATTATTTCTGTGATTAGGAAGTTCTACCTCATACTTCATACTCCCTAGTCCGTACAATCCTTCTACTTCTTAATAAAAAATTACATTAATCATTCAAATTTTTAAGTTATATCAAAACGCATCAAGATGAATCTTTTGCAAATATGCCTTAAACATCTTGAAAAGGTGTCATATTGACTCTTCCTGTGACATGGAAGATTGAAGAAGAGAACTGTTCATATATAAGAAAATAAATCCACCCTAACCCTTTCGTTACCAGCGCTGGATTTAGCCTGCGTCTACTGGACGACCCGTGTGCACCAGCGCCGGAGTTATCCGGCATCCACCTTTTAATGTGGGCTTATGTGTAAATACCTGTTTTAAGATTTATCACAGTAAAATAAATTACTAAGAATCATCCTAACTTCTATTTTTAATTAATATACCAGTATGATCTTTAAATATGTAACACAAATGAGAAAATTTGAACATCAGCTTACCGACATGCAATGTGCACACAGCGGCGCACATGCCCGGTTCAGTAGCGTCACTTCGGAACGGACTTCGGTAAGGAAAGGGTTAAACAACTAATATCGTAAGAAAAGGACCAATATTTAGCCACTTCCGTACATGCAGTGGTAGTCGTGCAATAAAGTGCACCGCCCGCCAGCCCGCTAATAAATGAATGAATCCCTCCACGGGGCATCTTCAGGAGTTATGTTACACCGATTAGTGCCAAACACAGAGTCTGACTTGATTTGACGGTGGCAGTTGTGTAATTCGCATTGTTTGCCGCATCATTTATCAGCGGGCTGGCGGGCGATGCACTTTATTGCACTTTATTGCATGTACGGAAGTGGCTAAATATTGGTCCTTTTCTTACTTAGGATGGACTTCCGCGAGGTAACGCCTGATTCCATTAAAAACTACTATCGTATATACACATAAAAAATATAAGAAACGTACCGAATGTTCTGTGTATAAAATTATTAGTAGTCGATTCGTTAAACTCGTATATTACAAGGTCACCATTTACAGCAGGGGTGCCACTACCGTGATGAACATTTTAAGACCTTGTCAGTATATCCGACTTATTGACTCATATTGGGACAATTTAGAAAGTAATCTCGACTAATCTTATCGGACCTCCTCAAGAAAAAAATCTACCTCAGAATCTTTTAACAAGTTGGCCCGGCAAATTATCCTAAACCTTAAGGCATTTAACGGTCTGTAACGCTTGGGCGACGTGAAATAAAATAATGTACCAACTAATGTATAATTGAGTAAGACTTCCAACTTTTATTGTTAATATGTATACTTTTTAGCTGTATTTACCCATAATAGTATAAGAAAAATTGTAAATAGATTGATAAAACGATGTCGTGCCTCGCAGCAGGGAGAAGAAAGATCCGTATCAAATAGCGGCAACCCTCTCCCAACTGTCTGCGTTTAGTACAAGCGAAAAAAAAAATTGTACAAAAACACTAGCGATACAAATTAGAATTAATAAAAAAAAATCGACTAATCAAACTTCTCTCGAAGTATAAAAGGTAATAAAAGATATCAAATACGTAAACAATAATATTAGTCAAAACAAAAATATTTGTATTTATGAACACCTAAAGTAAAGCATTGTTTAATTTGCCCGTGTTTGCTTTTGTGTTTGACACTCCTAGCTTACACATTCCGTATTTAAAATTTCAATTATGTTTCTTGCATGCCAAATACGACGTGTTCATTTGGCAACCAAACAAAGAATTCCATCTTTAATTACATGATAAAATGTGCTAATTGATACGAAATGTTTGATTATTATTCTATCGAAAATTTGTGTTGAGTTGTATATAGTTTTATGATCAGGCAATATGTTGGAATACCCTCATTCCAATTTACTTGCTGTATTGTGCCCAATATATACCAATATATATCGGAATGAGGGTATTCCAATATATTGCCTAATCAAAAACACATTCATACTCAAGTAGTTGTCGAAAGTGCTACACTCGAAGTTGCAAACAATTAAATGTGTAGTACCTCTGATAAACCTTCTAACTAAGTCCAATTTCGAAAAAGAGATCATTTGCCCAGATCATTTGTGTAGCATCTGTGTGCAATAAAACCCAGGCGCCTCCTACCCAGGCTATAACTATTAACTTTGACGTCGTAACAAGAAAGTTTTTTAATATTCCAACAAGTTATTTTATAAGTAGGTATAGCTAACAGTATGGTATTAGTTACGACCTTTCTTTTGGCGCCACCGTCTTAGAGAGCGTTGCTGCGCCCGTGTGCAGGTTATTGGTTTTACATTACAGTGTGTAGGTTAAGCCGCTCCTGCACTGGCTGAATCCAACTCGGGTGAGCAACGTTCGGGAAGTTCTAAATTCAAATTATCTTTATTCAAGTAGGCTTATAACCTTTATTAGCGAGGCCATTAACTCCTCGCAGATCTTCTCTAATAAAGATTGAGTGGATCGAGCTTCATGAACCAGCGCGGAGTCTTGTTAAAACAACCATTCTTGGAACCTTTTGGGTATCAAAGGGGATTTACCAACTTCTATATAATGGTATTTTGAAACACTTGAGGCAATGTTTTAATACCTTTATCACTCCTTCACAGATAACAATCCATCAAACTATCTCTGAAGTTGGGTAATGCCCACGTTGTTTGTCTGTTGACTAATTGGGAAGATTCTTTAGAGCTTTCAGCATAAATACCGTCATTTTGTTTCTTAGAATATTGCTCCGTAAACAGTTTTTTTCTGTGACCTCTCTCTTGCGGCTTTAAAGGCAACGATCCTGCAGATGAGCTGGCCCGGAGGTGCTCCAACGTGGTACTTTACGGCCCGGAGCCCCTCATCCCACTAACAATGGATAAGGCCAGATCTTTAGTAGCGCAGCATACAAGAAGTCAACACAGTGAGCAATGGATGAGCCATGAGGAGTGCCGACAAGCAAAAGAGGCAATGCCTACCATAAGCCGCCGGCTCTCCAACACCCTACTCCAGCTGTCGAATGGTGCGTTTGGTGGCAGGGACCTTGACCGGTCATGGTCTTTTTAACAAACATCTATTTACATTAGGCGTTACGGAGAGACTCTGTGTTTGGCATTGATCAGTGTAACATAACTCCTGTAGATGCCCCGTGGAGGGGTGAAACACGTGTTGAGTGATTTAACGGTGGCAGTTGTGTAATTCGCATTGTTTGCCGCATACGCATTTATCAGCGGGCTGGCGGGCGGTGCACTTTATGGCACGACTACCACAGCATGTGCGGAAGTGGCTAAATATTGGTCTTTTTCTTACTTAGGATGGACTTCCGCAAGGTAACGCCTGATTCCATTAAATATGAGAGTCCTTCGTTCAGAGCGTGGAGGATGACGAGACTGTTGCTCACGTACTACTTCGGTGCACGGGAGTAGCACTCTTCAGGGCTATCCGTCTCCGATCGCCGAGGTGCCTCACCCTCTCACATCAAGGGTCTGCTGGGATTTCTCAGGGAGTTGGGTTGGTTTGATTAAAACCAAGACGCAAAATGACGCACTGAGACTATATACAAGACCTCACTTTGCGTTCCGTTTACAAATGTGTTTTAATGCCCTATTTTTTTATATAATCAGTTAATGAATGACCTTAAATCATCTTTTAAAATACGCGACATGATTCTAGCTGCTATCTTTACCTTCCGTAGTAAAATTTATTTCGTTTGGAAAGGATTAATTCGAATTATTTACCTTACTGTTTTATCTGCTTTTTTTGTACGAACACTACTTGTACGATCTTTTTCTGTCACAAACAAAGGAGGTTTTATTGCACCTGTAAATAGCACGGTACACAATTTGACTAATACCAAGCGTATTTAGGATTGTAAAAATTGTATTTGGAACTATACCTACTTTATGTAATGCGATCACAGCGATTCGGTTCTCTTTATCACGTCACTCGTAATATATTGGCGCGAAAATATGTAAACACAATGAACGAACGTAAATGACAGATTCTAAATTCAAAAGTTTTTTTTTATTTTTATTGATAACAGTATTTATGGCCAGACTAAATATATTGTAGTATAGGTTTATTTATCTATGGTTCGTATATTTTATTGTAGTCGCTTACATGACAAATGGATGTCACATTACGTGATGCGTATGACTATAATATATTTACAGTCTTGGCCTTGAAATGTTATTGTACCATCGTTTCCCCGTTGATACCACTAGTTCGCCATGATAACAATTTATTTATTTATTTAACACTGTATTGTACTTTAAATATGTCAAAAACGTCGGTAGTAGGTGTTTTTGACCAGCGACATAGTTCCGCATTACAATCTACATATACAGGATGATTAAATATCGATGTACAATCCTTAATGAAGTGATATAGCTAATTTATCAGCAAAAAGATTTTACACCTATTTCCAATAATATAAGTTGATCACTCTAAAATATGTTACATCAATTTCTTTGTAACTTCTGACGGTACAAAGTGTACAGGAGCATATAATAAACTATAATTAACTTTAATATGTAGTAGTTCAAATTTTAAAAAAGTATATATATATAGAGAGAGAGAGAGAGAGAGATGTATTTGTCTACAAATGTATAATTTGATCTATGTATGTGTGTATATTAATGTATGTATTTATATGTGTGTACGCCCTAAACTGCCCTCTCCTTCATGTCTCTCATCTCCATTCAAAAATTGTCTAGTAGAGATCGCCTCGAGCGATAAGACCGCCTCTTTTACCATAGCAATTGTTTCTTTTTTCCTCTATTTATTGTTTATGGCGTACAAAAAATTTAAATAAATAAATACATAATTTATTACACAAACCATTGAGTTTTGAATAGTCTGTACCATACATTAAATATCAGCTAATGAACTATACATTCACACCTGTAAATCTTTTTACATGTACAGGGTGTTTGCTTCTGTACATATGCTTGTATCATGATGAAAAGGTATGGACACAATGGTTCAAAGAACCATATGCTATTTGAACTAGGAGCATGCAATGTTTATTTCAAACATAGCATAGATTTTGACAGACATAATAGGGTGGTAAAATGTTTATAAATAAATAAATATAAATATATGTACTGATATACCATTTATGTATTCAATCATATATTTTTAAAAGTACTAAATATTATTTATATAAAGAATTAACATTTGAAACACAAGCTGTGTAAAAATTTCAGCATTCACAGAGAAATATTAAGTAATTTTATGGAAATATAGAAAATAAATCAAAATTATGTGATATGAAACTATAAATTATCATATAATGTAGTCATTTAACTCAAAGAATTAAGATTTTATCATTTTTGGTGTATCATCTATGTGTAATCCCTCAAGCTCTGAAGCCTTAAGAGGTGTCAGGCCTGCACACTAACGTCTTGTACCATAGCCATTTGCAGATTCCGCAGGTTCAAAATAAAATTACATTTAAATACAGTAAAGTTTTTTTTATACTTACTATTTAACAATATTGCATGTTATATCAAAGTAAAACTTCTTAGATTTTTAAAAAAAAAGCATTCTGCATGTATCAGCTATGAATTAATAATATAAAAAGTCATACAGAAGAATAAGAGTAATTTACAACATCTTAGTTATTTTACAGGTCTCAAACATTACTCTAGCACATCTGAAATTATTATGGCAGCTGGAGTTAATATTCAGAACTACTGACAGCATTTCCACACATGAACTGACTTTCTATAAGTCTGGCTGATGGGCAGATGATGATAAAACATATTAACTCTAAGTGGTGGCCACTTGTCTATCATGCATTTTTTTCTGGTTACATTATTTTTATTTCTGAATATGCAATAAGCAGTATTAATATATACTTTACACACAGGTTTTAAAAGTCATATACAGATGCACATAGGTCATCAAATAAAAACTTTTATTTAATTATATATAAAGTATCAAAAATTTTTCAATGATCTTCCAGAATATAAGGGCTTCCAATCATTAGTATTATTAAACAAAAAAGGAACAGTAATTTTCAAACACATTGTTCATCAGTGACTTCCCCTGCCCCCAGTGACATCCTGGAACCTTAACTATGTTATCAGTCCACCTAGTGGCGACCCGCCCACGCCGCGTCTTCTGGCGCGTGATCGCCACTCAAGAAACCTTCGACGCCAATGGGCGTCGACTTTGATAAAAGAACCTTACAAATGAGTAATTTTACAAGCTTTGATTGTTCTGTGGATCTTCTTATTTTCTGATTTGATCTGGCAGCAAAACTGAGCAAAGTTTCATTGCTATCTGGGCGACCTTGAACCATATAGGGCTCTTTGTAAGCAACCATATTAAACACATTACAAATTTTAAATGACTCACCAACAGAATATAAACAAATGCTATTTTTTTTAAACATGAAGTCTTTAAGGTTTGTTATTTTTTTCTTATAATTGGAGATTTTTATGTACTACTAATTATCGTCCATTTATTATTAAATAACAAAGTGAATAAATATTTATGTCATCTGTTGTGCAAAAGATATCAAGGAAAATTTGATTTCATAAAATAAACTGTACATATTCTAGCATGCAGTTTTATTTTCGTAACCTTCGCACGTTCGGTAATTTATTTAAAACATTATTTTTTTAATCTACTACCTCAAGGTTTGTTGTAAATTATTTTATACTAAAAAAAAACTAGACTTCACGGAATGATACATTCTAATATATTTTCGTATATTGAAATATTCTGAAATAAATAAGTTAATAATGTCCAACTGTTTAATGCATAAACTGTTAAGTTCAATGGAACCACTCGAAATTTATTGTGCAAAAAATAACACATTTCTAACAAGGACTATAAATTCATATTTAAAATTAATTAATAAATAGATACACATTCATTTCATAAATAGACACACAAAGAAATTTTAATACTTACCAATAATATCTTTATAAAACTCAATAGTCTTACGATCGCAATTTAGTAAATACTAAACACTTCAATATTTCTACAGTAGTTAAAGTATAGAATATTGAGTACAGTAACTTGTAACAATAATTTAATTAACTTTTAACGTAAGAGTCAAAACAACTGATGACTCTTTTGTTGCGTTTATTGTTATTATTTTGAAGCACAGCTGACACTAAATACGTCTTCTTTGACAGAAATACAAAGGCGACTACTGCAACGCTATAATTCGAGAAGAAACATAAGATGTTTTTTAATATTTTAGCCATTGGCTTATTCGTGCCGCATACCTTTGCGAAACGCAAACCAAGAGCTTGCTTTCATTAAAGTATTTTAATTTAACCCAATCACCTTTCGCGGCTTTTTTTGACAGATGACATTCTGTGTGTAGTTGCCATTACTCGCATTAAAATAATATTTTAAAAAGGATAAAATTGAACAAGGTTAATTTGAATATATTTTAAAAATTAATTACTCATAGACATTTTTTGAAAACCGAGATATTGCTTAAATTATCGCAGATTTTCTAAAGTTAGGTAAAGATAGTTAAAAGTTAAATCGATTGTGATGTTAAAAATCAAGTAATATAGATTAAGTAAATCAATGACCTTAAAATGCTTGTTATATAGATAATACATTTCTCAATACATTAAATTAATAGGTTTTTAGTAAAATCTCCTCCCACTTGTGACAAATGACAAATGGAACAAAAAATATCGATTAGTATATGTGTGCGTACTAAAATTGATTCTAATACAATTCACTAATTACAATAACTAAATGACCGCAATTATTGTTTTTATATTATTAATTATTTGATAAGAGAAAAATGAAACTTAAGCACTTACAAAATATTACCTAAGTAAAAATTAAAATAGATCTTGTTGTTTCATATAACAAATGCAGGCATGAAATTTTTACAATAATAAGTCCTTTTGTACAATAAGAAATACTTTTGCGAGCTTAATGTTTTTTTTTATTTATTATTTATAATTTTAAGTTAAAATATTCCATAAGTATTATTTATATTGATATTTCATAACATGTATAATAGAATAATTCAACAGGATAAACAAAAGTTCAATGTATGTAGAAAGAGTAAAAAAAAATATAATATTACTAAGTTTTATTTTAAACATTACATTAAAATCGGTGCGTCTTCATTTTTTTTAAATAAAACAATGAAATAAGGTTATTAATACATTAAAAATCGTTTGATATAAGTAGTGTATAATTTTCATTTCTTACACATATTTACTGCGTTAAAAAAATCGGTTAATTATATTTCACTACATATATAACATATATTCATTAAATATTAGAAATATCCTTATATAAGCAATATTAAATTATGTACTGATGTAATATTACATTATATTAAATAAAAATATTTATTATATCACGTGGAAGTGTACAGGAAATAAAATAGGATTTAAAATAAGCGCTTTTCGCTTCTCACGCCCAGTTTGACGTCACGCTACGGGGTTCTCGAAACACTCCTACCGCACCCAGTTCCACTTCGTCCAAAACAGCTTAAGTAATATGAGGACTTGTTTAAACGGTTTGTATGGTGTAGGAATAGAGTTTATTTTCAGTAAGCATAATATTTAGTTCATTATTTTATCACCAGACTGCGTGCTCGGCCCGGACGACACTAGCGCAGAGCGCACCAATCACATCCCAGGAACTTTGACGCAATTTGCAAATGGCCGTGAAAAGGATCGAGCTCCAGGGTGTATGAAATACTAAATGGTGGAATTGTCCGTGTTTAAAACTTGTGATTAATTCTCTGTTCAGTGTAGTGTTGTTGAAAATATACAAGATGTGCCAAAAAGATAGAATCCTGTTGTAATAGTGGTTTCCGAATCGCCACAGGACCGCCGCTGGAGGAATAGTCGGAAGAGATTTTGCTGATTGCTGGGTAAAGTACTTTTTTAAAACCCTTATTCTACTACACCGCTTCTTTATGTTTTAATTGTAATTTTTATTACGATAATCGTTAATGATAGGGCGTGACGTGAGTAATGAATAAGCAATTGTGCCTGGAAATGGTTCTTGCCCGGTCAATGCGTGGTACACCCATTATTGAAATTGGGTGTATTACATTATTGATTCTATTCGAAATATTGTCTACTGTTTAATCTCTCTTAAATATAGTGATAGTGGTTTAAAAACTATTCGCTGTTGTAATAAAACAGAAATAGTACTATACATATTTTGTTATATGTTATATATGTGCTGAAAACTGTAGACTGGGTGTTGCTCGGGTAGGTTAGTGAAAAATTTACATTGTTCTTACTGAATACGCATCTATAAAACGATATTTGTGTTTGCACGTATTTTTCCTTCCTTCTATGTCACGCATACGTTTTCACTAAGGCATGCTCTACTAGATATTTTACCGTAAATAAGATATTTTATTGCTTGCGTTTCGTGTTAACGTATCTTTTTTCGTGAATACTTACGCTTGAGTATTTGTACTGCTAATTGTCGTGTGCTGTAATGTGTTCGCACCTTTGCTTAACGTATCGATTTTCTTGTCATATGCTATCTGTATTTTTACCTTCACAATGTAATGGACTTTACATTTCCTTTTCAAGTTTTCTTGCAGTGTTAACATATTAACATTGCAGATTGTGTAGTAAAATCGAATTTATCAACTTTTAACATTTATCTAGTTATTGACGAGATTTTATAAAAAAATTAAAGTGATCAAGTTAAAAAATTAGCACAATCAGCACATATTTCGATTGGAGCGTGGTAAGATTTTACGACATATATATATTATAAAACAAAATTAGATAGTAAGAAGACCATCGAAAATAAATTATTACTTGTAAAAGATCAAAAAGATTGACAAATGGTCATCAATTTTACACAATAAAATATTTTATAACATTTTATGAATATCAATCAACACAATTATTACAACTGAAAAAGATTTAAAACATTAGGGGGACCGAAGTAATGACACTTTCTTGACTTTTTAATGAGTTTTTATTTCTAATCAGTAATATATTCATGTTCATTAAACAATCAACAACCTTTTGCCATCTATGAATAAATAGTAAAAAAATGGCTGATTGTCAACATAATGTTGGTTGCTTCAAGGGAGTAGCAAATACTGGTATTCTGGACATCATCATCACATCAGCCGATACATGCCCTACAGGGCTTAGTTCTTCTCGAATTCTGCACATACCTTTATTTTATACAATGTATTCTTTAGTTGCTCATTGAAATAAAAAAGTGTGTTGTTTTTCTTTTGTCATTAAAAGTGTTTTTTTTTTTTTAATTAATGTTGTGTAGACGTTCTGGAGAAGTTGGCCTGACCCTGTGCATGAAGGTTTAATTATCTATATATCTTGATTGCCTATTAGCACTATAGGGTCCTTAGGATATAAAAGTGCTTTCTATAATAAGCCAACACTTCAATATAAAAAAATATGCAACTGAATATCTGAGAGACATTATCTTTTCACAGCCTTGTATATTCACTTTAAATTTTAATAAATCCTGTAGTATATTTTAAAACCATGGTGTTTATTGTAACATTTCATGATATACACGAGATGTGACTTCTCAGCATTCAATAGATTTATCATGTGTTGGTGGATATATCATTTGGCTGGATTTAGAGTCCTTACAGTTCATTCACTGACCAAATTTCTCTTCCAGCCAGTTCTTTTTTTTCTTCTGCATAAATAATTAATAATATTTATCCAAAAGACTAACAAGTGAAATACAGCTGGTCATGTGGTATAATTGGATTTTTAGGATTGATATCACAAACACTGATAAATGTGTAGTGTCTATAACAATATATTTCAACAAATGTCTGCTATCAATACCATTTGCAGCTCTTGTAGTCTTTATATATCAACTTAATAATTTACTGTATCCATAACAGATAATTTTAATTGAGTATTTTTAAGTATACAGCCTTAAAAAGTCTAACGTTACTTTGGCAGATATTTCTTCTAATGTGCAATCATCGATATATATCATATTTTGATTTGATGTAGTCTGGTCTTTTTGCAATGTTGTATAAAGTAAATTTTTAATGTTGTGTCACCTATAAAGGAACATAACACTCAACTGCAATTGAAATTTTTGTTTCAATATTGCAAATGCAATATCCAATGTGATTATGAAATCTTTTATCTAGAAGACAAAAATAATAAATGAAATCAGTAAATATAAAATACATAATGACGGTTGTCATTAATAGGCTCAAGGTCCCACAGAGAGTACTTTGGAGGGCTATCTGCTTATAGATCAACTCAGAAATGAGGAAATCGACAAATAACTAATATCATCAACATAGCTTTAAAGAATTGCTCGTCTGAAATGGGCGGGGCACATTGCTTTTGCAACTGATGACCATTGGGGCTGAAAGATTCTTCAGTGACGACCACAAACCGGTAGACGCGGCGTGGGTAGGCCTCCCACTAGTTAGACCGACAATATAGTTATGGTCACTGGACATCTCTGGTTGTGGGCAGCGCAAGACTGGTGATCATGACGACCTTTGAGGAAGGCCTATGACTTGCAGTGGGCATCCATCAGCTGAAAAGAAGATACATAACATATAAATTAATATATTAAATAGAGGCTGAAAATATATACCTTTTATTGGAATTAGACATTGAGTCACTATGATAATAGTGACAAACAAAGCAATAACACTCATGCTATTTGAATATTTTTAAAGTTTATTCCTTGTTTATGACAAAACATTACAAATATTGTCTGTCAATGGTTGCCTATGTTTAAAAGATTCCTGTCCATTTTGGGCTTAACACTTGAATGTCTAAATACACAAATTAACACCAAAGTATCTACATCCGATACCAAAAAAAATTGTTAAAAAATCTGTTTTTTTTTTGTTTCAAAACAACAATAGATAAATAAATAATATTGAATTTGTTTGACATAGTCTGACACATTAATGTTGGACAGTTGTCGAAAATAAAAAAACAAGTTTAGAATCTGAAAAAAATTGGTGAAATTGTTATATTCTCAATCATATCAAACATATTCAATCATAATTAGAACAATATATGATTTAATTGACTAGTAAAATATAATGGCTATCATGTTATGAACAATAATTACTACATTAAACAATATTACATAAGCTACCTGCCGGTATAAGTCTGTAAAAGGGGTAGAGCCATTTCAGAGATTACCCAGAATAAAGAGACAAACACAAAAAAAATGTAAATTTGATATATGTTAATATACATATATTTACATGCATTTTATAGGTTATTTTAATATTATAAACAGACACTAATTTTATTTATTTGCATTGAACAAATTTATGTATGATAAAAAATGATACCATACATGAATGAGCTTTTAAAGATATCTATCCAGATCCTATTAAATTCGAAAAAAAAAATTTTTTTTAAGTATGTGAATCTTTGTGTTGCAACAATCTATGTTATACTTCTGGACAATATACAGGTGGATTATTGAAACATTTACACAGATGTTTAAGCGACACCTGTATATGCAATGCAAAAAATAAAAATGTCAGTCTGTATATAAACTGTTATTATTTCTTATATGATTAATCAAGTAGGTGACCTGATATATATTTCATATGTATAAGCAACTACCCGAGGTTTATACAAAACAATATTGACTAGTGTGATTAAATGGTGATGAAAATATATAAAGCCCTTCACAGTAAAATACTAAAGAGTAAAATATTACTGCTTGATTTTGGATATAGTAATTTAAAACATATATACATGGTTTTGCAAATAGGACCAACTAGTATGTTTATTATTGTTTCACTTTAAAAAATGTTTTAATTTTTTTATATTTCCATGGTTGGGACAATAATCACATTTTAGAGAGAATTTGTTTTAAATAAAAATTATTATGCCGTTATTTCTTAATGGAAAAGGTTGAGTTGATCTTTCTATATATATACTTCCTAAAATTTATTTAAGTTAAAATTTATCCTTCAAACTCATTTCAAGTAAATAAAACTGCAAAAGGTTGTAATTTTTTAAACATTGTCAATCAATTCAGGATATGAGTATTTAACAGAAAAAATTTCAATCTATTATATAGATATATATATACACACACACACACACACATATATATATATACATATATATTAAATAGATATTTAAACTAAAACAAGATGTCACCTGTCAAACCATAGAGCATTGTATGCTAAATTATTTCAAATATTAAAATATCCATGTCTTCTGTCTGCCTGTCTTTTGAAAACTAAAAGTTATAATAGTCTGTCCAATAAGTACCAGATCTTTGGTAAAACACCCCACTTGTGGGAATCTATATATTTTTTAAATATAACTTGTATGGTAATTGATATGTTACATTGTTATTTATGTAATTCAAGGAGGATGTATTATGTAATGTAAATGCTTCATTGAATTACAATTTATTTCTGCTCCATATATTTCATATTAATAGACCTTTACTTATAAGAATTAGGATGTATTTATATCTCAAATGTGTAATTATTATTTTTGCCGAGAATACCTAGTTAATAATTTTTATTAAAGCTTAAATATATATAAATAGGTATAAACATTTATTTTATATAAAGATATAAAGACAATAATGGCAACAGTCAAAAAAGGGTTAAAATCTTTTCTTAAGTTATACCGACAATGGCTAGCTAATCATCAAAACCTGTCGGCTGAACAATATTATCAGCAAATTAAGTTAAATACTTGAAGAGCTGTAATATCTAGCATAAGTTGCATGAACAGATGGAGTTCTCCATGAAAGGGGAGTTACTTCAAGATATGGTACTCCCTTTCACTGGCATACTCATTGACATGTCATTTGCTTATAGTCAGTCTTGTAGGATGTACTCTTTGAACATAAATCTACAAGGGTACCAAAAATTTAAATATGTATTAATAATAACAAAATACCTTAAGTAGTAGTTACCATAAAAAGCAGCTTTTTAGTAACTTATCAATAGCAATGTTAAAATGTTATAACAAGGTGATAAGAGATGCGGTCTTGAATATTTTATACCACAGGTTCCCAACTTGGGTTGTAGCTTCTAGAGGGTGGTGTTTAAGTAGGGGTTGGCTTTGAATTCTTATAAAAATGTCCTATTTATAGCATAAATAATCATTTAACGATTTATATTAGCTCTAAGTACAAACTAAACTCAATTTTACAATATCTTTATTCAGGCAGGCGGGTTTGAAACTTCAATTATTTTAACATTTTAAGTAGTACACTACCATTTGTTCGGTACTGATCTGTAACCATAGATGATGAAGAGAATGAAATATGCCATAAGAAGAGGGTAATATGAACATTATCATATTTGGATTTAGGTGTATATATGCTGAAATATCCTTCTACAATTTATATGTCGATTGTGACAGGTTGAATGTCCTGAAATTATCTAGTAGTTACATTTGGACCAGTCCCCCCGTAACTTGCACTTCCTTATTGATGTGATGCTGCAAAGTGGGATATGTTGCAGACAATGTTCACTACTACAAACTATTGAGACTCGTAGCTTTTTTGTTAACTTTTCAAGATTGTGAGATACCTACTGCTATGTGATATCATAATTTCAATCATACTATGTCAACTGCTTTACATAGGTCTCCTCATAAATTCATTTATTCATCTCGAACTCGATGTCTTTAGGCAATATCTACCTATTAACCCAAGGTAGTGCAGATATACTCCAAATTTTATATAAAAGTATATTTGTTATATTAATACTAGCTGATCTCGCAAATGTTGTTTTGCCATGTATGTTATTACTAGGAAACATTGAAAAATAAGGGTTGATCGTAGGTGGATGAAAATTTAGGGTTGTATTTTTGTATGCTGTATCATAAAAATATAAAAACCAAAAATTTTGTTTAAAAAAAATCTGGGGGTGGAGCACCCCTAACATTTAGGGGGATGAAAAATAGATGTTGTCCGATTCTTGACCCTGGCTGGCTAAGATTCACGAAAATCGGTCCAGCCGTTTCGGAGGAGTTCAATCACGCACACCATGACACGAGAATTTTATTTATTATATTAGCCATATGTATTATTATATATATGGCAAATCTAATATATAAAATTCTGACTGAGACTGATCTGATTCTGAGTCAGATATTGGCTGAAAGCGTTAATTCAGTATTTTAAAACTGTATCAAGGTTGTCAGTCCTTGTGGGTGGACATTCTACACTGCATTTACTGGTCTGTGGTATCCAATCCAGAACCTCAAAGCTCCAGCGGCAACATGTTCTGCCACTTCAACTTTCTAATCCATTGGGTTATTTCTGTTGTTTTTATGGTATGTTAAATGTGACGTTTTAAGAAAATGAGCCACCTAATGTATTGCTTTATATAAGGTTTCTCACTGCATACTAGGATTACAGAAGTACTTATATCCTGTTATGAGTTAATTGATTATATCCTATACACAAAATTTTTATATAATAAACAAGGGATGTATTATATCTATAGTAATGCAGTGAACAGGTTTTAACAACACAAAGCCTCATCCAATATGCCTCAATGCTTTAGTTAGATGAAAGTCTATGAACAATATTTGTGGCACTGGGATGTGGTTTTTCACTCCTGGCTTTATTGGTAAGACTGCAGTCACTCAATGGACTATAGAAGGCTGTGGTTGAAAATTTTCAATAAGAGTATATAAGCGAAGAAGAGATAGTAAACAATGAAAGTAATCAAGATAGCGGATGCAAGTAATTTGGCATTGGGCCGGCCACATAGTTTTGTGATGGCCGAACAGGGCATAAGGTTCTGGAAGACATCCCGCAGTAGATGGATGACTTTATTTAAGTTGTTTCAAAATGCTGGATGTAAGACAGTTCTTTTAGAAATTAATAGACATTTTTATCCCCTTGGCCTACCCGATATCTGTCAATTGCGCGAGCTATAGTAAACAACAGAATCGGTACCGCGTACCTGAACTGGTGCAAAATGTGTACCTTTCATGACATGTTTTTTCAGAGCAATGAAAAAAAATTGTGAAATAATTTACAATGTTTAGGAAACTAATAAAAAACTAATTTTTAGACGTCTAGTGTGCAAACATAATTAATAACGACAAAAATAATACGCGGCATCTTATGCACCAATCCCTCATCAGGGCTCTGATTTGTGACTTTTGTTTATGGCACAAATTCTTTACCACGTGTCAGACTCGTGTTTATAGGCGAAAGGGTTAATAAGAATTTGATGAAATAAAATGATAATTTCATACGCGTATCACATAAATGAATCGGGTAAGATATTTTCGATTGCGAGCGGCGTCGATAGGTACGTGGAGTTGCAGGAAGAGCCGTCGCGCGCGCGGCCCGCTTTGATTCTATTGGCCTAATCGCATTAGATGGATTATAATGATTATAATACAGTCCCATTGTCGGCGCGGGAAACTAATCGGCCGCCGCGATAACACCGCGCGTCTGCGCTCTGCAATCAACTGACACGTAATGTGTTAAATATTTGAAAATGGAATCATTTTTTTTTATTATTTTCGACCAATTATTTGAACTTTTATAGCATTACCAAAGGTGAAATTATTTTAAAATATTTTTGGTTGAATATCAACATAGTCCGGTGGTTAATGACTAGGACATGTACAATTGAAGTAGATACGCTGAAATGTACAGGGTGATTGATCATGGATGTAAAAGATCTAACTTTTCTGTATAGAGTGATCATTCCGAAATGTTACATTAACTTATTTTTTTCTTTTAGAATGCGACTGCCCAAAATCTTCTAGCCGTATAGCAGTATATATGCGGATACATAGTAGACAAACATTAATTTTTAAAATGTTTTTTATTAGTATATTATCATTACGATAAATATTTCTGAAACCTTTGATTTTTTGATAGAGTGCCGTACATTAATATATATATATATATATATATATATATATATATATAAACATTGTGAAATCAAATCGGGATTTTCACCCGAAGGTGGACTATTATTTAATATCTATAAATATTTAAAATATTAGCTATGTGCCCTTCGATATTTTTCTCAAGAAAATCTCGCGTTCCACCAGAGGAAATGGTTTAATGTTGCTTATGACGTGAATTCTTACATCTTCGTTTAAACTGATAATATCTAATTTAATCCACTCTCAACGGTTAATACGTGTACATGGTATCCCAATGTCTCATATCCTTACGTGCTGAAGTATGATTTTTTAATGACATCTATATATGGGTGACTCGTTCCTCCTGCCTTGTGCAGGGCAAGATTTCTACCTTCTCTCTTCATATGATCTGTCATTCTTCGTTTGCAGATCTTGTTCCTCGCGTCTGCTTTCTTTCTTCATCTACATTGATAATTGCAGTGGGATTTTAGGTTACATAAGTCGGGGAATGCAGTGGTTTGCTATATTTGTAAAGGAAAAACTGAATGCTAAATGAATGTTGCGAGGACGAATTTCACGTTAAACACGGTATTAATAGTCACCGACGTAGCTCGAAGACTTGCTTGTTTGAAGTGGCGTGGTAGTGGGCGGAGCTCGTTGCACTGCACGAGCGCAGTTGTGGCAGAAAGGTTCTCGAATGACCACAGACCTATAGACCATGGATGCTCAGACCGCGGCCCGTCGGTCGAATACTGTTGGCCCGCCGACAGCAAAAATAATACTCTCGTACATTCGAAAAATATTGAATTCTATTCCAGATTAAAACCAAAAAAAAATGTTCTTTAACACGTTGAACGCCAGACCTAAAACCATGTTTAGTTCAGTGGGCCGCGACGGACACCATGTGACTGCCATCATGTTGGATCCAAGAGGCCGCGTCGGACACCACGTGTCTGCATGCCCTCGATCACTTCAGCAGCCTCTAGGGAGCCAACGGACAGTGTTTCGACTGTTTTTACCAAGGCATGTGACCCGCGCGGCCCCGCAGAAAAATAATGGGTAAATCGCTGTTTCCGTAAGTCGCCCATTATTTTTAAGGTTTTTACTGACAATATTTGCAAAAAAACACCTTGGCGATTTTTTGACGATTTTCGATTTAATGGTGTGGCCGCAGGGGACAGTATGCTGTCGGACACATGGTGTCCGCCATGGCGTTCAACGTGTTAATTATCTATACTTCTGGCGGCTGGCCCGCCATCAGTTCATGATTTGCCCGAGTGGCCCCTAGTCTGTGCAACCATGGTATAGACGCAACGTGGGTAGTAAGATATGTAGACCTTCAACAGTTGAGGTCACGGGAAGTTGATGCGGGCAGCGTAACACCGGTCTTAGTGGTGATGTTTGGGGGTGGCGGAACATGATGATGAAGAAACACAGATAGACGAGCATGTTAACTTCTTTGGGAGATGCAGGACTTGGTTCGCTTTTTCCATTTTTATTGTAAATCTATGGAGGAGGCCCTATATCCAACAGAATACGTCTTACAGCTGAAAAGATAATGATGTATCAAGCGATACAATATTGCCATCGTGATAAAATGTAGAGTATGCCAGTTTAACCCTTAAATGCATGACTTTAATACTTTAAAAATATATATCTTGCAGATAAGTACACTTTAATGCAGAGAAAAATAGAAAGAAAACATAAATATTATTATTTTTAATGTTTATTTATTAAATAAACTTCATGTTGCAGATATACTACAATATGTATTTATTTTTGTCTAGGGTAGTACTCATTTTACCTTGCAGTGGTGTGTTTCAGTTTTTCATCATTATGCATTTAAGGGTTAATTAGTAGAAATAAATTTATTAACATAACATTTCATAGATAACATTTGCAACATTCTACCGATTCTTTTCTTTGGACATGAGTTTTTTTTAAGAAGAGTTTACGGGTAATAATAAGTTTTGTCCAGCTGTGGACGAAGTGAAGTAGAAATGATGATGTTGATGAATTTAAAAATGACAATTTAGATCATCTTCACCGCAATGACGTAGTGAAGTAGTATTTCAATATACAGTAATACCGCGTAATACGTTCCAAAAAAATCGCGTTAACTTTAATTCGCGTATAACGAGGTTTATGAATAAACATAGTCAAAAATTATTACAAAAAAATACAAATCATTTTAATTAATCACTTTAATTCTAGGAACACTTTATGCAACACATACTCTTATTTTTTTACGGAAAAATACGTCTATTGTCTTTTGGGTAACGTTTTGTTTACGTTCTTGTAAAATACGTTCATAACACCCAACACTGTTTTTAATTGTTTGACAGATGGTCAAGACACCATAGAGAAGTTGATGACTACATTATATTTATACGCACTCTTTCGCGTAATTCGAGGCATTTGAGCGCGAAATTTGCAATTCGCGTTATAGTGAAACCGCGTATAACGGGGTCGCGTAAAGCGGGGTGTTACTGTACGCTGCCCGGGGAAGGAGGCAACGTGACTTACAGGCAGCGGGCCGCGTGATAACCTCGCGCATGCGTATAAGTACATAGGCGCGATTGATTTCATGTATGTTGTTATAAATACAGCAGACGGCTTATTGCAGATTAATATGCAAACTATGATAGATGATATGTGTTCCTTAGAGTTCTCTTTGACGTTCTGTCCGAGAAAAATAACTGAAAAACGTGAGGGTGATCAGATGGTGATAGAGGCAGTTGTTGCAAAGGGATCACTACTCACCATACTAGCTTATATTCACAGAGCCCTAAAATGAAGTCCAAGTTAAACACGTTAGCATAAAATATAAATGGCGTTATGTATATCTATAAAAATAAGTGTCTAAACCAGTGATTCCCAAAGTGGTCTATATCGACCCCTAGGGGTCTATGACAACCTGCAAGGGGCCTACGTCAGCGAAAAAAAATCTGGGGGTCCATGAAATAAAAATGGGGGTCCACGATAGTAGATCTCAACACATACACTGATAGTACCTATTTACTTACATCATACTATCTTATAATATTAAAACATTTACAATATTTATAAAAGTACCTATGAAGTAAAAAAATTATTATGTATGTTTATAAAATGGTGTAAGTTGTAGGAAGTTGGTATTCGCTTTTTTGTCGCAATACATTTTGAATTAGTAAAATTAAAAATAAGTTAAATTCAATTAATAAATGTATAAATTAACATGTGTTTTTAACACTAAACTTCACTACAGTAAAAAAAATACAGGAAATCAATATCAGGGAAGTAGGGGGTCTACCCAACACGGAAAAACATGGCAAGGGGTCTACGACACAAAAAAGTTTGGGGAATTCTGGTCTAAACAATCTATTTATATTGTTATCCATTTAGGAAATAAACTAATTGAGCTCCACTATAGTGCAATTTTTAAAGTTAAAACTACGGAGTCAAACGCGCACTGATATGAAAGGTCATAATAAACTCTGTCTGATTTATGTGATATCCTTTATAAATGTTTTCTTAATATATAATTAGAATTCATTCCCAAGGTATATCGGATGTATAGGTTTCGTAAATAAATATATATATATATGATAACCGATTAACTTTATAATGTGTGGTCATCTACCCTCTTATTATTTTTTCCCTACCTTGGGTTGACTAGTAGAGAATGTCTAAAGGCGTTGAGTCCGCTTTTGCAAAAAAATTACAGTCAATAAATAAATTTTTTATTAATTTATTTGCACTATAATGTACATCAAAACTATAAAAAATACACCAAAAAGAAAATGATACAAAGTTATATAGACGTATAAGAGGCAGTCTTATCGCTTGAGGCGATCTCTACCAGACAACCCCCTTGGGTGGAGATGAGAGACATGGACAGAGCAGTTTAGGGTGTAAATTGGGTGTCGTTAAAAACAAACAAGACACCAATGATTTTTAAATAATATATTAGTTTACTTCTTTGAAATAGTTTAAGAGACAATTTAAACACTAACGCGCAAAAACGTGACCAAATAAAAACAAAGACACGGACGCTAATGTCTGTGGAATATAGATTATACCTTAAAAAAGTGGTAAATTATGTAGTAACGTAATAAAGTACGCAATTTGTTATATAGTAATTAGAAACATTAGAAATAAGAGTTGATTTTGTTTTAACACGTTCGCGACTTTTCTTGACTTGACAAATTAATACAAATTAACCCCAATCAACTTTTTAAATATAATTTTTTTTTTAAAAAACATCTGTTAAAATCTTCAGTATTTTTATCATTGCAAATTCTCATAGTTAATGAAGTCGCAAATATACTTTGAAAACTGTATAAGTCCATGCTATGTTTTAAATGCAGGATCAATATTTAATGGAATCAGGCGTTATTTTGCGGAAGTCCATCCTAAGTAAGAAAAGGACCAATATTTAGCCACTTCCGAGAAACACGTTTTGAGTAATTTGGCGGTGGCGGTTGTGTGATTCGCATTGTTTGCCGCATACGCATTTATCAGCGGGCTGACGGGCGGTGCATTTTATTGCACGACTATTATTGCATGTGCGGAAGTGGCTAAATATTGGTCCTTTTCTTACGTAGGATTCAATAATTATCAAAATGTACGATGGGATGAAACTATTGCATCCAGAGTTGCCCAAGAAATTACTTCTTGTCTCTTAAAGCATTTCAAAAATATTTAGTCTACGGCAATATGTGTAACATAATATAAATTTGAAATTGGCTTTTGATATCTGTCTTCTTTTGTCAGTAGACTTAGCTTCGCTTGTTACGCTATTCGCATATGCTATAAGCTAAACATATCTTAGAGGGATATACCATAATCGCCACGATTGGGAGACTGTTTGGCGATTGCAGTGTTATTATGGTACGCAGAGAACGCTGCAGATGATCCTCTGAAAAACTGTTTGCGTGCAGTAGCAGTCCTATGTAATTAATATTTAGTGTGAATTATGTAACAAACGAAGAGTATTCCGGGAATCGAATCCGCTAACTGAAATCGCAAATTTCTTGCCTACTAGTGCTCGATGTACAAAGAAAGAAACCAGCAAAGTGTGTATTTATTACTACACAAGTGTATAAAATTTGAATAATAACCGTCAAAATTTTTCTTCTACTTTTTTTTTAATTATACAAGTTAAAAATTGTACTAAATATACACCTATACCCCGATTTACACGGTACTTGTTTTACACGTTTTCGCTTTTAAACGATTTTCCAAATAAGTTTTTTTTTTGTTTTAATAACCGATTTTATTACCATCTCTCATAATGAAAATATTTCTGCCTCAAACATCGAATAACTTCGAGTGATGAAAGTGAATTCGAACCTTCGATTCCGAAAAAAAGAATGTGAGCAATTTCTGACAGTGATAAAGGATAATAAAATACGTTTGGTTATATTTTTGGTCTTTTCAATGCATTTTATTTTTATTTCTGTGTACACCAAAAAATATTGAAAAAAAATCACAAGTGATAAATAGCGAAATTATGCATTTTCTGCAAGTTTTTCGATTTACACGGTTTTGACTTGAAAATTTTAAATTTTCGATTTACACGTTTTTCTCAAGAACGTATCTACCGTGTAAATCGGGGGATAGGTGCACTTACTTATTACTCTGACTATTGACTTGCTTTAACCCTTTTCTTGATAATGCATCTGTAGAGATACATGAGAATTAAAAAAAAATAGTGACATCAATTTTGAACGCAAAGTAATAATTTGTATGTGAATGTTTAGGTAGTTTCTTAATTTTCGAACGCTTGTTCAGTTTTTTCTATTGGCATCCTTAGGTCTTAAAAGTCTAGTGGTATGATTATTAATGTAATATTTTTAAAAAATCTGCTAAATTAAGGGTTAATAATTAACATTTAGCTATGGATACGTCGCTAAAATAGCCAATGAGAGACCCTATGCCCGGGATTTTTTTGAGTCCTAATCAGAAATGATGGGAAAAATATTAAATAAATATATCAGTTATTAATGTTGCATAAAATGATGATTACAATACAAATGTCGACAAACACCAAAGGTCTGTCTGTGTAATGTCGAAGTACCTTCTTATTACACCGTTGTCATTAATATATGACGTAACTACAGTTGCACCCTTTGGGGCACGTTGGATATAAAATGTCCCACCTTTTTGATGCGTAATAACGCATGGTGGGACATTTCTCGACCTCATCTGGAAATATTGGAATAGTTGCGCGCTCATACATTTTTTTCTAAACTTTATTATTTAATGTAATTGGCAACACCATTAGCAATTGTTAAAAATATACTCGATTGCGCTGGCAAGGTTTATCATCATATGACAGGTTCGTCAAGTGTTGAAACCGAAAATTTTAGTTAAATAGTAGTTAATTACAGAATTAAATTTTTATTTTTTTATATCATTGTCCTTATTAATATTAAAACACCAATTTTGTTAAATTTTGAACGAAATAAAATTTCTGTGCAACATGGGTATTTTAATTTTCTAAAATTCCGTGCCTCAAAGGGTTAAACAGCATTGCGTGCGTTTGAAATTTCGCTCGAGATTTTGATGGTCGATTTAATAAACTGTGGAGTTATGTGAAAGTACTTCAATAAAAAATATTTTCGTAAAACCTGAACCAGAGCGAAGTTAATAATATTTAAAATTTATGGCACAGGGTAACAAAGAAATGGAAAGGTTAAATGTAATTATAAAAATCAGGACACGTACGCTAATGTCTGTGGAACATAGAAAAAACAATAAACTTTCCTATAACACGTTTTAATGTCCCTCATATAACAAGCGTTTCTTCCATAATTTACGGGGATTTATCAGGTTTTATAACAATTTGTTTCCTTTAAATAATGTTCTTAATTGAATTTAATAAAAAATGTATTTAGTTTATAACTATTTAAACTCTTTGGTGTTAAAAGGTGAACGTAAATTCTTAACGCGTTATACGGGGTCTTATAGATTCGTTATACAAAAAATCTCCTACAACACGAAACTAATATCCGCGTTTGATGAAGCACACAGATTCTGTAGGTATCTATAGCCTATCTAGTTATATTGAGTTGCCGAATTATTGTATATTTAAAAAAAAATATTTTATGAACCTGCATTGCACACTTTTTTTTTTCTTTTCTCGTACCCCTAACTTATTGAGATCAGGGACTTTATTATTCGATATTTTTTT
The DNA here is from genome assembly GCF_028537555.1 of Battus philenor. Classification (NCBI taxonomy): domain Eukaryota; kingdom Metazoa; phylum Arthropoda; class Insecta; order Lepidoptera; family Papilionidae; genus Battus; species Battus philenor. Next base: position 10,618,898 of record NW_027181689.1, on the reverse strand, counting down.
CAGTATTTTCTTTATTAATCACTGTTTCACGCGTCACAATATCTTCCATTCTTTACTTTTGTCCTTCACAATATCTTTCGTTTTGCTCTTTTATACCTTCTTTCTTTCCTCGCCTTTCTTCCATCATCTTCTTACTCTAAGGTGGTTAGGTACATTTATTTACTTTATTTATTTTGTTGTTAAATTTTATTTTTATCATTATTAATACATAACAATTCTATAGCATTGCATACTTAAGTATTAGTTCAAACAGAACGAAATGTTTTTTAATACAATTCCAGGCAATGGTGTCTGCGACCAAATGCTCCAGTATAATAAAAGATTTTGTTGCAATTTCTCGTAATTCCAACGTTGACCGCCCACGCTAAAGGAAAATTAGTTTGTTTATTTGTGAGCCGATACAATGGAATTATTTAAAGCAGGCGCGCTTACTCATTTATTTCATAGATTTCATTGCAATTGTGATTTGTGTTATTTTTGTGGTGTACTACACTTTCGACACCGCTCCGCGAACTAGGCGAGTAGACAGATGTATTCAATACGTTTTGTGTTCCACTTTCGGGCTGTTGATCCGTGGAAATTGTTTATTCTGCCGTCGATACTTTGAGAATATTTTCTCCGTGAAAATAGCTAGTTAAATATAATATATACTTGCAGTTTAGCTAGAAGGATATTGTATTCTAGAATAGTTACTTTAGTAGCATATTGTATTAGGTCTAAAGTGGATAGGAAAATAAAGTACAGCACCCGGCGATAAATATTGCACATCGACCTTTGGAAAGAGACAATCGGCTAATAGATAACGCTCTACGAAGTCGAAATTAGACGATTGTTTCTTTACAAAGGTCGATGGGCAATATTTTGTAGCTAGGTACTGTATGCAAAGAATGATATATAATATGACCAATAAAAGAAAAATGTGTAAGAAGGACAATAGATGAGAAAATATATTTTTTAATATTTACTTGTTTCATGTACCTTTATTAATTTATCTCTGCACCGCCTATTAGTGGCAGAGAATGCCTTCGCCATTAAGTTCGCTATTATACTTAACTTGTGTAAATAAATAGACAAATTAGATAAAATCATTAGGTGAAAAACTTAAGAAAAATAATGTTCCTGTGTACCCAAGACGGGGTATGTACGAGAGGTTTCCAATAATGGAACAAACAAACTTCTCTGTTACATCTTATTTTAACGCTCTCTTGTCCAAGTTTGATTGCTTTTTCGCCTGATGAATGTGGTCGAAGATGAAGCACGCAGACTCAGTAGGTGCTATGACCCTGAAGAGACTTGGGTTATAATTCTCGGAACACAAGGAAGCCGGTAAATCGTTCCATACTCAGGCTATGAGGATCAGACATGTTGAGTTGTAAACCTTGGTGTATCTCCTAGGACACTATAGAAGTATTTCCCAACGCGGGGCCCACGCGCCACAGTGGGGCAATTCGTAAATTGACTCTACACGACTTTAACTGTTTCGTTTTAATTTAAAAATTATGTCTGTTATATAGGGGGGCGTAAGAATTCAGAAATGCTAAGATGGGGCATGGCACAAAAAAGGTTGGTAATGCTGCTCTAGTGTTAGGGTGGTGGTGGGAAACAGTACTTGTCCTATAGAGAAACGAGTATGGTAAGATAAATAGTGGTGAAATTTTGCTGCGCATTCCACGAAATAATTTTTTTTTTAATTTTTTAAATAAATTTTGACCATCGCCTTTCTTCTCCACATTTTCCACGATATTGCTATATAATAAAATTTTATTTTTATTCTTATTTTCTACTTATCACAAGGTAAGTTGTTTAATTATGTTTCTATTCCTGTTTTATATTTATTATCTTTATCTACTTACATTCGTGAGTTTAGCCTATTGCACCCTCTGCAGGGCCTCGCTCAAAGATATATATGGAAAGATATATTATAATCGCCACAAACAATATGATGCTACATGTATTTCTTACCCGACCGTAATGATTGTATGAATTTTAGTTATCACCTTCCTTCCTACGACATCTTACGTCTCTCATCATCAGGGAGTCGATGGTGAAAATTAGATCAGTTAGAAACCGTTCATCGATACACCGTTACATATTGAAATATCGCGCGAATTCAATTTCCAATGCAATTCGGTCTAGTATGTACGGCTCGCATGTACCGTGACTTGCGGAAATTTGAACATTTTATAGCCGTCGATAATGCACCGCTTGCGTCGTCACGTCACTACTGATGCGAAGGTCGGATTCTAGGATCTATAAATAGTTTTTTTTTGTTGTTGTTATCCGTCGTTTTGGTACATTAAACTAGAAATAAGCAAAAAAAAAAGTACAAACGGTGAGTTCTTTGCTATCGGATATTTTAGCGTCCAGACTAATATTGGATCGATTTAGTTATCAAAAAAAAAAAAAGATTGAAATCCCATGTACCGTACATACGTGATAAAATACAGAGCATTTTAACCCTTAATAACCTAGACTTTCAATTTTGATATCTTTTAAACCAAATGTACACATTAGTATTTGTTTTTTTTATAGGTTGGCTGTACGAATTTTACTGTTGTATAATATTCTTTCCAACGAAATTTAAAAAAAAAAAACATATTTTTCCCTTCATCTAGACACTCAAACAAACACAGTAATATTAAAAAGGGTTAAGTATTTATTTATATTATTCTTTTGCACTCGAGGACATTTCTGCGCAAACGCACCAGCAATACGAGAGATTTTGTGAAACACTTGATATATTTGCTACCTCCAATTAAGTTTTTTCATGAGGTGATCCGGCATATTGTCTTAAACCTAGCAAGCCATTTAACGTCCTGTAGCGCTTGGGCAGCGATTTGAAATAAAATAATGTACCAATTAATGTATAATTTTGAATTGTGTTGTTTATATGTATAAGTTTTAGCTGTACCTGTAAGAAAATAGTAAATATTAATCAAACCATTCGTAAAAAATAGCGATAATCCCTTTACCAACTGTCTGCGACCAGTAAACGGGAAAAAAATATCGTAAACAAAAAAACCCAGGCAATAAAAATTAGAATCAATAAAATAATTACACACATAAAGTAACACACATAGCTTAGATAATTTAAGATTAGATTTTAAGAGAGATATACATTTAATACTAAAGTATTTAATGTATATCTCTCTTGACATCGCTACGAACATCATAGTGTAACTATTTCATTCAGTAAAAAAATAGTTTCCAAAAATCCATCGGTCCTTTCTTATCTGCGAATATATGCTTTACTGTGGGTGTGTTGTCGGCTATAAACGGAATTCTAAGGGATATTTCGTCATCAGGTTTGTGATAAGTAATCCATGCCAATCTGTCCTTTAGAGGGTCCTTTGCAGCATCACTAACGCAGTCACCTGCGCTGTCTATTATGCGAATCTTTCGTCTTCTTTCATCCCCCACTTCATCACTATCATTGCTACTAGTATGTGAGGCGTGGGCCTCACGTTCACGGGAAACACTTCTGTAGTCTCTTCTTAAACTATTTTAAACTCAATTATTTTTTAGTTTTTTTTTTTACTTCTGTACAGGTGTCTTGTTTGTGTGTTGTTTAAGAAAAGGACCACCAATATTTAACCACTTCCGCACATGCAGTGGTAGTCGTGCAATAAAATGCACCGTCCGCCAGCCCGCTGATAAATGCGTATGCGGCAAACAATGCGAATCACACAACCGCCACCGCCAAATTACTCAACACGTGTTTCACCCCTCCACGGGGCATCTTCAGGAGTTATTTTATACCGATTAGTGTGAAACACAGAGTTATTTCACAACACCTTAACAATGTCCAGTTTTAAAAACTTCTTTGTACAAGTCACCCCTCCACGTGGAACTTTAAGGTCCCAGAGGGCATCTTTTATGAATGCTTTGGAGCCTACCTACCTTACCATGACTATCAAAACATACTGTTTTAAATTATTGTTTCTTGTTTCCACTGTGGAATGCTCTAGCATTTTATGTCTACATAACTGATGTTTTGTAATGCACAGAATTATTTATTTCAGGCAGTCTAGTTTCAAAATGAGATATTATTATTACAAAGTACACCGATATATAGGTTACTTTAGTTTTTCGTATCTGTATGACACATGTTTATATACTCATATACATGAGTGAGGTGTGTTTTGAAGTTTCAGTCAATATCATTGACGTCATAGTGTAACAAGTAGATTTATTTCTGTACACTTTCAAATAGGTGTTCACACTCCATAATTAAACTAAATAATTCTATTATAATCATTCGTCGACCATTATTTAAACCGGAAGGTAGCTCCGCGGCTGTGCCGTGGTGGCGCATAATAATGTGTTTTGGTTGAACGTTGACGCATGCCCGTTTCAAAAATCGCATCTTTTGATTTTTTGAAATGACGTATGCAGTAAGGAATTTTTGAATTTATATCCTTATCTACTTTTTTGGACAGGTTTTAAGAATTTTTCATAGATCTTTTATGGGGGTAGGTGTATATTTTCATAAATCGTATCGCGCCGCCTTTGTTCACATGGTTTTATTTTATTTATAATACTAGCTGATCCCGCAAACGTTGTTTTGCAAAAAAAAAAAATTTTTTTATTAACAAATAAAAAATAAAGGTTGATCGTGGAGGGGTGAAAATTTAGGGTTGTATGTATTTTTGTATGCTGTATCATAATAAAATTAAAACTAAAAAAATTGTCTTATAAAATTTGGTAAAAATCGGTCGAGCCGTTTCGGAGAACGGTAACTAACATTGTGACATGGAAATTTTATATATTAGATAATCTAGTTATATCGATCTGAGACTTGATTTTAAACACTATATTGTTAAATATATTAAGAGCCGATTTTGGAACTCTATTTGTAATGAAGTCCGATTCTCCTGAAGTGGATTTTGGAAATCTGTGAGTGATAAGCCAGAATCTTGACGAGCAACGATTCCCCAGACTAAAATAGAACTGACTTTATAATCATCTGTCTCTCGCGTTTTTGTTTTTCTCGGACATGACGTCGGATGTTTTCGCCATCTTCTAGACAGCTTATTCCTAAGAGAACTCTAAGAAATATATGTTATCTCTTAGCTTGCGCATTAATATGCAATAAGCCGTCTATTGTGATTATAACTTTCTATAAGAGTTATATTTTCTGTAGAATTAAAAATAAATAAAATATGAAAAGGAGAATACCTCTCTCGTGTGTCGATATCTATAAACAATATGAAATCGCACAAAATATTCGCCTACCCTCAACAAACATTTGATTATGTAGGATATAAGCTATACACAACACTTTTTATTATCACTTTATTGGCGGTATGTCAATTATAATAGATCGTGCAATGAAGAAATTAACAAAGAAAGGAATATTAGGACGATCGATGCTCGCCGCTAGAACTATTCATCGCCTGCGCACGTGGCTTTGCGTTCTGCACCCGATCTCGTTTTACGACAACTCCGATAGATGGCGCACAGTAACACGGTTTCCACAGTTACAAAATGTGTGTTTACCCACAGTAATAATATTTCAAATTTCGAGCTATTTTACTAGGGGGTTGCTTCGACATATTTATCGTAAATTTAAAATCAGTCTAAAGTATAGTGTACCTGGCGATAAATATTGCACACCGATCTTTGAAAAGACACTATCGGCTAATTTCGACTTCGTAGAGCATAGTCTCTCACCCACACTACCTATGTAACGTTTTGTCGATGTGCAAAATTGATCGCCGGGTATTTTAAAATGATTAAAATTAAACCTTAATATCTGGCGAGTTGGTTGTGAAATAGTCTGCGTTTCCAGTATGCCAAATTACAAAAAATGCTGCTTCTTTTTAGTATACTAGCTAAAGAAAGAAATTTAACCTATTCTCCCAATACGAGCACATTGAGTTAAATATTAAAACACAAATTGCCTTACTACTTATATTACGTATCGACCGGGTATTTCCCCTGCCATGGTAACTGAAGTCGTCCACACAGGGGGTAAGAAAGTTAAAACGACAAGTGATTTAATATCTTATGGCATTCGGAAAAGGTATATATTAGTGTAACTTACCTAGATACTTCACAAATTATAACACGAAATGTTGATTTTTTTTTCATTTTGAAAATTTATTAGGGACTCTCGTGACTCTCTTTAGCTGAATTTCTATGTAAATATATAGCGGGCAAGCGAATGAAAAAGTTGTAAAAACAATTTATTCGAATTCTTTATTCTGTCGCGCGTTTGCGATGCGAGGTGTGAAGTGCGTGAGAAATGAACAAACAAGCACATAGACGGCTCTTTACACGTCTACGAGTTGACATCTTGCCTTTTATCGCCTCAATACACACGTTTGTGTGGCTTGAAATGTGATTATTTGCTCGTCCAAAGTATAAATACGGCTACTTAGATGTCCCCCTATAGTATCGACTTTACTTACTCCTTCGCAAAACAAACTATTCTTTGGAAGTAAGAAAAGGACCAATATTTAGCCACTTCTGCACATGCATTGGTAGTCCGCCAGCCCGCTGATAAATACAAGACAGAGACACTCGTGTTTGGCACTAATCGGTGTAACATAACTCCTGAAGATGCCCCGTGGAGGGGTGAAACACGTGTTGAGTAATTTGGCGGTGGCGGTTGTATAATTCGCATTGTTTGCCGCATACGCATTTATCAGCGGGCTGGCGGGCGGTGCACTTTGTTGTACGACTACCACTGCATGTGCGGAAGCGGCTAAATATTGGTCTTTTTCTTACTTAGGATGGACTTCCGCTAGGTAACGCCTGTTTCCATTAAATATTCTTTGGGAAGTGCTCCCCATCGATATTAGGATGATCAGGAATTATTGCGCATTTAAAGTGAAGTATCGAAAGCTGTCGCTTGATGAATATATATATATATATATATATATATAATATTAAATAGTTATTTAATTCTATATGTAAATGTGTTTCAATACAAATTAATCTCAATGGAGTAATTAAGCGTAATGTTGTTACTATGAACAAAATTATAATAGGTCACGTGTTCGGATGATTTTTTCTCTTTTTAAGTCACGAGAAAATAACTTTCAAAATCACAGGGACCTGTGGACAGACACTTGACGTGATGGATGTCGGAAAAGTGCGTGGGCCAAATCAAGTGCCAAGTGTTAAAAGGTGTGCGCAATTTTGATGTGCAAAATTTAATGTGTATATAACGATTTATATATAGGCTAATCATTTGAAGGTATTTTAAAGATAATCGTAACATGTCTTTGGTTGTGATTGTCGTTCAAATGTTTGACACTTTGAGACACTTTGAGCTTAAATATGAAAAAAATGCCGTGTATTTCTCTAGTTTTTCGTTTAGCAACACATTTGGCTATTTTTAAACGGTTTTATCGACCCGTACGGAATTTGTTTGGATCAAAATTAGAAATTGAAAATTAAGTACCTTCCCGTTGTCAGATTGATCTGAAGTTTGGTACACACATTTAATTTAGATGACAATACGATATAATAAAATCAATAACATTATAAATCTAAGATGGCCGCCGATACAAAATGGCGGATTACATATTTTTCCTTAACCCCCTCAATATGGGTATCAAATGAAAGGGCTACACTAGTAAAACATGATGATTATGTCAAAATTTAAAATTCAAGATGGACGCCGTTCCAATATGGCGGACTAGGTACATATTTTTCCACAACCACCACAATATGGGTATCAGAAAACCGTTTAACTTAAAAGTTTTTTTTAATGTATTTTTTTGTAAAAAATATGCACTAAAGATAAAGCTGCTATCGGTAATGTATACAAGTGCACGTCATACGCATTGTTCGCTTTGTACGTAAAACGTCGCGTTGCCCTACCGTGTACGCTTTTACCATTTACAACTTCCCCGACTCTTAAAAACAGTCTATAAATCACGTTCTCCCTTATTTGCGAGCGAGGTAATACAATGTTTCTACAAAATTACATGTTTATATCCGCGTGGGCTGTACAAGGAAATTTCGTTTACATCGTATGTTAATTCTTCATAGTTTTGAATGTCCACAAAATAAGATTTGTTTTTAAACCTCGTATACTTACGATAAATGATCAGAAAGGCAAGTTGTTCAGATTTCCACAACAATATAGGGTGATTGATTAAAATATATACATGTAACACTTGACACTATAGTTAGATTCCTAGAACATGCCGTGTTGACATGAAACCCAGAGATAATTCAGGGGGGGGGGGGGTTAAATTAAGTAAGATAAGTTAATTGTTAAGCTAATAGTAACTTATAGAGCTTTGGCAACAAGTACAGTTAAGGTTCTAGATACATTTCTGCAAAGCTGTGTCTTTAGGACAGCAAACCTCGCCGTGTTGTAGAAGGGTACGTGTTATAGCGATATCGTGTTGTATGAGAGCTACCAGTGTATATACTTTGTGTGAATGTACAGCTTACTTGCTGACAATTAATATATGATGTCTTATTCAAAATTTAAAAGTTTCAGAAATGATAACGCAATGATAATGTTTAATATATTATGAAAAAGCATTATAAAATAACTAATAAAGGAACTAATATATAGCTACTTCCGCTATGCAGCAGTAGTCGTGCATTCAAGTGCACCACCCGCCAGCCCGCTGATAAATGCGCATGCGGCAAACAATGTGAAACACAACTACCACCGTTAATCTACTATAAACGTGTTTTCACCCCTACACGGGACATCCTCAGATGTTAGACCAAAAAATAGAGTATATGCAAGACTACTGCTGCATAGCGGAAGTAGCTATATATTAGTCCCTTCCTTAGTTAGGATGGACTTCCGCGAGGTAACGCCTAATTCTATTAGAGAAATAAAATAAATTATGGTTTGCTACCTGTCCCTGCGTATTCTGTACTGCTAGATGTCAGTTTATAATATTGATAGAAATTAGGTCATTGTGGTGTAAAAAAGATTTATATTCACAATAATGAAGCTTCAAAATTTTTCACATCGTAACAATTATAAACTCCACCGACAGACATAAACATCCGGTTTTTTAATATCTAATATAATATATAAAATTTCCATGTCACAATGTTTGTTACCGTACTCCTCCGAAACGGCATGACCGATTTTTACCAAATTTAATATGCGTATTCAGTAGGTCTGAGAATCGGCTACTATCTACTTTCCATACCCCTAAGTGTTAAGGGTGGTCCACCACTAAATTTATTTTTTATATTTTTTAGACAAATTTTTTTGGTTTTTATTTTATTATGATACAGCATACAAAAATACATACAACCCTAAACTTTCACCCCTCTACGATAAACTCTTATTTTTTATTTGTTAATAAAAAACTAATTTTTTTGGCAAAACCAATCAATCAAGATCAATGTTCCACAGACATTGGCGTCAGTGCCTTCCTTTTTTAATTTACGTTTAATATTTCCCAGATTTTTTTTGCATATTACAGTGTGGTCTCTTAAACTATTTACTAACATACAGTACCCACACTGCCTATGTGACGTTTTGTTTGTCGTTGTATTTCGTGCGACAGAGATAGTGCTCTACGAAGTTGAAATTAGCCGATTGTCTGCTTCCAAAGGTCGATGTGCAATATTTATAGCCCGGGTACTGTAAATCGTATACTATTTAAAACAAAGTTGAAGTCTAGATGACTTATATAATAATGATAGTTTTTTTTTAATCACGGCTGTCTTATTTTTAACGACGCAAAAACAATGTTTAGTTTTTAAAACTACGTTTTGAAATGTGCGCTTTTATAAGCGGCGTCTTGTCATCACTACCATGAATACACATCATTGCACTAGTCATAATTCGGTATATATGAATGTGGCCCGAGCAAAGTTTTTGTTCCGGATGGACTATCACAGATGACCAAATGGCATTTGCATGTTAATTGAAAGCGTTAGCGCTGGTTAAAGTGGCAGAAGAAACTCCAGCCACGCTCTTATATTGCACGATCACCCGCGCAGAGGTTTCACAGGGAGTTCTCAAGATTTGCTACTTAAAAAGAGGTTTAGACTAAGCGCCATGCTGTCTCTCGAAACAGCGGGAAATTTAGTCAACAGAGCATGTCCAATTTTGACCAGTTTTGCGGATTATTAGATTATATTCCGTAACCATTTTGATAATTTCACAAGCCTGTCATCTACCGTTGATCTGGAACAACATTCGACAGCTGCCCCAACGCAATTCAGTTCAAACCAACTGTTAATAACCTGTCATGACAATCCAAAAAGCGATGTAATTATATTTTCGGAAAATTCTAGAATAATATTAATTTGAAATGGCTTTGTTAATAGAGCGTGGGAAACAGAGTCAAATTGAACAGGATCCATTGAAATTATTTTAACTTTTAAATCGTGAACGCGTCGCGTTTCCCGTGGACTTGAACGTCCAGGGATCACTTTGGATACTTAAGAAATGGAAGAAAGTACCAGGCCATTTTTTTTTTTGTTTCGGTGGGGGGAAATTTTCCGGTATTCAAGATGCCTTGCCTCTGGGGGGAGGACAGGGGTATGTGGGATTCCTACCCACTAAAACCCCCCCGGTGGTCGCTCTCTGCGCTAAACGGGGGACCGCGGTATCTCCCGGTCAGGGATCGCCACGGTCTTCCCTCGCGCCGTGTAATTTTGTGATAGCTCGTCCCGGGGTATGCGTGGATACGCTACCCCCGAAACCCTCGTGGTACTACCACGATGGTTCGAGACCACGTCGAAACATCGCCAAGTACCAGGGCTACGTGTATGTGAACACGTGGATTGAGGTTAGTATTTATTTCCGCTTCGGCGTTGGTTGCGTAAGCAATACTATTTCGGCTCGAAGGGCGCCGTTGTTAGTCAAATAATCGTGTCCGAGAGAGGAACCAACTTATACCTCAAGGTGACGACAATATACAAGCGGTGTTTTAATTTCTTTTATTTGTTTTATTAACACTTTCCGTGTCGCGGCAAGTTTTGATGATTTTCCAATCAGACCGCGTGGGGCATATACGACACACACATTAATAATTAAAAAGTCGTTTAAGACATACGCTTTACCCTTTTTCAATAGTGCAGAGCTATAATTAGCGGGGAAAAAGTTATTAATTTTATTTTGCATTACGTACGTGCATACGTGATGTAAAGTTATATATATTCGATACTACATTTCATTTGTTTAAGAGTCCTTTGTATTTCAATGAAAACTGCAAATGGTCTGAACGAAAAGTACAGCGGGGGTCGTATACGCCCCCACATGGTATGGAATGTGTTAAATGAACAAGTAATGGAGTCAGGCGTTACTTTGCGGAAGTCCATCCTAAGTAAAAAAAGGACTAATATATAGCTACTTTCGCTATGTAGCAGTAGTCTTGCAATAAAGTGCACCGCCCGCCAGCCCGCTGACAAATGCGTATGCGGCAAACAATGCGAATTACACAACTACCACCGTTAAATCACTCAACACGTGTTTCACCCCTGCACGGGGTTCCTCAGGAGTAATGTTACTCCGACACAACACCAAACACCGAGTTGGCACTAATCAACTCGGTGTTTGGTGTTGTGTTGAAGCGGTGCACTTTATTGCTCGACTACTGCTACATAGCGTAAGAAGCTATATATTAGTCCTTTTCTTACTTTTTAAATGAACGTCCCCTCAAAACCTTTGTTGTTGGAAATTCAAATCCGTTTAAAGTCGCTTTTACTCCGCGAAAGAGATATTTCTACCAAATTTCAAGTCTCTAGGCCCTTATGGTTACAGAGATATCACAATGAGTTAATTAATCAGGAAATCTCTTATATAGAAAAATAAATAATATTTCTTTCAATACCAAAGTTTAGTAACAGCCTGTATTTTAATTTAAAATTTTATCATCTACCCTCCGATTAGTTAAATAGACGCGACGGTCGGCTTCGTGTGTAAATGTAAACATGTAAACATTGTGTTATTTGTAAATGTGTAAATTTTGTGTAGTTCTTTTTTAACCAAGTAAATACAATAGATGTTTTCACTCTTTTGTTAATATACAATAAACAGAACATAATTAAATTATAATTAATACATTAATAACTATTTCCGATAGATATTGATGCACGGAAAAACTAGCTGAGGTTGTGATTTCTATATAAAAATATATACGACTGCGATCAAAAAATAAACAGAAGTTATCATTAAAAATTGACGAGGGCCATGTTCAAAAGTCAAAGATTTGGTGCTTGTTATTGACCTCGCTGATAGTGTCGGAATATCATTTGGTTCAGTCAAAATCATTTAGAAGAATGTTTCGTATCTCAAACGACTCAAGTCTTCTTTGGTAGAAGTCATATTGCTTTGGTTCTGTGTGACCATTTTGTCAAAAACTCAACTCTTATTGCAACCACCGTATTCGCCTGACTTGACTAACACCAGACGCCGTGCAACTTCTGGCTTTGGGACACCGTTTTGACACGATTGAGGAGATAAAAACTCAATCAAAGAAGGTTTTGAAGGCTGTACCGGAAAAAGATTATTCCTACTGTTTCGAAGACTGCTAAAAGTGTTTTATCTGATGGTGTTTTTGACTGGGATTACAATGAAGGGGATAAAATTAATTTGGAAGAATAAAAAATAGTTTATATTTTATAAACAAATTCACTTTACTTTTTGATCACAGTATTATATGTTCGTTGAACAAGCTGTATCCAGCGTGTCTGGGAGGCTGTAGCTGTATCTGAAAGGACGTTCTAGGTTGCGGTTGACGTTTCGCGACATCAGCTCTAAAACCTCAAAGCCCCAGTAAACGTCGGTTATACTGCCTCAACCTATCAACCCAGGGTTTAAGACAGAGTTCCCCAAACTTTTTTGTGTCGTAGACGTTGCCATGTTTTTCCGTGTTAGTTAGACCCCCTACTTACCTGATATTGATTTCCTGTAAATTTCTAATTCTAGTGAAGTTTAGTGTATGTTCAAAATGTATTGCGACCACAAAGCGAATACCAACATCCTACAACTCACACAATTTTATAAACATGTATAGTAATATTTTTACTTCATAGGTACATTTATAAATAATGTAAATTTTTTGATATTATAAGATAGTATGATGTAAGTAAATAGGTACTATCAGTGTATGTGTTGAGATCCGCTATCGTGGACCCCCATTTTCATTTCATGGACTCCCAAATTTTTTTTCGCTGACGTAGACCCCTTGCAGGTTGTCATAGACCCCTAGGGGTCGATATAGACCATTTTGGGAATCACTGGTTTAAGAGATAAGATTGTCTATACTTTTGATGTTACTATTAGCGCTTACTACTGGCCCAGTAGTATTAATACAACGTTTTTAACATCTGCTTCCATAGAAATGAGCTACGGAACAAACAAGCTTTGTTCTATTTCAGGCTATTTCGCATATACACTTCGCACGGTCTATTTTTGCAAAAGTTCTACGGAATACAATAAAACTAAATTTAAACACGGGACATTAAGAATCGGTGTAACAATTGGAAGTAGATTTGGTCTTTGATTTAAAAATGTCTTCAGTGATCTAGTTAATGATAAAACGTTAAGCAGTTTAAAGACGCTCACCTGCAAGGTATAAGTGCTCGCTCCTCAATGATCTCCAAGATGACAGCTCTTCTACCTTACTTACCTTACCTGATGAAGAGCCCGTGTTCGTGGTCGCCATTCGAGATCCTTTCGACCCCAACTAGGTGATAAAAATGATGATTTAATTCGACGACTGCTCATCGGAGACAGTTTCTCAGGTCTATGGGGCGAGCCGGATTTGAATTATGTACCATGACTGTGACAAAGCTGGTGTGAAAACAAACAGCACCAATTACCGCGTACTCTTTAAATTATAATTTAAATAATACAATATCTATAGAGGGTGATTGATAACAGGTGTATAAGCTTTCAAGGTGTGAATGTATAGCTTACTTGTCAGCAAAAAGCCTTAAAGTTTGTACGATTGTTTCGGAGATTGGCAAAATATTTTTTCTCTAATTAATCAAGGTTAAATAAAAACAAGAATACGAACATCATACGTATCGATCATAAGAACATATACAGGGTGTCCGGTAATGAATAGATAACCTTGAAATGTCTTATAGTACAACTTATGTCCGTTTTGAAAAAAAATACGAAACATAATATATCACGATTCGACGATCGATTTTTTCTATCTCATTTTACTGTCTTGAACACTATGACCAGAAATGAATGATTTCTATTGGTTTTTTGTTATTTTATTATTATACACTAACTGTGCTAATAGATAAAAAGTAAACAGTATGAATAGCTTTTGCAGTTTTTATTTTAAAAATTCACAAATTAATTTATTTCTGAAAAACATGCAAAAAATATTATTTAAGCGAAGTTCAAACCTGAAAAAAATGTATGAATGTATGAGTGGCCAATAATTTTAAAATAATGTCGGTTTCATGTAGATTTTATAATGGTATAATTCATAAATGTATCTTTCATAAATAGTGACTTATTGCCATTAATGTAGAAAAGGAGAAAATTTGACTAAGTAACAAAATTTGTAATATGGGAACATTTTTTCAAAACGAACATAAGTTGTACTGTAAGACATTTCAAGGTTATCCATACACTACCGGACACCCTGTACATATTCAAAGATTGATCGATATAAAATTAGCTTTCAAGCTATACAAAGATTATAATTTTAAATGTAACAATTTTTGAGATATAACCAATATTTAGTTTTTCGTCTACTAAAAAGCTGCATTTTCGAATTAATCATTTTATCTGGTCTTAGCGGTGATTTAATCATTGTTTCTATCTGTATATTACTGTCTACGTTTCTCCGCCGTAAAACTAACTTTTGTATGTGATTGTTTGTCAGCAGGTGCGTGGACTGCGTGGCGTTGCGAGCGGACGCGTCGCGTTCTGTTGCAAGTGAAGCCGGGGCTCGGAGCTAGCGCGCCACCATGAACGAGCTGGACAGCCTGCGCCAGGAGGCGGAGACCCTCAAGAATGCGATTCGAGTAAGTACTGCACTTGTTCACGTGTATTGAACAAGAAGACAAAGATCCTTGAAGAAGAAAAACGATGATAAGAAGAATTTCAGCCTTAATTTTCAGGTTAGCCCGTAAAGCAGCGCTATACTATTTTATGCCATGCTCCACGTTAACATATATAAAAATCTTTCCATTGTAACTACATAATTTTTAATATTAAACAAATTAAACTATTCCATGTAAAGTAAAGAAGTTTAATTAAAATATTTGAGGAATAAATGTCTAGGAAATTTTAATTTGTAATAAATGAACTATGAAACCCTAACAAATATAGGAATGGGAGTGAATTTTCTTTATTAACCGCTATTAAATTTATCCAATTTAATTAAATTAACCGAAAGTGTTAAACTCGTGTCCCGCTTAACAATCAAATTAGTCCTCTGTTGGGTGTGGGTCCCACTTTGCGAAATACTGCCGTAGACTTTATGACTACCAGTATAATGGTAACGGAATTTCTAGAAAAGTTTGTTGCGCTTGAAAAAACTTTTATTCGTTTATTTCTTATTAAATAATGTACTACAACTAACTAACAGTTATAATTGCAACTAAGCTCTTTGTTTATGTTTTTTTTTCGTTACTATTTTTTTTTAAATGGAATTAGTCTATATTAGTTTATTACGTCAGCTATATGCCGGTATTAGTCGAACTATTTCAGATATTAGGAAGACCAAACAGATACAGCTAGACAATTTTTTTTTAATTTACCGTGTATATATTAATATGAATATAAAAATTACTTTAATATCACAAACAGACACGGCAATTTTATTTATTTATATAGATCTCATACATGATATGTAGACAGTTGATATAGTTGATTAAATACCACCGAGGCTGTTACATCTGTATTTACTCTTATGAATTCAGCCCGTGTTCAACTGCGTGACTGTGTTCCCCTTCGCTTTGGTGAAACATTGGATGAGATACGACCGCGTTTTCTATTTCTGACAATATCCGTGCGTTTACGCGGCAAACTCAATGTTGTATGGAGCAATGAACCTCTTAAATATAGGCAGCACACCATTACAAACAGGTATTACACTAACACAGAGTTCCCCAAACTTTTTTGTGTCGTACACCCCTTGCCAAGTTTTTCCGTGTTGGATACACCCCCTACTTACCTGATATTGATTTCCTGTAATTTTATAACTGTAGTGGAGTTTAGTGTTAAAAACTTAAAGTAAAAACACATGTTGACACAGATGAATAAACGTATTTGTCCCACATTCGTATTTATAGAGTGACGAATTGAACAAGTCAGTGCAAGGTAGCGAAGCTCTGAGACTGCGACTCTCAGGTTTTTACAAGTTCAAAATGTATTGCGACCACAAAACGAATACCAACATCCTACAACTTACACAATTTTATAAACATATTAATTTTTTAACTTCATAAGTACTTTTATAAATAATGTAAATGTTTTGATATTATAAGATAGCATGATGTAAGTAAATAGGTACTATCAGTGTATGTGTTGAGATCCACTATCGTGGACCCCCATTTTCATTTCATGGACCCCCAAATTTTTTTTCGCTGACATAGACCCCTTGCAAGTTGTCATACACCCCTAGGGGTCGATATAGACCACTTTGGGAATCACTGCTCTAACACATTCCATGGCATGTGGGGCGTATACGACCCAAGCTGCACTTTCCGTTCAGGCCATTTGCAGTTCTCATTGAAAAATAAGGAATTATTAAACAAATTAATTGTAAGGTCGAATATATATATAGATAACTTTACATCACATATGCGCGTACGTAATGCATTGTAAAATTTATTATTTTTTCTCGCTAATTATAGCTTTGCAGTATTGGAAAAATGTAAATCATATGTCTTAAACGACTTTTTTAATATTTAAAATGTGGGTCGTATACATCCCACGTGGGTTGAATGGAAAATCTTCAAAAATTGCCGTGGTGTTTTAAAGACAGATTTTGAATCTACTAGTTCTTTTTTAAACGGTTTTATTTAGTTCGACCCGTACGGAATTTGTTTATTATATTTATTATTTAGGTCAAAATTAGAAATTGAAATTTAAGCACCTCCCCCCTGTTCCCCTTCCGGTTGTCAGATTGATCTGAAATTTGGTTCACACATTTAATTTAGATGACAATACAATGTAATAAAATCAATAACATTATAAATCTAAGATGGCCGCCGATACAAAATGGCGGACTACATATTTTTTCCTTAACCCCCTCAATATGGGTATCAAATGAAAGGGCTACATTAGTAAAACAAGATGATTATGTCAAAATTTAAAATTCAAGATGGACGCCGTTCCAATATGGCGGACTAGGTACATATTTTTCCACAGCCACCACAATATGGGTATAAAAAAACAGTTTAAATTAAAAGTTTTTTAAATGTATTTATTAAAATCGTTTATAAGCAAAGCATTTGACCTCTATTTCGCCTAATGTTAAGTGACGAGTTCTACAATGCTACATGCTTGTCAAGGAGACACCTATTTACTCTTAATACGTTCCTTTTTGAGAATTTTCCATTCAAGCCACGAGGGGCGTATACGGCTAACACTTTAAAGATTAAAAAGGTCGTTTAAGACGTATGCTTTACACTTTTTTAATTCTGCAAAGCTATAATTAGCGGGTAAAAGCTAAAAAATCCCTTTTGCCATGTCGGACTTTCGACTCTCGTTCTTGATTCGATCTCCGTATAACGGTACGTTTTCCCTAAATATTTGAAGGATTCGTCATTATTTTCGACAACGCAAGCCATCCATGTATTTGTTAGTCACCTCTGATAAATGATTCTCGCAACTGAATGGTTGTCGGCGCGCCGAAAATGCGAAAACGCGCGTACGAACCGCTACTTATTACTATAAGTTTTTATCATTATATTAGAATAGCGTTCATATCGGTTTTCATTTGCTGTTGCAATCCAATTGCTGTTTTTAAAAATATTTTTAATACATCACATATGTGAGAAGTAATGTAGATTAAATGTAGATTAAACCGGAAGCAAAATTAACGCAGTATAGCTTGGGTCCAAAAATCGGAAAGATGAGACAAGACGAAAAGAAATAGTTTAAAGTTTTAATCGTATCCGTAGTGTGCGGTTATGTGGGTAGTACGAAATTTATTTACTTTTGATGATCGACACTTTGGATTTTGATTATATTCAAAGAAAAGAAAACTACCCTACAATAAAACTAATAAACAAGGTTTGATTTTATTCTTTAATATTTGGTAAAAACAGTCGAAACACTGTCCGTTGGCTCCCTAGAGGCTTCTGAAGTGATCGAGGCCCTGCGTACACGTGGTGTCCGACACGGCCTCTTGGACCCAACATGATGGCAGTCACATGGTGTCCGTCGCGGCACACTGAACTAAACATGGTTTTAAGTCTGGCGTTCAACGTGTTAATAAGTTTTTGTAACATATCCTCCCAGCGTCCCTCCCGTTTACAGTGTTACGAGAGTACCTGTATTGCGTTCAATTAGGCATTTTAATGAGATTAATTGTATGGCCAGTTCATACATCCGGTTTATTACTACTAAGAATTTCTATAGTTAACATTATCGATGTAATAAACTTTAAGGCATTAAAGTTTACTTGTGTATGTTATATCACATCGGATAGAAATGATTCACAGAATTTTTCAACGAAAGAATGTAATACGTAAATAAAAAAATTAATAACATTCTGACTGTCTTAATTTTCAACAAATAAATGAATATTACAATTATCGCCAAACGTGGATTGTCAAATATTTTGTGAAATAATGTAAAATTATTTTATTATTTATTTCTTTACATTTTATTGTGTAATAAATAGTAGTAAGTAACAAAGTAACATAAATAATAACTTAAAAAGAATCTAAAAATTATTTTATTCCATGATAGAAAAATAAAGGTACTGCGGAACACGGTAACGGACAAATAATGATAAATTAGCTGCAATTGCAATTTAAGTACACCTTTGCACACACCACTTTGCGATGTAGTTACGCTTCAAAAAAAACACGACGCAAAGTGAATTAAGATTTTCTTTAGCAAACCATGTAAAAAAGACTTGAACTTAAAACAACGCCACCACGGCAATCTAACGACGCACAGTTAAAATTAGTACTATTATTGCAGCGATGCAACTTCCAAAAGACGCAAATCGAAGCGAAGCGATGTGTTGGCTCTATATGTATAAAATTATACAAAAATTACAAAATTTGTCTAGTAAATTTTTGGTAAAATATCACAACACCGAATTCGTAACACTATTATCGGATAAGCACTAAAGCGTTGTTCCTGTAAGTGAATGTATAGCTATGATTGATGTGTGTTTCCGTGCGTACAGGATGCGAGGAAGGCGGCTTGCGACACTTCGCTGGCGCAGGCCACGGCCAACCTGGAGCCGATCGGGCGCATCCAGATGCGCACGCGACGCACGCTGCGAGGTCACCTCGCCAAGATCTACGCCATGCACTGGGGCAGCGACTCCAGGTCAGTCTTTGTACCTCTATCTTGTGTACTGAACCAAACTACGTGATCAAGTTGTAATATTTAAAAAAATGTTTTAGATTTTAATTTAGTTATAGAAATCTATTATTTACAATCGAACTTAGATTATTTGGCAAAATTAATTTTGCACACGGGAATCTCCCCTCCCCCCAAAAATTGTCAGATCTTTCTAAAAATCAGAACCATCCTATCAACTTTACCATAATAACTCGATGAAAATAATTTCGTCATCATGTCAGATAGACGACCACTGCAAGGCATAAACCTAATCCAAAGATCGTCACTATGACGACCGGTCATGCGCTGCCCGCAGTCAGCGACTTCTACCCATGATAATGCATTATTAACCAGTTAACTGTGATTGACGAGTATACTCCTCATGAAGACGCTAAAATTGTGCATTGACGAGTATACTCGTCATCGAGAAGTGGTACACTTTTGTGTATTAAGCAGTATACTCGTCATGGAGAAGTAGTAAAATTTTGAATACCGAGGAATAAACTGTCATTCAGAAGTATTAGTAATTGTGTGTGTTGACGAGTATACTCGTCGTGCGTATAAATCAGTGACCAGTAGCTACATAAATTGAAATTTCTGTGAAAAACATAACATATTCACATACTTCAAGACCTTAAGAATATTGTTAAGCTATGCCTTAATAAAATAAAGAAATAGCAAACAAACAGTTTGCGATGATGCCATGCGTCCCTGGATGTACTGGTTAAATATATCCTGTGTGCAAAAGTAAAAAATTGGATCAGAATGCCCACAAGATAGCAAGCATGTATTTGAATTTTTACTTTGATGTATATAATATTTATATAATTTATGTATAGTAACCAAATTATTACATATTAGTTATGAAGTTTTTCATTCAATATATTGGTCATCTGGCGACACAGGCGTCTCGGTAAAAATATTTGTATATAAATGTTACCCTCCATGTCACTTTGTTGTAAAGATTTGCCGATTATAACTGGCACTTAAACCGTTTGAAAGTAATGACCCGGCTTCAACAAGCTCTCTTATCAAATCTCTCATTCTTCTGCAATCTCTGTCAGAGTGAGTTGGATCTTATCGTGACTCAACTGTCCCCGAGTTTCGCATTGAAAAAGCCACTTGTGTGTCCCTCTTAAGTTTTCTAGATAACATTTATAATATAATCTTTAATGTAATAAATGTTAATCCATGTTTTGTAATTACACAGTTTAACATTATTCTTGTTTTTTATTCAATGTCTATCTTAGCGGAAATATAAACCCGGGTAGTTTTCATTCTATCTTCATCTTAAAAATTTTTCTTGTTTATAATGTAAAATGTATTAAAAAGGATGTCACTATTCAAAGCATTTCAGATTTCCCCGAACTTTTTTGTGTCGTAGACCCCTTGCCATGTTTTTCCGTGTTGGGTAGACCCCCTACAAGTTCAAAATGTATTGCGACCACAAAGCAAATACCAACATCCACAACTTACACAATTTTATAAACATATATAATACTTTTTTTTCTTCATAGGTACTTTTATAAATAATGTAAATGTTTTGATATTATAAGATAGTTTAGTATGATGTAAGTAATCAGTGTATGTGTTGAGATCCACTATCCTGGACCCCCGTTTTCATTTCATGGACCCCCAAATTTTTTTTCGCTGACGTAGACCCCTTGGTTGTTATAGACCCCTAGGGGTCGATATAGACCACTTTGGGAATCACTAGATTAGACAGTGTAGTTGGGGACAGTTGAATTACGTTTAAACACTAGTCGCTGATCCTATTTCTTCTTTTCAGTCGACATTATATTTATACGCACTCTTTCGCATAATTCGAGGCGTTTGAGCGCGAAATTTGCAATTCGCGTTATAGTGAAACCGCGTATAACGGGGTCGCGTAAAGCGGGGTATTACTGTATAGTGTCCTCCACTCGTACAATGCTATCCTTTATACGTGTACATATTGTAGTGTACAGGCGGCGCCGCGCGCACCGTGTCCGAGGGCACCTATCGATCAGCCCGCGCCCGACGTCTCTTCGCACGGATTTGTTTATTCGATAGACCGGCCACTAAAAATACTGGCGCTACGTTTTTATTTCGCAACAGATTAGACTTACGAGAATTCGTTCCTATAACTATAACTAGCTGATCCCGCAAACGTTGTTTTGCAGAAAAAAATTGATATTTTAATTTACAAATAAAAAATAAGGGTTGATCGTAGAGGGGTGAAAATTTATGGTTGTATGCTGTATCATAAAAAAAAAATTTCGTTAAAAAAATAAAAGTTTTTTTTTAAGTGTGAACAACCTTTATCACTTAGGGGTATAGAAAATAGATAGGAGCCGATTCTCAGACCTACTGAATACGCATATTAAATATGGTAAAAATCAGTCAAGCCGTTTCAGAGGAGTTCAAGTTCGAACACCGTGACACGAGAATTTTATATATTAGATATTGTGTGTATAAACACACAGACAAAAACGTTACATATATATATATACATATATATATTTATACATATATATATATATTTATACATAATTATATATATATATATATATATATATATAGATAGATAGATAGATAGATATATATTAGGGGGACCGTAAAGTAATTTGGAAGAGTCGCTTTTTTAAATTAAATACACACGACTGCATTTTAACAAGTTTTTATTTCCAATCAACAACATATTCACGTTCGTTATCAACAACCTTTTTCCGTGTAGTATACAAAATCAATGCCGGAGCGGTAACAAATCAATCGGTTTTTCTGTAATATCTGTCGACAGAAACGGCATTACTTTCAGGTCCCCCTAATACTTTGCGTAACAAATTTACGCCTCCAGCGCTACCCACGAACAGTAAGCTTTCAGAAATTAAATATTTTCTTTACACGCCGTGTTTAAAGGGATAAGATCATCGATGACGCATATGTATTGTTATGAATCAGGTGAAAGTTCGCACGCGAATGTAATGACGAAAAACAATTTGATTTATTTATTTTAAACAAGACTGATTGTTATACAACTCGCGGGTGTTGCAACACGCACTTAACTGCTATCTCATTGCAATATAAATAGTTTGGTGCGAAAACCATTGCGAACTATATACCTTACACTTCATAAGACTGACGAGTTCGAGCAACATTAGATCATTTAGGCCAGAGTTCCCCAAACTTTAATGTGTCGTAGACCCCTTGCCATGTTTTTCCGTGTTGGGTAGACCCTCTACTTACCTGATATTGATTTCCTGTAAATTTCTAACTGTAGTAAAGTTTAGTGTTAAAAACTTAAAGTAAAAACACATGTCAATTTATACATTTATTAATTGAATTTAAATTAAAACTACTCAAATTTTGTATCTGTTATGTAAAATATACGTAACATAAAATAACCTATAAATAAAATAACATAAGCAATAAGTCAATATTTTTAGTGAGAAGGATGAACCTGATGCTGCCTGATGTAAGGGTTAATCTTAAATCTCCTCGGCTAATGATGTCCAGTCTGTGGAACCCCATTTTCATTTCATGGACCCCCAAATTTTTTTCGCTGACGTAGACCCCTTGCAGGTTGTCATAGACCCCTAGGAATCGATATAGACCACTTTGGGAATCACTGGTTTAGGCAAATGCTCTTTGGAATGACGAAGGCACGGAACTTCAAGATGAGAAGTCACAAGATATGCGTTTAGAAACATAAAAATATTAGTATTTTATAGAACAACGTATTTTATGTAACAGCAGCGTATTTTGTTTACTTAAAAAAATCTCTTAACTCGTAACGCTTAAATTTCGTCTTCAAAAAGTGGTCGAAGCCTTCATGGGGTCTGAGTTTATGTATTTATAAATTACTGTACCTGGGACTTTCTCTGCGATGAATTTAACAAAAAAAAAAACAATTTAGTTTATTACTATTCGTTTAAGATTTTTTTTAAATAAATGGCCTAAATTTACTTCTTATTACGTTAGCTACCTGCCGGTATAAATCCCGTCAAAATCGGTTCAGCCGTTTTAGAGATGAGCCAAAACAGACAGACAAAAATTTAAAAAATATATCTGATTTGGTATATGTATCGCATTCATTTTGCATTTAGTAAACAGCCG
This sequence comes from Battus philenor, assembly GCF_028537555.1. Lineage (NCBI taxonomy): Eukaryota > Metazoa > Arthropoda > Insecta > Lepidoptera > Papilionidae > Battus > Battus philenor. The sequence continues at coordinate 10,595,350 of NW_027181689.1, read as the reverse complement.
TTATCTTAATATTACAAACAGATACTAATACTACAATTTCATATAGAGTATAGATAAGTTCTGCAAGATATCTTAGACTGCGTTTTACAGTTTGTAATCTAAAATTTAATGTATATTATTAAATAAATCTTTTTATAGCATTCAACAGTTTATAGTTAATGCAAATGTGAGGAGCTTGGTTTGTTGGGTCATTTACATGACTGATATTATAATGTACACATAAAAAATATTTAATTTAATTTAAAGAATGTAACTGTTGGGTTTTTGGCCGGCTCATCTTCGCAGATCAGCGTTGCGAGTTGGTGGTAGCTTACAGCATACTATGTTAAAATAATCGACGACTCAAAAGTGTGCCTACTCGAATAAAGATATAATTTTAGTTTAATTATTATCGTTTATGGCCAAATCTTTCACCACGCAGGCAGTTCGATTGTGGAACGATTTACCGCTGAATATAAGACGTGCTAACTCACTACCTATTTTCAAGAAAACGGTTAAGAACCATTTACTAGACCTATGATTATCTATCTGTTATTTCATTTTCTTCTTCTGTTTCTTTCTGGGGCAAGTGCGATCGAACCAATACTGATCGAAGTCAGTTAGATGTTTTTATTTATTACTGTAATATATTTATAACATGTATTAAACCTTATTTATTACAAGTATATATGTTATATACATATGTATGTATGTTTAAATATGTATGTTTATTTTCGTTTATTTTTTGTACACTTAAACTACCCATTATTAGTACTTTTACCTTTTCCATATTAGGGTTGTCTGTAAGAGATTGCCTTGTGTGATAAGACCGCCCATTGTACCTTTTTTGTATATTATTGTAAACCTTATTAAATGTATCTTAACGTGTACAATAAAGAATATTAAATAAATAAAAAAATGAAATAAATCTAATATATAAAATTCTCGTGTCACGGTGTTCGAACTTGAACTCCTCTGAAACGGCTTGACCGATTTTTACCAAATTTTATATGCGTTTTTAGTATGTCCGAGAATCGGCTACTATCTATTTTTCATACCCCTAAGTGATAAGGGTTGTTCACCCTTAATTTTTTTTTTTGACGGAAATTTTTTGTTTTTATTTTTTTATGATACAGCATACAAGAATACATACAACCATAAATTTTCACCCCTCTACGATCAACCCTTATTTTTTATTTGTAAATTAAAATATCAATTTTTTTTGCAAAACAACGTTTGCGGGATCAGCTTGTTAGTATATAAGATTTACGAATAAGTCAGGTAAGGGTAATATGTGATCATAATTATGCTAAATGACGTTTTGTATTCTACAGGAACCTAGTGTCCGCCAGTCAGGACGGCAAGCTGATCGTGTGGGACAGCCACACCACCAACAAGGTGCACGCCATCCCGCTGCGCTCCTCCTGGGTGATGACCTGCGCGTACGCACCATCTGGATCTTACGTGGCCTGCGGCGGCCTCGACAATATCTGCTCCATTTATAGGTAAACCCATTCTCGTCTAAACTCATCATCTATCTGGAGCCCATGATGACCGATCCATACCAAGCCGCGTGTACGGGAGAAGCTCAGGGCATAGCACTATCCTTTGTTTCTGGGTGAACTATGAGCCTTATTATAGGGTCATCCTAAACGACTACATCTCAGATATTTAAGTCATCACCGACAACACGCATTGGTCAAAAATCATTGTTTTTAGACATTGCAATGTTTTGGACCAAAAACTATTTCGGAGGACTCAAATATAAATACATCGTTTTGACGTGTTCATTTATTTATTCATGTTATTTTCCGCTTTGAATCATTAATATACTTGACAAGATTCAAACGTTGAACTTGGTATATGAAGTGGTATTACCACTCCAACAGGGTACGGTTGTACATATACCTCAAGAGGTTGAAATCAGCCTTCATCTAGCGTCTTCCAATGACCATAACAAGGTCTGGACATTTTGCACTGCGTTTGCTGGTCAGTGATCTTCGCTGCAGAACCTTTGCTTGTTACAGGAGCGTCCCCATCTAAGCCAGTGTTTGCCAACCGTTTTTATGCCATGCACCACCTTAGCCTTTCTAATGTATTTATATAAAAATTAAATTGAATTGTTCACTTAAGAATCTTAAATGATCGGTTTTAGAAAGAAATGAATAGAGAACTTTTAACTTTAAACTTTTAACTTTAATAAATACCAAATAATTATAATAAAGATTTTTTAAATGTTAATTTATTATTTCTATTAAGTAAAATCCTTGCGGTTGATGCTCGCTGAACAGAGATTTTATATTAGGTTCCTATTTCGTTAGGCGATTTCTTTTTAATTAGTAAAATATTGATAGCATCAAATTCAGCAAAAATGTTTAGTTATATTTTTTTTGTGTGTTTAGATGAATTTAGGCATTTGATTCCTGTTTCCTCACAAAGCCATGTCGTCTAGTTAAATTTGGCACCGATATTCGAATTGTCCCCCTATGGGGCGTGGACCCCTGGTTGGGAAACATTGGGTTTTATATTAAATAATTTATGGTCAAATTGTAGTACATAAGGTGATTTAGATTTCATGTCTATGTTAGCTTAGCTGAACTTGGGTGGCTTATGTACTTTAAATGATTATTCAAAAGCCATCAGACTGATTATTTCTTTCATACATAATCATTCTCAAGGTTATCTTTGATGAAGACATTCACACTGGACATATAGCAATGGTAGCTTTCTGAACATTACCTGGAATCTAATTGTAAAAGCGTACAACAATGTTTTCCACCGTGGGGCTCACGCTCCACAAGGGAGCAATTTAATTATAAAAGTGGCCAATTCGAAAATGGACTCGACAAGAGTGTAACCCTTTCGCTTTAATATAAAAATTATGTTTTGTACGTTACGCAAAAGGGCACCTTGGCACATAAAAAAGGTTGAAAATAATGGCTTATACAAAGGTTTGCTAGTTCAATAAATGCTAGGCTTAGACATAAATAATTGGTTTTTGTTCCGTGTTATAATTTGTTTTTGTTATTGCCTCTAGCCTGAAGACCCGCGAGGGCAATGTGCGCGTATCCAGGGAGCTGCCCGGCCACTCGGGCTACCTCTCCTGCTGCCGCTTTCTCGACGACAACCAGATCCTCACCAGCTCCGGGGACATGACTTGGTAAGTAATTTATTGTTGTGTGTATTTTACAATAATAACTCATGTAGTTTATTTATGGAAGTAGGGTACTCACTATTGCCATCTTGTGCCTCGAGTTTCATGTATACTTAAAAGCCTATTAAAATCAAATTGGAACATTATAGACGAAGTTATGAATAAAAAAATATATATTACGAAGGATGTTATATATGTAGCTAGCGACATATACAATCGTTTCGTAAAACAATGGTCGTAAAAACTGATCACCCACTATACGGTAAATTAAAATCTACTCTAATTGAGAGCGAAATTATATCTTCAGGTGACGAAAGCGACTTTGAATCAGTTTACCACATCACAAGAAAGATCGTCAGACTACGAAAGTTAATAATCACATGTTTTAACAATTTCTTTTATTATTCTGTTGAGTTTAAAGTTAAAAATTTACCGCATAAAAATATACTCTTTCTGAAACTGCTGTATTTTCTATTAACCGCACAAAACAGGTTTGAATATATTCTGTATTTCAAAAGTCAGGTATACATTCATGGTTTTGGGAAGTACCTGGTTGTAGACAGCGCAATAACGATCATCCTGACGATTTTTGGGACAGGCCTAAGCCTTGGAGTAGGTTCTATTCAATTCTATTCAAATCTATAGGCTAATATGAATGAACGAGTAGTTACGATGTACATATGGTATTGCAGCGCGCTGTGGGACATCGAGACCGGGCAGCAGTGCGGCCAGTTCACGGGGCACACGGGCGACGTGATGTCGCTGTCGCTGGCGCCCGACCAGCGCGCCTTCGTCTCTGGCGCCTGCGACGCATCCGCGAAGCTGTGGGACGTGCGCGACTGCCAGTGCAAGCAGACCTTCCCCGGGCACGAGAGCGATATCAACGCAGTCACGGTACCTTGCCTATGTTGACATTTACCATTAGTTACACAAGATATTCTGATGGCTTCGTACTTGATATATAGATCCAACCTGTGCTACAAAAGTACAATGAACAGATGTTCCCAGGTCACAAGAGACAGTAACGCATTCACGGGTGTATGACTGAACCTTTATTGACTTTCATCCATTGTATAAAGGTTAATCCAGGAGGCTTTATGCTGGACTACCTAATTAAGAAAGAAAATTCGATGACGATGTAATATGAGGCACGTCGGCTCATCCTGCCATCTATCTACAAAAGTAGAAAGAGCACATCTTCCCAGATCACGAGAGCGACAACAATCCAGTCATAGTGACCTTTTTTGACATTAACTCTTAGTTACATAAGGGATGAGGTTATGTTGTATTAAATATTACTGATGGTCTTGTTTTGTGGTCTAGGACAGTGATTCCCAAAGTGGTCTACATTGACCTCAAGGGGTCTATGACAACCTGCAAGGGGTCTACGTCAGCGAAAAAAAAAATGGGGTCCAAGAAATGAAAATGGGGGTCCACAATAGTGTATCTCAACACATACACTGATAGTACCTATTTACTTACATCATACTATCTTATGATATCAAAACATTTACATTATTTATAAAAGTACCTATGAAGTAAAAAAAAATATTACATATGTTTATAAAATTGTGTAAGTTGTAGGATGTTGGTATTCGCTTTGTGGTCGCAATACATTTTTATTTAATGTTACGTATATTTTACATAACAGATACAAAATTTTATTTTAAGTAGTTATTTAAATTCAATTAATAAATGTATAAATTAACATGTGTTTTTACTTTAAGTTTTTAACACTAAACTTCACTACAGTTAGAAATTTACATGAAATCAATATCAGGTAAGTAGGGGGTCTACCCAACACGGAAAAACATGGCAAGGGGTCTACTACACAAAAAAGTTTGGGGAACTCTGGTCTAGGAGATAATGTATCTTACTGCACACATACTCAAGGCGCGTTACAGCTGTTTGCATTATATAAAGCATATCTCCTGTAATACTAATGATGTTTATTGTCTTGCAGTTCTTCCCGTCCGGGTTCGCGTTCGCTACCGGGTCGGACGACGCGACGTGTCGCATGTTCGACATCCGCGCCGACCAGGAGCTGGCCATGTACTCGCACGACAACATCATCTGCGGCATCACGTCCGTCGCGTTCTCCAAGTCGGGCCGCCTGCTGCTCGCCGGCTACGACGACTTCAACTGCAACGTCTGGGACTCCATGAAGAGCGAGCGAGCTGGTGAGTGCCGTCTCACTGTCTCAGCACTAAACTCGTACACCAACAACACCGCCTTTGTGTTTGGCACTAATCGGTGTAACATAGTTCCTGAAGATGCTCCGTGGAGGGGTGAAACACGTGTTGAGTAATTTGGCGGTGGCGGTTGTGTGATTCGCATTGTTTGCTGCATACGCATTTATCAGCGGGCTGGCGAGCGGTGCACTTTGTTGCACGACTACCACTACATGTGCGGAGGTGGCTAAAAATTGGTCCTTTTTCTTACTTAGGATGGACTTCCGCAACGTAACGCCTGATTCTGTTAAACAATACCGATGCATAATGATGACAAGTATTGTAAATTGAGAATTTTGTATCAAACTACACTGTCTTATATAGCATTAGAAATGACTGTATTTGAAGATTGGGATACAACTATGGTACAGACATTACCATTACAATACTTACAAGATGACAAAAAGTAGTCAAACGAAATGGCATTTATATTACTGTCATCAAAAAGTAAATTGAAATTGACATTTAAAACTCCCGGGCATTAGGAAAAAAGGTAAGGTTGATAAGATATCTATAACATTTGCCAAAGGTCTGTTTGTCAATAGTTGGAATATCATTTGACTCAACCCAAGCCGTTTCTAAGGATTATTTATGGCTCAAACACCTCTAGTCTTGATCAATGGATGTCATACAGCGTTGGTTCTTTGCGACTTTTTTTTGTCAAAAACTCGAATCATAACGTTCCACAACCACCGTGTTCGCACCGACTCCGTGCGACTTCTGGCTCTTCAGGAAGCACAAAAGGCCAATGCGGTGACACCAATACAATTGGGAAAATATCCGAATCAAAGGATGTAACGGAAAAAGACTACTTCAATTATTTTGTGGACTTGTAAAAGCAATGGCAAAAAGTGTTACATTTTCTAACAAATTGACCTTACTTTTAGATTACAATATTATATTAGTTTAATGTTCTTTTTATCACAGTATAATATTACAGTTTAAGGTATTTACAACAATGAAAATTATTTTTTAATATATGTGTGTAATAATTTTAGTTGAGTTTTAAAAACGAATAGACACAAAGTTTGCTATATTTATGTAGGGTGAATGAATGAATTAATCTATGTGCGAATTCTTAAATGGCTGCCTTGGTCTTAATAATATCAATATGTTTAAATCTTGTATAAGGCGATGAGCTTTTTTATATTTAAAAAAAACAATGTAGAGGTAGGGATGTTTCTGATTCATAAGAAACAGTCTATGTAGGGCACTACAATGTGCTGAAATATCTATAAATTGATAATCCAACATTAAATAACAGGCACATGCTTCCATTATAACTAAAAATTTTGGAAGTTCTCATAATTAATATTGAAATAACAGAAATAAAGTACCTGTAAAGATTTCAGATTTTCATGTACCAAAAATTCTTGTAACATTTAACACTGCTGATGATAGTAACATTAAAATAAGTCATTACTATAGGATATTATAATAACATGTACTAAAGTAAATTTATAATTTCTTTCTCAGGTATCCTGGCTGGCCACGACAACCGCGTCTCGTGTCTCGGTGTGACCGAAAATGGGATGGCCGTTGCCACCGGCTCCTGGGACTCGTTCCTCCGCATTTGGAACTAAACCTCCCCGCTCCCACCACCGCACGCCCCCAAACACCCTCTTCTTCACCATCCGCGCGTCGTGCCCGTTTTTCGACAAGATGGCGGCATCACAGCGCCATATTCTCACAATCCAATGTAATCCACGCGCGCTGTTATATATTCGAATGATTCTGATGCGGTGCGTGTATGGGATGCGTAAACGCTTTATTCTGTGTGAATATTTTTGTTCCGTTACCACTTTGTCCTCTTTAATCCTGGGTAGTTCTATAATTGCTTTATGTGAACACTTTAGCAATTATAAGACTACCCGCCGGCTCCGAATGTCTGTTCGCATGTGTGCTTCTAACTGATCTGAACGCATCCAGTTCTCATTTGACCACGGAGCAAAACGAACCCTGGCTTTCAAGTAATAACGTCGAGAATCGGACGTCGACAGGGAACTATGAACTTTCGCTTTATTTATTTATATATAGTTGATAATCTCTTAACAAAATAGAAGCATTTAAACTACCAGTAAGGGAGATATGTAGTTTATATGTGTGAGTGGCGATATTGTGTGTGTACACTGGTTCAGGATATATAAATACATATGTAATTATAAAAGAAATACATGTTAAAATTAATTATGATTAGCGTTAGCACTGGGAAGCCTTCCACGAGGCGAGCTGCCGATTTATGTTTCTATGTCTTGGTGAGTATATTCAATCAAAATACTTTCTTTTAATTAAATTTAATACCAAAGAGTAGAATAAAGTTATTATTTAAAATTAATTTACATTTGTTTATACTATTATGGATGTTTGAGAGGTTTCTTCAAAATAATTAATTTGACATTTGAGTCTTATTAACATTGAATTAAGTATGGTATATAGTCGAAAATACAGTTTAACTGTTTGTACTCGAGCTATAAATCTCAACATTTTATTCGCTGTATTTTATTAGTTAGACATGAGTCAGACATCTTACGCTTCTTTTGTATATCCTTATGTAGTGTATAAGGATGTTCTATTAAATGTGAATTAGAATCTCTTATCTAAAATTTAAGCATTCATAATCCTGACTACATTGTTGGTCTCAGTTCAAAATTGAAAACTGACAGAAAGACGAAAAGATGAATTTGTCGAAGATCTTTATTTTATTCTATTTATATAATTTTGGAAAAGCTTCAATTAATTATAAACATCGTCACATCAGCCAATAGGCAACTGCATGGTATAGGGTTTCCCCCTACATCGCCACGATGACACCCAGAGACCAATAGATAGAGTTATGCTTGAAGTTTCTCAGAGGAATATTTCTGCAGTGGTAACAACGAGTTTGTTGGTAGACGTCGGCGAGTGGGTAAGCCCTCCCTCCCCCCACTAGGTTGTTTGCTGCTGCTTTGGGGAAGGCCTAAGCTTTGCGTTTATCTACTTAAAACAAAAACACTTCACGTTATAAGTCGACAAAAGTAATAGATAACTCACAGGTTAGGAGAGACAATAAAAAAAATTAAACCAATTAAAACTTATATGAGTACAGTTGTAGTTCAATGCTGTGTAATGTTATAATAAATATTAAAATATTTTGTTAGTTTGCAAAATAGTCTTAAATACAAAAGTTTAATATTCTACCCACAGTTAATGATTAACATTATTTTTTCTTTTCTTTTCAGATGAGCATCGCACTGCATACTATGTCTAAAACTTAAAGAACCAAATATTATGATTAATGTATCTACGTGTAATTTATTGAATGAGGTCTTGTTTGTCTGGCGACTAATTTGTGATTGGATTTCTTCGCACTGTCATACATGGCCTCGCATCGAAACCGACACAGTCGATGCTGAAATTTTTCTACCTGCATATTTGTACTTTTTAAATGATAGGTTTTTATATAATCATGTCACTAATTCTGATATATTTTTAATTATTTACAATTACATCAAATTTTTTTATTAATCTGTGATGTTTTGGAAACGCACAGCTGTTTGTGTAAATTTAAAACTCGTGGTAAACTTAATTTTTTGATTATTGTATTGTAAAGAGGTTTGTTTTTATAACTGCCATATCTTCATTATATTTAATGTTAGTTGCTTGGTTTCGATTCGATGCCACATTGAGATTGTCAAATATAGCATCTCCACAATCCTACCAAAAAAAAAGTCATGTGTATGTATATCTGCTGTCATTTGACCACAAAATTAAAAAAAAATGATTAGTCACAATTTTGTTAAATGTATTTATTATCTGTGCTTACTATACATGCATAAAGTTTGTGCAGCACAAATCAATTGGTTAACTATTATTGTAACACACTGATGCATTGCAGATGATTAGTATGTAAGTTTTAATGATTTATACTATGACATATTCAATATACGGATTTATTATTTAAAGGGCAACACTATCATTATATACCCTTCTAACGTTATATGGCTCGGTCGTTTCGATGAATTTTTATTTACGAGAAATACGAGATACTCGGATCATTACTTGGGTCGTTCTGATTTATACTACCTAATCTTAGTACAGTCTGGAGACTACTTCATTTAAGGAAGGACTTGCACAAAATTAACGCACACTTCACGGCGGGACTTTTCGCCACTCGAATCGCGGGCGGAAAAATGTTTTTTTTTTGACGCGAGAATTTGTTAATGTGTCAAAATGCGCGCCAATTTTAATGTCAAACGCGTCACTAGTTTTGTGCTGATTCGTAATAACACGTTTTGGAACTATTTGTGCGATTCAACATTGATATGAAATAAATAAATGAACTTGTGTATGTATTCTTTAAATTTTTACATGTACAGGATTCAATAAACTTTTATACCTATACGCTGTTCCTTGCACGAGAGGTTTGTTCGCATATATTCGTACTTAGTGTCATTGTTTCCGTTTAAACCTTCAAGTTATTGTACTCAACTCTGCGTAACATTGACACCACAAGTGAGATTGTGGCTATTCGAGATTTAATTGCGGCGTCTGATAAGACTTGCCCAAAGTTCATTTTACTAGACTAAGATAAATATAGTTATATAAGAAGGAGCGTAGCTAGGGGATGATCCACGAATAACCCCCTAATATAACATTTCTACGCTCAATATATCTACTCCGACATGTTAAAAAGATCAATTCTAAATTTTTTTGTTGTTGTGGTAACACTAGATTTCGGTAAGTATGAAATTAACCACATTATCGGTTCTAAGCGCAAATATGTATAGGGTCCGGCTTTTTTGTTTGAATGGTTGTCGCGCTTTTTTTTTTTAATTAAGCCTCTTCGTCTTAGATAGGGTTATGTACGTAGATGTATACTTTTAAGGCAGACCGCAAACTAAACTACACGAGCTGGCTAATTTGTACTACGCTTAAGTTGTGACCACCACGTTATATGTTTTTTTTCTTACAATCATATGCTCAATTACGGTCTGTGGAACGAGAACAAATTGTTTTTACAGGTTTTTATATGTTCAAATTGATATATTCGTTTGATAAAAATGTTGGTGTATCGCATAGTGGCATATCAATCAATTTGCTCCCACTTTTTATTACTGTTTACACCCGATCCGTAGAGTTTTATATTTGTTTTTAATAAACTTGGGCGAATTGATAACACATGCATCTAATCGTCTATGTAAAGGATATTTCGCATTATGGAAACCGTTTTGTCTGTCAAACGCAGTTATTCAGAGCGTATACATAACGTTTCAAATACGTCTAATCGTAAAAATATCGATTTTTAACTTTTGACACATCGATTTTGCGCGCTTTTGCGTTTGACAGATAATAAAACTAAATTCGGAGTTAAGCTATGGTGTGCTAGTTCTACGCATAGGGAGTAAGACTTTTTTAAACGATAACAACTTTTTTTCTACTGTAACGGCTTCTTTTCCTATCGGTGTATCGATAACTCTTAGTATGATAATGTATGTATATGTATGATATTTACTGGAGAAAATTTCACAGCCCATATTTGATTTCTATTCAGACCAATTTTTCTCACTTTTACATGGTGTTATTGGAATGGACTGCCATATTTTAACTTTAAAACTGTAATTTATATACTTAACCCAGGGCATCGGCAACAAGACTCTAAAGCAGACAACGTGAAATCGTTTTGAAAAAAAATTAAAGATTGCGATTTCAAAAGCGCGGGCTGTCAAAATATTTTGACGTTCCCCTGTTCGGATGCTTAGTTTCAAAACTCATTCACAATCCCTTTAATTGAAAAAAAAAAATAAAGAGAAGAATGTGTTAAGTTAATTTTTATTTGCTAGTCTATGTCTTTGATATGTTAAAAATAATTATTCTTAGTACTGTAACACTAATTGTAACGTATTGTGTAAAATATTTTTTTTTTTTAGTTATAATCAATAAATTAAATTTTGTTTATTTTACCCGAACGTTTCCTTTCACGTCCTGCTTGAGGTATGAATGTTATTAGTATTATTACATACGATTATTAAATACATTTTACAATACAATAAACGAATGAATATGTTGTTTTTTTATTTCATATTACTCCCTCTTAGAGTCCAGTTAGAACTGACTGGCGATTATCGAGATCTAGTTTAATATGCAGGCCACATTCTGAATTAAATAGTAATTTAAAGTACAGTAATACCCCGCTTTACGCGACCCCGTTATACGCGGTTTCACTATAAAGCGACTTGCAAATTTCGCGCTCAAATACCTCGAATTACGCGAAAGAGTGCGTATAAATATAATGTAGTCATCAACTTCTCTATGGTGTCTTGACCATCTGTCAAACAATTAAAAACAGTGTTGGGTGTTATGAACGTATTTTACAAGAACGTAAACAAAACGTTACCCAAAAGATAATAGATGTATTTTTCCGTAAAAAATAAGAGTATGTGTTGCATAGTGTTCCTAGAATTAAAGTGATCGATTAAAATGATTTGTATTTTTTTGTAATAATTTTTGACTATGTTTAATCATAAACCTCATACGCGAATTTCAGTTAACGCAATTTTTTTGGAACGTATCTCTCGCGTAAAGCGGGGTATTACTGTAATAATAAATCATATTTTACAAATATGGATGTCAAAAAATTAAAATATATAGAGCCATGAATATGGATTCTGAACTGTTCAGTGTTTTCCTAATTATAACCTAAATCTAGTGTTAGTAACCAAATCTCAAAGAAGCTTTTTTTTAAGCCGTTATAGACGGCTTGTAGACGCCACTAGAACCTTTCGGCTCCAATGACGGATAAAGGAGCGGTGTGCTCCGATCACTGCCACTTCAGACAAACAATTCTTTGTGCTACATCACGAATAATAATACTAAAAATAATAGAGTAAGCAAATTACGAAATAATGTATGTAAATCATAAACTAATAGAGGAATTTATCATCATCTTACTACTTTTTATATAAAAACTATAGGAATTATTATATTTAAACTCAAGATATTTAGGATACTATTCAATAGCCCTAAAGAAAAAACTGAAAGAGACTAGAATCAAATTAATTACGTTATAATGACTTTCCTCAGACATACGAGGATTCCAAACGCACTTTTAAAGAGAGTCAAACACAGTAGAAACTTTCGTAGTGGTATGTTAGGTAAATTGCAACCAAGTTGACTTTTCGCTTCTCAGAGTTTCCAGGACCAGGTTACTTGACAGAACGCTAGACTAAGCGATCAGAACTTAGGGCTTATCAACCAGGTTATACATAATGTAGCTGTCTGAATATAGCTACGAAACGCAAGATCGGGCGAGACCTCAATACTTTGATACGTAAATATAAACTTACATAAAATGTGTAATTAATATAGTTGTTTATTAAAAATAAAAAGACATGGACGCATGTCGTAAACCATCTGTATTATCTGTGGAATGCAGAAATTCATAGCATAACTATCCGTTTGGTAACTGATCTTGCAAATGAAGCCAGAAGTGAGAGATGATGTTTCTTTAAAGTATATCATCACCAGTAACACAGGTTTTATAAACATAGTTTAATCACAAAGAACTTGTATTGTTTATATAATATCATTTTTACTGAGATACTAACCTTTTTTTCACACATAAGAGACGTTATTTACGACACGGGCCTTGTTGACAAATTATCGATTTTAATATTGAATTTGAAATTTTAAATCTTTATAAAGGAATAAAAATTTATAGTTTAATATAAAATGAACATAAATGAATAATAATTTTAACATTAAAAAAGGTTCGATACATATTTCACATCTGCATTTTGGCAAGTGGTCATAAATTTAACAGAAACGGTGACGTATGTCGGATTTAACGAATAATGTAAAGCTGTGTTCACATTATTTTATATTTGTTATAACCATTATAGTCGTATCGTGTGAATATTTATTTTTAAAGGTTTTTTATGTATGTTATATAACATAAAATATAGTATCAAAAGGCTAGCTTGACAACTGGAAAAAGATAAAATTACAACATGAACGGTTTTAAAGTGATAATAGCGCTGGGGAATGTTAAAATAACGGAATCACTAAAATAAGGAGTCAAAAAGACCTGGGTAGGTAATGTATCCAATCCTCGACTAACGCTTTCCAGGAGGGCTTTAGAAGGAAGAAGAAAGAAGAGTCCTTTATTTAAATATATTCTCTTATACATACTTATAACGCCTGATAGTGTATGTATATTACACGAGTATTGTCCCTCTTCATGCGTGCATCTCCATTGTAACTGCACAAAGATTAAATCGAAATAGCAGCACAACTTCAAACGCATCAAATGCAACTTTAATCGCCTTTCCTAGGTCCTATATATAAATTTATGCATTATACATATTGATTCGTCTCATTCCAATTGAAAATATTAAATTTACGTAATATATTTTAGAATGAACACTTTAGGCAGGGATGATCGGACAAAGGCGTAACAGAGTTTGTTGTGGTCGTGGGTTAGTTATATGTCAACTATGCACATCTATACAAAGAACTTGACGTATTACTGTTCGTGAAACTTATTAGGTAGTAATAAAACTGACCACTCACGGTTTGTATGTTTCCGTATATTAAAATCCCAAGAGTGTGATAGCCGGCACAGTTCGCAGCTGTAGATGAGAACAAAGGAGAAAGCCGCGAAGAAAATATTGATAGTAGGAAGTACGTACGACTCCACAGTACAGACTTTTGATCACTTACTCAGACACTGCTCCCGATTCGCATCCAAAAGACATAACCACGTGACCTTATGTGAAAACCTTAATATATCTCCGTTCAGCTTACCGGACTTTCTCAAGAAAAAATCTAGAGCAGAATCTTTTGATGAGTTGGCCCGGTAAATTGTCCTAAATCTCAAGGCATTTAACGGTCTGTAGCGCTTGGGCAGCGACTTAAATAAAATAATGTAGCAACTAATATATAATTGTGTATTCCAAATTGTATTGTTAATATGTATAAATTTTAGCTGTATTTACCCGTAAGTGAAAAATGTGTAAAAATAAAAAAAAATTGTAAAAAAAATTATAAAACGCTGTCGTGCCTCGCAGCTGGGAGAAGAAAGATCCGTATCAAATAGCGGCAACCCTCTCCCAACTGTCTGCGTTTAGTTAAAGCGAAAGATAAATACTGTAAAAAAAACACCAGCGATACAAATTAGAATAAATAAAAAAAAAGGTAGTACGTAACAATTAGGCGTAGTCGCGACTTAATAGAAACACAGCAGCGCGCGCCGGAAGCTAAAGCTCTTTGCTGGTAAATAAGCTATATATTCACACCGTTAAATCTTACATATGCAAAATCGTTTCCCTGTGTGCACGAGACCTAAGCGTCACATTACTCTTCGGTAACACATATGTGAGTTCATCCGTCTGTCGACAAATGCATGTTATTGCGAAAAACTTGGCGCTCGGACGAGAACCGCTGAGTGGTCCCTTATCTCATACTGTGGGTCAATAAGGACATTCAACTCGTGTTCTTTATTAAAAAAAAATATTTCTTATAAATGTAAATTCATATGACAAAGGGTTAATAATATCATTTCAATGGTATCACGTCCATTATTGAACATATGCCTTACCCAAAGACTTCCTATTGGAACGAATGGACACTGTCTTGATCTAGCGCAGAGTTCCCCAAACTTTATTGTGTCGTAGATCTCTTGCCATGTTTGTCCGTGTTGAGTAGAAAGAAACACATAGCGAATACCAACATCCTACAACTTACACAATTTTACAAACATATATAATAAATTGTTTACTTCATAGGTACTTTCATAAATAATATAAATGTTTTGATATTATAAGATAGTATGATGTAAGTAAATAGGTACTATCAGTGTATGTGTTGAGATCTACTATGGTACTACTATGGTGGACCCACATTTTCATTTCATGGACCCCCAAATTGTTTTTCGCTGACGTAGACCCCTTGCAGGTTGTCATAGACCCCTAGGGGTTGATATAGACCACTTTGAAAATCACTGATCCAGCGTCTTCCGACGCCATCCACCTTGTGGGCGGACTTTCTGGGCTTGCCGATACGTAGTCTTTACTCCACAATCTTAAAGCAACCGTGACTATCTGTTAAGCTATTCCTAATCTCTTCCATTCCATCTCGTGGAGAAATCCTGAGCTTATCCCTCTATATCGCTCGTTGAGTGACTTAGACATGAACCATTTATTTAACACTTTGAACCCTATTTACTAATGCCCTTATTGTCAGGAAGGACTCGGAGAAAGAAAATTGCTTCTTCAATATTAAATTTTATAGAAAGTATTCAACGCCATAACGTTGTACAAAATAGAATATAAGACCGAATAATCTGTGACAAAATTAGTAAATATGTATACTGTGATATTGTTAATAGTATGTAAAAATAAGAAAAACGAAGGTAAACAATGAAAAAAAAATGAAAAGGATGGGACGATGAACGAATGTCAATCAGAATGGAAGAGAAAGACAGATCGGATTGTGGTATGAAAGAATAGAATAATAGCCTATGTGAAGGTTGAGAGCTGAGAATGAAAATAAAAAAAAAGATTGTGAAAAAATAGTTAAGATAAAAAAACAACTATGTTAATACAGGCCCCTCGTCCTGTAATAGGTAATCCGATGTAAGGAAAACACTTGCCGGAATAATATACTATCACATAAGAAATCTCAATCTGAGTTACAATTATTTCTTTTATTGTACAGCGGTTGAAGCGACACGTCTGCTCGGTAGCGCGGCGCGTCAAAAAGAACGAGATGTACAGAGTGTAAAAGGGGCACAGAAAAACAGATGCGTTCATAGATAATAAATTTGGGTGCGTTCTAATGAGCGCCGCAATAGTTTTAAATTTAAAATGTGGTTGAAGCCAATAAAACCTACTTCTTTTGATGTAGGAGATTTTTTAAATTGCGTAAAACGTCCAATTCAGTATCCATGAAAAATATCTGATATTACCTAATTTAAATATTCACAGCAACTTCCAGAGACACCTTAAAAAGACAAGGACGGTAAAATAAAAGGTAAATTTTCGATTACTAATAAGTGTTTTAAATCAAAACCAGTTATATGTAATTGAATTATTGATTATTTTTACTTGCTATGACTATATATCTCGCAATAAAAAAAAATTAAGAAGTATTTTCTTTAATTACAAGTTGCCTATTCTTTTTTATTAATCTATTATATTTGACCTAAGAGATTCAGGCATTACTTTGCGGAAGTCCATACTAAGTAAGAAAAGGACTAATATATAGCTACTTGCGCTATATAGCAGTGTAATATTACTCCTGAAGATGCCTCGTGGAGGGGTGAAACGCGTGTCGAGTGATTTAACGGTGGTAGTTGTGTAATTCGCATTGTTTGCCGCATGCGCATTTATCAGCGGGCTGGCGGGCGGTGCACTTTATTGCACGACTACTGCTACATAGCGGTAGTAGCTATGTATTAGTCCTTTTCTTATTTAAAATGTTGATTAACACGGTTGCTTGAGTTAAATAAAGATGTCGTCACTATATATAGTTTTATTAAACTCATATAATAAATATTACTATCTGAAAAAGAATCTTATTTTTGTCGTACAATCTAAAATGGCTCCAATGCCTACAAAGTTCTTAGTGATGATCTTGGGTATTGGAATTATCTCTATACGAATAGCCGCCGAGATTTGTGAAGTTAAATTTTTATAGTCGAAACGCGGAAATTTAATTTTTTTTTTCTATCATTTTTTTATCATCTCGGATGTATACCAAATATAATAGATTGGAGAAATATTATCCATTAAAAATGTTGAACAAGAAGATTTCTTGTACTGTTTTGTATGTCGTTTGATTATTCTATTTTATTTCAATCGACTATGGCAGGTGTGTAGGTTTTTGGGCGATGAGCAGGCGCACAGAGCAACCTATTTTATAATATTTTCCAAAATTAAAATTAATATAAGAAATAAAAATGAAATATATCAAAAGCTTGTACTGTACACTTCACCAATGCAATTGCGTTACGTTAGATATGCAATGTTATCAACAGAGTGTTAATCATTTTGAAGAGTTTAATATCTATTTCAGTGGAAATACTTACAACTTGTTTTAACCGTATCAATATTGTTCAAATGTATAAATTATTATAACTAGAAGAATAGACTTAATTTATCAGCGTTCTATAGATTCATAGCGTTGTAGAGGGTCGACCTGGGCATGGTGCTCGGGGCTGATGATCTGCGTAGCAGGTTCAGGAAGGCTTCTTTGTATGTCTCTCCCTATATAACCTAATTTTAAATGATCCTATTAAGGCTGCTGTTAAGCCTGATTTAAACCCTGATCTCATTCGTCAAGTTGCAGCTTAGGTTGGGAACACTTGACAAATGGAATAGGAGGTACATGGAAAGAACGAAAACTCCCGGAAATTCTTCTCGGACGCCGTCTTAGCTTACCGCGCACTCCATAGCAACGAACTGGACACAGTCTTGGGCCAGAAGCTCACGTGATACGGACATTCTCGGAGTACCTACACAGGTTTAACCCCAAGGAGAGCTCTTCGTGCTTCTGTGAGTTGGAGATGTACCAGACCTAGGTGCACCTGGTTGCTAACCGTCTCGCATTGGGAGGACTCCGAGCGATTTCGAGCTCCTACCAGGAAAAAGATAGGTGAGGACAGCACCGCCTCACTTATAAACAGTGACGAAGACAGACATGCGATCATTAAAGACGTAATTAATAGGATAAAGGTGAAAATAGTACAGGACGGATAAGAAATTTAAGGAATAGGAAAATGATCTAAAATGGACCCAATGTTAATATGCAGAAATTATTTAATTGTTAAAGTAAATAAGTATTATAATTAACTATATTATATATTACTAGCTGAACCCGCAAACGTTGTTTTGCAAAAAAAATATTTTTAATTTTCAATTTAAAAATAAGGGTTGATCGTAGAGGGGTGAAAATTTAGGGTTGTATGTATTTTTGTATGTTGTATCATAAAAAAAATAAAAACAAAAAATTTCGTCAAAAAAATAAAAAATTTTTTTTAAGGGTGAACAACCCTTATCACTTAGGGGTATGAAAAATAGATAGTAGCTGATTCTCAGACCTACTAAATACGCATATAAAATTTGGTAAAAATCGGTCAAGCCGTTTCAGAGGAATTCCAGTTCGAACACCGTGACACGAGAATTTTATATAATATATTAAGAAGAGAGAGATAAATAAGATTGTAACGCCCTGTCCCATAAATATGAGAGGCCCCCAATAGCGGGATCCATTTGAAATAATTAAAGAAAAATTCACTCTTCACGTGCCTAAATCCTTCAGTGTTACACGGTGTTTCTGGGTTGACGAACTGCGTAGCGGTTTCAAGGAGGTGTTCTTGCAATTGACGTTCACCTTCGACAACCAGTCTCCTCTCCCTACCTAACATAATATTTTATTCTCCTAATTCTGCTTTACAAACCTGTTCTAGAAATGAGCTAACAAAAGTAGGAACAAGGAAAGAAGGTAAATAGCATGCTCTTGGCAGATCAAAATTCGTAAAAAGTTATATAGAGATTTTGATGTTGGACCTATCACCTCTACTGCTTACAAATTGATAATGAAGTCTCTAGTATCTGTTATATATCAACTTTTAGCTTTGTCCGTCTGTTACAGCTTCGATAATTTAAATATCTCCTACTACTAGTTCTGCCTGCTCATGTGCACCACTAGGATGTTATGTGGCGTGTATATTTGACTCGGGTTCACTGTTTCCTCCTTCCTGTGAGTTGTGTTAGTGAGAATAGTCCTTGTTCCATGCTGTTGTAGTCGATTAAACTGCTTCTGTAGCTCTAAGTTTTAATCTTTCCTTGGTTTCCTTTTTCCGATGAAGGGTGGGTTTAATTTTCCGTGTGGTGATTAATGTTGGTTTAAGTATTAAAGTTTCAATCTTTTTTTGGTTTCCGTTTTCCGACGACCACCTTGCGTGGGTTTTAATTGTCCGTGTGGTGATTAATGTTGGTGGTCTACCTGCGATGCGTCGAGTGGTGATAAAGAGTGGCGTGGTTGACGCTTTGTTTGAGGAGGGTTTACCTCTGGTGTTGCTTCTCTGGTTTCCGCGCCAGTTTCTTTTCAGGCGTTTTTGATGATTACTTCGTAATTATGTCGTAGTACTTACTCAACTTAGTTGATAGATTTAATATTTCCTGGAGGACAAATATACCTATATTTGTTCTTCATTCACTTGGCTATCATTTGCCTCGCGAACATGCTCAGCCGGTTACTTACCTCCACCCGTTAATTGCGTATTTTTACCCATTACAATGATGTCAATTGGTAAATTGAAATAATAATCTTAAATAGACATAAATTTAATGTTTACGCTAAACATCAATGGGATTATGGTGTCTGCGACCTCCTTTTCTAACATCAATGTGGAATATGCGTCATACAAAATGTACGGTAAAACAAAGATGATCTTTGAACTTTTGTAACAACGTATTGTGTGTTTAACGTGAAAGCGGGTCGCATGTAGGTCGATCCTCATTTTTTCCTCTCTACCACCACTTGGAGCTTCGCCCCAAAGATACTTCTAGAAGATTACTTCAGAAAATATGTGGGGTACTGTTAAGCAATGGTTTTTTTTTGTTTCACTTATATTGCTGTCGAAGAGGCATTCAATTGTTTGTTTTGTTTCACTAACACTGCTGTCCAAGTGGCATTTGCAGATTCTGCAGGTTCAATACAGCAAAGCGCAGACGACACTTAGCGTATATCTTCTAAGGTAGGAAAGCTAGAGAGCTACCTTGGGAGTCTTATCTCGGCACACTACATGCTATAGTTTCATCTGACTGGTAGACTGTCGGGCTCTTAGGACGATTAGACAGACGCTCCATGGAGTGATTAGATCCAATCGCCCCGAGAAGGAATCATCACCGGAGTAGGAAGGAGGTCATCACCGTTTATCATTCCGACACAAGGACGTGGTAGAGGACTGTTAGACAGTTGCGCAGCGGTTGTGAATCATACAACTTTGTTGTATGAAATCCGACGTTATAATGTAAATATTAATCGAGCAGTAACTGCTGTCGGAGGAGCCGAGGCGCGGGGGGAGAGGGGTTCAGTACGACCGAATTAGACGCTGGCATCGTTACCGTCCAGTTGTGGTAACCATGGCTTCGGGCGGACAAGACTCGTTAAACGTCTGGCTATGCTTCTCTATATTTCGGGATTGAAAGTTCGAATATATTTCTGATAATTATGAAAAAATGGTCTATGTCTGTAAGAATATTAATAAAAATACTTGGCGGTGCTCAGGCTTTTTCTTTCGTCGCCCCCCCTCCCCCTGACGCGCCTTCATAAGATACACTTGAACTGCCCCATCCGACTTTGATTAATGGGACATATATCAAATAATTCTAAACAAGGTAAAAGATAAGAAAAGGATCAATATTTAGCCACTTCCGCACATGCAGTGGTAGTCGTGCAACAAAGTGCACCGCCCGCCAGCCCGCTGATAAATGCGCATGCGGAAAACAATGCGAATTACACAACTGCTACCGTTAAATCATGATTTAACCACTACATGTGCGGAAGTGGCTAAGTATTGATCCTTTTCTTACTTAGGATGGACTTCCGCAAAATAACGCCTGAATCCATTAAACGTTAAAGTAAAAGATAAAAAATACATTTATATTTATTTATTTATAATATTCTAGATGGCGTGAGTCCCTACTCACCTTAGCTTAGAGGTACTCCTCCAGTAGGTGAATCGATGACATAGGTGAGATCGCGGAAAGTCGCTAAATGCGGTCGGTGCATGATCAGTCATCGTAGGAATGTTTGGGAGAAACATGCTATGAGTCATAAAAGAGGTACACAAATTCATATATACAAAATAATACTCTTACTCATTAAAAATACATTTATATCCTTAAAAGTACGTGAAACATTTATATTTATGCATATGTAGGAAAAGGACTAATATTAAGCCATTTCCGCACATGCAGTGGTAGTCGTGCAACAAAGTGCACCGCCCGCCTGTCACAATTAAACCACTCAACACGTGTTTCACTCCTCCACGGGGCATCTTCAGGAGTTATGTTACACCGATTAGTGCAACACATAGAGTGACGTGAGCAGTTGTGTGATTCGCATTGTTTGCCGCATACGCATTTATCAGCGGGCTGGCGGACGGTGCAGTTTGTTGCACGACTACCACCTCTTCTTACTTAGGATGGACTTCCGCAAGGTAACGCCTGATTCCATTACATATTTATGCATATTGTAAGATATATCTAATTAATTCACTGGCTCATTCAGTCTGTGAGTAAATCTGTAACGCATATTGCATTTTTTACGCTTTAAATAAGATGTTCTTCTACGCGTTTTTAAAAAGATTTAAATTGACCTATTCAATACAACACGGTATGATTTTAAAAAGCGGCATACTAGATATACTATTATAAAATACATTAGTTTTAAATTAAATCGAAGTATGATTTTCTCACACAAAATTTTTAGTTGTCACGTCTGCTATCCGTATTTTTATATATGTATATTGACGTCATACTGAAAAATAAAACAAAAATGATTGTCACCCTACTCAAAGAGCTTTCCAACGCATTATGCAATGGCGTTTGAAAACTTATTTTCGTTAGTCTGAAATCTAACCGCGCGGCTGTTGCACGTCAAGGTTGACTTTTAGTGTATTATTCCAGTGCTTTGTGTAAATTTATTGTTTTAATAATATTTATAATATATCGTGAAGTGTCATATTCATAAAGGGTTTGGCGGCAAACGTTTTTTTTTTTTAATTTACTCGGTTCTATGCGTTGGTGTACAGCCAATGTCATTTAAACTAAATGTACATTCATACATTCGACTCATAACAAATCTGACTACATAAAGAATTAATACATTATGCCAATGTTTATATACAATTATTAATATTATTTCTTGATATTGGACCCTTTTAAAACATGTCAACAATTAAGGAGGTTTTATTAGGGTGCAATCTCCCACAGATTATACAAACGTAAAAAAAAGTATTGTAAATTTTTTTCATCATTTATTAATGTTAATAAAACAAAATAAAGATTCTTTTTCTTGTTTTACATTTTACATATATCTTATTAAATGTGTATGTACATATTTATCAACATATTTCAAATAATAAATGACTTCGTTTCACATGTTAAAGACCAGCCATAATGCCAGTTTTAAGTTGCGTATTCCTTCTGCCAACAATTTAAATGACTTCAAGAAATACGAAAACATTATGTTTACTTCCAATCCCTGATTTAACAAATATTTCTACAAGTATTACATAAACATTCAAGAAATACGAAAACATTATGTTTACTTCCAATCCCTGATTTAACAAATATTTCTACAAGTATTACATAAACATTCCTGTCGATAACTTGATTCTCTCTGCCCTATATACGCCTTTATATCCCGTTGAATAATACGCTCATAAAACCGGTACAGCGTCTGAATCTCAAATAAACAACGTATAAATAGTTTAGTGTTGCCATGAAATTATATACAGGATGATTAGTTAGAGTTGTAAAAGCTTTTAATGTGTGAATGTATTTCTCATTTGCTGTTCACCAATGTATGGAACTCCCTATTCAAAAATCTGATAACACAGTACGTATTAGAAAAAATCTTTTTCGAAATTGTAGTTAGTCTAGATATTAAAATTATTTATTTGTTTACTATCTGTTTCCACTAAATTGGCATTGCCAAAAGCTATCAGCTTAAAAATATATAAATCTAAAGTTTTAGGGGGACAGGAAAGTAATGTCGCTTTTTAAAGTTAAATTCACACTACTATATTTTTAACAACTTTTTATTTCTAATCAACAATATATTCACCTTCGTTATCAATAACCTTTTGCCATTTAGTATACAAAATCAATATCGGAGCGGTAAAAATCATTCGGTTTCTCTGTAAAATATGTTTACAGAAACGACATTACTTTTCTGTTCTCCTATTATTTCAGAATCACCACTTCAAAAGGTGATTAAGTAAATATTAAACTTAGTAACAGGCAACTATAGATTCACCCTTTAAATCCTATTTCGAATCATCCTGTATTTTCAAATCACCGATCGTGATTTCACCATAAAAGATCGAGAGAACCTCTCCCACACGAGTCAGACGTTAGTCACTTGTTCTTTTTAGCCGCCCCAAACCTTGATGTGTTCGAGCCAATATTATTTACAATACAATCTTTTTAGTTGCACTCATGTGATTTTATAGATACAAAAGACGATTACATCTAACATTTGGAAATTAAACGAAGTCGTTCGAATTTAGAATCAGGAAGTGAATAAAAATGATGACGATAAGTGAGAGTCAGTACTCGTCTAACAAGATGTCCAGCATTCACAAGATAAACGACCGCGTCGTGCACAAGGACAGCTTCGATGACGTCAAGAGCTCGTCAAGTGTCAACAGCACACTCATCACAAAGCGAGGTTTCAAGCCTTCGGATATGTACGACCCTCAGAAGAAGGAGTTCCTAACGAACCTCAGTTATAAGTTGTTCCCTGTAAGTTGGGTAAGTTCATTTTATTCGATAAGTGAGTCCAGGCTTCTAACAACACGCGAGGTGTGCCTCAACGAGCTGCATTGGGACCCATACTATATAATGATTATCATTTATCTAAGTATATCTATATTTTACTACTTATTTATTAATCGGGGGAGAATTTTATCGTATTTTATGTACAAATTTAAATTTCCTTTATTACTTTTGTATTTTCTCTGTAGAAGTTATTGCTGTTAGCTCTAAGGCTTTTATAGTTTCATCTGAACTGAGTTGAATGGAAGGTTCCGTGAAATTAAGATTTTTTTATTACATCAATGTAAATATATACTAGAGATTTCTGCTTTGGTGCTGACTCATCACGATTTCTCAGAAACCATAAAGTTTAGACATTAGAAATTTTGTAGTGTTATTTATTTTGATGAGTAAAGATCAGCTAAGAACATACCTTATGAAACTCTACCCGCAAGGGTATTAAGGATGTAGAAAAAAATGCATGTTTTAAAATTATAGCTCGAATAAAAAATTATCAAGAAATAATAAAATTATCAAGAATCGATCTTCTGAAATAATTGAGAAGTTAAAAAGAACATTCAACATTAGTGTATTTTTTATGGGCAAAGTATATATTTTCATTTAATTTCATAAAGTTTCTATGGTTAGATTTACAAAAAAAATGTCAAAAAACGTTTCTGTACTAAGAGGCACAAAGGGTATGTAAACACTTTGGGAATTATATGTTCGTCTTAAGGCTATTTCAATGTTATAGACAAAAAGAGGTAGTTTATTTATTCAACATGGGAACTTTTAACGCTTTTTTTTTGAACGTCAACTTTTTTAAATGCATTTTATTTCTTACTCTGTTTTGCAAGGTTTTATAGTTGTGGAGGAAAAGCAAAAAAACTCCACAACACAACTTTTAAAAAGTTTAACAATACGGATTGTTGCATATACACTTTCTGACAGATACATAGTTATTTTTTTTAATTTAAAAACTTCTGTCTCGGGTATTAATGGTCCAAAGAGGTTGTAAGCTGCCTTTGACATCAATAAAAGGCGTAATATAGAAATATTATGTGTTATTTTGTTCAATATCGTGTTTTTATTTTCAAGGATTTTACATATTAAAAATTCATATTGCTATAGAAATTTCGAAATTTCTAATAAAGATACTTGAAGTTAAACATAATAAAATATGATAAAATTTTCTCCCGACATTATATATCGTAGTTAGTTACACACTAATATATTAAAATATATTTATTTATTATTAAAATAACAGTATTCTTTTTTCTCTTTTTAAAATTATGATTGTATATTTTAAAATATACAACGTGGCATGAAAACATCTAGATTTGTAAAAAAAGTTTTATGTTCTTATTACTGATATAATCAAAATGTTTATTAGAAGTTTCCAGACTTATTAAAAACCAGTTTTCAAAGTTTATTCGGTTTCGTAGGATTCTCTGCAGTTACATTTTTACTGTATTCCGAAAACTAGAGAATAATGGTACGATTAGTATATATAGTACTATCTATAGCATGGATGCACAGACCGCGGCCCGCCGGTCGAATACTGATGGCCCGCCGACAGCAAAAATAATACTCTCGTACATTCGAAAAATATTGAATTCTATTCCAGAATAAACCCAAAAAAATTTAATTACCTATACTTCTGGCGGCCGGCTCGCCATCAGTTCATGATTTGCCCGAGTGGCCCCTAGTCTTAATAAGTTTGTACAATCATGATCTATAGGAAACTAAAGAATTTTGCCTTGCAGCTATATTCTAATCATGAAATAATAATTTTAATAAAAAGCAAGAATTGATTGGTTATTTGATTAAAGGATTGTGCTGTGATTGGATGTCATAAAAGTAAAGTCGGCCAATCAAAAAGCGATTGCATTTGTTTTAAATTTATTGACACATCTTCTACGTCTTCTTTTTCAGCAGATCGATGCTCATTGTAAGGCATAGGCTTCTCTTATTTCGCCACTATGACCGATCTTGCACTACCCGCATTCAGAGACTTCCAGCGACCTCAAGTATGTCGCCGATCCATGTAGTGGAGGGCCTATCCATGCCGTGTCCACTGGCTCCTTGTCGCAAGTCTTTAAGCCCCAATGGGTATAGATTGCAAGAGTAATATACTCTACCTACTGCCACTTCAAGCACAATTCTTCTGTACAGCCCTCTGTATTGCTCTCTGGGCGACATTGACCTATTTTCAATCTTCACTTATTGGATTTAGAAAACTCTCCATAAGTGATCAAAATTAAACCAGATATTTTTGTGTGCTAGAAATATATATATATATATATATGTAATACTCGTTCTCCCTGCTTTCCTTGGGGCAGGAATATTACAATGCGAGAGTAATTTTTTTTTTCAATTTTTATTTTGATCCTTGCTCTTGTTCCGAGCAATGCTGCTGCACCACTTCTCTGCAGAACCTCAGAAATGTCCATAAGAGAGGCGAAACTCCTCTTCCATTTTCTAGCCGATCTCAATCTTGAGATCAATCCTCCGAACACTGGACCCTTATATATTTAAGTATTTATAATTATTACAATTAACCATTAATAATAAGTGAAGTCAAGCCTGCTTTTTAACTATCAGTTGGTCTACCTATATCATTTTAGAAATTAAAGCTATATATTGTTTCGCAAAAACATTAGAATTAAGGAATAGAGTGAAACAAATATACATTTGTCATTGCCACTTCCACGAATCGTTCCAGCGTTGAGAATACAATACAGTACGTAATACAGGTCGTGTTATTCATGCAACGTGAAAGGATGACTGTTTTGTTTAGTACGGAGGTACCACAAGGTCTTGCGCATTGGGTTTTGTTCCACAAACGCGTTCCCCTTCACACGTGAACACGCACATCGAGTTTATCATTACAAGTGTTTGTACTACTTGTGAATCATCACAACCTACCCACTTGTTGGTGATAAGAAAACTTGTTTATTTTATCATTAACTTGTATAGCTACTGGTTTACAGCTTAGTTATTTGCAATTTTAAATTAAAATACATATTTGCGTCATCATTTTGTATCACTCTATCATCATCGTGTAAAATCACCACAATGACTGCATCCAGAAACTTCGCATTCTTAACTATGTCGTCGGTTCAACCGGGGGAGGGAGGGGGAGGGGTGCTAGGTCAGATCAATGAGCAATTCTTCAAACTACATCTGTGATTTATTCTCCTGTGAGTCTCTTCATTGCTGATACTTCGAGCATAGCTCTCTGGGTGATCTTGACCCTTCCTACAAGTCCCAGCGACCATGTTTCCGACCCGTAAATCATCACCGTCAACACACACTGGTCTAAGACAAATGATCATATGAATATTATTAGTGATAACAATGAATGATGACAACGAATCATCGTGATCATCTTTGGGGAAGACCTGTGCCTTACAGTGGAGGTCCAACGGCTGAAAAAGAAAAAGAAGAAGATATCTGTAACACTGACGTGACCTGTAAGAGTTTCTGCTGCGATTTACAGATATAAACAGAATTAATACCATAGGTGTTGTGTATTAGTCTGACCGGAACCGCTGTACCGCCGGTTCAACAGTCAACAAATCTTTTATGGCCCCCGCTATTGGGGGCCTCTCTTACCCCTATCTTGTGTGGGATAGGGACTTTATGGGCAAATTTATTTATTCACATTATTATTTATTATTTACATTCTCTTCTTTCATACTTCACATATTCTTTCATTCACTTTCATGCCACAATTCTGCTGTCTTTCCCTTTTGCTCTGTAACCTTTCATTCCTCCCTCGTTACACATTACATTTTATATCTTTATTTCTATTTGTTTATATTACTATCACATTTTCTATATCACATTTTGTATTTTACATTTTATCACATTTATTTCTTATTTTTATTTTTGTTTATTGCTATCATAATGATTTTTTTGTAATATGCGAGAAAGTCTTTTTTAGAGTCTTTTCCGCTTATCAGGGAGGCTATTGACTCCTCCCTGATTTTTACGCCAGACCGGCACTCGAATTCAAAGTCAACAAATCTTAGTACATACGTTATAACATATATAACATATTAAGTACTCATAAAATGAATTAGGTAGATTGACGAGGTTGTTAAAGTAAGGCAAATATTTGTAAAGGAGGTGGTACACTCTCTGAATAGCCATCCTTACTCAGGGGAGAATATCCTGAAACAGAGAAACAACCTGTATCACATCCAAGCCGATAAACAAGTTCTTATTAGCCAAGACTACGGTGGAGACAGGGTTATGGAAGCTGAGAAAGGAAAAGATCTATAAATAATAAATTTTTTTATATAGTTGTATTGGAATAAGCGTTTGTCTTCCATCTCACCTGATGGAAAGTGTAGATGAAGATGAAGGTGGTACACGCCCATCCAAAACAATCCTGTTCACTCTACTCTTAAAGGCTTCTGAGTTCAACTCATCGGGAAAAATAGACCCGGGCAGGTCGTTCCAAATCTTGGCGACTCTCACCAAAAACGAGCTGTCGAACCGTTTAGTTCGACTTTTGGGTATGTCAACAACGTATGGATGAAACTTTTGCCTGCGCCTAGTAGTCCGATAAAGGAATGGAGATGGCTCAATAGGTTTGTAAAGAGCCTTCGAGCACTTTCCAATGTGTATCCTATGAAAAACCGATAAGCTGGCAACTCGACGACGATGCTCAAGGGTGTGTAGTCTGCTATTTGAGAGATTTTCGTTGTTTAAACTACGGGCTCTTCGGTGAACTGAGTTGAAAGCTTCCAGATGATATTTGGCTGCACCGTCTAAGAAGTATATATATTTATACATACTTAGACAATACATGAATACCTTGCATTTTTTAAAATTTTGAGGAAACTTTTAAATGGCCTTTTTGTTTTCTATTAGTATTATTTAGACATGTGTGCTGTAAGTTTTACTAGAATAATAAATAAATAAAAATGAATAAATCAAAGACCATTCTTGATCGCGTGACGTCACGTATTATAGTGGCGGGCTGGCTAATAAAAATTGTTATGGATATATGAGTTCAACAAACACTGTCGTTTAATGGAATCAGGCGTCAGGGAAGTCCATCCTAAGTAAGAAAAGGACCAATATTTAGCCACTTCCGCACATGCAGTGGTAGTCGTGCAATGAAATGCACCGCCCGCCAGCCCGCTGATAGATGCGTATGCGGCAAACAATGCGAATCACACAACCGCCACCACCAAATTACCCAACACGTGTTTCACCCCTCCACGGGGCATCTTCAGGAGTTATGTTACACCGATTAGTGCCAAACACAGAGACTATCGTATCACCAGAAATTGATGTCGACCGCTTACAGTGATCGCGATCCGAGGTAGGGTCCGGATCCCACCTTCGATCTCCGAGTGTTCCTCGCTTTCATTTACTACACTCTACACTCACACGCGTACAATCTGGTACCGTGTGGAACAACAATATCAATGAATCGTAGAAAGCTCCCCTTCCCTCCTCTCCTCCCGGCTAGAAAAAGCCTCATCTTTATAAATAATGCAGAAATTGATATCTTCAATAATTCCTTATTAAAAATAAAAAAAAACACACTACATAAAGTAATGTGATATAAATGTTGCGTAGTAATATTTGTTTCAGTGTTATTTTAAAATTTAATCTTGATATGTTGTTCTTTGAAAGTTTTTCTTTTGAACACTTAAACATAATTTATTTGCCGATTATCTATTTGGTATCTCATGTTTATTTTTTACGTTTAGTAGAAATTCATTTGTTATAGTTTTTAAATTGAAATTATAGTTATAAATACTTTATTGCTCTTATATTTTTATGTATAAATTATGTATATATTTTTATGTATATATTTTTGTTCTATTTACAATGACAGCGTTTATCTCACAGATGGCGCTGTATTCAAATCAGCGTTCGAATTTTAATTCTCAAAAACAATTAAACTCTAAAAAGTATTATTGGCCGTAGTGGCCTGCAAAACTATGAAATAACGTCACAAAATTTCAGAATAACCCAGGCTCGTTGAGCCTTAACAAAGCTCACATCTGGCAAGCTTCCATGTGAATTGTTCTGAAAACAAACGTTACTGACGATTTACGTACATTTACATTGGTCAAACATTTGTTACCATTGGACATTCACAGCATTGTTTGCTCAGCAAAAGAAATATATTCACTATTTAATGGAATCAGGCGTTACTTCGCGGAAGTCCATCCAAAGTAAGAAAAGGACCAATATTTAGCCACTTCCGCACATGCAGTGGTAGTCGTGCAATGAAATGCACCGCCCGCCAGCCCGCTGATAAATGCGCATTCGGCAAACAATGCGAATCACCCAACCGCCACCACCAAATCACTCAACACGTGTTTCACCCCTCCACGGGGCATCTTCAGGAGCTATGTTACACCGATTAGTGCCAACCACAGAGTCACAGTCACTTGTGGCTAGATCCCATGATGTGAACTAGGTAGTGAATATGCCTGTAGCTCCGGTAACATATCGATGATGATGAACGGATAATATGGGAGCCAGTTAGCGAGGATTAAACCGTTAGTGCGTTCTTGGTGACGGCAATAAGTGAGTCGTATAACTTCATCACCTGCTTGGAGAGTCATGTAGTACATTCGCGCATGGAATCCTCATCTTAAAGAGTACTCCTGTCAGGGACGGTGGAGTCAAGACTTACCGTAAATAGGTCCCTGCTACAAGGCACGTGTACTGTCTCCATTGGTATAATCCAACGGATAGTAACTTTGTGGGTAGTGTAATCTATAAATTAGGAATAGGTTGGAAAATGGTGTGGATATTTACATATATCTATACCCAATCTTTGCACCCATGTTCATTTAAATTTATGCTCAATCCATCACCTTTCGTGGAATACTGAAGTGTAAACTAAATTGCCAACGAACAGTTCCATCAACCAACATGTGATGATCGTTTAATCATTGCAAGATGGTGATTAAAGAATCCGCACGATCAGTGATTCCAAAGGCATCAATATCCTCCCGTACCCTTTATTACTTTTTAAAACAGTCGTATTTAAAAACACAAATCTGCCACCAGACACTCTGTATGCCAAACATTTGTCGATTGAAATTTTGTTTAAAAGTAGAAGAAACTGCATCATAAGACCTTGTAACTTGCGTGCAATGACGTCAAAATAGGTAAACATTCGGCACTCGGCATAGTTTGATATTTATTGTACAACAGTATTTTTCAACCTTTTATGTGCCATGCCCCACCTTAGCTTTTCTAAAATTAAACTCTTCTCTTAAACTCCCATATGTAGTACATCTAATATATAAAATTCTCGTCTCACGGTGTTCGAACTTGAACTCCTCCGAAACGGCTTGACCGATTTTTACCAAATTTTACATGCGTATTCAGTATGTCTGAGAATCGGCTACTATCTATTTTCCATACCCCTAAGTGATAAGGGTGGTCCACCCCTAAATTTTATTTTTAAGTTTTTAGACAATTTTTTCGGTTTTTATTTTATTATGATACAGCATACAAAAATACATACAAACCTAAATTTTCACCCCTCTACGATCAACCCTTATCTTACATTTGTTAATTCAAAACTTTAATTTTTTTGCAAAACAACGTTTGCGGGATCAGCTAGTATTTTTATATTAAAGTTAAAGGTTGAACTCATATCGAGTCCACTTTCGAATTGCCCCACTGTAGAGAGTGGGCCTCACGTTGGGAAACGGTGATGTAAACGTATTCATTGTTATCTAGAAGTCTCTAATAAAAATGTTATTCTATTACCCTTGACTATGGAGGAAGACAAGTGGGCAGTGGTTGCCCAGCGGTGACGAAAGACATGCAATCGTAGATCGCAGGTTTTATACCCATGATACAATATTATATTCACACTTTATATATGATAGGGTTGCCACAGCTTACATACAAGTTTCCAAAGAACGTGCAGCGATGTATTCTGCGTACCATAATAACACACTACCATCGACAACACGTCTGTCAAGCGTTGTGATAATGGTGTTCCCCCATAGATATAGAACCGATATCGGGTGAAATAACGAAATAGCTAATTATTTCACAGCATTTATTATTAACTATTGTATAAGAAACTCTGTAATACATATGCTTTTTAAATAAGAATTTCTTTTGAAAAGATTCACATTATGCTTTTTAATTGATCTTAATAATATAAAATGTTAGTTACCGTACTCCTCCGAAACGGCTTGACCGATTTTTACCAAATTTTATATGCGTATTCAGTAGATCTGAAAATTGTCTACTATCTATTTTTCATACCCGTAAGTGATAAGGGTGGTCCACCCCTAAATTATAATTTTTATTTTTTAGACAATTTTTTTGATTTTTATTTTATTATACAAAAATACATACAACCTTAAATTTTCACCCCTCTACAATCAACCCTTATTTTTTATTTGTTAATTAAAAACTTTATTTTTTTGCAAAGCAACGTTTGCGGGATCAGCTAGTATATATATAAAAAAATTAAGTTAAACTATTGAAATGAGTGCTTTAAAAATTATATATTATAATATTCTTTCAATTGGTTATAGACATATGTAATCTTAAAAACGCATTCAAAAAATAAGTATGCATTATAAAAAAAAAAAACATCTGAAAATAAAAATAATTTCGTTTTTAGACATCTATGGACATTTATCTCAAAAGTTGGAACACTGTTATATACTATTACATGAAATTAATATAAACTCGTTGAGCATGAAACTTTTAGTGTGATAAACAACTGAAAAGTGGGTCCGCTGTTCGTTAGCATAGAACGTTCCAGAAACCGTTTATTTCGGAACACGCCGACAGATCAACCTATTTACGTTGTTTAAGCAACTGAATGTGAATTAACTAACAATGTAAAGATAAACGCATCGGTGATCATAGAAAATAAATCAGTTGTTATGTGAAAACAGGCAATTTAGATAAATCATTTAATGTTAAAATTAAATTTAAGGTTACAAATTCAATATTTAACATATTTTTGTTATCTTAACGCTTTACAATAATCTAAGTAAAAACCCTAACTTACAGTGTCATTGGTAATAGTTCTAAAAGTTTTAAGGAGGTACACTATGGAGTTTCTTCTTGCTTCTCCTCCACAACTATAACAAGTTGCGAAGCAGAGTGGAGTAAAAAAGAAACAGATTAAAAAAATAATAAACGATAAAAAAAAGTTCTGTTAAAACAGCCAATGTTTAAAAAAATATTTTTTGTTTTAACATATTAAAATCAAAGGCACAAGAATAAATAAATAATGTAATGATAATGTAATAAGAAAAAGCGTTTTCAAAATTCGTATTACAATGTATTAACATTAATAATTGTTTACGAAAAATATATATTAATGTTACATATTTATGAGTGATTACTTTATACATGATTAATTTTAAATATTTTTGCTATACATTTAACTCTTGAAAGTTAAGAAATTTGTAACCTAATGTCATAATGTGAACGCGACTTAATTTTTACAAATGGCGTCAAATGTCACTGTGCTTTGACATTTATGACGTATGTATATGTATATGCATATACAAATATATTTTTATTCAAAACATCGTTTGGTTTCTTTTCATATATTTTAATTAAAAAAAAAACCTTATGAAAATTTTTCCATCGACGCCATCTTCGATAAATAGCTTCTGTTAATTTAAGAACGAGACGACCTAGGAACACTCGAGTGTTCCCGATCAGTCAAAGTCGGCCGTCGACCTCTCTCTTGAATTAAAAAATACCGCCTTCATAACCGAACATCAAGACATATTTATGTTTTTTTTTAAATCGATTTTTAATTTAAATTTAGAATTCTAGAAAGGACTAGATAGTAACTAGAATCGAGTTGACCGCCCATATAATGGAATCTTTCAATTTTAAAAATGACACACAATTCTCGTGGTAACAAAGTCGCCAAGAATCAATAAGAGTCTAAAAGAAACTAAAAGTAATAAGGTTTTATTGAGACCATTATGACAAATATTCCCATAACCAGGGGCTTAACTTATAGTGCAGGGTGTGCAATTCACACAAGCGCCGCCGTCGTAGAGATGTGCTACAGGCATAAAAACAATGTCATAAGAAAAAAAGGCCGTAACTAATACCATACTGTAAGCTATACCTACTTATAAAATAGCTTGTTGGAGTATGAAAAACTTTCTTGTTAAGACGGCAAAGTTAATAGTTATAGCCGCGGGGGGGAGGGTGGTATCAGGCCTAGGTGGCGCAAGGGTTTCATTGCACACGGGCGCAACACGAGCTGGGGCCACCCCTGCCTATAACAATAGTTCCTATAACAATAGTAGAACATTACACAAGTATTTGTTTCTGGCATAGTACATCTAATACTGGATAGGTCTCTCATAAAGATTTCCAACACGACCTATAAGACACGGCTCGAATCTGTTCTATTTTTAAATTTACTCGCTATTCCTCATCCAAAGATATCTATGGGCAATCGTAGTATAGTACGTAGAGAATACTGGCACCCATCTTTTGAAAGCTTATTTGTGGGAATTGGTAATCCTATATAATTAATGCACAAAGTGTTAATTATATAAGACTGTATTCCGAGAATCGAACCCGTGACCTATGATCGCAAGTTACCATTGCTCAATTGTATATGTATTACATTAAGTAATATATCATATGTATAATAATATAAGATATAGACAGTTACCCACGAAAGAATTATATATTTTATGAGTCCTATAGAAAGGGTTAACAAGCTAAATGTAATTTAAAAGTAAATCCTTTACGCTGTCAAAGGATTTCTTACTACTTTTTGCTAGATGAATATTGTAAAATCACTATCAATGTCATCGACCTAGGAGGCCCTTCCTAGAAAGATTTTTATTGACCCCTGTTTCTGGGTACCTCTTGTTACCCTATTATCTTTCGGGACTTAAGATCGGATAAGCCGCGTATAACGTATAACTCTCCTTTTAGACAGGTGACTATTTAAAAACAATATATCTATTTATTAATAAAGGTGTTGCAAAAGTAACGTCATAAATAGAACCGACAGCTATTTTGTTGTTAATTGAAAAAAGAGCTTTGTTGATAAAAAAAGTTTATTTGAAAGTGTGAGAAAGGTAAAGGGTTTTTGTATAATTGCGCTCGTTTTACGGCATTTTGAATTATCAAACATCTGGCTCCAAATTCAATGTTAGCTTTCAAGGTTTGTAAAGTGCTTTGTGTGACTTTGATTTCACTAAGTTTATCAGTATAGTTTAATAATTTTTCTTCTGTCGTCCGTCAATAACTGGCATTCTAACTTGTTACTTCTTTCACACTTTCTTTCATTATTACTTTCATTTACATACTTTCAATGCATCGCCTTACACCGATCACCACACGGATGGTCAGCAACGTACTCTGACTATCATAATATCACACTGCCATCGCTAACCTGCCAGCTAAGCGTGGCGATTATTATATATCCCCGATATATATGGGTCCTATGCTTATTCAAATTATTGAGATATTAATCCAGCCCCCAAAATACTCCCATTTGACAGATCGCTTTGAACTTCGCGCGTTTGACAGTTCGACAGTATACACAGATAACAATATTTATTAATTGTATTAATATTTTATATTAATTGTATTATCTATCCCCATGGATATCTTTTGAAGGAGTAACGTTTATTGTAAAAACGTTATCAATTACCTATAAAAGAGTAAGAAATCTTAATCAAGGATAAAAGGCTTGTCTTTATAACTAGTGCCTTTTATTTTTGCCGTTTGCAAACGGCATTTCAAAATGACGAAAGACATCCATCTACAAACGTCAGCGCTAAATGCCATTACTGAGAGAACATACATAATTATGTTACCACTTTTCGTCGGCTGCATTAGTCATAAAACCGTGATCGAAATAGATAGACGGAGTTTTGGTGCAACTGCGAAGTTATAACATGGACATTCCATAAACTCTGTATATAAAAGAAATTGCCATTTTTATACAAACTCATCAAGATATATCTGGAATTGTATAGCTTAGAGACTTGAAATATGAAAGAAATATTCCTTTCGCCATGTAGAGATCAGCTAAGAATCAATTTTACGAATTTCAACTCGCAAGGGGGATTTAGGGAAAATTTATTTAAAAAAAATCTATATTTACAAAATATAGTTTTCAACGTGATCAGAATAGATTTTTTATCATTAAAAAATTACCAAGAATTGTTTTCTCGCGACTCACAAAACACAGTACAAGTCACTTATAAATGCATTAATATTGCACAATATTGTTTAATTCGCATGTGCCAATATTAAAATATTAATTACCATAAATTAATATACCTAAACTGTTAAAGATAGTTTCAGTACAAACCATATAAATGCAGGTAATAATTAAAATATGTACAAAGCTAAAGAATAAAGAAATAAAAGTAACATGTGTAAAATTGTGGAAATATAGAGATACGGAGAATGAAGTGAGGCGATGTATGGAAGGAAAGTATGGAAAGGAATGAAAGATATTGTGAAGAAAGTTAGAGGAAATAATGAAAGACATTGAGAAGGACGAAAAATGATAATTTAAATAAAGACCCTGTCCATCTTCGATAAGGGTTGAACGAGATGCTCTAAAAACTCGGCAAAAAATATATATATTCTTGAGGTTACAAAATGTGAGCAATATTTTTTGTGAAACAATTTTAGGTGTTGTTAAAAAAAAGCACCACATACCGCGAACATTATTTTATTGCAAAGACCACGCATAACGCAATAATTCTAGTATATATGTTTATTTAAATTGTCTTTTTAATTATATATTAAATTAAACCGTTAGAAGACTACGGTTTTAACTAGTATTTATCTAATTTAAGTCATTAATAATAAACAATATCTTACTGGCATATCTGAAGTAATTACACTGACATTTTCCAATACAGAAACATACGAAGTTTATTGCAATACCAAAAACATAGAGTAAGATGTATAGGCAGAAGTTACATATTCTTAGGTAATTTACTCGTATAATCTAATTGACAGTAGTAGCCCAAAGATAGAGGACTAAGATTGCGATCGCAAGTCGTGGATTCGATTACCGCGATACAATCTTGTATAATTCACACTGCCACTGCTCAATAACAAGCTTCCAGAAGATGGGCAGATCTGCGTACCTCAATACCACACTCCCATCACCAACCCGCCTGTCAAGCGTGATGATTATGGTACATCCCCCATATATCTTTGGGTCCTATGCTTATTCAAATTATTGAGATATCAATCCTGCGCCCAAAATACTCCCGTTTGACAGATCGCTTTAAACTTCGCGCGTTTGACAGTTCGACAGTATACACAGATAACAAAATGTATTTATATATTAATTGTGTTATCTATAAATAATTTATAAATTAACTCTGAAATCTACATACACATTTAATGAAAAAATACCGTAATCACTCTTAAATACTTAAATTTATTTATTCAATTGTCGAATGTGCCTGGCCGATAGATAACATCTGACAGTACGAAGTTAGTCGAAACGGTTGGTATGTTTATAAAGAATAAAAAATAATTATAGCCGCATTCAAAATTAATCATAGCTTGTAATATATAAACAAATGTAGTTTGGTAAACTTTGATGTTCAGTCAGCTGTTTCAATGTAATGTGAAATTTTTTAATCTACCACGCATCTTGAACCTGTTGCTCTAAATATTAAAATATATAACGTTCATGTTGTACATCTCGAATTGGCATGGCCGTTGCGACTTGGCACCTCTCCGCTAGAAACTTGGCAACCTTCCAACAGCACTTACCAATTCATTATACTCAAAACGTCGAAAGTACATGTTTAATTAATTGAATTTACACTATAAATAATGTACGTGAAGATCTATTATCGCTTGTGTAGTTTTAGAGGACGTATGGCCGTTTTTGGTTCGGTGCTTTAGGAATCTATATTAATTTTTGAGATTACATTCTCGTAACTCGGTGATTGGTGCATCTGGATGGTTGTTTCAGTCTACATGGCTCGAAGTCTTTTGAAATGATGTATTTTGCGATTTCTGACTACATTTGCAGGAAAATTATTGTCCCTGTTAATTGTTTAATAAAAGGGATAGTTTTGATTAATGACATTATTACTCAGGTTTTTAAGGTTAGTTTTAAGATGAAATAAAAAAGCTTTTAGGCTTGGACTTTTGTGTTATCATTGTTATTTTAATATTGCGTACTTACGCAAGGAGGTAATGAAAATATAAAAATAACCGTGATATACAAAAAAATATATTTTCTAAAATTTTAATTTTAAATGTGGCGAAGGATGAAAGGCGATGCATAGAAAAATAAATAAAACTAGACTGAAAACTTTGTGAAATCAAAATCCCTGTCCCAAAAAATGATGGGGGAACGCGAGGTCTCCGAAAACGGGGAATATAAAAAAATTTTAAGTATGTATTTACGAACAATTCCGTTAAGTTCTGTAGATAATGCTACACCTAAGAGATTAGATCATATCCTTCAGGTAGTTTGATTTCATTAAAATATTCATTTAACAATATGTTTTATGATATTCTTAATAAAAAATGTTCAATGTTTTAAAAAAAAGTGTCCATGCTATAATGAAAACTGTATTATATTTAATACAAAAGTTACAACTTTTCGAATAGATGCGTTCATGCCACGTCTATCCTCGATTAATATATTTCTATAAATTAACATTTTAATTATTAACCACCAAACAGAATGACGTCGAGGTCCGTCCACTGGCAGACACGGAACCCCTGGAAGATTTATCTGTAAGACCATTGAGAGATTTGTACAAACATCTAGATATCAAATTTGTAAATATTTTCCATTATGATCCGATAGATGGCGTTATTACAAATTATCCTTTGTTGGGTGATTTAATGTACATTACAATTATTTTTTTATTTATTATAACATTTGTAAATATTTCATTTCGATCCGATAGATGGCGTTATTATAAATTTTACTACGTTGATTGATTTAGTGTACAGATAATACAAGACATATTACAATAATTGTTAATCTAATAAAATCGTTTGTAAATATATTATAGTAACAAAGTTTATACAGATTTTTAAGCGTCGTTACAATTTTCATACAATTCATAATAAAAACATAGCGAATAATATGAAATATTAAAAATGTACGCTTTGATTAAAATATTTTAATAATGAAGTTTATTGTATCACCATCAAAACACTAAATGGTGACTTCTTAGCAAAAAAAAAAGTAATTAGCAAAATATGGAGTAAGAATTTAAAATGATATAATGAATATAATCTGTTAGACGAAGGTCTTTAACAAATGTATTTAAGCAGTGATGACATATGGGCCTGTCACGTGGTTGCTTACAATGGGCCACATAAGAAACTTCATGGTCATAGAGCAATGGAGAGCAGTATACTCAGATTTTAGCTTTGCGAGATCGAATCATAAATGAGGAAATCCGCAGAAAGACCAAGGCTATGGACGTAGCTCGAAAAATTGGGCATAGCATAGAGGCATTCGATGGTGCCGAAAGGTTCTCTAGTGGCGACCACAATCCGGTGGATATATTATATCATTTATAATAGTACCAGATAAACTCACTAAAGATGCTGTGATCAGAAAAGGATTTTAAATTTAAAAGCCTTAGATTGCACGATGTTTGAGTTGAAAAGTGAACATCAATTTTTTTTAACTTGCCTACGAATATGTAAAAAATATTCATTATAAAATATTGTGTACAATATATATACCCTTATTTATGTACAATATATTACCTTTATTATATATACCTTTAAAGTACTTCTAGATTTAAATAAAAGACATCAAAATCTATGTTTTTATGTTATATTGTATACAAAAGGTGTTTAATACTCATGTAAATATATATTATTAATCCCTTTGCATTAATATCATTTTAGGCCGTAGGTATATATTTCCAATACAGATCAGTTGGAAGCTGTCTGCATCTAGTGTTGTCTCACGAATTATAAAATCTTATTGAATATTATATGTATTTACGTAATATTATATTTTCACTATATATGTTTTATGCACAACTAATATTAAACTTTGCATGAGTTTTGTGCAATATATAACTAATTTATCTTAATAATAATTGTAAAATAAATAACAATACGAGAGTTGAGTTAATAATAATTGTAAAATAATTAACAATACGGGCATTGAATTTATTCACACCATAACAGCATTGTTTTATAACTTTCTATAGTAGTATAGTATTAAGTATTTTAATTGGCACGTCGGAAATAAGAGTGAGATGTTCGGGTACGTTCGGTTTTGTAGCATGTTATCTTTGTCTATTATTAAGTTCTTTTTATTATTTACTAATTTGTAATTAGAATCAAAAATTATTGGTTCAAATAGGCCTTTACACGCATTTGAACTGTCAAATATTTTTAGCATAATATGTAATAAGCTACCTCCGGCTCAAATGCCGATCTGTTTAGAAGAGACGGCAAGAAACTCAACAGTTGCTCTTTATATATGAAATATATCAATGTCAAGTCAATGAGTCCATAAATAAAGTTTCACATATTTCGATCAAATAAAAACTCTAGTCAACGACGAAATGAAACACCTAAAGGTAAGTTAAGTATAACAAAAACTTAAATGTAAAAATCAGACAAGGTCATCGTATGAACATATGTCGATAATGCAATGAAAACTACTTGTTACGCCATCTAGTGTTGAGATGCAAGAACTAATTCAACAACTTTAATGCTCTGATTAATTTAATAATATACTTTTAATTTTAAATGTAAACTAAGAAAAGGAATACATAAGATATTTGGTGGAAAATGTGTATTTGTATAAATTCAGAACCATGAAGGATTTGTTAACTTTTTTGGAAAGAAAATTTAAGAGTTACTT
This sequence comes from Battus philenor, assembly GCF_028537555.1. NCBI lineage: Eukaryota > Metazoa > Arthropoda > Insecta > Lepidoptera > Papilionidae > Battus > Battus philenor. Next base: position 10,554,598 of record NW_027181689.1, on the reverse strand, counting down.
TCCAAGCCAATTGAGTGTTGTGCGACAGAGACAACGCTGTACAAAACCGAACTAGTACGACCTTTGCTGTTTCACTCATCTGACCGATGTGTGAAATCAATTGCCAGTTATTTTAATAGCCTATGCACTATTCTCTTAAAGCAATATATGACATATGTATTACTTAGCAGTGAAATTGGTAAGTTTATACTATTTTTGACCAAGATATACAAAAAAATGAATATAAAAAAACTTGAACACAACTTATATGCACTCTATTAAGGTATGGCATATATTAAAAAAATCAACGGTTTACAACGTTATAATAATATGTAAATAAAAAGTTTTTTTTTTTAATTCCTATTACTAAATAATAAAATAAATTATTTTTTACTATCTGTGCTTGTAAAACTTTTATTGCCACCAGTTATTGGTTAGTTGAATTCCAAATAAAAAATTAATGTAACGTTTTTCAGAGTGATCACTTTATATACAGGGTGATTGAAAATGGATGTAAAAGCTAATAGCTGATCACTTTTTATAAAAGCCAGCACAAACGTTCTAAATTATTTTGTTTTGAACTGTACATAGCTGAATTTATGTCTCATGGGTTTAACTATTATTATTTCTATACAATAAGCTGTTACTTGATGAATTCCAGGAGGATTTGGAGCACAAGCCAGTGATAGTTGGCGACAAGGAAGTGGATCTGAACAAGATATTCACACCAGCGCCAGATGCCGAGGAGCATATCATCAAGAAGGATCGCAAGTTCGGTATGATTGTTCTCAGTTTGCTTGGTTTCGGTTGAAGGTGGTGCTGATAGCCCGAAGGCTTTTACAGCTTCATCAGAACTGAGTTCAGAGAGCGGAAGGGTCCGTGAACTTAAAAATGAAACAGAAGCTGGACAGACGCGTTCCAGTTGTACGATGACGTTCGCATGTTGTAAACCGCTCTACCCGAGTAGAGCTGTGTAGTGTTGATGTTGTGTATGCGGCTTGGGAAGGCAGCGTGGACCACAGGCGAGCCGAGGATGGATCCGGATCCAACCTCGGTTCGTCCTCGCTGACCGCGGTTATCGCCTCTTAATAACGGGTGTTGTAGTGTATAATATAGTAGTATAGTAGTAGACATTTGTACTATTTATAAAGTGTGTTACAGCGGACATTGTCCTTTTTTAAATATCGAAATAATTTGATGATGGGGTAAAATTCGTGTCGAGTCCACTTTCAAATTGCCCCGCTTAACAATCAAATTTCACCCTTGTGGGGCCTGGCCCCACGTTGGGAAACATTGCGCTACAAGTAGTCTAAGTTACTTCTTATTAGATCAACTACTTGCCAGTGTAAGTCCCATCAAAACCGGTCCAACCGTTTCAGATATTAGCCGGTACAAATAGACAGACATATTTATATTCAACAGCTTAAAAGCTTTATTTTAACATAACAAACAGATACCTAAAATTGTTATTTATTTCTAAAGATATTTGACAATTTTTGTAGGTTGACTGTTATTACATTTATGCCTACTTTATAGAAAATACAATTTATTTATTTAATATTCTTTATTGTACACGATAAGATACATAATATACAGATACAATAATATACAGAAAAGTACAATGGGCGGTCTTATCACACAAGGCAATCTCTTACAGACAACCATAGTAAGGAAAAGATAATAGTAATTATAAAGGGTAGTTCACAATATTACAGGCAAGCTAATTAATGGTTTTTAAAAATGTATCATTCCAGAGAAAACATTTGCATCATCAGCGTTTTATGTGCCGGGCGTACACCCCACTGTGAAGGAACAAATGGACCTTGCGCGCGCCATCTCGCGGTCGCTGAGTGACGCCAGCAACCACACGAGCCGCGGTCAGAGCATGTACGTCAACAGGAAGAAGCGCTCCGTCAAATGGGTGCACGAGGGAAGAGGTAAGGCTTCAATAAAACGTAGATGAATTCTAAATATCGAGCCATCCAATTAATGTCGCCACAACATAGGTATCCAGAATGTCTGTCATATAAAAACCTTGCAAATCCTGTTATAGAAGCGCATTTAATGGAATCAGGCGTTACCTTGCGGAATTCCATCCTAAGTAAGAAAAGGACCAATATTTAGCCACTTCCGCACATGCAGTGGTAGTCGTGCAACAAAGTGCATCTGTGTTTGGCACTAATCGGTATAACATAACTCCTGAAGATGCCTCGTGGAGGGGTGAAACACGTGTTGAGTGATTTGACGGTGGCAGTTGTGTAATTCGCAGTGTTTGCTGCATACGCATTTATCAGCGGGCGGTGCACTTTGTTGCACGACTACCACTGCATGTGCGGAAGTAGCTAAATATTGGTTCCCTTTATTACATAGAAGAGCATGTTTACAGTGACCACTCATGTACATCATGACAAAAATACCAGAGGAACCAAATTTAATAGAAATCAGTATCAAATTAAGTTACCCTATAATTACAGACTTCAATTTAAAAATACGAGGATTCTTTTGTTTCCTTTCTATACTAGTGGCAGAAAAATGTAAAGCGGTAAATATTAAAATAAAAAACATAAATAGTAACTCCTTTGTAAGCAACTAAATACTAGTCGTCAGACTTTGTGATGCCGGAGAATATTGTCTTGGCGTATTCCATTAAAAAAATATAACGAATATTTCGCAGTGGTCACATTTTATTTATTGATTAAATTTTAAATAAAATAATTAATTCTGTGATCGGTCCAGTATTTATATATTTAATCAATACAGCTGTTAAAAGACGATATAAATTTTCAGCGCATGAACTGTAAAACATTCCAAGTTCAAAGCGAACTGTCAAATGCACAATGTCAGTTGTCATTATATTTTCAAAAATTCAAATTTCGAATTTCAAAAATTCGAATTTCAAATTTCTATGTCAAAAGTAAAAGTTTTTTTTAATGACCTTATATAGTAAAGATTAATGATACACACACGAACACACACACACACACACATATATATATATATATATATATTTATATATATATATATGGTGTGTGGGCGTGTGTGGAGCATTCGTTAATTCTTGTTAATTAATTATTTGTCGTATTGATCTTTACAAGAGACTACGTGACCAGTGGTAACGCGAGGTAATCGACTATTATCGCCATCTATCGGTGCCGAATATACATAAGAAGGACTGTATAAGAAACCGCCACTAAACTTTTCATTTCACTATCTTTTAACGCAATGTTCAGATGATTATTTCAAAGCTGAAAATTTTCAGGTCGCAACACTTCCAACACATCCTCAACTCCCACACCAGTGGCCAACCATGACACGCCATACCGTCCCCCATCGAGCTCACGAAACCAGAAGACTTACCCAAAGTCAGCGCTGAAGCATTCGAACCTGCCCAAGATGGAGCCGTTCCCTGTTTCTCAACCAACGACAACTTTGAATTTAGATGTGCCTGTGCCATTAGCGCCTACAAGACTCAACGACGTCTATGCAGCACCCAAAAGTCCACGCTTACCGCTCGTCTGCGGTCCCAGTTTCAACGTAGCGCCGCGCGGTTGGGGAGAAATGCAAGATTATTACCGACCCGTGGCGCTAGATGGCGTTGGCAAAATAGCACCCGCCTACACAGATTATTGATCGTATAATACATTTTAATATTATCTGTGAAATAAGAATTTATAGAGTGCCTTAAGATCTAGCCGTACCAAAGCAAAGAGTAATATTTTCATTATTTTTATATCGATGCCAAGTATACGATTGATAAGATTTTTTTTAAATTGAATTCGTTATGAATGTTCCTAAATAAAGTAATAAAATTTTTATATTAAAGCAAGTAAGCACAGTATTTGTCTCTGCCATTGTTATGATTAGTTCGTAGTTTAAAAAAAGAATCGGTTTAAATTTAAAAAAAAAACAATTTGTTTTCTACTGTTTCGAGAAAAATTTATTAATTTATTTTAACTTAGACTACAAACAATTGCCAATAGGACAAAGGCACTATTATGAAACTAAACAAGAGGGTATGAAAAATCTGTAGTAGTCTCCGGCGTCTGATTTGGCACGTGAAACATATAATCTTTTATAAAAACGTTTTTAATTATTCTTTACCAAGATGTCACTGTATAATAAATTACACGCTTTAAAAAGTGGAATACAAACGTTCTTTGTCATAAGTGTTAATGCTCTAGCTGATGTGCCAAATCAAATGCCGAGGAAAATTCTTTCTTTAGGAATTTGATTAACTACTGAAAACTCAACCAAAGTCAACTTAAGATTTTGTTTATAGATATTGTTGTGGTCGATGTCAATAAGCTATTTAAAGATATACAACTTTTGATATATTTGCTGCCACAGATAATAAATAGAAATTTAAATATGCTAGTATTTAGGGCCACATACGTTTTACGCGAAAATTTGCTTCGTAAACTTTTCGTATATGAAGGTGGAATAGACAGTGATGTCTAAATAAACTTTGCGATATCAGCGTTGCAGACAGCACTGATAAATTTTTCTGATCACAAAGACAGTTTCGGAGAAACAACTTATGTTTTACCAACAGTATAACAAATACTTTTGAGATTAGTACGCAAACATTTCTTCTAATTTTCCAATTATGTCCACTAAAATTGTACTTATAAATATTCTTTATCCTTCATTAGTCATCATCAGTTATAGGACATTCAAAAATAGATCTTCTATATAAATTTCAAATAATTACGGTTGTAATCGGTCTGCATCCAGAACCTTCCAAAGGCTTTAACAAGTTGGTCTGTCCGTCTTTTGATCGTGCTATGCCGCGGACCCTTCAGGACCAAGTGGCAGTGTTCTGCGCGGTATGTGGGCCGCCACTGCCACTTCGTCTCGTAAGTCCACTAGGCTTTGTCTGTTATTTTCGTTCGTCTAAGGAAACTTATTTTAATACTCTATGACATAAAACTTTTTTTCAAAGCACATAACTTATTGATTCGACCACAACAGGTTTCTCTTGGATGGGCGTGTACTACCTTCGTCTTCATCTACACTTTCTATCAGGTAAGATGGAAGACAAACGCCTATTCCATTACAACTATATATAAAAAAACAACTAAACATTAGTCCTTATAACTAGTCAAGTCATATTATATTTGTGGTTAATTTTATTATAATTGTTTATTTATTAACTTTTTATTGAATTTGTCTCGTTAAACTAACCGTTCAACTTGTAAGTTGTAACAATACATCTTTAAATATTACGTTATGTGTCATACATTCGCTATGGATATATAAATGTTACCATAATGTATTTATTTCGTCAGAGTGACAATAAAGAATTGAAATTTAGTCTTGTATTATTTTGGAGATTTTCGTTGGTATTATAGTTTTGTGTTTTTTAGTTTTAAAGAATGCCGAAATTGAGACTTTAGTAGCACAGCCAAATATCATTGGCGAATATAAAGCTCAACGAATCCGCTGGCTTGGTCACTTGGAGCGAATGGGATCGGATCGGAGCGTGAAGGTAGCGTACCTGGAAGAACCGAGGGGTCGAAGACCAGTGGGCAGACCCAGGTATCGCTGGATCGATCGCGTTGAGGCAGTCTTGCGCGAATTGAATGTCAACCAATGGCAGACGATGGCGCAAGATAGAGGAAAGTGGAAGTCTCTCGCTTCGGAGGCCAAGACCCACTTTGGGTCACTGAGCCAGCGGAGTAGTAGTAGTATTATAGTTTTGTAAATGCAACATATAAAGCTATTTATGTCCGACCGACGACACATTTTAAGAGAAGATGAAATAAACTTATTGTTGATAGATGTAGTACTAGTAACGCCTAAATTGCAACAGGATACGGCACACAGACCATGGTGCATCTGGTAACAATCTGGTGTCCTTGTTTGGAGGACTTCGAATATATTTCGAGACAGAAGCTGGAATCATATTAGAAGAGAGGAATATTGCATCTCTAATGAACGACGAGGTCCTTCGCGCCACTTTTCTCAACTGCAGAGTAATATTGCAAGAAAAAATTAAAAGGAAATGAGAACATATTTACTTATTTATACTATTTTTACGTATTTATATATTTTTTAGTAGAAATCGGAAAATGTACATTGGCTCGTGTGTCACCAAACCCGATGATTCTAAATAGAAGCGTTGCTGAAGAAAAAGTGGCGGAGTAACGCCACTTCTTCTCCCAGATCTAATGCCACTTTTTCTCCCAGATCTGAGGTCACTTCTTCTTCTAGACCTAACGCCACTTCTTCTCCCAGATCTAACGCCACTTCTTCTCCCAGATCTAACGCCACTTCTTCTCCCAGATCTAACGCCACTTCTCCCAGATCTAACGCCACTTCTTCTCCCAGATCTAACGCCACTTCTTCTCCCAGATCTAACGCCACTTCTTCTCCCAGATCTAACGCCACTTCTTCTCCCAGATCTAACGCCACTTCTTCTCCCAGATCTAACGCCACTTCTTCTCCCAGATCTAACGCCACTTCTTCTCCCAGATCTAACGCCACTTCTTCTCCCAGATCTAACGCCACTTCTTCTCCCAGATCTAACGCCACTTCTTCTCCCAGATCTAACGCCACTTCTTCTCCCAGATCTAACGCCACTTCTTCTCCCAGATCTAACGCCTTCCGAAGTCGAGGTTCGGCACTCTCGAGCGCTCATAAGATGGAATGCTGAACGGGTCTTTATCGACGAGTGATACCCCAAGTCAGGGTTCCCTGGCCGTGACACTTCAGCCACTAAGCGACCACCGAAGCTATCTAAGAACTCGGCGGCCTCCCAATCCGATGAAATTGTAGCACTGCCTGAGCCGAGACTCCCTGGAGCTTTGCAACCTTAAAAGAGGTGTTATGTTAAAACCCTTGGCGCCCTGCCCTTGCACTTTGGTAAGTAGAGCAAGCCAGTTAAAAAAACATGCAATAGCAGCGAAATCGGCGTTTGAATTTAAATTCGGTAGGTAATTATTACAACGAATTGTATGTGATGGTTTACAATTGTAATTTACTACACATTTTTCCTTTTTATAACCTAATTAGTGTTATTAGTAGTTTATAGCAGTATCATTATATTATTGTCACTTTATACTATTGCAATTAGCATTTCAAACATCTGAAGGCTTTTTATATTAAAAAAAAAACCTCTATTTTGTATTTTATAAAGTAACTAAGCCGCTCGTCACTTGAATTACAAATAAGGCTTAGAGTTAAAATACGAACGAAACCTTCAGAATTACTTAAAGGTTGTTTTTCAGCAAGCTAGACATGTGAGTTTTTTTCGATCGCTTGTTTTTATTTCACAAAGGTTAAATAAACCAACGTGAATGTTGCAATGGCGAATGCGAATGTCATCTAACCACGTGACGATGCTATGTAACACATCCCTAAAGGCTTTCATATTACAAATAGATTTGAGAGACATTTTGACAATTTCACAGATTATAACGTCACAGAAGTTACTTAAAAAGAAAAAAATATCTATACTGGCTGTCATTTTAATGGTAAAGCTTAATAGGTGTCGAATCGTATCTAATTTGATTAATTTACTTTGAAAATATATGTCTGTTTAATATCTTTTATTAATCAAATAATAAATTTAAGTTTATTCGAGAAATTTTTATTAAAAATCCTATTGAAATGAAAGGGATTTTTATGTAAGAAAAGGACCAATATTTAGCCACTTCCGCACATGCAGTGGTAGTCGTGAGTAGTCACAGAGTCTGTGTTTGGTACTAATCGGTGTAACATAACTCCTGAAGATGTCCCGTGGATGGGTGAAACACGTGTTGAGTAATTTGGCGGTGGCGGTTGTGTGATTCGCATTGTTTGCCGCATGCGCATTTATCAGCGGGCTGGCGGACGGTGCACTTTGTTGCACGACTACCACTGCATGTGCGGAAGTGGCTAAATATTGGTCCTTTTCTTACTTAGGATGGACTTCCGCAAGGTAACGCCTGATTCCATTAAATATTTAAGGGATTTTTATGTAAAAAAAAAACATGCGTATAAATTTCTTTTACTCCTGTATTAAGGATATTGTAAAAAGGACGAGTTTGTTATGGTCTATTATAATACCAGAGCGCGTTTGGAACCCTTTTAGCTTTAACCTGAAGAATGCTTTTAAAGAAGAACTCATTCTTATTCTTCTCAAAAATGATCACCATTTATGACCATGTGTGGGCCGTAGTCTTTTGCTCACAGAAGCCCACTATTATGCCTAGGCTTCCAAAGACACTTGTGACTATATTTTTTATATTAGAAACTATATTCCACAGACATTAGCGCCTTTGTCTTTGTTTCTACATTTACGTTTAATTTTTTTTGCCGAAGGTTTTGCACCTTAATCTAATTTTATGACCACCTAACAATATCCAGTTTTTAAAATTACTTTTCGTGCGACCACTTCCTCATCCCTACTCCATATTGGCATCCTCAGGTTGTGCGCCTGTGTCTGTGCGGCGGTTGTATTCGTCACATCGATGAACCTTGCGATCGCATCTTGAGTCTCGTCCGTGTGATGCACGCACGAGTTCGTGTGACGTCATATTGCTACCATCTTGGGACACTTACACAGCCCGAGGGTGTATGTGATTACCGTAACCTTAATTATGTCAGAGAAGGACCAATGTATAGCTACTTCCGCTATGTAGCAGTAGTCGTGCAAGTCGTTATATCGCTACAGCCACATGGACACTGTTATACAACCGGAGGGTATCTGTTGTTCGACGATCAGCGAAGACCGCCTCAGGAACATAAGCAGTGTATTATGGTACGCTTGTGTGAGTAATAAATTTAATTTGCTCCTTCGGCGTCTTATGAGGTCCACAGTTGGACATTGGTCTCTCCCAAAAATTTACAATGGAACAAGTTTTTTTTTGACCCCCTTTTATTGGAGGCCTCTCGTGTTCCCCTAACATGGGTAAGGTTAGGGTTTTTAATATTTACAATAAGTTATTCACACTCTTAATTTATTTCTTCTATCATACGTCACATTATCATTCATTCTCTCTACTGCCACACATCACAATGTCTTCCACTCTTTATCATTTATCAATGGAACAGGTTGGTAATGGTCTACATTCAGTGTGTTCCTACTACCTCAAAGAGGTTGATTGTCCACTTTATATATGAACTTCCTCCCTTGAGCTTTTCAGACCGTGATCCAAAGAATCTTAGAGCCCAAGTGACAATCTGTTTTGCGCACTATGTAACATCTACTTGCACTTCATATTGCCTTCATAGCACAGTTGCACAAAAGTTAAATATTATTCAATAATTATGTTTAATTTCACAGATTTAATAACGTAAACCAAATCCAGGACATTCACTTTAGACTTTAATTTGAATGTGTGAATGTTCAATGTATTTGGTTGCGGTTTGCAATACGAAGGACATCGACCCGTTCGCCAGCGCGGTTGCATCACCTGCGTTGCTACATACAGCCGTCTGCGCATGTTGCTAAGGAGTATCTACATCTAAAACAGTATATATATATATATATATATATACTGTATATATATATGATATATATATATATATATATATATGTATATCATATATTTATATAGTACACTTATACACACCTTGTGAGTGATATATATATATATATATATATCACTCACAAGGTGTTCTTGTGATAGGTAAATCGGTATAAATTAGTGTAAATTAAAATGAGGAGACCTGGAGTTCGCTGGTCAACTACCTGATACTTCCACACCCGTCTGGTCAGTTTGGTGTGGAATTCTCCTGCCTGGAGGAAGATGAGGAGGCTGCTCGATTTGCCACCGCGGCTGCCGATCTGGTAATTTATACTGACGGCTGCTGCATACAGGGAAAGGTGGGTGCGGCGTTCTGCGTTATGCGGGACGCCGCACAGCTGCACGGCAAAAAGCTCAAGTTGAGCAACTTCTGCACTGTATACCAGGCAGAGCTGCTAGCTTTATCGGAAGCCACAGGGTATGCGGCCAGCGGATCGGCGCAGTTATGCGGCATACTCAGCGACTCGCGGTCCGCCCTCCAGACAGTCGCAAATTCGGACACCGTCCATCCCTTAGCGGTAAGAGTAAAAGAAAATGTTATGAAAGCAAGAGAGAATGGTAAGAATGTTAGTTTCTATTGGGTGAAAGCGTACGCGGGGACGGAGAGGAATGAGAGGGCAGACCAACTGGCCAAGAACGCGGTCCTGAAGAGTAAAAGGCAACCAGAATACGAGGAATGCCCCATCTCATTCTTCAAGCGACAGCTTGGACTGGGAACGCTTGACGAATGGAATAGGAGGTATATACAATGTACGACGGCGTCAACAACGCGGAAGTTTTTCCCGGACGCCATCTCAGCCTACCGCGTACTCCGCAATGTCGAGGTGGACGCGGTCTTGGTCCAGCTCTTCACGGGGCACGGAGGGTTCTCTGAGTACCTTCACAGGTACCTTCACAAGGAGGACCTCTCGTGCTTCTGTGGACCGGGCGTGGACCAGACCGTGGTCCACCTTGTAGCCCACTGTCCTGCGTTCCATAACTCCGTGTGGACTTCGAATGCTGGTTAGACATTAAGGTGAGTGAGGACTCAATGGCCTCGCTTGTCAGGGAAGAAGAGACACGTCCTGAATTCCTTAGGTTTTGAAAGCGAATGGCTGCACATATAATAAAAAGGAATAAAAGTTAAAAGTAAGAAAATTGTAAATAAAAGAAAAATAAAAATTGTTTAAACTAAGGAACGAGGCCATGGATGAAAGGTATAGGAAAAGAGGAAAAATGGAATGGAAACGTATGACAGACGAAATGTAGAAAGCAAGTAAAAGAATGAAAGATCTTGAGATGCGTGGAAGAAGAGCGTATAAATAAAACAAAATGTGAAAAAATTAATGAAAAGAAAATAGTGCCAAATCCATAAATCAGTTAGGGGTACCAGAGGCCCCTTATAGCGGGGGCTATATAAAAAAATATATATGGCCCATGGGTGTTCATTACTACTTAATTTCAACTTTATCAATCCATATATAAAGATAACAATCGCTTAACTAAGTTTGTGGTACATAGTGTCAAATAGTAACATGGTTCCGTGCCTCTGAAATGTTATCGGAACACAATTCCGAACATACAATGGCTGTGACGAAACTACATGTTTAATAACTCGCAACGAATGCTTTTTATTAGCTATGGCTGCGGTTTATGGCATTGCATTATGTAAGTTGCAAAAAAAAAGTTTATTTACCTATTCATTTTTTATTACCGGTAATTTATTAGAAAACAACCAGTACAATACGTACATGGAATTGTCTGCCATCATCACATCAGCCGATGGAAGCCCAATGCAAGACATGGGCCTGCCCCCAAAATCGCCACAACGACAGGTTTTTTTTTTATAATGGTCCCTTCTGTTGGGGACCTCTCGTTCCCCTATCTCGTGTGGGACAGGGACTTTTTAATTCTAGTAATTTATTCATATTTTTTTATTATTATCATTCTTCTCTTTCATATATCTCTACAATTTTCCCAGTCATTCTCTTTCATTCCATTAGCCATACATTCATCCTCAACCACTACATTCTAGGTTTCCTTACTATTTTATTTTGCAACATTATTTATTGTTCAAATATTTAACACGTATTTTCTCTGTAATTATCATCTTATATTATACTATTTATTAAACTATTTTTGCTACTACTATATTCCTTTTATTTCTATATTTTAGTGTTCGTTTTATTTTTACATATTGCATTTATTACCACCTTCCTGCAGTAGCTGAGGAAGCATTCTCTCTCCCCTTCGTCTTGCATGATGGCCGAGATATTCCTTTCCTCTATCTTTTTGCCCATCCGGCATTCGGAATCTGCGCGCAGTCTTCCGAACACCGAACAGTGGGCCACAAGGTGGACCACGGTTTGACAACGACAGGTTTCGCGTTGTCCCAATCCTGATACTTCTAGCAACCTTGACTATTGACAAATTAATGTAAAGTTAAGTGCTTTTTTATACCAGGACATCATATATCAAAACGCGTCCAAAACTATTGCATATTATAATTATTAAGTACACTATTACACGCTTCTGCAATAGATTCTGTAATAATTGAATTTGAGACAGCGTACACTGGCCTGTAGGATACTTCGACCGGTTTGTTCGCAGCGAGCTTATTAGGGTTCCGCAAACTTTGTTAAAACCTTTTAAATTACTAGCTGATCCCGCAAACGTTGTTTTGAAAAAAAAAAAAAGTATTTAATTAACAAATGTAAGATAAGGGTTGATCGTAGAGGGGTGAAAATTTAGGTTTGTATGTATTTTTGTATGCTGTATAAATAATAAAATAAAAACCCAAAAAATTGTCTAAAAAATTAAAAATAAAATTTAGGGGTGGACCACCCTTATCACTTAGGGGTATGGAAAATAGATAGTAGCCGATTCTCAGACCTACTGAATACGCATGTAAAATTTGGTAAAAATCGGTCAAGCCGTTTCGGAGGAGTTCAAGTTCGAACATCGTGACACGAGAATTTTATATATTAGATAACAGAGTAATTAAATTATATTATTAAAAGTTTATTGGAAATATCAATACATTACAATTCTCATTTCAAGATACGACAGGTTTAAATACTAGAGAAAACCCAATACAGTGATATACACTTGTAATATAACATATGATATATTGAAACCTTTTTAACAGACAGAACTGTATATATTTTTATATGATAAGGACAACACACAAATAGATATGAAATTTGTGTATAAGATAATGTTAATTTTATATAAAAAAAACAAACAAGGTATACCACCATGCTAAATATCATGTTTTAGATGGCATGCATGCATAATTATGATAATAAAGATCACTATAAAAATAATATATAGAGTTATGTGATCTGATATAGTAAATAAGAATTAAAACATTAAATAATGTAGAACAAGGTTTCTGACATTTTAGGGTGGAGGTATATGACGACTATGAATAAAAACACTAAATGTTTTTATTTGTATATTTTTGTTCTACTACTACCATGTAATATTAACCCTTTTTATTGCTTTCGGCGCAGTACAACGATATTTTATCTCCAAAACTGCGATGCAGCGCTTTTGCGCTCCATCGCATATAACGAATTTCAATAATTTTTTTACCACATAACTGCTTAAAACCATCATAAGCGAAAAAAGTACGAAAAGAACTATAAAAACTGATTGATCTGAGTCTGAAAGAGTGTTACATTTGACATCAAGTAAAAACGTGTCCCGCGGTTTGGGTGCGTTCTTGTAAGAAATGCTGAGCAATCAAAGTGTTTTTTTTTTATTTAGTTTATTTCCCCCGCTATTGGGGACATCTCGTTCTACTCCCTATTTTGTTGGGAACAGTGTGTTACTTTCTTTATTAAAATTTTCACTTCCTTTTTTCTCCCTCTAATATCCTTTCATCCATCTTCAATTACTGCAGTTTAGTATATTAATACAATTTATAAAGAATCTAGAACATATCTGGAATATATCACAACTTTTTTAGATAATTATACATTTTATAGCAGTCAAAGTATTGTTATAATAATGTATATTTCTGATAAAACAATAAAGTTTAATTTAACGTAATGTATTTCAAAGTGTTTATTAATCTTGAAAGTGATCATTATCAAAACAGATTAAGTTCGTTGTGGGCGCATGGGGTATCCTTGTGACTACTTATTTAAAGTACAAGGATGCAGCTATTAATGATTGTACTGTATGATTCTAGTGTTTATAAAATTTGACTCTTATAAATAATATAAATTATTAAGGAATATGAATGATTAAATCTGGGACTTCTTAGTCTTTGGACGTCCATAAGACCAGCTATCGTGGAAATTTAAGAGGGCAGACCTATGTCTTGCATTGGGCTTCTATTGGCTGTTGTGATGATAATGACGGTAGTCAATCTCACGTACGTATTGTACCAGTTGTTTTCTAATAAAATTAGATATATTCTATTTATTTCTTTAGTTACACCAGCGGTACATGTAAGTTAAAAGTAGATTAAAAGATGCTGTATATATAATGATTCTGTTACATGTTCCTTTATAGGTGACAACATTAAAAATTTACTTTATACTACATTGTAGAAAGTTCAGACGACACAAAATAAAAAATTGAAGATAAAAGTGATCGCAGGTAAATGTAAACATCAGACTTACGACTTTATACAATGAGATCTTAATTTGAAAATTTTTCCTCCGGTGCAGTCTTCTTCAAGGCTGTGTACTAAAAAATTGTCAAATAAGAATATATTAGGGACACAGTGAATTATTAAAATGGTATGTAAGAAAAGGACCAATATTTAGCCACTTCCGCACATGCAGTGGCAGTCGTGCAACAAAGTGCACCGCCCGCTGATAAATGCGTATGCGGCAAACAATGCGAACTACACTACTGCCACAGTCAAATCACTCAACACGTGTTTTACCCCTCCACGGGGCATCTTCAGGAGTTATGTTACACCAATTTGTGCCAAACACATAGAAACAAATTGTTAATCAGAATAAATAATATATAGAAAATAATATAATAAAAGTGAGTCCTGAAATAAAAATCAAAATGTACTAAAATAGTGTAGTCTTTTTATTTTATGTTTAGAGCAAATAACAAAGAAATCTAATAATAAGCCTGGATTTATATTTCCGAAAGATGTGTAAGGGAATGTTTAAACTTTAATAACCAGGCGTCAATATTTTTGTGGATGTATCAAATTGAAGTCATTATAGTAGAAAAAAAATGCGTTTGACGTCGATACAGCATCCGACAAAATTATGAAGAACTAAGCACTCCTTCTGGTGACTCGATAGATAAGTCGACATATATATTGTTACAAAGCACGAGTTACAGAAACCTCTAAACAATTAACACGGAACCCTAGGATCAAGAAGTGCCATGAACACGCATGACCTTGAAGTTATTTACAGATTTTTGTGTACGGTTCTTGGAAATTCTAACCGAGTACTATCTCGAACTTAATAGAACCTTATCCGTTGTATAAATAAGTGTACTCCCCTTGATGACCGTTCAGTGTAGTTTTTCGAGTTATAAGATTAAGATCTACGATCAGTGATACAAGGTGACAATTCGGCAAGTTATTTGGACAGTGATTTCTTGAGCGATTTGGAAGCGAAGTTTGGGCTAAGCGAAAGTTTACTTTGTGTTAAAGTAGGGTGACCATCTGATTGTGTGAAACCAGTGGTGTTTCTTTTAGTCAGAACCCATAGTACGTAACAATATAAAGCATTGTGCACTCTTTTCTACAAAATGCTGTAAATTCATTATAATCAATATCGTTATCAGAAATTTTAAAACAAATTATTCTTGTTCATGTAAAACAGTGTCCAATTCACAAAAAAACAGAATTACCTGATACAAGCTTTAAAATGCACTGAAAATTGCGCAATTTCGTATTTTTAACATATTCGCACTTGGTACTGAATTATTACCTTAAAAATAGTTTATTCTTTAGTATAAATGGGAAATGAAGATGCGGGAAGCTTTCTACCAGTTCTACTGGTAACATATGGAGGAAGTCCAGCAGTGGTTCTCTGTGGATAAAATGCTGATGAAGAACTTTCTCGAATCTGACCATATATCGATTTACAGACCCTGTAATTACGATAGGAAATTTAGTCCAAAATATATCAATGGGTCTATTACATTTCACACAGATAAATCTCTTGATGCTACATAAAAATATGTTACGAATATCAATTATTTGAAATTGTAGAATCAATTCAATCCACGTACGCATTAGTGAGAGGATTTGTTGAACATAGCGTCAATTAGACATTGAAAATTTTTAATACTCTACATAGGGAAAAAGACAAGGTTAAGTGGAAATTTTGCTCATTAAAACCTCCTTAGTAGATTTAGTCCTAAATACCATGTAAGAATCTAAACAAAAGAATAAACCTTTGTTCGAACGCGAATGTGAATTGTTTTTTTAGTAGCCATTTTATCTCTAGTCTTAAAACTAAATCAGACCAAGATGCAACAAAACAGACAATAGACGAAGAAGAATTAGATATAAAACACGCAAAACTAGACGGTCATCTTATTATCATGCTTGTACGATATTAAACCAAACAAAATGGTCAAAATCAAACTTACTAGAATACAACCTTTTTTCCTTCCACTTCCGTACTTACTAGAATATTTTTTCATTGAAGAGAGTCGTGACTCCCACTTATGGTCGCAGTTTGTTTGTATAACCTCATATACTGTGAAGTCTTTCGTCTACTTCTAACAAGAAAATAGAGATGCATCTTCTTTTTGTTGTTGTATATGCCATATCGAGTGTCAGCCATTATTTCTGCAATTGAACATCCACAGCTGGACACAGACTTCCCAAATAGATACCCAGTAGATCAGGTAGGAAGCTGACTGCGTCCAGTTTCTTATTTTTAACCTAATGGTCTGTGCTACGTTGCGTTTGCTAATCCGTGGTTAAAATATTATAACGTTGCAAGTTAACGTCCCATAAATCTTAGTTAAAATTTTAACCAAAAAAATATAAACACGAGAAACATCTTATAAATCGCAATACAGCAAAAAATTGTTCAACCCTTAGCGGGTAACGGTACGTCTCAAGTGGCGTGGTGTCGTGGGAGCATGCTATTGGTTCAACGGATCTTTGTTTTTATAACAAAAATTCCAATGCGCCCGCGCACCGGCCACAGCAGTTTACACGATTGCCCAGCAGAAGGATCCTGGCCTCGGTCGCGTTCACTAGCTAGGTGTCGTCTCACGCACCGACGCACACTCTTTGTGTCAGTTGCGTTCACCAGCTATGTGTCTTCTCACGCGCCGGGGCTAATTAGGATTTACGTTATAAATTGACGCCTTGGTCCTATTCCTTTTCTGGGCATCATTTAGTTCACGCCACAACCTTTACACCGTCTCGCACCCCAAAGGGGTAAGTGTTGAACAAATATTATAAAGACATTAATATTAAGCAGCCTTTAGCTACAAAATAGAGCTCAACATTTTGTCTGTGTCCATAGTTCCATCATCATGTATTCATTATTATGGGTATAGCGAAATATCACTACAGCCGAAGGAACGAAAATAAAAAAAAAAACAATTAATTTACTATTATTTAGTGTAGGAATAAATAACAAGTTAAACTTACATGCTAATTAATCACACCGTCCACTCCGAAGTGTCTCTTTATAACTATTCCTTATAACAAAGCCTCTGGTTAGTGTTTCCATGATTACAATCTTGGGATCGGATTACATGGCAAATTGATGCTACGTAAATTTCCTTATGCGGTACGTGTGTAACAAGCACAGGTCTGTGGCTATAAATATTTTATTGTTAGGGATAGGGAAACGCAGACTTAAGAGTTCGGGCAACGAAACTGGCAGAGATTCTGCCTACAGCTGCTCTTCCACTGCAACAACGCCTTCGCACAAGTGTCCACTGTCTGGCAGAGTTCTGGCAGGAATTCTGCCCACTAATATCAGCACTTTTCCTACTTTTCTCATTATTATGAGTCTTCTTCTTTTTCACTTCTCTTCAGGATGTAGACTGAAGGAATACCGTCAATAATATTCTAGTGTGTAATAATTTTGATACTTGAAAGTTTGAAATTAATGACATTGTCAATTTCTTTTTGCAAGCCAGCTGCAGTGTACCTCTGCAGTTACAAAACTATAATTTGGATATTCGTTCTAATGGATTTCAGTCATACCATAAACTTCTAGAACCTTTTCTAAACATTTTGTATGTAACAGCTATATTGACGTTTCCTGCCTTCGTGACAATATGTTACGGACAATATGTTCTTCCCTATATATATCTAATATGACCGGTTTTATTGTGACCCACGTTTTTGTAGATCTCTCGTTCACCACTAAAAGTGCGATTGGAACTTTACATTTGTAAATGATTTTTGAAATTTTGATTTGTTTATTTGATTTTCTTCTTTCGTATTACATTTTGTTTGGTTCATCATCTTTCGCCTTCTCAATATCTGTCACTTCATATTCGTTCAGACTACGTCTTATATCCTCTCCTTCATTCGCAAGATATCACAGTTTTGTTGTAACTATCACATTGCTTTGTTGGAAGCTGCGCTTACCGGTCTGTTGTCTCTACTCCATAAACTTAAAGTTCCAGCGGTCACTTGTTCTGCTAGCTATGTTGCCTGCCTATTGCCACTTCTTGCCATTCTGTTGGGTTTGTGAAGTGCTCCAATTAATGTTAATAATATTCGCAAAACTCAATTCGACCGATGCTTATTACGTCATTGTCGTTCTGACATTCTGTGGGGTTGCCCAAAGGCTATATCGTTTACTTTCTTTCGTCTACACATCTCATTTCTAATTCAACTGTAGCTCATCGAGCTATCATTTACTGAATCTTAACGTCTAAGAGATGAATGATATCAGAGAAAGATTGGATATGTCCTTCTGCAACGCCCAAGCTGCCAAATGAGAGGAAATCTCACCTGGACTGTTTTTATGGCTCTCGTTTTTGTGTTTCTCTCGTACTTCCCATATTTTGGGTGTATTATTTACATCCTCATCTATTTTATTATCAATTATTCTTTCTTCTTTTATTTCTCACATACTCATTTATTTCTTTTTTATTCTTTGTTCCATTTATACCTAATCTCACTTTTGTTTCCTTCCCTTACTTGCAGCTCTGTTAAAAGGCAGCATCTCTCGAAACACCTCGAAGAGTAGATACGAAGCATTGGCGATCACACAAGTGATAGGCCAACTCTGTAGATTAGTGAGACAGACAAAGACGGTCATGTTTCTCAACGAGGCATGGGGCGACCACGAGTATATAATTTATTGAAACAGCTAGCAAGAAATGAAGGGAAAGTTGAACCCAAAGTGAATAGTGTGGACGCCATGGTGTCGAGGTACTACTTGGAATGCGTAGAAGCAACTACCAGATTCGAAATGGTCGTTTATGACTAAGGGAGCTAAGACCTTAGGCAGCTCAAAATGCAAAAACCAGGCTTCAGCGCATCCACACTGGCGTACCCTCAGGCGTAGAGCTGTGTTAATATCTCATAGTGAACCTAAGGTTTAAGTTAAGAAATACTTAAAGAGACTTAATAAACACTTAAATGCAGAAACACGAGAAAAAAAAATCAGAAATGAAATTGTTGTAATTGTATAAACAGAAGCACGCACGCTAATGTCTGCGTAATATACGAGAAAAAAACTTTAAATCTTCACGTTTTTTTTTCTAATAAAATTTGAATAAATAAACCATAAATATCCTATGCGTATCCATTTATACATTTTTGGTGTAGGCAGTCGTTAGGCAGAGCCTATCCGCGAAAACCGGTTCGCACTTGACGATTTTTTTTTTCAAGTTCAGAGCAGTCGCTGCTGAGTTCGCGGTGATTCGAGTAGTACGTTCACAGTGTCGGTGCTCTCCGGACAAGCTTTTTGCAAGAGCACGGTCTCCACCGCTATCTCTGAGTAACAAAGTGACTAGTTTTTACGCAGTGAGTATTTTGTTCTGTTATACACCAATACCTCACTTTGCGTCGTGATTACGTTCCAAAAAAAAAACACGACGCAATTTGAAACGCCGCAAAGTGAATTAAGATTTTCTATAGCAAACCATGTAAAGATCGAACATAGGTTCCAGGGTTACGAAAATACTACTTTTAAAAAGAAAATTGAACAAAGTAAACATTGGAAAAACAAAAATAATATAACTCTGTCGATAAATAAAATTGGAAATATATTTACGTTTTTTGTAACCAGAAACAACACGTAAAGATTTATAGAAATTTATTATTCTCTTTTAAAAAAAAAAAAAACAACACACTACATTACATAAACTACGTAATTAAAACTGAACTCTGAAATTAGCAAAACAAAGTGAAAATATAACTGTATTCAAAATGCGTTGTTTTTAGTTAGAAAGGGAATCCCCGAGTTTTGATGGCATGGCGCAATTAGAAACAAAAGTGTTGCCATCTTTTAGAAAAAAAAAAAATTTCCAAAAAAATCGCTATAAAAAGTCGCTATGCCTTTTATGTTATTTCATGCAATACATTTTAAATAAATATTTATTTTGTAAGTAAGTAATTATCGAGTTTTAAATCTATAAGGGTTATAGTTTTGTAATATCAATTCTTTATTAACTCCTTTTCGACTATCTTCTTCTTCTTTCTGTGGTTCTACAAATCTTTATGAGTGCCTGCTCCACAATCCCCTTCCATCTCTCTCTATCCTTCGCCGTTGTTTTCCAAGATGTCTTCCAACCGAAACTCCTGGATCTTCCGTTGGGAATTCCCTTGCGGTAAATTCACTTCTTAGCTGACCGCTACTCGGCGAAAAAGTTATTTTTTTCTGGTTTCCAATCTCTCTGCATTATGCTTCCAGAGATGTCGTGATGAATAGTATACAGAAGGAAATCTTTAATATACAGGATGATGGGTCATAGTAATAAAAAAAATTTCTGGCCAATAAGCAATATACTTTTTATTTATTGAATCTATTCTATAGTCCGTAAATATTTAACAAATTATTATATATTCTTTATAGGTAACATAAACTGATATCCACTATTCAGAATGTTAGCTACTGACGGTAGCTATTTGTTCTAAATCAGGAGTAATCAACGGGTCAACTCAAATTTTAAAATTTGTTATGTGGGCCGCACATAATGTAGCACATATTGACGATCTAAAACCATATTAATAATAAATATTAGAATAAAAAAGTAAAATTATAAATAAACGTTTTCATATAAAAATTCAAAACGAACATTTCACGTAGACACTTCACGTTCGTAATGTATATATGAACAAGTCGCTGTGCGAGTAACTCGTCGCAAAACTAATTGATTCGGTTTAGTATGTACTACCACTTTATTACAATTAATTTTATAACAAAATATTAATGGGAGGAAATCGATAAATGAATCCAATTTTCGGAATGCTTAGCGGGCCGCGTGAACGTGTTAAAAGGGCTGCAAGCGGGCCGCGTGTTGGTCATCTCTGTTTTTAATAGATCTATCTGTAAAGTACGAGGAAATGAATTTGTAATATCGTAAGTCTTACAGGGTTCGTCATTTTATTGCACATTTCAACTTCCGTATTATTGATATTCTTTTTTCTATCTGTATTATTCCGTATTTAATCTGTTGCCAATATATTTTTACGTGTAATATGAGTTTGATTTTAATTACGAAAACTGACCTGATGGAAAGTGTAGATGAAGACGAAGGTGGTACACGCCCATTTCAAAGAAACCAGTTCACTCTACTCTTAAAGGCTCCAGAGTTCAACTTGCTTTTGCAGTGGCTGTCCAGCGGCTGATATGATGATTATAGCTTTTACTAGAAAACATTACTACTGTGAAAAATTAATCCGATATACTGTTCTTTGTCCTAAACCAGAGTTCCCCAAACTTTTTTGTGTCGTAGACCCCTTGCTATGTTTTTCTGTGTTGGGTAGACTCCCTACTTACCTGATATTGATTTCCTGTAAATTTCTAACTGTAGTGAAGTTTAGTGTTAAAAACTTAAAGAAAAAACATATGTTAATTAATACATTTATTAATTGAATTTAAATTAAAATTACTCAAAATAAAATTTTGTATCTTTTATGTAAAATATACGTAACCAACTACAAAGCGAATACCAACATCCTATAATTTACACAATTTTATAAACATACATAATAAAATTTTTACTTCATAGGTACTTTTTAAAAAAATGTAAATGTTTTGATATTATAAGATAGTTTGAAGTATATAAATAATTACTATCGGTGAAGTGTTGAGACCCACTATCGTGGACCCCCATTTTGATTTCATGGACCCACAAATTTTTTTTTCGCTGACGTAGACCCCTTGCAGGTTGTCATAGACCCCTAGGGGTCGATGAAGACCACTTTGGGAATCACTGTTCTAAATCATTCCCATGCGCACAAGGAGTGTGTGAATTAACGGACGAAGAACAATTGTGTGGATCCTTTTCACTTTTAACATTCAATTGTTAATTTAGTTCTAATTTCAAATTTATATATTAAGTTTTAATTGAAACGTTCTCCGAAGCTAGAAGTATCTTCATATACAGTAAAACCTCCATCGCTTCCTTGATTCGCGTTTTCACTACTCGCGGATTAAAAAATGCGAACCAATTCTTATATTCGCGGCTAAAAATTTCTTTATTCGCGTATCTAATAAGTACATACATGATAATAGAAGGAGTCCAATAGGTATCCAACCCAATATCCTTTGTAATCGCAGTGAAATAGACTAATAAATACAGTTGCGTTAAAATGTGAAACTTATAGCCCTTTGAAAAAGAGGCTTCAGCAAGCACTGAAAACGTGACATTTAATTTTAAAAATCCTAGTGAAGGCTTAAGAATGGCAAATGATCTTTGCAATTTTGTTTATGAACATCGATCTTTCTACGGAACGAAGTCTTATCTTGAAAAGGTAAATTGCTAATGTGACTGCTACGTATCCGTCTTAAGTTGTAATTGCTGTAAAATCTCTTTTATATTTGTTTTTTTTTTTATTTTGTCACCTAGCGTATCCCATATAATCCCATATAAATGACCATCCCGTGTTCATGGTGTCTGTATTCGCGGCATATTTATGGAATATAAACTAAGCGAATGAAAAGATTTTACTTTATTTAACTCGAAATACCAACTCATATACTAACCAAGTCAACCTAAGTTATTTATTTAAGGCTTTTACAGCTCTATCGTCAACTATAGCTCTGTGTACACATTTTTGTATATATATATATATATATATATATATATATATACATATATATATATATATATATATATATATATATATATATACATATATATATATATATATATATATATATATATATATATATGTATTGAAAAAATCATGCTATACTTATATCTGGTGATATTCGGTGTTATCTACTTTTACGGCTGTGTCGGAAATTCTAGAACTAAAAACAGTTTGATGCGTGGGCACAAGTGTGCCACGATTGACTAATTAAACCGTTTTTAAACAGTTCTTTTTTATATCAAGACCTTTATTAGGAAAATTACAGTGGTCATCATTTTGAAATTTCTCTATTAGGAAAAGCTTTGTTAGGTATATTGCTTTTCTAAAACTTTGTCTTTTTTATAATTTTAGAAATTATAAATGTAGGCGACTGTCGCTTAAAACCTTTTTAGAGTTATATTTGACAGTTTGTATCGCTAGGCGTCGTACATGTGCTTTTGTTTCGGACAGTCTTTTGTTACGCGTCAATTTACTCTTACTTGTTCTGTGAAATTATATTTAAATTACCGCCATCATTTGAATTTATTTATACAGTCAACACGCTCGCTAACAATACATCTTAGGTATTTTAGATGAGTTTCAATTATCACATTTACTTTTTAAATAAAAGCAGTTATTTTAACATAATACGAAGGCATTAAATGATCTATACCAGTAGGTAAAATACTGTATATAGCCAATAAAAATACAATTACACATCAATTTGTTTTGTTTCTTTTTATAGCACGTTACCTGCTAGTTACATAAGATTGTCGTCGTAAACACTTCTCGTGTTACGTAAAATCACTTTCAATACGCCTCTGAGCTGTGATTGCTGCCTTGTTAGTATGTTTTCATAATAAACCTGACCATATAGGTCTTTTAAAAAATTCCTTTTAAGTGAAGACTTCTCACAGTGAAGACATCTTACAGCAGGAAGTCGCTGGATGAACAGGTTTTCATGTCGATCTTTGGTGGAAGCTCATAAGGCATTGGGCGTCTATTGGCAGACGTAATAATAAAAGCTTACTAAACTGTAGTACGGGATCTCGTTGGTAACACGTGAAACGGAAATGGTAGTGATGTAGCGATTTTTTTATCTGTTAGTAGTCCGCCTTTAACCACCAACTCGTCTGTGGAAAAGTGAAGATGTGGTCAAACATGAAGAACCCAGACCCAGTACTCTGACCCTGAAAACCTGGGTTACAGTTCTTGGGAACAAGGAAATCGGCAGATCGTTCCATACTCGATCTGTGAGGATCAGGAATTGAATCGAGACACTTAGTACGCCTCAAAGGAAACACCATCGTGTAAGGGTGGTAGAAGGTGGAACTCCAACTCGTCCTATAGAGAAACAGGGATGGGAGGATGTCGAGGAATTTTGCAGAGCATTCCCCAAAATGAATTCTGTAGAAAATTGATTGTCGTCGATAAACACTGGTCGATGCAAATGTCATACGCACGAAGAATGGTTATATACTCATTATAATTTTTAATAATTTTAGTACTTCGACGATATTTTATTCAAGTTTGTTTTTTTTTAAAAAAAAGCATCTGGAGATTATAAAGAAACTTTTCAAAAGGATGAATGAAATCGGAAATTTTTTATCAATATATCATCCAAAATGAAATTGTATAGAGAAAAATTGTCAAAAATTTATAAATTATTTTCATGGCAAATTAAAAAAATATTCGTAAGCCAGTATTAAATCATTTTCGATGTACTGACACACACATATTTAACGACGAAGACTTAAAAATAAAATGACAGCCTATGTTATTTAAAAAATTGTAAATAAATATGTAAATACATACATACTTTTTATCAACTTTTGGAACTAAGAAACAAAGGGAACAAGTAACGCAAATTAACATTCTTCCTGACAACTCGTCTGTACTATTAAAATTTGAATATAATTAATAAATAAAACATGCCATATTAAAAAATTTCAAGTTTCCACACAAATGTATTAAAGTTTTTTCCACAACCTTCTACAACCTTTTTCCCAACCTCCTACAGATTATGACTCTTATGTTAAAAAGATTCATAACATCGATCTCAAATGAGGTGACCATGGGAAATGAAAATTCACTTTTAAAAAGACTGATTTTTCAATGTATCACATAAAAACATTATTATTATACATTGTACCTCCAACTGTTATAAAGATAATAAAAACTATGGAACAGTTATAAGATTGCAAAAAATAATAAAACCTCATTCGTATAGTCAAAAGTTTTATAGTTGATAACAACTCCATAGATCGCTAGTCTCTAAAGACAGTTTTAGGTGTATTTCAAAGTTAAAATTAACAACGGGTAAACTTTAATTAGTTTATAACTAATCTGTTTGGTGTTTTAGAAACAAACTGTTATTTAGAATATTACATTTATAATAGATAGAATAATGAGACAATGAGCTAATTACTGTACCCGGCAATAAATATTGCACATCGACCTTTGGAAAGAGACAATCGGCTAATTTCGGCTTCGTAGAGCGTTGTATTTGTCGCACGAAATACAACGACTGACAAAACGTCACATAGCTCACGTGAGACAGCCGATTGTCTCTTTCCAAAGGTCGATGTGCAATATTAATCGCCGGGTACTGTAAATATTACCGCCATCTTGAATCGGCGAATAACAGAAAACGGATAGAGCCGATTTTTAAACGGTTTTATTTAGTTCGACCCGTACGGAATTTATTTGGGTCAAAATTAGAAATTGAAATTTAAGCACCTTCCCGTTGTCAGATTGATCTGAAATTTGGTACACACATTTAATTTAGATGACAATACAATATAATAAAATCAATAACATTATAAATCTAAGATGGCCGCCGATACAAAATGGCGGATTACATATTTTTCCTTAACCCCCTCAATATGGGTATCAAATGAAAGGGCTACACTAGTAAAACACGATGATTATGTAAAAATTTAAAATTCAAGATGGACGCCGTTCCAATATGGCGGACTAGGTACATATTTTTTCACAACCACCACAATATGGATATCAAAAAACCGTTTAACTTAAAAGTTTTTAAATGTATTTATTTATCTAAAAAAAAATTTTTTTGTCCACGCTTAAAAATTATTAAAGAACAGATCAGGATCTTACTGTTAATACTAGGAGAGATGATGATATTCAAGTCCGATCGCAACCTCTGTACCGCACGTGCAGATCTACTGCACCTAAAAATACTAAATATACAAATTGATTGTCTATAGATGTAAAATATTTAAAGTGGTCAATATGTAGCCCAATT
Source organism: Battus philenor (assembly GCF_028537555.1). Classification (NCBI taxonomy): domain Eukaryota; kingdom Metazoa; phylum Arthropoda; class Insecta; order Lepidoptera; family Papilionidae; genus Battus; species Battus philenor. The sequence goes on along the minus strand of NW_027181689.1, from coordinate 10,528,632 downwards.
GTTGTCAATTTATGTATCGGAAAAAAATCGGATTACTAAATATTAAAATTAATTATTATTTACTATCTGTCTGACTTTGTACTGCTAGGAGTAAATAGGCTGTCGCATTCTAATTTAGGGTACAATACCCGGCGATAAATATTGCACATCGACCTTTAAAAAGAGACAATCGGTTAATTTCGGCTTCGTAGAGCGTTATCTCTGTCGCACGAAATACAACGACTGACAAAACGACACATAGGTTGTGTGGGACAGTGATAGTGCTCTACGAAGCCAAGATTAGCCGATTGTCTCTTTCCAGAAGTCGATGTGCAATATTTATCGCCGGGTACTGTAGTAGCTTATAATCGGTGTTTAAAAATAAGTGTAAAAGCTTTTGCCGGCAAATGAGCTATACATTTAACCCTTTAAAGCTATAAACAAATATCCTGTATATAAAAATGTTTTCCAAATATTTGAATAATATGTAAATAAATTTACACTGCTTAATACATATTTATTTATCCAAAAAGTATATATTTCTAAAAAAAAAATTGTTTCACCATTTAAAATATAATTTTTGGGTGACATATAAAGGACCTCGTCGTCATTTGATTAAGAAGCTATTTTATTATTAATTTTATACATTTATTCTATATCGTATAAATAAATAAATGACCTGATTTATTATCGTTATGAATGGAAAAAATTGACCATGGAATGTGTCGGTTTATACGAGAAATTAATTCAATAAAATCAACTTCCTCTTACCGTAGCATAAAACGGTATAATATAAGGATATATTAAATATTTATTAATGTCTCAAATCACACTGACGTCGAAAATGACAGATGATCGTGACATTTCTCTAGGGTTGCCAGATGTAATGCATCTAAAATCAATTTATTATTTAATTTTTTTTTTATTCATTTCCGTCTATGGTCTTATTGATTTATATTTATAAGTTATTATTAAATACAAAAATCCATGCCGTATCAAAAAGAATTTAAATTATAAATATATGTATATATATTAATAATTAGCAATCACATTTTATATGTATATACGTAATGTTTAAAGTAAATATCCAATTTAATATCAAATTCAAAAGGCATGTCTAAACGATTATTTTGAAACTTCATTATTCAAATAAAAGATGAAAATAATCATACATTAATGATATCACTGCAAATCGCGTATTTTGGAAATAATCTAAAGTTAACAAATATTTTTAAAAACTTATGCGTACTAAAGTCGAATATACTATGATTCAACTTTAGACATATTTAAAAAACACGCAATATTTTTAAATAATAATACACACACCACGGATATATGAAAGAAAAGCGCGACGGCTTACCTGCGATCCAATGCTGAATAGGTCCGCTTGCACCTAAACAAAATAAAACACACGTAGACAAACATAAACATCACCAATCCCTTTGGAGCAACTACGAAAGTTTAAACGTTTTTATGTGTTCACTTTCTTAAGTTAAAATACTTTTATTATTGTGTGCAATAAATATATTATTACTATTACATAGCCAAGCTAAACTGGCATTGGCGAGGCTAAATAGAACGCAGTATATATTGGTAAATATGTATATATAAATATAAATATAATATGTATACATATAGTAATATATTTAAAAGAGATAACCGTAAATTAACCAGCGGGTCGCGTGTTTCTTATCTCATCATTACATAATTACTATTTTTAATTTATTTATTATCCAAAATTAAATCGATAATACTAAAATAGTTAAAAAATCATAAATTATGTTTATCTCAAATTAAACAAAAAAAACTATCTGTCAGCCAGTATTAAATGATCTTTAATCTACACTTTTTACATAACCTTGATGTAATTTAAACATAAAAAAAAACTTTTATAAAACGACAGCATGTTTTATATCAAAAAATATAAATTAATAAGTATATACAAGGAAATTAATTCCTTTTTTTATTGATCAACTTTAGGAATTAAAAAACATGGCCGTTAAAATTCGAATTTTTGCTTCATAATATAAATAAAAAACATCTATAAGCTATTTATACAAAATATCATCTGAAATATTTATAAAATAAATCAATTTTATTAAAATAAGTAATATACATACATGTATATATATAAAAATCATATTTTTGTAAGATATGTTCAAATTATATTATTGCGTAAATTTTTATTCAAACTGGTATAGCATGTGGCAGCCCTCGTGCGATTTCCATAACGGTCGTAACGACACACGTGTCGTGTCCGCAGTTCATTGCGCGGCCAGTGACGTGGTGGACGGGTCTTCGCGCACTAAAGTTGTTTTGTGGCAGATTCGTGCGTTTTTACGTTGATTGTGAATATATGTGGGTACACGTGCGTGAAATTTAAAAGAAATCGTGACTGTAAGTTTTTAAATGTCATTTCAATAGCTTAATGTATTTTGTAACTAATATATTACATAATGAAGTAGCGAATTATTGTTTATATTAAAATATTTCAGATATCAAAACTAAATCGAGTTATTTTTATACATATATCTAATATATAAAATTCTCGTGTCACGGTGTTCGAACTTGAACACCTCCGAAACGGCTTGACCGATTTTTACCAAATTTTACATGCGTATTCAGTATGTCTGAGAATCGGCTACTATCTATTTTCTATACCCCTAAGTGATAATGGTTGTTCACACTTAAAAAAATTTTTTTAACGAAATTTTTTGTTTTTATTTTTTATGATACAGCATACAAGAATACATACAACCATAAATTTTCACCCCTCTACGATCAACCCTTCTTTTTTATTTGTAAATTAAAATATCAATTTTTTTTTGCAAAACAACGTTTGCGGGATCAGCTAGTATATGTATATATATAATGTGTGACTAAGCATTAAACTAGGGGACGGTTCGACCAATGGCTTATTTTTTTTATTTTTTAGTTAATATAAAAATTGAAAACTCTTATAAATCCTCATTTCTCATTTTTTCAGCCCACAGATGCCCACTACTGGGCATAGGCCTCTTCTAAAGATCGCCACGATGACCGGTCTTACATTGTCCAGCGACTCCCTTCGACTTTAACTATGCCATCGGTCCACACGGCTCGTGGTCGCTGCCCCAGCTTCTGGTCACTAGCTATGTGCCATGACCACTGCCACTTTAAACGATCAATTCTTCGAATTACATCCGTCACTTGGATTTTAATGCGAAACTACTTATTTCTAATTCGATATCGCATCCAAACTCCGATCATATCTCGTTCACTCTTTGGGTAACCTTCACAGAGATGTAATTACAATAGTAAAATTTTGCGTCAATAAAAAAGGGCGTGTTAAGATAATCAAATAAAAATGACATGTGTATTAAGATATCTATATATAGCATTTTATATCTCATCTAAATAGCATTATCTGTTCATCAATGCAATAAAAATTTTAAATTAAAATATCTATGTTTGCATGGACAGATAATAAAATATAACATAAGTATAATATGACTTATAACAATAGCGGAGTTTTAAGACATAAATTTCCTCTAATATCGAAATAATTACATACGCCATTAGAGCATTGAACTCTTTGATTGTTTTTTTGCAAATACATATATATTATCAAAATTTATCAATTTAAATAGACATGTAATTCAAAAAATATTACCCATAACTAATATTTGTTAATAAATAATTATTTTTAAAAATATAACATGTGCCTGCGTGTGTGTGGGCGTGCGTGTGTGCGTGCGCGTGTGTACATGTGTATGTGTGTGTGCCTGTGTTTATTTACACACAAGTTGTGATAGAGACTGATTTCTGAATATTTGATTAGATTCGTAATGTTACAGTGGTGTCATTTAGATCGCTAGAGTGGACGCTTCAAGAAGTAACCTGATGCGAAGACCCTCGGGAACGGAACACAGCTTGGGCTGCCTCTCAATGCTTTACCATAGCATACTGATTTAATTGCCACCATGGCTGCCATACTACAATTACAGCAGATTAAGAGGCCGCTGAATTTTCTACTGATTCTCCATGAGATATCTAGGCGCAAGAATCCCCTAGTGATGACCTTGTCTAGGGGTGTCAGTCATTGATAATACTATTGGAATATTCCTACTCAATGGCATACGAGAGAGAGGAATTTGGACTTGGTCGGTTGCTATTACCTGACTAAAATTACTGCCATTCCCCATGCATCTGTGACCCAGCGGTGGACCAGATCGTGGTGGACGTAATTACTTCCTGTCCCGTATATAGAGAACTTGTAATGACTTGTGAAGTGGACATGGGTGAGAGCAGTGCTTGCGGCAACATCGCTTACCTTTTGGTTGAGGAGAGCCGATACACTTTCTTAGTTTTGTTGTAAAGTCGTGAGTGACGTAATTAGGCAAAACAAAACCGTGTAACAAGTGTGGCGTGGGATGGGAGGCGATGCGTGAATGTAATATGAGTGAATGCCGTATGTTGAATGAATGCTGAATGATAAAATATGAAGGACGAAAGAGGGAGTAAAGAGAGAAATTTTAAAGGATGATAGAGGGAAGGTGAATGTAGGATGATGTATAACAAGATGTGGTAAATAGTGTTTTTAAAATAAAAAAAAATGTTACTGCCACTTCGGAAAGCGTTAGCGCTGAGAGAAGTGGCAGTAATATTAAACCTGTGGAAAGTTTCTATCTGAAACTATCGAGCTGTTTATAAATAGGAAGCATATCAAATGACGACGATTTTCAGATTGTTAGAATTATTTTTGTAAACTTTATTTATTTCATATAATACCCTATTGTGCAACTGACTGTATGAAATAAAATCCTATTACTAGGGTTGTGTATCCTAAAACTATCAGGTGAAATTACTTTTTGTCTATAACGTACCGATTCAGCCGAGTTACTTTAGACTCCTTGAGGTTAAATATTACAAAGATGTTTAAAATAAACACCTTCAACTTTCTGCTGGCAGAGTCTTAAATAATATATGTATAGGATCAAAGAAGGCAGCATCGCCTCCCTCATGGGTGAAGACAAAAGTCGCCCTACATTCTTAGAATTCTCCAAAAAAGTAGTACAATATACAATAGGAAAGAATAAGACTCGGAATTAAGTTGTAAATGGTCAAGCAATATCCCAAGTTACTTAGTTATAAATAAAGTAATGCAGGTTTAGTACACGTGAAAAGATAATAAAATAGCAATAACTGCATAAAAAATATAATATAAATAAAATGGAAAAATTTAGACAAAACTGTGATAGTGTAGCAAACTGTGGTAAAGAAAAGAAGAATATGGAAAGGAAGCTGATGCATGGGAGATAAATTGAATGTGAAGAAAGAGATTGTGAAGGACAGAAGGAAACTGTTATATAAGATATAAAAGGAGAAAGTGAAATGAAAGAATAAAATGAAAAATTGAGACAAAACTCTGATAATGAAGCAAACTGTGGTCTAGGAGCAAAGATGAGGGAAGAAAGGTGATGCACGGGAGACGACTTGAATGTGAAGAAAGATAGAGATTATGAAAGACAAAGAGAAACTGTTACATAAGAGATAAAAGAACAAAATTTAAAAAGGGGGACCATAATATAAAAAAGTCGAGCAAACTTAAATTTTTTTTTTATTTTCCAGTACCACTTAACACAAGGTCAACGCGGCCTGTTTTTGTAACATCTGTACATTAGGAATCTACATTATAATAAGTCACTTATTTATTTTATATATATATATATATATATATATATATATATATATATATATATATATATTTATATAAAATTAATCGCCAAACATCACTTACTGTAAAGTTTGAGGATGTCTGGATACGTGTTTCTCAACTATCATGGTGCCTAGATATTCTAAAGTTCTTATACATCCATTTATGTAACATATATAATTTTTAATATTAAAAGTTCATATTATTCACTTAATAAACTCAAATGATGTCTTATAAAGAATTTACTAGTAACTTGATTGCGTAATATAGTAAGTAAATTTCAATTCTAATTCAAAATAATTAAAAAAAATCCTATATTAATTAATTGAATTAGCCCCGGAGCCAAACTCGTGTAGAGTCACAAGTTACAGCCAGTTGAAAAGAAGAACGCTAGTAGGTTGTTCTACTCCTTGGCTCTTCGCGCTATAAAAGTACTGTGGAAGGAATTTCAACCCTTGTACGGATGTCGTGAATCCGTACGTCGTGTTGTCTTATGGAGGAGTTTGGAGAATTATTTGGTGTAATTTCGACGAACATTCTCCTAAAATGCAGTCTGTAAAATAGCGATAAACTGGCAACTTTTTGCTGATACTACAATCTTTTAAAAAACCTTTTAAATAAATATGCCAATACACCTATCCCCCAATTTACACGGTACTTGTTTTACACGTTTTCGCTTTTACACGGTTTTCACAAAAAAAATTCGAAGCAATTGTTAATAACCGATTCTATTACCATCTCTTATAATGTAAATATTTCTGCTTCAAACATCGAATCGGCACAAATAACTTCGAGTGATGAAAGTGAATTCGAACCTTCGATTCCGAAAAAAAGAATAAGAGTAATTTCTGACAGTGATAAAGGATAATAAAACACCTTTGGTTTTATTTTTAGTTCTTCCGTTTATTGTATTGGAATTAAATAAAAAACAGTGTTTCCGTATTATATTAAATATTTTAACTTGTCAATGCATTTTATTTTTATTTCTGTGTACACCTAAAAATATTTAAAAAACAATCACAACTGTTAAATAGCAAAATTATGCATTTTCTGCAAGCTTTTCGATTTACACGGTTTTGACTTGAAAATTTTAAATTTTTGATTTACACGCTTTTCTCAGGAACGTATCTACCGTGTAAATCGGGGGATAGATGTATTATTATTTTCAGAAGTAGTGCTGTTAAAAATACGTGTTAAGATGTAGTCCAATAAAAAATCATTACGTATTATAAAGTGTTACATTAACCGGCGATAAATATTGCACATCGACCTTTGGAAAGAAACAATCGGCTAATTTTGGCTTCGTAGAGCATTATCTCTGTCCCACACTACCTATGTGACGTTTTGTAATTTTTTCCTAATAGATACCGGACTGTTTGTATTTCGTGCGACAGAGATGACGCTCTACAAAGCCGTAATTAGCCGATTATCTCTTTCCAAAGGTCGATGTGCAATATTTATTCGCCGGGTACTGCACAAGGAAAATTTAATCACAATATTACAAGCCTTGTAATATAAGAAACAGTGAAGTTATTTTCACAACAAATAGATGTTTATTGTTACGATATTAAATAAATAAATAATTACAATGAAATATATTTTGTTTATTTTTTATATTCCAACACGTCTGACCAATATCTTTGTAGTTGTTGATTCATTAAAAGATTTATAGCAATGAATGTATAGCTCAAATAGTACAACCCACCAAAAAAATTAATGCCTTCAAAAGTAATAAGTAATTTATAAATAAAAGAAGCATAGACTGAAAAACTGTTTTTAAAATTCCCGTTACTACATATTAAAATTATTTATTGTTTACTATCTGTCCTTGTAGACTTTGTACCTGTGATGATAGGTCGTGGGTTCGATTCAGATATCTTATATAATTCACACTTTTTTCATTCATTATATAGGATTGCCACTGATCACAAATGTTTCCAGAGGACAGACAGCATCTACTTTATCTACTTTTACGGCTGTGTCAAAATTTCGAGAGCTAAAATCAGTTTGATGCGTGGGCAGAGTGCGTGTGCCACGATTAACTAATCAAACCAAGTATGTTCAAAAGGAAATTTAAAGTGGTCATCATTTCAAAATCACTTTATTCGGCAAGGCATTGTTAAGTAAGAAAAGGACCAATATTTAGCCACTTCCGCACATGCAGTGGTAGTCGTGCAACAAAGTGCACCGCCCGCCAGCCCAAACGAACTCTGTGTTTGGCACTAATCGCCCTGAAATATCTCATTTCTCTAAACATTTATTAGAGCCGGGACATAATTTACCGCACGGTCATTCCTATGACGTGCTGTATACCTGTAGGTATCTTGGTCCTTTTGTTACTTAAGATGGACTTCCGCAAGGTAACGCCTAATTCCATTAAATATTTAAGGCATTGTATGTACATATACCTATTGCTTTTCTGAAACTTCGTCTTTTTCCTATAATTTTAGAAATGATACAATTTGGGTATTTTAAATTAGTTTCCATTAGTACATTAAGCTTTAAAAATTTTAGCGGTTTTTTTAACAGTTTATAAAGATTGAGAAGTGGAAGCGCCGCGGGTAAGAAAGGTGAAATTTATGATCATAGGTTGCGCATTCGATTACCAGGATATAGTCTTACATAATTCAAACTTTGTGCAGTAATTATACAGGATTGCCACCTCACAAACATATTTCTAGAGGATAGGCAGCAGCGTCCCCTGCGTACTATAATACCACACAGCGATCGTCAACCTGCTTGCCAATCGTGATTATTATGGTATATCCCCCAAAGACATCTTTCCAATACCTTGCAGTTGGCATCTATGAGCTGAAACGAATATTTTAAAGTGTTTAATGGAATCAGGCGTTATATTGCGGAAGTCCATACTAAGTAAGAAAAGGACCAATATTTAGCCACTTCCGCACATGCAGTGGTAGATGCTTTGTTGCACGACTACCACTGTATGTGCGGAAGCGGCTAAATATTGGTTCTTTTCTTATTTTAAAGTGATCACTTTATACAGGTAAATGGAAATATGTTAAATTTCTTACCAATCACACAGTACATAAACAATTATGAAATAATTTAAACTCAATAACAATGGTTAGATAAAGTGCGAATATTATATCTGTTACACACAGTGTTTGGACTTATCGTGTCTTTAGGTCATAATGTGTCATAAGAGGCTATCTCCAAAATATATTTATAATAGTAAAGACATTATTTAGTTTTACTAAATACTATTGACTAATGTATATTCAAAACAATCCGATAAAACTGCTTGATCGTCTGCAACTCGCGTCATTTTCATTTCTTTTAAAAGTTTTCTTTACACAGAGTATACAAGAATCTTTTATTTAGATATTCAAACAAACAAATCACTCAAAAAATCTTAGTGTGTCTCTCGTATGTACATATAATTTTGAACATCTCTTTATGTTATAAGTCACCGCTAAAAAAATATTTAGTTATAATTAGATGTCATTTTTAGAAAATAGTTTGTATAAATAAAAGAATTTGAAATAAAAGATCAACCGTTTGGTGTGAAGGATGGATGGAGACTGACTAGTCGGAGTGGTTGAGTTTACGGGTAGCTAGAGAAACGAAGAGAGTGCTAGAGGAAAGTTAAGAGAATAGAGTTCAAGCTGGATATAACAGTTTTATCAATACACTTGTATAATCGACGAGCTACAGCTTAAATCTAGGTCCTGCAAGGCTTTTAAAACTTTTCACTTTAACATCGCCCATCTAAATCAGAGTTCCCCAAACTTTTTTGTATCGTAGACCGCTTTCCATGTTTTTCCGTTTTGGGTAGACCTACTTACCTGATATTGATTTCCTGCAAATTTCTTACTGTAGTGAAGTTTAGTGTTAAAAACTTAAAGTTAAAACACATGTTAATTAATAAATTTATTAATGAATTTAAATTAAAACTACTGTTAATAAAATTTTGTATCTATTATGTAAAATATACGTAACATTAAAAAAACTTAAAATAAACTGTAAATAAAATAACATAAGCAATAAGTCAATATTTTTAATGAGTAGGATGAACCTGATGCTTAAATAATAAATTATCAACATTTAGCGTCAATTTTGTAAGGGTTAATCTTAAATCTCCTCGGCTAATGATATCGAGTCTGTTTCTTTTTTTTTTTCGTTAGCAGATTGGTAACAGCGATGAACCCCCTTTCCACTAGATATGACGATGGAAAGAAAATTAAAAATTTTCTCGCTATATTCCATAATACGGGATAAGTAACGGGTATGTTGTTTTGCAGCCAGTCGTGGACCCACAATTTTATTTCATGGATCCCCAAATTTTTTTTGCTGACGTAGACCGCTTGCAGGTTGTCATAGACCCCTAAGGGTCGATATAGACCACTTTTGGAATCACCGATCTAAATGATTTAAGAGGTGGGCGGATTTTAAACCGGCATAACTGTTGCGCGGCCTGAGCTATAGGTGCAAAGAGAGTTAACGGGCTTCGCTACATTAAAAGACGTATTTGATTAAATGTCCCCTGCGTTCAGCTATTTCGAACTCTTCGAATCTGCAAGTGACACTTGGGCAGTCAACAAGTCACGTCGTAACAATGGCAGCGGCTAGCTGTATTTTACCAAGGCGTGGTACAGTAGTTTCGGTAGCACTATCTTAAAGAGATCTAAGCTTGCTTTCAGCGCTATACCATCTCCAACTTGATTATGCTAAAAATACAAACAGTATCCTATTCCACATTTTTTAAATGGCTGCGTTTTTATAGTTAATACTCGTGAAATTTTGACAGCGATAAAAGAAAAATAAATAAACGAAAGGATGCGATATCTAAAGACGAATAGGGCCTAACGTATTTTTGGCCCCGGTTTTGAGATCTCTTGTTCAACCCCTATCATGGGTGGACAATAAGGACCCTCCTTATTGGCATACAATAATTTTTCCTTTTTTTTCGTTTCCATACAAATCTTTCGCCTTTTTCAATGTCTTTCATTATCACCTTTAAATAATTACACAATATCGTTCCTTACAACGCCTCACTTCCTTCGCCTTCCATTCAGAGTTCTACAATTTTACTTTTATTATTTTTATCATTGGTGTAACAATTAAATTATTCTTATTTTTTATTTATCTTCCTAATATCTACACCGCACTCAATTTATATTTCTAATATCACAGCCATTTTAACACTCTTGTTTATTATTTTAATACCCTTTATTCTTTTTTTATTTTTTTTTTCATAATACCTATTAACAGAACTCTACTATTCCACATTAAGGAAGATCATTGCTCTCTCTTCAGATCACCTTATTTTTACAATCTCGGGACATCGATGGTAGTTTTCAATTGCGTGTATTACCTTTTAAGTTATTTTCTACGAAGCGGCATTGTAATCCTACCGTAATAATAAAAGATATTTAATTGTTTACGTTTGGTACAATTAAGAATTGTTATCAGAGTGTGTATCTATTATACTATTGTTAGTAGAGTTTTTTGCCTTTCGTTAGTTATATAATTATAATTGTACGCACTTCTTTTCAGCCGTTATTTCCACTGCAAGACAGGCCCCTTAGACCCATAGACCTTTTCTTTTTCTCTAATGACATTTTTAGCTCCTCTCATACATTCCCCCGTGTTAGAGACAAGGACACAATTTTAGGTTAATAATTTTTTTACTTTCTTTTTTATTTGCACACTCTTCTTATATCTTTTACTCTTTCTACCTTTTCATCTCTCATTCCTTCTCCCGTAGATTGACACGATGACCGATCCTATGCTGTTTACATCCAGCTACTTTTCGTGTCCATAACCATGTCGTTCGTCCCCCTCTTTGGGGGCCCTGGAGACTCGTGAACTTTGCAAGAGCGAATTGCCGCTCCCATTGCAAATTCAGCCGAGTTACGTCGGTGACATTAGTTCTTCTATTGCTCACAATCTAGTTTAATTATTTAATCAGTGCTTCAGTTCGTTTTGTTTTATTAAACGGTTTTATTTAGTTCGACCCATACGGAGTTTATTTATTTGGGTCAAAATTATAAATTGTAATTTAAGCACCATATGTTTGTCAGATTGACCTAAAATTTGGTACACACATTTAATTTAGATGACAATACAATATAATAAAATCAATAACATTATAAATCTAAGATGGCCGCCGATACAAATGGCGGATTACATATTTTTCCCTAACCCCCTCAATATGGGTATCAAATGAAAGGGCTACACTAGTAAAACACGATGATTATGTCAAAATTTAAAATTCAAGATGGACGCCGTTCCAATATGGCGGACTAGGTGTATATTTTTCCACAACCACCATAATATGGGTATCAAAAAACCGTTTAACTTAAAAGTTTTTTAAATCTATTTATTTTTATCATAATTTAGTGATATTTATCTATATTATTTATAATAAGCAATTATTATAATTAGAAACGACTAAAATAAAAATATCGACGTCTCTCGTGTTTTAGAAAGGGATGACCTTTAGCTATTTCAATGCGTATGATGTTAATATCGTTTCACAAGAGCTTCGTTATTGTCGGATCGGTTCAATCGGTTTCTGCTATAATCCGGTACATACCGGTTTTATAAAAATCATTGGTATTAGTTTATAATATTGTTAGTTAACTAAGTTAGTTATGGTTAGTTACTATTAATTATTGTGTGGAAGAAATAAAAAAAATATTTCAAGTTGATTCATTATTTTAACCTAATATATTTTTATTATTTTCTGATCACCAGTACTAATTAAAATACAGACAGTATTATTTAAGGTTCTGTATTGGAGACCACGGTCTTATGAAGGCAGTGTAAGACAAGGTTTACAGACCTTAAAATTAAATGCAGGCCGATTTCTACCTATCTCCGTACATCTCTAGGGGAGACTCATGTCCAACCATGGACATGTTCCGGCTGAAATGATGATTGTTATGATACAATTTGTTAAAAAGAGTTACTGTGATATTTATTAGCGCTAAAATCAAACAACATTTAAATGTGGAACAAAACCTTCGATTAAAACATTAGATGACAAACAACGTATGCAATCGCATAGTTTCTAAAACAAGCATCAATTGACTACTTTGAATCTGCCACACAAAACGCAATTTCATTGAATGCACATGCCATCTATGATACAATCATACTCGGTACATTCAAAATCGCACCGTTCTGAAACCGAGACACGTACTCATGTTTCCGGACGACGCGACAATAAGACAATCCATATATACTGCCAACCGTCATCGTCGTCATTCTAAAACCATTTGGTCTCGTTGGAAACTATGTGGAACGCTTGCCCCCGATCATACTAGATAGAAGCGTTGCAGGAGTTTCTTCCGCGATTTCTTCCAGTGCTAACGGTTTCCTGAAGTGGTAGTGGTTATATTTAATGGAATCAGGCGTTACCTTGCGGAAGTCCATCCTAAGTAAGAAAAGGACCAATTTTTAGCCACTTATACACAATATATTACAGTATAATAACTGCCGTTAAGTTTCGTCAACATATATAACACATTAATAGGTGAAATCAAGCTAACAACACTGTAGTTCTTGAATATTGAACGCAGATATATTTTCATGGACCCATGTTTACGAATTGTGAATCCCCTCTTCCTCGTCGAGTCTTCTGTGGATCCCAGGGTTCCACCTAGACTATTTTTGGAACTTCTGATCTAGCATAATGCTCTTAACGCCTAAATGATCATGATTCTTAATTTCAATCGTTTACCTAATTTGTTTCTGTCATAAGAATAATTTAATTTACATCAATAGTTCTAAATTCAAAATTAAATTTTTGATATTATTTTTAAACTGGCCAGCTTTAAAAACCGTCTATGCCTATAAACTTATTATAATCTGGTAGTCATGAGTAAGTAACGTTTATGTAATAAGCAAAGAGATTTTTTATATATTTCGATGAACATATTGCTAGTAGAAAAAACATTTTTTTCACATTTAGCACTCAAAATAGTGTCGCATCTCTTCCCATATCGTTATATATAGAACAAATATCGTCAACTTTAAAAAACAAATTATAACAAAACATCAACTCGAATTATTTCAATGTCAACTGGATTTTTTTAACTCGGCCGCCATCTTTGATAAATATATATTTTTTTATTATTTGTCAACCACAAACATATCATTGTTTGCTTTGTTAATGCACTTATTAACAATGCTCGGCTTTAAGATTGGCTTAAAAATTAAATTATATTTTATAAGAAAAAATATGTTTTTCATCCTAATTGAAGTGAACAATGTATGCGTAAAGTAAAACGCTTGGCAGTTCTATACGGAATGTTAATATTGACAATATTAAATGGATGTATATATATATATATATATATATATATATACATGTACATACAGTATACATGTATGAATATATATGTACATATAAATAATACCTTATTATGCAATAAATATATTTTTGTGTAATATACTAAATCTGGCCATAAACACAGTTATAATTAAATATAAACAAAATATAACCTTTGAATTTGGAATCTATCATTTATTTTTGTTCATTGTGTTGTCATATTTTCGCGCCAATATATTTTTAAATATCTTGCGTTATTAAAATGGAATGACGTGATAAAGAGAACCGAATCGCTGCGATTGCATTACATAAAGTAGGTAAGGTTTTAAAATATATTTTTTAAATCCATATAACAATATAGGTAATATGTACATAGCAATTAACAGGTTATAATATAAATAACATCTCAAAAACAATTAATTCACTTCGTATTTCGATTACCATACAATAGCGGTTGAAATTAGTTTTAACGGTAGTGTTTAATTATAAAAATAAGTAGCGGGGAATGTATTGAACATTCTCCGCTGTCGACCTCTCGGACTAAATGCCACGTTTTGCAATAACTTACTTTGATTAAAAACTCTCTGCGGCTGTAGAATTTTGTGCCATAAAATGCCACTAAATTACAACTATTCTATACAACATAAAATTTTGTTATGACATCAAACTTGAACGCTGTGTTGAAAAGAAAAAACATCTCTAGCTATCAATGGAATGTTTCTAAAATAAATTCCGGTACATGTACAGCTGTTCCCTTTACAAGAAACAAATCGAATGCCCACTTTAACATAGAAGTTATTTAAAAAAAAACACTGTTGGGCCAGTACGGCCTGCGATCAGCATACTCCGAAGACCTAAACTTGTTCGTCTATTAATCTTTTGGATAAATGTCCACGTTGAGTTTTCTGGTTCACGATCTTCACTTTAGAACCTGTAAAACCACAGAGGGCATCGATTCCCGGGTCACCCTCTGCCAATCCCCTGGAATATCTCGATTACCTTCGTTCATCTACAAACCTCCTCGTTCTTATCTTGATAAAATTTTTATTTCATTAAAATAAATGTATTTCATAACGCCATTTTCATTTGAACTCGTTACCTCCACCAGTATGATTTTCAGGGCCTTCTAGGGTACAGTATCTCTTCCGTATAGAACCTTTAAATCATAATTTTCGTTGCACATTGTTCATTGACGTCTATTCCTAAGTCGATGACTATCCGTCGGAATAAATACATCGATGTATAAAAAACATGACAAATATACACATTTTTAGAGAATCTTACATCCGTTTCTCTTGTTTACTAACAATACTTATAAATATTCGTCTGAATTTAATAATTACTGAATTAAAATCTTGTTCTTATTTTGTTAAATAGTGCAACCTTATCTTTATCAGGTAAGTCCTCCATTTCTGGACATGGGTCTATTTCATAGATATTTAATGGAATCAGGAGTTACCTTGCAGAAGTCCACCCTAAGTAAGAAAAGGACCAATATTTAGCCAGCTGTGTGTTTGGCACTAATCGGTGTAACATAACTCCTGAAGATGCCCCGTGGAGGGGTGAAACACGTGTTAAGTGATTTGACGGTGGCAGTTTTGTAATTCGCATTGTTTGCCGCATACCCATTTATCAGCGGGCTGGCGGGCGGTGTACTTTGTTGCACGACTACCACTGCATGTGCGGAAGTGGCTAAATATTGGTCCTTTTCTTACTTATCCATATCCATCATCCATACATTTCTAATTAGTTCGGTTGCAAGTGTCACATATTCGACGTTCCAAGACTTTAACAAGGTTATCTACTTTGTGGGTCGACGTTTCCTGAACCATCAAGCCTCTGCGACCATCTTCTCTTCGCGCTATCAACCTTAGAAGTAAAGAACAGAAATGTTTTTTTATTCTTATTTTGTGGGCAACGAGATATTATACATGTTTAAAATGGAAATAAATGCCGGTGGAAATAAATCAATGCTCTATACAGTGGCCTCATAATATACTTATGATAATATTTTGTACATTGTTAATTAAAATTAATTCAAAAAAAATTGGGAACGTCCATAGTGTATTTACTTGACACCTTGAAAAACTGGCTGTACTGAAGTTTCGACTACAAATTTGTTATATACGGAATCAGATTCTCCCACAAAATTCCGCAAAACATTATCGGACTACCATTTATGAAATTCGAAACGTATATTTTAGGTAAATTGAGTGAAAAAGCTTATTATTTAATAAACGAATATTTAAATGACAAGAATCCTTGGCAGTGATGTCGCCATTTTGATTTCATTTAGGCTATATCTGATAGAGTGTATATGTATAAATCTGTATTAAACTTTGTTAAAAGATGTGTTGTTGTAGAGTTCCTTTCTGCTTCTTCTCCACAACTACAACACCTTGCGAAGCAGATTAGAGTCAAAAATAAATTATAAGTTGACGATCAGTAAAAGTTCTTTTAAAAGTTCCAATGTAAACGAAATTTATCTCATCTTTATATTCAGACTATCCTTTGGGGAAAGGAATGGGCTATGTCAGATTTTTGGAACCCACCAGTGGGTTTCAATTTTTTTTTACTGCAGTCCCACGCGCAGTACTATTGTGGATATCCATCCCAGGTCTCAAACCATGGATGTCCTAAGGTTCGAGACCTGATTGATCATACGTCAGCCTCAGAATATACAGATCTAGACCAACCGTACTTGTCACTAAAAGAAAGTGTGAAACGACTGTGCGAAAAGGACACGTGACTCAAGCGTGTGAAAGAAACAAAACATGATTAAATAGGTTCCATAACTAGTTGCAGCAACTTTCTAACGCTTAACTAGTGTTGGGAGATATTCCGACTGACATTTATGTTAATTTTAGGTTATTATTTATTTAAAATTACATGATACGTATTTCTTTGTCGTTGACAATTGTACAAGTAATAAACAGTGTTGACAAACATGGCGAATAAATGAAAGGAATGGTACGTTAAAACGAACAATATAAAAAAAATAATTAAAGTAAAACATTGCATTACCACATACACAAATAATATCTATTTATATGTTAATATTTTTTGTATCTATGTATGAAGATCAGTACATCACGTATTCGTCGAATATTCTCGAAGAGTCATGAAAAATAATCATAAAAATGCCTCGACGTGAACGCGCGATGTTCACTCGACCACTACAACATTGTGACTGCAAAATCCGCACGATTTATGTTTCACACGCCACCACCCTCTCCCCGCGCCGTTTAATATTTAAAAACATAAATCTGCCATCTGTACTAGATTTATACATATAACAGACTTTTCTTAATCTGATATTGTATTTTCTTTGTTTACATTTATAACAATAACTAAATAGTATATAATGCAAGTTAATTTAAAATATTTCTCTTTATTTCTAGATCATTTTCGAAAAATAAAATGATGATTAATTCGACGTGTTGAAAACTATTACGTCACACATCAATCCAAAATGGCGGACGTCATTGAGAAGCCGAAAAGAAAAATGCTGCCGTTCTTCAGACAGGTAATTATGACAGTCCAGATAGAAACAATCTGAATTATCATTAATTGTTTATTTATTTTTTTATTATAATAATAATATTTTAATTTGAAGTTCGATTTTAAATTTATTTTTATTTTAATTTGTAATATATAAAATAAATTGTAATTAATCAAATAATATTAAAAAATTAATAATGTTTAGTATTAATTGCATAGAATAATGTTATTTTAATTTATATAAATAAATAATACATATTGATTTGTATCACTAATATTTACGAATAGTGTCCTCGTATGATAAGATCGCCCATTGTAATTCTTTATCTATAATTAAGAAACTATTTATGTTTTCTAGCGTATACAATAAAGAATATTAGGTAAATAAAAAAATATTAATCAACATATTCAATTAAAATCAGTACAAAGAATATATTAGCACGTATATTATTCGTATTTGCATGACCTTTGTGTTACAGAGATGCGCACGCATCTTAAACATTTCACTGTCATCGTGTTTTTATAACACGCATAAAGAAGTGTTACTTCAATTTCTTACAACGTATTATTCTTTTACATCATAGAAGAAGGGATTGTGGTAGGGAATTATATGTAAAAGTGATATATAAATATGTCGTATCGTTGTCGATTTTTCTTTATTAACACATTTGCTGCACGCAGTCATATTGACCTATGCTTACCTTGTGACGTGTGCGTAGGGAAAATTAGCATTCCCTTCTTCTCTGCAACAGCAATATCTCAATGATTATTTTGAACTACAAAGAGATGACTATTCCGTTAATTTATGTATTAAAAACAATGATATTTCAATGCGTTATTGATTGAAAGTTAATTTAAACCGACAGTGTCTGTGGGAAAATATGACCTGACGACGCTATGAAAAAAGTTCTCTTAGAGTCGATATGATATCACAACGCACTAGCTTAAACTCGCGACCAAACAGTGCCGCAGTTACCGTGTTAACGCGGATTCTACCGCGCGGTGTCCCTTTTACTTTACGAACAACTAGCGCCATCTGTTGACGCCGAAACTACAGAGCTCCGACATAAATACATAATATATAATTATTGCTAAATTCCATACAATGCCTCTTATTTTTTTATGTCAAGTCATTGCCCAAGCGCAACAGACGTTAAATACCTTAAGGTTTGAAACAATGTGCCGAGCAAGCTTATCAAGAAGATTCATAGTTTAAAAGGGCCCACTTTCGCCATTAATTGCGTATACAGTTTGGCGATTTTGTATATATTTTTGTTAATTAAAGCACCATGATCAAAACGTAAGGTGAATTGGTTATTAAAGTGTAAATTCTCTATTTGTTCCCCAAATTAATTTCATCTCATTCAAAGTAATGCCGTCCGATAAAATGCACTTTTGCCAACTCTTTTTTCAGTCCTCAGAACAGTCGGAGTGGTCTTTTTCCGGTACAGCATTCAAGACCTGCATCGATTAGGTTTCTATCTTCTCAACTGTGAAAACAGAATCCCCCCATTGTTCTTTTGAGTTTGGTGAATAGCCAGAATTCGCACGGAGCCATATCAGACGAATACGGTGGCTGCGCAACGATATCAGACTAGTTTTTTTATGCTTTTTTCAAAAAGCTTTTGCGATTTTGACACCTATCGAGATTAGACGAAAAATTTGAAAAATTTGAAGAAATTATTTTTTTTAAAAAAAAGCACGTGTAACCCGGAGATAATTAAATCTTTTGCCAACCTAAGAAGAAAAACCTGCCTTTCTATTACCCAGGAGTTTTAAAAGACAATCCACTTTACTTTTTGATCATTTATATATGTGTAAGAATAAAAAAAATTTGGTGGTAAAGATGCCACCATCAATCACTGTCTAAGATCATCACCATCTGCCTACAGCTCCTTGCGGTGAGCGGCGTCGTGATGTATATGATTGGAACTGGCGCCAACATTGCCTACCCTGGAGTGTTACTGCAGCAGCTTCGCCAACCAGACTCCGCCATGAGACTGACACCTGACCATGAATCTTGGATAGGTAAGTTTTATAAATAGGATGCCAGGATATGCAAAGACTTGTGGAAGCCGTGCTATACATGGATCTATATCTAACAGGGGCTTTATACATAAATATTAAATACTTTTTCCACTGATACTATCAGGTATGTCTTGGTCTACTGCTTCCGGTTTTGCTT
Source organism: Battus philenor (assembly GCF_028537555.1). Lineage (NCBI taxonomy): Eukaryota > Metazoa > Arthropoda > Insecta > Lepidoptera > Papilionidae > Battus > Battus philenor. The sequence continues at coordinate 10,508,970 of NW_027181689.1, read as the reverse complement.
GTACGTGAAGGCTTTAAACTAACTTATTTAACCTAAACCAAACTTACCGTGGGTAGTTTCCCTTTAAGTGGACCGATAACATAGTTAAGATCGTGAGAAGTGGATGCCGGCAGCGCAAGGCTGATCATCATGGCGATCTTTGGGGGTAGCCTTGCAGTGGGCGTCCATCGGCTGAAAAGAAGAAATTTAATGATGCTTCAATTAATTATTATGTGTACACTCTGTTTGGCACTAATTGGTGTAACATAACTCCTGAAGATGCCCCATGGAGGGGTGAAACACGTGTTAAGTGGTTTAACGGTGGCAGTTATGTAATTCGCATTGTTTGCCGCATACGCATTTATCAGCGGGCTGGCGGGCGGTGCACTTTGTTGCATGACTACCACTGCATGTGCGGAAGTGGCTAAATATTGGTCTTTTTCTTACTTAGGATGGACTTCCGTAAATAATATGTAATTAAAACTTAAATTCTATCATTATTGTATTCAGTAAATGTACATACATACAATTAATTAATTTCATTTTTCATTTAATAGATCATCTAATAGATTCAGGCGTTACTATGAGAAGTCCATCCTAAGTAAGAAAAGGACTAATATAAAGCTGCTTCCGTTAAGCAGCAGTAGTCGTGCAATGAAGTGCACCGCTCGTCCGCCCGCTGATAAATGCGCATGCGACAAACAATGCGAAACACAATCACTACCGATAATTCACTCAACACCTGTTTCACTCCTTCACGGGGCATCCTCAGGAGTTATGTAACACCTAATTCATTTCTAATAAATTAAATTGCATTTTATTTCGTAAAACATTTTTGAACTACCATTTGCAAGATTTAAAAGGTATTTTTACTATAAATTGACGTAAAAAACTTATAATTCTGTAATAAAAGAATATTTAAAAGACAAGAATCCTTGGCAGTGATGTCGCTTTATTATTTCGATTTCACTTAGGCTACATCTAATAAAGTGTAAATGTACAAATCTGTAAACTTTATTAAAAAATGTGTTGTTGTGGGATTTTACTTACATCTCCACAACTATAACACCTTGCGAAGCAGAGCATAGTCAAAAATAAAAAAGATAAAATAAAATGTTGACGACCAATAAGAGTTCTGTTGAAAGTATGTTGAATAAATTAATTTTATCTTTATCTTCATCATCAAGTCAGCAAAGATCACCACGTTTATCAGTTTTGCGCTATGCACTTCCCGTGACCGTGTATATGTGGTCCGTCCTTGTATCACGACCTGTCAATTTTGTGAAAGAAGCGTCGAAAATAAAAATACAACAAAATAATATTCTTATTGGATAATATTGTCCCTGAGCATATGGCAAAAAAATGTTCTGGACCAGACTTATACGTATATTCTACTTTCAAAAAACATATATACTAATACAACTTACCGTTCCCTTGGAAACAAATTTGCACAATACAACTAAGGTGAAAGACCTTGTGTACGAAGTAACTAGGAATAAGTTCATAGTAAATCTGTATGCGGTAGTAACTTAATTTGAAATAATATTTATAATACCGCCTACCAATCATATGCCGCGCGTCCTCAGTTTTCGCGCTTGCGTAGACCGATCGATTGACAGATAAGCGAAAGCATTTTGACAACTGTGATTATTATATAGAATATATATATAGAAGCTTTGCACAATTCTTAATCCTCGAGTCACGATTGATGATACCCAGAAGCTATCTAAGAGCTCAACGGCTTTCCAATTCGAAGGTATAGTAATATGTACCGAGATTCCTGAGGAGCCTTCGAGCTTCGCCACTGCACTTTTCAAAATCCGAATCGTTTCCGGGGTCGGCCGCCCGCCTATTAGGACCCGCATAGAAGCCACGCTCTCACACAATCTTTAGACTAGTCTCAAACGTGTCACACAATGATGCTATTACTGCATCCGTATAAATAACCATGGAATTTGAAGCATGGCTTCTATAATCTGAGCTTTACATAGGCGGATATAGCCGCAGTCGCTCACGGCATTCATACATGCGTATGATGCAACAAAATCAAACGTTACACATGTCACTATCCGAATTGTTTGAAGGAGCGATTGCCGGCCCACATTATCTCGAAGGCGATTCGAGGTAGAATCCGTATCCTACCTTAGATCGCTACCATCCCAACCCATCACATTCATCACATGTACAGTTGTTACTTTCCTGCGATCATCATCGTGCAACTGGAATGCGGGCAAGCCAGTAATTCTTTAATCAAGTCCAAGGACGCTTTAGTTCCGTGAACCTATTACCGATAAAGCTGTAAAAGTCCTCGACGCTCTACCGCCTCGTACCCGTAGAATCCACAAATGCCATTTAAGCAGTGAGAGAACTTCTTGTCTTGTTTACATATGACTCATCTTCAACAACGCCACCGCAAAACGTCATCGCTTTGACAGACATTTTTACAAAGTGTCATTCATACGACGCGCGACCGTTTGGTACTTTTAATTTACATACTTTATTTGTAATTTAATTTATGAAAATCTATTATTGAGTAAAAATAAAACAAGATTGTAGAATAAGAAATGTATAGATACATAGAAGAACCAACATCACCGACGTAGCTTGATGTATTATTCGTGTGAAGTGACAGGTTTTTGGTACTGGTCGGTGTAACATTACTCCTAAGGATGCCCCGTGGAGGGGTGAAACACGTGTTGAGTGAATTAACGGTGTTAGTTGTGTTTCACATTGTTTGCCGCACGCGCATTTATCAGCGGGCTGGCGGGCGGTGCACTTCATTGCACGACTACTGCTGCATAGCGGAAGTAGCTATATATTAGTCCCTTTCTTACTTATCACATGACAACCGATGGCCGTTTGGACCAAAAGGTTTTCGAGTGGCGACCAAGAGCCTATAGACGTGGAGAGGAACGCCCTCTGCTAGATGAACCAACGACAGTTAAGGTATTGGAAGGTCGCTAGATGTAGGCAGCGATGCACCGGTCGTCCTGACGATTTATTTTTTATTTTTTAATATCTCATTAGCCGATATCTAGGGAAGGACACGGTCTTTTTATCGTGTTAAATATTTTTACACGTTTCTATTATTATTTTCTTTCTCTTTTTACATTCTACACGTCTATTCTACTCGTCTCGCTTACACGCTATCTTCCTTTCTTCTCTTCCGCGTCTTAAATACTATAGTAAATTATTTATTTATATCACAGTACAGTTTTATCAATTGTATTTTTCTCCTCCTTTTATATATATATCTTATCTGTTCTATTAATATACTTTTTAATTTTCTATTATTCTATATTAGTTTACGTGGCGATCTTTGAGAGTTGCCTGTGTTTTGCAAAATGCAAATCCCATGACACGATATTATATTTAAGTTTGTCATTCTTTCATACATAAATAATGATAGACTTGTTTCAATTGTTAACTTCGGGAAGTATCAAATCAACCGCCATTATATCAAATCGTTGTACAAATTATATCGCATTCGTTACATGACTTTGCAGTAATTTTAAACTATAATTTACATTTAATGTCTATCCGTTTTATATTCATGTGCCTCTAATGATATATTGATTGTAAGCAGATGTGAAGAAAAAAAATATACGCGATAACCTTGGTGAACAACTAACAAAAAACTCATCTCTGATTTAGTTTTTGTTCCTTCGATACACGTTTTTGCATTACATATTGTATTTACATATATAAATTATGCTAAAAAAATTATTATAACGAATTTAAATTTAAGTACGATTATTAATATATTTATGTGTGAAACTGTGTTACATATATATAAGAGGAAGAAAATTAAATAAAAAATCTGTGATATTGCAAATGTAAAAAGACCTAACTGCAGTGATTGAGGATGGATGAAAGGTTAAGGAAAATTACAGTGGAAGAGAAAAAGAGAATGAATTGCGGAATGAAAGAGCAGCAAGATGGATATTGTGTGGAATAGAAGTGACAGTAAATAATTAAAGAGTGGGAAAAAAAATTAATAACAATAATAAAATCCTTGTTCCCACATAAATAGGGGTGGAGAGAGAGGTCCCCAAAAAATTGTGCCATAAAAAATTATTTATGTGGTTTATTAATAAATTTGCTAAAATATTTCAAAATTTCTTTAAATACGTAAAATTCGTGACTAGCACGCATAAAAGCAAGCGTTGTTTCAAAATAATTTGTAGTGCTAAAATCAATTAGTTTTTATATATGATTAAAGCAATCAAGTTTGAGTAAGTAGGGTTAAGTTAGGTACGAACCAGGGGTGGATCAGCTTCTCCATGGGATATGCATTCGTGGAGGTCCGATGGCACCTGCAAAGGTACGAAGAACGGGGAATCCCATGACCTTGTACTAACCTTTCCTCAGAGGGCAGGGTATCTCATGTTTATTCAGAAGATTTCCCACCAAAACCAAAAAGAAAGAATTGAAAGAAAGTACTTAAAAATGTTCTAATGCACATAAGTTAAATGATCCAAACATCAATAACTAAAAAACATAAGATCTTTTTAATATATTTTATTTCACAGATTACCAATACAGTCCCTTTAATGGTTATTATATTTAAAAAAAAATACATATCTTTTGTTTTTTATAGACAAACTAACTGTACACGCGACTTCGTTCACGTTGAATTTTAAAAAAAATAGTTAAAGAATTTTTCTCGAATGTTAGTAGCCAATGTTACTGCGTATTACATAAGCAACCTGCCAGTATAATTCCCGTCAAAATCGGCTCAGCCATTTCAGAGATTAATTCCAAAAAAAATAGTATATGCACCTCATGTGTATTCACATGCATGTAGTAAAAAGAAATTGTTTTATTATTACAAACAGACACTCCAATTTTATTTATTTGTATAGATTATCTAATATATAAAATTCTCGTGTCACGGTGTTCGAACTTGAACTCCTCTGAAATGGCTCGACCGATTTTTACCAAATTTTATATGCGTATTCAGTAGGTCTGAGAATCGGCTACTATCTATTTTCCATACCCCTAAGTGATAAGGGTTGTTCACCCTTAATTTTTTTTTTAATTTTTTGACGATTTTTTTTGTTTTTATTTCTTTACGATACAGCAAACAAAAATACATACAACCCTAAATTTTTACCCCTCTACGATAAACCCTTATTTTTTATTTGTTAATTAAATTTTTTTTTGAAAATTGAGTTTATATTCCGCCTCCATTTTAATTAGCTTGCAAAATTCCGTTAGCCGTTTCCTGTATTTCGTAATGCATTGACCACTGTTATCTTTACGTAATAAATTAAAATTACGAAAGTAACACTCGAATTATGATAAAATTGTTTGATGCCATTTATTTTTGGCGTTATGTTAAATTCACAGATAAAAACGGTCATTATTATTTTCTTTATACATTGACGTCATATAATTTATTACATTCGAGCTGTCAAACCTGTTTGTGTTCAATAATTCGCACGTTTATTTAAAGAGTTGAATGAAATCGGTATATATTTACAACGTAAAATTATTATTACGTTTTTTGCGGAAGATACGAATTTTACGCTCGGTAATTAAAAATAATTTTATATTCTTAAGAATTAAAAACTAATTTGCTTGGCATATCTTTTGACCTGTCTTACCACCTGTATTGTTGGTTAAATTTGATAGTGGGTCACATGGAGGCTAAATATGGGCACAAAACACTTTTAGTAGTAACAGCGGTTGTTTTTTGCGTGACTTAAACTGGTTTCCAAGTAGCATTTGCAGATTGTGCAGGTTAAAAGGGTAGGACGCAGGGCGCGATTTGTCTAAATCATGGTTGCACAGACTTATTAAGACTATGGGCCACTCGGGCAAATCATGAATTGATGGCGGGCCGGCCGCCAGAAGTATAGGTAATTAAAGACAATAAAGAATTGATAATAATTAGAATTCAATATTTTTAGAATGTACGAGAGTATTATTTTTGCTGTTGGCGGGCCACCAGTATTCGACCGGCGGGCCGCGGTCTGTGCATCCATGGTCTAAATGATCATCAGTGTACTCTGCGTACCATAATACAGTACCCGCCGATAAATATTGCACGTCGACCTTTAGAAAGAGACATTCGACTAATTTCGGCTTCGTAGAGCGTTTTCTTTATCGTACGAAATTTAAACAGTGTGTGGAACAGAGATAATGCTCTACGAAACCGAAATTAGCCGAATGTCTTTTTCCAAATGTCGATCTGGTATTGTACTACACTGCGATCGTCAACCTGCGTGCCAAGCGTGGCGATAATGGCGTGGTGATATCCCTCCATAGATATCTTTGAGTGAGGCATATGTCTTGTAGCAGGCATTTATAGATTGGATCCCATCCTCTGGAAACTCGTTGTCAAGCAGTAGCAATCATATGTAATTAATACACAAAGTGTAAATTATGTAAAACTGAATCAGAACTCGAGATCGCCAATCTCAGTCTGCTACCACTAAGCTACCATTGATCTCAATAAAATTTTAACGATTATATCCCAAACTAAAAGATAAATAATTCAATTTCCAGCATCCATCCTGGGTCTGGCGTTGATCTCGGGAATTGTGGTGGCGCCGTTCAGCTTGCAGAAGCTAGGTCGTAAGGTGACGAACCAACTGAGCACCCTGCCTGCTATGGGAGGTTGGGCTCTCCTGGTGGCAGCCAAGGGTCCCACTGCACTCCTCATCAGCCGATCTCTACAGGTAATCGAGGATTTATAATAATAAAGTCTTACAACAAAATCTCTTTATCTATATTTGAAGTCATTTCTACTTGAAATCAGTTGTTTACCATATGAATCCCAGAAGAGCCTGATTTCAAAAATAATTAATTTAAAAAACCCAATTGTTCAGGTCAGAATCGAACTGTGGATTTTCGTCGCATTAGTTGAGTTTTTCGTTAAAGCAAAATCTATGTCAATACGTTCTTACCATCAGCATGTTAGCGAAACTCAAAAATACTCTTACACATGGAAACACTTGACATAGGATGCTATACGCTCTCTATGAATGGTGTTAAATGTATCAAACCCAGCCGCTTTAATAATTTCAGAAGCTAATAAATTGTCCTAAAATATTATTAATCTCCTATGCTTGTATATGACGTTTTCGTAAAATTATTCCAGCTCTGATACACATAGAATGATCGGTAAAATAATATAGTGTTAATTCCATCACAATACTTTTATAACTCTATGCACTTCAATTATACTTTGTTTAGTATATATTGCGGTAACAATTGTATTGAAATTGCGAACAATTGTTCGTTATGTGTGTGCGTATTCTGTCAATTGTTAGGTCAAACATAAAGTCAAACGTCAATAATCTTTCGTGACACGGTAAACATTCTAATGGAACGAGATTGCGTCGTAAAACTACGTATCCATTTTATTTTAAATACCATTGACTTGATTGATCGAAGGTTGAATTAATATGATGCAACCATTTAAACATAGACTTCACCTCCATCAATATTATTCTGACAGTTTGACAGTTATATTTGAAATTGGCGTTATGTTAATGCTAGTGACATTGGCGTTTTGTTCTATCAAATGTTTTTAACATTAATAATATAATACGTCTAAGAAAATACTATTTTAAACATTTATATATGTAATTATAATAACATATGTATAATTTGCACTAGTTAATATACAGGGTGATTTTATATAATTGTAAAAGCTTTAAAAATGTCAGAAAAAATACACAGCTCACTTAAGGAATTATTAGATAACGTAATAATAACATAACAGCGAAAAGCGTTTTAAAATTCATCACCATACATATATTAGATAAACAAAATATATAAATTTATAGAAATCTAAATTAAAAGAAATCTGTTAATAGAAAAAAATAATAAATATAAAAATTTACAACATGATCACTTTGTGCATGTTAGTATACCTATATTATTATTCCTCCCTCATAATTTTCTTTTCTTTTTAATTATGAGGTAACAATTAAAATCACACGTTATATGAAATGTTAAATTTGATTCTACGACCCGACCGCGTATCTGATCATCCTACAGCAGCGACCACTTGATTGATGGCGTTTGAATTGAAATCGGCGTTTGAACGCGTAAGAATTATTTGACGTAAAAGTATTGTGATTGTAGTGGCAATACGGGGCGCGAATGCTACAGGTTGATAAGAAATAGGTAGTAAAAACTTTAATATGACCTGATTCTATAGAAAGGGAGTTATTAGGAAATATATAAGTAAAAAACCAGTCCTGTACGTATTTTTTCCTTATTCGTTGGCAAGAAAAATAAAATCCAGACAAAGTGTGTTTAGAATGATTAACCAACAACGTCAGCGACTGATTGTCATGGCCTGCAGCCATATGTCCATTTAGATACGAATGGCTTAAGAATTGGTATTCTTTCTGTATTTCCAGGGATTCGCGATGGGTCTTCAAGCAGCCGCAGCGCCTGTGAGCATAGCAGAGTATTCGTCTCCTAAGTACCGCGGGGCATTTCTTGCCACCATCGCCTTTTCATTCGCCAGCGGGATGCTGGTTGCTCATATCTTCGGAACTATACTGTACTGGAGAGCCGCTGCTGTTGCATGCGGCTGTTTCTACGCTCTATCCCTGATTCTCATATCTATCTCCCCTGAAACACCACCATACCTTGCATCAAGGGGGAAGAATAATGATTGTCGTAAATCATGGAAATGGTTAAGAGGCAAAGATGAGAGCTCTGAAAAGGAATTGGAGATCCTTTTAAACAGTCAGAAGAAGAAGATTGCGCCAAAGATACCACAGTTCACATTCTACAGACAGATGATAATGAAGCCGGAGTTCTATAAGCCTACTGTGATAATGATGTTCATGTTCATCCTCTTCCAAATATCTGGTATGACTGTGGTACCCTCGTATACTGTTCCAATGATGGACGACGTCTCTGGTGGGACTATAGAAGCTTACACTAGCATGCTGATGGTGGACGTGGTGAGATTTTTAACAGCAATCATGGCGTGTGTTGTCGTCAACAGATTTAACAGAAGAACCGTTCTGTTCCTGGGCATAACTATAAGTGTGATTTCTCTCTTGACCGCTGCATTACTGCTATACCTTCGAGACGCTGGATATATCCCTGATGAATACAAATGGATACCAGTTATACCTACCCTCTTTTACATCTTCGGCAAAACACTCGGCATTTTGCCAATACCTTGGGCAATCGCTGGCGAAATTTTCCCGTTAGCTTATAGGAGCATTGGAAGCGGAATTTCTGGAATGTTCCTATCAATCATGTTCTTCGTAGTTGTGAAAACAGCTCCGACGTCATTCAGACAAATCGGAGTCAACGGAACCTTCTGCGTCTATGGAATCAGTATCGCTATATGTGGCGTGTTCCTCTATTTCCTCTTGCCGGAAACGAAAGGGAAGACCTTGTATGAGATCGAGTGTCACTTTAAAGGAGAAATAGACATAAAGGCCGAGACATTCGAGATAGATAAAATGCTGGAGATGAGGAAGGTGGAAGAGGGTTGAAGGGGGTGAGGGAAAAATGAGGAAATGCTTTCCAGCTCGAGGGCTGGCCCCGATGGCAGGTGGGAGTTTAATTTCGATTAATTGTAATTATAATATTGAAGCGTTATTTTTGCAAAGACATCTAGACGGAGATTGATGTTCTCTCTCTCTCTCTTCTGCTGCTCTTTGCAGACTTTAACTGGGGGTATATCGGTGACAGTAAAAATAACAAATGTTACTTTGTAAAAACCCTTATTAATAAAAGATTTCTTTGATATAAATATTGTTTTATTTAATACTTACACTCCATGGAACCATCTTGTCTGTCAATATATATGCTCACTGTAAGGCATCTACAACATCTGTCGTTGTGAGATCTACGCTTGTATTGTTCTAGGAGGATATGGAAGATATGTATGGTGACTGGTTTGTGAAAATCCTGGGATTGGATCAGTAATGACGTTCTTAGAAAGTCTCTTTCTGAGGATGGAGTCTCTTTCTTCATGAGGATATGGAGAGATATTGGTGTACTGGGACTGAATAGTTCCCAGATTAGTTCTTTGAGCAAGCTTGTAAGAATTTTTGGGCTTTTGGGAGACAAGTGACCGTGGTGATCAGCGATACGTTGATACCACTCCTTTTTTTAAATACTCTTTCCTCATCATCTTTCGCTCAACCTTCACAATTTCTATCATCCAGCATACAGCATTCACCTACATTATATTAACGCATCGCCTTCTATCCCACGCCACACTTCCTGTTAAACAGTTTTGTGATGCATCAGCTGCGTTCCGGGAGAAGCGGATTTAGAGAATTGGGAGTGATCGGAGTATGGACGCTGGGGCGTTAGTGAAGACTACACTTGCATAGAAGAATAAGAACTCTTCATAAAAATGACATTGTAAACTATTTAAAATTTAGCACGAATAAAAAGAGATATACAATTAAATAAAAACTTAAACATATTTTTTTTCACAGCCTTTATTGACAATATATTTTTAACAACACAATAAAACTAAACATTTCAAATTTAACACAATAATAACAATTATTCATCAACTTTAAAAAATTCAAAAAATACTATTACATATCTACATACATAAACACGCATCCAATTCTTTTATTTCTAGCCCGTGTATAAAATAAATATCCTTAGACTTTTGTCTTTGTCTGATTTTTTGTTTCTTGTCGTTGACGAAACAACCCACTCGTATTCCAGTCGGGGTATTCCCCTAATTTGTTTTTCGTTTTGGTATTATTCTGTACAAATTTATATTGATAACAAAATTTATTTATTTATTTCACATTTAATCAATAAATAAAGAGATGATTCTGAAGTATGACGCATTTAAATAGAAAAAATAACTAAAGTTGTATTGTATTGTTTCGTAAGATGTTAATGCTGTTAGCCATAAGGCTTTTACAGATTCTTTGGTCAAGAATTGAACTAAAAAACTAAGGCATCGTATTTCAAAGCCTGCATATGACACTCTGACGAAGGTGAAATAGGTTTATCTGATCATGTGAATGTAAAGTAACAAAGTTATTTTTTTATTTAAATGCGACTGGACTATACCTTGGCAAAACAACGTCTAACGGCATCATCTTATCGGGTGGCATATCCCGACAGACTGATGCCAAGTATAGGCCTTCTCAAAAAGATAGCAACAATGACCAGTCTTCCGCTGTCAGTCCACCAAGGGAAGAGCCTGCCACATCTATCAGCTCGCGGATGCCACTCAAAAACCTTTCAGCACCAATGGCTATCAGCTCACGCCACTTCAGAGGAGCAACTCTTCGAGCTATGTCGGTAAATTCTCTAGTACTTTTTACACATTTCATTATTATTACTATTACATTATTTTTAATTTAATATTCACTTGCATAACAAATGGACGTCACAGTAACAACATTCGTATAGACTTTTTAAACGGTTTTATTTAGTTCGACCCGTACGGAATTTATTTGGGTCAAAATTAGAAATTGAAATTTAAGCACCTTCCCGTTGTCAGATTGATCTGAAATTTGGTACACACATTTAATTTAGATGACAATACAATATAATAAAATCAATAACATTATAAATCTAAGATGGCCGCCGATACAAAATGGCGGATTACATATTTTTCCCTAACCCCCTCAATATGGGTATCAAATGAAAGGCCTACACTAGTAAAACACCATGGTTATGTCAAAATTTAAAATTCAAGATGGACGCCGTTCCAATATGGCGGACTAGGTACATATTTTTCCACAACCACCACAATATGGGTATCAAAAAACCGTTTAACTTAAAAGTTTTTTAAATGTTTTTATATTTATATACGTTCTTGTACATAAACGTACATGCGCGACATGCGTCCAGTATTCCAAAATTAAAATAACGAAAAACCAATGACATTAAGATGACAGATGTCAGTTATTCCTGTTCTCTACTTAAGTTACTAAGTCTGTATATTTCATAGGCACTTGCACTTAATTAAATGTAAACAAGATTCAAATGGCTAACTTGATATAAAAACAACCTAAATTGTCCGGTACCAAAAACCTTTAAGATAATCAACGGAGAATATTATGAGGCAAAATTAAACAGCACGATAGTATACCGGACAATTCATAACAGCAACTATGCTGTATATTTTGCCGACTAACACTTCTTTTCAACATGGCAGATAAATGAAATTCATTTTATTAACTAAAATCTTTCGGGAAACATAAATATATTTTGTTTCAAGTAAATAGTAAGAATTACTTAAGTAAGTATTGGTCTATAATTAAAATATACATGGTATATTTCAAATACATATGAAAAAAAAAAACAAAAACGCTAAAAGACGAGACAATACATATCGTGTGTATTACACCATTACCATTATAGATAAAATATAAATAATTATAACACAATTATAAAAGTGTATGAAATAGAAAATTGATTTCTGTAAGTAAAGGGTTTTTACATGACATATATTAAATTACAGTACCCGGCGATAAATATTGCACATCGACTTTTGGAAAGAAACAATCGGCTAATTTCTGTCGCATGTCTGACAAAACGTTACGTAGGTAGTGTGCGACAGGGATAACGCTCAAGGAAGCCGAAATTAGCCGATTGTCTCTTTCCTTTTGTTTATCGCCGGGTACTGTAATATATTGATCACTTTTTTTTAATTTTATAGGTCTATTAGGCAGGGCTGCCAGTTATTTATATAACTATTATAATGTTATTTGAATAAGTTCATAAATAACAAGACTTATACACATACATATACAGAATTATTTTAAACAGTTGTAAAAGATTTTAATAAGCACATTTGCTGTCAATATAAAGCGTTTAAAGCTTTTACTACATTTAAATCATCCTATAAACCAGTGCTTCGCAACCTTTTCTCATCTACGGCACACTAAAATCTTTGCTAGATTTTTGCGACACACAGAAAGCTAAATTCGAGAGACGAGTGAACGTGACGTGCTACTGTATCTCAAATGTAAAATATGTATAATGAAAAATTATTAAATTTTAATTTATTCATTTTAACACGTTCACTGCGGGCCCAATTTTGAAGAACTTTCAGCTGGTGCGGCTGAGGTCGAATCAGCCTCAAGCTGAACTTCCTAGTAGTGCGGTTGAGGCCTTTTCTGCCTCATGTTTCAATTATTTTTTTTACAATATTGAGTCAATGCTTCGCAGACATAAAGAAAGCTATATTTGTCTTTGTCATACCTCATACGGTTGAGTGTAAACAGCCGCCGCACTAGAGAGAAAACACGAGTTTTACGCGCCGCACCAGTGCAAAGTCTACCATGAGGCTGAATCGACCTCAAGCCGCAGTGAACGTGTTAACAGCGGCACATTTGTATCCGACCTACCGCACACCGGTTGCGAAGCACTGGTGTAAATCATATAAGCTAACGTATCAATACTAAAATATGTTTAATAGAGAATATGAGAGCTGCACCTTCGCATGTCGACATTAGTTTTCTCGTTCAATGGCTGCGAACTTCTATAATCCTCGGCTGACCAACCACGAAAACTGTTCTCTATATCCTGAAGAGTTCTGTCCTTTGTCTCTGGTAACACGAAGTAGATGACGATCAAACAGAGCACCACGACAGCAGCATACAAGCAGTAACAGTAGTATAGTCCAATTGCATGATTTAACACGGGGAAACACTTGACCGCGAGGAAGAAATTTAAGGAAAGCGCTAACACACTGATACCTCCACCTAATCCACGATACTCCAATGGAAATATCTCACCAGATATCGCAAAAGGTATTGACGATATACCAATTGTAAGAGAGAACATATATGTCCCAATTAAAAACAAAGGTATCCATTGATTGTCATAAGGCAACAAGGAGTTTTCTTTGCAATACGCATACGCTGCTTTCCCGAGGTAAGACAAAACACAAACAGAAGCACTACTAAATAACAGAGTCCTCCTTTTCATTGTCTTCATCAGAAACACAGCCAGGATGTTGCAGATGAGTCTTTCAACGTCCAACGCCACCATTATCAGTTTAGCGTTCGCCTCCGGTCCAACCAGCTGGTGAACAATGTCCATCACGTAAGAACTGATCACGTTGATTCCGGCAAATTGGAACATCGTATACAAGAGGAACATGATGATAATTGGTTTATAAAATTGTGGTTTTTTTGATGTGCTGCATACGTATGTAAAAAATCCTTTAATCTTGTCAGAAAAGGGTAGACTTTGTTCGGCGATGCTAGATTTCCTTGCTGTTTTCTGCGCCGCTATCAAGTCTTCCAATTCCATCTCTTGCGTTCTATTACGACCTCTTAGCCAATAGAATATCTCGCTTCCCTCTTCATAACGACCTTTGGAGATCAACCAGGATGGGGACTCCGGTGCGTAGATGATTAAAATCAAACTGGTGAAGGTGATAAAGGAACAGATCAACGCGTTCTGTTGCCAGTCGAAATAAGTTCCCAATGCGTGTGTAAACATCACCCCTATTGTCAGAGACAGGGAGATGCTGGTGAGGAATGCGCCTCTGTTTTTCGGGTCAGTCATTTCACCGATGATAATAGATCCAAGTGGACCTAACATGCCCATGGCAACACCCTGTAGAAATCTCGCGATGATTAAACCCGCAACGTTGTTCACCATGAGAAGCATGAACCAGCCTGTCATGCTTGGCAAGATTGTGACAAGATGCGATTTCTTCCTGCCCAGTGTGTCCATCAGTGGGGTTATAATCATGTTGCCCACTATCAAAGCGAATCCTATGATAGATGCTGAAAGATAAAAATTTAAATGATAATAAAAATATCTTAGTTACTAGTTAAATTAAATTAACAACTGAATAATAGTAACTATATGAATCTATTTACACTTTAAAAGGTTTGTATATTAGTGCACTTAAAGCCTTTTTTATGGCCCACTGTTACTGGGGGCCTCTAGTAGGGTGTACGTATCTTATTTTTGGGAATAGAACTTTTTCGTCTTTAATAATTTTTTCATATATCTTTTTATTGTCATTCTCTTCTATCGATCTTCATATTATCATTCATTCATTCTTTATCATACATCACAAAATTTTATATTCTTATTTATTCTTTATTTCTTTTTTTGCGTCGCCTCTCGTCGTCTCCCCAATTCA
The DNA here is from genome assembly GCF_028537555.1 of Battus philenor. Lineage (NCBI taxonomy): Eukaryota > Metazoa > Arthropoda > Insecta > Lepidoptera > Papilionidae > Battus > Battus philenor. Next base: position 10,493,906 of record NW_027181689.1, on the reverse strand, counting down.
TCACATTGTTTTCTTTTGATTTTCATTTTAACAAACATCATTCAATGCAAACATCATCAAAGTGTATGTTGAAATAAAAAATTGTAGCAACCGTATATGTCTCTTCGGTTGCAGGATTTCTAAACAAAATTTCGGACATTTCATTTCAATCTATTTCTTGTTAACGTGTCAACGTACTTTATATTTAATTTGACGATAATTTATAGAAAACCTTGTAAATTATAAATATATAGGTATAGCTCTAGGGTAAAAACACTAGAATTAACTTCTAAAACTTTAATTAATACAACTGCTGAACAACTTTCCTTAATCAAAACAAAAACTGTCATCTGTCAAAATTTACCAGACGTCATTAGATTTTTTTTAATTGTTGCAGCTAAAACTAAACACTTCCACATATGTATATATACATTTATAGAAGTTTTCATATGTATTGACTCACCACTATATTAAAGACCTTGAAATTTAGAGAATTAAAATTTAGTAGGAATATTTATTTCGACAAACTTAATTCCGCTAAGATGGGAAATTATGAAACTTTACCTGCAAGGGGACGTTTATTTAATTTACAAAACATGCGGTGGACAGATAGTCATATATATATAAATGTACATATATATATATATATATATATATGTACAAATATATATATATTTGTATATCACCTACTTCAGTTACTGTCAAATGTATAAAATGGTCACCGCACAATTCTCACGAAGTTCTATCTGTGATAAATAAAAGATATCTCACCTATCCATGACTCCTCACTGTGGGTTGCAACGATGGGCGAATCTTCACGCCGCAGTGCCGGAATGAGGACAGCAGAGTAGCCAACCACGGCACCATGCCCCGCGATGTTCAGCGCCACACTCGCCGTCACGAAGCACTGAATTTTTTAACAAAACCATCACATACACGGACATACTCGTATGACATTTTTTTTTGGCCCCCGCTATTGGAGCCTCTCGTACCCCCTATCTGGAGTGGGACAGAGACTTTTTGTTTTAATTTATTTAGGTTTTCACAATCTTTTATAATTTTCTTACTCTTCAATTATACATCTTAAGATCTTTCATTCGGTTTTCTTCCACATTTCTTCTTTCATTCGCTCTGTGACCTTTCATTCCTCTCTCGTTACACATTAACATTTTGTAATTTTATTTCTGTTTATTTACATTTTTTTTTCGCTTCACATTAATATAACATTATATCACATATCATGTTAACATTTCATATTTTCTATTAACATTTGTATTAATTTTCTTTGACTTTTATTTTTTTAATTACTTTTATAATTATTTCTTTGCAGTATGAGAGGAAGTCGTCTTTGGTCTCTTTTTCGCTTATCAGGGAGGCTATTGACTCCTCCCTGATTTCCCCGTATGACATTACATGACATGCTATACATTTTAAAATTATTATAAACCATAATTTTCAAATAAAAACCTTTACATACATATGTTTCGTGTGGGAAATGATTATTGTAAATAGTAAATAATTATTTCAGTTTCGATTTTTATTTTAGTTTCTTCTTTCGTGCTTCATATTTTCTTATGTTCATCATCTTTCGTTCATAATGTCTGTCACTCTTTACATTCTTTGCATTTCATTCAGACTTCTTCTTATTCCCAAGACATCACAGACTTTTTTTGTAACCATTATAGACTTGGTTACAGGTTTCCGACTTTGATCCATATCTTGTATTTATTTTGATCTCTTTAGTAAACAACTATATTAATTACAAATTTTATCTCAATTTTTATTAATGAATCACAGTATTCAGATCTTACCCTACCTTGCCTTACGTAACTAAGTCTTATTACTATTACGTTCCGTCCTATTGTTTTGCAATCTTAGGAATATGGGGCGATGTTTTTCGTCACCGATCAGGAAGGCGATGTAACTTGCTTCAATCCTTTCCTTGCTGTGTCTCCCAGACCGACCGGATTCATAAAATACGAATAAATATTATGTATACATAGGTATAAATAGAAATAAATAAAAAAATATATTTGTATGTATATTTTAAGTTCACGGACTCTTCTGCACCGTGAACATAGTTCCAATGAAGCTGTTTAAGCCTCCGAGCTAACAGCATCATCTTTAACCGAAATCAATGAAGTATATATATAAAAATATAAATGAATCATCATTACAAACTCATTATGGTTTCAAGGAAAACAAAGTTGCATTTAAACAGCTTATTATCAATTCAGTTAAGGCCTTTTGAAACGAACACCTTCAGTAATGAAGAAATTATTGAAAGTTATGTATAGTCCTTCACGATCTTTTCCTACCACCACCAACTTTCCTTTGCCAGGTTTGCTTTGGGCGGCCACGTCTTCGCTTTCCTTCAGGATTCCATTCTAGGGCTTGCCTCGATAAGTGATCAGATTCCTTTCGGAGCATGTGGCCTGTCCAGTTCCACTTGCGGCGTTTGATCACTGCAGAAGTGAAGGCAGTTGGAATGGCGTGGAGCGAAGTAAAGCGCGAGGTTCAAGACCGCTCGGGATAGCGAAGTACTATCGACGCCTTCTGCCCCATCTCGAGGACATAGGAATAATTGAATGAATGACCACCTTTCCTTCCTGCGCCTGCTTGCTGCGCACCTGCGCCGATGCTTAATCAACATTATAAATTAAAACGTTATCAGTTCTCCTGTAAGTACATTTTAAAACTTTATATTTCGTGTACAATGTACACGTGTGTTATATGGCAGCAAAAATTAATAATATCATTAATAGATACTAATCAAAGTTTAATCATTTCTATTTTATCTAGTTCTCTTGTCACACATACATTGGAATTTTTCTATGATCTAAATCTATTCAGTAATTATTTTTGCACTTTGAACGTGTAGAGGCAAAACAAGTAGTATTACTTCCACTAGCTTTAATAAAAGAAACCTGTGCTTAAACTTATTTTAATAGAATAAACCTAATTTTGTACTAACATATAACCTATTTCTTCTTTAAATGGATTGCCAGTTTCGGTTGCAGCAAGAGGTCGAAGAAAGGAACATCGTATCATTTATGGACAACAAGGAGAGTCGCAGTGCTTTTCTAGAATACTGCAGAAGGGTCAAAGAAGAGACCATTGAAAGGAAGAAATAGGCAAAAAAAACTAGTCAAGTAACTATAATACTAATCAAAATAAATACCTAAATTAGTGATAAATGCAGTGTGAAAACTGAAGAGTAAAAATTAAATTATTAATGAATGTAAATATAAGGATAAAGTAAACAAAGAATTAAAAGTAAAGCAGTCAAAATGTAAACCTTTAATACTCTGGTGTGGTGGCGACGAAAGTGGGATTATAAATGAAAGGAATGAATGAATTTGGAAGGAATAAATGACATTGACAAGGAAAAAAAGATGACAACGCGAATAATATAATGAAATGATAGGGGAAATACGAAAGACCCTTAAAGATGGGTTCAGTTATAAAAAAACTTTCTTTTTATTATACAAATATACAGTTGAGAAAATGACACTACAATTAAGTTGAGGAACTACACATAAAAAGTTCACATGGACCAAATAAACAATTGGACTGCATAAAAATCAAAAAAAAATTATTTTGACTAGTACTCTTTTTTCTCGGTATTCGTTTTAGGGATAACTCGTGCTCCACTACCATGTGTAACCAGGGTCATACTTCTTCTTCTTTTCAGCCGATGGACGTCCAATGCAAAGCATAGGCCACACTATCGATCTTAACTTTGTCGTCGTTACACCCAGAGTGGGGCTTACCCACGTTGCGTCTACCATTTCTAGGTCGCTATTTAAAATACCTTGGGACTTACACCAACGGCCGCACGTGCGATGTGCACCGTTCACATATATGCGGCGATTAATCATACAATATTTGATAAGTAAGAAAAGGATCAATATTTAGCCACTTCCGCACATGAAGTGGTAGTCGTGCAACAAAGTGCACCGCCCGCCAGCCCGCTGACAAATGCGCATGCGGCAAACAATGCGAACTACACAACTGCCACCGTCAAATCACTCAACGCGTGTTTCACCCCTCCACGGGGCATCTTCAGGAGTTATGTTACAACGTTTAGTGCCAAACACAGAGTGACATATTTGATAAAACTTACAAACTTAAATGCACAAAATATAATAAAATAATAAGTTGTATAATAGTAAGTAATATAAGTAAATGTTGTGCTAAATAAACATTTAATTTCACTTCTTATTGAAATAAATATACAATGAGATAGAATCCTCCTATAACTCTTTAAGATATAATCACAGGTAAGAACACATAATAGAAAAACGGATCGTACTGTAGTTTAAAAAAATAGAATGTAAAAATCAAGGTCCACATGTATATATAACAGTTGATCTCATCATAAAACGCCTTGACCAAAATTATACAGTTGATTATCTACCAGAGATAGCAGTACGATTTTACAGAGTTGTTTTCTGCGTCTTGTCCGTCGTTATCAGGAATGTCAATGGGTAAATGGTCAGATATACACGTATTTATCAATAACATCTCCACAATGTTTCAATGATTATTCATTTAAGCCTTTGTCCTTTGGGCAAATCGATAACAATCCTTATTGGAGTGTACTCAAAGTTTTAATCTTATGATACAAATCGAGCTGTGGTTGGTTGAGAAATAAACATTTTTTTATATGTCAATTAAATTATATATTTAATGGAATCAGGCGTTACATTGCAGAAGTCCATCCTAAGTAAGAAAAGGACCAATATTTAGCCACTTCCGCATATGCAGTGGTAGTCGTGCAACAAAGTGCACCGCCAGCCCGTTGATAAATGCGTATGCGGCAAACAATGCGAATCACACAACCGCCACCGCCAAATTACTCAACACGTGTTTCACCCCTCCACGGGGCATCTTCAAGAGTTATGTTACACCGATTAGTGCCAACTTGTCAATTTTCTTTTCTTAAATAAATTACAGTATCATTTAATATAAACAAAAACTGTGTGCTGCAGTTTCAACATCAACTTCTTTCGACCATAACCATATCGTCATCACACCTACTGTCATTTTAGACAAGCATATCTTCAAACAACCAGTCGATATATCTGCGAATTCTTTCGCAACAACTAAGTAGAAATTCCACATAACCCTGTCCTGTTACCAGAGTTATATCTTGAACACCTTGAGAACTTCTCCCAGGTTATTAGTTCAAGACATTTTCGCCACACGTACAACTATCCCAAAATATTATGACAACATTTTTCTTTTACAAGTCAAGACCGCTTCGATGACCACTCCTGCGCCGCCCGCCCTGCGACTTGGTCCACCTAGTGGTTCTACTCACGCCGCGTCTACCTACTTGTGATCGCTTCTTCTCAACCTTTCGTCACCAAAACTATTCTTTATTTAAAGTTGGTCGTTTTACTCAACCTTTCGTAACCAAAACTACTCATTATTAATAGTTGGTCATTTCATCTATATTACTTATGTGTTGTTACAATACAACAGTTGAATTGGAGTCGTCCTTTCCATTATCTTTAGTTTCAATGCCTTTTAATGTTTGCTTTGCAATATTAAGAACAATATAAAGAAAACTCGCATGTAATCAACTTCATTATCGTATTATTATCAATTGTAGCGCGCTAATCTCAATAGATCCTAATGTAAGATAAACCGTATCGTACCAAGGATTACATTAATTGTTGTTCTTTGTGTTTTTTTCTGTAGATTTCAACGACAGTAGGAACATATGAATCAAAACGTATTAACATTTATCATTATCACTCATGTCGATACATATATATTTAAAACTGATATTCTTGCAGTCGAGTCAAAATATATCTATAATAATGTATCGTTTGTCCGCAATGACAAACACAATTGTTAATATATTAAATTAGATGTTGTCGATGCTCATAGGAAGCTAATTATTGTCGCGCATCTATAAAACTGTATTTGTAAAGAGCAACTATTAAGTTTCTCGCCGGCTCTCAGCAGAACTGCCTTCCGAGCTGGTGGAAGCTTCCTGTAGGGACAAATGCCGATGTTTTATGTTGATTGACAATCCCAAAGTGCTTGTAACAGCCAATTCGAATAAAGGATATTGTGATTTTGATTTAATTATTTAAAAAATTACTTCAATTACACACAAAAATCGAAATAACGAAAAAAGAAACCCAGAAATAAACCCCCTTCCAGCCGGTCTTGTTGGAAATCTATGGGGAGGTCCATGACGAACACAGAAAGACCCATAGTTGATGACCCAATGTTGATGATGATAAAGAAATGTACAATCTTGGGTCTAATTACTCGAAGCTATTTCTTACAGACTACTATATTTTGAAAACATAAAGACAGGTAGCGGGTAGTCGAAAGTGCACGACGATTGTACGAAACAGTTTATATAATGTTATATATATATATATATATATATATATATGTATATATATATATATGTATATATATATATATATATATATATGTATATATATATATATATATATATATAGTAATTAGACGTTGTACGACAAGGTTGTACGTTTCTTCATCATCATTAACATTGGGTCATTAGTTATGGGTCTTTCAGTGATTGACATGGACCTCCCCATAAATTTCTAACAAGACTGGCTGGAAGGGGATTTATTCTTGGGTTTTTTTTATTATTTCGATTTTAGTGTAATTGAAATAGTTTTTTAAATAATCAAATCCAAATCACAACATTCTTTATTCGAATTGGCTGTTACAAGCACTTTGGGATCGTCAATCAACATAAAACATCGGTATTGTTGTCCCTACAGGAAGCTACTTCTAGCTCGGAAGGCAGTTCTGCTGAGAGCAGGCGAGAAACTCAACAGTTGCTCTTTACAAATATAGTTACAAATATGAATACAAAAATACATTTACTTTTATACATGCATGTATAGCTATATTTAATTATATATTAATAATAAATATATTGAAATTAGTATTATTATTATATATAATTAGTAGGTAGCCTAGCGATAGACGACAGATATGCAAACCTAGTTCGCGGGTTCGCTTCCTAAAAAACGATCTAAACCTTGTGTTTCAATTATATAGGATTGCCACTGCCCACAAACAAGTTGCCAGAGCATGGGCAGCTGCATACCATAATAACACTGCAATGGCCAACCTGTCTGCCAAGCTCTTATGGTATATCTCCATATATATCTCTGGGGAAAAATGCCATGCAGTAGTCGCATATTGACTTAAACGAAGAAATTTAAATTCATATTTATTAATATAAAATATATACGTTGCAGTATGTAATTATAAAATTTTACTTCACCAATAAAATGTGCTAAATCAGAAACAAATAATTATCATATCAACTTCGCATTGAACTATATCTTTTGAAATGATTATTTTATATCATACTTATTAGAAATAGTCAATATAATCAATAGAATATTACAATGATTTTTGATATTTAAAATTCTGTATGGCATACATTTACTTGTTTTAATTTTTTTTTTATTGTCTATTTTCACTTCTGATATTTTATTAACATCATTTTGAAATGAAAATGAATACCGCATTTAGGATATAAAAGTAGACATGATTATAAAGGCGTTTTTAGTTTGTGGTATGCTTTTTTAAAACCAGGTGTGCGTTATGGGACCTAATCCATTCTAATATGTCGCGCAAAAGCAATGTCGTAATGTGAAATTATTACTTGTCCTAATTATTTTTGTACATATATATATATATATATATATATATGTTATCTACATCATATATGTCAAAGCACAGTGACATTTGGCGCCATTTTTAAAAGTTAAGGCGCATTTACATTATGACATTACTTATGCGCCACGTGTTAGTTTCTATGAAATAGATACGTTTACCATTCTTATGATATTCATAAGTGGTTACAGTGCATGTTCCAAAATCGATAATAGCATTAATAAATGTATAGGTTACCCTTAGCTAATATACAGGATGATTGGTTATAGATGCAAAAGCTTCAAAAAATAATTTAAATATTATCAGTATATAATTAATTTTATTTGAAGGAAATAAATAATAAATTATTAAGTGAAATTATAATAAATTGAATTTTTCATTTTGAAATATCTATTATTATTTTTTTTCAAAAACTAGGATTAGATACCCTTTTATTAAAAATTACATTTAAAATACTAAATGCCTGTCCACTGCAGCCCACTGTGAGAAATACTCGTATATAAAACTTCCTGCGACCTCTGTCTTTATCTCACCTCGTCCCGTTCATTTACTGTCAATTAATGTAAGATTTATCTTATCCTATAATCAATCATATCCTATAATAATTGAACTAATAAACAACGTCATTACATTATTTATCATACTATATATTTAAATATAATCATTTTTTGACTACCTGTTCCTGCAAACTGTACTGCCAGGAGTTATTGTCTTGTCACTTTGAATAGAAAAAATAAATTGATGTGACATATTTTATACGCTTTAGCTCATTATATACAGGATTGTTACAATTAAGTGTAGCATCAAAGCCTTTTACTTTCAAATAAGCTTACATCCACTACTTAAAAGATTTTATACGATTAAAATTATATATAGTAAATACTCATCCAATATTTTTAATGCAAATATCAAAAATACATTAAAAAAAACTTTTAAATTAAACGGTTTTTTGATACCCATATTGTGGTGGTTGTGGAAAAATATGTACCTAGTCCGCCATATTGGAACGGCGTCCATCTTGAATTTTAAATTTTGACATAATCATCGTGTTTTACTAGTGTAGCCTTTCATTTGATACCCATATTGAGGGGGTTAAGGAAAAATACGTAATCCGCCATTTTGTATCGGCGGCCATCTTAGATTTATAATGTTATTGATTTTATTATATTGTATTGTCATCTAAATTAAATGTGTGTACCAAATTTCAGATCAATCTGACAACGAGAAGGTGCTTAAATTTCAATTTCTAATTTTGACCCAAATAAACAAATTCCGTACGGGTCGAACTAAATAAAACCGTTTAAAAACAGTTATTCCGTACATATTACGTAATCATATAACTTTCTGTTATCTTGTACAAATACACGTTATAAAACATCTTTACAAAAGTACTTTCGTTTCAAATCTAATCAAAAACGACTTTATCTTTTAAGTACCTAGTAACTAGATTTCACAGAAGGTCGCAATTTTTTTTTGTCATTGTCTGACTATTGAACCACATGTTCGATGTTTCATAGTGTATTTGTAAAATTATATTATTCTATCTAAGAATACTATACTGGTGTTAATGTGTGGAATTAAATGTCGATGCTCTTAGGAAGCTAATTATTGTCGCGCGCTCTTTTTAAAACTATACATGTAAAGAGCAACTGTTGAGTTTCTCGCCGGCTCTTCTTGGCAAAATTGCCTTTCGTGCCTGTGGTAGACGATTCTAAATCGTTCGTAACATCCTATTCGAATAAAGAACATTTCAATTTTGATTTTATTAACACTGTAAGTTTGAATATTTTTTAATTTAAATTTATTTAACAAAATTAATATTAATTTTCTACATAATCTTTAATTCTAGAATGTATTTATTGTCTCGTAGTAGTAGAGACTGCAAGTTGAAGAGGCAATAATCAGTCTATATATCGCGCTGAACAGATGGATGCTGCCTGAAAGTTCTGGACTGCAGATAAACCTGAATGCAGGGCTGTTCTAAACGGTTCTTCTCGAAATCTATGGTCGTAGCCTAGGTCTAAAGCTGGACGGTCTACATGACGGTGTGATGTCCAACTTGTTCTACGCTGCTCTGGTCTTGGTTTCCGCTTAAGAACCTGTTTTGCGTCATGTGACCTATCATCTGCCTCTAGTTTGTAGGCTAATTTGTAACCAAAGTGGAACAAATTTATCCGCCGCATTTATCACCGCGACTTATTTAGGTTGTTTAATTATATAGATATTTTAATGTATAGGAATAAAATTCAATGGTTTCAGAATTAATAGATAACGTAATGATAATATAGAAAAAAGTTAGTTCACACTTTGTGCATTAATAATATAGGATTGCCTTTGCTCACAAACAAGTTTCATGAGGTTGAGCAAAAGCGTCCTCATCGTACCAGAATATCAAACAGCGATCGCCAACTCGTCTGCCAAGCGTGGCAATTATGGTACATTCCAATGTAGAAATCTTTGTGGTAAGCCTATGCTTTGTATTTGATGTATGTTTGCTAAAACTACTATCCGGAAACTTTTAAATATTAACAGAACTTCGAGTGATGATAATGCTAGCAGGAATGATAAAAGTAGGACAGACAGAACTGTAAGTGATACAGCACTTTTATAAACAAGCTATCACACATTATCAAGTGAACACATCTCATGTAGTCACTTTCACGTTGCTATTTACGATCACTAATCCAAAAGTTTGTTTTCTAATAGATTCTACGTCGTTACGATATTATCTAGATCTACATTCTAGATAGAATAAAATAAAAAATTCAAAATAACTTTATTCAAATAGATATTAATATGATCTTTTGAATTGTCGATTATTTTAACATTAAAATCAGTAAGCTACCACCGACTCGCAGCGCTGTCTGAAAGAATCCGGATGGAAACTCAAAAGTTGCTCTTTCAAATGAAGTTCAACAATTTTTGATGTGTATATTATAACAGTCATGTAAATGATTCAACAGATCACATTCCACACATTACGATCTACTAAAAACTCTTGAATGCGAATAAGGTTTATTTTAGATTTAAAGATAAAACTGGAGGGCTATGATATCTTTTGAAATATACCTTCCTAAACAGATCCCCCCTTGATCAGAGTAAATGTATTTATTATAGATGATAAAATGTAATGTTGTATATGTATACATAGGCCTTTCGAAATCGTTAATAGTCTATAAGAGGTGTGAATAGGTGGTTTGCAACCTTTACTAATATAGCGAACATTTTTTCTACATAAATTTAGTTGCCAGTTCTATCATCGATGAAACATTTTTTCATTTTTTCATTCATTTGTCGAAGAAAATCAAGTCTTAAATCCTTCTAACCGTATTTATAAAAAAATTAAAATAGGCATTTTTTTTAACTCTTATTGTATCAAATATATATTCACAACGTGTAGTGAAGATAGAAAAAAGTAAATAATTATTTTTTAAAATTTCATTTAGACCTCGTGTCTGTCGTTTATATGTCCATTGTTTTAATATAAGAGTATCGAAACATTCAATCGTCACCATCATTTTAGCAATGTGACGTCCACCGCTGGACATGGCCTCCACCAGAGATTTTGAGACCGGTTGAAAGCGACCTCTAGCGTCTTGTGTACTTTAAGAAAGTGTTCTGTTCAAATTCTAGACGAACCGCCTTACACTGCGCTTGCCTGTCCATATTCTCCGGCCTTTAAAGCCTTCTTTACTAGATGCCTTTCGTTCCTCCTATCGTATTTGGGACAGGGACTTTATTTAGCAATAAAGTTTACATTGTTACTATTTTAATTTCGTCCTCCTCTCTTATGCTACATTCATCACATTATCTCTTTCTCTTCCTTTATTCACAATGTTTACACGCATCGCCGTTCTTCCTTCGTCATATTAGAACGTCATAAGGTTTTAAAGTAGCGAAGGTGAAGCTATATCTCCAGCTGCTATTCGTTCTGCGCAATATGTGGTCTGCTCACCGAAAATTTAACCGACCACGAACCTGATCTTTGAATGGCGCAGAGAAATTTCTAGATCATAGAGAGAGATGATTAATTAAACGACTGTAATTTTGCCAACGTGATGAATAATAATGAGACGACATTCAATAATTCATATTTAAAAGAATTAAAAACATTCAATAATAGAATATAACTTTTTTTTTATTCCAAAACAATTGACATGTGACAGCTGTTATTTAAAATCTTGTCCACAGATAATAATTACAAATGATTTATTTATAAAATTACTAATGTAATGTTCACCACAAAAATATCAGAAGAGTCCATTTTGATTTTGATTGAAATTAGAATCAGATTGAACTCATAATGCTATCCTTTATCATTCTCAGAATTATAAAGATTCCAAATGTTCCCAACAAACTGAGACGGGGTTTTTTGAGGTTACTTGTATCTTTTATACAATAGAGCAATACATGCAAGCTTTTTAATTTAATTATTTTTAGTCTGTGGTTTTATTCTTATTTGGATATGTCAACGCGATTGTTACAGTTATAAATGTGACAATTAAAAAATTCAACATTAATTGCTGCAACAAAACGCCAAATTGAAAATAATCGCTTATGTTTTTCCGACAAAAATGTTTTTTTTTTTTCAATTGACTTGACAGCGATTCTATCACACTTCGATTCTTTGCACAATGTTCTCCTCATCACTAAAATTCTTAAAGAATCCTTCACGCTATAAAAGGATTTTTATAGCTTTTTATTTAATGATTAAAATAAATATTTATATTTTATAACAGGTGTTATTTTGCGAAAAAATAGGTAAATAAAAAGAAACTTAACATACCTGCCGCATAAATGGCACATATTTCTTTTCGCCTTCATTCATTTTGTCGAACTTTAAACTATAACATATTTTTAGACAGGACAACGATCGACCGAATCCAATACCGAACTGCTGCCTATCTCGATGCTCAAGCGATATCCCGACGATACGATGGTGCTGAAGATTAGATTAGTTGTTATTTGTTCGCTTAATCATTGCAATGATGAGTTGCAGCTGTGACGTAAGCTGTTTAATGATATAAGTCACATTGATGGTGAAAACGCCATCATCCGAAACATAAGATTTACCTCCGAAACATAACATTAGATTTTCGACGTCATCTTTTCATCGTCGAAGACGTAGGCGTCCTCCAAAGATATCTATATCAGGATATAGATATCTATGGAGGCACGGGCAGGCGGGTCGACAATTGCAGTGTGGTACCATAGTACGCAGAACACGCTGCACTTCATCCTCAGGAAACTTATTTGTGACCAGTGCACAAAGTGTAAATAAAGAATATAAGATTGTATGCCAGAAATGGGCGGCAATGAGCGTCCTTACGCAGGATCTACGCAAAAATCGATAAATATAACCACATTTGAGAAAAGTAGAAACCAAAAATCAGATACCTTGATAAAAAGATATATTACTAACGTTCACGATGCTCTCCCTCAAGCTTTAAGATCGAAAGCCGATAGTTCTAGATAGAAGCGTTGCAGGAATTTCTTCCGCCACTTCTTCTGTAGTAAATAGATATCGGTAAAAAAAAACTTTTAAGTTAAACGGTTTTATTTGATACCCATATTGTGGTGGTTGTGGAAAAATATGTACATAGTCCGCCATATTGGAACGGCGTCCATCATGAATTTTTAATTTTGACATAATCATCGTGTTTTACTAGTGTAGCCCTTTCATTTGATACTCATATATATATTGACGGGGTTAAGGAAAAATATGTAATCTGCCATTTTGTATCGGCGGCCATCTTAGATTTATAATGTTATTAATTTTATTATATCGTATTGTCATCTAAATTAAATGTGTGTACCAAATTTCAGATCAATCTGACAACGGGAAGGTACTTAAATTTCAATTTCTAATTTTGACCCAAATAAATTCCGTACGGGTCGAACTAAATAAAACCGTTTAAAAAGTGGTAGTAATGTTCAGTAATACCAATCGACCAAGACGAAGTTCCGCCCTTTCGAGCCTTAACGATGGAACAAGGTTCATCGTTGGAACTCTTGAACCTAGTCCGAGCGTCCGCCTAAGAGATCTAAGACCTGAGCATCCAAATCCGGTGAAATAGTAGTGCATAGCGGCCCGAGTGTCCCCTTCGGGAGCCTTCCAGAATCTGTAAGTAACACTTCGCCAGCAATGTAAGTCCTCTAAAAAGAATAACATCAAAGTAGCTATGAGTTCGACACATCGTATAATGTATAGATAAAAGATAAACAGTATAGTCTACGAATTGAAAAGATCCTGAAAAACATACGTTGTCAGACCATATAAAAGATGGAGAGGTGATATTTCGGAAATCGCAAAAAGTGTCTGGGTAGGGCATCAAAAGATAGGGGTGTATGGAATGCCCTGGGGGAGACCTCAGTCCAAAAAGGGATCCAGATAAAATAAACAAAATACTAAAAACTAACCTTAATGAAATACTAAATATTACGAACAATTTGATTCATCCATATCAGCCGATGCGTCCATTACAAGGCATAAGCTACCCCCAAATATCTCTGTAATGACTAATCTTGCGCTGCCCCCAGCGTCTTGTCGCGATCTTGACTACGTCGTTAGTCCACCTAGTAAAGAGGTCTTACCCCTTTCTCAACTTCTGCAGAATAGTAGCCAAAACAACGATAAATAGTAACAAATGATAAGTAAACAGTGCAATCAAAATGTATATGAGAACTAAATTATAATAGAAATGACTTAAAAATGTAAAAACTAATATTGAAAATAAGAGTACCTACCTACTGTGATATATAAGTGTAAGATGTAAAACTAACCTAAAAAAGCTGTGAGATATATAAATTGTATTTATAGACTAAACTGCAGTAATTGAGGATGAATGAAAGGATATTTGAGCGAAAGAGAAAAATTGACTGATTTATGGAATGAAAGAATAGAATGATAGATATTGAGGAGGGGACAGGGGTATGTGGGATTCCTGCCCACTACCCCCCCCCCCCGGTGGTCACCCTCTGCGCTAAACGGGGGACCGCGGTTTTTCCTCGCGCCGTGCTATTTTTCGATAGATCAGATAGATATTTTCGATAGGTGGAACTAACCTAGTCTAACCTCCCACGCCGCGTCTACAAACGGCTCTGATGGCCACCGGCTGCACGATCGATGGGCAAGTGCCACTTAAGACAATTCTTCTCACTATGTCTGTGACTGGTTGAGCTCTCCATTGCTCTCTGGGTGACCTCCTATAAGGGCTATCGTACGCGTCCACGTTTCCGATTCATATGTCATTACTAAATATTTAAGATTTGAAAATAAATGACTTCATTATTCTCTCCATTAACCTCTTTAAAGCCGTTTCAAATTTTTTACCGTTAATTCTGTACATGTTTACGGATATTTTATTCTACGTTGGAAGCAACGGTTTGAAAATCTAGATGCGTGGTAACGAAATTATATTTAAATGTGTAAAAATAAATACTTTATAGGTTAGGCCTTAACTAAATATAAAAAAGATTCCAATATCAACCATGATATATTACAAACAATCTAAATTACCAGATTTAACAAACTTCTTAAAGAATCAATAGACAATGTTACGTGGCGAAATAAAGTAGTACGTTAATATACTTGAGAATTCAGATCGGCAACTGTTTTTTTATTTCGTCGGCTAACCAGAAGTCAAAATGGATTACGCATTGTTCTCTGATGAGAGTACACTTCTGTTTTCATTAATTTCGTTCAGCCTTCTTGTTATTCATTGTTATGCCTGCCCATTATTTGAACAGTTCGTTGTTTTCCAACGCTGAACTTAATACTGGAACCTGCCTCTCACGAACAATATATCTCCAGAGCAAAATGTAAAAAAGAATTAAAGCCAGTTTGCTATGTAAAATTTATGTTTGACGCTATTCTATGCTTATGTTTGAAAGTGAAGAAATTACTTAAATACCCATTTTAAAAAAATGAATTTGAAATAAAAAATGTAAGAATATACATCTCTTATGATGTACTTATAAAGGAGAGATGAGATATCACAAACTCTCCCCTATTTGTAACATAAATTATAAAAAAATAGTAAAATTAGTTTATAAAAAAGAAATTTTTAGATTTGGGATTAAGAAAAATTAAACATACTTATTAATTAACATGAAGATAATACATAAATGTTTACTTTATCAATTCAGCGCCATCTATGTAATAAGGCATGTTTTAGTTTTTGGTATTGTATCTAGTAATAAATAGATGGCAGTACTGTTCTTTGTAATATGTATTTTGAAGTGTTCAATATAAATTTGTGTCATATTTTACCAGAGGGATTTCGTCAAAAGCTTGTCATCAGGACATCATATCATATGCTTACTTAAGCAGTTTATTATTGATAAGAAATTAAAAACAATATAAAATAAAACCAGTTTGTTTTATTTAATAAACTCAAAGCTACAGTAGGTGATCATTGATAGCCGAATAAATAAAAACAAAAATCAGTCTTATATTAAATGTTAAAAAACATATTCAAGGAATCACAGATATATTTTAAATTAATAAATAGTCTTTGGTAGAATTTTAAACAAACATCGAAGATTTAATCAACTTCTTCCACCGTGGGACCACTTTGCTGGTCGCCGTACATTCCTCCCGGCATACCGCCTGGCATGCCTCCGGGCATTCCTCCCGTGCTTTGTCCTTGGCCATGCATCTTGGACATGAGCGGCGAGCAGACGCGCTGCAGCTCCTTGAGTCGGTGCTCGTACTCCTCGCGCTCGGCGAGCGTGTTGTTGTCCAGCCAGCGCAGCGCATCGTCACACTCCCGGCGCGCCGCGCTCTTGTCACTATCACTCAGCTTGTCGCCCGCCTCATCCACGGCTTGCTTCACCCCAAACGCATAAGATTCTAGCTGGTTACGAGCGGCGACCCTCTGTCGCTGCTTCTCATCTTCGTCCCTGTATCGCTCAGCCTCGGACAGCATGCGGTCGATCTCCGCCTGCGACAGCCGCCCCTTGTCGTTCTTGATCACGATGTTCTTGCTGCGGCCCGTGCTGTTCTCCTTGGCAGACACATTCAGAATGCCGTTTGCGTCTAGGTCGAAGGTCACGTCGATCTTAGGTACGCCTCGCGGAGCCGGCGGGATGCCGGTCAGGTCGAACGTGCCCAGCAGGTTGTTGTCCTTGGTCATCGCACGCTCGCCCTCGTACACCTGGATGGTGACCGCTGGCTGGTTGTCAGAGTAGGTTGTGAAGGTCTGAGACTGCTTGCACGGGATCTTCGAGTTACGTTCGATGATCTTCGTCATGACTCCGCCAGCGGTCTCAATGCCGAGCGACAGCGGTGCCACGTCAACCAGCAACACGTCCTGGATCTTGGAGTGCGACTCTCCGCTGAGAATAGCAGCCTGCACGGCGGCACCGTACGCGACTGCCTCGTCGGGGTTGATGGATAGGTTGAGCTTCTTTCCGCAGAAGAAGTCTTGCAGCAAAGCCTGCACCTTCGGGATGCGCGTGGAGCCGCCTACGAGCACCACATCGTGAATCTGGCTCTTGTCCATCTTCGCGTCACGGAGAGCTTTCTCGACCGGCTCCAGCGTGCCGCGGAACAGGTCCGAGTTGAGCTCCTCGAAGCGCGCGCGGGAGACGCGCGTGTAGAAGTCGATTCCCTCGTAGAGCGCGTCGATCTCGATGGTGGCTTCTGTGCTGGAGGACAGCGTGCGCTTGGCGCGTTCGGCCGCGGTGCGTAGGCGGCGTAAGGCGCGCGGGTTTGCTCGCAGGTCTTTCTTGTACTTGCGCTTGAATTCGTCTGCCAGGTGGTTCACCAGCCTGTTGTCGAAGTCCTCGCCGCCCAAGTGCGTATCGCCCGCAGTTGATTTCACCTCGAACAGAGAGCCCTCGTCGATGCTCAGGATGGACACGTCGAAAGTGCCGCCGCCCAGGTCGAATATCAGCACGTTGCGCTCACCCTTCAGGTTCTTGTCCAGACCGTAGGCCAGCGCGGCGGCCGTGGGCTCGTTGATGATACGCAGCACGTTCAGCCCAGCGATGGCACCCGCGTCCTTCGTGGCCTGACGCTGCGAGTCATTGAAGTACGCCGGCACCGTGATCACGGCGTCTCGCACTGCGGTGCCGAGATATGCCTCCGCGGTCTCTTTCATCTTAGTCAACACCATGCTACTAATCTCCTCTGGCGCAAACCTCTTTGTTTCGCCTTTGAACTCCACCTGGATCTTGGGTTTGCCGCAGTCATTGATCACCTTGAAGGGCCAGTGCTTCATGTCCGCCTGGATCTTTGGATCGTCGAACTTGCGTCCAATCAGCCTCTTGGCATCAAACACCGTGTTGCTGGGGTTGAGCGCCACCTGGTTCTTGGCCGCATCGCCGATCAGTCGCTCTGTGTCGGTGAAGGCCACGTACGAAGGTGTCGTCCTGTTGCCTTGGTCGTTGGCGATGATCTCAACGTTGCCGTGCTGCCACACTCCCACACACGAGTACGTCGTTCCGAGATCAATTCCGATAGCTGGCATATTGTTGTACAATTACGCTTCTTCTTCAGTACTAAATGAATATGTAATCGCTTGTGAAACAACTTCGGTAAACACCGAACTCTTCTCTTCGTTCGCTTTGTATCGCGTTTCAAATATATCTGACTTCCCGCGCCGGCTGCACGGCTTTTATATTCAACGAATAGAATTCTCGAAACATCTCGTAAGTTCGCGAGTCGGCCAATGCGTACGGCGGAGTAAGAAAATTCTAGATATGATAAAACAGTACGACATCATAAAATAGAAAAGGATAGCAACAAATAACATTCTCGAAGCTTCCAGAAACATTGAGATACTCCAAAAATAACCAATCACAAACCAGTATTACTAGAAAGAGACAGAATGCGTTACTGTAAATTAGGGGAATATGCATACCACACGAAGGGTTTTTCCACTGATTTTGGGAAATTAGTAAATATTAATTTGGGTAGCTATCTGTACAGGGCTACTTTTTATGATAGATATAAACTTTGTTCACGATGTAACATTTTGTTTCACATATTTAATACCTAAACATTATCGTAATAGATTACACTTTTACGTTATACCCGTTGATAATATATTGATTTAAATAAACATATAATAATATGTTATAAAAATGTTTATATAACATTTTTATAAAGAATGTATATTTATTAAATTCTAGTGTCACAATGTTAGTCGTCATAGACCTCCAAAACTGCTTGGCTGTTTTTTTTAAATTTTATATGTATATTCAGTAGGTGTGAGAATCGGTCTTAAACTATATTTTTAACCCTAAAGTAATAATGATGGCGCACCCTTAACATTTCATTTTGCACAATTGTTTTTTATTTTTGTTTTTATTGGATTTGGCATAAAATATATAATTAAATTTTTCACTCTCCTACTATTAACCCCTTTTTTCAATAATAATATTAGTACTTCAATAATTTTCTACTCCTGGCGGTCGATAATTGATCACTTATCACATACACGATATAGAATTAAAGGATCGATATTGTTTTAGTTTTATTACTATATTTAATTGTATATAATATTCATATAGGCATAAATTACAGAAATTAAAAAAAGGTTTAGTGTTTTAATATTTTTATGTTCCGTCGTCATTTGCAATATTTTCAGCCTATATGACTCATATACCACACACGCCCCCATATCGTTAATTTTAATCATATATACCCTGGAAATAATTTATGTGGTTAACAAAGTTTGCCGGGTCAGCTATTAAAGTATAATATCTTCTAGACCATAACAAAACAGTTACTTTCTACATTTTATTGTTGTGTAAATTTTTGTTTTTTATATGGCAACAATCGCAAACATGACGCATGCGAAAGAGGAAAATACTACGTGTTACGTTTCGTTCAACGTCTAGAAATTTCCACCCTTCTTTTTTATACGTAGTAGTTTAAAATTTAATTACTATTTTGTTTACTATAGCCAGTTATTTCTGCTTCGTTTATTCTATTGAATTTATTGAAATGGGATATTCTAAATGTGAAATATTTTAATTGTAAAGTTATATTTAGCTTAAAACTGAAAATAATCAGGAGTTTGCTTACGATAAATTGTGAATTATATAAAAAGCACATAAAATCGAATTAAACATTGTTTTATTTTAATGAAAAAAATGTTTTAATTAAATAAAAATATATATTGCACCATAAATAAGTAGCAAACACAGATAACTTAGTTTCTAATATTTGATATTAGATGGCGGTGAAGGTTGCTGTAACTAATCTGTAGAAACGATAGATGGTTCTGGCGATCCATTTTTTATTTTAATTAAATATTAATGAACATGGATTTAAATACTTACATTCAAGTGATGTTTATTTTCGTTATCTTGTAAACAATTTTATAAAACATGTTTTCTTAGGATTTTAGATAAACACGGTGTAAAAAACTGTAGTTCAAACATGGCCTAAGGTTGAAAAAAAAATTATACATTCCAATGTCATTTCAAATTTTATACAGCAATGATTAATTGTTACATGATGTAAAAGGCGTAATATTCAGCTGGTTTGAGACAAAAATATTGGTAAGTTCCCTGAGAGAATTGGATAATTACAAAAATTATCAAAATTATCAGTCGTGCTATTAAAAATCTTTGAACAAATATACAGGGGTGAAATGGATTGGTATCGAAGTTATGTTCTGGACTACGTTTTATCCACCGTTCTCTATTGTTTTTAGTGTATGATATCACGTTGCTAGCCAATTTCGTTTATTTATATCATTAACCACGTGGTTACATCTGCAGTGACCGCTTGTGTGTCAATATTTGCCAGAAGAGTCCATTTTGATGGAAACTAGTATGATTGAACTCCGCTCTTATGGTATCTTTCAAGTTAAATCTATGAGGCTTTTAAATCCGCTGATCTGATGAAAAGACTATAATAAACCGAGAAGTCTTTATTTGTCAACTTCTACTTAATACTGTAGTAGAGCTGTAGTAGAAGTATTTATTCAATATTTATTATTGTATACACTAGGATACATTGAAAAAGTTTATTAATAATAAACAAAAGAGTACAATAGGCGGTCGTACACAAGGCAATGTATTCGTAATACAACTATACTAACTAACTATACAACCATAGTATGGAGATAGTACAAATATAAATAAACATCCATACATATGTCTATAGCACATATACCTGTTATAAATAAGATAATAAAGCTTTATAGTTACGTAAAAAATCCTTTATTCTGTAATGGTATTTTTTACGTTTTTAATTAAAGACCTTAAATTTATTACATAAATTGTAACGTGGACCTATATAATCAGGCGGAAGTCGCTGGAAGCGGCAGTGGAGGTCTTCGTGGTGATCCCAGAGGGAGCCCTATACCTTGGAGTGGTCGTCCAACGGTTGAAAAGAATATGAAGAACGTGGACCTTGAAAAAAGTTTATGGAGGTCGTGTGGATGCCTTCGAAATATGTTTCTAGAGGAATACACCAATACCTCGCTTTACGTCGTTTCGTTTTGCGTTTCTTTCGAAGTTGCGTCGCTGTTACATTAGTACTCATTTTCACTGCGTCGTTAGATTTTCGACGTTACGTTGTTCTGGGTTCGAGGCTTTAATTTTTTTAGATTTTCTTTTTTTTTTTTTCAAAAGATGGCGACACTTTTGTTTCTAATTGCGCCCTGCCACCAAAACTCGGGGATACCCTTTCTGACTAAAAATCAAAATAATTTGAATACAGTTTTATTTTCACTTTTTTTTTTGCTAATTTTGGAGTTCAGTTTAAATTACGTAGTGTGTTGTGATTTTTTAAAAAGTGAACAATAAATTTATATAAATTTTAACGTGTTGTTTCTGGTTACACAAAAGGCATATATATTATTCCAATTTATTTATTGGCAGAGTTATATTATTTGTTTTTTAAATGTTCACTTTGTTCAATTTTCTTTTTAAAAAGTAGTATTTTTGTAACCATGGAACCTATCTTCGATCTTTACATGGTTTGCTATAGAAAATCTTAATTCACTTTGCGGCGTTTCAATTTGCGTCGTGTTTTTTGGAACGTAACCACGACGCATTAAATACATTTTTCGCGATCACATAATCAAAACCTGTCTTTATACGACCTGCAGCACTAGCATTGAATACTGGAATTTTCTATCATTTAGCTAGTAAGGACAGACATAATTTATTATAATTATGTAACTATTTACTACACCTATGATTATTTATCCGTTAATTCATTTCTTTTTCTTTCTCTGTTTATTTATTCTTTCCGAAGCAATTGCGATCCAAATAAGTTTGATGTTTTTATTTATTATTGCAATAAAGTCAGTTCTCGAGTTACAATCACTTCGACTTACGACCTTTCGCACTTACCACGAAAAAATTTCATAATTTTTTTTTTATAAATGTGTCAATTTTTTATAGCTTTCGTCCACAAAATGGCTGGTAAGACCAATGAAAGAAAAAGAAAGGCAGTAAGTAAACTTAGAGATGAAAATAAAATTAATTAAACAGCATGAGTGTGTCAAAACTACTAAAATAATAACAATTGAAAATAAGAGATACAAGCCATTATATTTGCTTATACAATATATACATAATATATTATTTATTTTTGTATGAAATTCGACTTACAACCGAACCCAGTCGAACGAAGTCGAGAACTGACTATATATATATAATATGTCTTATACTTTATTTATTATATGTATATATGCTATATACATATGCATGTATGTTTGAAATTATGTTTTGTACACGTTAACTACGCATTATTTATACTGCTACCTTTTCCATACTATGTCTGTAAGAGATTGCCTCGCGTCATAAGACCGCTCATTGTACTTTTTGTATATTATTATGTATATAAATGTATCTTACCGTGTACAATAAAGAATATGAAATTAATAAATAAATAAAAAATCAAATACTAGAAAAATTGAGGGCGAATATTCTAGGTGTCGTATTCCCAACGAAATCCATGGTGCCAAAGATCGGAACAGCTGTCGCAGATTTATGAAGACTACTCCTAACCTAGGGGATCACGATCCTCAGCAATGAGGAGAACAATGCTAGAAGTAGTTGCATTTATATATAAAGAAGAATAGAAAAAAAATAGAACGATTGTCTAAAATGCAGTACAACTATTCCCCGATTTACACGGTACGTTTTTCCAAATAAGTTTTTTTTGTTTTAATAACTGATTTTATTACCATCTCTCATAATGTAAATATTTCTGCTTCAAACATCGAATCGGCACAAATAGCTTCGGGTGATGAAAGTGAATTCGAACCTTCGATTCCGAAAAAAGGATAAGAGTAATTTCTGACAGCGATAAAGGATAATAAAACACCTTTGGTTTTATTTTTTGTTCTTCTGTTTAATGTATTGTAATTAATTTAAAAAAAACAGTGTTTCTGTAATATGTTATATATTTTAACATGTCAATGCATTTTATTTTTATTTCTGTGTACACCTAAAAATATTGAAAAAAATCACAACTGTTAAATAGTAAAATTATGCATTTTCTGCAAGCTTTTCGATTTACACGGTTTTGACTTGAAATATTTTAATTTTCGATTTACGTTTTTCTCAGGAACGTATCTGCCGTGTAAATCGGGGAATAGGTGTACTTTCATCATTATTTCATCCATAGGTAGTCCGTTTCTGGACCTAGGCCTTCTCCCATAGATTGCCAACAGGACTGGTTGGAAGCGGCCTGCATCCAGCGTCTTCCGATTGACCTTGACGAAGTCATCTGTCACCTTGCTGGTGGACGTATCACGCTGCAATTGCCACCTCGTGGTTTCCACATCAGGATCCCCAGAAGCTACCTGTTCCGCTCGCTATGTACATGACAGACAATATATATAATATTGAACAAAAGATCAATAAGAAAACAAAGTAAGTTTTTAATAAATTTACTGAGAAATCCATTTTCAGCGTATATCAGATTTATTCCGACTTGGCGTTGATTTATGGGACACTCTATAAAAGATGATTTCTAACTGAAGTTACTCTTTTCTATCAGTGAAACAAAAATTAATGCTTATTCATCCCAAATGATTTCTACATTCCTCATCATCATTATGCCGATATCCGCTCTATGCACGGAACAGCCTCCAACAAAATTGTCATGATGGCCAGTCCTGTGCTGTTTGCATCCAACGGCATCCTGGGTCGACGTAGTCGTCACTCGAGAATCTTTCGACACCAACATTAATTTTTACTAAAATTTGATCATTTTACCTATATTATTTCGATATCATACGTTATCAATAAAAGTAGATATATGTAAATAAAATATTGAAAAGAGAAAACATTGTTTGTTTATTTACGTAAAGCTTTAATATCACCTAACTACGCAGTTTGGTATTGATCGAATATAATTCTAGAACCTTCGATGAGCTTCCAACCAATCAGAGAGCTTCTCCCGGGGAAACTTTCCAGGTATTACGTAACAGGTCCACGAAACTATAGGTTGGAAAGAGATGGCGTACATTGTAAAGTCTAGATTTAGGTCACAGTGATGTCCTGTGTAAAAATATTCCCGGTTTTAAAGGAGATCCTATATTAAAAATATTATATTATTTTTTATATCTTTACTCACCATAAAGTTCTCTATTGAATATCTCAGTGTTGCCAATAGTTCGACCATGGTAAATTGACGAAAATATTCATGCATATAAATTTTTATTTATTTATTTATTAAATTTTATTTTAATTTATGAGCACATTTTTATTTTATCTGAATAAATGTTCACCTTTTTGGTAATTAGAGGCGGCTCATCTTAAAAAGAGCTGGTGCAGACTCCGAAGAAAATTATAAATGTAATCTATATTCCGTTATAATACAATGTATCTTTATATTACATTCTTTATATTCTAATATGCTTATATAATAGTTTATTAGATATAAACCACTTTTTAAATTTTTTTACGTTTTTAAAATGTTTTTTGTAAAGATTGGTCAATAAAGCATATTAATAAAGTACAATTAGTGTTAAAAGAGTAACTATTGAGTTGCTTGTCAGGTTGTTCTCATGTGAATTATCATTTCGGACTTGGTAGTAGCATATGGAGAAAATTGAATCCAGTACTATGTAAAAATATATATATACATATATTTAACACGTACTTGTCGGCGTTTGATTCCTATGTAGTCAAAGATGAAGCACGCAGACTCAAGCTACTTATCATCACTTTGACCCTGAAGAGACCTGGGTTATAATTCTCGGGAAATAAAGAATCCGGCAGATCGTTTCATAATCGGGCTGTTCCGATAAGAATCGTTGAATCAAAACTCTTGGTACACCTCCAAGGAAACTTCATAGTGTGAGAGTGGTAGTGGACCGACTTCCCACTCGTCCTATAGAGAAATTTGAATAGTGGGATGAGGTCGTGAAGTACCGCAGAGCCTTGGCCAAAATGAATCCAGTAAAAATTGGCAAGTTTGGTACTCGCCGGCTATGTTTAAGACTTAGAAGTTTATTAAAAACTATATCATTATCACCTATAAGTTGAACAGCAAGAGTCAAGAGGTTCGAGCTGGTAATCAGCCAAGCCATCCCAAAGGTGACAGTAAACACACGTGTTCGTAAGCAACTGACCCTATATGTGTGCATATTCGAAAGAATAAATATATCTTACATTTTTCAAAACCAGAGATTTCTTCCGATTCCAAATCTTAAACCCGTAACAATATTATCATGTTTAATTTATTATAAATTTAAAATGTAAAATTAGGGAGTTATGAAAATACACGTGGTCGTGCTATAGAACATTCTGGAATGATTTAAGCTGAGTGGGAAAGAGAAAGGGGAACATTACAACGGTTTTACTGCTTTTTTGAACTTTTGAACTTTCGACCTTTCGTCTGTGCTACCTTTGATTTATATATTTTTCTTTATTTGCGTAACAATATACTTTCATATTTTGTTCTCTTTCTTAATTTTTTTTAATATTATTAATTCTTGTAAAGCCAAACAACAGTATATGACACATTCTCTTTTTAAAACAATGGCGCAATTGGAGTTCTTAATTCAAAATAGAAACTGTTTTAAAAATATTTATACATACTTCTACTTGTAGTACTCTTTTAATATTTTTGTCTTGTATTTTGTGACAGGTTAGAAATATGATGGTTACCTTCTCGAAGGACTCATCTGAAATGGTTAATTCAAAAATAATAAAAAGGGTTTGGTACTTGCACTGTAAAAGCAGAATGTGGACATGCCCGTTTGCGAGAAGGTTTATATTGTGACGTTTTTCGATTCAATTCAGACGTGATAATATTTGAAGTTGAAAATATGTGTAAAATATTTTTTTTAAAATTTGCTGTAATTGTTCTTTGACTGGAATACATAGTAAACGTTGGCCATTAAAAAAAATTACAACTGATTTAGTCTCCTTTGACGTGACCTTATAATACAGATAAAAAAGTAATAAAGATTCTTAAATTAAAATATAAAAAGCTGAAAAAAAACCTAATTTTTTATTAAGTTTTTTATTTTAATTGTTCAATGACGTAAATTGTAACAAGTTTATAATTTAAGTTGATCAATGGGAATCATAGTGTTCGCCATTTTTAAATACAGCTACAACCAATTATTGGTCTCCTTTGCGGACATTACGTATGTCAGATGGATAAAAAAATATTAAAATCAAAATTTAAATATTGCAAACTGATAATCACGCAGAATTTTTTGTAATTCAGTTTAAAAGTTCTCATTATATTGGAAAAAATGTACCAAATTGCAGCACTATTACGTTATATACTGATTTATATTAGAAATCGCTAGTCCGACTTGCTATATTTAAACAGATTTTTAAGTCAATAGATATATAAATATAAAAGAATACCTTGCACCTATCATCTTAATCACTAGATATTTCTGGACTTTTTTTCGAAATTTATCTACGCTACGAAATTTATTTACGCCGAAGCTTATCTACGCTATGACTTACGCATGTCACCTTTTACGTATTCTAATAGATGAATCAATTCACCTATCACTGAGCAATAGGCCTGGAAGTAAACAAACATTGTTTTAAAGCAACTCGAATTAAAAATTCTAAAATCATGTCGCATTTTCACGTGAATTATTTTTTTAGAAAATGCAATATCGAAAAGGTTCGAAAGTCTGATTTAATTTACCTTAAAAACATTTAGGATAATTCAATTTTCAACATCAGAAATGTAATACGTTCCATCTCACTCTAGCACGCGCGTGTATTGATCCGTTTCCAGAATGTTCGCCGAGAGAAATTTTCCGATTGGTTAAGGTCAGGTCTGAAGGTCGTCGATGTTACTGGAACCTTGAACGCCGGGTATAAAAGGGAGGTCCGGGCTGGTGTACCATCATTACAAACGACGACACAGAACATAGAAGACAATCTAAAAAAGGAAATTTAAAACCAAGCAAGGACTTAGGTCCACGGAGTTGGTGCGAGTGCCCGCCACGCCAGGATGCTGAGGGCGGCAGAGGCGGGCTGCAGACAACTGCCACAGAGGGCCCACTACTGGAACTCACCCAGTAGTGGGCCCAATCGATGAGCACTGAACCAAAAAAAAATTAGTTTATAAGCTAGATAAGGAAAATTAGATACTAAGTTAGACTAGGTAAAGGAAAACTAGGTATATTCAAACATGCCTGAAGTAGTTGCTAATTATTTTAATATTTAATATGTTGAAATTTTTAAACTAAAATTCTATCGCCGTCTTCTTTATGCAAATTTTAAGTTCTTTGAGTTTGGAATAAAAAAAGAAAAAAAAAACTTAAGACGTTTCATTTCGTATTCCTACCTTATTTACTTGATTCGTTTATTAATAACACCAAAAATCCTAGAGCTGATACTTTACCCTTATTAAGTTGAAACGAGCAAGACACTCTTTTCATGGTAAATTACAATTACATTATACACAGTGATAACACAGTACAAAGTAATGACACCTGGTAAAGCCCACTATTAAATATTACACATATTTAAAAACAATATCCTGCTGAATTCCCGGTATCTCAATGAAAGGCTTTGCTCTGATTTCTCTATGAAATAGAATAAGGAACCAGGAGACGTACAAAGGTAGACATGGCACAGTGGATTGGGAAGTTAAAGAACAGTGGCAAGTAATAGCGTGAACTGATATCCACGGTGTCCTTAAAGTTCTAAAGTCCACGGATACGCAAACACAATATAGGGTGTCCACCAAAAAAATGGACAGGCGACCCAATAGTCTTTGAAAGACGCTGACTGAACCGGACCAGTTAAAAATTTAGATTTTAGGCCTGATAATGATATATTACTGAACTGCTCAACACCTCCCATGATTCCACATTAACAACTGGTAATACTTCGATTTATAGATAGAGATGAAATTCCAAAGAATTGACAGGTTTTTTGTTCCTGACACAAGGTGATCAGATAATCTAGACAAGATCACGGGAAGACGCTGTGGGTAGCGTAAGACTGGAGATCATGGCTATCTTAACTGACGTGATAATAAAAATAAAATTAATTAATTCAACATTGGAACTTATTAAATCTATTACATTTTTAACTTTACTCTGCATGGTGTTGTAGTTGTGGACAAGAAGCAAGAATAAACTTCACAACAGCACATCTTTTAATAAAGTTTAATACAGATTTATATATATTCACTTTATCAGATATAGCCTAAATGAAGTCAATATAATCAAGCGACATAACTATCAAGGATTCTAGTCATTCAGATATTCGTTTACTACATGGTTGCACAGACTTATTAAGACTAGGGGCCACTCGGGCAAATCATGAACTGATGGCCGGCCGCCAGAAGTACAGGTAAATAATTTTTTTGGTTTTATTCTGGAATAGAATCCAATATTTTTCGAATGTACGAGAGTATTATTTTTGCTGTCGGCGGGCCACCAGTATTCGACCGGCGGGCCGCGGTCTGTGCATCCATCGTTTACTTAATAAAAAGCATTTTCCATCTTTCACCTTAGTTCGTCGTTTGGTACTTTGTTTTAAAATCTACAAGAATCCTTGGCAGTGATTTCGCTTGATTATTTTAGTTGGATTTGGGCTATATCTGATAAAGTGTATATGTATATATCTATGTTAGACTTTATCAAGAGATATTTTGAAGAGTTTCTTACTGTTTCTTCTCCACAACTATAACACCTTACGAACAAACAAAAAATTGACGATCAATAAGAGTTACGTTAAAAGTTACAATGTTGAATAAATTAACTTTATCTTTATTTTTAATTAACGTTTATTTAAATTTTAAATCCAGTATTAATAAAGAAAAATTAAAATAGGTTTAAGTAATATAGGGTAGACAGACACGGCGGAACACACGCTCAGCAAGTGCTTAGCTTGAGCTAAGTTGCGCCGACAACTCACCAGGAGATGGGAATGGCTTACCATTGCCAGTCTTGCAGGTGACGACTACTTACTAAAGAACCCAAGTAAATGCCAAACACAAATGCCGTAAACACACGTGACCTTGAAGTTGTAAAGATTTTTGTGTACGGTTCTCGGAAATTCTAACCGAGTACTATCTCGAACTTACTAGAACCTTCTCCGTAGTACAAATAGGTGTACTCCCCATGTCGACAGTTCGGTGTTGTTTTACGATTATAAGATTAAGAACTACGATCAGTGATACAAAGTGACTATTTGGTACGTTATAGACAGTGATTTCTTGAGCGATTTGATAGAGAAGTTTGGACTAAG
Source organism: Battus philenor (assembly GCF_028537555.1). Lineage (NCBI taxonomy): Eukaryota > Metazoa > Arthropoda > Insecta > Lepidoptera > Papilionidae > Battus > Battus philenor. The sequence continues at coordinate 10,464,569 of NW_027181689.1, read as the reverse complement.
CGAAAGTATACTTTGAAGTAGGGTGACCATCTGATTTGTGAACAAAGGACTCCTTGAGAACCAGTGGTGTTTTATTCCGAGTCAAAATCCACAGTACGTAACACAATTATATGAATCTATACAGGATGATTGATTATAGATGAAAAAGCTTCGAAGAGTTGAAAGTATAGATAATTTGTCAGCAAAAAGGTTTAAAGTTTTTACACAGATTGCCAATTACTCTGTAATTTCAACACATTGAAATATTACTTTTAATACAACTTCTGGAAATACATACTTTGCGGGAACAGATTTAAAAGAGTTATCTATAATTATTATAATATATAATAGGCTCAGGGTTATTTAGGAAGTTTCGCTCCGAGAATCAGAAATGAGAAGATCCGCGGAAGAATCAAGGTCACCGACGTAGCTCGAAGAATTGCTCGTCTGAAAAGATTTTCGAGTGGTGACCACGAACAGGTAGATTTTTCATTAGGTAGACCGAAGACATAGTTAAGGTTGAGGGAAGTCGCAGGATGCGGTCAAACCAGGACCAGGTCATCGTAGCGATCTGTGCGGAAAGACCTAGGCCTTGCAGTTGAGATTCATCGGCTGGAAGAAGAAGAATATATTTTAAGATAGTATATTTTATCACTGACGTCGCTTGTTCGAATTGGCAGAGAACAGGACAAATCGCTAGCTCAGCTGATGACCGTTGGAGCCAAAAGGTTCTATATTAGCGACCACGAAGCCGTCTTCCGCGAGATTGGGCTTTGGTCCGTCCACCATCCGCTGACGTCAAGTTATGTATTCCAGTTTTCTCTCGGTCAATAACTTAAAGACGAATTCACCAATTTCTTTATAAGTAATATATAATTCATAAATACTATGTTAGTGCGCCTTACATTTGTAATATAGATAAATAAATCGCAAAGGTTGTCTGTATTTCTAGCATCAATTTAAATCCATATAATTCTTATGGTCGATTGTATGTCGCCTGTGTTGAAAAAGCATCAAAATTATTTATTCACGCATCAGATAAAACAACCATAACTATTTCTATTTTATAATAAATCATATATATATAAGCATTCCCTTAAAAACTATGATATTTCAAAGCGCAATTGACAGTTAATTTAAACTGATAGTGTTTGTTGGAAAATTGACTTAAGTCGCAATGAAAACAAGTTCTCTTATGGTCCACATGACTACACAACGCATTAGATCAGAGTTCCCCAAACTTTTTTGTGTCGTAGGCCCCTTGCCATATTTTACCGTGTTGGGTACACCCCCTACTTACCTGATATTGATTTCCTGTAAATTTCTAACTGTAATGAAGTTTAGTGTTAAAAACTTAAAGTAAAATCACATGTTAATTAATACATTTATTAATTAAATTTAAATTAAAACTACTCAAAATAAAATTTTGTGTCTGCTTTGTAAAATATACGTAACATTAAATAAACTATAAATAAAATAACATAATCAATAATTTTTTTACTTCATAGGTACTTTTATAAATAATGTAAATGTTTTGATATTATAAGGTAGTATGATGTAAGTAAATAGGTACTATCAGTGTATGTGTTGAGATCCACTATCGTGGACCCCCATTTTCATTTAATAGACCCCCAAATTTTTTTTCGCTGACGTAGACCCTTGCAGGTTGTCATAGACCCCTAGGGGACGATATAGACCACTTTGGGAATCAGTGCATTAGATGAAACTCGCGTGCAAACAGTGCTATACTGTGTTTAACAGTACGTGTTTAAAATGACAAGTTTATTAAATTTCGAATTGATTTTTTATAGCTAATATAGTACAGCATTTGCATGGACCTGTTTTCTCTTTGTTCTTAATATTATAATCAAAATAACATATTAACATAGAATATATTCTTATATATGTCATTAAAAAGTCGCCTAACCCTATATTTGTTTATGCAGCGTATATAAATTAATTTCAAGTGTATTCGTAACTTTATATATGTTAAGACTTAATTATCCCTTAGTTTAACTACACTAATATTTTATATATATGTATGTATATATCAATAAATAATCTAAGTAAATTTCAATTTCAGAACAAAGAAAAATTGAATAATCTATGAGTTTGAACGTCGACCAATCAGAAAGCTTCCATCTGAGAATATTCTAGAAGCTCTGTCACGAATTGTACACGTTGGAAAGAGACAGATTGCATTGAAGTCTAGAATTTAGGTCATAGGGTGATCTAACGTGAAAACATCCCTTGTTTTGGGAGAAAGCGTTTCAATAAGACGTAGAAATGCATTTTTTGCGAAAAATAGAAAAAAAATTGTGATAAATATAAATAAAACAATAATTGTTAGGGGTTTATGTTAAAAGAAATTATTTACTTTTTTTATTATTAATTACCTGTGATGCAAAAACCTTTAGCAAAAGAAAACTGAGCTTTCAGTTTCTTATTGGAGCATATTATTTAAATTTTCAAATCCCAATCAACCAAAGTATTATTTTTCGTCTGATATCCCTATGACACGTAGCCTATTCTCTTTCCCTTTCTCGCACGTACTTTATTGATCCATTTCCTCCAGCAATAGGAATTTTCCATGAAACGCTCTTATTGGTCAACGCTTAAAGCTCGTCGAAGTTTCTAGAACATCCAGGGTATAAAAGGCCGAACCGTGTTTGTAAAATTCAGTATTATTGAAAACACGAAACAGAGAACAGTCAAAACAAAGAAGTCGAAAACCAAGCCAGGGCTTCGGCCCCAGGGCTGCTACGCGTGTTGCCGGGCCAGGATGCTGGCCAGCGGAGACGGAGTTCGGTGACGAGGCGAAGGGCCCGCCGTCGACTCCTCCTTCTTCTTCTCGACCGCGGGCCCATCGCATTTAGTTTAAGAGCTGTTCAGCATCAAATGCTGCTCAGCGATTTAACATCCAAAGAAAAATAAATAACATCTAATACCCCAATTTTTTAACATCTACCCCAATAAAAGCCCAAAAGAATACATTTGTTTTATTTACAACTCCATCCAAAATATGTGACGCACCTTTCTTAGATAAAAAATTAAAAAAAATATTACACTATTACGCAGTCAACAACACCTATAGTCAATCTATCACCATTCAGACAAATTCGAATGTAATACACAAACAAGGGATGTCGAGATTCCCTTAACTCCTATAGAAATATTTCACAAGTAGTTTAAAACATCACACAGTACCTAACACTTGCAATGAACACGTACAGGATGATTTGTAACAAGTGTAAAAAGACTTAAAGAGGTGAATGTATACCTAGATTGTTATCAATTTACGTATACTTTATTCATAAAAGAATAGTTTCAGAAATAATAAATGAGACATTGATAATATAGTAAAAATCATTTTCATATATTCACCCCTTTAAATCTTTTATTTTCATTCACTCTTTTATCATCATCTTATCAGCCAATAAGCGCACACTCTAAGACATAGGTGGCACACAAATATAACCACAATGTCTGGTTTTGTAGTAACTGCATACACGGACTTTCTAAGTCCACTATACTGACAGTCCACCATATATACTTACTTATATATCATATCTTTAGTTCACCATGCTTCAATTGTAATAAAAATGCCATAACTCGAGCTTGAACTACAGGCCTTTTAGGCCTCTAGACCTTACTCACCCTGGTTCTTTGAAACCTAAAGACCTAGCCACGAACAGCTACTCTTCCCTTCGTTTTCCACCAGACAGCTATACCCTGACATTCCCCCACCTAAGTAAGAAAAGGACCAATATTTAGCCACTTCCGCACATGCAGTGTAGACGTGCAACGAAGTGCACCGCCCGCAAGCCTGCTGACAAATGCGCATGCGGCAAACAATACGAACTACACAACTACCACCGTTAATTCACTCAACACGTGTTTCACCCCTCCACGGGGCATCTTCAGGAGTTATGTTACACCGATTAGTGCCAAACACAGAGTGTAACATCTGATTCCATTAAATATTCCACCGCCTGCGTTATTCTTATTGTTAATTGCGTCTTAGCAATTCCAATGTGATCATATTTTGCAAACAGATTACAAGATAGATTAGGTGTACGCTCCTCAATGCCCAAATAAAAACAACCTCATCTTGGCTGTCATTTCATCATCATTATTTCAGCCATAGGATATCCATTGCTGGATGTAGACTTCCCCCTTAGATATCCAATAGGACCTGTAGAAATGGGTCTATATCCTGGGTCCAATAAGGTCATCTGTCCACATAATGGTGTCCAATTAGTACAGTCAGTATTTATCTGTCATTTCATTCAGATTCAGCACTTTTATTCGAAAGGATCTTATTACGGAATTAAAGCTATTGTCGAATTTTCGAGAAAAGGGTGTGTCTCAGTTTGTTTGTAAATAAATAAAGTACTGTAAAATCCTAGACAATAGCTTAAAAGGATAAATCTATATAAACTAATATTTAAAATACTACGTGTATATATATTGTGACGGGTTTTAACAATGTAGAAACGATATAAAGGCAGTTAAACTTTGGTAATGCTTGCAGTAATTGGTGCCAAGTCGGACTGTACGACCACGACACCCACTTCTCTCCCTTAAACTATAGTTCCACAGCTATAAAGTTTTTTAAACACCAAACTTTTACATTCTTCTAGCAGGACTGTCGTGATAATGCCTAAGGATCCTGTATCCTTCTTACAATTTCCTACCATCTCTAAAGCATTTCACACGCGTCCACTATAAACTGGGTAACCTCTGGAACTAGTGTCTCTCTTATTTATTTAAGTACACCAACAGTACATATAAATTATAATTATAATAAAAGTTACCGTATATATAATGTTTCTGTTATATGTTACTTTATAGTTGACACTGCATTAAAAATTTTCTTTATACAACATTATAGAAAGATCAGATGAAATCAAATAAAAAAAATTGAAGAGGAAACATCTGGCTTACGACTTTAGACACCAAAAGAGTTCTTAATTTGAAAATGTTTCTTTCGACGCACAGTCTTCTTTAAGGTTCTTCAATATTCTTCTTCTTACAGTGAATTGTTGATGGTTTCTAAAGACTCTGTAAGAGCCGCGAAAGATATCGATGACATCGTTCAAGTATTCAATTATTAGAACTGCATATTAAGATAGGAGATTGCCAGAGTTTTATTCGTTCGACAAGTCTTTCCATAATGTTGTCTATATAATGGTTAATGTGAGCCAACAATTAGTGTATTAAATGTTCTTGTAATTGTACGAACAAACGCCAAACTTACTACAAATGTACACTTCACTGCGTAAAAGATTTTGTAATTAACATTTATTTAATAAATAAATCATCTCAGGTTGTCTAGTTTTTCATTTTAAATTGTTTCTTCTGTATTTTGTCTCGTAAACTATTTTACAAAAACAATATCTAATTAAAAGGTACAAAAATCACCGCAATGGCTGCTCCATATTATAATTTCACCGGATGAAAGTTCTGTGCATTTGGCGGGAAATATCACCGCAGCTGCGACTGACGGCGGCCATGTTTGATTCTAGACAGCTTGTAATAATAACATGAATCTATATTTAAATATTTATATATTTAGTTTTTCTATTGGACTGCGACATAAATACTGACATGTAGACTGCAACATATATACTGACATATAACTGTTGACGGTATAAAGTTTTATTGAATATACTAGTGTAAAAACAAGATGGCATTGAATGAAATTAAAATAAATCTATGTAAAAAAAATATTTAATTGAATAAGACAGCGAAATGATTTATGTGTAATTACATTTACAGATGTAAGATATTTTTTAAAACTTAATTTTAAGCTGACGGCTGTTTATGATTGTAATAATGTTATATAATAAAGCTTTTTTTACTTTAACTTAGACATTGACTTTTATACTTTCAAGTTATTTACAACTTATAACTACGTCGCAAAATCAAATTATTCCACGGATTTCAATTATCAACCGAAGTAGCTGGCAGAGAATATTCTGGAACTGAGGTCACCGATCAATACAGGTAACGCGGAAAAGAGACAGAGTATACGAAAGTCTAGATTTTAGGTCATAGGGAGATCTGGTTTAAATTCATCCCCGTATTCAGGGAAAATGTATCGCAAGTTGTTTGTTTTAGTTGAGCCTTATAGATACAAGAATTGTCATTTTAATTGGATTTCACGCTATTCTATTGACTATATCTTTAAAAAAGATTTAAAAATAAATATTAGGGCGTAAGTAAGCTCCCACTTAGTGTACCGACATAATAAAGTTCGCGGGAAATCTCACGATTCTCGCAACACATCACCGGGCATCGTAGCAATCTTTGCCGAAGGTCTATGTCTTAAAGAAGGCGATGCGAAGTGGTGATGGTAACAATGATGTACAGTTTAATAATTCCACAAGCGCTGGTCTATAACAATTTTTCATCTGTTATCCCTATGACCTGTAGCTTATTCTCTGTCCTTTTCTCGCACGTATTTTATTGATTCCTTCCACCCTGCTTATGGAATTTTCCCCGATAGAAACGCTTCCATTGGTCCACGTTAAGAGCTCGCCGAAGCTTCTAGAACATTGACGGTATAAAAGGGCGTCGCGGGCTGGTACAATTCAGTATCATCGGAGAGACGAAACAGAGAAGAGTCTAAATAAAGGAGTCGAAAACCAAGCCAGGGCTTCGGCCCTAGGCGCTGCGAGCCGCCGCGTCGAAATGGTGGACTGGGGATACGATGTTCGGTGACGAGGGGAAGGGCCCGCCGTCGACACCTCTTCTTCTTCTTCTTGACGGCGGGCCCATCCGGTATAATTTATAAGTGCTGTTCCAATAGCAGCGCAAAAGTCTTCGGTTGAAATCTTTAGTTCAAAATAAAAAGAGTACACCAATACACCAAAAAATAAAAAATTAAAAAAAAAAAACGAATTGTTTTATTTTCACATCTCAATACCATTATAGCATATAAGTATTAAATGGCTAGAACAAATGCCACGGCATATTCACACATGTACATTATTCTGAATAGATTATCATTAAGATAAAATAAATTTAAACTCGTACACAAAAATAAAACTTAAATATCTTTGATAGTAAAAACACATTATCATTTTAATCAAAGGCCTCCTATTGCAAGACATGCACTTCCTCAATATATTTTCAATTCTTCATTTAGTTAACAGCCACTGTATATGAATTCACATATATTAGAATGAGCATTATATATTTCTGAACAAACAGAATATAAAAAACTCAATGTCCTCACTCATGAAGGGCTCAAGTATAATTTTTCATTAATTATTATTCTTTTAAGTTTGTTTATGTAATATATATAATTCCTCTATAATGTATATAATTAAGGTTCTATCAGCTTAAATATCTATTAAATGTGTAAATGGCCACGTTAGTTCTCGTGATTAGTACACTAGTGTAGTCCTCTGTCGTGAGGAACAATACCGCCACCTAGCGAGCGAAAACGCTTTCCATGATTGCAGAAGTGTGTCCAACGTTAAATAGAGGGCGTTAAGATAAATTTTAGAATAATTTCATGGAAAAACAATCTGGGCGTAATGATATAAAATGTTTAAATTAACATTACGGCATAAATAAACATTTAAATCATCATTACGTTTAACTTAATTAGATCTTTTATTAAGAGGTAATAATAGGTCCATAAAACTTTTTAGTAATGACATAATGTTTCTTAACCCACATCTCCCAACGCAAGCTCTTTTTAAATTGGTAGTATTAGTAGCTATTAGCGAGACAAAAACAACGGACCAAGTCAAAGTTCGGCCCTCTAGAAGCTCTTGTGCCGGAATGCTAAATGGGTGTAATCAACGAGTGCCAACCGGAACTGAAACCTCTTGTGGGAGTACATGAGCCTAATTACTCCAAGGAGTTTCCACCGAAACGATTTAAAATTTTGTCAACCTCCAAATTCGCTGAGATAGTATCCCAAAAAAAGTTATTTTCTCTATAAAAAAATAAGTTCTCTCATTTTCATCCTAATGTTCATTGTTACCAATGTTTATTATATATAAGCGCACATTTTTTTTAAAATGACACCTTCTAAAATAAGGCTACGAATAAAGTCGACTATTAAATTATTATCTGTAATAAGATACAACACAGAGCACAATGTAATATTATAAAGATAATATAATGATAATAACTTAATTTATAAACCGTAATATTATAAAAATGATGTTATACTGTGGTATTTATTACTACAGTATTATATCAATTATTACTACAAATTACAAGTCGTTTAATTCAAAGAGTTATGGCGCTTCTTAACAACACAGATAACACATTCCACTAACGACCACTGCTGTACAGTAAATAAGTCATACCTAACAATAAAATCTTAAGTAATTAAACCAAATTGCAATGACAATGTTGTAGCACTAATTTGGTATTAAAAAGATAAAATTAATTTATTCAACATCGGAACTTTTAGCCGGACTCCTATCGATCGACAACTTTTTTTTAAAACTTTCTTTTTTTGATCGCTACTCTGTTTTGCAAGATGTCATTGTTGTGGAAAAGAAGCAGCAAATAACTCCACCACAATACATCTTTTAAATAATATGCTTTATTTTGGTTTAAACAATATGGTTTATGTGCACATATGCCCTAAAAATCAAGATAATCAGGCGACATCACTGCCAAGGATTCTTGTCTGTTAAATATTCGCTTATTGAACAATATGTCTGTTCCGTCGATATACTTTTAATATGTGTTTTGAATATTATAAATAGTTGTCCAAGAATGTTTCGCGATATTTTATTAAATCCGTTTAATATCTGATTTCTTTAATTAGAAATGAATTAGCGACTTTTTGCAGTCGAAACCTTTGTACAGACAGTTTTTCACGGTGCCTTGTAAATACACTATGGACGTAAACATACAAAATATTATCATAAATATATTGTAAAGTTACAGTAAATTTATGACAATATTGACTATATATATATATATATATATCCTCGCTTTGCGTCGTTTCGTTTTGCATTTTTTTCGAAGTTGCGTCGCTGCTTAATTAGTACTAATTTCACTGTGCATTGTAGATTTTCGAGGTTGCGTTGTTTTGGCTTCGAGTCTTTAATTTTTTTGGAAATTAATTATTATTGAATTATTTTCTACTTGCGACATGCCATCAAAACTCGGGGATTCCCTTTCTAACTAAAAACAACGCAATTTTAATACAGTTTTAGTTTCACTTCACTTGCTAATCTTAGAGTTCAGTTTCAATTACGTAGTGTGTTGTAATGTAGTGTGTTGTGCTTTTTTAAAAAGAGAATAATAAATTTATATAATTTTTAACGTGTTGTTTCTGGTTACAAAAAAGGTAAATATTATTCCAATTTATTTATTGGCAGAGTTACATTATTATTGTTTTTTAAATGTTAACTTTGTTCAATTTTCTTTTTAAGAAGTAGTATTTATTTTCGTAACCTGGAACCTATCTTCGATCTTCATGGCTTGCTATAGAAAATCTTAATTCATTTTGCGGCGTTTCAATTTGCGTCGTGTTTTTTTGGAACGTAACTACGGCGCAAAGTGAGGTATTGGTAATAATTGTTATTAATATATATAAAAAAATTATAAAAGAAAGTAAAATAATTACAAAGACTTTTGATGTGTGTTTCACATATACAGAGTGTTCCATTAATCAACGTCAATTCTATATTAAATAGGGGGCCATAAACATTAATAAAAAAACATTTTTACGTATTTTAAAATAATTTTCATTCAAAAAAGTAAATAAACTTTATGTATCTTTTAACACTAGTGTAGCCCAATGTATGAGAGCAGTGGTAGTCTAGTGGTAGAGGTCTGAGATTTCCGATAGTAGGTCGCGGATTCGATTCCCAGAATATAATCTTGTGTTATTCACACTTTGTGCATTAATTATATAGAATTGCCACTGCACACAAACAAGTTTCCATGAGCAGCTCCGTCCTCTGCGTACCACAATACCACACTGCTGTCGCCAACCCGCTTGCAAATCGTGACTATTGTGGTATATCCCCCATAGACATCTTTGGAGTCCTAAACCTTGCTTGGCTTCTATGAGCTGAAACGAAGATTTTAAAGTGATCACTGTATACAGATTGATTGAAAATAAGTGCAAAATAATTAAAATTTTCATTCCTATCACACCGTATATAAACAATTGTGAAGTAAGTGCGATCGCCAATCCGCTTCCCAAATGTGGCGATTATGATAAATCCCCCCTTTTTTGAAGGAGACAGAGCCTTGCGGTTGGCGTCTATGGGCTGAAATGACGACTACGACGACTCTGTGATGACGTTCTTAAATTATGATAGCAAATTTTATTTTTATTTTTTCACTATAATGTTGCCATGCTTAACTCTTCTGTAAACTTCTGTAGACGAGAGTCACGTTCTAATGGCTTGATTTTAAAAATTATGTATTCTAATTTTAAAATAAATTTGCGCTTTATGTCAAACATTATACTCAAAATGATTACTTCAAGAATATGTACTTTGTATGTATTGTGTTTTTTTTAATTAATTTACTACACGTACAAGTAAGGGCATGCTACTTACCATTTCGACCTGACGTTGATTTATTGGACAACATACATAAATGTCGAAATGACAAATAGAATTAAGGAAGTAAGTTGACAGAGCGATAATATTTTTAAAATAAGTTATTATGAAAATAACTTTTTAAGAACAATAAACGTCATGTAGTTTTGTATGATAATTTACTACAAAGGTTAATGTTACTCTGAACAATGAAAATGATATATGTTTCCCTGTGATCATAGTAGACAGTAAAAAAATAATCTCTTTATATACAGGTTGATTGGTTATATGTGTAAAAGTAAAGGAATAAATGTAAAGATCGTTTATCATCAATTAGCTTTAATTAAGCGGCCCTGTTTCTGTAATTATTTACATTTTTAAACATCGCAACACTGGGTTAATATGCCAAAAAGAAAGATGAATGTTAAAAATATCATATGCTTACAAAAAATTTAATAAGAATTGTTTACAAATCATCAAGCCTTTTCTTGTACAATCTCGTATATATAGATATTATTAATATTACAAGCAATGGTCTTGTAAAATATCAAATGTCCTTATGACCTGTAGCATATTCTCCATCTCTTTCTAAATATATTTTATTGATCCATTGCACCCCTCACAGGGAGATGTTTGCCTGGGAGAAGCGTTCCCATTGGTCGGCATTAAAAGCTCGTCGAAGTTTCTAGAACATCGTGGGTATAAAAAGCCGAACCGGGCTTGTAAAATTCAGTATTATTGGAAACACGAAACAGAGAACAGTCAAAACAAAGAAGTCGAAAACCAAGCCAGGGCTTCGGCCCCAGGGCTGCTACGCGTGTTGCCGGGCCAGGATGCTGGCCAGCGGAGACGGAGTTCGGTGACGAGGCGAAGGGCCCGCCGTCGACTCCTCCTTCTTCTTTTCGACCGCGGGCCCATCGCATTTAGCTTAAGAGCTGTTCAGCATCAAATGCTGCTCAGCGATTTAACATCCAAAATAAATAACATCTAATACCCCAAATTTTTAACATCTACCCCAATAAAAGCCCAAAAGAATATAATTGTTTTATTTACAACCCATTACATATACTTCACATATATTACTTAAATAATATGAAAAAACACAACATATAATTAGACACACAACCAAAAAGTATAGTATTCTAACTTGTATCACTATGAATGATATCATTTAGGCAAATTGTAGTTCTTAAATATGAAACAGAAACGTAATAAGTTAAATACGTCGTAAAATTTAAAATATATCTAGAACAATAACTACACATTGTTTCCATAAGTAGACACATCATACAGGCCGAATAAAATTTTGAATTTAAAATTAGAACGCGAACATAGATCCCGCAGTATCGTAACAAATCTTACTTCTTATTAATTACCGTCCGAGTACAGATCTCATTTTCCTTCGATGAAATATACGCCTATAACAGATGGAAATGATTTACCTTTACCAACCGAGCATTAGAACGAGGAACATTATAGCCAAGAGTGTTGGAAGAAATTATATTCACAGATGTACAAAAAATATTTTTATATTAAAAGATCCTAACACAAGAGCTGCGACCGCGACACTGATGGCGTCCGAATTCAAATCGGCGTTCGAATTTCAATTCGAAAAAGAATGATTTTGCATAAAATATAATGGCTTTAATGGCCAGCAATATTAAGTTGTTATTTTTAGAAAGATAATTCAAAAGAAATTATAGCTTTATAGTATCGTCTGAAGAGTAAAATTTATAATATTTTCAATCTTTTAAATTGAACAAAATTAAATTTATAATCTTTCAGAAATGCAAGTATTAATAGAGAGAACATATTATATTCCATTTTTAGAGACCCAATAATGAATATTGGGTCTCTAAAAATACAGAATACAATAATGAATCTCGAACAAACGTTTTAGGAATTACTAAATAAAATTAGTCGTTTCTCCATATATATATCATTTATTAACTGTCCCTAGATTTCTGAAGTAGCAGTGATATATCAGTTACTAGCTGTCTCCTGTCCGCTTGGTAAATGAACGCGGCCCTTAAAGACAAGTGGAGGTAAAATTTGTAAAATTCTTGATGAGGCAACTACATAAGAACAGAACTGTCGAGGACTAACACTAGAGTTGAAGACCATAAACTCTCCTCTATCTGGTAACCCGACAAGCCTCATCTTTTACCAATTTAAGAAGGAGTAAGTAACAACTCCCTCTGATGTTCTTTTGTTCCTGAACTGCAGAGCTACGAGCACGTTTGTGTCTCTGGCGTTAGACACCACCACGACACTCTGTGGTGAAGACATATCTCCTGCCCCCCACTCTAAATTGAAGGTTCCACCTACCTTAATTTCACCGTATCGCAAGCTTGAATAGTGACTGTTTAGTCATGAAAATAAAGCGATGGGTCGCAATACATTAATTACAATACAATTATTATTCCACTCTCTTACTCCTTCGTTGCAGATGCAGAGCTGATTACTTCCCAGGTAAGCAATTAAGCGATGAAATATGAACTTTCAAGTATGACAGCTACAAGATACGAACACATAAACTACATTTTTTGATTATTATCACTTTCATCTCTTGACAATTAATTTTGTGCATCTTAAACATATTTACGAAAAATTGATTATTAGTATTTATGTCAATAACAGCAAACGTTTTATTAAATACATTGTATAGATCTTCATCGGTTGAAATCCGTAGGGATGTCTACTACTGAACATAGGGGGAGGCCTGAAATGTCAAAAAGGATCTGTTGAAATTTGCCTGCAACCCTAGTCTTCTCTCCTAAGTACCCGCCCCAACGGCCATTTGTACTTTTAATTACTTTCTTTAAAATCTATTCTGTATATGTTATACTTCTGTATATTCCTGGACTATACATTTAGTGAAGGCATCCAGACTTCCCCGTAGTCCGATCCCATTTTCTTGATTCTCATAGGCTCTTGCTTAGAAATCTTCATCATTTCAGCAGAGAGACTTCATAGCTTCTCCTATACATTTACAATAACACTGGTAGAAAGTGGCTTGCATCTAGAGTTTCCGACGTTCTTGACACGGTTGGTCCACTTTGTAGATGGACGTTCTACTTTGCTTGCTACTCCTTGTCTCAACCCCAGAACGTCTCCAAGAGATGTGGTATGGCCACTACCATATCACGGATCTTCATATCCCCGATACAGTCGCATAGAGAAATTCTTAGCATATCCGTCTGTGAGCTTGAAAATGAAACGAAAAAGAATTTAGAAATCTTCTGTCAATGTGGTCTACCAAAAGATAAGTCGTTTTTATTAATTTTTATTTTATTCATACAGGTACAGAATAATAAACCTAGTGTTAACGTTAATAACAAATATGACGTAAAGATTTAAAGTAAATACAGTAATACCCCGCTTTACGCGACCCCGTTATACGCGGTTTCACTATAACGCGAATTGCAAATTTCGCGCTCAAATGCCTCGAATTACGCGAAAGAGTGCATATAAATATAATGTAGTCATCAACTTCTCTATGGTGTCTTGACCATCTGTCAAACAATTAAAAACAGTGTTGGGTGTTATGAACGTATTTTGCAAGAACGTAAACAAAACGTTACCCAAAAGACAATAGATGTATTTTTCCGTAAAAAAATAAGAGTATGTGTTGCATAAAGTGTTCCTAGAATTAAAGTGATTGATTAAAATGATTTGTATTTTCTTGTAATAATTTTTGACTATGTTTAATCATAAACCTCGTTATACGCGAATTTCAGTTAAAGCGATTTGTTTTGGAACGTATCCCTCGCGTAAAGCGGGGTATTACTGTATATGTACTCTGGTAGAAGCCGCGCCCGTTCCTTCTGCGCATGTACGACACGACACCTTTGTTGCGCACCGGACGATCAATATAGGATGCCCTTGCAAGATTGGCTATAGCTATGTTTATTATGAACCCGACAACACTATATAGGTTGAGTAAGGGTGTTGGCGAGCGTGTTGTGTGTAAACAAAATAAAAATGGTGTGGTAATTTGATTATAATTTTATAACACTAGGTAACAGTAACATAATACGTAGTATACTGACAGAACTAACGAACAAACGAATTTGCATCGCGACACAAGCTGTTAATATACAAAAGTATAAAAAACAAATATAAAAGAGGATTTAACTAACTCAGATAGTCGCCAACAAAGGGTTCTTTGTATATTAGACGATTAAAAAGTTACTGTTAAAGTTTTTGTTATTTATTTTACTCTCTTCAATGTCATTGTCTTCTTTTTTGTCGAAGATTTCCACTGTTGGACATAGGCTTACCATATATTCCTATAAGACTGATTGGTAGGGTATCCAACACGATCCGAAGACTAGACAACTACGCTTGCTGGTCTGTGGTCTTAAGGCCTTAGCGAACATCTGTTCTACACGCTTTATGACCTTTGCACTGCCATTACAAAATGCGCTCTTTTAGCCGGAGAACATCCACTGCTGGATATATGATTCTCCCGTATATTACCTTTATAAGTCTGTCTGTCAACCTTGTGCGGAAATCATACGTTGCAGATGCAAATCCGTGCTGTCCACATAAGATTCTTCAGGTATCAGCTGATATCTGTTCCACGCTATGTAGCCTGCCAACTGCCACTTAGACTCTTTCAGATCAACTTTTGAAAAAAGATGATATTATCTATAAAATGATACGACGCAGTCTCTTGTAACATGTTTTGTTAAACTTAAAGAGGTTTCCATAGACACAAGCATAGAGTAGGATCTCCACCTGCTTTAAGGTGGTCGATGATCTTAATAATGTCATCTGTCTACACTAGACGCAGGCCACTTCTTTCTAGTCTATTCTCTCGTATTATTGACTGCCTAAACCAGGGGTTAGCAACCTTTTTAATCAAGCCAATATTTTTTTTTTCTGTAAGCCGCACATCATATAACATTTATTGATCTACAAAACTTCGTTTATAATAAACATTTGAAAACACGCTCGTATTGCATGTTCGACTAGTCGCTGTGCAAATAACTCATCACAGACATATTGTTTTTTAGTATGTACTACTTTCCCTGCTTATAAAAAAGACGGGACCACGAGGTGCCAAAGCGAGAGGTAGACCTGATGCCAGATGGGTTGATGAGATCGTGGCTACGGCAGATCACTGGTGGCACAAGCTGTCAAAGATAGAGAAAAATGGAAAGCTTTGGAGGAGGCTTTAACCCTGAGAGGATCCATACAAACTTATCAATACTATTATTTAAAACTACTAATTTTTTAAGTCATTTATATGGAATGAAATAAAGCTTAATTATTATTATATACCACCTCATTGTTATATTTAATTTCATAATAATATATTGTTGGAAGAGAGTCGATAAATGAAATTCAATTTACGAAATGATAAGGGGCTGTTAAAACATGTTTAAAGGACCCCAAGCGACCCGCGGGCCGCGTGTCGCTTATGGATATAGGTCTGTCTGTTAAAAATATCACGCATACTTATCAATATTCAAGCATATTAAATAAAAGCATTCGTTATCTCTAAAGCAGAAATATTAAATATTTTACGAATAAAACCTCAACCTTTAATCGTCTTGCAGAGCCATATTCGAATTTTAAAAATTTTGATTGTTGTTCCTCGCTTTATTAGTTGTTTCTTCCCATATTTATTCAGATATTTCTAGAAACGTCCACAAGCATCGTAAAGCTTTCTTTGCGTATTAACATACAGAATGATTAGTTATTGATATGATTATATATTTACTGTCAATTAAAGTGTGGTTACTGTAAATAAAAATAATTAAATAATAAAATAATAATTGTTTACTTTCTGTCCCTGAGGACTTTGTACAGAAGTTATTGGGCCTGTAACATATTACAGACTGATCACTTTATAAAAGGATGATTAGAAATAAAAGCTTTAAAGCTTTTTGCTCACAAGTGATATACATTCACATCTTTAAAACTTTTCCACTTATTTCAAATCATCCTGTATAAATAGCAATTTAATTCTTTGAGTTAATCATTGTTCATAGACATGAACCTCATAAGACGAGAAATCCAACCAGATGTTACAATTCTAATAATGTGTTAAAATTTTGTAATTCAAGATGGCTGCTTTCCGATTACTATAAATCATAAGTACTAGCCATCTTACTATATCTTTATGTAAAATTCGTCAATTCAACAAATATTATGTAACAACAAATCATGTAGGAAAATATCCGTTTGACCTCTAGCCTATTCTCCGTCTCGCTCTAACGCATACTTTATTGATCCATTCCACCCCGCTTCGAGAATGTTCTATGCGAGAAATTTTCTGATTGGTCAACATTTAGGAAGTTATACAGGTCGTGGATGTTTCCAGAACCCCGTCCGTTGGTATAAAAGGGCGAGGCGGAATAGTTTAAATTCAGTATTATTGGAGACACGAAACGAATAAGAATCTATATAAGGAGTTGAAAACCAAGCCGGGGCTTCGGCCCTTGGGGCTGAGGGAGGTGCTGCCGCCAGAATGTGGAGACGTGATGTGAAAGTTCGGTGACGAGGGCGAAGGGCCCGCCGTTGACTGCCTCAACAGCGGGCCCCTCGCGTTTAGCTTTTAAATTCTTCTTCTTTTTAACCTTAAGATAACTATGGATACAACTATTAAGACACATGGTAAAAACAACTTATAGAGCGCTTCGTTTAGTTCACGAGAATAAAAATTTAAAAAATTAACATCTATTGTTTTATTTCCTATTCCCTTACACTAATGCAACGTGGTTAATAGCCACACAACATATATACTTTACACGTAAAAACAGAAAAGACTGATTTACAAACCTATAATCTTAACAATTTTAAAAAAGTTATCATTGCTTCAAATTCTATGTAGTAATTTAATGTATACAGTATTAATTCATGTAGCACATAACAGATGGCGCTAATGCCTTAACGTTCTAGAGTGGAAACCATAGACAAGGACAACCTTCATTCGCTTCTAAGAACAGACGCTCTTGTTAAAGTTGACAGTGACTGGATGAAAGCCGCTTTCAAACCTATGTCCAACTGTGGACGTTCTTAATGATGACAATCATACACATTTTGTCCAGACATAATATCGTAAGACATTTGCCTTGATGTATGTTCGAAGATTATTTTGAGATCACATCTCTGATGGCGTCCGAATTCAAAATGGCGTTCGAATTTCAATTCCGTGGCTGTAGTGGCCAGCAATACGGAACGCTACATACTATTATATTGGGCCTGCGTGAAATAAATTATTTTTTTTATATGAAATCATTTCCTGTATTTTAAGTTAATAATGGGACCATATACACGAAAACCTCGCTGAAAAGCTACATCACTCTATTAAGAGAATCCCTTTTTTAATCATTATTATAGGACTCGTGGTATATTTTAATCTTACTGATGTAAATTAATGTAGTCTCTTTTGTTTAAGGAACAAATCTAAAGGCGTTAGGAAAGGCAGGCCAGTACCTCCCAGAATTTAATTGCCGGCCCTATTTGGCTCTGCTTACAGCGAATATTTTCTAATTATAATTGCCATGCATAATAGTACAATAAGTGTTACATGTAAAATATATATCTTATATACTTTTATTTACATTGTGGTCTTTGTTTCATGTTTAGTTAAATTCAACCGCGAGAGTCCCATATTGGGCGCCAGTTATAGTCAGTGAATAAAGTACAACATTTAAAAGATCTTGTGTAAGTTTTACTTTGGCTCTGCTTACAGCGAATGTTTTCTAATTATAATTGCCATGCGTGATCACAATAAGTGGCAGGTGTATTTAATAAATCATACTAGAAAGGGGCTATATTATTTTATTAACTTTTGAGTATTTTTATTTACATGATGCGTTTTGTGTTTTCATAAATTTGCGCATACTGTCACTTATAAACATAATGATATTTAATTACAATAATTATAACCTTAATCGTACATGAATTTGTTATGTTGATTGTTTTGATATTACTTATAAAAGAAATAATTTAAAAAGTCTCAACGAGAATATACAGTATTATTGATAGAACCACACAGAATAACTTTTTATTTGAAGAAGCGAAGAACACCTATTTAATATATATCTCTCTCTTTCTCTCTCTCACACACACACCCACACACTCGTAAAACTAATGGTGGTGGTTAGGTAGCGTGGGTGGGCTCCCCACTAGGAGGACCAACGACATAGCTATGGTCGTTGGACTTCGCTGGATTCGGGCAGCGCATCTGTCATCGTGAAGATCTTTAGGAGAGCCCTATGCATTGCAACGGGCATCCATTGAAAAAGAAGGAGAATATTCTTTTAAAATATATATATATTCCCTTTGAGTTTATTCGCACATTTTTTTAGTCTTGGTATATATATATATAGGCTCAATTTTTTATCTTTCAATTTGACATCAATATGAGATTTTATCTATTATAAGTCCATCGAAGTATTTTTGAATTTGAGATTTATAAGGATTTATCTATCCATAAACCGCTTCTTACTGGTCTTATTGGAAATATTTGGAGTCCAATGTAAACTAACAATGACTGAAATTATGCTGATAATTTGCCTGTCTCTAGAAATGGGTGATAAAGGGAAGGACTACATAGTATCAGTTTTATCATCAAATGATAATTCTTCTTCTAAAGAGAATGTCTTGTGATACTTGCTTCAAGCTTTTTTACAGACTTCATAATCAGATAGAGGAAGCTTGTACTTGATATTTAAGATATATCTTATGTGTCGTGATGACTTTCTGGCCCTCTTTACATTGAACTTTCAATTTTTAACGTCACTCCTTCAGACGTAATACTTGTAGATATAAGACCCGCATTGGATATCGTGCTGTTAGATTCTATTGTGGATCTATGACAGTTTCATTGCACGAAGACAATATTCTATACTTATTTAGTAAAATAAGCCTGTAAGTCCCAAATACTCAAAATAAAATTGACTGCTAGCATTCAAAGTTTTTTTATAGTCATACGAATTCTCTAGTTATGTGAACATTTGCCTCCTCCGAAATGGCAGTGGTCAGGCATCATAAAGCATTAAGCGCAGTGGTAGCCCAGAGGTAGAGGACCAAGACTTGTGACGGCAGGTCAAGTGTTCGATTCCTGAGATGGAACCTTATATAACTCATATTTTCACAAGCAAGTTTCCAGAAGATGGAAAGCTGCGCCCTCTGCGTACTATTATACCACATTGCAATCGGCAACCTGCCTGCCAAGTGTGGCGATTATGGCACGGTATATACCATATATATCTTAGGAAGAGGCCTGTGTCTTGCATTGGACATAGTCAACGTTGGATCTGCACCTACGAGGTGGTCTGGTCTCTCCTTGTTAAGGAAGTCATCATAAGTTATCATATTGGAAATCTATAGAGATGTTTGAGTCCAGCTATGCATGTCCTATGATTGAAATAGTGGTGGTGATGACTGATGATGATTTTTGATGATATTTACTATAGATCAAAGGTGTTTCATTTTCATGTTTGATATCTGCATGCCAATTTTTTGATTTATTCTGTCTGATATATGTCAGTATACCAGTGGCTTTCGAGTGTAAGATGTCAGATGATCATTTGTACTGGCCACCAAAGATATGATAATATGGTATCGAAGATGGAAATAAAACAAATACATTTTTTTTAATTTTTTATTTTTTGGTGTATTGGTGTACTCTTTTTATTTTAAACTAAAGATTTCAACTGAAAACTTTGCGCCGCTATTGGAACAGCACTTATAAATTTTACTGGATGGGCCCGCCGTCAAGAAGAAGAAGAAGAGGTGTCGACGGCGGGCCCTTCCCCTCGTCACCGAACTCCGTCTTCCCAGTCCACCATTTCGACGCGGCGGCTCGCAGCGCCTAGGGCCGAAGCCCTGGCTTGGTTTTCGACTCCTTTATTTAGACTCTTCTCTGTTTCGTGTCTCCGATGATACTGAATTGTACCAACACGCGTCGCCCTTTTATACCGTCGATGTTCTAGAAGCTTCGGCGAGCTTTTAACGTCGACCAATAGGAGCGTTTCTCTCAGGGAAAATTCCATAAAAGCAATCAATAAAATACGTGCGAGAAAAGGACGGGGAATATATAACAGGTCATAGGGATAACATATGAAAAAATTTTCGAGACCATATTGTGTAATGAGCCAATTCATTATTATTTAAACTTGTCCACAGCTGGACATAGGCCTCCCTCAAGTAAGGAGCAATTTGCATCAACGGTCTTCCAACCTTTTTCATACAACATATTAACTATCATACTGTTTTTACAGTTTTATGATATCTTGTTATAACCATAACACATTATAAAAGCGCTATCTTCATAAGAGACAGAGTTTTTAACACAATGCCCTAAATAAATTGACTTGAAATTCAATTACAATGACAATTCATGTACAAGTACCGACATAATCAAAACCAATATTCCATCCAAAGGCGCATTTTCCCCAGATACGGGGATGAATTTAAACCAGATCTCCCTATGACCTAAAATCTAGACTTTCATATACTCTGTCCCTTTCCCGCATGTTACCTGTATTGATCCGGGACGCCATTTCTAGAATATTCTCTGACGAAGCTTTTCCGAATGGTTGATTATCGAAACCCGCGGAAATTTTCAATTAATTAGTTTTCTTATTACGAACTAGATTCCCGGATACGCTACGTACTCATAATGTTTTAATCGATTTGAAGGTATACCATAAACAATCTTAACACAGTCAGGCCAAGAGCAAAACGAAAGTTATTGTTAAGAACAAAAGTAAAGAATGAAAGATATTGTGACGCGTGAAAGAGAGTGATAAATAAAGAAAAGACTGAAAAAAAATTATTGAACAATAAAGTCCCTGATCCCAAAAAGTTAGGGGTACGAGAGGCCCCCTATAGAACACAGTCAGGCCTCTTCTTGTTTTTATTGAGTTTCGTAGATGATCAAAAATTATCAACATAGCCAAGCTGGATTGGCTAATTGAAGTGGCTGCTGGGGGTGACCAGATAGCGCACAGAACAGATGTTTAATTAAGGTTCTTGAGTGGAAAACACGGGTAAGCACATAGAAGAACATCCAGAAAGTCGTCTGTCCGATATCATTTAAGTTATTGAAAAACGCAAGATACAGACCGCTTTCTATCAGTCCTTTTTGAAAATATATACGAGGTTGATTTCCAACAGTGGACATTCGACAGCTGAAATGTTGATGAATAGACTAAAAAAGACAATCAAAATGTCTCTCATCAAAACAACCCACTGTTTGACTGCGTTCAGATGTATAAAGATGTTTATGGGAGAGTATTTCATAAATACATCAAAACAATCATAACTAAACAATGAATGGAAATGATATTTTATGTACAGTCCTTGTGGAATAATAAATATATTAAATAAAAAGAATAAATATCTATCAAAATATTAGTTGTGTCTGGTAGAAGTTTTACGATGATCTCTTTTGACATATTTCCCAGCGCATACATTTTCTGCAGTGCTGTTTGCCAAGCAACAACAGTCCAAGTTAAGGTTTGGCCTCCACTGGTACCCTTAAGTATAACTTAAGTCTTAATTCTGAATGGTAAACATAAGTAAACATCGAGCGACAGCTTAACCCGAGGTCCCTGCTTGAGAAACAATTGCAAATGCCATTTGAACAGTAGTATTATTCCAAATAAATAAATGCCTAATTTTAATTATCACATAATGTATTTAGGTTATAAAACTGACAACATTTATTAAAAACAGGATGATTGGTTTAAGTGTGTGGGCAACCCTACAAATGTTATTTAAATTTAAGAGTAATAAGAATGACATAAGAACGTCAGTGCGACAATGACATAATAAGCATCGGTCGAATTAATTGCGCTCTGCGAATATTATTATTATTAATTGGAGAACCCGGTTATGAACATAAGATCACAATCTTTAGAAACTATTTCGGCACTCCAAAAATCGCAGTAAATAAATACCTATATAAACAAAAATCTCGACATCAAGCGACGCATTTAAAGAAGCACGCGAGAACTATTCCAGTCGCAGACGAACACCACAACAGATCTAACAGACTTCACTGCACGCTTAAGGAAACTAAGACAGCAAACCCGTGCCGACATGCAGACATTGTGAAAACAAACTCTTCGTTTTTAAAGATCTGGCCAAAACAACTCATGTCTACGTAAAAGACGACACGGTACGAGGAGCTCTTTGTCCAGCATACTCCGGTCCACATCCTGTTATCGAGAGGAAAGAAAAAGTTTTTAAGATAATTATGAATGGAAAGACCACGACTGTATCCATTGATCGCCTGAAACAGACATACACATTACAAGAAACTCCCACCCAAGAAGACGAAAGAAAAAATAAAGAAATCAGACAGACCAGATAACAGATAAGGACGCAGAGTAAAATTCACAAATTTTTACCGCTCATTAAAACGGTCTTTGGAGGGAAGTGATGTGGGCAACCCCACAAATGTCATTTAAATTTGAGTAATAAGAATGACATAAGAACGTCAGTGCGACAATGACATAATAAGCATCGGTCGAATTAATTACGCTCTGCGAATATTATTTATATTAATTGGGGTACTCCACAAGTGTAAAAGTTTTAAAAAAATTAATGTATATATTGCTCATTTGTCAACAAAAATCTATACACCTATTTCAAATCATGCTTAATAGAGATATCACTATGAAATATGTAAATTTTTTTTTTTAATTCAAATGTGACAAGACAATTCTGGCAGTAAAAAGTCTGCAGGGATAGATAATAAACAATAATTATTTTTAATATTTATTAATTCTTTATTTTAAAGTCACCAATTGTTACTATATTATAAATACGTTTATTATTTCTAAAACCATTGATATTTGGATAAAATGTACTACACATTGATTGACACAAAATGAGCTAGATATTTTAAAGGTTTCACACCTATAACTTATCACTGTATATCTCCTATTATTATATCATAAAATCATATTTAGTTGGCCCTAAATTAATATCATATTGATTCCTAAAACCCAAAACCGTCAGACGAAAAAAAATAATACAAAAACGACAAGTTAAAATTATAGAAATATAAATATTTTCTTACAAAATAGACAAAAAATATTCAGTAAATATTTTAAATATTATTCAATTTAAATTTACGTTTTTATAAATAACAGATTAAATTATAAGTAACGGAAAGCATTTTACATCGCATAAACGACATAGATTTCAAAGCTTGCATTGCAGTCTATCCCTCTCCGTCGTATTGATCGAATACGTCGTTTCTAGAATGTTCCATGAGAGAAATTTCGTGATTGGTGGATATTTTAATCTCGTCGATTTTTCTAGAAGTTTTTGCTTGAAGAAAAAATCATGACGCAGCTTTAACAAATATGAGTGATTTCCAATTATTTTAAGTATTTGTTTTTAATAATAATGTACTGATACATTTTATTTTACATTTGTTGACTAATGATTTAAGATACAAATTGTTTTGCACTATATCTTCAATGTTAACTTGTAATTATTTAATGTGTAATTGTTTTAAGAACTATAAATAAAATAAAATGAATAAAATAACTCCAACAAGGTTATATTACATCGTTTTAGTCTACAGACACCCACTGCAAGGCAGACTTCTCACAACGATATCTATGAAGGGATTTACTATTATCGCCACCTTTGGCTTTTTGGTTGGCGATCCCAGTGTGGTATCATGGTACGACGAGGTTGCAGTTGCAATACTTATAATGAATGCACAAAATGTAACTTATTATTGCATCCCAGGTTTCGAACCCGCGACCTACAATCGCAAGTTTATCCTCTACCACAGGACCACCAATGCTCTCTTCATCGAGAACGAGCCTAACAAATCAAAAATCATTTTTTTTTTCAATTTACGATGAATTATAACATTTTTTGACGTCGAGTCCATAATATATATTTTAAAATATACATTTCATTAATTATAACAAAATTAATTCCGATAAAAGAAAATTTTAAATGTAGTAGTACGTTATCCTATTTAAATATTTTATCTATTTAAATTTAAAATAGCCTGCAGGCGAACAAGTAACATCCAAGATGTGCTATCATCTATAAAGTCATTTACAGTGTAGTTGTTTTTGCGTGAAACCTATCTTGCAGTGGACATCTAACATGAATGTATAAATGAATGAATTTTTTTTAAATCTTGCAACGACTTATTACGTCCCCAAAAAATGTAAATTATTGATCTTTCTGAACTAAATATGGAATCCTTTTGTAATAGCATATACGTTTGCCATAAAAAGATTTGTTGGCTTAAAATCTATGGATAAGCATTACAATATTTTTTGCTTCTGTTATCTATATTGTGTATGTCACACTTCTTGGGAAAATCGGTGATGTTTTTACGGTCACAAAAAACATTTGCATAGAGGTAAAAAGAAACAACGGTTCATGTTTTAATTAATGAAAGTTCTAAATTTAAGTTGTGTAATGACCTAAATTCTAAAACAACCGATCTTGAATAATATAAATTAATACTTAATTATTAACCTATTTTTTAATATCATTGTAATGTATAGATAATGTAAATTGGGTTTGATAACTTAATAACAAATTTTTACCCTTAATGCGAAATCTATCGATAGAAATCGCATATTTTAGCACATTTCTAAAGCAGGTCAATAAGTTGGTTACATAGCGAAGTGATAGTGATGTACTAATATACGGATAGATGGCGTTGTATCATTATTACAAAATTCGAGAAATTTCCTAAATCATTTGTTCAGTTTTATATATTGACGTAGGTAAAAAAATATATTCGTTTAAATCTAGTGTAACTTTAAAATCCAGTAGGCGATATTTTTGAAAATTAATTTGTTTTTTTTTTGTATTTGTGTACTTCGTAAATAATGGCACACTCTACTATGCCTAAAATTGATAATTACTCTTTTTTACAGGGATTTCAAGTCGTGAATCTCTTAATGTAGACTATACCGAGATTTTATGAAATAAGGTTCTCGTTGTTTATTTATAAGGGGAATAAGTTTTTAGTTTTTTTCGCACAAAATTATAAATTCCTTTGCATTGTGTTTTTAAATAAAACTTCAGCGATATCGCTAGAAGTGTTTAAAATGTTTCACTAAAAAACAACGGCCAAAAACATTATTTGTTTTTTTTTCGGTGAGTGACATTGAGCAAAGCACAAACTAAACGAAAAATATACCCTTTGATCCCTCGGGATTGACTTTCAAAATAAAAATATAATAATACAGAAATAAAACTCTTGTGTGATTTCTTAAATTTATTTATATTTACAATTATCAAACGGTGGTATCGACTTACATAATAAAAATAATTTATCAGTCTTATATTAGAAATCGAAAGTTAGTTAACTATTTACAATTTTGGAATGTTGTTTTGAATTTAATCAACTTCTTCCACTGTAGGGCCGTTGTGGTGTCCACCGTACATTCCACCCGGCATTCCACCGTACATTCCTCCTGGCATACCTCCTGGCATACCTCCAGGCATACCTCCAGGCATACCTCCAGGCATACCTCCAGGCATACCTCCAGGCATACCTCCAGGCATACCTCCAGGCATACCTCCAGGCATACCTCCAGGCATGCCTCCCGACATACCTCCCGGCATTCCGCCTGGCATGCCTCCGGGCATTCCTCCCGTGCTTTGTCCTTGACCGTGCATCTTAGACATGAGCGGCGAGCAGACGCGTTGCAGCTCCTTGAGTCGGTGCTCATACTCCTCGCGCTCGGCGAGCGTGTTGTTGTCCAGCCAGCGCAGCGCTTCATCACACTCCCGGCGCGCCGCGCTCTTGTCACTATCACTCAGCTTGTCGCCCGCCTCCTCCACGGCTTGCTTCACAGCAAACACATAAGATTCTAGCTGGTTACGTGCGGCGACCCTCTGTCGCTGCTTCTCATCCTCGTCTCTGTATCGCTCGGCCTCGGACAGCATGCGGTCGATCTCCGCCTGCGACAACCGCCCCTTGTCGTTCTTGATCACGATGTTCTTGCTGCGGCCCGTGCTGTTCTCCTTGGCCGATACGTTCAGAATGCCGTTTGCGTCTAGGTCGAAGGTCACGTCGATCTTAGGTACGCCTCGCGGCGCTGGCGGAATGCCGGTTAGGTCAAACGTGCCCAGCAGGTTGTTGTCCTTGGTCATCGCGCGCTCGCCCTCGTACACCTGTATGGTGACTGCTGGCTGGTTGTCAGAGTAGGTGGTAAAGGTCTGCGACTGCTTGCATGGGATCTTCGAGTTGCGTTCGATGATCTTCGTCATGACTCCGCCAGCAGTCTCAATGCCGAGCGACAGCGGTGCCACGTCAACCAGCAACACGTCCTGGATCTTGGAGTGCGACTCTCCGCTGAGGATAGCAGCCTGCACCGCAGCACCGTACGCGACTGCCTCGTCGGGGTTGATGGACAGGTTGAGCTTCTTTCCGCAGAAGAACTCCTGCAGCAAAGCCTGCACCTTCGGGATGCGCGTGGAGCCGCCTACGAGCACCACATCGTGAATCTGGCTCTTGTCCATCTTCGCGTCACGGAGAGCTTTCTCGACCGGCTCCAGCGTGCCGCGGAACAGGTCAGAGTTGAGTTCCTCGAAGCGCGCGCGGGAGACGCGCGTGTAGAAGTCGATGCCCTCGTAGAGCGCGTCGATCTCGATGGTGGCTTCAGTGCTGGAGGACAGCGTGCGCTTGGCGCGCTCGGCCGCGGTGCGTAGGCGGCGTAAGGCGCGTGGGTTAGCCCGCAGGTCTTTCTTGTACTTGCGTTTGAATTCATCTGCTAGGTGGTTCACTAGCCTGTTGTCGAAGTCTTCGCCGCCCAGATGCGTGTCGCCGGCTGTCGACTTCACCTCGAACAGCGAACCTTCGTCGATGCTCAGGATGGACACGTCGAAGGTGCCGCCGCCCAGGTCGAATATCAGCACGTTGCGCTCACCCTTCAGGTTCTTGTCCAGACCGTAGGCCAGCGCGGCGGCCGTGGGCTCGTTGATGATACGCAGCACGTTCAGCCCGGCGATAGCGCCTGCGTCCTTCGTGGCCTGACGCTGCGAGTCGTTAAAGTAGGCCGGCACCGTGATCACGGCGTCTCGCACTGCGGTGCCGAGATATGCCTCAGCGGTCTCTTTCATCTTAGTCAACACCATGCTACTAATCTCCTCTGGCGCAAACCTCTTTGTCTCGCCTTTGAACTCCACCTGGATCTTAGGTTTGCCGCAGTCATTGATCACCTTGAAGGGCCAGTGCTTCATGTCCGCCTGGATCTTTGGATCGTCGAACTTGCGCCCGATCAGCCTCTTGGCGTCAAAAACCGTGTTGCTGGGGTTGAGCGCCACCTGGTTCTTGGCCGCATCGCCGATCAGTCGCTCTGTGTCGGTGAAGGCTACGTACGAAGGTGTCGTCCTGTTGCCTTGGTCATTGGCGATGATCTCCACATTGCCGTGCTGCCAGACTCCCACACACGAGTACGTCGTTCCGAGATCAATTCCGATAGCTGGCATTTTGTTTTAAAATTACGCTTCTCCTTTAGTATTTAATAAATATATAATCGCTTGTGAAACAACTTCGGTAAACACCGAACTCTTCTCTTCGTTCGCTTCGTATCGCGTTTCAAATATAATTGACTTCCCGCGCCGGCCGCACGGCTTTTATATTCAACGAATAGAATTCTCGAAACATCTCGTAAGTTCGCGAGTCGGCCAATGCGGACGGCGTAGCGAGAACATTCTGGATATAACAGAGCGGTTACGCATTATAAAATAGAAAGGGACAGCAACAAACCAGATAACATTCTCGAAGCTTCGAGAAACTTCGACGTGCGTTACGTACGTTAGTTAGAAAGGGATAGCACGAACAGACATGCAAGTTGAAATTAAGGTCGAAGGGATTGCAAAAACAAGTTTAGCTTAAATAAAAGTAATGTCTTTGATTTATGATTGAACTGCAGCGTTACGTATTGAAGAGTTTTTAAGAAAATTATTAAACGACTTTTCCTTCAAATTATATCTGAGTACCTATTATAAAATGGACAGATAGTAAACAATAATTAATTTTTATATGTACAAATTCGAATTTTGTAATTACGTTTTCTTACTTTATCATCATAATGTTATTTTCTGAAACTATTTATTTTTGAATAGAACGTACCATAAATTAAAAAAACAACTGTGCTCCTTAAACTTTTACTTGTAATAGTCAAAGCACAACATATATTTTTTACATAATATTCTAAAGAAAATAACTTATTGTGGTCTGTACAGGGTATAATATCAAAACTGTAATGATCTCTTACTTAAAAATTTAAAATGATAGATCGTATGACGCATAAATGAAGAAATAAATTGTGAAAATTACAAAAATATTTTTCCTATAATATTATACTGCCCAGTCTTTAAACACAGTGACCACACGATGCCTCCAATACGGGAGTCTATATAAAAAAAATAAAAAAGAATTATATCAAAATTATAAATTTGCTGCTCTTGTGTTTTTTTATCATGTTAGGAAATTTGGTAGTGTAGACCTAATCAAGTTAAATTTAAGGGCTCCTAATCGAGGATCCCGAAGAACCTTCGAGCCTAGGTTTTGCATAGGTACGGGCTAACTGCCTCCACTAACCAGGTGAATTTTTGAATGAAACAAAAAACATGTTATATTCAAACAATACATGTATAAATATATGAATTAACTACATATCATCTGATAGACTCTCACTGCAAGGCATAGGTTTCAATGTTAAATTATGCTATCAATCCACTTATTGAGGCCTACCCACGCCGCTTCTACCAGCTTGTGGTCACCACTCATGCCAAAGCTCCTCAGGAAGCCCTCTAGCGTTGCTACCTTAAAAGAGGTCTAAGACTAGCTAAGCACTTTCTATGCCCTGCCACCTTGTACTAGCAGAATCTGCAATTGTATAGCAGTGAAAGTCCAAAGAAAATCGCAATAACAATTTTTGTACAACTAATATTTGACTTCATTAATAATTACAATACATTAGATAGAAAAAAATTATCATAGAAAGATAGTGCCATGAGTAATCCTTACACTATAAACTTCATAGAATATCTCACAACTTGGGAATGATGTGATGTGTTTGCCTCCAAGCTTGCAATTTATTAAATATGTAATTTAAAAAAGTATGGACCCGCTGAGCTTCTTTTGGCTCAGGTCTGAAGTATTTTTCATCCGAAGAAGTGCTAGACTCATGTTGTTATTAATAATAGATTTATTTTATCGAATTTTAAATAAAGAATTTGAATTAATGTTTAAAATGTATTTTTTCTTTTCCTCTCCTAAGAAAGTTTTAAAAATAAAAATAAATATTATTAATTTTTTCTTTCATCATTGGTTAATAAATTTAAAAATATATATATGTAAACTACATAACGGTACATGTATAATAGTAACATATATGTATTATTTCTATTTTTGAAAACCTATAAACAAATTTTTGTACCTGTGATTGGCTATAATATTTAATCTGTATATTTTCCAAAAAATATGAATGAACTTACTTGTGCCGTTTTAATTCTCTTATTATTCTGTATAAAATGTAACTGAATATTTCTACTGCTATTAAAATTTTTAGGTATAATAGGCCCAATTTATTTAAAAAGCTTAACATTTTTATACTATCAGGATATTGCAATAAAACTCAAGATTTTCAGATAGAATAAGAAAATGTTTATTATACAGACTTATACAAACATGGCAACTGTTCAGTAAAAAACAGAACCAACTAAAATTAATGCAAGGTGATTGCTAAAATGTGTAAAGCCTTAAAGGTTTGAAAGTATCTGTAAACAAAAATCTTTAAAGCTATTACACCTATTTCTAACACCCCCTGTATATAATAATGATTCAAATATGTTAATAGCAGTATAAAGGCAGTATAAAATCTGCAGTGACAGACAGTAAACAATGATTAATTTTAATATATAGTAATTCTTACTTAAAAACTCTTTCTCTAACTATATTATGATTTAGTTTTTAAGTAATTGATACAATTGATTTTTAGTTAGGATAGGTTATGGTACACCATTCATTGACTGAAAACAAATGAGCTATACATTCTCACCTTTCAGAGCTTTTACACCAATTTTGAATTACTGGTATGACATTTTTCCCTTACAATTCCTTATGACAAGCGGAATTTAAATTCAAAGGGAAAAAAAAATTTTTCATAGAAGAAAATCATGTCATTTAAATATTAAATCAAATTTTTTTATTTTTTAAAATTTAGAATATAATATTTAAATATGTTATTACATATATTTTCAATTAAAAAAGTAAATCTAAACTGCATGCTTATAGAATTTGTGTTATGTAAATATTATTTTAGTCTGTCATATTATCATAATCATTATGGGTTTGTTTAACAAGAAATAAAAAAAGCAATTAAGAAATTATCATTTATTATTTAATCATAAATCTTAAAAATCAGTCTTATAATTATTAATACCGAATGAATCACTTAAAATAACTTTAAGTCTTCTGAACCATATTAACGCCTCTTCTTCTTTTGCGGTGATTTCACTGCTTCTTCCACGTCCCCGTTCTGTACTTCATCTACCTGCTTCCTTCTTACCGGCCCGGTATGAGTAATAGGAACTGCTCTTTCTCCTTTTTGTGAACATTCCTTTGGCGCGATAATGGTCAGCACTCCATCCGAAGACAGCTTAGAAACAACAGCCTCAGAGTTGCATCCTTCCGGGAGGGCATAACGCCTTTTGAACTCACGCGAGATGAAACCGTGTTCGTCTTGCCTCTCCTCATGTTTTCCCTCTACGACGACATACCCATCAACAGTTTTCACGCTGATCTCATCTGGCGTAAAATGCTGGACGTCCAGATTCACTTGGAATTTATCTTTGTCAGACTTGATTGTGGATCCCACGTCGCGATCCAAAGCGGTGAGGTTCCTCCACGGTCGCAAATATCTTCGCGCCCGTATTATCGGACGATCAAACAAATCTGGGAGAAAATCGTCCGAATCTAAATCCAAATCGAAAAGGTGGTTACGGATACGCCTTGGCGCTAAGTCATCTATTAAATACGGTAGAAGAGCCATTGTTGTCTTAAATCGCGGGAAAACTTAACTTTTGATAGCGCGATAAACTTGTGCGTTCACTTTACAAAGAAAACTAGCCCGCAAAGGCGCTGCGTCGCAATATATATGGTCGGAAATTTGAATAATTCGCCAGAACGTTCTGGTACGATATAGAATTTTCTTGAATGTATATTAGCGACATCTACCGATAAATTCGATAACTTTTCAAAATTTTCTGTTTAATGAAATAGTAATTTTTTTAACAACAAAATTTACTTTCTCATTAAACAGAATCAGTAATTATCTTAATTTTTATTACATGAATTCAATAATAATTACCTCATCAGAATAGGAAAATTGTACAAAAAAAAATGTTTAGGGTAAGTACAGAAGCTGATTTGAGTTTTACCGCCACCTATTGAGTATTAGGCGAACTATTAACATATTTGCTGAAGTGTTAATTATGAAGTGTTTAATTACGATGTCTTATTTCACTTTAAATATAATACCGAATTAAAAATAATAAGAGGAATTTATTTTTATTTTTTTTTTAAATTATTTTTATTTTTTTTAAGCCTAACTCCAAAACAAATTAAATAGTTTTGTTGTAACTTTATTTATTTACAAGGCCAATAGATGACTCTTAGCGAAGCTGCATTTATTTTGATCGTTATTGATTTTTCGTCACAAATACGGTAAATGCAAGAATAAAAGCAGTTCAATATATGAACAATTAGGTTTATTTAAATAAAATTAATATAAAATATTATTATAATACAACCTATTTATATAAGTAAATATAAGTAATACTGGAATGAACAAAATTTCACAATATTTTATTTATTATATCGTACACGAAGACTTTAAATTTAACACATTAAAATTAAATAATTCATAGCCTATTGCAAGAAGTAGATATACCACACTGAACACAAAAAAAGATTAGTTAACAGAAAATAGGTTAGTTTCTGTATTATTCTACATAACATGATTATGAATCATGATGAGCAAACATTTATCTATTTAGTACAGTAATCTAATTGCCAATTATAATTCAGAACATATCGGATATACTAAGGATATAGTTATAGCCAAGATTAAAATCCACCATTGTAGTGTTAACATGGCGTTCATATTCATAAACGCATTTCGCCTTACAAAAAATTTGACAAAACAGCATTTTTGTTAAAAGCTAAGCTCTCATAAAGGTTATATTAAAAATCTTAAAGCTATTTAGTCTAACTTATAAACATTTTAACTAAAGATGAAGTAAATTGTGTGTAAAATGGTATTTTTGGATTTGTTCATATATCCTTAGAAGCCATTTGACTAATATAACATTTAATTATAACAAAGAACATGCTTTGATAAGAGAGCCCAAAATAACTTACAAATCTATATATTTAAAACAGGTTAGATACGTTTTTTCATTTCTTAAGATACAATATTTAATAAAATCAACAATATTATTAAATATTACTATTAAATACAAGGGTAAAATACAATCTTTATATGCGTTTATGTAAAAAATTACATGTAAATATTTTCAGAACTTTAATTAATATTTACAGTCAGTTTTATTTACAAAAAATGTAAAGTAAAACCGTAAACCTAATACAAAGAATATCCTTGTGCTTTTTGAATGTGTTTAAGTTAAGAAAATAATGATTTTGGGCGAAATTTAAACTACTTGTCTTAAAATAAATAGCATGCTATAAAAAAAAATGTCAGTTAAAACACGTGTTCGGCGAAAGTGAAGATATTTAATTATTTATGTTAGTACTTTTTTGTTTTGCAGCTTTCTACATTTTTTAACATTATATATCCGTGTAAGTGTGATTTTGACCAAATATACATAAAATCAATACACAACTTCACAGATTATTCTAGAAGCCTCAGTTGATGCGTCTACCGGTAGAATAACTCCGGATGAATACAGCGCCAGAAACGGCGAAAAGCAGTTTCACTCACCGGATATTCGACGAATGTTCTAGAAGAAATATTATAAAGTATGTTTAAAACGTTTTAAAACAAACCGACTGAACAATGATGTTATTTTTAAACCCTAAAATATAAAATGAGAGGTTTAATTATTCAATTGTTATATTTTTCATACATAATATTGGATTTTACAGAAAAATTATGGAACATTCTTGAACATTCCAGAATGTTTCACTCGAATAAAGGATGGATACGTAGCGGCGCGCTGCGGAGAGTAGTATAACTAACTTTCCAGTTGTCGTGGCTCGTCAACATTTTGAAGTCGTTTTTATTATTTTTTAAAAATGACATATTTTTGTAATTATAATTACAGTTTATATTAAAAGTTAATTAAAGCTTCGAAAATGTTTAATAGCCGAAAAGCAAATAAATACTAGAAACTTTTCTTCGTGTCATAGAATGACGTAGATTGTTTGATTTTCTAACGTTTTTGTTTTAATTATTGAGAAACGTTAAACATGATGAGTAATTTTAAGGAAATATGAATATGTTTACTAAATAACTATACATCTCATACTAGCTATATATATATATATATATATATATATATATATATATATAATTTAAAAAATATCATTAATTTTAAACACAGTGTCGTCCCAAATCAAAAATTAATATCAAGTATTACGATTAATTTCAATCCGGTAAAAAGATAAACGTAGTAGTAGAGAAAAATCAGTATAACTTATATAAAATATTTTATGCAGA
The DNA here is from genome assembly GCF_028537555.1 of Battus philenor. Taxonomy (NCBI): domain Eukaryota; kingdom Metazoa; phylum Arthropoda; class Insecta; order Lepidoptera; family Papilionidae; genus Battus; species Battus philenor. The sequence goes on along the minus strand of NW_027181689.1, from coordinate 10,430,332 downwards.
ATTTGCTGAAAATGAAAGGTATATAGGTGAATATAGCCAAGTACTACTCATAAAACAGTTTTTGATTTTTTATTTATATTTAAAATGTTATGTAATGTTTTAAAAAACACAATGTTTTTGTTTATTATTATTTAAAACGATGTTCAACTTTTATTGATAAAAGTTTTATATTGTTATTATTTCAGCATAAATTTGATATATTTATAAAATAGTTAATGTTATGTGTGATAAAAGTTAATATAGTTTCAATGAATGTACCACGTGTGCAAGACATGCGATAGCGTGGTTATTGATTTTTTACCAACGCTTGCAAACCACTGGAAAGCAGCGCGCCAAATCTAGAAATTTCTACCCCATCATAGATGTCGCCACCGACCGACGGTATATAAGGAGTGTGACGTCCGGCACCGCGTTACATTTTAAATACAAGCGAGCAGAACGTTAGTGCTATACTCAGCGATTACACACGTGCTCTTTTCAAACCGCGTTGCTAGTCAATTAATTTGTGAATTAAAGTAATAAGTACCTAATTTTGTTCGACGGTTTTAAGTTAATAATTCAAGATGCCGGAAGAAATGCAAGCACAGTCGGCCGAGGTGGAGACCTTTGCCTTCCAGGCAGAGATCGCCCAGCTTATGTCCCTCATCATCAACACATTCTATTCAAATAAAGAAATCTTCCTCCGAGAGCTGATCTCCAATTCTTCCGATGCTCTGGACAAGATCCGATATGAATCTCTCACCGATCCGTCGAAACTCGATAGCGGTAAGGAACTTTACATTAAGATTGTGCCCAATAAGAGCGAAGGTACACTAACCATCATAGATACTGGCATTGGTATGACCAAGGCCGACTTGGTTAACAACCTGGGTACCATCGCTAAGTCTGGGACGAAGGCGTTTATGGAAGCTCTGCAGGCGGGCGCTGACATCAGTATGATCGGTCAGTTCGGTGTTGGTTTCTACTCTTGCTACCTCGTAGCCGACCGCGTCACTGTCCACTCTAAACACAACGATGATGAGCAATATATGTGGGAGTCTGCTGCCGGGGGCTCCTTCACAGTCCGCCCCGATCAGGGTGAACCCCTCGGCCGTGGTACTAAGATCGTCCTATACATCAAAGAAGACCTCGCAGAGTACTTGGAGGAACACAAGATTAAGGAAATTGTAAAGAAACACTCACAGTTCATCGGCTACCCGATCAAGTTGGTCGTAGAGAAAGAACGTGAAAAGGAACTGTCAGACGACGAGGCCGAGGAGGAAAAGAAGGAAGAGAAAGAAGATGACAAGCCTAAGATTGAAGATGTCGGAGAAGATGAGGAAGAAGATAGCAACAAAGACAAGAAGAAAAAGAAGACCATCAAGGAGAAGTACACAGAGGACGAGGAGCTGAACAAGACCAAGCCGATCTGGACGCGTAATGCCGACGACATCACGCATGAGGAATACGGTGACTTCTACAAATCACTTACCAACGACTGGGAAGACCACTTGGCTGTCAAGCACTTCTCTGTCGAGGGGCAGCTGGAGTTCCGAGCGCTGCTGTTCGTACCACGCCGCGCGCCCTTCGACCTGTTCGAGAACAAGAAGCGCAAGAACAACATCAAGCTGTACGTGCGCCGCGTCTTCATCATGGACAACTGTGAAGACCTGATCCCCGAATACCTCAACTTCATCAAGGGTGTGGTCGACAGCGAGGACCTTCCACTGAACATCTCCCGTGAAATGCTACAACAGAACAAAATCCTCAAAGTGATCCGGAAGAACTTGGTCAAGAAATGCCTTGAGCTCTTCGAGGAGTTGGCAGAGGACAAAGAAAACTACAAAAAGTTCTACGAACAGTTCAACAAGAACCTGAAATTAGGTATCCACGAGGACTCTCAGAACAGGTCCAAACTGGCTGATCTGCTCCGGTACCACACATCTGCCTCTGGTGATGAAGCGTGCTCCATGAAGGAGTACGTATCCCGCATGAAGGAAAATCAAAAGCACATCTACTACATCACCGGTGAAAACCGTGACCAAGTAGCCAACTCTTCCTTCGTCGAGAGGGTAAAGAAGCGCGGCTATGAGGTCGTCTACATGACCGAGCCCATCGACGAATACGTCGTCCAGCAGTTGAGGGAATTCGACGGCAAGACCTTGGTGTCAGTCACCAAAGAGGGTCTCGAGTTGCCCGAGGATGAGGAGGAAAAGAAGAAGCGCGAAGAAGACAAAGTCAAGTTCGAAGGACTCTGCAAGGTCATGAAGAACATTCTGGACAACAAAGTCGAGAAAGTAGTCGTGTCCAATAGGCTGGTTGAGTCTCCATGCTGCATCGTCACAGCGCAGTACGGCTGGTCGGCCAACATGGAACGTATTATGAAGGCCCAGGCTCTCAGGGACACATCTACCATGGGATACATGGCAGCTAAGAAGCACCTTGAAATCAACCCAGATCATTCCATCGTCGAAACACTCCGACAGAAGGCCGAGGCAGACAAAAACGACAAAGCTGTCAAAGACCTCGTTATCCTGTTGTACGAGACTGCCCTCTTGTCTTCCGGTTTCACATTGGATGAGCCCCAGGTTCACGCTTCCCGCATTTACCGCATGATCAAGCTTGGTCTTGGTATTGATGAAGATGAGCCCATTCAAGTTGAGGAGTCTGGAGCTGGCGAGGTCCCTACCCTGGAGCTTGACGCTGACGACGCGTCCCGCATGGAGGAAGTCGACTAAATATCTTAATGGTTTCCCGCATGTTTTAACCATGTTGTAATGGTTTGCGATGTGTAATCAAAGTTTTTTTGTGCACTGGTGTACAGCCAAAGACTGATTTAGTTCAAATTCCAATTATTAAAAATAAAGTTAATTATAATTATTTTTTTCTTTTATTTCCCTGATTGGGTTTGAATTATTTAGACATTAACAGACTACTTCTTTCATTGTCTAGTTCTCGATGATGTCGAAACGTGCAACTTAACTTATAAATATGTTTTCGTCTCTACCTTGCTGACCAACAAGCCGGTCGAACATTTGTTCTCCGACATTGATTTGGATTTTAAGAAAAGTTAAATATGTAATTAGTGGAATTTACATTGTAATGGTATTTCTTGCATATTTGCTTCTCTGTAAAAATCTGAAATAAAATTTTTTGTGTATCTGATCTTTTATTCTATACTTCCTTCAGCACATTCATACATTACTACCAAAATATACATAAAGCATTTTATTTTTTCTTCTCTAAACATTAATTTCTATTGCCTTTGTAAAATATTTTTTTGTTACTAGAATACTTGCTGAATTAGACATTAACTAATAAGTAAAATCTTTATTTAATTACCCATAGATAAATTCCTTTTAACAGTAGTTGAACAAATTCAGCATGTTATAATGCTTACATGATAAGTACAACCAACCAACTTCGACAGTTTAGATATAATTTACAATTTAGATATAATCCTCCATTTTAGGGCAAGTGTTTTTATTACTATATATTGGTTTTCTCTCATTGTAGTCGAGAAGAGATACAATACTTTCGATTTTTTTAATAACGGACAGACTTAACATTTTCATTATCTGCTGATTGGAACATATCAAAGCGCTTAGCTCTAACCGTCTAATAACTGGTATCTCAGATCTGTCTGTAACAAAAGATATTTCAACCAGCATAGACTCTGGAATGGTTCCCTACGTGGAGACCTTTCGCCACAAGGGAGCTGTTCAAAACTGGACTTTACACAAGTTTAATCCTTTTGCTTTAATATAAAAGAAAATAGCAGTAGGACTAGAAAAAAAACTAGTTAGATATACTTGAAGTACTATAGGCCTATGGAGGTGACAGTTACCCCATGTTCTCTGACTCGTTTTAAATTAATTAAGATTAAATATATGCGTTACGTCATTGAGAATCATGAATCTTTGCAGTAAAGGTGCAACAATAATTGATCAGTATTGAACAAAAAGTAAGTTTAGATGGTTTTATTATTTGATATACCAAATCTATTTTATATCTCTTATATGCAGTTTAATATTTTTGTTGAACTTATTTAAATTATATTACTTAAATATTTTTGTCATATTTGTAATAGATTACAAAAAGCACTACAGAAGTGAATTAATATATGCGGTAAGTGATATGTGAATTATAAAGCAAACACATTTAATTCTAACAAAAAAATTTCTTACTCCTTTTATATTAAGTTTTTAATATCAAGCCTTTATTCAACGAGTTGCTCAAGAAAAATTAAAATTTTAATGACAAATCATTCACAGAGCTGTAAATATACAGAACAAAGGCATTGTTACGTTAGAACATGCTTGTCATTGTCGTATTAAGTTGATTTTAACGCCATCTTGTGTTCAGTTGTGTAAATAGGTTCAAAAATTGCGTTAATATTTGTGGCCAGTTATTGATTTTAATTCCTACATTTAATTTTAATAACATTGATTGTGTTATATTTAAAAACAGGTTTTTAGTTTTAATGATTACTTCAATATGATCTGCTATAACATTTGTTTTAACTAGTTTGTTTTACGTTCGCAAAACTTCATCAACGATCTTGTAGGATAGCTCCCTCCATAGATCGTTGACGCCCGAAGCTAAATATTATAATTTGCATTATTAGTAATGCTAAAACAAAAATGTTATTATAGTGAAAGAATATATATTTAAAGCTCTCTAAGCTTCTCGAAATGGATAATTAGAAAACAATAACGTTTTTTTGGTATTTCATTTTCTATTATTGATATTGGTCGAAAATGTCTACAGCGCCTAGCTCTGACTTATAGCAATTTTGTCTATAATATATAACATATCCTAGTTTTAAAGGCAATTAACTAAGACACTGCTAGTAAGAGTGAAATTTTATCCTTTGCAATTAAAGATTTTTTAAGTAACCAATTAAATTTTAAATAATAAATATTTTTAATTAAAATTATTTTGCATGATCGGACAATTGTATGTATAAGTTTTTAAGGGGTGAATATGTTGATTATTTGCTGTCAACTAATGTACCAATGGTCTTAAATAATTTATACTTTAAAAATTATATAGCAGATAATTTTATTTACGATCTGTTCCTGCAAACTATACTGCCAGAAGTAATTAGCCTATCGTAATATATTCCAGGCTGATAAAACATGTCGTCCAAAATACTGCAATACCTGAAAACGAAGATCCTTTGACCAGTTTCTGTTGTCTATGATGAGACGGGTCCGAGACGTGGTCGCTTACGGTGGACTTAAGACAGCTCCAGGTTACCCAGAGAGTATTGGAGAGAGCAATGTCGGAGTTTCGCTGCGAGATCGTATCAGAAACGAAGAGAACCGTAGAAGAACTGAAGTCACTGACGTAGCTCAAAGAACTGCTCGTCTAAAGTGGCAATAAGCTGGACATATCGCTCGTGGATCAATAGGCCGTTGCGGCCATTCTGAAATGGCGACCAGGACCCGGTAGGCCCTGACTAGGTGGACCGACAACGCGGGCAGCAGGTGAATGATCATTAAGGCGATCATAGGTGAGGATGATGATTCCAGGCTGATTGTTTTACAGTGTGATTGTTAATAGGAGCAGGATCTTTAGTTTTTTTGCTAGCAAATACATTCACTCCTTTTGCTTCAAAGTAATAAGTTATATGCATCCTGTTTAAACAAACTTGTAATTTTTATATTTGTGTACATTGGATATTGGAATTACTCACCGTTTGCACATATGTACTTCTTTTGTTTATGTATATTTATGTATATGATTTATTTTCTTTTCCTGTCTTGATGTTATAATAAAATTTAAATAAATAAATAAATTGTAAATATGTTTAAGTATAATATTTAACAAAATCGGAGTAATGGTACTGAAATATAAAAGGTTTAATAAAATTAAAGTTTGCTCTACTTTTTTCAAATAATAAAATATTTTTTAAATATTATTGATATATTATTTTTAAAATCAATGAAGAAATCAAAATCAATATGTATTATTTTACAGCTAATGTTTCAAAATTGCATAATCGATGTTTCTTGTACTAAAGAACTTTCTCGAACAGTTGAGTATGTTCGCGGCGTATTCTTCTCCAGGTAATAATACCGCGCAAATATCACAGATTGTCTACAGATTGAGTGACCACATTAAATAAAAATATAGCTTTTAAATAAATTATAACATTGTTACATGTTCATGTTAAATTTACATGTTTATAAATAAAATAGCTATCTTATTGCTATCTTGCATTTATAAATATGATTTGACTCCTTCTGTTTCATACTTAAAAAAAGATTTATTGTAATTTTATTCTTGTCAAACAGTGATTTGAAAATTTACAAATACATCTATATTACAATAATTATTAATTATTCATTTCAAAACTAGACTTCATTTATTATTAATGTTACAATTCAGTTTTTATCTGATCAACTTTGATATAATTTTAAAGAATATATGGATGAACAAAATTGTATAATAGAAACTTTGATTATTACCTTTCTCATCAATGTTCTGTTATTGTTATTTAATATTGCTGGAAAAATAATAAACAAATTAATTATTATGGTATAAAGGTAATAGCAGTGGCGTAGCTATGGTATTTGGGGCCTGGGGCAGATTGGGGCTTGGTGCCCCCCCCCCCCGCCCTAAAGAGTATAAATAGTTTCAAAATTTAGAACAGAATGTAGTTAATATATAATTTTTTTGGTTCAAAATAATAAAAAAAGTAAAAAAAAAATATTTTCAACTTTGGTGCCACCCCTGCTTGTGGTGCCTGGTGCAGCCGCCCCGCTCGCCACCCCCTAGCTACGCCACTGGGTAATAGTAATTTATAAACTCTGAGTGAAATTAAATATGCCAACGTTAATTGTCTTTCGGGTGATGAAGACCGACCCGGAGACAGAAGCCCTAAATATCATCTATCCTATGTCAAATTTTGAAAGTTGTATATATATATCGATTATATAAATAAAATCAGACGATAATTGTTAATAATAATCTTCATTTTTATAAATTTCATTGTAAAATTTACAAGACCCTAGCGTCTAAATCCAGTATTTTCTCAACTAAGTTGTTCCTTTTAAAACTTCTTTTGGTTACATCGGAGCATTGACCTTCAAATGATATATGTAAATAATGAGTCATACGTTTTAAAATGGATCTTTCCAGTAATGTTTGCTGCTATTTCTAGAAGCGCATTTGACCTAGTTGTGTGACATTGGCTCGATCAATACCGGCGAAAAGGCTCCGCCCCAGCGCCGCGCCAGCTGTGCATTCTAGAAATTTCCACCGTTATATAACTGTCAGTTTGTATTTTTTTTTAATTCTGTTATGATTTTAAAACACATATGTTATTTTAATTTTTAATGAAAGACAAAAATGAAAAAAAAATACACATACATAACATCTTACCTATTTAATAAAATAATTTTATAAGTTGGTGATAAAATTTATAATATCAATATTTATAACTTAAATGAACCTACAGGAGTTATTCCTTCTTGTAAATAATTAAATAAAATGTTTAATATCCTTGGAACTTCATAATGACATTTTTATTTTTACGCTTAAATATGTGTTTTGTTTTAGGATTGCCAAAAATAAAACAAATTAAAGAAAAATTTTGCTTAAAATAAGTTGTGGTGTATAAATTTAACTGGCTAAGGTCTGTAGTGTTTTAATTCAACTGGCTGAACAAAAATTATTTAAATTACTTTATATTTAACAAAAAAAATGTATATATTTCCATAAAATTACTAACATACGAAAGATGTTATTTAATAATAAAAGTTATTGCATCATGTTACATACACAAATATTCATTAAATGCTACAGCATTATTTTGCCAAAAGCTTACACCTCCGTCATCCAAATATCTTCTTCCCACGTAATAATATTACGTTATTTAGGTATCATAAATAAATATACTGGCCACTTCTAGACCGTTCCATCAGATTAAAATAAACACATTTTCTTTTTGTATCTTTTATTTAATTCAAGTTTGATAATCTTTTTTAATTTCACTGATTTGCAAATAGACATTAAAATATTATTTTACAGAGTTATAAGGGTAAGAGTTTAAATGGGTTCAATAATAACGTAATGATAATATAGTAAAATATAGCGTTTTAAAAATTCAGATTACTACATATTAAAATTAATTGTTGTTTATTATCTGTCTCTACAGACTTTGTACTGCCTTGTTACTGGCCTGTCGGATTTCTATAGAATATTAGATTAGTGTTATATATTTTAGAGTGATCACTTTATATAGGTGATTGGAGATAGTTGAAAAAGCTTCATAACCAATAACTCCGAATATTTAAATCGATTTTATTAATCGACTGAAAAGGAACAACATTTTTTAATAAAAAAATAGATTAGACTCACAAGGCGATCACTTGTTTTAATAATAAATAAATAACTCAACAGTATTAATTCCAAATTGGTCAAGACATGGTCCGGATGGACATGGTAATTTAAATTCTAGTCATTAATGTAACGGCTGGAGATGAAATTCTGGGAATAGGTGTGGATTAAAAATTTAGGTTAATCACCCTGATCGCTTACCCATAACTATAATAGAGAAAGACTGCTATTAGGATATTCCATCTCTAAAAATGTCAGTGTAAGTGCTCCAGCTCACCTATCAAAGTGCAGTTCTAAATCCGCATTCATCACAATGATCGAACATCAAATGGCCATTTAGTCTCCTGGTATTAATAGCACCAGAGTTCGAGATCTAGAAAAGGATAATATTTCTTACCGTATGATAAGGACAGTTCATCTGTTGGCAATAAAAAGTTCTATCGCTATTTAAGATTTATCAAAATTACTGGAACAATTTAAAATATATCTTGTTTTATATATTTCATAATAAAACCTTCAAAAAGCTACTTGTATAGTTGAACATTAAAATTTCCAGGTAAAAAAATGATGTCCCTTAGAAATAATAGGATTTTCGATCACAAAAAGCACCCTTAATGTTTAACTGCTGATGACGTTATAATATAAAATTATCTAATTGGAAAATTATTATACATAATATCACACTTCTAGAGTCTGGGTATAAATATTTGTCTGAATTAAAAAAAATAGTTTGTCAAAATTCACAAGAGTTTACAAATTACTATGCCAAAATTATCTAATATCAAAACAAAAATAGCACCGTTATTAATTAAATACCCCAAGGTGATTTTTTAATCAATAATAATATACTTTTATTATAATCGGAATTTAAATGAATAATGTCGAATTTCATCCTTACAGCAGTCCATCCGTCAGAGGGTGGAAAATGCTAGAAAATTCCAATACACATCCATATAGTTATAAAATTTGCATCGTGTTACACTAAACTTTCTCTTTCCAACTAAATTCGATTGCCATCCTTTTTTATCTTGTTTGGTGGTTAAAAATGTCGTCTCTTTCATAGAAAGTACATAATCTTTTTAGGAAAGTTCGCGAATAGTATCACATATTTTCACGATTCTTCGTGTAACAAGCGCGAAAACTTAAAATATATGTAAAGTAAATTTTATTTTAAGAAATAATCATCTTAAAAACTATACGAAATTAATTTAAGAAGACTACGTATTAAGACAGATAAATAAAATAAGAAAGAGAGTTCACTCCTACTAACCACTTGCCTTCGTCTCCAGTAAAACCGAAGATTTTTTAGTTTTGTAATCTTTTTAAAAACTACTTTTCTATATCTTCATTATTGCATGTTTAATATCTGTCCCACAATAAAAGTTATATGTAGCAAAGAAACGATTTTTTATAACATAAAATTACTAAAGCATTATGTACATCCTTTAATAAAATTGTATGTGTGATGCCTCCGATCCATATTTGTCTGCATAACTCTCATTGGCAGACATAACAAAGTTCCAGAAGCTTCGATGTATGCCGTTCACTGATTGGTCAGTTTATAAAAGGGATCGAACTTTCTGGAACTTGATTTGTTCAATATAAAAGCCGTGCGGCCGGCGCGGGAAGTCAGATATATTTGAAACGCGATACGAAGCGAACGAAGAGAAGAGTTCGGTGTTTACCGAAGTTGTTTCACAAGCGATTATATATTTATTTAATACTAAAGGAGAAACGTAATTTTAAAACAAAATGCCAGCTATCGGAATTGATCTCGGAACGACGTACTCGTGTGTGGGAGTGTGGCAGCACGGCAACGTTGAGATCATCGCCAACGACCAAGGAAACAGGACGACACCTTCGTACGTGGCCTTCACCGACACAGAGCGACTGATCGGCGATGCGGCCAAGAACCAGGTGGCGCTCAACCCCAGCAACACGGTGTTCGACGCCAAGAGGCTGATCGGACGCAAGTTCGACGATCCAAAGATCCAGGCGGACATGAAACACTGGCCCTTCAAGGTGATCAATGACTGCGGCAAACCCAAGATCCAGGTGGAGTTCAAAGGCGAGACGAAGAGGTTTGCGCCAGAGGAGATCAGCAGCATGGTGTTAACGAAGATGAAGGAGACCGCGGAAGCGTACCTTGGCAGCGCAGTGCGGGATGCCGTGATCACGGTGCCGGCGTACTTCAATGACTCGCAGCGTCAGGCCACGAAGGACGCAGGCGCCATCGCCGGGCTGAACGTGCTGCGCATCATCAATGAGCCCACGGCCGCCGCGCTGGCCTACGGTCTGGACAAGAACCTGAAGGGTGAACGCAACGTGCTGATATTTGACCTGGGCGGCGGCACCTTTGACGTGTCGATCCTGAGCATCGACGAAGGTTCGCTGTTCGAGGTGAAGTCGACAGCCGGCGACACGCATCTGGGCGGCGAAGACTTCGACAACAGGCTAGTAAACCACCTGGCAGATGAATTCAAACGCAAGTACAAGAAAGACCTGCGAGCTAACCCACGCGCCTTACGCCGCCTACGCACCGCGGCCGAGCGCGCCAAGCGCACGCTGTCCTCCAGCACTGAAGCCACCATCGAGATCGACGCGCTCTACGAGGGCATCGACTTCTACACGCGCGTCTCCCGCGCGCGCTTCGAGGAACTCAACTCTGATCTGTTCCGCGGCACGCTGGAGCCGGTCGAGAAAGCTCTCCGTGACGCGAAAATGGACAAGAGCCAGATTCACGATGTGGTGCTCGTAGGCGGCTCCACGCGCATCCCGAAGGTGCAGGCTTTGCTGCAGGAGTTCTTCTGCGGAAAGAAGCTCAACCTATCCATCAACCCCGACGAGGCGGTTGCGTACGGTGCCGCGGTGCAGGCTGCTATCCTCAGCGGAGAGTCGCACTCCAAGATCCAGGACGTGTTGCTGGTTGACGTGGCACCGCTGTCGCTGGGCATCGAGACCGCCGGCGGAGTCATGACGAAGATCATCGAACGCAACTCGAAGATCCCGTGCAAGCAGTCTCAGACCTTCACTACCTACTCGGACAACCAGCCGGCGGTGACCATCCAGGTGTACGAGGGCGAGCGGGCGATGACCAAGGACAACAATCTGCTGGGAACGTTCGACTTGACCGGCATCCCGCCGGCACCACGCGGTGTCCCCAAGATCGACGTGACCTTCGACCTGGACGCAAACGGCATTCTGAACGTGTCGGCCAAGGAGAACAGCACAGGCCGCAGCAAGAACATCGTGATCAAGAACGACAAGGGGCGGCTGTCGCAGGCAGAGATCGACCGCATGTTGTCCGAGGCCGAGCGATACAGAGACGAGGATGATAAGCAGCGACAGAGGGTCGCCGCTCGTAACCAGCTAGAGTCGTATGTGTTTGGCGTGAAGCAAGCCGTGGAGGAGGCGGGTGACAAGCTGAGCGACAGTGACAAGAGCGCGGCGCGCCGGGAGTGTGACGAAGCGCTGCGATGGCTGGACAACAACACGCTCGCCGAGCGTGAAGAGTACGAGCACCGACTCAAGGAGCTGCAGCGCGTTTGCTCGCCGCTCATGTCGAAGATGCACGGCCAGAGCGCTGGAGGAATGCCTGGCGGTCAACGTGAAGGACCCACCGTCGAAGAAGTAGATTAAATGTCTAGTCTGAGTAATTAGGATTATTATAATTATGTGATATTAATTTTTAAGACTGATAAATTATTTTTGCTGCATTCGTCGGTTATTAATGATGAGTGAAATAAACTAATAAACTAAACTTATAAGTTTTGTTGTTTTTAAGATTTATTCCCTATTCCGTTTTCCTATGCTTTTCTCTGACCAGCGCCACCTAGTATCTAAGTTCTTTAAATTTAATTCATAATAATTTGCCCAAAAATTTGGACTGTATTCATTAATTCACTTACTGGAATTAAATTGACTGATAAAAAATATTATATTAAATGTGGTCACCGATTAAAAAAAATCTTAAATGGTGGCAAATATGACATGTCAGATTGATGTTTATAGCGCCCATATTCTAACTGAAATAAGAAATTGGTACGAGTGATATCATGATTGTTATGTTTAAAGAAAGGATTTTAATATTCAATTTAGATAAAGTTAAAGCAAATAATTCATTTAATGTTTAATTAACTTCCTTAAATTCTGGCAAATGTAGAAGAAAGTGGAAGTTCACTTAAAATAAAGTTGTTTTTGTATAAGTTTTTTATTTAAGTATCTAAAAGTAAAATAAGTTACAGCATAGCTTAATAAGCTAAGGTTTTGTCATTTATTGCAGAGATTCACGAATAGAAAAGTGTTCGTATAGGACTTTAAGAGTTGAAATCGGTTTCCTACAGGTTTTCACAATTTCTTATTTCGAATTTTTAAAATATTGTATAAATTGTTATACACGTGTATTAACTAGGTACATCTTAACTTGTTCCTTTATTTAAAACATATGTACTATTTGACTCGAAAGAAATTTAAACACATACATGCTCCTGATGTTTTAGTATGTAACTTGCACTAAGTTAAAAAAATCATTTGTGTAAATTCGTTTGGAATTTAAATAGAGTGTATTATTCAAGAGATTAGAAATAAATAACTAATGTGAATTAAGAGACTCCAAAATACTAGGTCTCCAAATTATGATGGCAGAATTGGACAAAAAAAATCCAGAAAATACAGTTCGGACTGCCTGAAATTTTGATTTCTATCAATTCAATACTTGCATGTATCTCATTTAAAAAAAGATATACACAATGATACTATGAAACCTTCTGGAAATTAAAGACTACTTATCAGAAAAAGAAAGATTAGAAAATAAGCAAGCATGTCATTTTTTCAAAGCACCAAGAAAATGTTCAGTCCATAAAATCAATATTTCCACAATCACCTATTCAAGATGATAGTTTATGAGCATCTTATAGTATATTTTAAAATTAGCAAAGTCAACAAAACTCCAACAATTTGACTGGACCTTGGTACATTATCAAATCCAATATAGATTTATACTTAACAGGTTGCCCATTTATTTGGTATTATTTTATAGATCATGACAAATATATAAAATAATTAGCTGCCTTTTTAAACCTACCCAATAAGTATTAATTGATAACATAGCACTTAAATTGTAGTCAGAATTATTATTTGTATTGATTGTATAATGAAAAAATATTCTTAAGTTGATTATAAGCAGTCAACAGTACTATTGAAGAGGGAACTACTAGGGAACGGAACGGTGTGAACAGTGAACTATAGGCTGATTCATCAGTGTATTTAGGGAAAGTCAATAAAGAGAGCAGCTTATTTACCAGAAATTGCATAGGTCTTTAACATTGTATGCACAAGTTCTTGTCTAATATATTAAAATAATGAGAATTTGTTTGAACAATAACACTAATCAGAGATAAGTAGATGAGATGCGTTGAAATGTGGAAAATATTATAAGCCTCTTACAGACCGACAAGTTCTCTTTGCAGAAGTCTACATTACCTGACAATGAAACTTTTTTAATGAATGTTTGGTATTTTATTATGCATAAAACTGCATTTTACTACAGTGTTTATAAGCTGACATTATTTTCCATGGTTGATCAACGTTATGGTTTTATAGGTCACTTAAAGTGATAACTGTCTGAGATACATTAAATGCACAATACAAAGATGGCATTAATAATGATAATAATTTAACTTTTAATTTTAAGCTCCAACTGTTTTAGTTTCAATTAACATTTTCGTTATAAAATGTCTTTAAGTGCAGTAGGCCTACTCAAAGATCACTGTAACTCAAAGGGTACCAAACAATAATTAAAGTTCTTCCTTCCTTCTTCTCTTAACCAATTGACTCCTAAGATCTTCCATGGGATACCGAATTGGTTATTTGTGCTTTTGCTCTATTTTTTATTACACTTATGTGACCTGTTCACATATTTGACTTGACTGATACATGTAAGATGTCAGTTAGTTTTGTTTTCTATCTTATATTTAGACAGTATTTAGGATTAAAAATCTAAATCCTTAAGTGTGCATTTTTCAATACATTATAAAAGCTTGTTACAAGATTTTATGCAAATCTTGTGGCTAATTTCTTATCTAATTGAGGAAAACTATTTAATAGTTTTTTGTTACTCCATTACCTCTCCAGACTACACCGGGTATGAACCGGCTTCAGTTCAGCAAGATTTTTAGCTGTTTCATATATAAACATGTTCAGAAAATTTTGATATCAATTATAAAATTATAAATACTTTGAATGAGTTACCTTTGTGCTGAATGATCAATTTTTGTAAATTTGATATTTGAATGTTATTACCCTGTTTTCTTGCAAAAAACTTTGGAAAATGTTACAGTTAGGTACTTATAGATAAATCATCAAAAGGAACTATTTTTGGAGTATCTACATGTGCACAAGAAGGTATCATTTGTGGTCCTCAAAGTTTTCATCGCACTGTTTGATTTGCAAAACAAAAGATAAATGGATACAAAATAATTTTTCATCACTAAACCTTTTTAACTTTAGGTAAATAAAAAGATGTTTAGTCTTTCACCATTTCCTCTAAGATGAATAAATTATAACGATTGAATAAAAAAATAGTTCAAGATTGGGTTACTATTTGTAATACTTAATGCAAATAATATTATTACTTATGTCTGTTATCTATGCATTTGTCCAATTTTATTGAATTTTTATCAAGGTCTTATAAATATAATAATATGTGAAAATCTGGTTATTATTTCTTATTTTTAATCGAAAATCGTAGGAAAGATGTTCTGTGCAAATGCAGTACCTAATTATTCCACCAAAATTTCTTCTGGAAACCCTAAAGAGAAAGAAGATTTGCACTTGTTTAAGAAGAGGCAGTCATATCGAACAAAATAATGCGTAAAAGTTAATGCTCACTTACTTTTACACCTATTTTTTAACCTTTGATTTAATTGCTTTGACTTAGAAAATGTTTCAGAAAACCTAATAAGATTGTTGATTTTATAAATATTAGTCTAGTGACAAGTAATATGCACATTTAAAATGTGTTTTTTTTTTGTAAAACTTATAATGTTGAAACCTTTACTTTTTTGTAGTGATATTGACCTTGTTAAGCTATAGGCTTTCAAGTATTGATAAATAAAATTCTATTGATAAATATTAAACAAGTATTATTTTATACACTTAAATGCCCACAATTCCAAGTAAATACTGAAAAAATTCAAGATGCAAGAAGTTTATTTAGTTATATATGTGATGAATCAAATATATTGCATTTTGACATATCATAAGGTTTAATATATACAATATTTGTAACAGGAAATATTAATTTCACTATTCCAAAAAATATGCTATTAATGAATAAACAAATTACCCATTTTGATTATACATAAAAATTAACACAACAATGCAAATGCATTTTAAATATAGAATACTCAAAAAAGGCGCGAAAATGGTTAACAATAAACTTACGAATTTTTTTTTTTAATTACAAATTTTCGGCACATTGTTAACAGCCATTTTTGTGCCATGTAATTAATCATCATATCTTTTATTTTATGTATTTTTCATGTCTGCGTTGTGTAACATTTAAGATTTTGTTAGTAACAACTGTAAGTAAGAATCGTAGATTGGCTTCGGCGTCTCTTTGCGTAATCTCTCATACAATTTAATGCTAATAAAATATAAGGTTCAGGCACAAGTGTTGAGTTGAACCTTCAACTTTGAATATAAGTTGATGATTGACCTTTCATCTAATCGTGTAGTCATAAAATCTGTTAATTGACCGAGTTTATCTTCATCAATTTATTTATTATATAGGCATTGTCCTGCAGATTACTTTTACAAAGTAATGCCACTGACATTATAATAATTTTTATTTTGCTTGCGCCCTGTACGTGCAATCTACAATATGAGAGTTAGACTTTCAAAAAGAAAAGTTTCGTTAAGGAAAAATTATGACAAAGCTTAGTCCATAAATGATATTCTTGAAAAATATCGATGAACATAGGCTAGCAATAGATAAAAAGATCAGTTTATTGTCTTTCTACAGGTTATATCAAATTAATGAATCTTTTTATGTTTACTCCATAATTTTTTTCGGTGTTAGATTTTTTGTTTTAGTATGTTATTAATCTAAATTGGAATTGTTGTATTAACATCAAAGAAACATAAAACAGAACTATTACTTGCATGGGAACTTGTTTACTATTATACTACTACTTATGTACCTAAATATAAATAAATAAATATGGTTTATAATATTTTTGTTTGTTGTTATTTCAAGCTAATATCATGGTGCAGACTATTAAGTTATCACTGCGCTGTGGTTTAGTATTTCAACAAGAAAACTTAAGTTATATTTAGTTAGCACTAAATATAAGTGGTTCACAAGATTCAATAAAAACATGTCAAATTTGGGCAGAATGGGTCTTTCCTAATCATTTCACGATTGAGTCGAATTGCCTTTTCGTAAACTTTTAACATTTACATTGAAAAAAGACAAAGGTTTTTAATAATATTACTAAATTACTAAAGCTGAAATTATTATTATTAAAATTGTAATAATTAAATTTCAAGAGCAAAACTGATTCACGACACGCATTCCGTGCAAACGGAACGTAAAATGGTAGAACGGGACATTCTAATCTTTCTCTCCCGCTCACACAACGCAGACCAGAAAGAAGCACCGAAATTCTAAATTACCCAATATTTATAAAAATTTACAAATGCCCAACTTTAAAAACACAAAAAAGTAAAAGGTATTAACTACAATTATGCACTTAAATATAGTATAACGATAAGTGAAGACCAGAAAACACAAAATTCTTTATATTTAAGAAATTCAACATTCAACTGCGAAGTGTATATATAATATGTCTTTGTAGTATTTTATTGCGTTAGTAAGGAAAAGACTGGTTGTAAGCCATTTCGAACGGCTACGGCTGTAGTGGTAATAATGATAATTCAGTTAATATGTTTTAAGTATATAAAACCCATAAAGAAACTGACTGCAGTATGAAAGTTCCGGCGTTCGGAAGACTGCGCGCAGATTCCGAATGCCGGATGGGCAAAAAGATAGAAGAAAGCAATATCTCGGCCATCATGCAAGACGAAGGGGAGAGAGTATGCTTCCTCAGCTACTGCAGGAAGATGGTAATAAATGCAATAGATAAAAATAAATAATGTTGCAAAATAAAATAGGAAACCTAGAATGTAGTGGTTGAGGATGAATGTATGGCTAATGGAATGAAATGAAATGGGAAAATTTTAGAATGAAAGAAATAGTACGACAGATAAGATGATATGAAAGAGAAGAATGATAATAATAATAAAAAAGAAATGAATAAATTACTAGAATTAAAAAGTCCCTGTCCTACACGAGATAGGGGAACAAGAGGTCACCAACAGCGGGGACCATATAAATAAAAAAAAAAGTACGAAATTATAAAAACAAAAAACCTTTTATACATATTAAAATACCAAATAGGCACAAACTACCTACTAACTTTAGAATGCTATTCAGAATAGTAAAAAAGTCTTGTTTAAAAACAATGTTTTGGATGAATTTATAATACAAAAAATAGTTTTTGTTAAACTATAATACTGTTCCTATAATTAAAGGAAAATTTGTGTTTCTAACAACACCGGGAATGTTCAAGAAGCAATAAACGTATTAGTCTATCTCTTTCTATCTCAATACATTCCAACCGTGTTTAATAAACAGACAATTCTCGAAGCGTCGAGAAACTTCGAGAATGAAAATACCTATTGCTATCCTTTTCTAACTTATTCAGCTGAACTGCTCTGTCAAATCCAGAATGTTCTCGCAACATTGTCGTCATTGGCTGACTCGCGAAGTTTCGAGTCGTTTCGAGATTTACATTCGTTGAATATAAAAGCCGTGCGGCCGGCGCGGGAAGTCAGATATATTTGAAACGCGATACGAAGCGAACGAAGAGAAGAGTTCGGTGTTTACCGAAGTTGTTTCACAAGCGATTATATATTTATTTAATACTAAAGGAGAAGCGTAATTTTAAAACAAAATGCCAGCTATCGGAATTGATCTCGGAACGACGTACTCGTGTGTGGGAGTGTGGCAGCACGGCAATGTGGAGATCATCGCCAACGACCAAGGCAACAGGACGACACCTTCGTACGTAGCCTTCACCGACACAGAGCGACTGATCGGTGATGCGGCCAAGAACCAGGTGGCGCTCAACCCCAGCAACACGGTGTTTGATGCCAAGAGGCTGATCGGACGCAAGTTCGACGATCCAAAGATCCAGGCGGACATGAAGCACTGGCCCTTCAAGGTGATCAATGACTGCGGCAAACCCAAGATCCAGGTGGAGTTCAAAGGCGAGACGAAGAGGTTTGCGCCAGAGGAGATTAGTAGCATGGTGTTGACTAAGATGAAGGAGACCGCGGAGGCATATCTCGGCAGCGCAGTGCGGGATGCCGTGATCACGGTGCCGGCGTACTTCAACGACTCGCAGCGTCAGGCCACGAAGGACGCGGGCGCCATCGCCGGGCTGAACGTGCTGCGTATCATCAACGAGCCCACGGCCGCCGCGCTGGCCTACGGTCTGGACAAGAACCTGAAGGGTGAGCGTAACGTGCTGATATTTGACCTGGGCGGCGGCACCTTCGACGTGTCCATCCTGAGCATCGACGAGGGCTCGCTGTTCGAGGTGAAATCAACTGCCGGCGATACGCACTTGGGCGGCGAGGACTTCGACAACAGGCTAGTGAACCACCTGGCGGATGAATTCAAGCGCAAGTACAAGAAAGACCTGCGAGCTAACCCACGCGCCTTACGCCGCCTACGCACCGCGGCCGAGCGCGCCAAGCGCACGCTGTCCTCCAGCACTGAAGCCACTATCGAGATCGACGCGCTCTACGAGGGCATCGACTTCTACACGCGCGTCTCCCGCGCGCGCTTCGAGGAACTCAACTCGGACCTGTTCCGCGGCACGCTGGAGCCGGTCGAGAAAGCTCTCCGTGACGCGAAGATGGACAAGAGCCAGATTCATGATGTGGTACTCGTAGGCGGCTCCACGCGCATCCCGAAGGTGCAGGCTTTGCTGCAGGACTTCTTCTGCGGAAAGAAGCTTAACCTATCTATCAACCCCGACGAGGCAGTCGCGTACGGTGCCGCGGTGCAGGCTGCTATCCTCAGCGGAGAGTCTCACTCCAAGATCCAGGACGTGTTGCTGGTTGACGTGGCGCCGCTGTCGCTCGGCATCGAGACCGCCGGCGGAGTCATGACGAAGATCATCGAACGCAACTCTAAGATCCCGTGCAAGCAGTCTCAGACCTTCACCACCTACTCTGACAACCAGCCAGCGGTCACCATACAGGTGTACGAGGGCGAGCGTGCGATGACCAAGGACAACAATCTGCTAGGTACCTTCGACCTGACCGGAATCCCGCCGGCGCCACGCGGTGTCCCCAAGATCGACGTGACCTTCGACCTAGACGCAAACGGCATCCTGAACGTGTCGGCCAAGGAGAACAGCACGGGCCGCAGCAAGAACATCGTGATCAAGAACGATAAAGGGCGGCTGTCGCAGGCGGAGATCGACCGCATGTTATCCGAGGCCGAGCGCTACAAGGACGAAGATGAGAAGCAGCGACAGAGGGTCGCCGCTCGTAACCAGCTAGAATCTTATGCGTTCGGGGTGAAGCAAGCCGTGGATGAGGCGGGTGACAAGCTGAGCGACAGTGACAAGAGCGCGGCGCGCCGGGAGTGTGACGAAGCGCTGCGCTGGCTGGACAACAACACGCTCGCCGATCGTGAAGAGTACGAGCACCGACTCAAGGAGCTGCAGCGCGTCTGCTCGCCGCTCATGTCCAAGATGCATGGCCAAGGACAAAGCACGGGAGGAATGCCTGGAGGCATGCCAGGCGGTATGCCGGGAGGAATGCCAGGAGGAATGCCGGGCGGTATGCCGGGAGGAATGCCTGGCGGGATGCCGGGAGGTATGCCTGGAGGCATGCCCGGAGGAATGTACGGCGGAATGCCGAGCGGGATGTACGGTGGGCAACACAGTGGTCCTACGGTAGAAGAAGTTGATTAAACTTTATCTTCCGAAAATTTAAATTTGATCTCATTTTAATTATAAGATAACGTTGTACATACTGTATTATATTTAATTCAATAAGGCTGATTATTTTAAGTTTGTTGACTGATTTAATTAAAGAAATGATTTTTGTAAAGTTTATTTTGTTGTTTTATTCTATTGCTCCTTTATATTGGTTAAAATCAATAAGTATTGTAAAGAATGAGGAAAATAAATATGTAGTATATAACATAGATGGGAATGTATGTGTTAACAATCTCGTAAAGAAATATTCATATATGTTTGTGTTAGGGGAACCGGAAATAAATGTCTCTTAAATTAAATTCACACGACTACATTGTTAAGTTTTTATTTCTAATCAACAATATATTCACCTTCGTTATCAACCACCTTTTGCTATCTGGTATACAAATTTTCAATTTTAAATAAGTTTTTAATCTTCGCTTTAAACAATGTAAAACGATATTTGTCGCCTACTGACAATTAAAAGTATTTGATTAAGCTTTGAAATCTCCGACGAATCATTAGTTTATATTTTAGTTCCACTATTGTGTCGATAATCTAGCTTTATCAATGTTTCTGTAAATCAAACGAATGGAATAGTAACTTATGGCCTCAGTGATTGAAAGGGTCAAAAGGTTTCAATCAAAAAACAAATTGTATTAATCTTTCACCAAAATGGAACTTCAATGGGAATTTGTCTCATTTAATTGAAAACTATGCCGAATTTTTGGTTAATAAAATTTTTAGTATTAATGAAAAATAACGTTCATTACAAGCGTCACGAACGTCTTTGTCTTATATAATTTATTTAGGTAAAATAAACTACATCCGGAGTCCATTCCATTCTTAGCCCATAATAGTTCTGCTGAGACATTTAAAAACAATGTTTTGAAACACCTGAGTAGAACTATTATTTGTTACAGCGCCATCTATTGTTTATTATGAATATTATTTTTGGTAATGATTATACCTAAATTAGTAAATATTATTCACATGAAATATACTTGTTTCTTTTCAATGTTATACAAAAGTTGGTGCGAAATAAATAACTATGAATGATTATAAATGCTTTATTAATTTAAGTTATATACATTACCTCAGCCGGAGCTGTAACCAAGACAGTTTCCTGGATTCAAGAAAAGATTTTTGTCAAAATAATAGACTTGACTTGTTACTGGTAAGTAGCGATATAAACTTGATATTGCAAGTTAAATGTTTTTAAAAACCAATTAAGAAACATGCTCCTATCAATACAGCTTTATGTCCAAAATCCATTTCCAATGGAAATGAAGCGCCGACACATTTTTCCATCAACACACTTTGGTTTTTCAATTCCTTGGTCACAACACCTACTGTGACATCGTCGGACAAGATGTCATATTCATAGAGTGAGCATCTTCGAGCCTTGACTTTTAACACTACTTCGCCTGTGTGATTTTTAACTAAAAAAACACTGGGATTTGTAACATTGAAGCAATGAAACCAAGAAAGCATTTTCTCTACGGACCCCACAAAGTTTCCAGGCGGAGCGAAAACTAGAACTCTATTTAAACATATACCATCAGGTCTCTTTATTTGAATAACTTCATTGCCGTAATAATTAAATATCGTTATTTTATGTTTCCTTTTGAGTTTCTCTTGTACTGCTAAAAACACTTTCTGTTGTTGGTTGTTATATATAGTATAGCAGTCACCATTTATGCCAATGATTTTATGTAAATCGTCCGGTTTGTTAGTTATTATTATCTTGTTCAAAGAATATATGTACGTTAATCCAGGATAATTGGTTTCTATTTTCGGACAAGGCATCCATTCTGCTTTTGTTGTTCTGTTTTCGTCGTTTACCATTTAAACTAAAAAATTTCCGTTTTATATTGTATCCAACGTAAATCATCTTATTTTGTCTCTCGTCTTCTTCATTTTTAAAAATTGGATTTAATTTTGGCTTACGAAACTAAAATTTAATATGCTTTCAATTTTATGTATTTAGTAATGTGTCAAAAAATGACAAGAAGGCGAATAAGACACTTATAATTCAAATTGAAAGCGATTTTATAGTTTAGTGCGAAATTGTACGGAAAGGTGTCGCTAATTTATAAGTATTCATTTAAGAAATTTTAGTTTTATTCTGTTATATGTTTAAATATTAAGCAACACGTTTTATTGTTATAACTGATGATAGATTCTACATCTTGTAGTGATACTTCCTTTTTTCGTTGCTTTTTACGGTAATTAACTTAAAAGGATTAGTTGTAAAATTAAAAATTACACACAAGTTATTGCAAATAATGAGATTAATTAAAATCATACATTTTTTTGTATATCATTAACAAATCGGAAATATTTGAAATAATTATTTACATAAAATAGTTATAAACTTATTTATTTATTTACGAATTCTAGTACATGACTATTTTAATGAAATGTGTTTTGATTAAAGTTCCCTCTATGCAAAACATGTAATACGATTTCATGTTGATTGCGCGATTTCGTTGTATTATATCATATCTTAGTACATATTATTTATTAAAAGAGGGCGCTCTTTTAAATTACTGAGTTACATTTAGTTGCAGTATCCTTATACTTTTATTTCTTGAAATTGCACGTATGATGGTGATATTTAATCCGTTGAAACAGTATGTAAGGGTCCGAGCTGAGGTTCCTCCGGATGCCCTCGAGCTTTGCTACCTTAAAAGAGGTCTTAGGTTAGGAACCTTTTGCGCCCTGCCACCTCGGAACTGCAGTATCTGCAAATACCATAGGGCAGCAGTGAAAGTCTATTAATAAAAGTGGAGATTACATTGCCACTTATTTTTATTTTTGTACTAAAGTTAACCAGTAAACGATTTGAATCTAAGGCAGAGAGAAATATAAGTCATGTGATTCAAAAATTGGCAAAACTTATAAATAAAATACAGTCTGCTGTAGATTTATTTATTCGTGTTCTAAACTGTCAATTTTAAGGAGTTAAGAGCTGAACTCAGGCCTTTTATTTCATTTTAATTGAAGGAAAAAGATGAGCCGGGTTTACAGTTATTTAAAAAATATTATTTCAGGGCTTCATATAACGTCTTTACCAAAAAAGGTAAAAATGAATATAAATTCTTTTGTCTTTTAAGTTGTTGCTCAACACTATTAACATAAAAGATTACGAATTTTAAGTATGTAAATGGTGACATAGGTTACGATAGATGTCGTTACTGATGTTAGACGAGTCTATTTGATATTTAAATTGATGATTTTTAAATAATTGGTTGTAGTAGAGCACATTTAAGAAAATATTACGTTATTTCTAGTGGTAAATGAATAAGTAATTAATAATATATTTTAGTGGATCTAAAGAATTTTTTCTTCGTAAATCCAATTCCGAAACTTCGTTTACAACTTACCACTCGGAGTTATTCGAAAGTCGCAATAGAAATAATAACGGGAGAAAAATAATAATAACCAACGAGCAAATCTCCCTTCGTTCTTGATTAAGGAAAATGTTTAATTGAGTTCCTCCCTCTGCCCTTTATACTCATAATATATGTAGATACGGGCACGCACACTGGCGCGTAGAGACAAACACTCTGAGTTCGCTATGAATAGTTGTTACGATATATAGTAATAAAGAATAAATGATGGAAGTAACATATAGGAAAATATTATACAACTGCGCCTACGTATACGCGACAGCTATATATCGCGCGATCGCACAGCGCGTCCATAGAGACGCTTTTATTTATAAAAATTATTAATATTTTTTAAGTCGATTTATAAAAATAAATTCACAAATGAGGATCGAGAAAGTAATTGAGTAAGGTTTACACGTAATGATAAAATGAATAATTTGCAAAAAAGAAGCATAAAAATGTAAGTATATATGTGTCTGTAGATAGATTATCAGCTATCTCTATCTATATGAAGTTTACCAAAACCTATGTTGTAAAAAAAGCTATGTTGAGAATTTAATAGAATAAAAAGTATCAGGGTACATAATTACCGTGCTGTAGTGATGTAAAGAACTTGGTTGTGTAACCGCTGTCACTCTGAAATATAAATAATTTATTTAGTATATTAAACTTTTGTTAAAAATCTTTTGATTATTATTCGATTTTTTTAATTATGTCACATTTCTTTTGTAAGACAATTTCCTTTTAAACCAGTTAATGTAATGCTCTTTTAAAGTAGGTAAAATTATGACATTTTACTATGAAATAACACTCTGTAGTTTGCTATATTTTTAGTGGTCTTACAGTATATATACTTATATAAGGTTTGAATGGGTGTAGCTTGGAAACCATTATGTACGTAAATTGCGTAAAAACATTATTTCTAACAAATATTAATTTTATTCTCACTCAAGTAATTTTCAAATGTAGTCTTGCTTTCAGTATAATTCACTATCTGTCTAAGCTGTAATATCCTTATATATCGATTTCGTGGATACGTAGTATATGAAGTTAGTGCTAGATATATAACAATTCTGTGAGTTATCTGAAGTTTACTAAGTAAGATAGTTTAAAAGTACATTAGATTTCTATAACTTGCTCTATATGCACTATATGCAAAACTTCCCCATTTAATTAATGGGGAAGTTTTACATACATTCCTCTAACGCACTGCAACAAAATCCAGTAAAGTTGAATTATCGTTTCTTATTCCTCCCTCACCAGATTTAATTTTGTCCCGAATTACGGAAACAGGAGGTTGAAATTTTCCACAAGACCAAAATACCCATTAGCTCTTTTCTGAGACGTATTGAAAGTATTGCGAATTTATAACTTTACTTCATAGGATTTAGGAACTAAGAAAGTTAGTTATGTAAGGAACAAGCCCGCATCGCCTTCTGCTTTAAATCTGATCTGGTTTGATGTATAAATAAGGCTTTTTTAACCAATCTACTCATGTGTACTCCACAGAGAGAGTGGCGCTTTTCCCTCCTCGCGTCACTTCCGCATCGTCTGCGAAACTGCAGAAAGGGCAAAAGACAACAATAATTTAGTAACCTATCCCAGTAGACACGCATGCATTCAAGGGAGTATCATCATAGAAATTGAATCTGCTCAGAGCGGTCACCAAAGATTAGCTTTTATGATTTGTTCTCATCGGTTTACCTTTATTTTCATCGATGGTTAATAAGTTACGACTTACTACTACTAAGACTGACTACAGAATTTGTGCTTCACTGAGACAAAGCAATTATTACAGAAATTATCGACGTGACTAGGGCTGATTACCAGGTAAGGGACCAAAGTAGATGTTTGCGCAGCCTCTAATGCATAATTTCTGTAGGGAGCTAATCAGAATGACTGGTTAGTCCCAAATTTTGCTCAATAGATAGCCTACCTCATCTAGAATTGGTATCGTATTGGCGACCGGTGTTTCTCATTGGTATATATTGAACGGTTTCATATCATTATTAAGAGATCATCTTGCCTTTAGTTGCCATACGCGATTTTAAGAAGAAGGTATACCTTACAAGGCTGGAGTAACTATAGGACTTTTACGTGATTTCTTCCTAGAAAAATTGATAAGTCGTTTTGGAGAAATTCTCTGGCCTCCCTGGTCAACGGATCAGATCCGCGTTGACTTTGTGTGTGTACATGAAGGTTAAAATCTACTAAGCAAATACAGTGACATATTTTAACGCTTTAAGAATATATCGTTCGCGAGGTTGGTGCTATCCCTTGACCATATCTGTAGTGAGCATGAAATGCCGTGAGAGGCCAAATTCCAAGAGTACACGACGTGATGGTCAATATTTAAAGACGTAATTTTTAAGAGGTAATATCCACACAACTCTTATTGTAAATTATTGTAGCATTTTTTAAAAAAAATTCAAATTACAAATTCTGTCATTGGACACTCTTGTCATAGTTACAATTAAAATCTTTATTATATCTGTTTTCATCGTTTTTTCTAGTATCATGTTTATAATCTAATTTTAAGTATAAAATGTAAAATACCGTATTGTTCTCTTAATAATTTCTGATGCCATTATAAATAAATAAGAAATAATTTAAAGACAGTGATAATTTTTCCTGAAAAGTTGCGGGTTTCAATCAAAATATAATATTTTTTAACGATGAATATACAATATAGAAACAGATTTAAGACTTTTTCTGTTTTTAACAAGTACCGAGAAAAACTCTTTTGGCTTATGTTATAACATACTTGACGTAAGAAGTAGGCTTCCACTAGAGAAGGCTTAAGAGTAACTCATTAACGAAATTGTCACAGTTAAGAGAATTTGGTACGAAATTTTTTTAGTTTTAATTTAAATTTTTTGAATTACTAATAACTTTTTAACGTACATAATTTGACACATTGAATGTGCAGATAAATAACGGACATTTCGTTAATTAAGTAAAAAAAGTAAGTAAATACCGTCTCAATGTATTCCCTGTTCCGAACACACATACGAAGCGCGAGGCGCTTCGTCTTAAGGACGACATATGAAGTAATTTTTTTCGGTACCGCAGCCGTTAGAAACTACGCTTTATTACCACGGTACAAGGTCGAGAATATGATTAACCGCGAAATATTTTTTCCATTTCATATTTACGAATATGCCCCAAATTCCCCAAAAATTAGAACCGTGAAAGCGGGGGGCGGCTCGGTGTGGGTGAGTTTCTCGACGCACACACGCGAACAACACTGGGGGTCGTGAGGGGGGGGGGACAGAAGATAGTTTTGTCGAAAGAAATGCTACATTGCGATGTGAGCGCGGAAATCCGTTAGAACGCGCCCTTATCTGCTATTTTTTTTTTTAATTTTACTAACCAGATTATTACTCACCAGCTTTAGCACGTGTTTTATTATACCGCATCTTATAATATTAATGTAACAGACTGCTTTCATATACTACGTATGTACAAAGACTAAATGATTTAGTTTTTTTGCAAGAGATCCTGTAAAATGTTTCTGACTGGACCAGCTGAACAAGATGCATCGATTCCATTATTAAAACCGCCCTTAAGTCAAACTAATCTAAGTAAAGTTACTGATATCTACACATCGCACGAGTACAATGAACTTACTTCCGTCTTACCAGCCATTAATATTTTTAGTAATTTCTTATTAAAATTTAATTCCCACATTATGAAGAATATAGACGTAAAACTTTCAGAATAGGGTTTGTCAAATGTAAGTTATTTTAAAAAAATAATTTTGGTGTTTTTTTCTTTTACTCTTTAATGTTTTTTAAATATTTTTTTTTAGATTGCCAACAAAATTATAATACTACTTGTATTTATATGTAATATCGTAAATTTTATAATTCAATTATTTATTGTATTAATTTATATATAGATAAGATGAAGTTGATGTCTAATTGTCGGAGGTGCTACGCTCGAAGTTAAAGGTGTTTTTATACCTGGAACAAACTGTCCAGATAGGTAAATCCAACTTTGACAAAGAAATCACTTGCCGTATCCAATTGGGATGGCTAGCGTTGGGGAAGCTCCGGAACATCTCGCCTAAAATACCGCAATACCTGAAAACGAAGATCTTTGAGGATCCGAAACGTGGTCGCTTACGATTGGACAAGGTTCAAGGTCACCTAGAGACTAATGGAAACAGAAATGAGGAGATTACCAAAAGAACTATAGTCTCGGACGTAGCTCGTAGAATTACGTGTCTGAGGTGGCAGTGAACGTGGCACTTAGCTCGTGCAGACGACGGTCGTTGGGGCAGAAAGGGTTTCAACTCCCATCAGGTGGGCCGTCGACCAATTTGAGATCCGTAATCGTGGCGATCTTATGGGTAGACCTATGTCTTCCAATGGGCATCAATGAGCTGATAAGAAGACCAGAGATAATTTATTTGCTGAAAAACATTACTAATTTATTACGTATAGAAAGCATGCAATAGTTTCCTAGTTTTTTTTTTGTGTTCCTTATTTCATCTGCGATCAGTCCCAGGACTTTAAGCGGATTTGTTGAGTGGTTATAGCTTTGAAAGGGGTCACCCCGGCGGGAGACACTCCTAGTTCACCATCGAGCGTCTAGACTCTGGATGTCATGGCGTTTAAGGCTTTTCCTGTACTGGATGCAAGTCAATTCGGAAGCCAAGTTATTTGGGTGTTTGTCCAGCCGATTTTTATAATTAGTTGATGACTGCTGGATCTCCTTCTTTACTGTTTTAATCTCCAGAGCTTCGTGGATTTGATCTTCCTAGATTTAAAATACGTATAGTTTTGTGCCGTATTTTTCAATTATAACTTCTAATTATTTTTTGTGTAATCACTGTTTTGAAGTTAAAAAATATAATAAAATTCACGTTTGAACGATTACTCTGACCATTTGATTGCTATTTCTAAATATATTAATACCATTTATATGTATTTAATTTGATGTAAAACACATATACTATTATATAAAAATATATGTAACTGTAATGTACAGCTGATTGCAAGGCATAGGTGTCAAAAAGGTCGCCACAATGAAAGATATTTCGCTCTCCATTGCTGTTGAGACACAAGTTTTAATTAAAAATGATTAATTATAATAAAATAAATGAGTAATAAAAAAGAGAAAGTTAAATGATTCGTAATGCCTTTTGATTTGATGTCTGGCCATGTGTCTTAATGTTTGTACATTAAAGTGATCTTATCTCCCTTATGTACTAGTAGATAACGGATTTTTGACAAGAACCCATTTTTTTTACTTATATAGATATTATCTATGGTTTTATTAGGACTTTTACGCATGTCATACAGCCAACGAGATAATGAATGTTAAACAGAATCCATAATTTCAGAAAACTCATCTGTCGAGGTTGTCACATGACGGAAATTATTACCACCGGATAGTTTTTTTGAGGCATTGTTAAAAGATACATAGTCAAACTATTCAATTTTAGTATTTAAACTCATAATGCTTGACTTAACGAATTAAATCCGCTATTTTGCTAAAATATAATGTAACACATAAATTTGTTTTGATGAGAGAATATTTGTATGTGTAGTCGTGGTGAATATATGTTTCATAACAAATTTAGTTATTGCCAAATCTTTCTCAATTATGCGGTGGAGGTAAGAACGACAGGCTTCTAAAGCAGCCTTTGTCATCGTTACAACCTATAGACGCCCACTGCAAGGTATAGGCTATAGATATCCATGGAGGGATATACCATAATCGCCACGTTTAGCAGGCGAGTTGGCGATCGCAGTGTGATATATTTATACGCTAATGACAATGTTGGCCATCTCTAGAAACTTGTTTGTGATCAGCGGCAATCCTATATAATCAATGCACTTAGTGTAAAGTATAAAAGATTGTATCCCGGGAATATAACCCCGATCGAATCGAGTAAAAGTTCTAACCACTAAGCTATCTCTGTTAAAGCATTAGCAAATATTAATTTCGAAAATTGTACTAAAGATGCGTTCGTAATTTATAAAGGGATTACTTCTGTTCGTTTATATCAGAGTTCCCCAAACTTTTTTGTGTCGTAGACCCCTTGCCATGTTTCTTCGTGTTGGGTAGACCCCCTACTTACCTGATTTCCTGTAAATTTCTAACTGTAGTGAAGTTTAATGTTAAAAACTTAAAGTAAAAACACATGTTAATTTATACATTTATTAATTGGATTTTTAATTAAAACTACTCAAAATAAATTTTTGTATCTACTATACCAACTAAACCATTCTATTATACCAACATCCTACAACTTACACAATTTTATAAACATATACAATAATTTTTTTACTTCATAGGTACTTTTATAAATAATGTAAATGTTTTGATATTATAAGATAGTATGATGTAAGTAAATACGTACTATCAGTGTATGCGTTGAGATCCACTATCGTGGACCCCCATTTTCATTTCATGGACCTCCAAATTTTTTTCGCTGATGTAGACCCCTTGCAGGTTGTCATAGACCCCTAGGGGTCGATATAGACCACTTTGGGAATAACTTGTTTATATAAACATAATTTTTTTATTAACCATTCTCTAAGCATATATTAATATGAATTATATCTTGAAGTACGCTATCGCATTGCAATCGCTCCGGCGTCTGTGCGCGTATAGCTTTAAAACACTAACAAAACAACATCATATAAATAACTTGCGCGGAAGAAATCAAGAATTCTCATTTTATTAGTATCTACATGTGAAACGTTTGTTTCGAGAGAGTTTAATATAAAATAGCATTTGAATGCGGGCGAATTGTGAAGGCAGTGGAATATTTTAGACGATATCTTGTTATTAAATTCCTTTCTGTGTTTCACGGAGACTCCTTGCCTTCTACGAATGATATATTTCATTTGTCTAGTTTGAAATATACCAACATTTATATCGATGTATTTTAAAGTTATGATTTAAAATGCCAGAAGGTAGACATTTTATTACTGAATTGTAACAAAACGTTACAGTTTTGTACATCGAGCGTCTACTTCAATTAAGTGTTAGAACCTCGCGGAAGTCCATCCTAAGTAAGAAAAGGACCAATATTTAGCCACTTCCGCACATGCAGTGTAGTCGTGCAACAAAGTGCACCGCCCGCCAGCCCGCTGATAAATGCGCATGCGGCAAACAATGCAAATTACACAACTACAACCGCTAAATCACTCAACACGTGTTTCACCCCTCCACGGGGCATCTTCAGGAGTTATGTTACACTGATTAGTGTCAAACACAGAGACTGTTGCACGACTACGACTGCATATGCGGAAGTGGCTAAACATTGGTCCTTTTCTTACTTAGCATGGTAACTCGCGGTACAGCGGTTCCGAACATAAATTATTGTCATATAAACTTTTAAGTATTATAAGAAGGATCAGGATCATTACTTGATAGAGGAACCTTTATCAAGAGGGAGGAGGGAACATCTCTTGATGGAAGAATAGTTGTAGAAGTCAAAGTAAAGACAGCTAAAACTCTTAGTGACTACTAGCTATATATAATTCTTACTTTAGTAAATTTACAAAAGAAATAAAAAAAGTTTGTGCCAGCTATATATGTGCTTTGGATCTAAGAAGTTATTTCATTGTATACGGGCAAATTTGACCTCTGTCTCGCCTGATGATAAGCGATGACGAGATCCAAGATGCTACATGCTTTTCTAGAAGAAACCTAACGATTCCTGAAGACTTCCAACCGTTCTCCTGAAATTCTTTTTATGAAAAAATATACTACATATATCTTCACTTCAACAAACTTGAGATAACATTTATGATGTGCACAACATTTTTATTTAAATTATAACAAAGTAATTAAAGGTTGAAGATGTATATGTTATGTTTTCTATACATCACGCTTTTATTATTTTATCATATTTGAAATGCACATTAATAAAGTAAAAACAAACAGGCGAAAATCATTACAACGAATCTTAAATGCCTGTGACTGTGACTGCCAATGACAGATGTGCAAAACATTTTTATTAAAATTAAGGAAAACCGATAACGTTGTCATGTTGAATTTATAACTGAAATTAAAAATTAAACTTAGAGACATTAGTATGTTTATATAGGGTGTTTTTATGTAATAATTTTGCCTCTCAATTTGATATTACTTTTTATTTTATTTTTTGTTTTATGTTATTACTTGTTTCATCTACTTTTATTAATTTATCTTTGCCCTGTCTAACTTTTAACTGGTAGAGAATGTCTTCGGCATAAAGTTACCCATTATGTATAGATAAATGTATAAAAAGTGTACTAAATAAAAATAAAATAAATAGCATTAAGGATATAATATACAGGGTGATATGTATAAAAACTAAAAGGAGAAATGTATGGGCTCATTTGTCAGCAAAAATCTTTTGCACATATCTATGGAGTGATTTTTCTAAAATATGTTAGAATTTTTTTTATTCGAACACCACAAGCTCAATAACTTTTTAAAATTTGTTTTTTCGAAGTTTTGTTAGTGTTTTGTAACTGCCAGACGTAAATAAATATTATTAAAATACCTGACATACTTAGTATGTTTAAAAATATCACGTTATGAAGATAACAGATGAAACATACTTACAACAAAATTGATGAAACCATCAGATAAAAGAAAGGTGGTAGACCAGTAGACTGTGACCTGAAGACGTAACAGATATAGCAGAGAAAGACTGGCTGATCAAAGACAGCGTGAAGAAATGTAAAAATATGTAGATGGTATTTGCGTAGAAGGGTCCTTATATATAAGCATGCTACCCAATAGGAGCGGTAGGAAGCAATCTGAATATAGTTTGGTCGCTGTCGACTTTTGGATGCCCGCCCGCTGTCCACGCTTTAAGACCCCAACGGTGGTCTGTTCTGTGCGTTTTTCCGTCTGCCCACTGCCATTTTAATTTCCCAATCCGCTAGACTATGTCGGTTGTTTTCGTTCGTCTACGCAAGAAAATCATGGGCCAACGATGTCCGAAATAAGAGACCAAGTAACGTGAAACCAGAAAATATTTTTTTTTGTTATATATCAATTTTGAAATAAAACACCAAGAACTTATATTAAAAATTAATAATTTTTTACATGGTTTTATGTAATATTTTTCTTTTCGTTTAATGAGTTAGGTATGTGTAATTTTTGTCAATTGCTGACGGGTTGTAATGTATTTGTGTATATGCAACGAATCGAAATTCTAAAATCCATTCGCCACTTGTTAAACGCTTTTACTATACTAAAAATTCACAATCCATGTCAGAGGGAATATTGGGGCCACTAAATAAGCGATTTAAAAAAATATATTGTTTTTTTTTCACACATCGATTTAATACTTGTCCAATTACATGCACTATTTAGAGGTGTCATTATCATCATAATTTTAGCCTCGGGACGATTACTGCTGGCCATAGGTCACTCCTATAGATCACCAATAGGACCGATCCGAGAATGATCCAGCTTTTTTTGATGGTCTTAACCAGAGCTCCCCAATCTTTTTTGTGTCGTAGACCCCTTGCCATATTTTTCCTTGTTAGGTAGACCCCCTACTTACCTGATATTGATTTCCTGTAAATTTCTAACTGTAGTGAAGTTTAGTGTTAAAAACTTAAAGTAAAAACACATGTTAATTTATACATTTATTAATTGAATTTAAATTAAAACAACTCAAAATAAAACTTTGTATCTGTTATGTAAAATATACGTAACATTAAATTAACATGAAATAAACTATAAATAAAATAACATAAGCAATTAAGGTACTTTTATAAATAATGTAAATGTTTTGATATTATAAGATAGTATGATGTAAGTAAATATGTACTATCAGTGTATATGTTGAGATCCACTATCGTGGACCCCCATTTTCATTTCATGAACCCCAAATTTTTTTTCGCTGACGTAGACCCCTTGCAGGTTGTCATAGACCCCTAGGGGTCGATACAGACCACTTTGGGAATCACTGGTCTTAACAAAGCCGCCTGTCAATTTTGACGCCTTACGGAATTCTACATAATATATATCGAACAAACTCGTATCCGCAAGGACTTATGGAAAAAGGACCCCACCTTTTCCATAGTTCCTAAAATCTCCTTAAAAGATCTGCCCTGCTGTGGTAAAGTCTGGGATCCTCGTAAGGCTCTTGTGAATACAAGCTATCCTCCTGGTGTTCAAGTTACTTTACCACACGTTTTGATCACTAGCCTGCCACAAATGACTAATTATTTTGATAATCTTAACACGTCCAAGAGATCATCACCTATATAGGCTGATTGGTTATAGGTGCGACAGCTTTAAAGGTGTGGTGTGAATATATAGCACATTTTTCAGCAAATACCTTAAAAGCGTTTACATTGTATTTGATATATATGTAACAGCTAACATAAAATTACTATCGCTTCGTGGATATTTTTCCCGAGCGTTATGAAGTTCTATCGCGCACTTCACCAAGTGCTGATGGACACGATACTGATCCAGATGTTCACGGGTCAAGAGGAACTTTCGGAGTACCTTCATCGGTTTAAACTCCAGGAGAATCTGCCGTGTTTCTGTCTGATCCGGGGTTGGCCCAGACCATGGTGCCCCTGTTCACAGGATCTGCATTCGAAAGACTCAGGAAGGATTTCGAAATCGAAACAGATAGAAAGATAGAGTTCGACAATATCGCTCTTCTAATGAACGAAAACGAGGCACCGCATTGCTCAGATGCCGCAGTGAGATAATTAGCAACTGAAAGAATTAAATATCTAGTTAGAGCATAAGTCAAATGAATATAATTACGTAATGGAGTAAACCAAAAATAAATTAAAACTTTCTACGTGCTTACAATAATTTATAAATCTGTCTGTGTTCTTTTTACTGCGATTTGTGGTTATAACATAACTGCTCGCAAATGTTAGGACATTTTTAAAAGTTACATTATCATAATTTCTACGGTAGAACGCCCACAGCTGGACGTAGGTCTCTACCACAGATTAGCCATGACATCGGTAGGGAGCGCCATATATGCAGTGTCCACCGACGACCTCAATATAGTCGTCTGTCCATTTTGCGTTGATATCCCACGCTGCGCTAGCCGTATCCTAGCTATTTTATATTAAATATTATTTAACATACTATGTATACATATAATATCAATAATAAAACAAATAATTATTATTTTAGCTTGTACTTAATAATTATTTATTTCTTATAAGTATAACGCTAATAATTTGGATATTTCTTCATAAATAATTCGAACAAATCAGCCTTTATATTGAACAAAGCACTCTACTATTGTTAAAATAACGGTTAATGGTTCCTCTTTTATATGATTAAATCTGGCAGGAATTATGACAGGAGTAAATATATTTTTTATCGATTACTACGGATACACGAATCTTACTTGATAATGAGCCTTAAAAAGCTCAAGTTCATCCAGACAGCAAAGAGTTTTGCTGCGGTTACAAATCAAAAATTAAAGATCCGCAGAAGAACCAAGTTCGCGGACGTGGCTTGAAGAACTGTTCATCTGAAGTAACAGATCACACATAAGGCGACCAAGAACCGGTAGACGGGGTATGGTACACCCCACTAGTGGGACGGATATAAGGTCGCGTGAAGTCACAGGATGTTGGCTGAAAATATAAAGAAGAATAATGATCAACTACAATACTACTACTACAATACTAGTACTTAATCAGCGCTGCTGTCAGCGATGTACTATAATTAGATATGGTATGTTTAAAATAAATAATTAAAAAATTTTCTTTATTCAAAGTTCTCACCTTTACAAATACAATATTTACTTCACAAAATTGTGCCAATAATTTATTTTATATATATAAACATATAT
Organism: Battus philenor; assembly: GCF_028537555.1. Classification (NCBI taxonomy): domain Eukaryota; kingdom Metazoa; phylum Arthropoda; class Insecta; order Lepidoptera; family Papilionidae; genus Battus; species Battus philenor. Next base: position 10,394,744 of record NW_027181689.1, on the reverse strand, counting down.
TATTTATAAGTGACGCGACTTTTTAGTTATTTCATAGTTACTGGAATAAAATGAAATAAGACTATATATATCAATTGAATATTAAATTTCAGAGTTCATAAAATGAATTTCATTAGAAGAATTGAAATTATTATGTATATCTCACACGCTAAATAACCCGCTTGAGCGTTGTGTACCGCTGTTTTCGTGGCCCGCAACATAAACGCCACCCTTCTTGTCCCGAGACGCTTATTTGGTTCGCTTTAAAATATATTCCCAGTGGCCTATATTTCTCGGATGCCCGTCGCCTGTGAATAATAAGGGCGTGTAAACAAATCGAAAGACATCGTAGTTTTTCATACGTCCGTCTATTCCAACCTTTATTTGGTCTTACGGAAGCAGAATAAACTTTTAAAAAAGGAACCATTTTTTATTTTATTGTTTAAAATATAATCGTTGTGTAACTGACCTAATAAGATAAAGGTATAGGACAATTGCAGCATCATTTAAAACTTACATTCCAATGGACCTCTTTCGTAGTTTTGGCGGCATGACGTCAGCCTTTACTTTAACTTGATCATATATCTTATGCTGCCTTTGTCGGTCGTATGCACTATAGAACTTGAAAGTTCCCGTGGATATGGTGTATGTCCACTGCTACTTCAAATTTTCACTCTGCTTAAGTCGGTTACTTTAGTTCTATGTATCTGTTTATTCTCTTTCTTTCTTCTCTTTCCTTCTCAAAGAGAAATCCGAATGTAGACGTATCCGTGGTTCTTTGAGCGACTGTATGCTTAGCAATGAAGCCTTGGGAGACCATGGCTCTGAACCGGTGGTAATTATTTTGGTGGATGAGAAGGTATTTCGTGGTCACCTGAACTCGACCCAGCCGAGGTGAGATTTACTTCTTCTTCTACTTTTTAGTAAAAAGAAGCCAAAGTAAGGAATAGGTCTCTTTTAAATTGTCAATGACAGATCTCGTGCTGCGATGTCTTTAGCTATGTCGTTGGTCTACCTAGTGGGGGAACTCCCTCTCCACGTCTACCGTCTCACGATCGGATTTGACTTTTGACCATCATTATTATTACAAATAGTTGTTAAATAATCATTTTTTATCAACAGAGGTATAAAATGAATCACATGATATAGACTTTTGTCTATATAATATGATTTATTTTTTTACAAACTGCTTTATTATCGTTAATGGTATTTTTTCTCAGACAACCATTGGATGGAATTACTTGTCAAGGAAAATTGAGCGGGCTTGACTTGGAAAACTTAGTTTTATTACACTGTTACGTAATCTAGAGGAAAAAATAAAATTTTAAAGTAATAAAAAGACAGCTCTATTTTTCCTTGGTAAGTATTTACATCCAATGGTTATATGGTACAAATGTCCGTTTTCCTTTTATTTTCCTATGTCTTAATGTACAACGAGACTAATAGAAAAAAATAAAAAATAAAAGCGAAAAATTGAGTCAAATCTGTGGTATTTTATGAATCTGTGAGAATGTAGCAAAATGTGGTCTTGTAACTAGGGCTTACAATACCAAACTTAAATCTTAATACCGGTATTAGATATTTGAAATACCGAGATACCGGTATTAAAACCGGTATTATTAATAAAAAAAAATCTATTCATATTATTACTTTTCAGTTGCTATCTTGACTATGTTACATTTTACATATAATAGGCTCGTATGGCATTACATAATTGAAAAAGCAAAAAATGTAATTAAATTGAAAGTATTTATGAAATAATATTCTTAAAACAATTTTTGTAATTAATTCATATTATTTTGTATAGCTCATAAATTAAATTTTCATCAACTAATGTAAGACCGAAACACCGGTATTTTTTTACATAAATACTGGTTTTTAATACCGGACAAAAATCGTCCGAGATTTCGGTATTCAGGATCCCGGAATCCCGGATCCCGCAAAGATGAAACACACATGAAACATAATTTTAAACTGCTATAAAAGGCTCAATATTATTTCTTATGCAGCGTCTGTCGGCTGAAAGGCAAAAGAAGAGAGAATATAATAAACAAGAAAGGAACAATATAAATCTGAACAAGAATATATGAGCTAGAAGAACCTCCTACGTCCTAGGTATGTGTTTTACAAGAATTACCGACATATGTTAACATAATAAAGGACATGAAGCGACACCTATATTACCCCTTGTTTAAAATACACGTCCTATACGCTCTGGTTAGTTTGAAACTAACTAAAATGAAAACTATATTATATTTCATAATTTTGCACCAAAATAATATAAAACACTATATTTAAATAAGTAAATTTAAAACAAAACATTTTAGTGTACCTATATCTATTTATATACTTAATTTATAAGTACATACTTTTATTACATCTTATGTATGTATACAGAGATCATTATATATGCAGCAAGCTATATATTTTATATTACGTAAAAGTAGAGTATGACAAAAATAAACATTTATTGTTAATACGAATATTCTAGAACGAACAGTCGATGTGTTGTGTGTTGACAAGAATCATCTAATGGACGAAACACTGATTTTCAATCATGACCCTGTACACCGTCTCCGGCTGTTCAGTGGAAAGAGCAGCGTGTATGTGTGCCTTGTCCACTCCGGTGTAATGGGGTGTGTATCTATCTTGTGATCCGTGTAAACAATTATGAAGTTTGTGTATTATATTACTTCACCATAGATTTAATTTGAGCCACCGTGTTCAAATAGGGTATTGTCATATATTTTAGGCGCTTTTTATGTGTTTAGAGAAGGTTGAAAGATTCCTATTTGAAACAGAATAGAATGAGATTGATCTTGGTCATAATGGAATGACGACCCGGCACTACACCGGCTATAGTTAAATACACGGTATGTTTGCTCCGAGTGCTCTAATGAGCTGGCTTGACGAAGAAGAACTAAGTAATAAACTACTAGGACTAATATATTCCTACTTCTGCTATGTAGCAGTAGTCGTGCAATGAAGTGCACCGCCCGCCAGCCCGCTGATAAATGCGTGTGCATAGCGGAAGTAGCTATATATTAGTCCTTTTCTTACTTAGGATGGATTTCCGCAATGTAACGCCTGAATCGATTAGATATTGAAGGAGAACTATACTACGTGTAACTAAATTCATAAAAAAATACTTAACTTTAGAGGAAATTTAGACTTTAATATCAAGGAGTTAAAGTTGATTATGATAAGTTGTACATTCTTCTATTCAGCAAGGCATTACTATACATGACGACTCTTTTATTTTATAACATATTCAACGTAAATCAAAAAAGTTAACAAAAATATACGAAAAACATTACAGCGAATCTTAAAAGCTGTGTTTGCACCAAAAAAGACATTAAAAACACAAAAATGACACCAAAAAAAGTTGTCATTCTGAATCTATAACTAAAACAGAAAATCCATCCTCATCCCTCTCAATATCTTCTATTCATTTCTATTTTGTTCTCTTCACGATATCTTGCATTACTTCTCTTACCGTTTCTTTCGTACATCACCTTACTACATTGCTTTCTCTGTAGGATACTACGTATATATTTTATTTTTGTTTTTAACTAGTGGTAGAGGATTGAAACTTGCGATCGAGGTTGTGGGTTTGATTCCCAATCTTATATTATTCACACTGTACTTTCATTATATAGGATTACACTTCAGAGGATTGGCAGCAGCTTCCACTGTGTACCATAATAGCACACTGTTTACCCGCCTGCCGCTAATCGCCACGCTTATGGTATATCCCCCAAAATATCTGTATAAGATTGGGATTGACTTTAGCGGACTGTATTTAATTAAAAGGCCTTGGTCCAGAGAATGAATTAATTTATTAAGATTTAATTTTACAAGAAAGGGAAAACACGTGTGCTCGGTGGCGGTAGGGAGCAGAGAGAGCACAGATAAAAACATATTTTACCGATTCGCCAAACCATAGATAAAATCTTAACTAAAACATTTTTTGTTGGTAATATTGCCAACAATATCTTTGGATGGGCTTATGTTTTGTAAAGGCGTTTATAGGCTAAACTACGATTTTTGATTTTTACAATTATTGGCCTTAATTCAATTTTAATATTATTTTGTTTACTTATTATCTAAATAACAGTTTATTTTTAGCAGTTTTTCATAATTAACACAGTGTATAAGCTCCTTTCTCTCCTTTTAACTAATCTTAGAAGATGCGTATTGCTTTTCAACACGACTTACTGTTTAATATTAACGTATACAGGCACGGATGACTCTTAAATATATAAGAAATGTAGGGTCAATATATTTAATCCTTTACAAGAGTTAGTTTGACGTAATTTGCACGTTAAAGGTATATATTTATTTTGTGCTTTAAACACCGTATGTTTATTTGTAGTTAGCCCAAAATACGTCTCTATATCGAGCTGTCGATCATATATATCGCATACGAAAACTGACAGAAGGTTGCACACACACATTTAACTTTATTACCTCATATGCATATAATTTTTATTTGTACGTGAATGTGTTTATATATGTTTGTTTTAAGTGTATAAATGATTAGGATAGAATTGGCTAAGTATTATTAATAATCATAAATAACTTAAATATATTTATTATTTAGTTATAATAATTAAAGACAGAGTTTATTTATATAAATATATAATATTTCAGTATCTGTTTGTAACATTAAAATGACTTTTTACTACATGCATATTAATATATATGCGGTATTTACGTTTTTAAAAAATTTTATCTGTATGTCTGTTTGTCTCGACTAATCTTTGAAATGTCAGGACCGATTTTGACTTATACTGGTAGGTAAATGAAAGGTGACTTTTATTTTAGAAAATATAACGAAAAATGAAGCTAATTTTTTTGTCGATTTCCACGCGGCCGAAATCGCCGGCACAGGTTGTTTTTTTTTTTATAAACAATCTAATAAAAATGTCGCGCGATAAATATAGTTGCCATTTATTAACCAAATTAACTTGAAGTATTTATATATTTATTAACTTGAGGAAGCCGGTTTCGCAAGCTCATGTTTGGTAAAGCTAGACTCTAAAAATAGAGCTTCCGGGCTAACGGGTTTCACGTAAATAAAAACATTACTTATATATACACTGACTAATCATCATCATCTTTAAGAACCAGACGTCCACAGCTGGACAAAGGCTTTTAAAATCGATTTTAAATAGGATCGGTTGAAGACATTTTCAGCGTTTTTCGACTTTAATAAGGTTGTCCGTCCATTTTGTGGATGGACCTATTCTGCTATACTTGCCGGTCTGTGGTCTCCACCAGCCATCTGTTCTGCGTGCTACGTGGTCTTCCTACTAGAATAATGTTTCACATGAACTATATTTAAAATTACAAATACAGATTAAAAATAATTTGCGAAATAAAAATTAAAAATAAGCAACAAAAAATTTAATTTAAATCTATTTATAAATAAATAAATTATGAAAACGCTACACCATTGTTCTATAAATAAACATATAATAGCATAAAAAAACTTTTAATTAAATTTTATATTGTTTATTCATAAATTAAAAGAATTATCTGGAAATCTCATTTTAATTCAATTTTATTTTTATGAACAGGTTATTGTGATGTTGTATCTATTCATAATTATGATACTCGTATATCTTTGTTTTACTAACTAAGAAAGAGGTGATATTATAAAACTTTTTATATCAGTATTTTTAAGACACTATTTTGTAGACTAGATTTTTATGGCTTCATTTTGAGACCTATCGTGCAAACTCTATCGTGGGTGGACAGGATCTTTATTTAATTTATAATTTTTTCATATAACTTTTTAAATTCCCATACTCATCTTTCGTACTTCTCAATGTCTTCCATTCTTCTATCTAATTTCTTTCACAATATCTCTAATTCATTTCCATACTCCTCCTCCTTCCAATTCCTTTCATACATCGCCTCACCTCCTATGCCTCTCTACCAGGATTCTACAATTTTATATTAATAATTTTTATTTCTTTATTCTTTATGCTTCATATATTTATTTAACAATTTATTTATTCTTATTTCCTATTTATTTTGTTAATATCTATATTGCAATTAATTCACATTTCTAATATCACAGCTATTTTATCAGTCTTGTTTATTATTTTCATTTGTTTTATGTATTATTTTTATACCGTTATAATAAAAAAAACCAGAATGACATTTAAGTAATAATACGGAGAATGTATTGCTTTTATTACTATGTTAAGATGATTTGTAAATGTGATCATTATTGTGGGCTCTTTTCAGATCACATGTTTCAATTACAGCTTTATTTTATGTTTAAGAATGTTAATATATCTTTCACAGCTTGACATGGGATCCCCCATAGAATTCCAGGTAGCAGGTTCGATCCTGAATGTACAATCTTATATACTTCACACTTTGTAGATTAATTATATACGATTGCCACTGCTCACAAATACGATTCCAAAGCACACTGCGATCGCCAATTCGCGTGCTATTCGTGACGATTATGGTAAATCTTCCCACAGATATCTTTGAAGAAGATCCATGTGTTATAGTGGGCATCTATAGACTGATGATGATATGTGAAAATGACCATATAAGAGATATCACTTAGTTTGCAGGATTTAGAACTATAGTAGTTTTATTTTAGTAGTTGAAGGATGCTATTATAGATGAGTTCAATTCAGTTGAGATATCTGTTTCTTCCAGTATTCTTTCTTGTCTTACTAAAGTCACTATAAATTATACAAAGTGGATTTATAAGAAAATAGTCATTTACGACCTCGCTGCCATTGCTTCCAGTTTCCGGTAAATCAAATATAGTAGCCGTCGTATAGTTACGATTGAATAAATATTTAAGGTAATACAATTTAAAAAAAGTTTTTCTTGTACGTAATGTAATACAACTGGTATGTTATACCATATCTTCTGTAGATAGATTTAAAAAAAACTAACGCTCTTCGTTGGAACGAGCGCAAAAGTAAAATCGATCCTCGAGTCGCGGCTGAAAAATTTGAATTTAAAATTCTCCGCGAGGGCCCTCGTTTAGCGGGCGCCGTTTTAAGGAGAAAACAATATGAGTGCCAGTAATAATTTTTTTTAATTTTTTATTTTTGTATAAAAACTGAAAAGGCCACGGCGCTCGGGCGGTTTAAAAATCGAATCAGGCCCCCGTCCTTGAAGCAAGAGAAAGGAGGCCCTCGCCGTCAACACATAAATCATATTTCTGGAGAATTTTTAAAAGTCCTATTGCTTTCGCGTATTTGCCATGTACTCCCCCCGGGGGTGGTGGGGGCCGTGTGTACTTACTCCCCCCCGTTTCCTAGTTCTGCCGCCGGGGTACAGGCTGTTTTATGGTGCGCCCGTTGGCTCTGTTTCTGGGTTCAATTAAATATTTTTTTTTGTTTGTGAATATATGTCATACGAATATAAAATACGCAGTTACCTGCCAGCTCTTTTAATTAAGAGTATAACGAATGTCGACCCACAAGGTGGTCAGCTAACTTTGTTTATGTCGTTGGAAGACGCTGAATGCAAGCTACTTCTAACTGATCCAGGCATCTACGAAGGACTATGTCCAGCCGTGGGCGTCTCATGGCTATAATGTTGATGATGGAGTATCCATTTTATGAGATGGAGTATTCACTTTATACAAAACTGTTAATAATAAACAAAAACTGAGCCTTAATATTCTTGATAAATCATGATCAAAGTAAGTCTAAGATTCTAGTTTTTTTCCAGCAGAAGCTAGGTAGATTGGAACATTAGAATTGGCCACTTCGCTTATCAATACTTTTTTTATGGTTAAAAATGTAATATTATTACTTGTTCAAATTCAAATCGGTGTGAAACGAATTCAAAATCGAACGCCGATTTGAATCCGAAGGCCTTTTAAATAAACCACTATTATTACTTGCCATCATCGTCATTTCACGTGGAACTTCCACTGCCACAGAGGAAGCCAATACTCATATTGGCTTTGCCCAAAGATTTCTAATAAGACCATTATAAAAAACAACTTTAGATGTTCTTAATTCATGGATTATACTGTCCTCAAAGTTCCCATCCGTTAGGTAATATCAATGCAGATAGTACATCTGCCCAGGGATTCTATTACGGTAGGTCTTGCTTCCACCATCTATAACAGCAGTAGCTGACTCTCCAAGCAGGTGATGGAGTTGCAAAGTTCATTCATTTCATACATCATCAATAAAGAACTAATGATTCAATACTCGTTCGGCTATAAGAACGAAGCGAAAGATAGCGGTTTGTATCTAAAGTACACCGACAACATTACTTAGGTCATACATACTTTAAAACCTTATGGATCCTGGGAGAAGTTTCGTATTAAAAAAATTATGGTCGTCAATTGGCGAGATAGATAATCATACCTGCTTGTGCGCATGATTTTGAAAGCCGTCTCTATAATTTCTTAGCTAATATAACTTAAAGTAAACGTATATTGAAAGTTATTTTCTACCGTGGACGGAAGATCTTGTTAGGGTCATCGGAAGAGGCTGTAAATTATGATGATGGTAATGACGATGATAATTCTGTAAAGGTTAATAACGAACAGTGAATAAACAACGTAATTATTAGTAATGAACTGTAAAAATTATAAATTAAAACTGTTTTAATATGTAAAAATAAAAATATTTTTATACATTTGATTTATTCTGTACATTTAATAAAAAATAATAATTACAGAATAATAAATGTAGTGAATATTTTATATTAATCTATACATTCAAAGAACAAAAATGATACGCTTAATGTGTTGCTTAAATAAAACTTTGGTACTGTTTCTTTCGTTAAGATACAAAGGTTTTTATGGAGACAAAAAAAATCGAGGTAACCACAGAGTAAATTAAATCTTCTAGCTGACAAACATTTGTCATCTATATTACTAATATTGTAATGCACGAAATATAAAACTTATTTATGTAAATAATCTTTGTTTATTGTAAAGAAACTAAATTAGCATGTGATCATACTTAAGCAAGTTTTTAATTTTTGTTTAGTTTTTAATGTTGACAGTTCGCCTGTCAGTGCCTGTTTAAATTTTTAAATAAATTCCAATTTGTTGGCGATGTTTTTTAACCTATATTATAATCATAACGGCGTCGAGTTATATTTTTAATTATGATTTCCATTGTTTGGTTAATTAAAAACATATAATTAAAAATGTAAAGTACAATGAACGTTGTTAAAGGAACACCCTGTACAGTTGTAAGGCGCTGTGGGGCCGAAGGGCGGGCGGCCTCGAGCGCCACAGTACACCCGCAACTCGGAGAACAAACATAATCCCATTACTTATTTACGTAAATTAAAATTACTGTAAATATACAACTTCGTGTTAAACCTGAAAAATATACTTAAAATATGAATTGTAATATTAATTATTTAACATTATTAAATAAATTTTAAATAACAATTTATGTAAAATTTAATAATTTATTATTTTAAAATTAAAATGATAGCATAGGTAAATAATTTTACTTCTGACAAAAGAATTAAATTTAGGCTACTCCATATTTTTTTTTAAGTTTTGAGTTATTGTATATGTACATATGTGCATATTAAAAGGTATATATTTGTGATCGTATCAATATATAGTTATCTATATAAAGAGACGCCTAGATTAATATTATATATAAAAATTATACGAAATGTGTTATTATGTAAAATGTTCGGTATAATTTGAGTGATTAATTAATTACATTTCCAAACCGGAAATAGAATAGTGTAGCTTCTGCGTATTATAGATGTACTGTACTTAGCACACATGTGGTGGGGCACTAGGAAGAAAGCGAGCGAAGAAAAAATGAGGGAGAGGAAAAACTAGAGCGGGACGGAAAAGTGGGCGAAAAACGAAAAATTTCACCCTGCCCCCCGCTCCCTACCACCGCTGCTGCCCCCTCGCACACGCACACACGCGTGGCGACGCTTCGCTTTGTAAATCTTGATACTTGCAACATTCACTTTCATTTTCATTTAAAAATAATACTGAAAAATTTTCTTTTCAGACCAAACCGCGTTTCGAACCTTAGTGCCTTGATCTATCTCTTGTATTTCCTGTGGGCAGGAAGCGTCTAAGTTGAATTTGTAATTTTGTCTGTCAAACGATTCATATATTCAGTTATTTGGTACCTAGGTAACGTATGTAGTCCTCTGTCTTCTTTGAACTGTCTTTACAGTCCTAGTGAGCTTTTTCCTATTATACGGTTTTTAGCTTTCTCTACGGAATAAAAATATATAAGTAGCTTTTTATATCTTACATAAAAACAGACACGTTAGTTAGATATGTAATGTAAGACAGTTCGCTGAAAGCTTTTGAACCGTTTGGATGGGATTTATCCAAGACCAGGTTACCATAACCCAGCAGTCGCAGCCTGTGTAGGCCTCCAACTAAATGAACTGGCTACATAGTTAAGGTTGTGGAAAATCGCTTGATCAGGGCAGTGCAACATCAGTCAACGTGACGATTTTTTTGGGGAGAACTATACCTTGCAGATATAGAATATGCGACTGATATAGAATAAAAAATCAAATGTTAGATTGTTAAAGATCGTCATATCTTATACACTAGATAACTGTAACAGATGTAATAGAAATTATTTTCCTTAAATTATATTACGTTATGTATAAATTTTAAAAGGATACTTCATGGAGATTTTATATTTTTATTTAAATATTTATTAATGTTTTACATAATAAACTATTTATTTTTAAATGTTTATTTTACTCTACATTTGCCTGTGAGAGTAAAAAACCGAAGTTTTCCTTGATTTAAAAAAATCAAAATTAACAAATATTACGTCTAAAAGTAATCTATTTATTTAATCCAGTTTAAATATATGTATATCTTTTAAATTATCTATTCATGTAATTTTAAAAGTTAAAAATATATCTGGATAGGCGTTATGGGTCACGTTTTAGAGCAAAGTTATATATAGAAGGTTTGTAGTCTATTAATACCAATGTATGATCGAATAGATAGCGATGTTAGCCAATTTCCTGGTTCGCGCGGACCAAGAAGGTTCACTCCCGTGGGAGGCTATTGTAGCGTGTTTTTATACCCAAAAATTTTAAGTCAGTAGGCGCTCGAACTCGGAGCCGCTTGAACGTTTTTATTATTATTAATATATATTTATATTTCGTTTTAATTTACAAGTTTTTCCACGGTTCATAATTTTAATATTTTTATACCGTTTTATACAACAAACAAAAGTGTTTTTATAGATGTTAGATTAAAATCGTACGTAACTGTAGAAGGTCGGACTTGGTATCCGTGAAAGGTTTTGAGTTTTGCCACCAAGTTTTTGACAGTTCGCGGATATTTCAGAGATTTTAAATTTTCATTTTACGCCGTAAAACTGACGTCCGAGCCAACATGGCGGGCCGCGTGTCTGTCTCCATGTCCGCCGGGTTCGTCGACCTCGCCGGAAGTGGATGTTAGGATGCTGAACTTCCACAACATTTGACGTCTGCTGTACCCGTAAGTATGGATGGTGCCGTAGAATTATTGATGACGTTATGTAAGGGTGCGTTCATAATGACGTATGAATATTGTAATAGTTTGTACTCGTGTGCGTGACACAGGCACGCATTGTTTTTATCGGCGCAGTAAATAAGGGGCTCCGATACCGGCCGATAGCCACTGGATAGTGTACGTATTGATTATTTTTTCCCTCATTCTGTTAAATTTCATTTATTTGGGGGAGCGGATGACGTACTAATCCTCGCAGCTAGGCGGTCGCGTGTGTTTTTGGCATACCTTGTAACATTGGACGCAGGTTCAATCTTCGTAAAACTTTCTTGTGTTCATCGTCTTAACAAAATATACGCGTATTTCAATTTTGAATTCCTCAAAATGTATATTGATTACATTTATAGATTCTATTGTTTGATTTAACGAAACATTAAAATGTATACACATACATTTGATATATATTTTACATATTCATTTATAATGTTATAAAAAAAATAGTAAAATACTTTTTGTAACGCCAACATCAACGACTTCTTTTTGTATCGCGAAACAAGTGCTCGTAGGATTCGAACCCGCACTGTTTCACGGAGGCTACCACACCTTGACTACTCTATTTGAGCTCATTAGTAAATATTTGTTTAAATTATTTACTATAGATGTAACATTACCTTCCATTCTACACAAAATAATTAATTATTATAAGTTAAACGAAGTTTGCTAATTTTGTTAATATACATGGAAGATGTTCATCATACATCATCCCGACTATCGCCCACTGATGACTTTAACTATATCGGTCGACCTGATGAAGACACCCACAACCTAACCAAGCGATAGTGTCTATAGGAGGATATACCATCATTGCCACGCATGGCAGACGGTTTGGCGGTCACATTGTGGTGTTTTGGTTTGCAAAGTACGCTGTTGGTCATTTCGAAACATGTTTCTGAACAGTGGCAATCCTATATAATTAGCACAAAGTTTGATTTATATAAGATTGAATCCCGAGAAATGAACCCGCGACCTCCGAACTATCCACGCGTCGCAGTCTATCGCTGTGCTACCCATGCAATAGTGTATCAAATTCACATGTCTTCTAACTATTATATCAGGTTACAAGTATTCCTATTGTAAATTTATTGAGGTTAATAAAAAAAGTAAAGATGTTTTAATCTTCTCAATAAATGAACGGTGGTCGAAAAGGGATCAATGTTATATAATTTTGGGCGGCAATATCTTAGTGGTTAATGATCATAGATCGCCGGTTCGATTTTTAAATGGCGTACATATTCTTTATTTGAAAAACAGATTCAGTGTAATTAGTTAGAGATGTAAAAGATTTAATGTGGTGAATGTATACCCATTTGCCGTCAATTAATGTATGTTCCATATTCAAAAATCAATGATGAAGAAATAATTAATAACATGATGAAAATATAGTAATAAACAAAGTTTTATTAATTCGCATTACTACATATTAAAACTAATTATTGTTTACAATCTGTTCCTGCAGATTTTGTACTGCTAAAACTTACTGGCATGTCGCATTCGAATTAAAAAAAATATGTAACGTATTTCTCAGGGATCTTGTACAGGTTTATTAGTTCTGAAACTTTTTGCATTGAATGACATATTTACTGTTTTAAAGTTTTTATGCTTATAAACAATCAGCTCTGTATAAAGTTTTATATTTACCGGGATTAGACTCTTTAACGCTACGATTCGACGTGTAGTTCTAACCGCTGCGTCATTGTAGCCAATCCGTACATTCAAATTAGACATTTAATAGCATTTGTATAGCGCGTATTTACTGCGAGTTGCGAACATAGTTTTTTATTGTCTAGATATTTACCTCGGTCTGTAAGGTAAAAAAAAAGTCTTTATTAATAAAACTTTTTTAATATTTCCTTTTAATAACTGTACACAGTAGTCATTTACATTCATAATTCACGCAAGTTTTATAAAAAAGTTTAAAAATATTTAACTTAAAAATATAAATTATTTTATACTTTTATTTATCGTATTCTGTAGATCTTTACTTAGTTTACAATAATGTTTGAAGTAAGATAAATATATTTATGTTATTGATAAATAAATCAATTTAAATATAACATATATAGATAAGTTTTGAATGAGTAGTATTGGTGTAAGACTTTTGAAAGTTTGTCCGGGTTCAATTCCTGGGATATAATCTTATATAATTCACACTTTGTGTATTATTATATAGAATTTCCAACTTATAAACAAGTTTCCAGATGTTGGGCAGCTGCGTTCTCTGCGTACAATACAACACTAGGATCGCAAAGTCGCCTGTCAAGCATGGCGGGTTTGGCATATTCCCCCATAAATATCTTTGGGAGAGGTGTATTTCTTGCAGTGGGTGTCTATGGGTAAACAAAAATGTAAAGTAGATATTTTATTTAGATAGAATTGTTTTAAATTAGTTTGTAATACAATTTTTATTTTGTGTTCTATTATATTAGCTTACGAACTTCAAAGGTAATAAATTTTTTTGTATCTTCGTTGCGAATTTGGTTATACGACGTCAACCAATAAATTTCACGACGTTACCGATAGATATATGTAAGGAGTGGTTCGATTTTTGAATATTTATGAATATTTTTTACATTTATATATTTTGATATTCAATTTTATGTATACGTATATGTTATTAACATTACGTTTTATGAAATTTGCAAGCTAATCAAACATTTGTGTATTTATAATAATCATTTTATAAATAATCTTTTTATTTACATTTTTAAAAGCATTGTAGGTGTTTACCTTCTTTGTTTACGCAGTTTGCGTCTGTTGATTTATTTTAAAAATAGAACGTTTTACTTTTGTTTTTTTTACTTTTTTATTTTTTTTATATGGTTTATTTGTAAAAGCAATCAGTATGCGTTTAGAAACCTCGTAGCTCTTAATGTTTTTCGTAGATTATCATTAAACTTTATTAACAGTACATAAGTGAATTACTGTTATGGTTATATAATGGACATTTCTAAATGTGATCACAAAAAGAAAATCCAACTGAGTTTGCTGTGGACCCTTCTCAATGGTTTAGTTTTGTACACTTATGTTATTTCAAGTTGAGGGATGTCATTGTAGAAGAAGTTATTTGTATAATCGTTTTTTACAACTTAGACTCTATTTATTAAGTAACATTTCTCCTAAAAAAAAACACAGATAAACTTTCTGACAAATAATATAATTGCATGTTTTAGTGGAATACCGTCGTCGTTGTTTTACCACATGCCCACTGCAAGGCTTAGGACTACCATAAAGATATCTATGGGAGGATATATCATAATCGCCACGGTTGGCAGACGGGTTGGCGATCACAGTGTGGTACATAACGGACGCTGTTACCTAAACTCTGGAAACTTTTTTAATTAATGCGAAAAGTATGAATTATGTAAGATTGTATCCCGGGAATCGAACTCGCGACCTACAGGTCTCATTTCTTACCGCAGTGGCAGCTCAGTGGTAAGAACTGATACTTGCAATCACATAGAATATCTCTGTGTTTGGCACAAATCGGTGTAACATAACTCCTGAAGGTGCCCGGTGGGGAGGTGAAACACGTGTTGAGTGGTTTAAAGATGGTGGTTGTCTAATTCGTATTGTTTGCCGCATGTGTATTTATCAGCGGGCTGGCGGGCGGTGCACTTTGTTGCACGACTACCACTGCATGTGCGGAAGTGGCTATATATTGGTCCTTTTCTTACTTAGGATGGACTTCCGCGAAATAACGCATGATTCCATTAAACAAATAATATGCATTAAAATAAATTAACCAAACGTAATTAAAACCACCTTATCTCTGCGATCTAGGTCTGCAAGTCTAGAGATATATTTTGAACAATCTTAATTATTTGCATCAAAGTTGGATTACAGGTTGAAAGCTAAATTAGTATAATGCTAAACTTATAATGATATTTTTATTAATATAATAATGTTAAATAAATAAATCAAAGTATGAAAAAGACAATATAATTTACTCAAGATTAAGAGAGGCTGTGTTACAGTTTGTTTACAAGCGCTAGTCACTTGCTGGAGTTACTAGGATGACAGGTAGACAAAGGTCAAGCCGTCTGTTTCCAAATATCTCGTGTGCGTTTTGTCAATTGCACCATCACCGTTACATATACTTCAGACACTTCCACGCAAACTATACAGTTCACATTTGCCCTTTATTCACAAGGAAAAAGAATATTATTACAATTCAATTCAATTCAAAATATATTTATTTAATTAGACATTCACAAGCATTTTTGAATCGTCGATTTTTTCAACATTATAAAAGTAAGCTGCCACCGGTTCGAAACGCTGATCTGTTGAAAAGAGCCAGAAAGAAACTCAACAGTTGCTATTTTAAATGAAAATTTAATATTTTTTGTGCGTACATTAACAACAATCATGTAAATAAGTCAAAAAACTAAGTTCCACACATTTCGACGAATTAAAAACTCCTGAATGCTATAATATGATATATTTAATAATATACTTTTAATTATATGTTTAGAATTAAGAAACGTAATGTTTAAGATATTTTATTTAAATCTCTTATATATGCGTACACCTATATATAAAGAAGTTGTTAACTTTTAAAGACTATTGAGGCAAATAAATTAAAAAAATATCTTAACCTTATGTTATTTATACAAAATTATTTCAATACATATGTATATAAATGACCAATTAAATAGCTTATTGGTGTCATTTTGTTGATCTTATTTAATTATGTTTCGACACAACAACTCTCAGCAAATAACTTTCGCAGATAGAAATATAAAAAGTTTTTATTCAAACCTTTTTCAAAAAAATAAATAAATAATTCAGTTAAAAAATTTCACTTTTAGGTTAATTTTTTCAATTATTTACCAAGTCTGCTCATTATTTTTATGAGAGGAAATAGTTCAATAAAACCTGATGTTGACGACTCCTGAAGAAAAAGAAGAGGAGTCCAGATTCTGCATCTTCTGCATCTTGCACTGCCTGCATCCAGCGACTCCCGCGATCCTTATGTCTTCGGTCTACCTAGTCTACCTGCTTGTGGTCGCCACTTGAAAATCTTTCGGCCTCAACGGCCTTCGGTTGCACGGGCGATGTGCCATTACTGCCACTTCACATGTGCATTTCTTTCAGCTACGTTGTTGACCTGGACTCTTGTAGAGTATACACTATAATAAAATATTAAATGCCTTATAATTAAATTTCAAAATTATCGCTTGACAAGCTGACGATATCATCACGATATTGATTTATTTTTTATTACATTTAAATTAAAAGTATATCCAGAGGTTTAAATATATATGTTTTGTTATATTTATATATAATTATAGTATGTGTTTTATTTTTGTGCTTTTTTCTTTGTAAGAAAAGGACCAATATTTAGCCACTTCCGCACATGCAGTGGTAGTCACAAAACACGGTTTGACTCTGTGTTTGGCACTAATCGGTGTAACATAACTCCTGAAGATGCCCCGTGGGAGGGTGAAACACGTGTTGAGTAATTTGGCGGTGGCGGTTGTGTGATTCGCATTGTTTGCTGTATCAGCGGGCTGGCGGGCGGTGCATTTCATTGCACGACTACCACTGCATGTGCGGAAGTGGCTAAATATTGGTCCTTTTCTTACTTAGGATGGACTTCCGCGAAATAACGCCTGATTCCATTAAATACTTATTTTCTTTCTCAATTTAGTTTTACTTTTTTTTCTGGTTTATCATGATATTATTTCGTTGTTAAATAAAAAAATTAATGCTTTGTTCTCTAACATATCGATCATTTGTTGAATACATATAATAGAATGGGTTCTTCTATATACAAAAGGCGAATTTAACGCCTGAGGGCATTGTCTCTCAACCTAGCTTAGGGCTGAACGAACTTTTGCGTATAGTTTTGAATTAAAGTTTTAATATATATTATATATAAATAAAACTTTTATTTTATTTTATTTACTTTATTGAAGATAAACAGTAACAAAAGGCAGTAAGAAAGTACAAACTTAGAAACTTAGAAATATAAATTTAGTTACAATTGTTACCTTATAACTATCTCACTGAGAACCTTTAAATGATTTATAGTCAAACAATGACAAAACAAATAAAAACATTACTAAACAGGGATCAAAGATTATGGTTTATATATTTATATTATATATTATTTTATGGTTCAAATTGTATTGTGTGTACTCAATAATTTCGAACGAAATTGTGTTTTAAAAGATACGAGAGAGCAAGAGAATATATCAATATCACTAATATATGAATTGTGGAGGTCACACATTCTGTATACTTACTTAAAATAATATTGTATATTGCTAAAATGTACATAACATACAACTATAGCATATATTTGTTATATATATATATATATACATTACTGCGGCATATAATAATTGTTTATCCTATCTATATAATATAATGTGGAATTAAAGGTATATTTGTTATATCATTACAACAGATGTTAACTGGGCATAGGGCTTTCCCCGATTTTTGATGGTTCCGATTGTAAGCGGCCATCTTCTGACTTTCGACGACTTTATGTTGTAGGTGAACGTCAGATGCTGTGCTCACCATTCCTAGGTCTTTACTCCAGAATCGCAGTAACCCAAGGTCATTAGTTGTACATGCTATGTAACCTATTTGCAGCCAGTTCGACTTCCCTATTCGTTCTTGATAAATTCTGAGTAAAGCCCTCACCATGTCTCGTTGTACGACTGTATGCTTGTTAAGACCTGAAGTGAGAGACCACGTTTCAGCGACGTTTGTCATTGGCATCACACATACGTCGTAGATCTTCGTCTCAAGCCACTGAGTGATATTAGAAATGAAGATATTTCTCAAACGCTGCTCAAACGTAGTAACGTAAAATTTATTCACTTATTGACTTCACTAATTACATTCGAAGCATAAATATACTTAGAGTATTATTTACATGGAGACAGAATTCACTTCACGCCAATATCCCAGGTTTCGACTAAAGTAATTGAATAAAAATAGATTTTTATTTGGTTTAATATCGCTGTTATCTTAAGGCACTTCCACACAAGCCGAGCGTGCGTAAGATGTATATATAATTTACAAACAATCGTCGACTATTCTCGCACTATTACATTTAGTATTTAATATATGTAAGAATTTAAATAAAGTTATTTAAACATCTGAAATATGTTATCATCTAAAAAACCCCGTAATATATCAATTAATAAATAAATTTATTGTTAAAGTCGGTTTAAAAGACTTGTAACATACAAGTCTTTTAAACCGACTTTACTTCAATTATTTATTTAAAATTGGACAAAAAAGGAACAAAATTTAAATTAAAAATTCTTCTTCAATTTAAAAAAAAACACATGTGCCAAATTGCAAAAGTAGACAATAAATAATTGATATACCAGTACATATTTTATAAAAAATAATCATAAAACTTACATTACTTAGATTTTTTTATAATTATAAAGTTTATTGTCAATATTTCATAACAAAACTAAACCTAATACAATAAATGTTTCAATAAAATATCAGGCATCAATATTTGAATGTTTATTCATTTTATTGTGCTATAAATACATCATAAAATATCACCGAATTATGCATAATATAATAAAGATATAACTATTTTTATGAATAATTTTTGTTATAAAAGTCTAAAAATGTATGCCAAATGTTTTACATATATTTTATTTCTTGAAACTTTTACAGTATAGAAACTTTATTATAATACGACGGTAATGTTTGAGTCTATAACAAAGACATTTCTTTGCTTGTTAAGCCGAAGAAGTTTTATTACGGTACGAAAACGCGCGTCAAGTCTCGTAGTGTGAAACGGCTTTAAGCGTGAAAAAATTTTTAGGTACGGCGAAGGTCATTGGATGGGTCAAGGCTACATCAGAAACGTTTACACATGTATTCCTTTATTAAATAACTAGGTAGCTTAAAAGTTACGAATCTAGAGGCCGTTGTTTTAAGTACAAGTTTTTTTTTATCATTACGTTATCGAAAAGTTTTACTGCCTGTTAATACTTAAAAACGTATTTAAATACAGCTCCATAATATTTCGCAATTTATGTGAAAGTTCGAGACAAATTTTTCCAAGTTTATTATTATTTAACTATAGTATATAGGAACCACTTTGTTCGATAACTTTATTCTATCTAGTAAGTAGAAAGGTACTATATGGTGCAGTTCCTGAAAGAATTTTAAGACTCCTGATCAAAAAAATGCTAAAAATAGTTTTTCAGTCTTTTGTTGATGTTAAACTAACATTACCTAAATAATTCCATACGAAACTGTTGCTATATTTATTGTCTGTCGGTATAAGACATTAAGTCCCACCCAATAAGTCTTAATTTTTGTTTAATTGTGAAGGCTAAATATACAGGAGGTAGAGAAAAGAAAAATAAAACTAGAATTAAAAAAAACTAGAAAACTGAGAACTGTGATAAATTGTGATGATTCGTAATAAATTAGCATATTAAAAAAGAATGTTAAATAGCAAAAAATAGATATTAATTATGGAATGTTATATATAATATATATATATAATGTTATGTAACCCGGATCTGTGATAATTGAGGAACGAGGCGAAGGAAGTGAAGTGATGAATGAACGAAAATAAGTATGAAAAAGAATAATAGAAAATTGTAGGATGAAATAAGATAGAATGATAGAAAAGTATCGAAATAACAAATGGAGTCTAGCATTATCATCAGTTCTTGGCAATAGAGATGTCAGATGTTGGGTCGAATTGATGGTTCAGCTCGGGGGTAAAAACTCATAAACAATGTCCTTCCAATTCATCATCAACTTATTGCGTGTTAACCCGAATTTTGCCGCAATCTGTGAATCTTGGCAATTCTTTTTCAATCTTCTATATAACATAGTTTCGGAGAATCTTCATATATTGCTCTAACGGTGTAATGGTCTTTAAAGGTTCGAACGCTTCGGCTGTTGAAGCGACATCTGTCTGTGCGATAATATTTACTAATGTTCGGTTTCATCCAACAATAATTTTTAAACAACCAAGATAGAAATTATAGTATATGATTAAGAATTTAGCACTGATAGTTCAGTGGTAGAGGGTTGCAGGTTCAGGGACTCCCGGTTCGTTTCTCGTCATACTATCTTGTGTAATCTCACACTGTAAATTTGCACGGGATTGCCATTGGACAGCAGCATTATTTGCGTACCAAAACACCATTGTCGTATAGCCTCACCTAGATATCTTTGGGAAAGGGATAAGCCTTACAATGGGCGTCTATGAACTGAAACAACCTCTGAGAACTAGTTCAAAAACAGAGTTCTGGTTTTAAAAATTATATCTTGTTTTTAAAATATATTTCTTACTCGCCAGTCATAATGAAACAAGGCAACAATAACACTATAAAAGGCGACACGATGCGATCGCTAAAGCAGTGAACCTAAACCATTTTGTGTTCACATGAAAGAACTCGACCCGATACGATCTCGACATGGGGCCGATTGCTTAATTTCAATTCCCTTTTAACAGAAAAAAATAATATTACGGAATAATAATATAAAAAAAAACTATTCAGAGTCATAAATATGAAATACGACATTGTAATGGCTGTATCAAAATGTACTTTTGCGTTTTATTTTTAATTTAGGCTTGTTTATATCGAAATTAAGAATGAAGGCGGTTATTTAATTACGGAAGCTAGTAGTCACGAGGTAGCAGCTATGGCTCGAATCAATCAGATTGTTTCTAATTAGAAAGTCAACATCACAGTGACCAGTTGAAACCATGCCATCAGACGCAATGGTTGTATTCAACATTTTAATTAAAACTCTTTAATGTATTGAAACTAGTTTCTATATTGTATTGAGCCGCGTGTATTTAATGTCGGTAAAGCAGTGGCTGCTTAACCTTGACAATTCATAGATGGCGCTGTTAATAATGTTGTTATGATGGCATCAATTGCGGTCGCCTGTCGGTAAAGCAGTTGTTTTTTTGATAAAAAATAGGGAGCATAAACTTTTAAAAAGGAATAGATAATTCAGATAATAAATTTAAATGTCGTCTCTCTGTTTTCGGAACAACGTATTATTGTTTTTATTTTTAAGCATATAAATATGATAATATCTACAATCAGTAGGATAAATATAATCAGATGGGTTATTTGAACGTGAGTTTTAGAGCGGGTGATTTTCTTCAACTTTTTGATCACATTGGCGTCTTTAAGCAATCCAAAAGTGATCTAATTGAGGTGATGAGTGGTACGTTTGATATGATGTTGACTGGCTTGCTACCTTAGTTTCGGTTGAAGTTGATGCTGTTAACCCAGGGGATTCCAGAGCTTCGTCTTAAATAAGTTCACGGAGCGGAAGGGTCTGTGAACTTAAAAATAAAACAGAAGTTGGACAGACGCGTTATAGTTGCACGATGTCGTTCGCACGTAGTAAACCGCTCTACCCGAGTAGAGCTGTGTAGTTGTGTATATGCGACTTGGGACGGCAGCGTGGACCACAGGCAAGTCAAGGATGGATCCGGATCCACCCTTGGTTCGCTCAAGCTGTTCACGGTTAGGGAGCGTGCGGCCGCCCCTAAGAACGGGTGTTGTGGTGTGGTGAGTAGTGTTTTGTTCTGTTGTGAATGACGCGATGTCCTGTGAGAAGTGTCGCAGGTGAAGTGGTTGCTGGTGCTATGTGGCTGTTGACTATAGCGTTCGATTTCTTCGCTTATTGTTGTTATGTTTAGTTACTCATGTATTTAAATGTTTTTCATAAGCTATGCAGCGTTTGCAGTTGTCCTGAGAGTGATATTTTGATTATGTTTCAAAAATATATTACTTATTTTACAAATAAAAGTTTTCATTTATGTCTAATGTCGATATATTCAATTTTAAAATTGAAATAAACAAGCGACACTGTCTCCAGAGACTTGACATATAAAGAAGTACTCAATACCTTTATAATTTTTTAATATTTTAAACAGTATTCTTGTAACAGTAGTACAAGGTTTTGTAATGAATTTCGACAAGAATGATTCATAGTAAAATTCATGGGTTCCGTATGATTAAAATCACTTTTTATCTCGAAAATATAATTTCGTAATTAGAATTAGCCGTAAAGTAAATTTCCATAGTTAGATCTAATATTTACATTTTTATCGAGTTTTGAGAATATGGTTAGATCTAATCTTTCCATTTTTATCTAGTTCAGATAATATGGTGGATATTTAGTTTCAGGAGGTTAATCAGAACAAATTAAATTAAGTGGTCTATTTGAAAACAAAGTCTGGAGATCTATAGAAAGACGCCCAAACCAGTGTTTTAATTTAATAAGTATTTCGTTGTTTTTCTAGACATCAAATTTATTATTTTTTATTGTATTTAATATTAACGTATTTTCATTTCATGACAGAGGATAGACAATCATTGCAAGGCATAGGTCACTGGCAAACATCGCCCCAATTCCCGGTCCTGCTCTGCCCGCATCCAGGGGTCCATCAGGGGAGTTTATCATGGTCGCTACTCATGAACCTTTCGGTCGCTGCCACTTCAGACAAACAATTTTTCATGCTACATCGGTTACTACGATTCTTCTGCGGATGTCCTAAATTCTAAGTTGGTCTTGAAACCTTCTCCATTGAGACCTAGAGCCTTCTCGTAAAGCCCGTCGTAAACGACTGCCTCTCTATTTACATTGACCAATGGTTAATTTAAAATTATTTTTATTACAATCGAACAGTGTATATAAAAATTCAGTGTGAGATATAGTTTATATATGAATTTCAACATTTGATGTTCCATAAAACTTTCATGTGACAACCCTATTTAGAGATCCATAGAAAGCGAACTGAACACGTAATTACTACCAGAGTGGTTTCTTAAGTGATGAAAATACATTGATATTCGATTTTGGACAGAATGATTGGTTATATAAATAAAAGCGTTCAACGGTTCAATGTATAGCTAATCATCAAAAATGTTGTAAAGCTTCTACATCTGTTTCAAATCAACCTGTGACTCTAAAATATGTAATATTATTTTTTTTTATTGTAATGCCCATATGACAATAACTACTAGCACTACAAAGTCTGCAGACAGATAGTAAACAATGATTAATTTTAATATATAGTAATACGAATTTTTAAAATTCCTTTACTACTGCTAAATTATTTATTATTGAAGTCATTGATTTTTGATTAAGATGTACCATAAATTAATTGACAGTAAATAATCTTTACATTCGTCCCTTTAAAGCAACATATAAAAAATATGGAGGGTAACTACGAAGTTTCTCTTGCATTGACCATAACAGCAGTATACATTTAGAACTGTGATATAAATTTGATCACGAAAAAATCCGATTGACTCCTTTGTGGGCGCTTCTTACATCAGGACGCCTTTGAAGTTGAATGATATGAATATAATGCACTTAATTTAACTCAAACTTTTATCTACGAAAAGCATCGCCTTAATGATGGGCGACGACAACCTTCGACCATCATTTCTGTCGTTTGCTCGCAGGGTGGTAAGCAATGCAATAAAAAATAACGAAACCAAATAGAAAAACTTGAACCAAAACGAATAATATGCACATATTAATGTAAGACAAGACTCTAATGTATTAAAAAGTCTAATCTAAACAAACCTGTGATATTAAAAGATAAGGATAGAAAATGTAAGAATAAAATGAAGATTAGAAATAAAATTTTACCTGGCCACCTAAGAATAAAAAAGATGAGGAAAGGAAGGCGACGAAAGGAAGAAGGAATGAAAGAACAAAAAAAAATTGCAAGATATTGTGAAGGATAAAAGGAAAGAATAAAAGAAACTGAGAAGAATGAAAGTGAGTGTAGAATAAAGATAAAACCCTGAAAAAAATATTTGTAAATAAAGTCACTGTCCCAAACTAAATAGGGGTACGAGAGGCTCCCAATAGCGGGGGCCATTTTAAAAAAAAGAAGAAGCTTTTATCTATCAGAGCTTTGGAAAGTTAAGCAGCACATAGCATTATTTTAGGCTACTGGATCCTCATCACCTTCGGTTCAGGTATAGGAAGTTAATTTTGGACATTGGCCAACCCTATAAATTTCAAATAGGACAAAGACCGTTTTTAAATGGCCTCCATCGAGCTTTATGCGACGGTCTACGCTACGAATTATTCCGGTAATCGTGATTTAAATTTGGACCAAACTATCTAGGCTTCTATGAATTAGTAACTCCTGTGTCGCCGCCTTACTGTCCTAAATAGAGTAATCTACAATCAATCTGCTTCGCATTTCAACTTTAGGTTCAAATAGAAAATCAATTTGGCGACAAAGGCACGTTGATCTATACCGAGAAATCGAGACCCAACACATGTAAACACATGTAACTGAACCCGCACTGGTACATGAAACGCACCCGGGAGTCACCAAACGGTGCACGGCCCCCACAGGACGGGCACGCCCGCTGCCAACTACGCTCCAGTTACTGATGTCTACCTAATTCAGATCACTACAGAGTAACACTGATAGCGAAACACTCAGATCCACCCAGGAGTCCCAGAAACCCAGGCACGGCTCCCATGTTAAATAAGCTGGTGAACCGACTGTCTCAAGCATATCGGCCTCTACCTAAGACACCCAGTCCTATCCAGGAGTCCCAGAAACCCGGGCACAGCTCCCGTGTAAATCAGGTAGGCCCGTCGTCCTAGGCTATCATCAAACACGTCCGGATAACTGATCCGGAAGGGTCCTCCACACTCGCCCCTGCAGACCCGCCACAACCACCATCATCTCAACACGGTCTTTAAGCTATCTCTCGATATATATCATTTCATAATACAAATTAATCTACCAATGGTTTGTGTAACTTACCCGGGCCAAGGGTAAGTACTAACCAACCGTCATCGTGCAAGAATCTTACCACGTGAGGCCTGTGACCGTTTTACCAATCGGTCACAGCACAACACGGCTCCACCTTTGCACATTTCTCTCGCGCACCTGTGCGCCAAAACATGCCTCACCAACGCATATCGTCTTTATCCCGAAAAATACTCCCTCCGTCTTCTCGAATAAACTCCGGTCTTTCCAATAACATTTCGTCCTTCCCGAATATAAATTCGGTCCTTCCCGAATAAAATTCGGTCTTCGTGTTTTTTTTCATCTTGACAATCTCTCTCATATTCAAAAAAAAAAAAGTAAAAATCGCATGGCGATTACACATTGTCAGGGTCACAAAAGAGGTTCAATACATTTAATTCCACTAACCGTGCATCCGAAAAATTGCGTATTTCGCAGCATCCTGAGTAGGCAACTGTACACCCTTTTATTATAAACTGTTTCGTAATGCCCTAGGATGAAATGGCAGTGGTTACTCGAGAATCTTTCGGCCCCAACAGCCATCGGTTGCCCAAACGATGTGTCTCACCGACTGCCACTTTATATGAGCAATTCTTCGAGTTACATCGATGGTTTTGGTTCTTGAATAGAAGATTAAAAACACCAGTACAAAATCTATTCGGACAATCAGTACAATAAAAAATATTGACGGCCAGTAATATATTTTTTGTATATTAAATTGTTTATGAACAATTGACAGCCCTGCTTATAAAGAATTTCGTCCATTTCCGGTGTCTCGCAACGGAGCATATGTTTTATGTTAATTTGACCGCAACCCATCGTATCTGCGAAGTGGAGTGTATATTCTTAAGCAATATTTGCACAATACAAGCTTGTTGTAATACTAAAGTCAAATTAGTATTCAACTAACTATATGATTCAGAATTGGTAGTTAAACTGTTATAAATTACTATCCTTTTTTAAGAACCATTTACTAGACCTATAATTATCTATCTCTTAATTCATTTCTTTTAGTTCTTGTTTCTCTCTGAGGCAAGTGTGATGGAACCAATATTGATCGAAGTCAGTTAGATGTTATTATTTATTATTGTATTATATTTATAATATGTATTACACCTTATTTATTATAAGTATATATATTATATACGTATGTATGTATGTATAAGTATGTATGTCTATGTATGTTTATGTTCATTTGTTTGTGAATATGTATTTTTTGTACACGTAAACTACCCGTTATTAGTACTTTTACCTTTTCCATACTATGGTTGTCGGTAAGAGATTGCCTTGTGTGATAAGACCGCCCATGTACTTTTCTGTATATTATTGTAAAACTTATTACATGTATCTTAACGTGTACAATAAAGAATATTAAATAAATAAATATCCTTAAGGTTAAATGAGCTGTGGTAGTCCAGCGGCAGAGGGCTGAGACTTGCGATCCTTGGTCGGAGATTCGATTCTCAATATACAATCTTATATGATTTACAATTTGTGCATAAATTACATAGGATTATCATTGCTAACCAACAAGTTACCAGAGGATAGGCAACAGTGTCCTGAAAAAAATCTTTAACGAAACTTATATGGTATGATAATAATAATAATTAGTATATATACTAATAGGAATATATATATACTAAGTATTTCAGCATCCGCTTTTAAGAATATGAGAGACCATAAAATCTCAAATTCTTAAATTAAATTAAAATCATTATAATTATTACATATTCTGATTAGTGATGTAATACAAGGTTTGTTTCGTGACGTGGGATATTCATCATCTATATATATATTAATCTATTTACACTTTATTGTACACCAAAATGACAATGAGTTAAAAATACATCTAGAAGTACATCTACTCGTATGTAACAAAAAAATTTTCTTTTGCTTATCAGTCGATAGACTTCTCGATAAAAGATCTTTTTAAGTCCGTTTCTAGCGACTTTCTTCGACATTCACAATGTAGTCGGCCCACATATTGGCGACCTACAAATTGGATATTAAAAAAAAATTGTATGACAGAGAACACTTATGTCAATAATTTCAAATATACGTAGTATATACATGTGATTCTGTATGTACTTATTCAAATTTTGTTTTTATTTACTATATAATCATTGAACATTTATGCGCAAGCATTTACTTTATTTTTAATCCAAATATTAAGTATTAGTTTTCTTAAGAGTCGAATCTATTGCTTGTTATTAAATAACAATGTAATTCATGTTGATACGAGTAGATTTACTCTTATTTGTGAAAGTGCGCTATAGGTCCGGCTTGAAAGCGACTAGACATATATATATATATATAAGATATACATGGCCATGTATATGTTATTACTCACAAGAACCGGAAAAGAAAGTGAATTACGGCTTAAATTCGATGTGGATTTTAATGAAATGTTTTATTTATACTGGACTGCCACTACGACACGGCGTTCGCAGATTCCACTAGTTTGAGGTGGTAGTTCCTTTAAAGGAACGAAGGTAGAGGGTTTTGAAGGGAGCCTGGGTCGTCACATACTATTATTTAACCGTATTGGGAGGCTTGGAAGGCTTTTAGATCGCTTCGGTAGACACTCAGTACAGTTCCGAATTTATTTATTCATGTGATTATTCAATTAAAATCATTTAGGTACGCTAGGAGAAGAATGACAGATGTACTCAATTTTATAGAAACTGGAATCAAATTGAACTCTTCTATAGAGTCATC
Source organism: Battus philenor (assembly GCF_028537555.1). NCBI lineage: Eukaryota > Metazoa > Arthropoda > Insecta > Lepidoptera > Papilionidae > Battus > Battus philenor. The sequence continues at coordinate 10,366,758 of NW_027181689.1, read as the reverse complement.
CTTTAAGTTAAAGCTACGGGTGTTCCAAACGCGCTTTGATTTAAGAAGAATCCACTACAAATTCTGACTGTTTTTTTGTGTTCATTTTTATAATATCAATTATATACAAGCTTTAATATCACTTATAATCCTTCACACTATAATAGGATTTTTCTAAGAATTTTTTATAATATATTTTTCTAATTTCTTTTTCTTTTTATTAGGCAGACGCTCACTAAAAGGCCTAGCCCCCCCCCCCCCAAAGATCGGCATGATGTCCTGTCTTGGGCTTCCCGTATTCAGCGACTTCCTTTGATCTTAACTATGTTGTCGATCTACCTAGTGAAGGCCCTTGCCAACGCCGTGTATAGCGGCTCGAAGTTACATAAATCAAAATTCAAGATTAATGTGCTTTTAATTTTCTATATGATAATTCAGAGACATTACATGATTGCACATTGTAACAATATATGCCTTTATAACGAGCATATTCTTATTTATAGTAAAAAAAATTCCCATTTTTATTATGTTTATTAATGTTCTTATGCACATATAATCGATTAGATAATAATTAAGATAATATTAATTAATGCAGTTAAATATAAATCTTCTAATTAAAATATATATCACTGAACATTTCGGTTCAATGTACTTTTTTTTAAATTTACTAAGTATTATTTTATTTACAATTATAAGCAGACACTTAATTGACGAACGAATATTGTATTTTATATACACATATATGTATATATATATATATATATATATATATATATATATATATATATATATATATTTGCTGTTAAAATTGCGGCTTGCATATGCAATAGTCATAAATAAATCACGAGGATAGTTGTCGAGTGTTTGAGGCATCAATCTTGAAAATATGTTTTACACATGGCATTTATATGTCGCGTCTTTCCAGGTTGGATAAAAATAAACGCATTAATTACGCACCAAAAAAAAAATAACTATAAACAAAACTAGATCATAGCATACCAGATATAATTAACAATATTTCTTGTATTATAGACTTTTAAATTTGGAATAAAATTCTTTACGTATGTAGTGAGTTATAATAAAGAATTTAATAAATATTATTTTATAATACATAGATTTTTATGTTTAATCATATATGCGTAATCTAAAACGATATTATTAAATATTGTGTAATTAAAATGTGAGGTGCAAAAAAATATAAACGTTATAAAAATGGTGTAACAAATCGCATCTATTGCTGTCTCGCTCTTGCTGAACGCTATAACGGCGACAGGCGTCTTTTATGTCTCGTAATGCTATTTCGTAATAATTATAATATAATATTTGCTTTGTTTATCATTTCAATCTTACAAATGACTTGTACACATTTCGTTGTTTATTTATTTATTAATTTAACCCTATTAAAATCCATAATTAACGAACATTTACTTTTTTTTTAATTTGTAATTATTTTTTTTGCAAATTTTATTTTTGTTTCCGAATAAAATTAATTTATGTTTTAATTATTTAATTTTAATAAAATTTATAATAACATTTAAATAGATTCGATAATATTAATTTAAAATTATTTTATTACGTGTCAATTATGACAGAATGTAATAATTAAACGTCACACAGCGCGCCAAAATTCCGCTCATGTATGACGCAAGACGCCATTTTCCTTAGCTCGAAGAGGGTTCCCCCAAACGCTATGACGTCAGTCTAGTTTCTAGCAAATGGCTTGCGTATTATAATTTTAAGTGCGTGGCACGTGTGTGTAATCAACATATGTTAATTTGCGACGTCCGTCTAATCAAAAAAACCAGTTAATGTCTATTTATAGAGTTGTATTATACCGTTATAAATGTACATATTGTTTCAATATGAACGAATGATTTTTTTACGGAATCATGTTTGCGGTTAAAGATATAATACTTTTAGGTCTTCATTCATTGGTTATGTTTTTTTTTAATATTCTTTACCTAGAGTAATTAACTAAGATTTTATTGAAGCGACTTTAATGAGTTACTGACAGATAAATTATTAAGGATTTATTTTTTACTATTTATTGGTTTTATCGAGTTGCGATCACGAATTGTATACCCAGTGAGAGTGGGTCGCTTTCTAGGAGAACCGACTTAGGATAGGTAATATTAGATGATTAAAATCAATACATGTTATTAATTTTAAGTTTAAGGGCTATCCGTAAATTGTGTATGTGATTTTTTCAGGTATTTCTTATGATATATATCTATTCATTGTTTTTTTTTTTATTTTAATGGTTCTAAAATATTTTAAGTAGATATAACTGTATCAAATTAAGAAGGATTGCTTTTGAGTGACCCGTAGATGGATGGAACTACAACGAAAGTATATTAATATAATTATATTACTATACTAGACTTCAGGCATCGTTAAAAAGCTTACAGTGGCCAACTAGACATGGAGAGTATAGTGCTCGGGATTTCTTCACGACATCTAATAAGAAACGAGGAGATCTGGATACAAACGAAAGTAACCGATATAGTCCAGGGTATTAGCATATTCAACTAGAAGGGGCAGGTCATATATATCACAGAACAAACAGCAGCTGGTGTTTAAAGATTTTTTTATATATATAATTTAACCTGTTCACCCGTATTCTGGGAAAGAGACTTTATTTTTTAGTTAATATTTTTTCAGTTATTTCTTTTGTTTAATTCTCTTTTTGTACGCATCACATTGTATTTGGCTCTTATAGTCAGTCTTCCTTTAAAATTTCTTTCATTCTTCTCCTCCTTCCATATATCATCACATTCTTTTCTCCACTTTTTCCACAGTATCGCAGTTACAATTTCTCCTTATTCTTATTTATTTAGTCTACTTTGTATATCACTTTATTTATAATTTTTTTTATTTTCTCTAATTTATTTTTGGTAAACCCTGTTATTGTATTCATTTGACTTGGGTCTTAAAGGTTGTGGTTGAAAGACGTTTTTATTGTAATTATCTGTTGACACTGGATGCAGGCTTCTAATAGATTCTGTTTTAAATTTATGGCGGCGGTCTATATCTAGCAGTGGATGTCTTATGGCTACAATTACTATTATGAACTTAAATTCGAATCAAAATAATGTTACTTTTTGCTTAGTTTAAGATTTAATACCCGTAATAATTCAAACTACAATTTTAATGTCGAATATCATGAACTGTCGAACTGTGGAGACCATAGAGCAGCAAATAGCGTAGAACGTTCACCCACAATAATTATTATAATAAATTTTCACAAGTCATATGATTTTACGGTATCGCACACTTATTTATTACTAATACAAGTTGAATAATTTATTTCTTAAATACAATTTACATGCAAGTTTTTTGTGTTTGAAAAATCTCCTCGCATGCTACCTTTACCATGCATGCAATGTACATCAAATAATATTTAATATATTGTTACGTACTGTGGGTTATGACTCGGAATGAAACACCACTGGTACACAAGGAGTCCTTTATTCACAAATCAGATGGTCACCCTACTTTAACACAGAGTGTACTTCCAAATCGTTCAAGAAATCACTGTCCAAATAACTTACCAAATAGTCACTCGGTATCACTGATCTTAGTTCTTAATCTTATAATTCAAAAAACAACACTGAACATTCGACATGGGGAGTACACCTATTTATACTAGGGATAAGGTTCTAGTAAGTTCGAGATAGTACTCGGTTAGAATTTCCGAGAAGCGTACACTAAAATTTATAAGTAACTTTAAGGTTACGCGTGTTCACGGTACTTTTTGTGTATGCATCCTAGGGTACCATGTTCATTGTTCAGATGGTTCTGTAACTTGTGCTTTGTAACAATATAATATTTATTAATTATTCAAATTAATTCCAAATATTATATCATATCCTTTATATTAAGCTAATTAAACTATCATTCATTACCATTTCAGTTAAACAACCTCCATTGGTCTTGACATAGGCCTCACGTGTAGATTTTCAAAATGACCGGTTGGAAGCGGCCTGGTATATACGGTTGGTGCCTGCGCTGTTAGCCTGGATTTTACAACTTCTACGGATTCATGCCTCGTGACGAGTTTTGTCGCTATTCAAATAAAATCATTTGTAACCATTGTTAAAGTTGGTAGTGTTTTTTAAGAGGTTTCCTAAGTTACTTCACTGTTGCCTTTGATAGCAACTTATCTCAATGGATATAAGGTTTGTAGAATGCATGGTGATTCAAAAGTTAACAGATGTTTAGGGGACAGATGGAAGTGTGGTTAGAGGTGTAAAGAAAGCCAACCCTGTACCTGCATTTGAGTATCAGTCCGATTCGGCCCCGCATACCGTGAACATTGCCTAATTATAAATGCATAACAGTTTTGTTTGTGTATATTGTTAAAATCGGATAACAATATAAGCGAAATATCCTAGATTATCCTTTGTGAAGATTTATTACAAATTTAAAAAACATTTAAGATTAAAAATGTCATAATTAATTTACTCAACATTTTTTAAGGAAGTTTAGGAATACATGTATATCTATGCATATATTTAGGCATATATATATATATGATAGCATCAATAACAGCATATAAATTAATATATCAACAAATCATGGTAATGATATACACCAATACCTCACTTTGCGTCGTGGTTACGTTTAAAAAAAAACACGACTCAAATTGAAATCGCAAAGTGAATTAAGATTTTCTGTAGCGAACCATGTAAAGATCGAAGATAGGTTCCAGAGTCACGAAAATACTACTTTTCAAAAAAAAATTTATTGAATTTTACTTTTTTTTTAGTAAACATTTCAAAAATAAAGATTATATAACTGCCAATAAATAAATTGAAAAAATATATACCTTTTTTTAAACCAGAAACAATACGTTAAAATTCATAAATTTATTATTCTCTTTTGGAAAAACACAACACACTACATTACAATACACTACGTAAAAGAAACTGAACTTCAAAGTGAAAATAAAACTGTATTAAAATTGCGTTGATTTTAGTTAGAAAGGGAATCCCCGAGTTTTGATGGCATGGCGCAATTAGAAACATGTGTTGCCACCTTTTGGAAAAAAAATTGAAAAAAAATTAAAGACTCGAACCCAAAACAACGCAACCTCGAAAATTTAACGACGCACTGTAAAAATTCTTACTAATTAAGCAGCGACGCAACTTCGAAAAAAACGCAAAACGTAACGGCGTAAAGCGAGGTATTGTTGTGTATTATTCTTTCATGTATCATAAATGAAATAACCTAGGATTTATTTTAATCTAAATCCGGCTCTGACTGTACTTTTAACCGTAAAACTCGTTCGCAGTACCTTTGAAAGTACAAGACGATTTCCTTTGGAATCCGGTACTACCCAATGTCCAATAGCATATCCTGGGCGAAACCTGAACCTATCTCGGCACTCTATCTATACATATCACACCCTCATGATTCACGTCTAATAACGTAAAGCAAACGTAAAATTTTTTATCTACCTTCAATCGACAAATAGTTAAGGTAGCAGTGGACTATAAAAGGCGCAAATTGAAAGCCTCTGGAACCTTAAAGTTTTGAAGTAGTCCACGGTCAAGAGAGCTTTTTATGCAATTTATAATGTGAAAGCGAAAGATTCTGTTAGTAAAAGTTTTCAAAGAAAAATCTTTCACGGTACATAGTCAGTACATACTCGTATATAGTTATGTAATCTATATGCATAGTAATAAATTAAAGAAAAATAGAGATGTGCATAAGGTAAGCACTGGAAATAAAGATAAGATTGTGCAACCGTGTAGGATATTTTTTTATGGCTTGTGTAAGGCAGGCACTTTGCATTTCGAGTAAAATATTTATTCAATTTATTATTTTATTACACTTTCTCCTTTCGTCCTTCACAATCTCTATCTTTCTTCACATTCGAATCGTCTCCTGTGCATCTTCCTTACCTCGTGTTCCTTCTTTGACCACAGTTTGATACATTATCAATGTTTCGACTCAATTTTTCGAATTTATAGTGTACGATATGACAATACACCTATCCCCCGATTTACACGGTAGATACGTTCCTGAGAAAAACGTGTAAATCAAAATTTAAAAATTTTCAAGTCAAAATCGTGTAAATCGAAAAGCTTGCAGAAAATGCATAATTTTGTTATTTAACAGTTGTGATTTTCTTCAATACATTTAGGTGTACACAGAAATAAAATTAAAATGCATTGACAAGTTAAAATATTTAATATATTACGGAAACACTGTTTTTTTATTTAATTACATTTAACTACATTAAACAAAAAATAAAACCAAATTTATTACATTAAACAAAAAATAAAACCAAAGGTGTTTTATTATCTATTATCACTGTCAGAAATTACTCTCATTCTTTGTTTCGGAATCGAAGGTTCGAATTCACTTTCATCACTCGAAGTTATTTGTGCCGATTCAATGTTTGAGGCAGAAATATTTACATTTTGAGAGATGGTAATAAAATCGGTTATTAACAATTGCTTCAAGTTTTTTGTAAGATCTATGTAAACTTCTTCATATTGCGCCAAGCAGCGATTTATGTCACGTTGGAATCGTAAAGCCCTTACAACGTTTGTGTCATTTTGTATAAAATGATTACCCAGCTTTGTTCCCAATGCGAGTCCTTCGCGGATGACTTTAGCAGTGAATGTTTCTGGTACTAATTCCTCTTCATCAGATTTGTCAGTATAATAATCTAAATTATGCACTTGGAATTTACGAACATGGAAAATTAAATCTTTCTGAAACTGTGAAACTTTCACACAAATACAATTTTCCGTAGATAAAACTTTAATTTTAAGCGAAGAAATACAGACAGTGTGCGTTTGCAGCAAGTCAGCACATAAGCTCGGGATTCCCCGTGAAATGTAGTACACAGTAGCATTGAGTGCGATAGAAACAAAAAAAAACTTATTTGGAAAACCGTGTAAAAGCGAAAACGTGTAAAACAAGTACCGAGTAAATCGCGGGATAGGTGTACACTCCCGTGTTATTACTGTGAATTACCACGTAATAAATTTATTAAGTTTATCAAATTATAACCCAGAAAACAGAAGTAAAACTTCAAAGTTAAATGAGCCAAATAAAGTTCAACTTTAGGTTGGTAAAAAAAAATCAATGTTCATAGAAACAAATTTTTTCTATTTTGACTAGTACAATGTTATGAATATATATTAAGATTACTTTCTTAAGTTAAATCCACACCAATATATTTTAAACAAGTTTTTATTTCTAATCAACAATATATTCACCTTCGTTAACAACCTTTTGCCATCTAGTATATAAAATCAATGCCGGAGCGGTAACAAATCAAACGGTTTTTCTGTAAAATATTTTGAAAGTAATGTTACTCACCGGTCCCCCTATTATGCACAGTTACATTGTTGTTTGCGTCCTGGTAATTGAAATCTCTTTTCTTATACTTGACGCAACGGATACATTGGCCAGAAAATTTCTCTCCTCAGGCCGCATGCACTCAGCGGGTCATGAGTTTAACACCCCTGTTGTAAATAACCCTATTAAAAGGATTTATTGCTTTAAATACAGTTGCTTTACTAGTATATTACGTAAATTATTATAGTGTCTCCAGAAACTATTGTCTATTATCTCACGTGAAGTACCTTCTGTTAGCTTTGCTTTTACAGCTTCATCGGAAACGAGTTCACGGAACGGAGGGGTCCGTGAACTATATAAAATTAAAGGATTCGAGCTTCCGAACCCGTATCAGTACTCGGCGGGGCAGTAACGAGGTGGACGCGGTCTCGGCCCAGCTCTTCACGGGGCACGGGGGGTTCTCTGAGTACCTCCACAGGTTCAAGCTCAAGGAGGACCCCTCGTGCTTCTGTGAACCGGGCGTGGACCAGACCGTGATCCACCTTATGGTCCAGTGTCCCGCATTCGGGGGACTCCGGCTCGAATTCGAGTGCCGGTCTGGCGTAAAAATCAGGGAGGAGTCAATAGCCTCCCTGATAAGCGGAATAGATAAAAACTCATTCATAGCCCTCTGCAAAACAATTGCAAAAGATGCCATTGAAAGGAACAACACACGCAAACACAATAAATAAATAGAATAAATAAATAGAAAATAGATAAAAATAAGGATAAAATAGGACCAAAGTGATACATAAAACTGTGATAGAGAATAATTATAGGATAAGTAATAATAATGTAAAATAAAAATGTACAATAAAAAAAAATGTAAAATGAAAAATGTAATAACAGAAGAGGAAAGAATGAAAGATTGAACAGAGCAAAAGAGAAAGATAGAAGAACTGTAGCATGAAAGATAGATAATAGACCGAAAGAGACAATAAAGTACGAAAGAAGAGAAAGAAAATAAAAAACTATGTGAAAAAATAAATTGCAAATAAAGTCCCTGTCCCACCATAAATAGGGGTACGAGAGGCCCCCAATAACGGGGGTCATAAAAAAAAAGTACTCGGCGGGACGACAAGGAAGGCACACAGGTAGTGGCCGCGAGATAGTAGCAGCGGGGCTCATCCAGCCAGCCCTCGAGGACACACACTCGCGGCTAGCGCGCCTAAGTAATTACGTCTGTCTAGTCAGTGTTACTGATAGTGTACTGAATTAGGAGTTAAGTGTGGAGTGCAGCGTGGACTACTCGGCAATGTAAGGAAGGATACTGATCCTACCTCGGATCGCACACTCTGTTCGCGGCGGCAGCGTCGGAAGGCCGACGCCGTTTACGTAACGGACGGTAGGAAGTGTGGCGAATGATTTTTGAGCATCGCACGCGTTTTTTCGTGCGGTGAGCGGTTGCCAGTGGAGTGGTTGCTGTAGTTGGTGAGTTATCGCTTGCAGTATAGTTAGTGTCTGAAGCGTGCGGTGTGTGGTGAGTGGATTGTGGGAACCCTGTGAAAGGATCCTTAAGGACGTCTTTAGGACGCCTTACGAGGTTTCTGAAGGAGGTGCCGGGGGTGTAGCGAGAGGAGTTCGCTATGAGGGGGTTGGGGTGGGAAGAGGCCTTCGCGAAGTATGCCTTTGAGCATGCCTGGAAGAACTCTTGGACAGTTTCAAGTTGGAGGTCACTGTAGAGGTCGATGTTACGTTGGAACCACCTGGCGCCGGTTGAGAGCCGGATAAAGCAGTTCTGTGACGTCTGTAAGGATTGGACTCCAGAAAAAATCACGTCGGAATTTATTGCGGGCTAAGATCATTGCGTTTGGAATCTCTAGTGTATGCTATTACAGGGAGTTCAATCTGATTGCTATCAAAATGGGGTCTTCTGGCATTCTCCTCATGAGGTACACTAATGTTCATCGTAGTTGACATAAAGTGAATAATCATCACCAACATGACAGCCGATAGACGCCCATTGCAAGACATGCCTCCCCCGAAGGTGATCTAGCGCTGCCAGTATCCAATGATTTGGTACAAACTTGATAATAATATAAACAAATAAATAATAACACTTATATCATCGCTAATATAGCTTAAAATATAGAATCTTTATCATATTTTATTAAATTTACCGTGTCAGAATTTTAATCAAATCCGATATATAAATATTAGTTATGCAAACACAATACGTGATTCACCTGCGGAGTTACATTTAGTAAGCGATTTCACCTGTATTGCATAAGGTTTCAAATAATAAAAATCGACGTCAAAAATGGTGTGGACATCAACAAAAATCCCCAATGAGTAATATGCAGGAAAAGTTGCTTTTCCTTCTGATGTCTAGTAACGAATTGTTCTGGCATAAAAATAAACATTTCTCTTTATTAACAGTAGCCTTTGTATTTACAACTACAATATGACATGTAATAGACAGGAACTTCCTAGTGTCTAAAAGAGAGTCTAGGTCAGGTTTTCTTCTTCTTTCTGTGGCGCTACAATCCTTTATGATTCTTGGCCTGCTTTACGATCCTCTTTCATCACGTCCTATCCGTCATCGTTGTTTGCCAAGATATCTTCCTTCCGATACTCCTGAGATCTTCTACACATTCCAGGCACCTTTTCCTTGGTCTTGAAGATGTAACAGCCCTGGTGAGGTTCATTCTTTCCAAGTGGCCTACCCATCTTAGCCTTTTTGACTTGCAGAACCTGATCATCGTTTGATTCAGCTTCTGTTTCTTCCTTATATGCTATAATCCGTTTTCAGCAGTAATGGCCATCATTCTTATAATATGGAGCTTTCTTACTCGAACCTTACAACCTTTTTTACACTTTTTGTACGGGATAATATTTCATCACCACCATTTCAGACATGGAAGGTAGACTTTTGGATATAAACTTCTCGAATAGAATTATATTATATTATGTTATGTCTAGCGTGTGGGCATGTATCATCAGGGGAAGGAAAAATTATGTTTTATTGTCGTAAAAACCACGAAGCGTGACGTATTAAATTATTCAAGAACGCATCTATAATATCACCGTTAACTTGTTTAACCGGTATTTTGGCCTCCCAATAATCGGTGAACTGGAATATCTAGGGCGATTTACGAAAAATTATGTCAAATATATGTATATGTTAATAAGGGCAAGTCTTCGTGATTCCGAAATTACGTAAATATATTTTTGAGTTTGGGTTGAAATTCAATATGAATTTATAGAGTATTGTATTTTAAATGAAGGTACAAGAAACAATTGTGTATATAGTTTAATATTAAATCTAGTAATCAATTCGGGTCATAGAAGTAACTAGGAATAGCTTCGCCGTTAGAGTTAGGTTCTTTGGATCGCTGTATCAATAACAGATGCACTCTTTCTCTTTGTGATAATGATATCAATTAATACTAAATATAGTAAACAAAATCAAAATCTGTCTGTACACTTCATTATTATCATTTCAGCAGAGAGACGTCCACTGGTGAACATAGATCTCATATCTAGATTTTCAATAGGACTTTTCCGAAGCGGTCTCTTTATAGTATCTTCCTAAGTGTCGGCCCTGGGTCTTCCCTTCAAAACTTTGAGGCTCTAGCATCAAACAGTTCTAAATGGTCTGCCCACTGTCACTTCTATTTGCAAATTGGCTGAACTATGCCGGCTGGTTTTGTTTGTCTACAGATCTTCATATTTCTGGTAGATAAACCCTGAGGATAGCTTTCCACAGTTTGTACTAGCTTTAGGTAGGTGATGGAGACTTTAGACATCGATTGTAGAAGTAAAAAAATGACAATCTTTTCAGTTTAGTTTCTCTCGAATACGATTTATAAAAAATATATCGTCAAAATTATAAATTCATCCAGTAAAATTTCCACATTTTGTTTTATAATATCATTTATGTCTTAAATAAAAAAATGTATCTCAATTTGTTGGTAAGCGGACAATACAAACACCGTTTCTCTTATTCGGACAATTTTTATATATATAAAAGAAGGGAGATTGGAGTAAGAAATGTTATTATGTGAAGTTCCGAGGACATCCTTCAACCAATGTAGAGGACTACGCGATAGGAACTCTCGTGTATCTAAGATAAAACGTGAACTTAGTTACTAGATATAAGATTGAACAATTAACGCTATTAGAATAGCTCATATAAGGCTCAAGGTCACCCAGAGCAACAGAGAAGGCTATGCTCGGAATTTAGCTGAAATAAAGTCACCAATGTATCTGTAAGAATTGCTTGTTTTTATTGGCAGGTGGCGTACCATATTGCTCATGCATCCGACAGTCAAATGTTTTTTTATGTTCTTACTATTGCGGGCTCTCGTACTTTCCCATGTCTTGGATACATAGGGATGACAGTTACAATAATAATTTATTCACTAAATTTTCTTATTTCTATACTCTCCTTACTTCCATTTTAGTGTCATCTATTCGTTCCTCTTTTGTTCGTCACAAATTCTTGCATTCTATTTCATTCTTTGTTGGCCAAATGGTTTTAGGAGAGACCACCAGGTGTGTGCATACTTACCACTAGATAAACTATTAATATTTAGCCACTTCCGCACATGCAGTGGTAGTCGTGCAACAAAGTGCACCGCCCGCCAGCCCGCTGATAAATGCGCATGCGGCAAACAATGCGAATTACACAACTACTACCGTTAAATCACTCAACACGTGTTTCACCCCTCCACGGGGCATCTTCAGGAGTTATGTTACACCGATTAGTGCCAAACACAGATCTCTGAGAATCTCGGCGGTGCACTTTGTTGCACGACTACCACTGCATGTGCGGAAGTGGCTAAATATTGGTCCTTTTCTTAGTCAGGATGGACTTCCGCAAAATAACGCCTGATTTCATTAAATAGATGAACTATTGACATAGCCAAGGTCGCTGAAAGTCACTGGACATAGACAGCGTAAATCTGCTCATTGCGGTGATCTTTTAAGAGATCTATACCTTGCAGTGAACCAACGTGTGTTTAAATTGAGATATGTTATTGTACTGGAGTAAAATTTGATTTTATTTTCTAACAAAGTGAAGTAAATAAATGATCAATTCAAAATGATTCCTATTAAAAAAACGATGTAATTAAATAAACATTGATTTGATTTATCATCTCAAATAAAATTTACTTGTTTATTAAACTAAAGTAACATGTAGCAACAAACTGAACTGTAAAAATATTTTTAACTGCTTCACACACATGTACTGCGTGAGCTTATAAACCTTATTAAGGAATCAACCACAAATCAATCAATAACTCATTAAAAATTGTACACGTAACATTGAATTAATAATTGAGAAATTCACAAAAGATTGATAGCTTATAATATACATATATAATGTGTATAATTAGAACTAATATTCAAACGTGTTGCTACGCGCAAATGATTTTATGAATTAATTTAATATTTTAGTTAAAACACTAGAGAAGTTCTTGACACATGGTCAGGTTTATCAGAACACGGTGGCAGTTTCGCTTATATGAAGAGATCGTTAAATTACTTTATTCTTAAATACACAGTTAAATAGGTTTTACGATATTTGCTCTGTAAAGAAAAAAAAGTTAAGTAAAATAATATTTTGAATAGTTTATGTCTTGTTAATTAGTTTAAACCGATATATGTCCAAAGATATCTATCTTGGCAAGTGTGTTGGTGATCACAGTGTAATATGGTACGCAGAGAACAGTGCTGCCAATCCTCTGGAAACTTATTTGTGAGCAGTAACAATTCTATAAAATAAGGAACAATGTGTGAATAATATAAGTATCTATTCAAGGAATCGACCTGCGATCTACCATCGTATATCTTAGTCCTCTACCACTGGATAACTTCTGCTCGATATATATATGTATATATCCCTTAAATGCATAATGATGAAAATCTGCAACATATCACTTAAACGGCATAAGTAGCAGTAAATGCGGTGTTGTATATCTACAACATAAGGTTATGAAAAAAAATTAAATAAGTAGAATAATCTATCAGCAAAATATATATTTTTTAAAAGTATAAACAAAAGTCATGCTTTTAAGATATATATATATATACATATATATACATATATATATATATATATATATATATATATATATTTGTAAGAGTTGTATTATAATAATTTTTTATTATACAATATCTGTATTACACGTATGTTTATTGATGTATTATTAATAATATGTAGAACTGAAGTTATTATTCAAACACACTTCACTCACACTAGACATACTCACTCCATACATATATATATATATATATATATATATATATATATATATATATAACTTATTCTTTTTAGATTCTTTTCTTATATTATGCCTGCCTCTTTCTGTCGACATATTTTACACAAAAACCGAATGATTTTTACCGATCCGGCATTGATTATGTATACTAGATGGCAAAAGGTTGTTGATAACGAAGGTGAATATATTGCTGATTAGAAATAAAATCTTGTTAAAATGCAGTCGTGTGTATTTAACTTCAAAAAGCGACATTACTTTCCAGTCCCGAATAGATTATATTTTTAATGGGATACGTATGTTCTCATGTATGTCAATAACGGTGTCGGAAATCGAACCTAAGTCACCTCTCTACACGGTTTTGACCACTGCTCCGATAGTGCTATAAACATGGTTTGAAAGACCTAAATTTGAATCGTAATATACAGAGTGATTGGTTATATAACATATGTTAAAGCCTTAAAGAGGTAAATGTATTGCTTACTTGCTGTCATTAATGTGTTGTAGAACCTATTCAAAATTTAATGGTATCCTAAATAATAACTTACGTAATGAATGAATAGTAAAAAAGGCGTTCTCAAAATCTCAATTACTGCATATTAAATATGGCTTTCAATCTATACCTGCACAATTGGTACTGCCAGAAGTTACTTGCCTGTCAAATTCTTATAGATAAAAATAAATAAATGTAACTTATTTTAAAGTTGTCACTTAATTGTCGATAATATTACAAAATATTTAAAGTGTTGAATATATAGCTCATTTGTCAGCAAATATGTAAAATTATATTATGTGTACATTATTGATATATGTACATATTGGACAATAAAAACTTTATAAGAAAAGGACCAATATTTAGCCACTTCCGCACATGCAGTGGCAGTCGTGCAATAAAATGCACCGCCCGCCAGCCCGCTGATAAATGCGTATGCGGCAAACAACGCGAATCACACAATCGCCACAGCCAAATTACTCAATACGTGTTTCACCCCTCCACGGGGCATTTTCAGGAGTTATGTTACACCGATTAGTGCCAAACACAGAACTTTATGTATGTATTGTTACATTATCACGGACTTCAAGATTGAAATAAAACTGGTTTTCATTGTAAAAATTTTATTTGATTAGATCAAAAAGGCTGTTTTACGTTTATTAACACATTTATTCCGTAAACACATTTACGGAAAACCTAATACGGGACCCCGGTAGAGATGATGTGCACTAAACGTGTCCTCATACGATGCCAGTTGATTTCACTACCCTTCAACACACACTGCACTGAATTGTCAACATTTCCAATATTGACAATTATCTTCACCATACTTCTTTCTTGTTTCTGTATTGTTATTCTTCACCGACTGCTGGCGTTGGGCCCAATGCTGGGCACAACGTAGATGCTGTTCTAGATATTCATTTCGTTTTAGTTCAATCGTTTATTATCACTCCGGTTTATGCATGCCCTATTGTAACGTTGCATGTTAGGGTCCCATACGTCTTAATTGAAAATTTTAACCAAAAAATTGCAATACAGTAAAAATTGTTGAGCGCCTGGTGGGGCACGTTACATCTAAAGTGGCGTTGGATCGTGGAAGCGTGCTATCGGATCAGCGGACCTTTGTCTTTATGACAGACATTCCAATGCACCCGCGAATCAGCCACAGGAGTTTAGATCCATTGCCCGGGAGAAGGACCCTGGCCTCGGTCGCGTTCACTAGCTAGATGACGTCTCACGCACCGACGCACTCACTTTGTGTCGGTTGCGTTCACCAGCTTTGTGACGTCTCACGCGCCGGGGCTAATTCTAATTTACGTTATAAATTCTTGTCTCGGTGTTCAACTTCATTTTCGGAGCATGTTTAAAATGATGCCACAATCTTTATATCTCCTCGCACCCGGGGTGCAAGTTTTATTATTAAAAAAACCTTAGGTCATTGAGGTTGAAGATATTCGTACCTCGCACCGGACACATCCTGTCTACTCCCGCCGCTACTCGTTTCGGCTTGCTGCCACCTGTTTAGTCCTGAGAGATCGTGCGGCTGGTCACCACCACCATCAGGGTAGTACCGACCTAATATGATAAATCAGTACAATGACATATGGCAGTCCTGAGTTTCTTTATATATATATAAATATATATATAAATATATATATATATATATATATATATTCATATATACAAATATATATATATATATATATATATACATATATTACTCCCTTTATATGTATATATATATATATATTTTTTTATGTCGATATTTACACACTTGCCTTCAGGTTATCTCTGCACCTCCCTGCGTTGACTGGTAGAGAATGTCTAGAAGGTTTTAGTTCTTTATTGCACAATATGTGAAAAAATTTAAATAAATACGCAGAGTAGGCTGCCCACCCCTTTGAGCAGGGGCATCCTATATATGGCAATCCTATATAATTAATGCACGAATTGTATCTCGGGATTCGATCCCGCGATCTACGATAGAAATCTCAATCCTCTGTGCTACCAATGCTATTTTATTTTAGTTTTTATAACTAAATGTAATTACTGGGTACAAAGTTGATTATACTTGTGGTAGTTTTTAGCGGCTGTAGAAAATAAAGATATTCTCTTCTTTCTCTTTCTGCCAAGCAATAATGCGCTTGTGTTGTCGAGTTCCAAATAAACAGATAGTCCCATAAATCAACGTCTAGTTGAAATTGCGAAAAACGGTATGTAGAAAATTTATTTATGAGTCATACGTAATACATTTTTAAAATTATTGCCATTAAAAGTTAATTTGTTCTATGCACCGCGTGATGATATTTATAAAACTATTATTATAAATTATAATATTTCTAATATATTATGAAATCAATGTAACCTTGTTTAAATGAAGTGTGTGTTTAATAAAATACAAATAAAATTCGTATTACGGTAATCTGATTTAAAAAAATCACTTTTTGTTAAAAGATGCGCTTAAAAATATTATATACGATATCCGTGTTAGTAATAATAAATTTTTAACTATCTCTTTTAATGGATAGCTAATACATGTCTTGTTACACGTTGATTTATGGGACATACTGTGTATATCTAATATATTTAGGGGATCGGAAAGTAATGTCGTTTCTGTCGACATATTTTACAGAAAAACCGATGGTATTCATTTTGTATACTAGATGGCAAAAGGTTGGTAACGAAGGTGAATATATTGTTAATTAGAAATAAGACCTTGTTAAAATGCAGTCGTGTGAATTTAACTTAAGAAAGCGACGTTACTTTCCGATCCACCTAATAACTTCTAGATGAGATTTTTCAATTGTTTTTAAGCAGTGATTTTTAAAGTTTTATAATTTGAACGTTCAAAGCTTAGCCCAACTGTGGGTATGGCGTATCACATATCTCTAAGGTGAAATATTTCTGGGCTACTTACCTTACCTACTTTTGAGAGGAAATTTATTTACCAGTTTATTATATATAATTTAGTATTTCTATCGTTCATATATAATATCTATTGTGTCGTTCATATATAAATATATGTGATCCTATAATAGAGCACACAGAGTAATAAATATAAAAACGAAAATATTTTTTATAACAACATATTTATTTTTTTTAAATCTAATTAAAGCTTCTGTCTTACAAGCTAATCACTTACAACGATTAATTATAAAATATTGACCTAATTAGTAGCGCTTTAAGTGGCATTATTAATTATTTTGCTATCCATTCGTTCACTTCACAATCTTAATTACTTTTAAACAGTCTTTATAATAATTAAGAAGAATAATATCAATGTACAAATATCAAATATAGTTACGACTAATTATATAAACAATAAATGCACGGGAATATTCTAGAAACAATTGACACTGTACATGGAATTTATTAAAGGCATTAAATTATAGTAAATCCGCACTTAAACACATGAAACCGATCCGTACGAAACCAAAAGGGCATTTATGTCTGATGCCGGCATTTGGTGGAAATGCTACACTGTCGTCTTCGTTGTCTTCTTCCGACATGTTGCTGTCAGAATGTTTATTCTCAAACATGGTGTTTGACTCGATTATTTTCCGTTTCTTCCTTGTGATTTCAACACAGTTTCCACAAGGAACCAGCGGAGAAAGGAGAGCGGGAAGCGTCGGAAGTCTCACTTCGTCTGACACCTCCGTTTCTGTGGACAATCCGTTGAGGAATTTAAAAATGTCCGTTGCTTCTTTAAGAGTCTTTTCGTCCTCGCAGGTACAGTCTTGTGCGAATGCTAGCATCGCGTTCGCTACGAACAGGACGATTATTTTTGCCGCCATTTTTGTTGTTAGCGCTTCGAGAGACGGGAGCGATGTGATGGGTTTAGCCGCCGAGTTGTCGCTTATAACTGCGCGTGTATGTGACTCAAGCGTTTGAATCATACATCTTATTCTATATTCCACCAATTAATTCTAGTGACGTGAATACTGTGGACGTTATCCCTGTGATATCGTATGGACGTGCATTCGTTTAGTATTGTATGTGTTACGTTTAATGTAATGCGTACACTTTTAAGGGGAACTACTGTGTAGTAATTGACGTTTGTTGTTTTTAATATTTTCACTTATTCACGTAATGATCTGCAGCTGATTGTGTTCTTTATTCAAATTGAAAATATTTATTTGGTTTTTTATTAGCTAATTTGTTTAATCTTTTATAACGTGCCTGTTTAATATGTAATAAATTAGTTATTTATTTATAACGTCATTGATAGCAAATATAGTGTAATATATATACAAATAATTTTTATTTTACAGTTCCTAGTAAGTTTTAATATTAATATTTAAATTCAAATTAACGATTTATTATAGTTCTTTTTACGAATCGAGTAGTACTATATTTAGTGGCTATGTTTTAATAATATTTATATATAAATAATAAATAAATAGCCACCAAACATAACGCCTTATTAAGCTGTATTTTGCTCATTATGAGGTATATTATATACTTTGGAAATTTTAGGGGGATTCATATAAAAAATTAATTAATTGGACTTTAAATATTGTATAATGATTTTTTTTTATCATATATACGTGTTAGTAATATTTATAATAAATACAGTTTGTCTGGTGACAGATTTACATTTTTAAATTTAAATAAGAAATTTAATATTTGACATATAGTTTTAATAAAAGTAGTACACGATAGAATACAAATGCGGATTTTATTTATAAGCAATTGTCATCTAAATCTCTTGTTACAAGTTGCACACACTGTTTAGAACGGAGTCATATGTTCTGCGCCGTACGCCGCAGTTAACTTGGTTCGATTAAGCTGATTTCTCGACGAACATTTTGTGTAAATTTATAGGAGAGTTCGCGAATTGTTGTTATAAACTCTCTCTTTGGGGTAGCACCATAAAAACCAGTGGATGTATGTCGGGTGACCTCTGTGACTATGGGATGATCCCAACGCGAGTGATGAGTTTTTTGGGGGAAAAATTTCCGAAGCAAACATATTTAAGGTCTGACCATGTGTAGGGTCGCACCATCCTGCTGAAGCAACGTGTTTGATGAGTTCGATAGATCAGTTCGCAGGTTCGGAAAAAAATCTTGCGTCCACAATTCTTACTGTTGACATTCGTCATCAGGCATGGAGCATTTATGAAAAAAAAAATGGTTCACTTATCCTATTCAAGAATAAGGCGTACACAGGTAATTTTAGGTTGTACAAAGGTTTTAGATGTTGCAGGGAGAGTTGAGGGTCGCAGATTCTTGGAGATCAGTAACGGCAGGCTTACTTATTGACGTGGGCATTTAGGTGAAAATGAGCCCCGTCAGTTAACATTACGTTTTTTGCGACAACAGACACTTGAGTTCTAGAACAATTTGAATTTTAAAAGATTGGAACTTCAGATCCTTTTTTGAAATATCATAAATACGACGTTTTTGTTCATTACGTAAGACGAAGGGCTACGACCAATGTGTTCTGGGCTGGTTTCCGTAACCAAGCGTCATTGCGCTTATTCAGCTTTGATGAAGCTAACCCAACTCCTCAAGAAATCCCAACAGACCCTTCATGTCCAGGCGATCTCGGGGACGCAAGACGGGTAGACCTGTAGGTCGCTACCTCCGTATATCTAAGTAGTATGTGGGCAGCAGTCTTGTCCTCTTCTTACCTTACCTTGCATAGAAGACTGTCTATATCACCTAACAGATGTTTGTTAAAAAGATTATGACCGGTCAGGATCCGTGCCAACAGGCGTAGGTCATGAAAGCCTTAGCGGGGACAGCTGGCAGCTTATAAGCACTCGCACGGCTATCGAGTCTCGTCCATTGCTCACTGTGCTGACCTAGTACGCTTCGATCACGAGAAATCTGGCCTTAACTTTGAGACGCTCCAGATAACAACCATGTTGGGGCCTCTTGGGACAAGCTCATCTGCAGCATCATGCAGCACCCCTGGAACTGTTAAAATTGTTATGTATGACCATTGTTTGTTAGTAAAGAGTAATGATACTGAGACGTAGTATCTTGCTTCAGGCTTCATTAGTAATGCGCCTAGAATTTGTTTACCAAATGTAATCGTACAGTACTTTAAAAATAATTACAACCAACTAGAGATGGTTAATTTATTACTATATTATTATAATTGTTGTTCGAGCAATTTGGAAATTAAGAAATGTAAATGAATCAATTAACGAATTGGTAAGTAAATTAGTTATAGCATTTACTTTGTTATATAAACTTTAAGACACGAATACGGTTTCTACTGAGATATAAAATAGAAAAAATGAGAGGAATAGAACAAAAACCATAATTTTTTTTCTATTAAATACCGCAGTAAATTATAACGCAAGTGTTTTGGCGTCAAACATTTGACGTTTATCAAAACCTGATGAACGCGTTTTAGGATGTAATCAAACGAAGCATATAGTGTAGTTTGAAGCATTACAAATATAATCAGATTATTAGATAGCATAGATCTCTCCAAAGATCGCTACGATAACAGGTTCTTGTATTAGATAAACGTAGGGATTCTTTTAAAATTAGATATAGTTAGTATATTTATATATATATATATATATATATATATATATATATATATATATATGTATATATATATATATATAAATGTACGTATTTCTGTACAATTGCGTTGTATTGCAACAATTTTTTTTACATTTGTACTATATGCTGTATTATTTATAATATTTAGAACTGAAGTCATTCAAAAATACTTTCAGTTCTTTTCTGTTATTTTAGATGTGATTGTATATATCTATAGTAGGTAATTATCGATATTTAAGCTAACAGCAACATATATATGTCATATAGATGGTATAGATTAGAATTTTTTTTAAAAGAAGGTTAGAAATAGAAAACAAAGCAAATTATAGAATTTGCTTTGTTTTCTATTTCTAACCTTAAATAATGCAATAAGTAAAGACTTGTAATTATCTCTTGGTTTCACTTACTATTATTTTTATTATGCATGTATATAATTAAGTAGACTCGTAAGTTTTTCATATAATATTAAATAAATAATTAAATTAATATTGTAAGCACTATTATTCGTCATTATCATTGTCGTCATTACAGCCGTAAAACGCCCACTGCTGAACATTGGGCTCTCTCTGGATTCCAGTAAGATCGATTGTAAACAGTTTACTATTATTTACAATAAACAAATTAACATTTATTTTTAGACATAAAAGGTAGAGAGACTTGCTATCATAGGACAAGATACCTGGATTGCAATCTTATATAATTCATAGTTTGTGCATTAATTATACTGGGTCGCCTTGCTCACAAAAAATTTTCCAGAGGATGGGCAGCAATGTCCTCTGCTTATTATTTTACCACATTGTGATCGCCAAACCACCTGCCAAGACTGGCGATCCTCCAATAGATATCTTTGTGGAAGGATTATGGCTCCATGCATGAACCTCCATCTTCCATGCATATGGAGGAAGTGGGCGTCCATGCACCGAAATGAAGACGACAAGTCCAAAAACTTGTAAGTCGTTAGACTTCTCAGCAGCTGGATTGATAATACGGATGAAAACCTCTGTCATGAGTGGACTGTGCCTTTATTTACATTATAGTTTTCAAATAATTTTAATTACCATACTCACCTTTCGTTTTTCTCAATGTCCTTTATTCATTCTTCTGATTTCCATCACAATATTTTTCATATTTTCCATACTTTACTTCTACATATCGCTTTACTTCCTTCACCTTCCGTTCAGAGTTCTACTTTATATATGTATATATATACACACATGTATATATTATGTTTACCTTTTATTATTGTATTATATTTTATCACTCTCGTTCATTTCATTTTTATGGTACTTTTTTATTTATTTATAGCTCTTTTTTTCCTTTTACCTTTCTGTAGAACTCCAAAAAGGTGTAGTGACACTCTTCATCAGTGAGACGATGATCTCCCTCTCTATTTTCTCTGCTAACTGTGATTGGTATTCTAGAAAAAACTTGTGATGAATCGTAATATAACGTGAAGGATTTCTAAGAGATGATAATGCTTGAGAATGGATTGCTATATAACTGTATTACAGATAAAATTAACCTCAAAAAAACTCGTCTTACTTTGATTGGAGCTCTAAGCTGAAGGTGCCGTTATAAGGACCTCCATTTGATTTCAGTTTCTAAGTATATTATTATAAAGTATTGCATAAAAAATGTTTTAAAAAATTAAAAAATCTGTCCCGGCCTTTTTATTGTAAGGATTTATTGGTCGGTCGCATTCCGATATAAAGAATAAATTAATATTCATAGTTAATTAAATTTTCAATATTTAATGGAATCAGGCGTTACCTCGCGGAAGTCCATCCTAAGTAAGAAAAGGACAAATATTTAGCCACTTCCGCACATGCAGTGGTAGTCGTGCAACAAAGTGCACCGCCCGCCTGCCCGCTGATAAATGCGTATGCGGCAAACAATGCGAATTACTCAACCGCCACCGCCAAATTACTCAACACGTATTTCACCCCTCTACGGGGCATCTTCAGGAGTTATGTTACACCGATTAGTGTCAAACACAGAGTGTTGTGTGTCTCTGCGATTACCACTGCATGTGCGGAAGTGGCTAAATATTGGTCCTTTCCTTAATTAAATTTTCCATTACTTTTCTGCTGTAGGTGGGTGATCCGTCTATATTGCAAGTGGACGATTTCCTCAGCGATCTGTGTCCTCCACATATGCCCTACTAACTATACGACATATTATTCTTAGTGGAGTATAAAATTTCGTCATTCAATAACAATAAGTTATTTCGATCGAGGGCGTTCGATAATAAAATGTAATTGTGTTTTATTGCCGCATCCATAACGTTATAATTCGTTGGCCGAGCCCAGCGCGTCCAACTATCTTTTATTACTCTATTTCTGTAATAAAATTCTATTACTGATACAGTTTTAAAGTTTACTGTATTGACGGTAGCTTTTTATATTTACACTTGACGGTAAAGTAATTGGTTAATATTACTAAGTTTGTTAAGCTGTGGAAGGATCTATTTCTGATTTAAACTTATAGAGAGGATTGGTTACAGGCGCCTTAGGGTTATATACCTAGGAATACGCACCGGCAAGTTCAGCGTAGAACTGATAAGTTTGGTAAGGAAGAATCTGGATGCAAGCCGCTTCCTGCTGGTCCTATTTGACATTCGAATTGGGCTACGTCCAGCTGTGGACCTCCTACAGCTGATATGATGATGAGAGACAACAGTAATGCGATACACGAGTTTGTATGTAAAAGGTTCAATACCTCTGCAATATCAACATCGAGTTTTTTGAATAAACTTGTTTTCAAGCTGATATACATAGGTATTATTGACACCTGGATTTAATACGACGGTGCTACACAAAGAATGATAAGAAATTAAATCACAGTTATGATATTGGTGCTAGAACAGATGTTTGAATCCCGGGATACGATCACTTTTTGCAATAATCATATAGGATTGCCACTGACAAACAAGTTTCCAAAAGATTGTCAGAAGCGTCCTCTGCATAGGTGTTTGGCACTGTGTAACATTACTCCTGAGGATGTTCCGTGGTGGGGTGAAACCTGTGTCGAGTGATTTAACGTTGGTAGTTGTGTAATTCGCATGGTTTGCGGGCTGGCGGGCGGTGCAATTGCACGACTACTGCTAGCGGAAGTAGCTATACATTAGTCCTTTTCTTACTTAGTATGGACTTCCGCAAAGTAACGCCTGAATCTATTAGATCATTCTTTAGTTTACATGTAAGAAGATGACAGTGATATATGTCGCTTATAAACCTATGTGTAAATGAGGAGATCGAAACTGATGGAAGAATGGAAGTGGCAGTACACCATGCCCATCGCTCGTGGAGCCGAAAGGTTTTTTTTTAAGGCCCCAACTATTGGAGGCCTCTTGTACCCCTAACTTATTTATGGGTTAGAGGAGTGGTTCCTAACCTTTTTTGTGTCATGCCCCGCTTAACCGTTTTTAAAATTCTTACGCCCCCTGTGTTATATATAAATTTTATATTAAAGCGAAAGGATTAAAATCCATTTTCGAATTGCTCCACTTAACAATCAAACTGCCCCCCTGTGGGGCATGGGTCTTTTTAATAATTTTATCACTCATAGTTTTATTTTTGTGTTCTTCTTCTATGTATCTTAAGATCTTTCATTCATTCCTTACATTCTATATTTCATCTGTCTTGTTCTTTCATTCCATTTTCCCTCTTTACCGATGCCTTTCATTCATCACCTCGTTTCCCAGTTTTTTTAATTTCTTTTTTTCATAATTTTTTTAAGAAGTCGAAAGGTTATCGAATGGCAACCAAAAGCCAGCAGGCGTGGGTAGGCGACTAACTAGATGAACTGAAGACATAGTTATGATCGCGATCATAGTTCGTTGCGATTTTTGTGAGAGATATATGCTTTGCATTGGGCGTCTATCATCTGAAATGAAAATAATAAGATTAGATGTTAAAGATTTTGCTATTTACCACGCTAGAGTAACTACTTCCTGTAAGCATTGCAGTGGTTGAGTCATAGATATGCAGAAATTTGGATGCTACGACAGTTAACGGAATAGTATGAATCATAGACAATTAAATTCGCGTTATCCAGTGTTTACGCGTAATATATATGAGTAACTACAGGCTGACTTAGTGAAGGTCGATTGATTGGTTACCGTCACTTCCGGTACGTTCGCGAGTTCGAATCCTGACATATTAAAAAAATAATTTTGATAATTTTTTTTCTTAATCATCATTTTAGTTTCCAGTATATCAGGTGACTTTTAAATTACACCTTTTTTATCTAATTAAGCGGCTATGAACATCATTCATACCAACACTTACTACAGACCTTTTTCTACCGTAGCGGGTCGAATACCCGATTTTATGTTTCCTGCTAGAAAGTATGAAATATGTTTCTACAAAAAAAAATAGTATATTGATCATTTCTATTATAAACGTAAAAAAAAAGAATTTTGATACATTGCTCGTCGCATTTTTAACATTTTCAAGGCAAAAGATCAAAACGTGTCATTCGACCCGTTATGGTATGTTTAGTGTTAAAGTACGGCTTAAAATAATAATATAACAAATATGAATACACCTTCTAGATCTAGATTTATACTTGGATCTCTTACGGTTGATACTTTGATGGATTATTTATAATTATAGATCACTGATAGGATAATATAAAATTGTGAAATAAGTACAAAATTTAACACAAAAAGTCTGTAAAAAAATCTTCATTTCGCCGCCCACTGTTGATTTTTTATTTATTTATTTATATTATTTTTACCGAGATCATGCGTAGTAATCATTCATCATGTATACATGTGTACATCATGAAAGACATACTTATATATAATAAATACTAGCTTATTCATATGACAATGCATACGATTATATGACGCGGTAAATTTATTTCTCTTGTAAATTCAGTAAAATTTTCTGAGCATAGGCTTTGCCAAAAGGTATATTTTTCTATTACAGAGTATGTTCAAGATAAATAAGTTTTGAAAATGACTTGTTCTAATTTTAAGGAAAAAAAAATTAAAACATTTATCCAAAAAAAAAAACACATTTCTCGCTGGGTTTCTTTTCATTTGTTTTCAGTGGGTGCCGCATTACGAACTTTAAGTAAATTTTTAAGTTGAAGATTATAAATGAAAAGGGTTGGCTAAAAACATGCTACATGCGGCTGAAAGATTATTTTTGGCTCCGATTGATTGTCTAACTATTTCAATATTTAAATTTATATAACTTATATCAGCTCCTGAGAAAATTAAATCTACATATAATGTTGTAACATAATTTTTAAATTACGGTCTATTCTTGAAACTGATCACAGAATGACGTAATAAACCCAGAAAGATTTTAAAATTATTCATTTCATATTATTATTATACTGGCCTGTTCTGAAAACCATTAGTGTCACGAACGTAATTATTGACGCAATTAGCGTATGACTTTGAATTGGAAATGACCTAAATTATGTCATTAAGTACGCTGTTTCAAATAGGGTAGACAGAAATCATTAAATAAGTTGAATTGTCATGCTTTCATATTAACACTGTGAATATAGTTGACGAAGTAAAATTTGAACTGATTTAAAAACTTAAATGCCTTTGTGTATGTAAATATTTTATGGGAATATATATGTTATTACAATTGAATTCCAGATGATTTTTGGAAAGTTATTATCATCAGATTAAAAAAAAATGTTAGTTAATGTTTGAATGCTAAGCGTTTCTACACTGTAAATGACTTAATAGAAGATAGCATACCTTAAGGATTATATGTTCGTTTCCAAGTTACTTCAATGTTTATTATCTATGCAAATTTATAATGGTATGTGTAATATATTTAAAGAAGTAAATGAATAGATAATTATAATAATGTATGTTTCTATATATGTATGTTTTGTACAACACTATGTTTGTTATACATACTATGTTTGTCAGTATGAGATTGCGTCGTGTGATAAGATCGCCTATTGTACTTTTATGTTTATTATTATGAAACTATTTAAATGTATCCTAGCGTGTACAGTAAATAATATTAAACAAAAAAAATTTTTATTTTTATTTGCAGTCGATTCACATATGGCACGGCATATCAAATTCAAAATGATTAGTTTCATAAATAATAAATAGCGTAATGATAGTATAGTAAGAAAAATCGATTTCATAATTCTAATTACTACAGTACTACTACTATTTGTCTTTGGAGACTTCGATCACTCATCTTTCTCCTGTCTTGAGTACACAGGGACTATATTTTTATAAATCATTACTTCACTGATTTTATTTGCGTTCTCGTCTTTTTTTCCTTCTTAATACCATTTAATTATTCATCTTTTATTTCTTTAATTTTTTCTTAGTTATTTCATTCGTCACCTCGTCTTCCTACCAGAATACTACATGGTTACATTTTGTTCTGTTTTGATTTATTTTTATTTCTTTATCTGCTTTATTCTTATATTTACATTCCTTTATAATTTAAATTTACTTGTCTAGTTTCTCTACATTTATGAAAGGTGTATTTATATTGTCTAGTCTTATACACTTTTTTATCTGTTTGTTTATTTATTTAATTTATTTTACAGAAAGCTTACAGACTAATAACAAATTTTAAGATACGACAATTGTTTGTGACAATTGCTAATTACAAGCTTCCACTTATATGGTATCGTTAGCGTTTATATTGATTGATGTTGTTCCTTCTAATGGCCTCCTGTGATCCGTCAGCAATGTTCTAGAAAGGTCCCGCGACTCTCCTCGTTTTCTATAAGTGATGCGCTGTTATTTTTTTTTCTTTATGGCCCCCGCTATTGGGGGCCTCTCGTACCCCTATCTTTGGTGGGACAGGGACTTTACGGGCAATTTTTTTTTTCACATAGTTATTTATTATTTCCATTCTCTCCTTTCGTTCTTCACATGTTCTTTTAATCTATTCTTTCATGCCACATGCTGTTCTTTATTCGACCTCTTACTGCAACCGGAACTGGTAATTCGTTCTTAGCGTGTGAAATACAGCATATGAGGTGATTGAAAATAGGTGTATATGATATATCTTACGTTGATGAAGGCACTTTTGTAATTTGAACTGGAATTTATCGTATCTGGGATAGACAGTGCATGTCTGCAGTCTGACCGACGTAAAAAGCGACAATCTTTACAACTGACTCATCACCCGCCGCACGCACGAAGCCATGCAGAAAATATTTCAACTCTTAAAGAAACCAAATCATCCACTCGACTTGAATAATAGATGGCGGTGACTAAGATACTTGCGTCACTCATAGTGTATAGTGACAAGTAACGTCCCGTGACATTCGAATTGAATTTGATATATTTCCTGTTAAATGTACTTCAATTCTTATCAATACATAAGATAAAAATTCAATTGTTTTGGTGATAGTTCTGACTAGACATCGTTGTGGACTTTACCTTCCATCACACAAATTGCTCTACTAACGAAATAATTTATTTATTTTATTTACATTTATCTTAATTAATTTTATTGACAAATATAAATGCTCTGATAAAGTAATTAAACCAGGATATATTATTACCAGGATTATTATGGTATATTTATATATAATTATCTTATGTAGTAGGCAGCAATTAGTATAATGTATTTATATAAGGTTTTTAAGTAATTTTCTTCGTTCCCAATTTAATTTTATATTTCGTGTATTATGATATTAACTTGTTTCACCTACCTTTATCAGTTTATCTCTGCATTCTCTTAACGGTTAACTGTTAGAGAATACCTTCGGCATTAAGTTCGTCATTGAAAATGTAAAAAATGTTTTTAAATAAATAAATAATTATATATTCATGTATTATTTAATTTTAGTCGTACAGTTATATTACGAATAAAGGTTTTAATCTTTTACAATGATTTACTTGGAGCAACCTTTGAAATTCTAGTAAGAAAAGTACCAATATTTAGCCACTTCCGCACATTCCGCAGTGGTAGTCGTGCAACAAAGTGCACCGCCCGCCAGCCCGCTGACAAATGCGTATGCGGCGAACAATGCGAACTACACAACTGCCACCATCTGCATCAAAAGGAGTGAAACACGTGTTGAGTGGCTAAATATCGATCCTTTTCTTACTTAGGATGGACTTCCGGAAGGTAACGCCTGATTTCATTAAATATTTGTAATCCTTGTGACAATCAGAGAACTATGGAGACGGCTATGCTCAGAGTTTCGCTGGAGATTGAATCAGACATGAGATCGGTAGAAGAACAAAGTCACGGACATAGTTCGAAGATTGGTTCGTTTAAAGTGGCAGTTGGCGGGGCGCATCGTACAACTGACAGCCTAGAGCTGAAGGTTACTCAAGGTCGAAACTTAGCGGTGGACGTGTATCGGCCGATACGATAATACAGCAATATTATTTACGTAAAAAGTGTCTAAAGTCGGTTAAGGTGTTTGACCACATTCCTAAGAAGGTCTATTTTGTTGTCAGTGAAGTCAATTATTTTGAGTTCATTTAGTTAGGTAGATTATAGTTCGGCTTAAAATTGAGGTATATTTTACCTTTTTACTTAGAGATTGTAATTCAATATTTTTTTGAATGAAGGAAGGCTTCGTTCATTCATTAAAAAAATAGGCTATTGGCAGGCATGCATAGAATACGCCGGAGTAGGCCTACACCCATGAAATATCAAAATCAAAGAAAAATCAATTACTAACAACTTATTTAATAATGCAATTATTATTGTAAGTGTAATTGATAAAATACTTGGAAATAAATGGCTTTATTCATTCATTTAAATTTTTATTTGTTTTATATGCTGAAGTTGTGTTTTGAATGTAAGACCGTAGCAACATATCACGTAGTTAACCAATGAATCACCCTGTGTATAGCGTAGTACATACATAATCATCCTGATTATTATTTTGCAGGTGAAAGAATTTACCTAGAACTGACCACAACTTACCACAGAATTCGTTCACATTCGATTTTCAAATAACGTTACTGTTTACTTATAAAATAATTATCGTTGTTTATTAACTACAGATAATATTGCACAATTACAAGCCGTTTTATTTTATTTTGTTTAACAAGAAATTGTAATAAAATTTACAATATATCGTATGAATACAAAGCAAATAAAAAAAAATAACTAATTGAAATTGGTTATCAAGACATGATCTATGTTAAAATAATAAAATGAAAAATTTAAAAAAAAATTAGATTAATAATAAACTAACATTTACGTATATACCATAATGTAATTTAAAAAGAAAGTAGGTAATTCTTCTTCTTATCGGTTAATAGATTCCCAATCGCAAGGTATGGACCTCCCTCAAAGATGGTCACGATGACACCTCTTGCACTGCCCACATCCAGCGATTTCTTGCTGGTCACCTAGTTAGTGGTAGACCCACCCACACTGCGTCTACCGGCTAGTGGTCGCCACTCGAGGACACTTCGCCCCATCGGCCGACGACTGCGCGGTCACTGCCACTTCAGATGAATAATTCTCCGTGTTGGTTCCTCTCCGGATCTCATTTCTTATACTAGCTCGCTGCAAAACTCCAAGCTTAGCCTTCTCCATTGCTCTATTGGTGACTTCGAGCCTTTTCTGAGATGTATCACAAGTGACCACTTCTCAGATCCGTATGTTATCACTAGCAACACATATTAGGAAAAGACCTTAGACTTATTCTTCAAACTGTCGAATTTTTAGTAGATAATTATTATTCTTTATGTTAGCTCTCTTAAGTTAAATTCACACGACTACATTTTTAACAAGTTTTTATTTCTAATCAACAATATATTCACCTTCGATATCAACAACCTTTTGCCATTTAGTATATAAAATTAATGCCGGAGCGGTAAAAATCAATCGGTTTTTCTGTAAAATATGTCGACAGAAACTACATTACTTTCCGGTCCCTTTAAAATTAATTATTAATTACTTTAATATTTTTTGCAATATCAATGTGTTTATAACATTTTGTTATATAAACATCCCTATTTATGCCTAGTTATTTATACATTTAATCTATTTTGTTTTGTAATTTTATATAATTCCATTATAACTTCTTAATTATGTTATAGGAAGCTTCGTACAAATATGCTAGAGTACTTATATCTTTAGATAATTACAATAATCACATATCGTCTTTTTACTTGAGTTATCACAAAAAAAGGCCATGTCTAAGTTTGTTTTAAGATCTAGCTTGGAACAAAAAAAAAACTTTTAATAATTCTACCTGTTTAATGGATTTTAAATAATAAAACCGCCAGTGAATAAATTATTCTTTTTGACGTGCTTCGTAGACTTTCTCAATTTAGATATTTAACAATTAAATGTTATAAACTTTATCAAAACAATAACTAGTTAAAAATCCAATAACGAAAAGGGTTTTATTTGATTTATTATCAAATAAAACTCTTGAGAGCTTGAGAATGAATTGCTTTGACTGCTATATTAAAGATTTTATTGAAAATTATGTATAAAAAAAATTAGTTAGTTCGTTTTAGATGCTGCTCAAATCACGTCGTATTTACGTGTTCACGTAAATTTAATACATTACAGTAAATATCAAAAAGTCTATCAAACTTTCTTCTTCTGAGTCGTGGGTTCTTGTCAGGAGTGGTCGTGATCATGCCTCGGTTGGTTCTGGTGCCCCAGCTGCTTTCGCTATGTATTTGACTTTTAATAAAAATTTTGATTTTTCTTATAATATATAATAAATTAGAATTTTATTTTTTAACTATTTTATTTTTAAATGAACATTAAAATAAGAAAATAAATAAATTTATAATGCGTTATAAAAATAAACAAATTAAGAACGGAAAAAAGAATACATTTGAAAATTTTAACGAGAAATTTGGCGAATTTTTTTCGACACGTGTGTATATACATATACATATACAGGTTGTTAAATATCTCCCTTCCGCTTTTTTGCTCTTTATTCAATGCTTTATAAAAAGTGTTACAGTGATCGGATTTAGTTCAAATATGCGCCGTTTTGTTCGATAATCTGTTTCCATCTAGACGGCAACTTCATAATACCTCCCTCGTAGAAGCCCCCCTCCTTATTTGCGAAGAACTCGGACAGCCACTTTTCACAAACCTCTTTTGAGTTCAACTTTACACCACCAAGGGCGTTCGCCATGAACAGGAACAGGTGGTAATCACTTGGCGCTATGTCCGGGCTATATGGTGGATGTGATAAAACCTCCCATCCGAGCTCCCGTAGCTTCTGACGAGTCATCAACGAAGTGTGTGGTCTGGCGTTGTCCTGGTGGAACACTACACCCTTCCTGTTGGCCAATTCTGGACGCTTCTGGTCGATCGCCTGCTTCAAGCGGTCCAGTTGTTCGCAGTAGATGGTAGAATTAAGCGTCTGGCCATATGGGAGCAGCTCATAGTGGATGATTCCCTTCCAATCCCACCAAACACACAGCAAAACCTTCCTGGCCGTCAATCCCGGCTTGGCCACTGTTTGGGACGATTCACCGGCCTTCGACCACGACCATTTTCGCTTGATATTGTCGTATGTGATCCATTTTTCGTCGCCAGTCACCATCCGCTTCAAGAATGGGTCGAGTTCGTTCCGTTTCAGCAGCATATCGCAGGCGTTGATTCGGTCCAGAAGGTTTTTTTGCGTCAAATCATGCGGCACCTAAACATCTAGCTTTTTTTTGTATCCAGCCTTCTGCAGATGGTTTAAAATGGTTTGGTGACTAACTTTCATCTCCTGGGCGATGTCACGAGATGCCACATGCCGGTCTAACTCGATGTAGTCCATGATTTAATCGGTATTTGTCGTCACAGGTCTTCCGCCGGCTGGCTTATCCATGGTGTCGTTTTCGCCGGCTCTGAATCGTCGAAACCATTCCTCCGTGGTTCGAAGTGATAGAGTACCATCCCCCAAAACACCATTAATCTCACGAAACGTTTCTCTAGCGGATTTGCCTTTAACGAAGGAAAACTTTAAAATAGCGCAAATTTCGGCGTTAGTGAACTCCATGTTTACACGTCTATAACTGTTGAACGCAATATCCAAAATAATCATGCATAGCGTCGTTTTGTAGGTTATGTCAAGACCTTTCAAATTATGTATAGTATTGCCAGATACGAGCTCTGTAGCGCTTTGTACATAGCCGCGAAATTCAAAAGACAAAAAGGCGGAAGGGAGATATTTGACAACCTATTAATACGTACGCAGCTTTCTAATCGTGTAACACAGTTTTGATCCGTGGTTATTATTACACCACCTTTTATTATAATTAATTTTGTAACCATTTATTGATGAGAGAAAGTCGATAAAATAAATTCAATTTTAGAAATAATTGGCGGGTCGCATAAACATGTTTAGCGGACCGCGTGTTGATCATCCCTGATTTAGCCAATTCTTCACGGTGCCTTGTAAATACGTTTAGAATCCTCGTATCTTTATTTATTGTTGAATGGTGTCAATATGATCAGTGATAGCTCAGAGATGGACGAGGTAATAGTAAGTTGGGTTCGATTTAGGATACAATGTTATGTAATTCAAACTTTGCAAATTAATTATACAACATCGCCGCTGTACAAAAACAAAGTTCCAGTGGAGCATCCTCTGCATATCATAATACCACACTGTGATTGCCAACTCAATGTATATTTATATATAGCTGTGGTAGCCTACTAAATATAATTCTATATTTATTTATATATATACACACACACATATATATATGTATGTATAAATATATATGTATGTATTTATATGTATATGTATATATATATATATATATATATATATATATATATACATACATATACGTTCAAGTTGTCCACACTGGCAAGCTCACATTTGCATAAAGAGCCATAAGGATCCGTAAACAAGCAAAAGTTACAGACATAGTGCAGCAAATTGGCAAATTCAACTGACTGCAGGCAGATCACATGGCATGCAGAACTAAAGTCAACAGACGACGTTGATAAGATCTATATAACCATATGCAGGCCGCTTTCAACTGGTCGTATTGAAAATGGGGGGGTGCTATGTTTTTATAATTCAAATAAAAAGATCTATACCAAATACTTATATAACTTCAGGTCATTAAATATAAACAGCAAGTAAATATTGATATATTTTAAATAAATAATAAGGACTATATATATATATATATATATATATATATATATAATATTGAATATTGAATAATGAGTTTTAAGAATCTTCCATCATCGTCATTTTCATACCAGTCCTTGATATCAACTGATGGACATAGGCTACACCATTGATTTCCCATAGGAATGGTTTGATGGTTGAAGAGTCCTGTGTATGTATTTGGTGCTTTATTTTACGACAGGGGTGGCCAAGCTCTTTGATAGTGCGAGCTATTTTTCATAATTTGAAAATTTTCAAGAACCGCAGTTGTATACGCATTTAAAACTCGAAAAAGAATGCTTTTTTACACAAATCATATTCATTGAAATTATTTTAAAAAATTCAAAATGTGCGTATTGAAGTTAGATATAATGGCACACATATACTTAAGATGCCGGTTAGTTAATTATGATTGGTGTTTGGTTTTCGCTAATTATGGTGGAATAATAATAATTATTATTTACCCCAGTAATTTGTTTCGATTTCCCAGCAGCTGACATAGGTGAAATAAATTTAAATATGGAAATAATTCGACAATCAATCAGAGCCAAATAATCGTTCAAAGAGCCCTATGCGGCTCGCGAGTTTGGCCACCCCTGATGTATATAATATATAAAATGCACAATAAACACAATGAAAAACGATAAATAGGTAAATGAAATACTTTGTAAATGGAACGTACATATTTATTCTCTTATGAGGAACAAGTAGAAAAAATATTTTCTTACTTTAGTTTTAAAACATATAATTTATGATGTACCAAGGAAAACGGTGATTACTTGTGCATATGTATGGGCGAAATAATATATATATATATTCATAATTTTCAATATGACAACAATGCACGTCAACTCGGCCTATCTCGTTGGTATTGTTTAGAGGGAAGTCCTTCCCCCCTGTTCTCTACATAAAAATCAATATCATAGACGTCGCTCCATATTTGGATTCATCGTTCGTCAAGTCTTGCGATAGTGGCGTATCGCCGACATATATAACTAGTGTGTCCATGTTTCTGTTGTACTTTAGGATAGTCCTTATTATTTAAATATATTTACTTGTTGTTTATATTTAGTGACCTGAAGTTATATAAGTATTTGGTATAGATCTTTTTATTTGAATCATTTATTTATATATATAACTTATAACATCCCGTTCTTTTAGGCCGTAGGACATCAACTGCTAAACATAGCACCCCCATTTTCAATAGAGCCAGTTGAAAGCGGCCTGCATTAATCTGTGATCGATTTTATCAACGTCGTCTGTTGACTTTAGTTCTGCATTCTATGTGACCTGCCTGCATCCAGTTCAACTTGAAAATCCGCTGCACTATGTCTGTAACTTTTGTTCGTTTATGGATCCTCATGGCATCGCAGAGTGGTGTTACGATACACAGGGACGCTGCTACCCATCCTCTCGAATATATATATATATATACACACACACACATATATATATATATATACTCGTATATATGTATATATATATGTGTGTATCTATATATTACAAAATTGTAAATAAACAAGGGGCCAAATATAACTCATCACATACTGTATGTAAATATGGCGCCGCAAATTAAATAACCTTTTATAGTTTTGAATTTCAAATTTCGAATAGAAAAAAGCCTATCGTTAGTATTTGTAGTCATAGTTCTCTGTTTCTCATTTCTAAACTCATAGCATTTTTTTTACTTTTATTTATATACCGGGAAAGATATATAACGTATTAAATTTGACAACATAAAAGGTCGATTACAAATTAATATATTTAAATTCAAATATGGGTGGCTTCCGACCGGTCCATGTCTCCGAATAGGAACTAGGAATTTTTTAATTTATGTATTTATAAATAATTTTTACAGGTCAAGAAAAAGAGATGGTGTTTAAGGATGAATTGTTGATAATTTTTTAATTAAAAATTTCTTTCGGTATCATAAAGTTAGTGATTTGTTTTGTCTCTTAATTATGATGTAATTAATTAAAAAAAAATATTTACTCGTATATTATAAGAATTCTATAATACTCAGTACCGATAATTTTTTGAGTTATAATGAAACTTATAACTTATGATTAATTCTCTAGTTAGTGCTCTCCTATAATGGTATCCTTCAACTAAAAACTACGAGAGATACAAATGCGACATCAGCGCCGACATTGAACTCCTTTTTTGCGATCACCGCAGTAGGTCCTTGTTTATATTGTAGTAAAAAAGTTTCAGTATTGTAAACCACACAAATAAAATTTTATATTTTATTTAATAATTAATTAATTTATCCTACGAAAATCAAATGTAAATGTTACCCTACATACATGGACATATCTTGGGCGATGTGGAAAAATCTTAGAAGCGAAGATACCCCACCCACCCTCGCAATAATTAGTTTAACAGTGTTCGAGGCTCATCCCCCCTTACGCCACCAAACCACCCACCACCCCACCACGCGTGTGTGGGTTTCGCTACGGAGAAAAATAAACCGGAACACTGGGGGAGCGGTTGCTCCGTTAAGTCGCGGTTTCTGTATTGATGTGTGTAATTGGATACTTATATATGTATATATATTGTGTATGCTTCGAACTATAGCGCGCTTATAGAAACGGACTTAAATTTTGTACTATTATACAGAGTGATTGTAAATAGGTAATATAAGCATTCAAAGAAATGAATATATAGCTTACTTCCTGTCAAATTAATGTATGACACACTCTATCTAGTGTAGCAAAGGTAGTCGAGTGGTAGAGCACTAAAACTTGTGATCGTAGGTCCCGGGTTCGATTTTTAAATTACAATTTGTGCATTAATTATACAGGATTGCCACTGTTTATAATCAAGTGTCCAGAGGATGGGCACCAGCGTCTTCTGCGTACCATAATACCAAACTCCGATCACCAATTCCCCTCCCCCCCCCAGTGATTTTTGGTAGAGGCCTTTGTCCTGCAGTGAGCGTTTCCAGGTGAAACGACGACGAGGACAACCAACTATTCAAAAATCAATGATATCCAAAATAATTTATTACGTATTGCGAAAATTCGTTTTAAAAATACAAGATATGTTTCTGCCGACTTTGTTCTACTAGGAGTAATTGGTCTGCGCATTAAAATATATATAAAAAATAAATGTATGTACATATTTTAGAGTGATCACGTTATACAGGATGATTGGAAAATTGAGCTGTGCATTCACTAATATAAAGCTTTTACATATGTAATCAATAATGCCCTATATTTACAGTGCGTGAATTGACAAAACCGCGAAATTCATAACGAAATCAAAAGGTTCTCTTAGGCGACCACGGTAGACGCGGCGTGGGCGGAGGAAAGACCTATCCCAGCAGTGGGCGTCAATCGGTTGACGTATAAGCTGTTATGATGTGTAAATACTTATTATGCTATTAAATATCACTGTCAATTGTTTCTACATAAAATTTTTAATGGAATTAGACGTTACCTTCTGGAAGTCCATCCTAGGTAAGAAAAGGACCAATATTTAACCACTCCCGCACATGCAGTGGTAGTCGTGCAACAAAGTGTGGACTAACCGGTTAGGACTCTGTGTTTCGCACTAATCGGTGTAACATGGCTCCTGAAGATGCTCTGCGGAGGGTGTGTGGCATTTGTGTGATTGCATTGTTTCCCGCATACGCATTTATCAGTGGGCTGGCGAGTGGTGCACTTTGTTGCACGACTACCACTGCATGTGCGGAAGTGGCTAAATATTGGTCCTTTTCTTACTACATAAAATTATCAATATAATTAACTACATAACATAAAAGATCCGTTTTTATTCGTCAAGCGAAGAGCCATTTTGTAGCAAATATTTTATATACAAACTTCCACTTCGAAATTTTAAATTAGCTAATTTATTTAATATAGTTATTCGTTTAAAAGTGTTAGCTTAAATATAAAAAATTATTTTTATTGTCAAATAATTATTATCATAACTATAAATTGGTCATATTGGTTTAGGACTGAGAGAATATAAACAAATTTTGCATTATACCAATTTCAAATTTTAAAAAAAAACATGTTCAATAAAATAAATAACCAAAAAGTTTTTATTGTATCTCTTATTTACTTACGATGGTGTTTTGCAATGATACAGGAAATCAAAAAAGGTAAAAAAATCATAGTTTTTTTATTATTCTTCCTATGATAAAATTAAGAAAACATCATCCAATTCATCTAGTGTTCCATTTTTAAAAATCATGTATGTGTGTGCTCTATTGTATTTTAATTCTGCTCGTGAAAATAAAGATCTTAAAAAACATATGTTCTTCTGCTCGTGAAAATAAAGGTCTTAAAAAACATATGTTCCATTTTCAAATTTATCAGCATATTAAAAATAATATTTTTAAATTTGCTTGTGTTTATAGGTTGAGTCAGAGAGTAGATACAACGGATAAAGATGTAATCATAATCATGTTTATACTTCTTCAATAATAAAATTTATTAAAAATATATTTTTAAAATTTAAGACTTTTATATATGATATTTCTGTTTCTTTATGATACTAGAAAGTAAAAGAGAATGACTTTGGGTTAGCAAAGGTAAAAATAAAAATATAATTACAATACAATTGTGAATTAAGGGAAATAAAAGTTAAGCTCCTGGCAACCCTGTTACTCATTGGATCGCTACAATAGCGGGGGTTGTATTAAGATGTCTCACCCGCTATTCTCTCCGTGTGTGCAGTTTGATCGATAATCACAAAGATGCTGCAAAAAGAATTGGGGTGGCAAATATTTTTACTTTCATTTTCCCTATTTATTAGCTTAGCAACGCGGTAATCTCCGAAAATACTTGAGTTAGTTATTAATAAAAATACTAATGAAAAGACGAGATCCACAGAAGAATCAAAGTCACCGACGTTGCTAGAAGAACTTTTTGTCTGTATGAATTGGCCGTTCGTAAAGAAAGATTCTCTAGTGGCTACTAAGAAGTGGTAGACATGGCGCAGGAAGGCTCTCATTAAGTGAAACGAAGACATAATCATGGTCTCGGGAAGACCATGATTGGGGTTAAACGAGAGACTCCAAAAACAGTGTATTTATAATAATTAAAAAATAGAGTCTAGATACACGAACAACGATATTTTTGTAGCACAAACACCTAACTAAAGAGTCTAGAATAAACTCAGTCGTGTTTTATTCTAGTCACTTTCACAAATGTCCTAAATAGAGTAATTTCGTTTTCTCGTATGAACCTCAGATGTATTAGTCAATTAACTGACCTTTTAACAAACCGCAGTGCGCTGCGGTTATTCTCACCGTATGTTAAACTAGTGTTATGTGATATTTACAAAACTGGAAACTAAAAAATATGAATGAAAATATATATATGAATCACCAAATTTGTTGCTCAGTAAAAAATCTTAGGTCGACTCGACTAGTTTCATTTTTTTTTAATTTTGTAAAGACGCGGGAAACACTACCAACTATTGAACTCAAAGAAATATATATCTTAAAACATATTAATTAAAGTACAATTAGTTTGTGGTCCTTATATTTAGTTGCTTTTATTTAATAGTTATTTATACATATATGTATATATATTTTATAGACCATTGGCATTTCAATTGAAGGCAGGTCCTTGGAAAAAAGCCTCCTCAATCGTTCCTGAGAAAAACGTGTAAATCGAAAATTTTAAATTATCAAGTTAAAACCGTTTAAATCGCAAAACTTTCCGAAAAAACTAAACTCCCGAAAAAACTTGACAGTTGTGTTTTTTTTTCAATATTTTTTGGTGTACACAGAAATAAAAATAAAATGCATTGACAAGTTAAAATATTTAATATATTACGGAAACACTGTTTTTTTATTTAATTACAATATACATTAAACAGAAGATTATAAAATAAATATAAATTTGTTTTATTATCCTTTATCACTGTCAGAAATTACTGCCACTTTTTTTTCGGAATCAAAGGTTCGAATTCACTTTCATCACTCGAAGTTATTTGTGCCGATTCGATGTTTGAAGCAGAAATATTTACATTATAAGAGATGGTAATAAAATCGCGTATTAAAACAAAAAAAAACTTATTTGGAAAACCGTGTAAAAGCGAAAACGTGTTAAATAAGTACCGTGTAAATCGGGGGATAGGTGTACTTTGTCATATTCCTCTTACCTCTGCTGTTGTTTACAATTCTGAAACAGCCACTTTTTATAGACGGATAACTATTGATCTACGTTGTTTTAACTAAATATAAAAGAATCGAAACTTTTTGAATGTTAAAAAAATATAGGAGTTGCTTGCTGTCGTAATGTATAGTAATACAGAAATATTTTTTTATAAATTTAGTAGCTATCTTGACTGATTGTCAAAAGTTATTGGCCCATGGCACTTTTATAGAAAAAAAATATTACGTAATCCATAGTAATAAATTTAATTATTGCTTAAATAAATTAATTAATTTTGTGAACGATAAACACTGATGCAGCTGTTAAATGGCAATATTAATTTGCACCGCATGAACTATCAAACGCGCCAAGTTCATTTCGAACTGTCAAATGCGCGAAGTTCATAGCGAACTGTCAAACGCACCAAGTGTCAAACGTCATAATGCTGTCTATGCAATGTTATAGATATAAGAACCTTTTAATTAAAGAATTATTTTTCTTTTTCTTTTCAGCTCATAGACGCCAACTCCAAGGCACAGGCCTCCATGATATATATATATATATATATATATATATATATATATATATATGGGGGGATTTATCATATTCCACGCTAGGCAGACGGGATAACTATCGCAGTGTATTATGTGTTGAAAGAACACTGGTATCCATTCCCTGAAAACTTATTAATAAGCAGTGACAATCCTATATAATTAATGCACAAAGTGTGAATTATATAAGATTACAACCAGGGCATCGAACGCAGTCATAGTCCTCTACCGCTACCACAAAGTATTAAACTTATAAATAAGATGAATGTCATCGATAAAGTCGATCTCAAGTTACCGCACGACTGAAGGAAATTTTAATTAATTTTTATTTAAATAGGTTTATTTGATTTTTCACTTTATTTTCACATATAAAGAAGTTTCCCATTGAATAAGCCTTAGTCTTTTCCAGTGTTATTCACTTTGCATGCATATATTCACATATATTGATTTCATATAAAAAAAACTTTTCTATCATTTGTGTCTCTGTTATAAAAGATTGCACAAACCTCTCTCTTATGCAATAATTATATCCATATTAGTTGCATTACTTCATTAAACTTGTGGGATTAACGAATTTTATATATGTTTCCCGCAATAGATTATACTATATGTTAGTATGTCTATATATATACTTTAAATTATTTATTTTTGTGTAATATATTTGTATGATAAGAAGGCGAGCTATAAATTCATATATTAGTACCTATTTTGATAAAGGATATTGGGTATTGTATTGAATTAGATTTTTATTCTTATTTAAGAATTTTTTCACATATTTTATTTATATGAACTAACACTCTTTTCTTTGCTTTCCACATTTCCTCTAACTTTCCCTTTCATTCCAATTTTCTCTCTTAAAATGCAGATATATTGAAGCTTTGATATGGAAGTCACTTAGAGATATTTTGTATCTTAATTGAAGTGAAACTATGTTGTGCAGAAGTAAATAGCTTGACTTGTACTTAAGATATACATAGTTATTTATACAGTCGCAGGAATTGTTCATAAAGGGTTCTGCCAGTCGTATCAAATGACACGCCTTTTGTTGTTGAGACTCTTTTCAATGCGATGTCCTATTGTGGTGACATTCTTAAAAGAGAGTTTTATGATAATGAAACAGATGTTCCAAAAGTCAAGCTTAAAGCGTACAGTTTGTTCGGACCCGCAGGTTAACATTAATACTACGTAGGCTTATGTTTGCAACCAAAGTAACTTTCAATTTGAAATAGCTATGAGTATTGAAACGTCGAAACAAAATTAAATTGAATAATCAAGATAATTGGTTTGTCGACAGTAACGCCATCTATTAGTCTGAGTGGTAAGTGAGTGTGCTATCCAATTAGTGTTTCGAAGGTTTTTCGAACGCAAACCGCAAAACGTTAGTCTGTACGCAACGATGTCAATCAATAACAAAAAAAAAAACTTCTCGTTAATTGGTTAATAGAGTGATGTTATATTGCTTTCAAGTGATGAGTAACTTAGAAAATGTAAGTTGGTGCGACCGCAAAGTTATTTGAATACAAATCAATTCGTTTTTTATGTACGCTTGTTTAAATTTAAAGAAAATCACGAATGTGTTTAAAACCGCAGACCGATATATTGTAATCAATAGGGATGGATGACCACTCGTTTAGAACAGTCGTTTGCGCACGTCGCAATATATATTTTAATTTATTTAGTTAATTAAAACCATTAATCATTATTGAAGTAGATAAAAATACATTTGAGAAAGAGGTCAATCGTTGAATTCAACTACGAAACATTTAGTTAATTTTCTCATAGCCTTAACACGATAACTTTAAACGTCTATGACAGGCCAATAAATCAACGAGTAATAGAGAAAAGACAATAAATAATTTAATTTTCAATAACATAATTTTATGACACAGAGAAATTCATACATGTATCCCCACAGTATTCAACAACGGAAATTGTGTATTGATGTAATTATAAATTTATTTTCAACCCAGTGGTACAATTGCGAGTACAATTTCCGGGATATAGTCTCATATATAATTCACACTTTTAGAACTAAAATCTAAAATATCCACTGCTCACAAATAAGGTTCTGAAGGATGAGCAATAGCGTCCTCTGAGTGATCCGCACTACGATCGTCAACCGGCCCAGCAAGTGTGGCGATTATGGTGATTACCCTCATAGATATACCTGGGGAAGACCTGTGACTTGCAGCGGGAGTCTATAGGCCGAAACGACTACGAAAAATTATTTTCAAGGTTGATAGTGATCGTTAGACAAAAGTAAGTGACTGACATAGCCTAGAACATTTTCAAGTAAAACTGATAGGTCCTAGCGACCTTCCTGGTCCTGCAGCCTTCCAACAGGTTTTATTGGAAATGTATGTGGGTGGTATATATTCAGCAGTAGGCATTATAAGTGGTGGTGATGAATATGGTTCTTCGGCAACCTTGTTACAACTATTTATAGCAGTATTTATTTCTGACAAAACAGTAATGGTATATCATACATCAGACATAATAAGCAAGTTTTGGTATATTAAACAAATAAATGAATCAATATTGAGGAATGTCAAAATAAATTTTATATTAAAATTTTAGGTTCATAGTTTTTGTGTTCGCAGAGCGTCTAAAAG
Source organism: Battus philenor (assembly GCF_028537555.1). NCBI lineage: Eukaryota > Metazoa > Arthropoda > Insecta > Lepidoptera > Papilionidae > Battus > Battus philenor. Next base: position 10,323,829 of record NW_027181689.1, on the reverse strand, counting down.
CTTCGTCGCCTGCCTACTTAAAGTGGCCAATGTGCAGAATGTAGCGCCGGAAATGCCACCGATTTCGTATTCCGAATGTTAAATTGCGAACAGAGATGTTTTGTTTTTTTTTTGACGCAAAAGGCAATAACGTTGCAAGCATTTAACACTTCTTGTTTTTAGTATATCTTTTTTTAAAATCATTTGACTCGTTGTTTATTGCCAGATATAGGATAGAATTTTTTATTATTAGAATTGATGTTACACAGACATTAGCGTTCATGCCTTTGTTTTACATTTACGTTTAATAAGTAAAAAAGTTAGCCTCTCAACGACACCCTAATAATGTCCAGTTTTTTTATTACGGTTCCTGTGACCACTTCCTCATCACTACTCCTGCCATCCTCAGGTTGTGCGCCAGTGTCTGTGCGGCGGTTGCTGTATTCGTCACATCGATGAACCTTGCGATCGCATCTTGAGTCTCGTCCGTGTGATGCACGCACGAGTTCGCGTGACGTCATATTGCTACCACCACATGAAAGACACTGGTATACAGCCCGAGGGTGTCTCTTGTTCAACGTACAACGATGACCGCCTCGCTCTTTAGCCCCTGAGCCTCAAATAAACTGATCAATAATTATTTGAAGTAATTGAATAGCTAAGAAATAATGAAGACGGCTTTAAAGAGCAACAAATGTACAACATTAATTTGCAAAACGAACTATGTTCGAAATTTTTACTTGCGCAAATCGAATGTTATCTGTCGTCTCTATCTAAGACAGGATTTTTTTTAATACTATAGCTCTTTCAACGATCTTGCCGTATTACAATTTTTAATTTAGACGTGAACAAATTAATAACATATTATTATTTTAATTAATAATAAACACTTCCATCACTTCGCGCTTCCACAGTTCGCAGTCTCTCAATGAGATATGGAGTTTCTCTACGAGATTGAATCAGAAGTAGTGAGATGCATAGGCGAAATAAACTATTAGAGCAGGGCCACCGGATGGGCAAGCAAAAAAGTTTGCAGCACGGAGTCCTTTAGGTTCTGGAGTTGAAGCCAAGGACCGGTAAGAGCAGCATGGGGCTGTCATTCACCCGGTGAATTGATGACCTTGTCTAAGGACCGGTAAGAGCAGCATAACGCTGTCATTTACAAGATGACCTTGTCAAGGTCACCGGAACATTATTCAGTCTTTTCAAGAGCATCGGTTAGAAGCGACCTATCTAGATACTAGACAGGTCGCTTCTAGCCGATGCTCTTGGAAATCTTTGAGGAACCCCATGTCCAGCCGTGGACGCCTTAGGAATGAAATGATGATAGGAGAAATATATGAAAAGAACCATTTTAGTACACCAATACCTCACATTGCGTCGTGGTTACGTTCTAAAAAAACACGACGCGAATTGAAACGCCGCAAAGTGAATTAAGATTTTCTATAGCAAACTATGTAAAGATCGAAGGTAGGTTCCAGGGTTACGAAAATATAACTTTTTAAAAATAAAATTGAACAAAGTAAACATTTAAAAAACAAAAATAATGTAACTCTGCCAATAAATAAATTGGAAACATATATACCTTTTTTGTAACCGAAAACAAACGTTAAAATTTATAAATTTATTATTCTCTTTTAAAAAAAGCCCAACACAGTACGTAATTGAAACTAAACTCCAAAATTAGCAAAACAAAGTGAAAATAAAACTTTATTAAAATTGCGTTGATTTTTAGTTAGAAAGGGAATCCCCGAGTTTTGATGGCATGGCGCGATTAGAAACAAAAGTGCTGCCATCTTTTGGAAAAATTTCAAAAAAAAAATTAAAGACTCGAACCCAAAACAACGCAACCTCGAAAATCTAACGCACAGTGAAAATTAGTACTAATCAGTCAGCGACGCAACTTCGAAAAAAAAAAAGCAAAACGAAACGTCGCAAAGCGAGGTACTGGTGTAATCTCCACTTGCGCACATCAGTTGTAGTTTGTGGTGTCAATCGCGTTTCGGAATTTTTAGCTTTTAACTAGCATTTGAACTTTCCTCTCTTTTCTTCCTATTACGTATTCTGGACAATTCAATGTTCTTTGTTTCTATGAAAGTAATCATTTGAATCTTGCAAAAAATGTTGGTACATTCCTAACAACTTCTACGTCAACCGACTACCTATGTCAAACTGCAGTATTTACTGGTTGGATAAAATCAGCAGCATTGTCCAACGGGAATGCTGTCATGAAACCCACATCGATAAGCATATCAAACCCTGGAATAGGAACTGGATAGGCCTCACGCTTATAGGGGAGTTCAATCTTATTCTAGTTTATATCAAATCTGGCACCTCTGGGATTCCTTCATATTAATAAATGAAGGGACAAGATCTGAGCAGTCGAAGCGGACGTTGATAGAGTTAAAACATGAGGATCTGGATCTATCGAGATAGTGACACTACAGACACCCTCTGCCCCACAGGTGGGACATAGGAACTTAAGTTGAGTAAGTGTTAAAAACCTTTATGTATCAAAATGCAAACATTAATGCAAATGGTACCTTCCTACAGACAAACAATGTATTATGTTTGATTGGATTAAATCCACGAACGAACAATATATTCTCCTGTCGGTTGGGGTACATGAGTCGCGGGCGTGCACGAGGCGGTTTTGGCGGGAAAATACATATTTATGAAACCCGGGGGAAGCGATGGACAATCGATAGAGTTCCCCTTTAATTGTTGCCCAGAGAACCTTACGAAATACACTGACTTACGATCTAAGACGATCACAATAAATGCGGATAAATTTAATTTCAAATTTAAATTAAAATTCGAAAATTCTTAATTCAAACGATAGATCATATCTCTTGGCGACGTCATATTGTGTTTAACATCTGTTTAAATGAAATAGCACAGACCTATGGAAGAAATAGCGAATGAAATTCAGCGGGATTATTTTTTTTTAAATAATATAGGATTACATTTTTATATACACATTGAAATATCCTGGAGGCGAACATATTATTGCATAACATATTTGTTACACGACTACCACTGCATGTGCGGAAGTGGCTAAATATTGGTCCTTTTCTTATTGAACATATCATTCTCAAGATGTGCTATCTTCTATAAAGACATTTACAGTGTAGTAAATATTAGTGTACATGTAGAAAAGTGTTAAAACTAACAATGGAAGGTAACTGAATGAAAAAAAAATATTTTTGTTATTTTAGCTATATTAACTAACTATGGCAGTATTAACTTTGTAATATATTTGATATTATTTATTCAAAGGCCATCTAACAGCGTAACATATGATTCAATAAAGGAAATACAGAATAATAATATATTATGTATTCCAATTACTCATAAATGATACATTATAATAATGAAACAAAGTTACCGTTTCAATATATTTATAGACATATGTACAGTTTATTCATCCTTTGTTAATTGAATTAATGTCTAATAGATTATTCCGCGATGTAAAATTATGGCTCATGTTATAATTACAGTTATACAAACATAGAACGTAATAAATAATGACTTTCATGTCAAAGACCAATTAAATGCTCTCATTATGTTTGACATTGGCATGTTATACATAAAGTCTAGAAATTTCCTCATATGTTTTTTTTTATCGACACCGCTATTTGGGGCCTCTCGAACTCCTATCTTTGGGAGGGACAGAGTCGTTTTATTTCATTTATAATTTTTTCACATTACTTTTATTTGCGCGCTCTTCTTGCATTCTTCTTATAATCTATCGTACTCTATCTTTCTTTCCACATTTCTTCTGCCTTTCTCTTTCATTCGATATCATTCATTCCTCGCCTCATTCCTCAGTTTTGTATTTCTTTATTTTATTTTATACATTCTGTTCTATATGCATTTAATTTTTATTTTGCTTTATTTTCTATTTTATTTTTACACTTATTCTTATTTTTAACTTTTATTTCTACGCAGTTCTTTTTCTCCAATTTTCTTGTAAAGTTCGAGGAATATTGGTCTCTTTTCGTCATCCTTTTTTAGCGAGGCCATTAACTCCTTGCAGATCTTCATGCCTAACCGGCATTCGGAGTTGACCTGAAGTCCTCCGACTACGGGACAGTGGGCTACCAGGTGGACCACGGTCTGGTCTACGCCCGGTTCACAGAAGCACGAGAGGTCATTTTTGGGATTAAACCGGTGAAGGTACTCGGAGAACCTCTCATGCCCCATATGTTATAGAACGACACACCTAACTGGAATAATAATTAAGTGGACGGGTTTTTTTTTTTAAATAAATTTTTGAATGGCCAGCCTTGCAAATAGAGTGACAGCTTATATTTTGTAAATTGCAGGAAGGGATTGGGTGAACAATGCAATGGTGAGAGATGCATGGAATATGTCGGATATTGAAAGAAAGAGAAATCAAAGAAAAAAAAATTATTAATGATTTACGCAAAGAAAATATAAAATGTTACTAATAGTTGTATGAAATGTAATTTTTAATTTTAACAATAGCGGGAAACGATTAACAATTTTTTTTCAAATTTTGGATAGACAAAGGTATTTTAATCTTTCAGCCACAACCTTGTCTTTTGAAATAATTTTTAATTAGTTCCTCGAGTTTAAATGCGGTCAAAGAAAACGTGTTTCACTATAAATTTGCTTTTTATAGTATTTATAGTTTTTGTGTATATTAATAAAATATTTTTTAAATCTAACTTATATACATTCTCTAGTAGAGATACAAATGTCAAATTCAGAAGTACAATTAAATTCACTCTGTTAAATATAAAATAGGTTTTATTAGCAATGAATGAAATAAAATAACTTTAAATAACTGGCAACACTATATTTACTTTTTAATGTTGGTGACATTTTATCAACTTTATGATTTCATAATAGAAAAAAAATAATTACAGACCCTAACAAGTTAAAGGTAAATGTAATTGGCCAGTTAGTGTATGATAATTATGAAACATCGATGTCCCAAAAAAATTAAAATAAATTAAAGTTAAAACAAGAAATTCTTAAATAAAATGTGTTTGTTTTTGGTAATAATTTTTTTTTAACGCGACACAATACCTTTAAAATATTTCCCTCATATTAATATATTCTCGCATACTTCTAATTCTAAGTTAAAATACAGTAAGTTATTAATAACTTATTACATAATGCAGGTTATTTAAGCATAACACGGTTTATGCGTTCGGGGAATCCCCGCAATCATGTACGTTTAGTAGGACAAGCTAGTTAACGGTATATGGATGCGAAGGTTAATAAATGTAAGAAAAGCAACGTGTGTACATGAAGTTAATATTATAAATATAGATAAGCTTGATATAACTTTCTCAATTAGTAATACTTTTGAGGGCAAATGTGTACGGTATTAAAATATACTTCTATGCAATCTTTCTAAATTATTATGTTATTAATTTAAGAAGTACATTAAAGAAATAATTATATACCAATTTTATTATGGTGTCAAATATTTGTAAGTGAATTTTGAACTTGGGTTTATTACTGTGGCAAGAATTTGGAACCCACGTAGCTTTAAGTTGGAGGATGCCTTTATAGGGGCGTTCAATCTGATTCTAGTTTCTAATGAAATCTGAAATCAGATTCTTTTGTTATTCTTCTCATGATGTACACATCAGGATATGGCATAAAGTATATTTTTGAAAAGTCAAATAAGCTGGTGGCGCCAAAACAAAAACCCTGAGAACTCCAATGAAATCATATAATGTAATTAGCGAGTATAATTAGGGCAACACTATAAATTCACATTAGCTTTCTTTCAAGTGGCAACATTGGAAAAGTATCGCCATGTAGAGAGAGAGGAGGAAGTGCCGTCCCTCTCGCACCCGACCTTTCAATTTTCGTCCGGCGTTTCTTATTTAGTTTCGCGCAAATTATCTCCAATTCTTCATATTATTAAACATCTAGGGGGGAACTAGCCTCCCTCGAGGGTGGGAAGAGGGGGGAGGTTTAATGACGGAGAGCGGTCATCGCCCCCACCTCTGCGTCCGGCACACTTGTTTCTTGTAAAATTTTTCCCCGATCTTTATTTTCTTTCGCCCGTAGATCTATATAATTAGAGAAGGGCGCGCGCGTGTGCGTGAGGCGCGTTCGGGCGGCTGTGTGCGTGAGCACAGGGCGGCAAAGTCCGGTTATTAGTTTTCTTGCGAGTTTCGCCAGCGGGATGTTTTTGTTGGATTTCGATAATTTCGCGACAGGCGCGGTAGGGGGGGACGGGGGGGGACTGTGGGGGGATCGATATGTGCGGACGGAATATGTTAGGGGACGCTTAGCGGGCCATTATAAATACTTATTACGGACGTAATTACGGCACGCGTAATCCGATTTCGAAGACCGACGATAGGATCCTGTTATAACAAATATACTCAAGGAGCACGAACCGCCACGTAGATGCGACGTGGGCAGGTCCACCTCTAAGCGGACTGACGTCATAGTTCACGTTCACGGGAAGTCATCGTGCTGAACTTCTAGAGAGGCCCATACCTTCTGGGTGTCTTTTTACTGACGTGCGGACTTGATCTCATATTCAGTCCGACAGATTCGTTAATATTACATTGCAACCGGCTCATGATCATGTTCAATTTCCCTCTGTGTCTGGTCTTCAGCTAAAACTAGCAAATGTTGAGCTTCTGGTCTTCTCTCCTTAGCAGATCAGCATTCCTAACAGAGTGGTCGTTTTCTACTTATAATGTTCAGTTAGTTGACCAAGAGCAACTGTTGAGTTGAATCTTTTAAATGTAATTTAACAATTTTGTAAATTTACATTATAATATCAATCATGTCTGTGAATCAACAAACCAAATTCACACTACGATCAGCTAAAAACTCTTCAATGTTATAATGGGATTCATTTACACACACTTTTACATTTAATTTTAAATTTCGAATTAAGAAACGGAAGGTTTAAGATATCTTGTGGAACCTTATTATGTATGCGTACATTTAGATCCATGAAAGATTTATCAGGACTAAATATAAGCGTTACGAGTGTAATTTATATTTATTCTATTTATCATACGTCTGTCAGTGTTTTTCATGTAATATGTTATTAAAATGTAATGCGAAGCAGCCTTTAGAATACTAAAATTCCTTAAAAACATTATTAGTTTTATGTAAGCATCGGCAGAGGATTGAGATTCGCGATCTTAGGTCGCGGGTTTAATTCTCAAGATACAGTTTTATATAATTCACACTTTGTGCATTAACTTGTGCATTTCTGCATAAAATTACAGAGGATGGGCAGCAGCGTATTCTACGTACCATAATACCACACTGCGATCGCCAACCCGCCTGCTAAACGTGGCGATTATAGTATTATCCCCCATGGAACACACAGGAACTAGCGACTTGCAACTAACCATGGGGAAAATATAGATTTTCATGATCAATGCTAACACGAAATAAACACTGTACGATGTATTTATCGACATTGCAAATGAAGCAGATAATTGTAATATATTCCATAAAGAAACGACCTTATACGAAGTAGGAGCTTATAAAAAATATGAATGAAATCGATAAATGCCTGAAATATGGATTTATTGTTACATATGTGTATAAATAAGAAGTATTTTTAAACTAATTACAGGAATGTATATATGTTTAACTGAAATATGGCCCTTATTATATATATCATTTATTTAATATCTTTTATACTAACATATCCGTGTAGTTATTTTTATAATTTTATTTTATTCCAAAAAAATTAGTTGTTATATATACTAATAAATAAAATTGAAGTGTCTGTTGGTAATATTATAATAATCGCTTTTTACAACATGCATACGAATATATATACGGTACATGTATCAAAATAAATTTGTTTTTAATTGTTGTATGTCTGTCTATTTGTTCCGGCTAATCTCTGAAATGGCTGGACCGTTTTTAATGGGATTTATACAGGAAGATAGCTGATGTAATACGGAGTTACATAGGCCATTTTTATTTTAGAAACATTCTTAAACGAAAAAATATTATTTTCGTGGAATTCCACCCGGATGAATCCGCGGATACAGCTAGTCTACTATCTAACGTATTGTTATGATCTTTAAACTAAGACAATCTTCTTATTACGTTTCCTTCAGAAGAATTGTTTATAAAAATCAAACAAGATAGAAGTGTCAAGAAAAATGGAATCTACATACAGTTAAATTTATATGTTAAATTCCACGCGGACGAACTCGCGGGTAAAGCTAGATGAAAATAAAGAAAAGGAGCCAAAATAAGATACATTTTTTTCTATGAAATTATCAACTAGATGTGCGACTGCGTCCTCGGTCCTTTGCCAGGATTAATTGCGGCGGAAAGGGAGAGATGGATGGACTCCGGTCCGGCCAGGGTTGTCACACGCCCTCGGCAAATTTACCCCAATTTTCGGTAAATGAATTAAGTAAATTAAAAATCTTTATTTCTTTTTTTAAATTTCTTTATGTCAATGTCACCACATTTTTGTATAATTTGTCAATTAAATTAATGTATTTTTATAACAAAAGGTATATTTTCCATTATCTGAGTTAATTTACAAGAAAAAACTTTTCACAATCAATCCTTACATGAAATGTCATATATAATAAGATTACTCAGGTGTGTACCATTTAAGCGAAGAGTAGCTTCTTTAGTGTATCTGTATGAACGCAGCATAGACAAGTAAGAAGGATAGACTTGGATGCTTTATGGCAACGTGGCTCTTGGCAATATGGCGTCTTAGCGACGCTGAGACAGTTTATTTATTTACTTTATTGGAGATAAACAGTAACAAAAGGCAGTGAGAAAGTAGAAACTTAGAAACTTAGAAATAAAAAAAATAGTTACAATTGTTATCTTATAACTATTTCAAACAAATAAAAACATTACTAGACAGGCATTCTGCATATCACACCGCAATAATTACGAGTCACAGCAAGCCGTCACATTCCAATGAGGTTTAAATTGTATTGTGTGTACTCAATAATTTAGAACGAAATTGTCTTTTAAAAGATACGAGAGAGCAAGAGAATATATCAATATTACTAATAAATGAATTGTGGAGGTCACACATCCTGTATAAGGGTGCACGTTTACCGATATTTGTCTTAACCGTTGCTAAACAAAAGATTTTTTTAAAAAAAGTTGTTAAATTTATAATTAATAATCTAATAAAAGTTCCTCGAATTTAGATCGCAAAATTTTGAAAACTCGATGACGTATCGCTTGTAGGTTAGCGGATATTTTTTCGCAAATATTATTTTTCACCTGAAAAATCGTAGTTGTGTTATTGGTATAAACGAGGCTATTGAAATGCTCCGTGGCGTAAACTTTGATTTTTGAAATGACCACAAAATGGCCCTTACATGCCTTATTGGTTTTTAACTAAACATTAGCTTTAAACCACTAAAAACTTATTGTATGTATGGAATATGGCGCCATTTTGTGTAAGCCAGATCTTGTTATTGAAGACTTCAAAATTATGCATCTGTGGAGAAAGTTAAATCAACCAAATTAAAATTTTACAGTTAATCAAACAATATTCTGTTATTCAATACAAATATATTTGAAATCTATAAAGTTTTTAATTTATTTTATTGTGGGGTAACAGTGTTTTAAACATGGCAACATTAAGTGTGAACGCGGTCGCGATATTTTTGTAGTGGCCGAATGTACAAAGCTTTTTAACGGACCTAACTTTGAATAGAATGAAAGTGGACATTTTTATCGTTTCTTATTCTCATAAATTTAATGTAAAATTAGGTTTTGCTCTGTTCAATTAAAATAGTTATTAGCTTCGTAATTTTTACACATTATTGTCCTTAAAGGATCTATTACAGAGACATGGAGAAGAATGGAAGTATTGTATTGTTTTGATACAAATTAAATTCAGATTGAGCTGTCCTGCAATGTAATTTTTCATTCAGCTACGAGAGTATCAAACCCGCCATGATTTCAAAACAAGGTTGGACGGATTTTTGGGGTCTTTTTTACTTTGTTCTTAAAACAATAGCAATTTGTGTCCAAACTTTGATAAAAGATCCTCACATTATAAAATATTACAAGTTTTCGTTTAATGAAAATAATAAAATAAATTGAGGAGTTCCGCAGATAAACCAAGGTTAAGTAGGTCAAAGAATTGTTCGTCTAAAGTGGCAGTTGCACATCGCCCGTGCAGCCTTTGGGACCCAAAAGTTATCGAGTCGCTACCACCAGCTGGTAGTGCGCTGTGGTTAGACCTCCAATCAGGTGATCGACGACATAGTTGGACTTGGAAACCGCTGAATGCGAGCAGCGCAAGGCCGATTACAAACGCAATTTTTAGAGTACATGTATATCTTTTTTGAAAAAAGTTTTTTAAAATTATCTAAAAATGTACTGGTCATCGTGAAGATCTTAGATGAAAGCTTCTGCCCCTCTAATAGATTCAGGCGTTACTTTGCGGAAGTCCATCCTAAGTAAGAAAAGGATTAATATATAGCTACTTTCGCTATGTAGCAGTAGTAGTGCAATAAAGTGCACTCCCGAGGATGCCCCGTGGAGGGGTGAAACACGTGTTGAGTGATTTAACGGTGGCAGTTGTGTAATTCGCATTGTTTGCCGTATACGCGTTTATTAGCGGGCTGGCAGGCGGTGCAGTTTATTGCACGACTACTGCTACATAGCGGAAGTAGCTATATATTAGAAAGCTTCTGTCTTGTAGTGGAATTATCAGCTGACAAAAAGAAGAAGAGTAAAAAGATTTTGCACGAAGCCCTTGGAAACTGATAAGAGACAATAATTCGCTTACTTCATATTGATTATTTTCTATACAAACGTGAAATGAAACAAGAAAAATATATCTAAGGTAATTTCACGCAGTAAAATTATGTCATACGCATCATAATCATAATCTATTTTAGTTAATTTTAAGATGCCAAATTTTTTTTGCAAAGATTTATAATAATAATAATAAATTTTATTTCTGAATCTAGCGAGTTAATAAAATATAAGTAAGTTACTAACAAAATTTACTTAAAGGCTTTATTAGTGTGTTATACAATTTAACTATAACACTTATTTTAAAAAAGTCGCTTAATATAAAAACTTACTTAAGATTACTTTTTAATAGTGATGTTTATTTTGCCATTCAATTTAATTTCAATTCATTTATATCTATTAGAGCTATAGTTTGGAAATATGAATTGTTTCTAACAAATGTCCTCACTACCTTTTTTGTGAAATTTCATAAAATCCTTTCTTAGCTGTCCTCTATTTAAGGAAAGAAATATTCCAGCCAAATTTTAAGTCTCTTACCCATATACTTTTAGAGATACCGTGATGAGTCAATACATATGTGTAAATCTGTTATATATACATAAATATACATAAAAATTACTATACTCGTATATAAGCGATTAGTTCAAGATATTTAAAAGGCGAATATTGGCAGTACGAATATGAAGATATAAATTTTTGCTACGACGTAGAGCTTCTGCTTCTACGACGTAGTAATAATAAAAACAACCATTTCACTACTGAATAGGGCGAGTAAAGAATTTAAGGGAAGTCTATAGAATAGAGAAAATTATACTTACATGGGCATTTATAGTTTCTCTTTTAGAGTAACTAGGCCCGCAGGTTTTCTCGAAAACGTTGAATCTAACACTGTGATTATCTCATTGGATTGCCTAGCTTGAGTAAATCGCAGTTAGAATTTTATTTCGCTAACCGAAACCGTTGTACCGCGCCTTAGAAAAGCGCGGCAAGGTGGGGAACGAGGAAATAAGTCGCAAGCGTAGACAGCGAACTGAAAGAAAGTAACGGCTGTTTTCGTAGTATTATAAAGAGTACATATAGACACCTGTTAAATTACTAGAACTGTTATTATTTCTTGACTTAGAAAATTATATTAAATGAAGTATATTATTATATATATATATTGTCGTACGAATGTCCTCGGTTTTATATATAGAGCCTAGTTTTAACTGTCGGAATCCAAATGTGTGTTGGCCAAATGTATTCGATATTTAATTATATATACTATGTATAATGCCACAATATATTTGGCTGGAATTATGGCATTTTCTACCAGTCAACCCGGATATAGAGATGAAAAAGAAGTATTACAGCACATATAAAACGGTAAAATTCATATATATCATTTGCTGGATATATATATATATATATATATATTTTTTTTTTTAACAAGGCGATTTTAACAAGGTCGTCTGTCCATATAAATGGACGTCATACGCTACGCTTGCCGCTCCATGCTCTGCAGATCATAAAATACTTATTATATTACCAATTATGCAGATGCAGCACCACGCAGCAACACAACGCAACACAAAGCGACGACAGCAACACGCAGACGTGTTGTACGGGATATTGTGCTACGAATGTGTAGAACATTGGTGTGGAGAGCCATTATTGTGTAAAAACTTAGCTTGTTGTGTTAAAGCTATAAATTAAATCTTCGGATGTAAATATATATTTTTATCCTCTTTACAATTTATATAATGGCGGTCTTCTACCTTTAGGCATTCTCTACCACTCAATACAAGGTGGTAAAGATATTATTAGTAGGCGTATGACCAGTTGGTTATACAAGGTATATTTAATGGAATCAGGCGTTACCTTGCGGAGGTCCATCCTAAGTAAGAAAAGGACCAATATTTAGCCATTTCCGCACATGCAGTGGTAGTCGTGCAACAAAGTGCACCGCCCGCCAGCCCGCTGATAAATGCGTATGCGGCAAACAATGCGAATTACACAACTGCCACCGTCAAATCACTCAACACGTGTTACACCCCTCCACGGGGCATCTTCAGGAGTTATGTTACACCGATTAGTGCCAAACAGTCACACATAGACTCTATATTTGGCACTAATCGGTGTAACATAACTCCTGAAGATGCCCCGTGGAGGTTATACAAGGTAGTTTAGTTTTATTCAATTTGCGCTATATATGTATCTATGTGCTATATATGTGTCTCATATATATATGAGAGGTCTTTGAGATCATCAGAGAATCTGGAATTTAAAAAACCGACGCATTCTTCCTCATTTATGGCCAAATATTTCACCACACAGGCAGTTCGATTGTGGAATTATTTACCACTGAATATAAGACGTGCCAACTCACTATCTATTTTCAAGAAAATGGTTAAGTAATATTTACTAGACCTATGATTATCTATCTGTTAATTCATTTATTTTTCTTCCTCTGTTTCTTTCTGAGGCAAGTGCGATCGAAATCAGTTAGATGTTTTATTATTGTATTATATTTATAACATGTATTATATCTTATTTAATATGAATAATATGTTATATACATGTATGTATGTTTAAGTACGTTCGTTTGGAAATATGTATGTTTTGTACAAGTCAACTACCCATTATTAGTACTTCTACCTTTTCCATACTATGGTTGTCTGTAAGAGATTGCCTTGTGTGATAAGACTGCCCTTTGTACTTCTTTATATATCATTGTGAAACTATTTAAATGTATCCTAACGTGTACAATAAAGAATATTAAATAAAAAAAATAAATGGTTATTATTATAGTCATTATATATTAAAGAAATTAGTATTTTAACAGATGCTTCGCAATACATTTTATTAACATATTATTAATGCGCTGTAATTTATAATCCTGTATGAAAAATAGTGTTAGACTACATGATAGTAAAATGAAATAAAATATAAATTCGGAACGCCATAATTTCACCTTCAAAAAGATAATAAATCCTTCATGGGTCTAGGTGTACGCATATATATTAAAGTTCCACAAGATATTTAAGACCTTTCGATTCTGACATTTAAATCTAATATTAAATGTATATTATATATCTTGTTATAGCATACAAGAGTTTTTGCCTTATCGAAATATGTGAAACTTGGTTTGTAGACTCATTTACATGATTGATGATTATGTAATGTATACATAAAATGATTGTTAAATTTGATTAAAAAATTAATTAATTTAATTTAATTAGTTAACTTCAAAAATTAAACGTAACGTAACTTAAATTAAAAAAATTAATTGTATTTAATTTGAAAAAGTTTAATTTTAATTAAATTTTAATTAATTGTGGTTAAAAGTTTAATTAATTAAATATAAAAATATAACTAATTGTGTTTAAAAATATATATTAGTTAATTTAAAAATTTAAATAAATAAATATAAAAAATAGCTAATTAAGTGTAAATATTTAATAATATAAATAAAAATTTAAATAATTATTGTTTATTAAACTATTATATTTAATTTAATATATTATTATATATTTATAAAAATAGCTGTTAAATTTCATTTAAAAGAGCAACTGTTGAATTTCTGGCCGTCTCTTCTCAACTGCCTTTCAAATCGATGGTAGCTTACCACTTATAATGTTAAAAGAAGATAATTCGGATAAAAAATATTTTGAAGGAATGTATACATATACCATATAACAGGGGTGACCAACCTGGAGCCGCGTGCTAAATGCGACCTTTTGATATATTTGTAGCTCTATCGATAAACGTACCTGACTTACCTGTTCATTTTTGTGTTAGTATTTTTTTTTAAATTCTGAAATTCAATCAGCATTAACTGACCAGCATCTGAAAGAATTACCGAGTACTACCTCCATCTTCTTCATAAAATTTTAAAGTCATATAAAAAGAAGTAAAATCATGTTTTATTATTAATATTTATAACTATATGCATATATAACACTTTTTAAATGTTTTCAATGTGATTTTTGTATTTTTTATACTTTTCTAGCGTATCTTTAACATGTGTATATTAAATACGTATTTAAATATTACAAATTTCGTAAAATGACCCGGACCATCTATGATATTGGCCACACTTGCTATATATATAATTCATTATTAGAGATAATAATGGCAATTAATATAGTATCATCTATAGGTTTAAAAATTATGTACGAATAATTTTATTGAAATGAAATGAAATATTTTATTTGCGTAAACATGGTTAAAAGGTTGCTGCAATTTTATAAATATAAGTATCACATGTTTAGCCGTATCTGCATGCAAAGTAACTAGGTATTATATCTGTTTTAAAACCATTCTACTTATAACAACTAACTTACATTAGTATTTATTCTATTCAATATCATCTAAAAATCCTTAAATTATGTAAAAACAGCCTTTATGTTAGTTTCCTTATATGCAATGGTATTTTATAATATATAATAATGGATATCACATAGCAGTTTTTCTTATATGTGTGGGATGTTCTACCAGATGGCTTCACTAATGCTGTAATATCTATCTCCTAATCTGGGATTTTGTTTAGTAAAATAACTAAGATATATGAGTACAAATGCACATATTTCCATAATGTAAATTCCAGCTAATGCAAGTCATTTGTATTTTATAAATCCTATATTTAGCTATGCAAGATTCTAAGGGTCCTACGCCACAAACTGCTCTCAGTTAGCTTTTTAATATATATATAAATATATATATATATATTTATATATATATATATATATATATATGTTTTTAAAAAGCTCTTGCATATCTATGATATAGAGAAGCGCATATACAGCGTGTTACTGTTTAATCTGTAACAAGCTTATCACGTACTCACACATACGAAAACTCATTTATAAACACACAAACACATACACACTGAGGTTGGTTTTATTTTTGTATTTTTTTTCTGTCAACCGATTCGTGGTTTGAATCCGTAAACGCCCACTGTTAAAGCATTCGCCGCTCACCAAGACATCTATGGTGGGATATACCATAATTGCCACACTTGGCTATCGTAGCTTTGTATTATGGTATGCATAGTACGCTGGTGTTCATACTATAGAAACTTGTTTGTGAATAGTGGCACACCTATATATTTAATGCATAATAAGAATGTATTCCGGGAATCAAACTCGCGATCTAGGATCACAAGTCTCAATCCTCACCGCAGGGAAACCACAGCTGTTACAATTTGTTATCTTAAATCGATTATCTGATTTATTTTCATTAACGAATAAATAAATAAATTTTATTTCATTTACGTAGAATATTATTTGCTCCATGCGTATGTTGTTTCTATACGGAGTTGGGCGGTTGGCAAGATTTAATGTTACCTGTTTCTTAATATCTTTTGAATCATATGAATAAAGATTATTACTTACTACTTACGTACTACTTACTTACTTATTACTTACTTACATATTAACTTATTACTTTAAGTTTTCATTTCTGAAGTTAACTCGGTAAACCTTCGATGTAAAATTAGTGCGACGATTTAATTTATATTTCGCATAGACTAAACTAATTATAAATAAAGAACCAGAAAACCAAACGTTACGTAAGGAAGAATAATACATTTTTATTTAAACCATCGAACGTCTAATTCAATTCATTTTAAATTAAGAACGCAATACATTACCAACATTCAGGCCGTAGTTATTGACCGACAAACATCCGGCGCCAGTCAATTCATTCTCCTCTCTATCACCCACACAATAGAGTTTATTGTCGGAATCGAGGCGGTTGACTCTGTTAAAAAAACACACACAACGTCCCTGAACCCGCGATGCCGAAGTAACGGAATAATAAAACTGAAAATAGTACGTCACACGCGGAATAAAATAAAGTAAAATGGAATAAAAAGGCATGCGAGCAAAAATACGTTTTTCCCCCCCATCTCGGGCACACATACACGGAGTCCAATTTATAATATTGTTTTCCTCGGAATATTTTTTTTTTCACTAGTGTGGGGTGGGGGGTGTTTACCCCCTTTCGCCCCCCGCTGGGCCCCCATCCTCCCCAGTTATTATTAAAGACGTAGACTCACACATTCTTGGAGAAAACCGAGTGTGATTAGATTAATATGGGGCGTGGGTGTGGCGCCTTTCGCGAGTTCTGGACGGTTTTAATTGCTTTGTACTTGCTCGCGCTTAGACATATGAGCTTTTTCAAAAGACTTTCTTATTTGAATCCAAACGGAAGTATTTGGTGGTAACCTCCACGGATACTATTTAGATTTTTAAATAATTTGTACAAGGTTAAACATGTTCAAGTAGCGTCAATATAAACTTCACACAAATTGTACATTTGCTGCGATTCGAACACGCGATCTTTATACACTACCAGTCCTTAATGAACTGCAAACGCGTGATAGGATGTCCTCTACAAGCTGTACAGATTACCGATTCTATCGCAAGCCTATGACATGCCTTTGTCCAGCTGTGGGTATTCTTACAATGTTTTCCTTTATTATTTATTAGTAATATCAATATTGTATATTTCATATGAATTATATCTCTGCTAGGATTCGAACACGCAACCTACAAGGTGGAATGTCGACCTTGTTTATGTCAGAATAATTTGGTTACAGGTCGTATCTATCTGGTACTATTGGATATCTCAATATCTCAATACTAACTAGAAAATAAAAATAGTAATTGTACAAAAGTACTTGCTGTCAATTAATGTATGCACTCTATTCAAAAATTAAAAGGATTTTGTAACAGTAAATAACTTAATTATAATATAATAAACAAGGTGTTTTAAAAACTACGACAACATTATATTAAAATTAAGTATTGTATCAGAATTCACTAGCCAGTCGCTTTCTAGTAGAAAAAAAATCATGTAACTAATTTAAATCCCATCATTTTAAACAGGATGATTGACAATATGCGTAAAATATTGAAAGCAGACAAATGAGATATATATCACCCTTTAAAGGATTTTATACCAATAACCAATCACCCTGTACATAGAATCACTGTGAAGAAGTCATGGTATTATGACAAGATCGCAATTACTCTTTAATAAATAAGTTGTGATATTTATTCGGCATCCACCACTTGACTTCTACATTATTTGTTAAAAGAGAAAATCAATTCAATATCTCCATCGTCATTCCAGGCGGAAGACGTCCACGGCTGGACTACCTTGCCTTTTCTTATAGATTTCAAATAGGACTAGTAGGAAGCGGCCTGAATCCAGATCCTCCCAACGACCTTAGAGGTCCTAAACTAACCTTGCAGGTCCATTTTCCCCACTCTAAAACCTTAAGCCTCCAATTACCATCAGTTCTGTGCGGTATGTGAACAAGGATGATAGTCGAACTAACATCACGTGAAATCGAAATGTTGTTACGTCTTCGTATAAAAAATATAAGATTAAATATATATTAAAACATTAATTTGGTTTCACAGGTCTTCGTAGAGCTGTAGTAGGTTTTATATATAGCCGAGTTTCAATGGCAGCTAATACCAAATTGTCGGAAGCCATATTAACTTAATTACGACTTGTCCTTGCGGCCCAAGCGATATTTTAAATGACATTTCAATTTATATTACAGTTCTTTTATTACTTATATTTAGCTACTCATAATTATTACATATATACGCGTCATATCACGTCGGTGTTATCAATATACGAACAGTCTCAAATTACGTCGAGGTTACCTATATACGAATGGTCTCAGATCACGTCTAAGTCACCAAAATACGAATGGTCTCAGATCTCGTCGAAGTCACCAAAATACGAATGGATTCAGATCACGACGGGGTCACCAATATACGAATGGTCTCAGATCACGTCTAAGTCACCAACATACGAATCGTCTCAGATCACGTCGGTGTCACCAATATATGAATGGTCTCAGATCACGTGTAGGCCACCAATATACGAATGGTCTCAGATCACGTCGGTGTCACCAATATACGAATGGTCTCAGATCACGTCGGTGTCACCAATATACGAATGGTCTCAGATCACGTGTAGGCCACCAATATACGAATGGTCTCAGATCACGTGTAGGCCACCGATATACGAATGGTCTCAGATCTCGTCGAAGTCACCAAAATACGAATGGATTCAGATCACGACGGGGTCACCAATATACGAATGGTCTCAGATCACGTCTAAGTCACCAACATAGGAATCGTCTCAGATCACGTCGGTGTCACCAATATAAGAATGGTCTCAGATCACGTGTAGGCCACCAATATACGAATGGTCTCAGATCACGTCGGTGTCACCAATATACGAATGGTCTCAGATCACGTCGGTGTCACCAATATACGAATGGTCTCAGATCACGTGTAGGCCACCAATATACGAATGGTCTCAGATCACGTGTAGGCCACCGATATACGAATGGTCTCAGATCTCGTCGAAGTCATCAAAATACGAATGGATTCAGATCACGATAGGGTCACCAATATACGAATGGTCTCAGATCACGATAGGGTCACCAATATACGAATGGTCTCAGATCACGTCGGTGTCACTAATATACGAATTGTCTCAGATCACGTGTAGGCCACCAATATACGAATGGTCTCAGATCACGTCGGTGTCACCAATATACGAATGGTCTCAGATCACGTGTAGGCCACCAATATACGAATGGTCTCAGATCACGTGTAGGCCACCAATATACGAATGGTCTCAGATCACGTCGGTGTCACCAATACAGTCGTATGAATGGTTTTAGATCTCGTCAAAGTCACCAAAATACGAATGGTCTCAGATCACGTCGGTGTCACCAATATACGAATGGTCTCAGATCACACCGGTGTTACCAATATATGAATGGTCTCAGATCACGTGTAGGCCACCAATATACGAATGGTCTCAGATCACGTCGGTGTCACCAATATACGAATGGATTCAGATCAAGTTGGGGTCACCAATATACGAATGATCTCAAAACATCGGGTTTACCGCCCGAGCAAGTCGGTGAGGAAGATGATAGTCAAGTGAGATCGAAATGAGTGTATTCGAATATATACAGAGTATTTACAATTTATGCAACCTAACGCAGAGGCAGCGAGTATGAAGGCGACAGAATTCAAATCGGCGTTCGCATTTCGAACGCCCAAGAATGATTTTTCATAACAGTTGGCCACCTTATGAAAGGTCAACTTGACCATAGTGGCCAGCTTCAACGCTACACATATATTAAATTAAAATGTTTATTTAACAAATACATTATCATTTATATTACAACTCGTGTATTGTAATAAGAATATATACAGAGATCAGTTTGACAGAAACCAGAATTAGATTGAACTCGCTGTATTAGTATGCTAGAAATGAAAGTTACAAATGTTTCGTATTCATTTCAAAGCTTTATCACTTAAAAAATAACACGAAAGGATTTTTTATACAATTTTTTAATTAAGCTATTATTTAGGAGTGACAGCAACATTCTCTGCGTACCATAATACCAAATAGTGATGTTAATTAAACCCACCTGCCAAGCGATAGATAACCATTTTAAACAATAGAGGTAGCTCAGTGGTAGAGGACTGTGACTTGTGGTAGTAGTTCGCAGGTCTGATTCTCGAAATAAAAGTAAGAAAAGTACCAATATTTAGCCACTTCCGCACATGCAGTGGTAGTCATGCAACAAAGTGCACCGCCCGCCAGCCCGCTGATTTGTGCCACTAATCGGTGTAACATAACTCCTGAAGATGCCCCGTGGAGGGGTGAAACATGTGTTGAGTAATTTGGCGGTGGCGGTTGTGTGATTTGCATTGTTTGCCGCATACGCAATTTTCAGCGGGCTGGCAGGGGGTGCACTTTGTTGCACGACTATCACTGCATGTTCGGAAGTGGCTAAATATTGGTCCTTTTCTTACTTAGGATGGACTTCCGCAAGGTAACTCCTGATTCCATTAAATCTCTCGAAATACAATCTTATTTATTTTACACTTTGTGAATTAATTATATTGGATTGCCACTGTTCATAAAAGTTTCAAGAGGATTGATAGCAGCGTCTTCTGCGTATCATAATACTACACTTCGATCGCCAAACCGTCTGCCTATCGTGGCGATTATGGTATGCCTGCCTATAAATATCTTTAGTGGAGGTATATGGCTTGCAATGGACATCTTATTACACGTATAGTCTGACCATAAAAAATATGGAATCCAAGGTTAACTGGAACCTACACCAAATACCAAGCGTGGTGATTATGGAATATCCAAAGATGTCTTTGGGGAGGCCTATGTCTTGCAGTGGGTATCTATGGGCTGAAACGTGCTTGACACTTGATAACAAGTGTTACTAAAGCCTAGATAAATGTATAACTAGATTATCTTTATTTGTGGCGATAAACTCTTGTAAACCGCCATTATTCCTATATTTATTATTATTCTTATGTATATACCGTAATATTATTAACAAATTCGATTATATCACGCTTTGGTTAATGCGTTTATTTATTTGTTTAGTACGAACATATATGTATATATATATATGTTCTTATGTATATATATATATTCAATGTATATATATATAAACATATGTATATGTTATTATATATATATATATATGTGTGTGTGTGTGTGTGTGTGTGTGTGTGTGTATATTCACTCGTCGACAATATTTCGTTATTAGCATTTCAATATGTAACCAAAAAAATGTGACAACAAGGAACTCTGGGTAAATCTTTACATACGTACACATATAAACAAACTTTACACACTAAAAAACAAATTAATGTTAGTTCCGCATGTGTTACCACAATTTTTAAATATTTTTGATTGTTTAGTACATTTGAAAGTGTCATTAAATTATTTCGGTATTTAAGATACAGGCCGCTGTAGCTGTAACACAATTTGTAATTGGTACAGCTGCCAACGATATACTTGACTTAAATTTCTTGTAATTTTAAATAAATAAAAAAAAATATTTTTAACATATTATTCGCCATGAGTAGTCGCAACTTAGCAGTACTTGCGATCGTAAGTCGCAGGTTTGATTCCGGGAATATAATCTCATAAAATTCAAACATTGTACATATAGGATTGCCACTGCTTACTAACAAGTTGCCAGAGGATTGGCAGCAGCGTTCTCTGCGTACCATAATACCACACTGCGATCGCCAACCTACCTGCCAAACGTGGCGATTATGTATATCTCTCCATAGATATCTTTGGTAGAGACCTATGGCTTGAAGTGAGCGCCTTATGACTCATATGTTAGCATATCCCATTAAACAAAAAACTATGTAATCCACTGTTAATTGGTGCTTACTTGATTAGTTATTTCTGGGTGTAAAATAAAACCTAAATCTTATCTTTAATTACGTTAACATTTTGTATAGATTACATTTGCGGTAACCCATCTATACAATAATAGATTCAGATGGCTGTTAGGGACGAAAAGTTGTCAAGAGGCGTAGGAAGGTTGCCCATCTGTGGGATAGACATGGTCGTGGGAAGTCGCTGAATTCGTCGTGGAGCTCCTTAAAGGCTTATGTCTTGCAGTAGGCTTCTATTTGACATGATGTCGATGACGGTGATGATACACGTGTATGTCATAAATGTTTATTTAATAAATTGTAAGTTGAATAACTTTTCAATGGCGGAATATTTCATATGGAAAGCTGTGTACAATTTTTTTCTCATATCCGTCCGTTATTCGGGAACGAATATTAAATTTTGAGGAGGCACTCGGGAGTTTCATCTCCCCCCGGCGAATAGTACGTTATAAATGATGCCTGTACGTAATTGCTTAAAAATAAAAAAAACATTTTACCCTGTGATCTTTATACACGTTTTTTTTTTAATTATACATATTTATTTACGTTTAAATATTATTATAGATAAAAAAGAACTCTTACGTACATGATTATTTGATTTGAATTAAAAATAATATTATGTTCAGTTTTTCAAACTAGTTTAAAATGAATCAATAAAATGTTATTTCATATAAAAAATATTTAGTTCAACAATTTATTAAATGTTTTTTGATTAATTTAGATTAATTTATGATACAAATTTAAAGTAAAAAATGATACAAATTTAATATAAAGTCAAAAAAGAGATCACTCGCCGAATCCAACTCATATGGACAGTGTTTGAAAAGTTCCGCAACATTTTCTCATCCAATATACCACAATGTCTAAACATTAAGTTCTTTGACGACTATGTGTTGCCGATGATGACTTATGAATCCGAGATCTGGTCGCTTACGGTAGACCTAGTAAGTTTTGTCCATGTCACCCAAAGAACAATGGACAGACCCATCAGAAATGAAGAGGTTTGCATAAGAACCACGGTTACCGATGTAGCTCGAAGAAGTGTCAATACGCAGCACATAATGTAGACCTGAGACGTGGTTATTGGTGTTATGATGGGTTTTATATAAGGCTTAAAGTCTACCAGAGAGCAATGGAGAGTCTTCTAGAAGCGTCACTGCGAGATTGAATCAGAAATACGGAAATCTGCATAAGAAAGAACCAAGGTTACAAACATAGATCGAAGAAGTGGTAGAAGCATATTGTACATTAAAAACGTGGTTGTTGGTGTTATAATGGGCCTTTTACAAGACTTGAAGTCTACCAGAGAGCAATGGAGAGTCTCCTAGAATCGTCACTGCGAGATTGAATCAGAAATACAGAAATCTGCATAAGAAAGAACCAAGGTTACAAACATAGATCGAAGAAGTGGTAGAAGCATATTGTACATTTAAAACGTGGTTGTTGGTGTTTTAATGGGTCTTATATAAAGCTTAAAATCTACCAGAGAGCAATGGAGACTTTTAGAATCGTCACTGCGAGATTGAATCAGAAATACAGAAATCTGCATAAGAACCAAGGTTACAAACATATCTCGAAGAAGTGGTCGAAGCATATTGAACATTTCTAGCGTGGTTGTTGGTGTTATTATGGGCCTTATATAACGCTTAAAGTCTACCAGAGATCAATGGAGAGTCTTCTAGAAGCGTCGCTGCGAGATTGAATCAGAAATACGGAAATCTGCATAATAATCAAGATTACAGACGTAACTCGAAGAAAGTATCAAAGGCGTAGATAGACTAAAACCCACTAAGTGAACATTAACAAATTAGGCATATTGAAGGTCATTGTGGTAATATTCGGAGGAGGTCTATAAATTATATTGACTATAGGCAGACACAGTGATAAGGATTAGACTCGACTAATTTTTATTACTGTTGTAGTAATAGAACATACTGTAACCAATAAAACAGATACACCTAAACCTGAAGAGCACAGAACTAAAGCATACAAGTACTGTCACATATCCAGCGAGATTTCTTACAGCAGCAAATTTTTTCTATAATCTAGATTTAGGCTGGTCAAAAGCGAACATCAATTCATTTATGGAACGTACTCCAAAAGCAGTTTTAGTAGGATCATTTAAAATTTAGTTAAAAAAGGTTTAGAGTCTGGTTGTTGTAGGTGAATGCAAATGCATTACAAAGAGGCATCCTTAAACTTATTACGCTGGAATAATGAGAAGTTACGTTTCTATATATGAAATATTTTAATCTTTTAATTATTCACTATAAAATATATTGTTGTTGAAACGAAAAAGTTGAAAGAAATAATTACAGAATCTGTAAAAAAAAAGAAATTCAATTTGATTAGTTTTAAACGAATTTTTGGAAATGTATTTACACAGATTCGATAAAAGTATTAAGTATATCATCATATCATTGGCAAACAAGTACGGTTCTCGGCTATTGTAGCCATCCGATTGTTGATAGACGAAATATAAGCTCGAACCTTTGAAGTTCATACAGAGACGAAAAGCCATATACGTAACGGTGCTTCGGTGAGTGCTAACCTTCAAAACTTGGAGCATCGACGGAAAGTTGTCAGTTTATTAGTAACCTATAGATTGTATTTTGGAGAGTGTGCGTCGGGGTTATATGAATCAATTCCCTTATTTTCTTTTTTCCATCATACACCTAGACGCTTGGATTGAAGACATTAGTACACGGTTGAAATTATTTCAACCCGCACTAAGAGTTTTAATATTACTTTTATTTATTTACCTTATTAGAGATAAACAGTAACAAAAGGCAGTAAGAAAGTACAAACTTAGAAACTTAGAAATATGAAATTACACTCACTGAGAACATTTAACACTAAATATACCATTACGGGTCAAATGACCCATTTTGATATTTTGCATTGAAAATTTAAACAATATGATGAGCTATGGATCAAAAATTTTTGTATTTTGCGTTTGTATAAGAAATGATCAACGTATAATTTTGTCTAATTATAAAAAAAATATTTGTATTTCCTTTCTAACTACCATATTCTATACGTTCTAGTAGGACCCAATAAGTGTTGGTATAATTAGTGTTAATAAATCAAAGTCAAACAATAACAAAACAAAACAAAAACATTACTAAACAGGCATTCTGCATATCACACCGCAATAATTATGGGTCACAGCAAGTTCACACAAGTTACGTTTCAATGATGTTTAAATTGTATTGTGTGTACTCAATAATTTCGAATGAAATTGTTTTAATAAGATACGAGAGAGCAAGAGAATATATCAATATCACTAATATATGAATTGTGGAGGTTACACATCTTGTATAAGGGTGCACGTTTACCGATATTTGTCTTAGCCGTTGCTAAAAAAGAGAGATCTAGAACGCGTTCTTGCTGCAGGAACTCGAAAGTTTACCTCGGACAATAGTTCCGAACAGTTAACATTGCCACCACAAATGTTTTTAAGTGTAGTGGCGCCCAATAGAGAATGTCGATCCTTCAATGATAATATTCGGTATCTGTTTAAAAAATTTTATAAGAATCCCGGGAGCAATGCATTCGGTAGTTCAGAATACGAAGGATTTTTTTTGTACTTTTCAATTTTATTTTCATAGACTGCATACAGTGGATTCCAAACGGGGGATAGATACTCTAAGTGAGATCTTACTAGAGATTGGTAAAGATAGATGAAAGTGTCTCTGCGCTTAAAGGATTTTGTTATACGTGTTACAAAACATAGTATGCGGTAAGATTTATTAATAACTTCGTCAATGCGTCTGTCGAGAGTTAATTTTGAGTCTAGATACAGCCCC
Source organism: Battus philenor (assembly GCF_028537555.1). Classification (NCBI taxonomy): domain Eukaryota; kingdom Metazoa; phylum Arthropoda; class Insecta; order Lepidoptera; family Papilionidae; genus Battus; species Battus philenor. Next base: position 10,298,052 of record NW_027181689.1, on the reverse strand, counting down.
AAAACCCGTATGGTGTTATAAGAAGCGAGATAGTTACCACCTATGTGAAAATCAGCTGGTATTACATTAACCTTTCTGGTATAAGTTATGTGTTTATATTTATTATAAGCTAGGAATAATTTATTAGTTTTACAGTATGCATCCAGTCTATCTAAATAATCCTATTATTATTAAATTTAAGGCATTCAAACAGATGACCTCGGAGTATAACTTAAGGTCATCCGCGAACAGTGGACTGGAACAACATACTGGCAAGGTTGTTTCCAGCTAGTTATAACCTGTAGGGTCTTGAAATAAAGAGTGAATAGGTATCTTCTAGGCAAACTTATACCATCGTAGACCTCGTCATCTCTTAACATCAGGCGAGAATAATGTCAAATGCATCTGTCATTTGCGTATAACAAATAAAAAAGGCAACAGCACATTAGGTTAGAATATTTCTAGAATAATCGATAATTTTATCATAGATAACTATTATAGTTTAAACGCGTGCGTTGTTCGCCATCTGTATTTACGGATAAAACTAATCGATGATTTACTATATTTTTTAATTTCACCTTATCGCACCGGCCATTATCTTTAAAATGGCGCCGAGCGGCACAGATAACAAATGAAAAATATTTTCGACACAAAATCGATACGGGCCGCGCTTTCGCTTCCACGCGTGACTATATGTCGGTCTGGTTGTACGTTATTGTATAATGTTATTGAAGGGAAATTTGTATGCTTCGAACTTACGACATATTTGTTTGGTGCTCGAGTACCGAATTGTTGACAATTATTTTCAAGTCTTATAATCTATTTGTATCGTAACTATATTTACTTATATATGATGATTAGATATGTGTAGTATGTAGTTTTAAACACCTTAGGCAACCACTGAACAGGCAAAGATAGTAATCAAATAAATTAACCTATAACCATTTGAAATAAGAATTGTCTTTTACAAGTATTCAATACATTTCTGTGTTCATTATTGCGATATGTTTCGAAAAGAACAGATTCCCCATCTTCATCTTTAATATGTCTTAACTACATGATGTTTGGTTATATATATATATATTTATATATATATATAAAACCTTTAAAGTGTTATAAGCTTTTTTTGCATAGGTAATTTGGTGTCAATAAATATATAATTATAAGTAGTGAATAACGCAATGAAAACAGTGATAATTAAAGTTAAGATTACTACATATTATTATTAACTGTATACCATCTGTTCATGCACATTTTAATGCCAGAGGAAATTGGCTTGTCACATTATAAAAAATAAAATAAGTTAATGTAATATATTTATGTGTGATCAATTTATACAGTATGATTGAAAATAGGTGTAAAACTCTAAAAGCTTTTTGCTGACGAATGAGCTACACGTCTTTACGGCTTTCACACTCTTAACTGATCACCATTTATATATTAAGTCTCGTTAAAGAAAATGTGCGCTTTCAATGACGATCTTCAATAATTATCTCGTAGTAAATATTCAATTATATTAAATAAAATATTCAAAACACTTTTTAATGTTTTGAATAAAAGGAACTATTATTATACTCAGTACATATAGTTATCATATTAGCTGTACACGTTGGACATGCACAGATGGAGATATGCTTCCCCTGTAAATAATATTAATTTTAATTTTTGTGCCATTGGTACTATGGGAGGAATAAATGGTTAAGTATTTTTTTGATTTAATATTTTTTTGTAACATCAATATTGTCGGTGGTAATATTTATTTTTGATATATAATTCACTCATATGAAATTGTACGCGATACACTCTCATATGATATAGCAAGTATATAATGAACATAGAAATATCTTATGTGGCATAATCTTTTATTATTATTATTGTTGTATTATAAATAGTAAAACAAATACATTATTTGTCACAGTGTAATTGCATGGCTGTGTGTGTGAATGTGTCTGTGAGTGAGAGTGTGTTTATATATGTCTAACATAATGAATGTAACTTTATGATTTGCGCGTGTTCTACTCACAAAGTGCGTTCGTAATTTAAAAATTTCGGTTACACGTTCCAAATTTAAAACCGCACCTGGAGGCCGCGGTTGCGCGGGGGAGTGACGCCGGCCAGTTCGATTCCCGCCTGATTGAAAATAAATACCCAGTGACATGCGTCAAGAATAGCTCGTTACTGGAATGGAGTCGAAAACATATTTAAAATTTAAATTAAAAATATAATTCATTACAAAATATCTTTTAAGTATTATTATACGATTAAACATGATATTTTATTAGGCAGTTTGTATAATAAAATATGTGCAGCAGAGTGGTTTTACCCAAAATTTAAAAAAATGAAGTCCCAAAGAGATCATATGTCTTGATGGTTTCAGACTTTAAATATAAGGTCAAAATGATAATCCGTATTTTTTATGTTAAATTGTTAAATATTTATTGAAACGTTCCACCACAGACCATCAAAATAAAACAGGAATAAATGTTCAAGCTCGCGTTGGTCGATCGAATGGAGGAATAAAAATAAGAGAATAGTAAATACGGAAATAAATTATAAAATAAAATCTAAGCGCATAAAATATTGACCTTATATAAAAGGTCTCTACCATTTGGCGGCAGAGGATTTCAGCTGGCGTAACAAAAGAAAACCACGGCTCAATAGAAATTAAATCACGAATGAATAAAATTGCGGTAAACGTCCAATCTCACATGACCTCTTATAACGCGTTGTAAACACTATTCTAGTTCTCTTATCGGTTTTAAATAGAAAATTGGAGTAAAACTATGTTAAGAATTATATGCAGTAATTAACATCACAGTAAACATTCAAGATTAGTATAATCGAGAAAATAAATATTATAAAGTATTACTGAATTAAAATGTTTCAGAAGAAACGGGCAATATACCTGCTCGGTATCCTATATAATGTTTGAAAACAGATAGAAAAAACAAAAAACAGAGAAAGCAAAATAACATAGAATATAATTGTATGAATAAATATTTTAAAAGGTAAAATTTTTGAAAGGTAACGAATAAGAGATTACTCTTATTAATTAATATTGAATTCGGATAAAATAACTAAAGAAGTAAGTATTAAAAATATTACGGAAACAATTAAAAACGTTTTAGATTAGTATGCCACAATTTATCTTTTAACATTTTTAAAATCAAATAAGAATTGCTACGAGCGTAAATATTAAAGATATTTACTGCAACAATAAAAGTATATATGTCTTTAGAGATAAATAAAAATAATTAAGTAAGTAAATATTGTATTATGTTACTGATACAATAAAAATATTTAATACACATTTTGAATTATGATTGACATGAGATAAAATTAAAATAACTAAAAAAGACATTATCAGCATCATGTCAGCCAATAAAAGCTGACTACAAGGCGTAGGCCTTAAAGAAACTAAGAAAGTGAATACTAAAACATATTATTGAATGTATAAAAATATTTGTTATTCCGGTAAAAAGCAACGGCCTCGCTATAAAGAACGCTCGCATTTATTTTTGACATTTGAAGAGCGTCTCCACGCATCCCCTGCGCCACGCCGGCGCCCGCATGTCACTCGGGCGTCCATTATAAAATGTCGGCAGTAATCGACCTTTATTTTTATTTTATTTGCCGCCAACCCCCCTCGCCGCGCCCCCACCACCCTAAAACCACACCACCCCCTCCCGGCCGATATTTCAAAGTTAACGACTGCAGCGTAAAATATGCCACTCGACTCTGAAAAATTTTGGACGCACGAATAAATTTTATTTAATGTCCTTTACCCGAATGATTTTAGAATGACAGCTTAAAGTGTACACCGCGGTATTAGGGAGATATATGGTCATATATTCGCAGATGTATGGTCGTTACGTAGGTATCGACTGAGAAATAACTGGGTGTGGAAGGAAATCAATTCGGTAAAGTTGCTATTTGAACTTAATAAGTAATGCTAAAATTTCTAGCTTGCACCCGTAGAAACTGGCCGATTTCTTCTGGCAATACAAATTCTGCAGGGTAATCCAGATGATAAAACGGTTTTTCGTCAGGTCCTTTCTCTTCTTTTCAGCTGATGAGTGCCTACTGCAAGGTTTAGGCCTCCCCAAAAGATTGTCACGACCGGTCCCTGTTCCAACGGCCATTCGATTCCGCAGCGAAGCACCGAGTATAGCCCTCTCCATTGTTCTCTGGGTGACGCCTTCTTACGAGGCCTGTCGTAAATGAGCACGTCTCGGATCCGTATATCATCACCGGTAACACACATTGGTCAAAGATCTTCGTTTTCAGACGTTGCGGTATTTTGGACGAGAAGAGGTCTCGGAGCTTCCGTAACGCTGCCCACCCGAGTTGGATTCGCGATTCGCTATGTTATCATTACATTATTTATTACTTGAAAACATTTATATATACATACATAAATAAACGTATATATATATATATATATATATATATATATATATATATATATATATATAAATGTGTATGTATAACACATATAAGCTATACTTTCAACTATATAGAACTTTTTAACTTATAATCAATCATCTGAATATAGTGATTAATTGGAACAAGAAAATCAAAGAGGTCTACGACTCTCACAAATAATAAAAACCTTCAAAATCCAGCACTAAAAGGTTCTAGATCTAATTAGGTGATAAACTTTGAGCTAGAAACCATAGAAAATAATTTACGCGTCGTGAGGTCGTTGAATACATTAGGTGGACCCGAAAGTAATGTCGCTTTCTTAAGTTAAATTCACACGACTATATTATTAACAAGTTTTTATTTGTTATCAACAATATATCCATCTTCGTTATCAACAACCTTTAGCCGTCTAGTACACAAAATCAATCGGTTTTTCTGTAAAATATATCTACAGAGATGATATTACTTTCCGGTCCCCCTTATATTTAAAAATAGCTTAAGGTAAGTAATTGTAAAAAAATTTATAGGCGTAATAAAAGACTCCGCCACTTACTCTGGTCTCCGGTCGCGACGACAGTACGACAAGCCACGTACATACACCGTAGTTTTTTTTTTAATTCTAATTTGTATCGCTAGTGTTTTTTTTTTACAATATTTTTTTTTCGCTCTTACTAAACGCAGACAGTTGGGAGAGGGTTGCCGCTATTTGATACAGATCTTTCTTATCCCAGCTGCGAGGCACGACAGCGATTTATGATTTTTTACAATTTTTCTTACACAATTTTCTCTTATGGGTAAATGCAGCTAAAATTTATACATATTAACAATACAATTTGGAAATTTTACTCAATTATATATTAGTTGGTGCATTGTTTTATTCTTCATTCGATAACCAACCGTTCTTATCGGAAATAGAGTCGGAGCTATACCATAGGGACGTCAATCATATTAGATAGAAGCGATGAAGGAGTTTCTTTCGCTAATTTTTGTTCCAACGCTAATGCTAGTAGTGTTATAAGCCGAGTGATAGCAACTGACCGAGTCGAAGTTTCTTCCTCTCGTGTTCCCTTGTTTTACTAAACTAGTTTTATTGAAGAGTTACAGTCCAAGTTGGAGGTCTTTCAGCTTTGTCACACCTTTTTTATGGCCCCCGCTATTGGGAACCTCTCGTACCCCCTATCTTGTGTGGGACAGGGACTATTCAACATTATTTAATTTTTTCACATATTTTTTTATTTTCATTATCGTCTTTCATACATCGTATGATCTTTCGTTCTTTTCATTCTTGCCACAATTCTTCTGTCTTTCCCTTTCGCTCGGTAAAGTCTTTCATACATCCCTCATTACAGTTTTACAGTTTTTTTTGTCACACCTTGAAGCAGTTCCACACTTGTGAAATAGTAGTATATAGCAGTCTAATTTCTTGATCTTCGCTACCTTAAAAAAGGTCTTTATGCCTTGTTGCCTCACATCCACGAAACATCACACGTGGGAAACAGTAAAAGACCCACCAGTAAAAAACTACCAACAAATTTAACCTACTAACAGAGGCTTTAAGGTTAAACCAACAAACATAACTTAGGATTGCTTATTTGGGAATCTATAAAAGAATCTAGGATTATTTATTAATCAAATTTATATATTTTCACCGATTTATTTGATTTTCTTATTCATTTATAGCTATTTCCGATATTACAGAGATCTGAAATATTAACATTTATTTGTGAGCTCTGATATGGTTGACCAGTACATTTGGAATTTGATGACATTTTGCAATATTGGCTCAGTTTCTATTGTTACATCATTTAACGTAAGTTGATGGCTTAGAAAGTTATTACAACTGTCCGGTATAAAGATAATATTAAAAAAAAAAAAATAATTTTAAAATTCGAATACAGAACTGTTTACTTATCTTTTAGTTTACATTACATCATTTTTCATTTGTTTTTAAACAAATTTGCGTCGACTTAAAAATTACATTGCAGCTCTAATATGGAACTCATGAAAGTTTAGTAAGTGAAGCTTCATCTAGTGTGACCATTTAAAATTGATTTATCAAGTTCAAACGTGATTTAAATCTTACCGAGGAACGTCCATCAAAAGCGACTGTTGAAGCTAACATATATACCGTTGTACATGGTAGAGTCGACATAGTACTTCTTCATCAGAACAACATGTTAATGTAAACTAAACCAACTAAATAATGCTTGAGTATGGCAGTCGTAGAACTGTTGAGTCGTTCTCATATTACCGATCTTATATCGACTTTATCTTACTTCCTATTTCGTTTTATTTTAACTTTAATTTCATGAAATACGTTCTCTAAAGAGATGACTGCATTCAAAAACGTAAAAGGAGGCCCAAGGAATATTTTGTATGTAATATTTCGTAGAAAATCTCGAATGTGAGACGCCATAGTCAATGGGCAGCGCCAGACCTGTCATCGTTTAGATCATTGAGGGAGGGTTATGCCTTGCAGTGGACATCCATCAGCCGACATGACGATAATGATTTCAATATTAAATGGAATCAGATTTTACCTTGCGGAAGTCCATCCTAAGTAAGAAAAGGACCAATATTTAGCCACTTCCGCACATGCAGTGGCAGTCGTGCAACAAAATGCACCGCCCGTCAGCCCGCTGACAAATGCGCATGCGGCAAACAATGCGAACTACACTACTGCTACCGTTAAATCACTCAACACGTGTTTACCCCTCCATGGGGCATCTTCAGGAGTTATGTTACACCGAATACTGCCAAAAACAGAGTCAGATAATGATTTCGTTTAAAATTAAAAAAGAATAACACTGCTTAGATTTTTAAATCCAAAATTGTAATTTAGTCAACAAAGGAGATTGTTGTATATCAAAATTGTTTACTAGACAGTAATATCGATTGTGTGATGTGATCATTTAGCTTTGGATATTCCTATTTAAAGATATATATGTATCATCTCTTCATCATCTATTCTGCTGGACATAGATCTCCTAGGAATAGTTGGAAGCGTCTTGCATTCATCGTCATCGATCTTAACAAAGTCGTATGCCCACCTTGTGGTTGGACGTTCTATACTGCGCTTATCCGTGGTCTATACTCCAAAACTTGAAGGTCCCAGTGGACATCTGTTCTGTGTACTGTGCTGAAGCGGTCTTATTGCAGCGTTTTGGGTCTTAAAAAGGTCGTTGGTCCATTTTATAAGTGTACCAATCTGTGGTCTCCAATCCGGAACCGTTTCTACGTTTAGTAGAAGTCATACATCGGAATATGTATGACGTGTTAATAAAAGTGATGTTCTCTATTTCAGGCAGGGAGGGACCGCTGCGCAGCTTCCAGCTGGCAGCCCTTCGCCTTCGCCGATGATCGAGCTTTACAGGTGTTTTACATTCATTATTATACAGAGTGTCCCAAAAAGAAAGTACATATTTATAGCGACATGTCTGCTGGTTTACGAGTCTAATAGTGTGCAAAAAAAGTACAAGGGTACCTTATATTGTACCGACATGACCCAGTTAAATTGAATTGGAAGTAAGATGAGGAATTTGGTGTTTTTCTTTTTTAATACGGCAATAAATAGTTTTTATATATTTATACATAACCCAAGCATACGTTGGCAATATAAAATTTATCTCGTTTATCTCATAAGTTAAAATTAAAAAGTAAATCATTTTCTGAAATTTTAAAAATCATGAATGCTTTCTTTTGTGAAATTTACCTTAAAATACACGAACGAAACCTTCTCGTACTTGTTTACGTACTGAAGAACGACGCCCCGTGAAACTTTTCCCGTATTTTTCCTTAAAACGAAAGAAGAGGAAAAAAAATGGCGAAAAAATTTCCCGAAGTAAGCTGAAGTTAAATTTATTATGCCATTATTCATAATCATAATCGTGCGAGCGAGACGGATGCGGGCGCGGCGGTGAAGTGACGCTCGGCGTGAGACGGGTATAGCAGCCGCGTTGAGGGGAGAAAGAGAGGCCGATATTTACAGAGCCGTGCGCTCCCTTACGATAGTGTTTCCAAATTTTCGGAAAGCGTTGTGTATTGTTTGTTGTAAGAGTTGGTTCACATGTCGCCATTTAGTTTAATTGTTTATTTTTATTTTGTCACTTTACGGTAAGGTTTCCCCGAGGGATGAAAATGTAAATCTTGTAGTTATTTCAGAAGTAGTATTATTTTAGAATTAAAATTATGTTGTTTTAAATAATGTACTAACTTGTTACACGTTGTATATAGACAGCCCTACTACTACTAGGGCTACTTACCACTGCTAAAATGACGATATGAATGTGAAAAGGTAATCACTTGTGTGCATTGCGATTATAATGTCAAAAGAACCAAATTTGATAGAAACTAGACTCAAATAACTTTCTTCTATAATGAATCGCAGCACCAGAGCATGGGCAGTCCAGTGGTAGAACACTGAGACTTGCGATTGAGGGTCGCAGGTTCGATTCTTGAGATACAAACATATATAGTTCACAATTTTGTACATTAAATATGATGCCATAGCTTACAAGTTTCAAGAGGATGGGTAGCAGTTCCATAATTTCACACTACGATAGTTATTTAGGCTGCCAAGCGTGGCGATTATGGAATATTGTTCCATAGATATCTTTGGGGGAGCCTGCGCTTACATGGGCATCTATGGGCAAAAACTGTGATAATGGAATCCTTTAATTTAAAATATGGAATAATGATGGTTCTTAACTAGTCCTGATTTAGGAAAAGCTCACAACACGACTTTCTTAGAGACAATATTTGTAAGAAAAAAATACTGCAATTCATAGTAACCTTGTCATATGCTCAAGTATATCAATACAAACTAGAAAAAAGCGATGTAAATATGGTTAGCGCTAGCAGTAAGGAAAAGCAGGTTATACGTTCCTCTAAGCTTCATAAAAATAATAACTTTTAAAATCAACTCCCGAGAAATGTCTTGTTCTTAACGTAGTATAAAATTAAAAACCTTATTAAAAAAACTGATAAAACCACTATATAAGTGCCAATATTAATTAAGCGATGAATTGTTATAGCTACTGAATTAAGGATATATATAACTATATAAACAATATATATAAACAAAATTCGTGTAATTTAGGTTGGAAGGTGCCATTCTAGTTTCTATCAAATTGGGCTCTTCTGGCGTAATTCTCATGATGTACGTGGAATGCACTATAAACTGAAACTTGAACATAGTATCAATTCAAATTAAAATATCTTTATTTAAGTAAGTATGCCTTTACATAAATTTTTGAATCATTAATTAATCTAACATTATAAATTGCTATCATGGCTCAGTATGCTGACCTTTTGAAAGGTCTGCTAGGTTTCTGTTGAAGTTGATGCTGTTAACCCGGGGCTTTTACAGTTTCATCAGAACTGAGTTCACAGAGCGGAAGGGTCCGTGAACTTAAAAATAAAACAGAAGCTGGACAGACGTATTCCAGTTGTACGATGACGTTCGCACGTAGTAAACCGCTCTAGCCGTGTAGAGACGTGTAGTGTTGATGTTGTGTATGCGGCTTGGGACGGTAGCGTGGACCACAGGCGAGCCAAGGATGGACCAGGATCCAACCTCGGTTCGCCCACGCTGTTCGCGGTTAGGGAGCGGGCAGCCGACCTTCTGGAAGGAAACTCAACGGTTGCATATTTTAACCTATGTTAGTTTTATATTAATAATCCTGAAATGACACCACAAAGGTAATTATTTAAAAATCTATAGTTTCACCAGTCGGTTTTGTCCACTTATAAATGAGATATATATTAATGAATTTCAATAATTATCAATAAAACACATTTTGATTGTAAATAATATGATATGAAATATTAAATACACATGTGAACCAACCGCGTTCGACAATGCACCGGCCCCCTGTTGGAATAATCAACGCGTGCAGGGGCCGAGTGGGGGACAATTTTGCTATTTTCTACAAAAAAAGTAAAATAGGATTTCGGTCAGAGTTTTTACTAAAAACGTATCAGTTTTGATCGCAGGCGCAGCCGTGTTCACGCGCGCAAAACGGACGATCTGACATTTGACGTTTTTTTTTTTTTTAATTTTAAACGTTAAAGGAACACGAACTGGAATTTTTATGTAAGTGAAACTTAGTTCGGTGTTAAAAAATTGTGATACAAAAACAATGGTGATAAGGACTAAATATTGTGAATGGTGAAATATTTACCGTCAAACTGGATCTTACTGTAGAAAAGAACAGGTCAGTCTTATTAGAATCTTGTGTGAAGTTGATAAATTGGTTATTGATGTAGAAGTTATTAAGACTTGAATGTATAGTTTATTTGCTATCAATATATATACACTCCACTCAAAAATCAATAATTTAAGAAATAACATATATAGTTATAAAAATCGCTCTCAAAATATAACACAAAAATGCACAGATTAGACAATATTTTTTTTTGTAATTCAAATGCTTATTCATAATTTTTTTAACTGAAAATCTGATGGCTAACGTCTCTTATTTACATTAAGATGTACTTACCATATGTTCGTACAATAAATCTTTTTTTTTAATGATGATTAGTCAAAGTTAATGTACTTGAAAATATTACGTATGATATTTTAAAACAAGAATTTATAAATGTTTAACAATGTTATGAAAAGTAAGTCAATACCTTCAACATCTTAGCTATGTTAAAAATTGTTTATTTCATATAAATCAGGTTAATTTTCTAATAAAATCATTAATAATTTTTTCCTAAACATTTTAGGTGCAAAATAATGAAATAACTATCATATTAAAATTTTCTCTAAAGTATGTCATGTAAACATCGAGCAGGATCCTCAATCTATATACAGGATGATAGGTTATAGGTGTAAAAGCTCTAAAGGGATAAACGTCAAATTCCAAAAAAAAAGTTTAGATTAGATTTACCTTTAGTATATGTCTATTTGTATTTAATCTGTTATTAACAGAAAATATAATATATTACGGAATTTGACATAGAGCTATATAATAGACAAACGGACAAAATACAAAATGTAGCAAAATATATAATAAATGGTTTTAAAAGTACTATCAAACAAGAGATTTATGGTACAGAAATTACTTGATTTTTTTAATATTTATTAACTATTAAACAGTAATTTTGATGTTCATGTTTGTAAATGATTCTGATGAAGGCATTGTTGAATGTAGGTCTCCACCAGAAATTTCGAAATGAACCAAACGTAGGAGATACAGGCCTCCATGGTCTTCCAAAGACCTTGAGAAGGTATTTGATATTGAGAAGGCATTATCACTGTAAAGCCTTGGAGTTCCAGCTGCGATCATCTCTGCACGCATTCTGGCGAGCCAATTCATTCATTCAAATATATTTTTATTCAAAATATCTTTATTCAAGTAGGCATTTGAACACGGGCTTTTGAATCGTCGATTATTTTAACATTATAAGTAGTAAGCTAACATCGGTTCGGAACGCTATGTTGGACAGAGCCGACCAGAAAATCAGTTGCTCTTTTGAAAGAATCTAAAAAAATTTTGATATGTACGTTAAAATACCAATCTTGTAATTAGGTTGATAAATCAAGTTTCACGAATTTCGATCAACTAAAAACCTTTGAATTCAATAAAACATTTTATTTAATAATATAATTTTAATTATAGATTTAATATTAAGAAACTGAAGGTCCGAGATCTTTTTGGAACTTTATTATATATGCTTAGACTCGGACATATGATTTGTTAGCTTTTTGAAGACGAAACTTAGGCGTTACAAGTTTATTTATTGTTGGCGACTGACACGGTTCAATTAAAACCTCTTTTGATTTTTATTTGTTTTTAAACTTTTTATATTGACAGTTTGTGTCGCGATGCAGTTTTGCATGTGTGTGCTTCTGTCAGTCTATTGTTACGTAGTTTTGTAAAATCATAATTAAATTAACAACCTTCATTTGAATTTATTTAATCCGTTCATACAGTCCTCACGTTCGCCAACATTTGTATTTTTTGTATTCTATTTCAATATTATTCATATATACATCCTTTAGAATACCAAGTTATTCAAAAAAATATCTCAGGGAAATATTAGCTTTTAAGTTATAAATATCCTGTACTTGCTTGACAATAAGCTGTGTATATATGTACATGTATATATGTACATGTATATATGTACCTGTATAGCTGTATTTTTAGATTTAATTCCGTAGACAAATATATCAATGACATACAAAAATATCGTGACGTAAAATGAACATGGCAACAAAGGCATCGAGTCATTATTATTTAAAAAGATATATTTGAATAAAATACATGTTCATTATTGAATATCAATGAATAAAAAGTTTTGATATATTATGTTAAACTCTAGTAAAACTTAAAGAATTTCAATTCCAAATTCAACGAATGAATATATTTATTTATACATTTGTGTCGAATAAAATGTCAGTCGATGTGGCCATTGTTAATATTTACGTCCTATAAATTTAAATACATACCATGTAAGGGATTTTAATTTTCAATTCTTTTTCAGTTCAATGTAATTTGAATTATATAATTCTAAATATATTTGAGGTTATTTTTCGAGTTCAGAAGTCAGTCATTTTTTTACGAACGAAATAACGACATTTGTCTTAAACACCTACTATTATCACTCATGGAAAGAGAGTGTGTTGAAAGCGCTTTAGGTAAATCTATTATTAGTAAGTTCGCGAACTTTCTCGAGAGCTTTTTTACGATTTGTGCCGATGGTTGAATTATCTCTTAGGATTGCAAGTTCGTTCAGATCTTAAAGGGAACGCTGCATTTAAATAGTAAATCCAGGGGCACATGAACTTCCACCTTCATATCTGATATATAAAATTCTCGTGTCACGGTGTTCGAACTTGAACTCCTCTGAAACGGCTTGACCGATTTTTACCAATTTTTATATGTGTATTCAGTAGGTCTGAGAATCGGCTACTATCTATTTTCCATACCCCTAAGTGATAAGGGTGGTCCACCCCTAAATTTTTTATTTTAATTTTTATACAAATTTTTTGTTTTTATTTTATTATGATACAACACACAAAAATACATACAACCTTAAATTTTCATTCCTTATTTTTTATTTGTTAATTAAAAACTTTATTTTTTTGCAAAGCAACGTTTGCGGGATCAGCTAGTATATATTTATAAATATATATAATTATATGTATATATATATAAATTTTGGAGATGTAGATGTTCACGTATGTAGTTTATAAATAGTTTGTACTGAATTAGATGAATTAGACGATCAGCCGCAAAAAATTTTCCGACTGCGATTTATAAAATTTAAATCGCATACTGAAAGTAAATTTATGTAAAGAAGCATATTATTCAATAAAAGAATATTTCAATGACAAAAATCATTTGTATTGATGTCGCCTTTTTTATTATCATCGTCCAGCGGTAGAGGTATGAAACTTGCGGTGGTAGATCGCGGGTTCAATTCCCGGTATACATTCTGTATAATTCACACTTTATGCATTAATTATATAGGATTGCCATTGTATACAACGAAGTTTTCGGAGGATAGGCAGCAGGGTCCTCTGCGTACCATAATACCACACTGCGATCACCAACCCGCCCGCCCAGCTGGTGATTAGAGTATATCTTCTCAAAGATATCTATGCCTTGCTGTGGACATTATGGGCGGAAACGAAGAGTCAAAGCATCTGGCCTCTATATCTGGCGTGTTCTGCGATGATACATGCTTGCTTAGAAAATACCTATTCGCTCTAGAATTGACTACGTTCAAGTTATATAAGACTCCGAAAGATTATTACTTTCTTTGACTTTTCGCATTATAGAAGCAGTATTCTAAGTGCAGGTGGAGGGGATTTTAAACATCATGTTGTGTGAAAGAAGAAAGGAGATGGTAGAATTATTAATAGTGCAGCCTTTAGAACCCTGATAAACTGTCAACTTCAAATGATGATCCAACCTCTGAAGCTTGGCGTTCATGCAAGCATCGTTACTGATCAGCCTATTGGCTGCTTCGAGCTGGTACTTCTTCGCCAATCCATCACTCAGATGGCTACAGTATTCTATACAAGACTGGACTTGTTCTATATAGAAAATTATGGATTTTTTTTGGTGCGATTGTTGTTTTTATATGAGCATTATCATATCTGACAGAAAGTATATGCGCGGTATTGTTAAAGTTTTTTTTTCAATAATATTATTAATTGTTTTTTTAATATATGTATTGCTGTGAAGTCTTTTTTCCTGCTCCACAATTACAACACCTTGCGTAGCAGAGTAGAGTCAATAATAAAAAAAAGTTGTCGATCTATAAAAGTTCTGTTAAAAGTTTCAATGTTGAATAAATGAATTTTATCTTTTTTATCATCATCATTTCACCGGCATATTCACTGCTGGACATAGACCTCCTGTTTTTTTTGATAAATGCGCATGCGGCAAACAACGCGAATCACACAACCGCCACTGTCAAATCACTCAACACGTGTTTCACCCCTCCACGGGGCATCTTCAGGAGTTATGTTACACCGATTAGTGGTAAACACAGAGTGCATAGACCTCCTGTGTTCATTTTCAATAATTCGCCTGGAAGTACGCCTGTATTCAACGTATTCTGACGATCTTAATGTCATCTATTTAACTTGTAGAAGTAAGTCTCATTCGTCCAATCCGATCCAGTGGTTATGTTATGAAATAACAAGAGGATATAAGAGAATACTTAATTTTCAGGCCTATTTGTTACTGTGATATTTTGTTTATTGTATTGCGGATAAACTAAATTACGTATGTGATAAATGGAATAATTGCAAATTATAATGTTTATACTACTTTGGTCAAATATATTGGTCCCAGAGGGGATCCCGTTTGCACACTTGAATTTATTACTACGTTATTTATTGTCTTTGTTTCATAATAGTAGTTTAATTACGTATATCTATAAATAAAATTAATAAAACTAAATCGATAGTTAAAAATATTTAACTAGTTTTATTTAAAATTTGAAGGTATATTTTATCATAGTTTATTTATAGATGAATTTAATATTGATTTAGTGACTCAAATTAAGTTCCTCGCTGAATGTTGGTCGCATCCCACCTTTTTATACGAGACGCCTATGGCCAGCGGTGGACTTCCTACAGCTGGAATATAACTTCGAAATCACCCTGTATAGGACCAAGATCAAATTAAACTGAACTTACATTGACAGATTCAAGTTTTCTACTATTACCTTAAGTTATTATACTTAAAATCACAAATACATTGTTAGTCATATTCTGTGCTTTTAACAAGAATCTATTTGATTTTTTTGATTCTCATGATTATTTTGACATAAAATATATATTATAATAAAGCTAAACACATTGTAATTAACTATTGTGATAGTACGCAATATTAATTCAAAAATCTTAACAAATAAATAAATCATATCTTTTCACTTTATTGTTCTAGACCTTGATGCAATGTTCAAATGAAAAATCTTTAATTATAAAATCTTCAACTATGAAATCTCCAATTATTAAATAACGAATTCTTAAACTTCTAATTATTAAATTTCGCAGTAATAAATCTCCAATTATTATATCTCAAATTATTAAAAATCGTATTATTAATTCTTCAATGATCAAATCTTATATTAACCATGTAAAGTCAACAGCGACAATTAGTATTGTCGACACCATATTGATATTATTAATATTTAAAGAATTTAGCAAAAATATTAACAGATTATAATCTGCGGACTTACGTTGTGTGCTGTTTGATGAACGTGTTACCAATTTCCAATCAAGTTACATTGCTCACTGCGCTGCTGTGATTTGGACATAGTACTGTGGCATTATACGAAACAATAAAAATTCTTTAATATTTAATGGAATCAGGCATTACCTCGCGGAAATCCATCCTAAGTAAGAAAAGGACCAATATATGCTTAGCATGTGCGGAAGTGGCTAAATATTGGTCCTATTCTTAAATAAAAATTCTTTTGCTTCTCAGTAAAAAGTCATGATCAACAATGCTTCTACGATCATATCCCAGAATACAAAATCATCTAATTGATCGATTTCGTAGGTTTTGGAAGGAAGTTCGTTGCTATATCTCGTCTTAGAGCAACAACAATGGACTGACATCACTTCCATGACAGTAAAATATTATAAATTACAATACCTTTATAATAACATAATAGAGAATAATTACTTTACTAGCTTAGTTACTTTCCATACAGCCTTCTTTACATTTTAGTATCAATTTTCTAAATAGTTCTTTTTTAATTACTGAAGATCATGTAAGTCCATTTTAAAAGGCTTAAAAGGGATCGATGACATGTTTTTTCCATGCCGTCCTGTCTTCTGCTTCCTCCAGGTCAGCAGCAGTAAGTCCAGTTATAAACTTTAACTTGATCAGACTAATGGACAATTGATCGTCCAGGTGGTCTTTTACCTTTCACTTTTCCTAGAACTTGTTTGTCGAACTTATTTCGCTATAACTTAAGTTATCGACAGCAAATACGATTTGAAATTACTTGAGAATTGCTGATAAATGTACAATTCCTTCTATATCTTTCATTTGTATTAGTAAGGTGGTTTTATGTGTTCGGATATTCCAGACGGGTTAAAACTATTTTGTAGTCAACTCTTAGTTTTTAAACTATACTGTACATAATATTATATCAATCTTTTTCTGCTTTTTTAAGAGTGTAAACTTTATACGTATCAGTTCGACCGAAAAAAAGCTTCATTCTTCAAATCTAAAGATTCGGACTAATTTATTTTGGGATTCTTTTTGGTTTTGCTGTCTTTAACACTCGATAAGTCAATTACTTTTTATAAATATTATTCGTTTTTTAAATTCACTGATTCGCGATTTCGGCGGATAAAAAATTAAAAACTTCGTGCGAATGTATTCGGCTTCTCTGTTTCTAAAATATTAATATTGTAGCTATAGTATAATAAAATCTAGTCATATGCAATATGTACGTACAGCCAAATAGATTTTATATACATAAAGTAAAATAATATAATGCAGGAAGGAAAACTTTTCCCTGGCCTAGTAATCATACTTTGCTGACAAGCTGAAACAGTCCGTTTTAGTTCCGTAGTATTCACAGAAAAAGTATTTGAAGAGATTTGTTTGTTGTTTCCAGATGCGGCGGTGACGCGATGTCGGCGGCGCCGGCGGTGAAGCGCGAGCTGGAGCCCGAGGGCGGAGCGCCCGCCAGCCCGGGGCGCAAGCGGCGCAAGCAGGCGGCCCCCGCGCGGGCACAACCACCGGCACCGCTACCACTCGACCTGCACGCCAAGGTCGCCGACATCTACAAGAATGCGCTGGCATTCGGCGAACTCTCGCTGCCGCCCTTCGACCCTCTCGCCGCCTTCCGCCTGCTGCCGAGACACGACCCGCCGAGGATATTCAACCCGGAGGCCTACTGCGATCTTTGTTGTAAGGAGTTCTGCAACAAGTACTTTCTGAAGACGCACCGCGCGAACAAGCACGGCATCTACGACGCAGACTCACAGCAGGCACCGGCCGTGTCGCCGCCGCGACGCGCGTCGGATGAGGAGTCCGGCGGCACGCCGCGCCGCCTGTCGCCCGACTCTGCGCGCCGCGCCCGCGATGCAGGCTTCCAGCCCGACGCCCTGCGCCGCCTCGGCGTGCTCAACCCGGAGGCCTTCTGCGAGATCTGCTGCAAGGAGTATTGCAACAAGTACTTCCTACGCACTCACCGCGAGCGCCGTCACGGCGTGCCCGCGCAGCGCTCACCGGCCGCCACGCCGCCGGCCGCGCCCTTGCCGCACGCCTCCGCACCCCGCACGCCCTCCGCACACTCCCCGCAGGCGCAGCCGCAGCCGCACATCTCACCCTTGTCATACGATGCAGAAATACCCGCAGAAGTGAAACGCGAGTGCGACGATGATCTAGAAGCGGCGCTACGCGACGGCCAGACTAGCCCCCTCAACTTGATAGTGGAGGAACGCGGCGCTGCGTCTCCCGGGTCCGCAAGCGAGGAGTTACGCAAGCTGCAGACCATGATATCTCAGCTTAACGAGTTAGCAGCCGAGCGTCTTGCCGAGGAACCTGCTGAGGGCGCTCGACCGCCTTCCGCCTCGCCACCGCATGACGAGCGGCGCACCGCAGCCGCCGGATCCTCCTTCTGCGAGATCTGCAATAAGGAGCTCTGTAACAAGTATTTCATGCGAACACACATGCAGCGCATGCACGGCATCTCGTTAGAAAGCGGCACGCAACTTGGCGGCGTCACGTGCGACATCTGCCACAAGGAACTGTGTAGCAAGTACTTCCTTCGCGTGCACAAACACAACACGCACGGCATCCCGGCACCGCCAGCACCCGCAACAGCGGCGCCTGCAGAGCCATGCCCGCTGTGCGCACGCCGGTTCCGCGGCCCGAGAGCCCTACGCGCGCATCTACTAGCTGAACACGCGCCTCCTGCACGTCCACCGCCACCGCCGCCGCCTCCACATCCACGCCCGTTAGACTTACTGGTGCGCGACAAGCCTTACGCCTGCTCCTACTGTCCTTTCACAACTGACGTGCTCGCGTTTCTATTCGCACATGAACGCGCGCACACGCAGCGCCCGCCGGACGGGCCCGAGGGTGGCGAGGAGGCGGAGGGCGAGGGCGGCGAGGAGGGCGAGGGCGAGGGTGAAGCGGAGGCGTACTCGTGTTCCCGCTGCGAGTTCCGCGCGGAGAGTTTCGCCGCGCTGGAGGCGCACGTGCGCGCGACTCACGGCGGCGCGGGCGCTCTGCTGGCGGTGCCGCGGGCGCCCCGGGCTCCGCTCACGATGCAGCCGTTCGTGCTGGAGGAGGCGGGCGGCGCGCTCAGCCTGCTGCCGGCGCTCGTGTTCCTGCCCGTGCGACGCCGCGCCACGCGCCGCGCCACCGTGACGCTCACGCTGACGCCGGCCTAGGCCGCCGTCGGACCGCGACGAGCGCGCGCTCGGCCCGCGATCACACCGTCGCGCGCGCGCCCCTCGCCATTCGGACTTTACTGACTACATTTAAAGCTGTGTGCCTTCAAGCGATTGCTGAGTAACGAGAGACGTGATCGCAGCCGAGGAGCTGTTCGGCCGCTGTTTATTTTGACAGAGTCTAAATTCGTATATTGAGAATTATATTTAACGGGTGATATATGAATGGTTGCCGCTTACGTATTCGTTTGTTTAATATTATCTCCTCGACGTTGGGTCGGTCCGAGACGAGTTTTTGAAACGTCGATTTCGATCGGGAGAAGAAATACACCCTAGGCGTAGTTATTATTATTTAAAGGAAACGTATTTTACCTGTGAGTGAGAGTGCTCACGATAGCGTCGTAGTGCCGGTGCGATGTTGATCACTGGGCGGCTAGGCAGCGCGCGCCGCGACGCCCCGGCGGCGTGACGTCACCTCACCCGCGGCACTCGCGGGCGCCGCACGCGGGGCAACCACTCTACCTCAAGCTAGGTTTTGTATTGGCTGTTATTGTATGGATATATTTGGTACAGCGCCGACGGCCGCCATGTTGTGTAGTACTTAATATATTATTGTTGTCTAGAAGGACTCGAGCACAAAGATACGTACTATTGGGCAGTGATCAACATTAAACGTAATTTTAGTATTAAATTTGATTAGGTACGTGGCCGCGGGCCCGGTTGGCGGTTTGTTGTGCAACACATCAGTAATTACGGGTCATTGTTAGGGGGGGCCGTGGGCCCAGCCCCACCCCCCTTCGTCGTGCCGGGCTTCGCGTTTTATATTTATTTGTATCGTAATCTATAATATAATATGTTACTGCGGCCGGTGCCCTTCATGTCTCTGTTCACAATATAATAGATATTAGAAAATTTACAACTAATATTTCACAATACTTAAAATTCTTGATCGGAGGCCATGAACCGGAAGCGCAGTGTATGGCGTCCGTCGCACGAGGTGGACAGAGGACTTTGTTAAGGAAGACGATAGATGCAACCAGTCCTAATGGAACGCTATAGGGGAGGGCTATGTCCAACAGTGGACGTCCTTGCTTTACTTCATTTTATTTATTTTCTTCCTGAAAAATATGAACACTCTTGTATAAGAGGCTGTTCCTAAAATACGTCACAAATATTTTCACTTTTTGATACCCCTCAAACCACGTTTCACTACATCTGACTTCAATCCAGTAATAATTCATTTGTCAACGGAAGGATTTAAAGTTTTTACACCAATTTCTAATCATCTTGCATATAGTGGTCACTCTGAAATATGTTACAATGTTTTTTTTTTTCTGTTTGCACAGCCAATAACATAACAGTGCAAAGTCTGCAGTGTAATACTATGAATTCTATCATTACTATATTTATTATACCTAAAACCATAGATTATAGATAGGGTGTACCTGTACCTATAGATAAGGCGAACCAAAGATAAATATGGGAGAACAATTCGTCTAGAAATATACCGGAATAATAGACAGGGGAATGAAGTGCACCGGATGCTTGTTCAGGAGAATTCTTATTTCAAACGGTAACAGATTAATTTAATTAATTATTCGGTAGAACATTGTGGAAGTTAGCTTGTACAAACCATGCAGCTTCTGATGAAAGTTCCTATGTACGTACGTAAGTTGTAATTTAAAGTTAAACTAGAGGTCGGACTCGGAGCGGCTCGCCGACCGGTTGCCTGATGATTACAAGACGATCAGGGTAAAATATCCGATATTTGTTACATTCGAAATCCTGTTCCTCGAAATTGTTCCTTATTTAAAAAAAAAAAACGAAAATCCGTTCCTAATATAAATAGATGAATGTATCTTCCGATTAGTCTTCCCTCCAAAGCCGGTATGCGAGCCGCGACCAGTTCGCGTGTCACAACAAATTATATTAATAATGTTTTAAATAATAACGAATAAAAAAAATATTAAAAAATTGTATGTTCGGCGTCGATCATGCCTGCAGTGTCAATCCGGATGTTGGAGAGCGTTTCCGGTTCCGTTACATTTGGCGGGAACGCGTGATTTTTACAGTTGCTGATTTGACACTTCCGGTAGGGATCGGCGCCGATGGTCGTAGTGAAATGTGAGTTGTGTTCGGGATTGTCCGCAGCGTTGTACCCAGAGTGGACGTTTAGACCAAAAAGAGTACAAATCGTTGAACCAAGAATGACAACGGTGTATGGTGCAACTGAAATACAGTACAAATTAATGTTAAGTGTAGCTAGAGCTGGCGCAAGGGGCGACGACAACGGAATTTAGAAATAGTGTATTTTTTTTCACTCGGGTACAATGCATACCACCAGAGAGTACAGTCGCACAGATACATTATGAAAATTATGTTGCCATTTATAAATTTAAGTGAAAATATTAGTTCCTAAACTCTTCCAATGATTGCTTAATCTAAAGGCGTTTATATGTGAAGTTAAACGAGTTATATTTATATTCATTTCAACAAACATCAACCAATTTCAATAGCTATTATTATTAACAACATATGTTTAATAAGATTGATTTAAAAGCAGGGAATAAAAATAAATAAATGTAATCAATTTTCTGAAAAAAAAAGTAATAATAAATAGCTCCTGTTGACATATTCTTTGTGGAATATAATAATAATGTTATTCTGAAAAATATATAATTTTAAATTACTTGTTTATGGCATAAATTGGTTTTAAATAATGAAACTATTAAGAATTTAATGTTGAATGTTTAAAGTAATACGTTTTGTAACGTCACACCATTGTAAAAAAAAACAATAATTTCTAATTTTAATTTTTTTACGCTGTATTTTTTATTATCTGTGTGTTTTTATTCGTGACGTGTCGATATGAAAATACATGAGAGATATATCGTCAAATTTGCGAATAAAATCACACTTATTAAGTTATGTTTCCTAGTCATCATATTCTAGAATTTCTAATATTTGAACACCAAAAGTTCCTTTTAGGTTATGTGCATTCCATTATATTTATAGTCTGTGTAAAATTCGTTTGTGATCATTATCTAGTCTCGATGAGCATTTAGTTTTAATCTATCATTATTTCTCGTGCGACTGTATCATTATAGATAATGATTTAATTCAACTGTGTTATATGTCTAGTCTAATTATTTCGCTTATTTTTTCAGACATGGACGTCGTAGGGGCGATAAATATGTATGTTAACTAGTTATTGGCAATGTGAAAACGAACCCAACTACCTCAGTATAATATTAGAGAAATATTTTGTCATATTTTTACAATGAATTCACATTCGACGTCCACGTTTGGTAAAATGATATATTTTAAAATAAAAAATTATAAAGAGAATTATATTGTGGCTCTGGGAGTGAGCCAAATCTTTAGCCGCAAGCCATAGTTAGTAATATACTTTCATTTTTCAATAACTGTCTCTCTATTTGGTCCTAATCAATATAAGCAAAAAAAAAATTAATACCAAAAAAACACGATTCATTTTCAAATTTAATAAATTATTATATTAAAAGAAGTTTTATACACTATATTTGTGGCATTATAGTCAGTTGTGTCTTGGCCTCAGAAAAACTTCCCAAACGTTGGAGAATTGAAAAGTTAAGAGAAAGTTTAGTCGTAATCTGTGGCCTAATTCACAAAACCTAAGTCTTTTACTATATTCATTGTTATAGTCCAAAAACATCTGCCTAAAGACAATACATTAAAATTGCTTTTAAAAATAATGACATGCATTTGCCTATATGATTTGTGTCTTGGCCTCAGAACTATCAAATAAAAACGTATTTGAACTTCGAGGCGTAATTTACCTAATTTAATTCCTAACTTTTTTACACTCACACACAACACAGTATCTTTTTGATTTTTTAATTCAATGAAAGTATAAATGGTTATACTAAAATTATTCTCCAAAAATTAAAACACATATTTTTGGCTCTTGACCTCAAATATAACTATTGAATAAAAATTGTATACATACAGTAGTCCAAATTATTATCATTGCACTAAAACACTGCATACTTTTTAAATAAACGCATAATATAAAAATACAGGAACTAATACGATTTTTAAAATTATTAATTGAATATAAATGTATAAATCCAGATTTATTTGTTGTAGGCTTTATGAACCGTTATGTCTTTGACTCAAACACAACTACTAAGAAGAAGACTATAGATTTTTAAAAAACCGTTTAATCATTTTGACAAGTCCTACGATTTTCGCTTAAAAAATTTATCTTACTTAAAATTTAGTATATTCTTTTATCTAAACAATCTTATACCATTAAAATTAATAAAAAGACCTAAAAGAATTTTGATGAATAAATAATTGATGGCATCAAATATATTACCACAACGAATGACCGAATTTAAGTTCAAATAAATTGTTTTATGTAAAACATTCAGAATCTCGTAAAAAGTTTTGAATTTGTAAGTTTTGATTACTACCCAGCTAAACATTTGGTTCTTACATTACATTAATTAATTATTATTATTATCTAATTTAGATAATTTAAAGCTATCATGGAATAAATAATGAAAACGCCAAAAGAGCACCACTTAGTAAAAACAAGAATCAAATCGAGCTCTGCTATAATGGCGTCTTTTAACTTGAAGCAATCTGTTTAGGCGTACAAATCTGCAAAGAACCTAAAATAAAACTTAGACGCTTTTTCGTGTAACTTTAACAAATATTCTTAGTACTGGATTAACAGAGGATATTTAGTAGTTTTGTTTTAATAATCTTTGGATTTATTTCCTAAACAAATACAGTTATTGGTATTTTATGTTTTTAATATAAGTAATTTTAATTTGCTTTGTTTTGTTAATAATATAAGGGTCGTCTGTAGCGATATAAGCTTTCTTCTGATGGTTGACCCGATTAATTGATTTAAAATCAATGGAATCATTTTTGATAAACATAAAGTTTATACAGATATATGAAATAATTTAAATTTATTAAAATCTGTTCGAAATACAATGTACATCTGTACGAAGGCCGCTTTTAACTAATACTATGTAAATGTCTGTTTTATTCCAGAATTCTCTGCCTACGTCTGCTTATCGTATTATCTCTATTCTTCTTATTTTTATTATTACTACTCGTATTATGCACATTGATAATATGTTCATCCGCCATATTGAATTTTGTATTTATTTTATTATATCTTATCCGTATATTTTAAAGATTGTAACTGATAAATACATAAACACTTTAAAATACGATAATTAATTTATTTTAATTAAAATTAATTAAATAGTTATATTAAAACAACTTTTCTATATTGATGTAATCTTTTTGGCTCTAACATCCTTAGTGTCTTGGCCTCAAATATTTCTTCTTAGGAGGTTGTCACTTATTTAATGCACGTAAAGAACATTTTCGTCCGCCATTTTGAATTTTGAATTTTTTTTTATTATTTCGGTCACCTCTCGAAATATACACCATTCTAAATAAATTACTGTTATAAGAAAAAAAAGTTCGGTAACTCTTTTAAATATATAGTGAACACAATTATTATAAAGTTTTAGTATTTATTTTAATATCAATATTTTATTGCGTAATAACTTATCTGTATATTTAAGAGGAAAGACTGTTAAATATATAAATAATTGCCTGTGGCTTGCGGCGGGTATATGTTCCTAGGTCCGTCTGTTACGTATTTGTTTTCCTTTAATTACTTACGAAGCATTTCTACCGTATTCAATAAATTAAATATACAAAGAATTTGTTTTGTTTTCCTCAACCCGTGATCTGGCAGTGAAATGCATTGTTTATTGTTATATTTATTCTCAGAAAGACATGATTAATAACAAAACAATTATTAATTATTGAAGTAAAAACTTTAGAAGGACAAACAAAACGTTTCACTGTTTATAAACATAAATCATCTGATATTTAAATTTTATATAATTCAATTAAAATAAATTAGAACTTTGTTATTTTGTGAATACTTAAATTTGAGTTTAAATTCAAAACATCTTCATTCATGATTTATTATTGTCATTACGATATTTCTTACGTCTTAATCTATTTTCAGATATGGTGAACCATATATTATTTGGGAGAAAATGACCTATATATTAACACGTTTGAAAACTTATATATCTACTTTCAATCTTCTTGTATATTCTATATATTGCATTATCCATAGAAAGATTTACAAACTTTATAAAGTCGAGTCTTGGGATAAAATTTGTAACTAAGCTTTGAAATTCTGTCAAAGTTGTAAACAAATAAGTTATTTAACTTGTTGACATATAAGTGACTAATAATGTCGAAAAAGTTTTTAAAATTAGAATCAAAATATTCTTTATTCAAATAAGCTGTTACAAAGACTTTCGAATAGTCATTCAACATAAAATGTCGGCATTGTTGTACCTACAGGAAGCTACCAGCTCTGAAGGCGGTTCTGCTGAGAAGAGCAGTGAAACTGAACAGTTGCTCTTTACAAATATAATTACAATGAATCCACGACAATAACTAGCTTTCTAATTGACCATCAACAACATTAATTGCCACACATTGTCGTCATGTGTTTTTAATTTTGAGCAGTGGCATCCTAGATATAGAGGACTGGAGATATGCGATCATATATCACAGACTCGATTCCTGAGATGCAATGTTATATAATTCACATTTTGTGCATTAATTATATGTGAATACCACTGCTCACTAACAAGTTTAAAAAGGATGGGCAGCAGCTTCCGCTGCGTACTATAACAGCACATTTAAATCACCAAGCCCAGGCGGTTCAAACGTTTTGATTATGCTATATAACCCTATAGATAACTCAAGGGAAGGCGTCTGCCCTGGAGTCTGCGTCTATGGGCTAAAACTATAACGATTTCTAGTCTAAGCCATATGTTTCTATAGATGTCGTAATGAGTCAGCACATATATAGAAATATATTGTATAGGTAATGAATATTGAAACTGCGCATTTTATAATTTGCTTATAGTTTAGAACTGATTATTCATAGTAATAAAAGGACCAATATTTAGCCACTTCCGCACATGCAGTGGTAGTCGTGCAACAAAGTGCACCGCCCGCCAGCCCGCTGATTGTTCATAGCTCCCACAAGACAATATCTGTCGAGTTATATATACTGTATTTATTAATATAATATATAACATATAGTTAATAAAATAAAGGAAAAAATAAAGGGATATAATGAAATCGTGTCTGAAAACATATGTTCATTATTATCAGCCAACTCCGTCTTGGTTGCCCGCATTCAACGTGTTCTCGTTAAACTATAATGCCGCTTCACTTTTTTGTTTTTTCATATAGGGAAGAGGGAGGGTATCTTCTGGAGGGATCCTGTCTTTTGAGGGAAGGATAGAGTTATATAGGATTCCTATCCTTTAAAATTCCCTCAGTGGTGGTCTTCGGTACCTTTGTAGTGGCCGCCTGATTTCTTACGTAACTACGCCGCGTTGTATTCGAGAATGTTCCGAACTCAAAGGCCAAGCTGGAATTATGGAATGATAGAAGGAAGAAAAAAAGATATTGTGAACTATGGAAGACGAGGACGAAAATAAAAAATTCATGTGAAAAAATTTTTAAGAAATGAAAAACCCTGTTCCTAACAAAATAGGGGTGGAAGGAGAGGTACCAATAGCGGAGGCCTCATAAAAAAAAGAACTCAAGGGCCGACTGTGGGACAATATTCCCCACCAACTGCCACTTTGGACGAAAAATTCTCCGACAACATCAGTGACCTAACTATAAATTGATTGCAAGAATTAATTCACCTTGTTTATTAAAGACCTCTGAATCATATTCACGATGGACTCATTTAGCTAATTGTTCTACGTAATTGATACGCGTTGTACGCATTGAGATTGTTCAATTCAATGGATGCAAATGACGTGCGTAGCTATCAAAAATTAAACATTACCATTTTAAGCAGTTCTAATAGGTTTATAGTACCTTATTTATATATGTAGATAACCAAAAGTACGAATGTCGGAAGAACAGCTGTGATAGATGTTAAAGTAACCAAGGAATGAAGGTATGTATGCTAGACATTATCTAAAATCATTTTATTTTCAATATGTAATAAATAATGTATTGATAAAGTAAGAAAAATGGTTTTCAAACTACTACATGTTAAAATGAATTATTGTTTACTATCAATGTCTGCAGGCTTTGTACTGATAGAAGTTTTAAGTCTGTTGTATTACAATTAATGTAATATATTACAAAGAGATCACTTTATACAAGATGATTGGAAAACGTGTAAAATCTTTTAAGCTTTTGAAACCTTACATATATATAAAGTGATTGTATATTTCTTCTGGTGTCTGTGCAATCTAGAAGGATGGTCGCTAAACCCTATCAACTTATAGTATTTCTTGCCGAATTTAAATAGTAAGAAGAGGACCAATATTTAGCCACTTCGGCATGCGGCAAACAATGCGAATTACACAACTGCCACCGTTAAATTACTCAACACGTGTTTCACGCATTTCGCGTTTGCTGCATACGCATTTATCAACGGGCTGACGAGCGGTGCACTTTGTTGCACGACTACCACTGCATGTGTGGAAGTGGCTAAATATTGGTCCTTTTCTTACTTAGTATGGGCTTCCGCAAGGTAACGCCTGTTCCATTAAACAATTTAAATAGCTTGACGGAGGTGATTTCCATCCATACCTAGTCATTTCTCAGACGATATCTATGTATTTATGACTATACATATGCGAATGTATGACTATTTCTACCTAATAAAACGTTTGGGTACTGAACATTAAACAAAATTTATTGGTACGTCCAAATTTTCAATCAATCCAATCATCATGTGTGTAATGATACGGGCGAATAACAGGGGAACAATTGTCATCTATATATATAGTTTAGAAAATAGTCATTTTAAATTATATTGATTACAGATTAATAAGGCTTGACTTTATTGATTTTTTGAACCGGACTGTTGCTGTTGCCTAAGTGGCATTTGTAGGTTCTGCAGGTTTAGGGTGGCAGGGCGTAGAGAGCGCCTTTTTTTTTGGATTCGGGGAAATCTTCCGGTGTTCAAGATGCCCCGCCTCTGGGGGGAGGACAGGGGTATGTGGGATTCCTACCCACTAAAACCCCCCTCCTGGTGGTGGCCCTCTTCGCTATACGGAGGACCGCGGTATCTCCCGGTCAGGGATCGCCACGCGGTCTTCCCTCGCGCCGTGCTATCTTTTTTTTTGGATAGCCCGTCCCGGGGTATGCGTGCGCAGACAGCGCCTATTCTAAGACCACTTTAATATTACTTATTTACCAGACTGGACGGTCACCAAACTTTTACATCGCGTCGGTAAACTCTCCATGGAGTGACTAGGGTCATGGCTCCCTACACTGGAACCTCTGCTTGGGATGTCACATCTATAATACCCGCTCACCAGTTCAACATAAAGGCGGCTGAGAAGGCTAAACATAAACTCGCTCAGTTGCTAATGGCTGGCTAATATCTACTACCGCTTCCGAGTGTTAACACTGAGAGAAATGGTGGAAGAAGCTTCAGCAACGCTTCTATCTAGTATGATAGGGGTTGGCTTCAACTGTAATAAACAATCCGACCATATTTTCAACAAGAACGGTTGGCTAAAGAGTAGCGAAATTCATCAAGCTATTAATTACTAGTAAACAAGCAATTTCTTACAAAGTATACGCTTTTACAAAAGGTTGCCCCACTTATTTCCGGTATCGCTAGCTTTTAAACAAATGATACAAAGTGCATGTAAATAAGTGAATCAATGTGTTAGAACTAATTATTCTTAGAGTTACTACCTTTTAGGAACATATTTTTAATTGACATCAATATTTAAAAAAAATTATAATATAAACTATCTATATTTTGATTCTCGCATTAATTTCAACCTATTGAAACAGATTCTATATATATTAACTAGATCAATTGAAAATAATTTTATTTTCATATACTTAATACATTAAAAAATATTTGCAAAACGTTAAAACTTTTGCAGCTACAACATTATATCATCGTTAGCGGCATATCGAAATCAGTCAATTCCACAGAAATAAAATTGTTACATTTATGTCGATATATATACGGGCGAAGCTCGAAAGAATATACTCATATCTACTTTGGACTTCGTGTTGTTACCACCTCAAGACATACCAGCCATTGAAAGAATTCCACACATTCTTTTAGTTCCGGAATAGAAATCACAGACCGTCAACGTGGAACATTCGCCTACAATATCGATAGACGAACTTATTAAGATTCTAGGAAGATACTGGATAGGGATCACTTCTTACTGTTCTTATTGGAATTCTTTGAGGGAGGATTATTTTTTTGGAACGAACTGAGACTGCTGCCTAAATGACATTTAAAAATTACGCGCGCTTTAGGTGGCAGGACATAGAGGGCGCTCTCGTGGAAATAGGCTTTCTCACAGTTGTCTCCTTCGCCTATGTGATGACATTTAAAATGTTCATTATGTGAAAACTGTTGAGACTTTTTAAAGAGTTCACATATATTAAATGACAATAGAGCTTGGAAATTAATTTCTCAATTTCTGTATTAAAATGGACATAATATCACTAAAATAATTAGGATATAACCTGATGACAGAGCCATCTATTTAAAGATAAATTAAATAGTTTTCAAGTCATTTTTCAAAATTAGAATTTAGTGAATATTCTAACGGTGTATAGATGGATCGATATCATTATTGAAGGCTGTTTATAACTGAACAAAGGCTTCCTTCATAAATTTTCAATAAGACCGGTTGCAAGCAGCCTGCATCTAGAATTTTCTAGACAACGTCCTATGCTACACTTGCTAGGACATTGTCTTCGCTCAAGGCCTCAGCGGCCGTTTGTTCTATGGGCTTTTTTTCCGAAAATTATCAATCCGCTGAACTATGTCGATAACATTCGTTCATCTACAGATAACATACAAACATACGTTACATTAAAAGTTTATAAATTGTGCTATAAGATATCCGTGTGAAATTGAATAGTTCATAAAACATTTACAAGCCGTAGCAAAACTGAATGGCGGCAAAGGTTAAGCGAAACGCGTGTTGACACTCCGTCACGATGATTTAACCCTAGTGTATATTTCAATGTTGCCATCGTTTCCTTTTTTTTTTTAAACATTTAACCCATTTTTTAACATTTTCCCCCCAAACTAAATTCGTTTGACAGATGCCAAGTACAATAGACGCGACCCTATGACGAGATTTTTAATGGATGTCTAACTTTTACACGAAATGGGGAATTTTTGGTGATCAAAAAAAAAAGTTTTTTTTAAACATAGATTAGTCTAAAGCCGACAGTTGACGCGGACATAATCTTTAATTAAGAGTATTTTTGTGCGCTCCACGACCTTACAGGGGTTGTTATTGTGTGATTTATTTATTGACAATTTTATGGAATTACGTTTTAGGAACATTTATATGAATATACGTAAAGATATTTGGTACTTGCACAGCGTCTTTATAATTAATTATTTTGATACTTTAGTGAACAATAATCAGAATATGGAAATTTTATCACATTACACTTTCCAATTTTTTTATTACGAATACTCTATCCGTATTCAATACTAGGATATTAATCAAATTACGGAAATTTTAGTATATGAAACTTTCTACTTTATACAACAGATGATCGCGTACAAGTCACCCCGATCAAGACGTTTTTTGCGGTCAATATCTAATGACAATTAATTTGATCAAAATTACTCACCTGCTTGCCTCGTGAGTGAGAACTACTGTTCCTAATCTTGATTTTTGGTGCTACAATTAACTGTTATGTTGTTTAATGCGCTACCAACCATAAATGACATTTCCCCTTTCTGAAAGTCCTTAAAACTTTAGGCCTTTTGTGTATAATTATCTTATTCTCTTTGTGGCATAATTAGGCCATAGTTCGCTCTCAAAATCTCTGATCTTTCTCTGTTTGTTAATCCTAATTTTGGGGTTTAGTTTATTTTCTCTCAATTATCCATGTAGATACTCAACTGAACAGGTTACATCACGGGAAGGCGAGGGTGGAGTTGGTTGCTAAAAACTGGAGCCTTTCCTTGAAGAAGCTACAACCTTCGTCACAAATAAGGATGGATTACATCATGATTATGACTGCAGCAACTGAATCGTCACCGCCCAAGACTGTGGAGGCCTACGTTAAATTTATAATCAAATAATACTGAAAAATTAATATTATGTAATTTATTTTATACAGTATTATAATAGGTCCCCAATATGATACTGGTTGGAACAAGGTTGTTTGTCCACTTTATGGGCTGACCAGTCTACGTTACGCTTGTCGGTTTGTGATCTCGACTTCAGAACCTGAAGGCCCCAGTGGTCATCAATCCTGTAATCTATATATAGCCTTTTTATTGCCATTTCAACTTGCCAATCCGCTGGGCTATTTCACCTACTTTAGTTATTACTATAATAATAAAAATATATTGTAAAATGTGCAATAAGTATTACAATACGGAATCAATCATCTCATACGTTTTTATCCTTGACATCTCTCCGTGAAACTTGCTAAGTTAAAAAAAATCGGTAGCTTTTTTTAGTAAAAAAGTTTAAAAAAAAAACTTTCGCAACGGCAAAAAATAATTATTTCCCAGAAAGCTTTTGTTGATTATTTTTAAACCCTTGCTTTCGCTAGGCACGTGACAGGCGCACGCCATAGCTTTATTTAAAAAAAAAAAAAAAACTAAATCCGTATCGCAGCCACTGACCTACATAAACTTTCACCCTCGATGTTGTTTTTCCAGAAATCTGTAAAAAAACAACCCCTTTATTGCATGTTTTTTATCTTCGCTACGAAAATGTAATTGAATTCAATCCTTTGGAAAAGGGTTCGGATAAATCGCAAATATCTGCAATTTTTTTTTCGTCACAACGCGCGCCATATTTACGTCATTGTTGCGCGCCAAAATTACGCGTTCTGTCAAAATTTCGCGCCATTTACGACGGACATCTGCCGGAGTGAAAAAAACTTTTTAAATACAATGCAAATAGGGGTGGCGCGTGCAGGACATTAATTTTTAAGGGAATTGACGTTATTCGATGAAAAAAAAAGTGAATTATACACATGTACGTGTGTATTGTTAAAATGATGAATATAAAACACGAAATTTTGTGAGCGTCGCGAAATTATTACTTTATGTCGTTTGGCTTGCGAATATATTTTTACTTTTTATGTTACGATTCACTTACCAGTTGAAGTTTTCTTTTACATCGGACTATTTAGGTCGGTAAGAATGCGGAATATTTAAAAATAATAAAATAGTTTATCGTTATTATGTACAATCTGAGTTTGGGTTCAATTAATTTATATACATAAAACTAGAACATACATAGCGTGTTTCCAATAGTCGCTTCCGTCTAAATACACCTACTTCAAGGCATACCTTTTACATATATATCTAATAATTGCCATGCTTGAAAGCGGAATGGTGATCACAGTGTGGTATTATGGTACTCAGAGGACGCTGCTGCCCATCCTCTGGAAGCTTATTTGTGAGCTGTGGCAATGGCAATTAATGCTCAAATTGTGAATTACATAAGATTGTAACTGGAAATCGAAACTGCGATCTACGATTGCAATTCTCAATCCTCTACCACTGGGCTACCACCATTGTTCACTGCTCATATTTGCAAAGAATTATACCTAGTCTAGTCATAAGTTCTGTTACAAAGAGAAATCCGATAATTTATAAAAAAAATGTTTTAAAGTTTATATGTCATAATGTAGAGTGAAAAAATATGTTAACGTACTAAACTAGTTACTTATTTAAATCTAGGCCTATATGTTAACATAAAGTAAAGGTATATAAACTATAGAATGCATGTGGTTTTGCGTTATATCGAAGTACATTTTACATATAAATTTACAAAATTGTTCAAGACATACCGACTAGAACACAGTACTAAGTTAAATTTATTTTTTGGTAGTATGTTAACTATTTTTGTCCAGTTTCACTGCTAACCGTATTTGCAGGTTCTACGGTTTCGAAGTGTTAGGGCGCAGAAGGCGTCTAGTCTAAGACCTTTTTTTAAAGCCGCGAGACACGAGGGCTCTTGGATGACCCTCAGCGAGGACTGCTACAGCAGATTGAGAGGCTGCCGATCTCTCAGATCTGTAGGTGAACGCTCCATATTCACTATATATATATATATATATATACATATATATATTCACACTAGTCTCAAGATTCCTCACAAATCGATCTTGGCTTAGGATATCACTCGTCGATAACACCAACTTAGCATTCCGACACAAGGGCGCCCAATAGGACCGAAACTAAACTTGGTCGGTTGCCTAGTTATTAGTATGTTTAACCTTTTATTTTATATTTATACTTAAGAATTATATATACTTCATTAGGAGAATATTTTTAAGGTACCAATTTGATAGTTTTTAATATTAATGTCAAGTTTAATATTATGAATTGTGTCACTACGTGTTCGAAATTATCATTACTTTTGAATTAATCATTCGACTTCAATTTTGAGTATGATGAACACTAGAGCATGGTTGCACAGACTTATTAAGACTAGGGGCCACTCGGGCAAATCATGAACTGATGGCGGGCCGGCCGCCAGAAGTATAGGTAATTAATTTTTTTTGGTTTTATTCTGGAATAGAATTCAATATTTTTCGAATGTACGAGAGTATTATTTTTGATGTCGGCGGGCCACCAGTATTCGACCGACAGGCCGCGGTCTGTGCATCCATGCACTAGAGATATTAAATTCTTTGTGCATCTGCTTCAAAATTGTATAATTACAATTTTGCTATCAACTAGCCTCTCATTCTAACTTTTTTAATTCAATAGGAAATCTAGACGTTCAAGATACTCTACTATTGGGGGAGGGGGGGGGGCAGGTTTATATGGAATTCTTTCTTTTACGCTACTGCGGGTAAAGGATCGCTTCTTTCATTTATTTGTTCATATTATTATCTTCTTCGGTTCATTAATAGCGACTACTTTATTAGGTTTAGAAAAAATGCCAAAGTCCAAGTGGATAAAGGTGGAATCAAATTATGCTTTTCTATAGAGGCATTCTTCAAGTCGAAACTACGATGGTTGCGAATGCGCTGTGTTATATGAAGAGCTCAAAACAAACTCAGACGGGTTTTATTTGTGGTCACATACAAAATACTTTTATTTAATGGAATCAGGCGTTACCTCGCGGAAGTCCATCCTAAGTAAGAAAAGGACCAATATTTAGCCACTTCCGCACATGCAGTGGTAGTCGTGCAACAAAGTGCACCGCCCGCCAGCCCGCTGTTAAATGCGTATGTGACAAACAATGCGAATCACAAAACCGCCACCGCCAAATTACTCAACACGTGTTTCACCCCTCCACGGGGCATCTTCAGGAGCTATGTTACACCGATTAGTGCCGAACACAGAGTCCCTGTGTTTGGCACTAATAGGTTTGTTTGTTGCACGACTACTACTGCATGTGCGGAAGTGGCTAAATATTAGTCTTTTTCTTACTTAACATATTATTAATAAATTTTTAGACAAGTTTTTGTTTAACAAAACTTTTTTCAAAGCAAGACATAGGCCTGCCTTAAAGATCGACAGAATGATCGGCCATGCGCTGTCTACATCCAGCGAGTTCCCGGAACTTTAATTATGTCGTCTGTTCATCTGAGGGCCTAACCACGCTGCATCTATCGGTTCATGGTCGCCACTCGAGAACCTTTTCGAGCCCCGCACACTGCCATTTCAGACGTGAAATTTTTAGACCTACATTGTAGACCTTGGTTCTTCTAATTTGTGATTCGATCTCACAGCAAAATTCCGGACATAACTCTTACCATAGATCCCTGAGTGACTTTGAGCGTTCTTGTAAGGCATACCGTAAGCGGCCACGTTTCGAATCCGTAACACACGTGAAGCATTCGCTGTGCTAGCACGACGTTTCGAGATCACAGCTCCATTGTCCGCCTCAGAATAACCAATACTATCTAAGTAGACTTGTGTATATATATATATATATATATATATATATATAATGCTTGTGTATTTCTTTCTCCTGCTAGAAGATTGGTCGCTCATCCCCACAATTTCTAGTATTTTTTGCTGAATTTAAACAACAGCTTGACGGAAGTGATTTCCATCCACACCTAGTCATTCCTCAGTCGATACCTATTTATATATAATATATATAACTAAAATATGTCTTAATATTGTATTTGAAACATGTGTCACATCACAATCTTTAGTTTTATTTAAATAAAGGTATTTTATGTCGATTAACTATTATTTTTTGTATTCAATAATTTCGATAACAATTTTTAATGATTTTAAATTGTTTTTATATGGATGAAATAGAGTGACTATTATTTTTAAAAGCCCGATGTCAGCATATTAACATCTCTGATATTATTTCTGTTATAGCACACTAAAAGAAACCATTAAATATAAGGTGCAATGAAAGATACGTAGATAACATAAATTGTATTCAGATATCAAACGTCGTAGTACATGTAGTCTATGAGCAGCGTCGCAGCCAGGAGTAAAGCCTTCTCTTCCACGGATAGATTTCTCTCGAACGCCACAGTGAACCTGCAAAGTTATTAAGAGAATTCTTAAACAACAACAACAAACATAAATAGATATGATCGAATGCTGTTTTTTGCTGACGGTATCCAACGAACTCCTGTGGGTCTGACTATTTTGTTAGTCCACCTATCGGGGACCTTAATGCTCTAACTCTACTGTGATATATGAAAAAAATAAAAAATTATAAAATGTAAAATAGAATATAAGATAAAGTAAAATAATGTGATAAACAAAACCTGTGATATTAAGAAATAAGGCGAAGGAAGTGAGGCGGTGAATGAACGGTAGTTATTTATTTATTTATTTAACATTCTTTATTGTACACAATAAGATACATTTAATAAGTTTTATAATAATATACAGAAGAGTACAATAGGCCGTTTTATCACACAAGACAATCTCTTACAGCCAACCATAGTATTGAATAGATAAAAGTACTTATAAAGGGTAGTTTACGTGTACAAAAAATACATATTCACGAACAAATGAACATAAATATACATAGACATACATACTTAAACATACATATATAACATATATACTTATAATAAAAAAGGTTTAATACATATTATAGATATAATAATAAATAAAAACATCTAACTGACTTCGATCAGTATCGGTTCGCAGGCACTTGCCTCAGAAAGAAGCAAGAAGAAAAAGAAATGAACTAAGAGATAGATAATTATAGGTCTAGTAAATGGTTCTTAACCTTTTTCTTGAAAATAGGTAGTGAGTTAGCACGTCTTATATTCAGCGGTAAATCATTCCACAATCGTACGGCCTGCGTGGTGAAAGATTTGGCCATAAACGAGGAAGAAAGCGCCGGTATTTAGTAAGTAAAAGAAAGATAGAAATTGTAGAAGGTAAGAAAAAGAAAGATAGATCGCATAAATAATGACTGTAGAGTATGGAAATAAAAAAAAACATCCCTTTCCAATAAATAACGTAGGGGAACGAGCGGCCCTCAATAGCAAGGTCCATAAAAATGTCCTAGTCCTTCTATTGAAATACAGACCTATCCGTAATAGGCGCGAGGAACAGCGCGTGCATGATGCCCTGCCAGCGCTTACAGCTGCTGCCCACCGGCGAGCCATCGCAACGTCTGATGGGGAACTCCACGTCCCGGAACAAACTTAGCGTCATCAGAGGTCCTGCGCAAGGATTAGTGTATAATAACGAATGATTTTGGCGAGATCAAACATCTGTAACGAATGTCAGAGATGTTCCGCGTGACATTCACAAACAGCATCAAATAAAATGAATAGCAGTAGTCTGTTATGATGCATGAAGAGAGCTAGCGACCAATAAATTTTTATTGCGACTTTACAGTTTGATAATTTAATAAAATAAAGAAAAACTCCTTTCTTTCGTTCTCTAAATCCGCATGATTATGACCCAGAGAAGAAAACATCTCGTGCTTTTTACTAAATGTAAATAGCTTTGAAAAAAAAAATGGTTCTTATGTGTACAAAGTACATGCATTTTGATTTAATATTTGCTTCGCGCGTCGTCACGACCTAGATATTAAGTTCATCGGCCTTTGACCGCACATGCATTATTTTTTATACAATATATTATATTAAAACAAAAGGAACTTTTTCTCTAATCTATTATTTTTTGTCAGGTTCTATGGTGAGCACGTCCGTGGATTAGATTAGAACAATCCCAAATCAGCACATGGCTGTTGTCTCGACTGATTTTACTGTGCCCTGTGCAGACTTGCACGTTATCTGTAATCTCCCTCAAAGATCGCCTTAAAATTCGAACCTGTGCTGCCGGCATCCAGAGACTTCCTGCGATGGCAAATTATGTCGTCAGTCTACCTAGAAGAGGATCACCCAGGCCGTGTCTACCGGCTTGTGGTCACCACTCGAGATCCTTTCGACCCCAACGCCCATCGGTTGCACGGGCGAAGCGCTGTTCTTCTGTGGATCTCCTCGTTAACACGCAGTATGGTTAAAAAAAAGACGTACAGTGGATAACAGGTCCACAGGTTTAGTATACTGACCGCGTATCCAAAAGAGCTCCCCACCAGAGTCGTCACGGATGAGGTAGACCGGGCGCATAGCGGCCCACTGCTGCTCTATGGTGCCGATAAGATGTCCAGGTGGAGACTGCACCTGTAGACTCTGCAGCTGGCACGGTAGAACGCGAGGCGTGCAGGCGTAAGGTCGTAACACACGCAGCACTTCCAGCCCCAGGCTGTTAGTGACGCGCAGCTGTAGCGGCCGTAGCCCGTAGCAGAAGTATCCTACCCACCAGCTGCAGTATAATTTAATACAATATACAACAAAAGAAACTTTATAATCTCAATTCCTCCCTTGTGTTTACTGTATACACGAATATGGAAGATTCATTAATTGAACAAGTATGATAATGCGTTTGAAATACGATCAGGTTGGATTAACTGGCCAGGGACGCCAGGGACGGCTCTGAAGTGCAAAAGAAGACTGGACTATGAGAAATGCCCCATCTCATTCGTCAAGAGACAGCTTAGGCTGGGAACGCTTAACGAATGTAATAGGTATAGGTATATGCGAGGTACGACGGCGTCATCAACGCGCGAGTTTTTTCCAGACGCCATTTCAGCCTACCGCGTGCTCCGCAGAGTCGATGTGAATGCGGTCTTGGTCCAGCTCTTCATGGAGAACGGGGGATTATCCGAATACCTTCACTTATATAAGCTGAAGGAGGATTCCTCGTGTTTCTGTGAATCGGGCGTAAACCACACTGTGCTCCACCTGGCAGCCGTCTGCCCCGCATTCGAAGGACTCTAAATGGACACCTAATGCCGGTTGGGCATAAAAATAAATGAGGGAAACATCGCCTACATGTTAGAAGATGCCAAAAGTAGAGAATTCCTTCTAGATTTTTGTAAAGTAATAGTTAAACATGTTTCAAAAATAAATAAGTAAAACATAGTAATAGAGTAAG
Organism: Battus philenor; assembly: GCF_028537555.1. Taxonomy (NCBI): domain Eukaryota; kingdom Metazoa; phylum Arthropoda; class Insecta; order Lepidoptera; family Papilionidae; genus Battus; species Battus philenor. The sequence continues at coordinate 10,259,254 of NW_027181689.1, read as the reverse complement.
CATAAAACTGTCAATAAAATTGTGAAATAATGTTAACAGAATTGTAAAATAAAGAAATAAGAAGGCGGTGTATAAACGATAATTAAAACGAAAGAGATAGAATGGAACGATATATTATATGAAGAATGACAGTAGAGAATGAAAATAAAAAAAGACAGTGAAAAAATTAATAAGACAAAAAACGACCCAGTCTTGCTCAAATGTAGTGGTACTAGAGGCCTCCAATAGCGGGGCCAATAGAAAAAAATACGGTAAGTTAGTTTTAATGATTTGTTTCTATTTGTTTAAAAGAGGGGGTTAAACAATAAATATATATAATTTTTTTCACTGTTTCCTATTTAAAATTATGATTAATTTATTATTAAATATATATAATAAAGGCAATATAAAAAGGTTTTAAGTTTGCTCCAGTTTTTATCTTTGAAAAGAGTTTCATTGAAACAACTTAGAATACAACGTAGTTTTGGAAAATCTTCGTAAATTCGAAAAAGAGTGTTATTTTGATATTTACGACTTCTGTTTAACTGAAATTTCATTAAGAGTTCCATAACCTTTATAAGAGAGACTTATCCTACTAGAGATGAACAACGTTACAAAAAAGCTGTTAAGTACATACCTATTCTCCTCTTCCACCGTATACACCAGGTTGCGGTCGGGTGTTCTCACGAAGAACCTGTTCTTCTTCCCTCTGAGGAACAGCACGCTTTTGATGCGCAGCCGCTTCGTGATTATAAGATGATCGACTGAAGATAGATCTTCCAGTAAGGACGGAGATTCACATCGCTGGTGAACGAAAACTTTGTTGATATTCTTGATATGAATTCTTACATATGTACTCTATCTTCTAAGAGATTTTTTAGTAACCGGTAAAGCATTCCACAGCCAAAAGGTGTGTGGCAATATCGGATGTAAAATGCGCCGGCTTTAATCTCAAATTGTCTCATGACTTCAACTACTTATCAGGTGTATCATGAAGAATTTCAAATCTAGAACATCACAGTAAAAATAACAACATAATTTATTTCGTAATAATATAATATGTACACAAGTCTATTGTTAGCAGAAGTATACGTTTTTGCTTGTCATAGAAGTATACAAAATACTACACTGACAAGCAGGGAGATTTTACTAGCCTTTTGAAAGCTAGTAGAGTTTTAGCCTTACAGGAAACTAGTTCCATAATGCAGCCTGGATTAAATGATGAATAAACTACGTGGATAGTGGACACCGGAAGAGAGTGAAAATTTCCGATGTTGTAACCCAAAAACATCTCTACCAAAGAGAGTTTTATTACCTGATTGGAAATGTTTCATGCTCTTATTTGGTATCGACGTGCCGAAAGAACTTAGCTGAATATAGCGTATCTAAATGCAACTACAAATATCATCATGTCCTGACATAGGTAACAAGATAATGGGTTAGTTCATCTAGTGGGTAGCCTATGCTCGTGATCGCCACTTCAGAAACTTTCTGTCCCAACTTCTATCAGTTGCACAATCAACGTGCTCCCGCTTACTCTCACTTCAGATGAGCAATTCTTAGAGCTACTTCAGTGGTATTAATTCTTCTACGGATCTCCTCATTTATTCATGTAAAAGTGTTTAATTTCATTTAAGTTGTTGAATACTTCTAATTTTAAACGAACGAGAGAACAGAGTAGGCGAAGGAAATGATTGTCAAGAATGAAAGACATTAAAAATGACGATAGATGAGTGTGGAAATTAATTAAAATTATTTGAAACATTTTTTGTATCCTTTTAAAATCCCTTTCCATTACTAGGAAGGGACATTTAAAAACTTTTACAGTGTAGGTAAGAAAAGGACCAATATTTAGCCACTTCCGCGCATGCAGTGGTAGTCGTGCAATGAAATGCACCGTCCACCGTTAACTCCTGGAGATGCCCCGTGGAGGGGTGAAACACATGTTGAGTAATTTGGTGGTGGCGGTTGTGTGATTCGCATTGTTTGCCGCATACGCATTTATCAGCGGGTTGGCGGGCGGTGCATTTCATTGCACGACTACCACTGCATGTGCGGAAGTGGCTAAATATTGGTCCTTTTCATACTTAGGATGGACTTCCTCGAGGTAACGCCTGATTCCATGAAATATTTTACAGTGTAAACCTATAATTATACTGTAAAAAAATAAAAAATACAATTAAATAATCGTAACTTTACTCGTCTAGAGCCGTTTATGTGCTTGTATATAATCATTGATGTAATAAATAGTGTAAATCATGGATGCACAGACCGCGGCCCGCCGGTCGAATACTGGTGGCCCGCCGACAGCAAAAATAATACTCTCGTACATAACAAAAATATTGAATTCTAATTATTATCAATTCTTTATTGTCTTTAATTATCTATACTTCTGGCGGCCGGCCCGCCATCAGTTCATAATTTGCCTGTGGCCCCTAGTCTTAATAAGTCTGTGCAACCATGCTATAAATGATCCAAAGTGTAGATTTGAACGAATGTCTAAGGACCTGGTGTACCTGGAGTGATGGAAGCGGTACGACGCTGCTGACGGGCTTCACCAGGTCCCCGTACAGCTGGACGGGGACCGAGGGTATGGGCGCCGCCTGCGTCATCTCGTCTTTCACCGACTCAAAGAAACATTCGTGGCCTGACAAACCGACGTGAAACGTCATTGTGAACTGTTTTTCTTTTCGCATTCTGTCATTTTGATAAGCATTTTATCTGTAATGTTAACACAGATTATTATAATGATATCTATATATATATTTTTTTAAATCACCTGTTAAAAATGGTACAACTACAGTAAATAAAAATTAATAATACTTGAGTGATCTTTAAGATAAATGTCTTCAAGCAAACAGATTTTAGATATATGCACATTTTTTTAAATCCACATATACGTGTTTAGTAGGCGGTGGTTAGTTACCAGCTAAACATACATTCCTTCCCGTTTCTTGGTTAGGATAGTGATTGCTGTAGGTAATCGAAGGTGTATTTACATATGTACAGAACATTTATAATTTATACGACCAAAACCATTTTTAACTATCGCATCAATGATGACATCACAATTCTGATCGGCGTTCGAATTTCGAACGCGATAAAATGATTTGACATAAAAGTATTGTGGGCGCAGTGGTCAGCCATACGGAGTATGAGCGCTACATAAATTTTAAACTATGCTTAATTGAAATTCTATATAAGTTATGAAGAACGCAGCTTAGGTCGTTCACCCACAAGGCAAATAGACGACAAAAGTGTTAAAGGCGACAGAAGAAACATGAACATGAATGAAATCTATTGGACGTCTATGTAAAGAAGTGAAGGACCTTCGGCCAATATGATCATGATGATGCTGAGATAAAATAAAAATAATACTTGAAATATAGAGAAAGAATACCTTATACCTTTCGTATTAAGTTAATTTTTAAGTTAAGTTTTGGTATAAAGTTTACTGAACCTATTATCATATTTGGTTTCAGTTTATTTACTAGGTTATACCCTGGGCTTGATATCATTAACTTTATATTAAGATGATCAGGAATCGTTACGAATTTAAAGCGAAGGTTCGAAAGCCGTTCGAAAACTTGATATGTATATAAATAGTATATGTAGATATTTAAATATATATTATGGTATATGTATATATTATAGCACACTTGTACCCATTGGTATAATTATATAAGGTTTTGTTATGTGATAATATTCTCTCTCGACTTGATTTTAATTGTTTATTTTATTATTTGTTTTTTGTGTAACGGTTAACTGGTAGAGAATGCCTTCGGCGTTAAGTTCGACGTTATACATAAAATGTATTAAAAAGAGTTTTAAATAAATAAATATATTTTTGTGAAAACGCACTTAAAATCATTAACAGTTAACACTTCTGAACGTCATGAGACGAGAGCCAGAAGTGTATAAGATAGAAACTTGAGACAGATTAAGCACCCTTATAATAGCATCCTTCAACTTAAAGCTAGAAGAGCTCCAAACGCATCCAGATCCGTTAAGAGGCCATAACAAAGTCAGACTCGGTGAGAGAAGATCCATATACAGGGTTTAAAAGTGTAAATTTACAGCTCATTTTTTGCCAAATAATATAAGGTACACCCTATCCAATATGAATGGTTTTAGGAATAATAACATATGATAGTAAAAATATTGTAAGAAAAATCGTTTATAAAACTGATTACTGCATTTAAATAAACGATTGTTAACTATCTGCAATGTTTTGACTACCTGTCGTCGCGAACTTTGTATGCAGTGTTCACTTTATATCGGTCAATTGGTAATAGGTGTGAAAAGGTTTAAAGGTTTTTTCTGAAAAATTAAACTTTTTATAAAACATATATAAAAATTAATTGTGTCTGTGTGTTTCTTCGAATGACTTTTTAGTCTAGAAGGTCTCTTGAAACTAATCGTTTTCATTATCAATCATTCATTAAGATTCAAAATATCTATATTGATGTAGACATTTATATGCGCTTTTAAATCGTCGATTATTTTAACATTACAAATACGCTAAGCTACCTCCGGCTAGGAACGGTGATGATGAGCAGGGGCGGCCAGAAATTTAACAGTTGCTCTTTTAAATGAAATTTAACAATTTTTAATATGACACACATTCCGATCAACTGAAAAGTCTTGAATTATTATTAATATGATTTATTTAATAATATACTCTTATTAGATTTAAAACTAAAAACAGAAGGTCTATTATATCTTGTGGAACTTTATTATATATACATGCATCCAGAGCTATGAGGTAATAAGAATTTCATCAATCAAACAATCATTGTTACAAAAAAAAATTCCAAAATAATTGCATTTTTCTCCAATTCGCGATACGGATTACGCATAGGTCATAAAATATTCTGCCGGGACCATGCAAATGGCCGACTGCTGTAATGAATGGACTCCCCATTTAAATTTGTGGAAAAAACGGAAACTGTATCGCTTTTATTAATCGCGTTGCAACAATGAGCTCTGGTTACAATGCATAGTAGGGTGACAACAGTCTGGGCATAAAGACGGACAGTATTTTGTTGTATACATATACCGAGAGACGAAATTATCCTAAAAGTTTAAAAATTTACATCTAATTTAATATATATCATAAGTGTATAACAAATCACCCTGTATTTACAAACCTTTTAGTTAAACAAAGGTGTCATAACATAAATAATGATAAAATTGAGTTAGATAAATTGATATTTTTTTAAATAAAAAAATCAATAAAATGAATAATCTTTTTAATTTTATACAGTGTGATTGGTTATAAATATGAGAGATTTATAGAGGTTAATGCTTTTATATTTGAAACGATTGATTTTTGTATGGGATGTAACATACATTAATTGACAGAAAACGTGCTATAAATTCACCCCATAAAACACTTTTCATTCACTTCATTCATTTCACTTTTAAAATATCTTTAATAGACAAAGTTGTTACAATTACGTTGTACTTTTATATTTCAATAATTATATGTAAACCTACACTTTACCCGTATATTACATATTCACTTTACCCTTGCCGAAGATAGATTTTGTAGAGAACAGTGTTATTTAAACCATATGTATAACTATATACAAGTTTCTCTTCAGATGTTAATAATAATTAATCATAATTTGTACATGCAGTATTTAATAACATTCTTTACATATTTTATATATATCTGTATGTTTACCCATCTGCTATATAATTTATCTATGGTCTGTCAAAAGTCCCGCCAAAACGCGATCGCTTGGTGACGCCATGTTTTAATGTGTCGCACGCGCCGCCCCGCGTCCGTTTTATGCAAAAACGCAAATTTCGAGAGAAATTTGAAACGCTCCATTGTTGGCACCGGCTTCGCGGAATAAAAATAATCAAAGTGCATTTTTAGGGGGTCCGAGCATAATGTTTTTCGCCGAGCGTGGGTCCGTTGGATCGTTGGACATATCGATTTATAATTTACACGGTCAAATCGTATCGAGTTTATTGAAACTATTTATAGTAAAAACCGTTAACATTTCAATTCATTTGAATATATTATAGTTGTAAGTTCATAAAAGTAAATAAAATTTCTACAACGAATTATGGTAATCCACTTATAATAATGCATTGACATAAATAATGAAGTAATAAAATTACAAAATGAAATTTGAGCATAAATTTCTGAACAGATGCTTGATTTATACACCACCTGAGATACGTATGTGAGCAGAGAGATAAGAGAGACGCCTTTGTAATATTCTGTGTATGCTTTCACAAAGTAATAGGTTTTGACAAAACGTACACGACATTTGACAACAGATATCTTGACGTTTAGCTATCTCCACCGTCTTGCCAGTCTACGCGGTTAGCAATAAATTGAAACCGTATATCATATAAAAAGGCACTTCAAATGTCGTAGCAAAATATGGACAGATAAAAAACTATTGGCACACTATTTTCGGCTTTTCGACACACACATTTACACACATATATATATCTAATATATAAAATTCTCGTGTCACGGTGTTCGAACTTGAACTCCTCCAAAACGGCTTGACCGATTTTCACCAAATTTTACATGCGTATTCAGTATGTCTGAGAATCGGCTACTATCTATTTTCCATACCCCTAAGTGATAAGGGTGGTCCACCCCTAAATTTTATTTTTAATTTTTAGACAATTTTTTTGGTTTTTATTTTATTATGATACAGCATACAAAAATACATACAAACCTAAATTTTCACCCCTCTACGATCAACCCTTATCTTACATTTGTTAATTAAAAACTTTAATTTTTTTTGCGAAACAACGTTTGCGGGATCAGCTAGTATATATATATGTTTATGATAAACATAAAAAATAAGTCAGGCAAGGGTCACCGAAGTAGACTTTAGAATTGCTAGCTACAAATGGCAGTAGGAGGGTCACATCGCTTGTACAACCGGTGGCTACGGCCATAATGTTTTGTTTTAAATAACGAAGATTTGCATTCGGGCGCTTCAGTAATGCTGTCGTCGTCTTTGCATTTAGGTTAATTTTTAACATCACGGTTTGTGTAACCACTTCCTCATCCCTACTCCATATTGCCATCTTTATATTTTGCGCCAGTGTCTGTTTCGAATGCGTATTCGTCACATCGATGAATCTTGCGATCGCATCTTGAGTCTCATCATCTCATCATCATGAGTATTCAATGGAATCAGGCGTTATTTTGCGGAAGTCCATTCTAAGTAAGAAGAGGACCAATATATAGCTACTTCCGCTTTGTAGCAGTAGTCGTATAATAAAGTGCACCGCTCGCCAGCCCGCTGATAAATGCGTATGCGGCAAACAATGCGAATTACACAACTACCACCGCTAAATCACTCAACACGTGTTTCACTCCTCCACGGGGCATCTTCAGGAGTAATGTTACACCGATTAGTGCCAAACACTCACTCAGCTTACTCTGTGTGTCTGTTGTTCGATGGACAACGATGACTGCCTCGCTTTTTAGCCCCTGAACCTGAGTAAGCATCTTAGAACCTACCTCTTAACCGGCCTGGGCGTGTGCATGTGAATATAAGCCCTTTCCTACTAAGTAATCTTTTGACAGACCATATGTCCTCTAATGTACTTCTTGCGTTACTAGATACGTCACTTTACATATATAAGTTTGTTTACTATGTTTTACTAATAATTTTACAAGTATGCCATTTGTTTTTTCCAAGTAGTGTATCAAATAAAAAAAATTACTATAAACGGACTACACTTCGTAGTGTTTTTTTATATATAACTGTTTGATTCTGTTATAATGGAAATGTAAAAATATATAATTGTGGACCCATATACAAGTGGATGCGATATGCTCACAATGTTGGTACTATACATGCAATTGAAATCCACGCTATAGTTTATTCCACAATGTTTATTATTTCCTTGTATACTATACATACTGTTGGGTTCTGACTCGAAATGAAACACCATTGGACAAGGAATCCCTTATTCACAAATCAGATGGTCACCCTACTTTAATACAAAGTATACTTTCGCGCAGTCAAAACTACGCTTCCAAATCGCTCAAGAAACCACTGTCCAAATAACTTGCCAAATAGTCACTTTGTATCACTGATCGTTGATTTTAATCTTATAACTCGTAAAACAACACTTACCTGTCGACACGGGAAGTACACTTATTTATACTACGGATAAGGTTCTAGTTAATTCGAGATAGTACTCGGTAAGAATTTCCGAGAACTGTACACAAAAATTTGTAAATAACTTCAAGCGTGTTCCCAGGTTTATTACTTACTTCATAGCTAAATACTGTCGCCTATATGTGACGAAACAAAATTTTATATGAACCCGTAATTTTTTTTTTTAAAGAAGAACCCTTGACAAATTAGGCAGTTTTCAAATTTCCCTACCACTTCATTATCATTTTCAAACCGTATTTCACAATGTTTTCTAATCAATGTAATCTGTGAGTGAAAATTCGCATGGTGCTATATAGGGATACTATTTAGGGGTGCTATGTAACGACCATGACCCAATAATTCTACATCTGCCTTAGTTAAATACTCGATTATTAGTTTATCCAATTGAAATAAACCTTTTCAAAGGTCAAAAAAAGGTTTTCAAAGTTAAAAGTCCATGTAAAGCTAGGTCGGTACATTCCGTTATATCTTTACATGAGAAAATAAATCCCGGAAGACCTAATAGAGTCGGTAGAGATCAATTTATATTACATATCTGCGAGATATGATTACCAGAAAAAAATTCACCAACTAGAAATTTTCTCATGTTGGTAGCACTATGGCACGTGCTGCCCCAGTGCTACCAACATACCAATCATGAGGTCCTCGTATCTCGGTCTGTACAAGCTGATCTAAATTTGCGTCATGTTCAATACAAACAAGACTGATTAAACAGAATTTAAACATACCGATCGCACAAACTTAAACTTAGAGCTCGCTGAGGAACATAACAGCAATAGACGACGAGTCTATTGCTGATATACAGCGCAAATGTCAGAACCATTTTTAATATACTTTTTGGCGTATCGTCATGAAATTTCTCAAATATAATTCAATACAGTGAAGCAAAGCGGCTTGCGCCATGAACCTTTACCTAAAAAGAGGTAAAGAGACTTCTGCCTCCCCCTTTCTCTGAATTGGCTGAACTCGTAAATGCCACATTGGCAGTAGTTTATTCCAGTTTAAGAAAATTATAATATAGGCTTTTCATCTGCAACAGGCTTACTTTACTTTTTTATTATAAGGATCTATGTTCCACAGACATTAGCGTTCGTACCTTTGTTTTATATTTACGTTCATTATTTATGATTTTTTGCACACGTTTTTGCTTGATAATATAAAAAAAAATATCTTAATTTAAACGGTTTTATTTAGTTCGACCCGTACGGAATTTATTTGTTTATTTATTTGGGTCAAAATTAGAAATTGAAATTTAAACATCTTCCCGTTGTCAGATTGATCTGAAATTTGGTACACACATTTAATTTAGATGACAATACAATATAATAAAATCAATAACATTATAAATATAAGATGGCCGCCGATACAAAATGGCTGATTACATATTTTTCCTTAACCCCCTCAATATGGGTATCAAATGAAAGGGCTACACTAGTAAAACACGATGATTATGTCAAAATTTAAAATTCAAGATGGACGCCGTTCCAATATGGCGGACTAGGTACATATTTTTCCACAACCACCACAATATGGGTATCAAAAAACCGTTTAACTTAAAAGTTTTTTAAATGTATTTATTTATTTTAACGTCGCCCTATGTCCAGTCTTTAAGTATACTAGTTAGATGCGGCGACTTTCAGTTTTCTTCAGTATTTTAATTCAATTAGGATACATACTTACTCGTAAACATATTTGTTAGAGATTGCTCTGCTCTCTTCCCAGCGCCCAAAGACATGAAAATATTTAATTTATATCTCAAGTTGTCAAAATAAATAAAAGACTCATTGAAACATTGCGATCGAATAGGTATTTATTGTTCAAATAAAACACCAGTTATATTCAAGTAAATTTCTTTACTCTCTTTTGTACTTCAATATTTTTCTTTTTTTAAAAGTAATCTCATACAATATTAAATAACATTCATACAGAGTGACACAAATTTGTGCTAATCGTTTGCGTTCACAAACATGTATAAATCGGACTAAATACGATGTTATTTTGTAACGAATCTAATGTGCCCATTGCTGGGAAACAATCCTCTACGAGTTTAGAATACAAGGTCTATTGCAGATTTATGACGTCACAAATGTATCGAGCATTTAGTTCATTATTTGTTATTTTGCTAACGCAAGGAACCTTTCTGTCTCGCAGGCCGTCAGCCCCGATACGCATCGCAAAAGACCAGGCAAAGTCCATCTATAGAGCGTTGAGAAGTAAATTCATTCATTGCATTATTTAAAAATGTTATACTTAGAACTATTTTTATAATTTAAGGCACCATAAATCCGCATAGTCCATCCGGAACAACACTGCACGATATACATTACTACACTGTCATACATATACATTAAACTTCAATACAATTTCAACTACATAATAATCGATGTATATGTTAACAAAAAAAAAAAAGAATTCGCCTACGAATATAAACAATTTCATATGATAATTCGCTAATAATACAATTTTATTTATATACATATATGAAACAAATCTATAGGTTTTCATGTTAAAATGTTGAACGCACATCTCGCATTTAAATCATTATATTCACAACGAAATAACATAAAATTTAATTTAAAACCTGTAACGAAAATATATGAAAATTAAAATTTAATCAAAATTTAATTAAACGCGAGATATAGAGCGTTTTTGATTAAAAATATAACGCGGTATACGAAACACAGTTACACGACAAAATTCGAGCGATCCAACTACACAGAATTCACAGCTCACGTCACACAATTATAACAATAACAGAAAATTAAATATGCGAAACAAAATAACATCCTGTATATCAGAGCCGTATGTTAATACAGATAATAAAACATTGATTTTGTTCTAACAATCTCCACAGATAATGAAGCATATTGAATTCATCTTTTTATTATCTGCAGAAACCCTCTTTTTTCTTATAATTCGTTTTTAATTATTGTTTTATTAATACGTACAAACTTTTTAATTATTACAGGTAGTTTATAATGTCTTTAAGGCACATTTTTAAATAATTTTTATCTATATTGTGTATATATATATATATGTAAAGCGCACAGAGAAACTTGTTAAGACTCTAGATGTTGTTTTGCTTCTATCGGTCCTATACAATGCCCAGTAGTGGGCATCCTAAGGCATCTTTATTTATTATGCCAAAGAATTAACGACTCTAATACATGGATGAAATTTCCTCTCAGCTGCCTACAATAATAATCCATTAACATTTTCTAACAACAGATAATAAATAAAAAAACGTAACCTATACAACAATTACGTATTGATGATTTTTAAAAGGCTTTATATCTGTACGGACAGTTATTTTTTTTGGCAGCGATTCTAAATTCAAAGAAAAATCAAACTTAACGAACGACTGTTGCATACGTGACGTCATCAACCAGTGTTCTAACAACAACTTAGTTTATTTACACTTAATAGATATATATATTATTATTAACTTTAAAGCGAAATTCGCAACGAGAAAGGCACTTTTAACTATTTTGTATTTAAAATAGAATACAATTCGTTATAATTGATAAATATCATCTAAAAATATATCGTATCACATTTGTATATAACATTAATATCGTGGTCCTTCACTAATAAAATACCCAGTTTTCATATATATATAAATATTAATATAAATACACATATATAAAACGATCGCCATCACGAAGAAACACCTTGTCGATCCTTTCTTTTTCTAGTTCTTATGTCTATTATTATTAGTGACCGTAACTGTTGTACCGCGCCATAGGGAAGCGTGGCGGGGGCCGAGGGAATGACAATCGGGGCGACCTGCCTCTATCGGCGGGCCTACCTAAGAAGCGATAGCACTATAGTTTTTTAACACCCCCTTATAACTTTAAGCTCTATCTGTTGTCTATATCAACTTTGAAATATAGTGTTTTAATACATGAGTCAGTAGTTTCTGAATAGTATAGTTTGATGTGGACACGGCTTTCTAATTTTATTAGTGGGCGTGGCAAAGCTGATTGACAACGATAAATAACCATAAAGTGGAAGAGTTTTATTATTATTAAAAGATTTTTAAAAAATACAATTTTTGCCGCGTATGGAATGAAACGACAAGCTGTGGTCTATTTGTAGGGTAAAGCGGTTTCCATATTTTTTTTTTAAATTACTAATGCGGTCTGTACAGAGGAAAAAAGGTATTTTAATACTAGTTTTTTGCTTAATGGATATAAAGAAACAAAGTATTAATTATTGAAAAGACAAAGAACTAGATTAAGTTAATATGAAGAAAGTTAAAGGCGTCTCCGTAGATGGCAAGATCTTAATAACATACAAAATCGAGCACCATGTATCATATACATGTCCCAGAAAATATCCATCGAGTTAACACAATACAATAGACACATAGATATAGAGCGTTTTATGTTCATAGTAAGTTTAATATAAATATAGCTAAAACATTTTCAGCGATAGCATTAAAGCTAGTAGCTTATAGCGGGTTTATAAAACGCTAAATCTACATGTCTATGGTCGATGGACAGGGAAGTAAATTTCAAAATACATCCACACGCCATAGACAAGCTAAGACAGGGGCATCAGATGCCTGAGTTGGTAACGTTCTTAATTAATTATATGGCTCACCGTTCGCGGAGGAACTCTTGTTTTATGGCCCCAAATTTATCCAAAATGGACAATTTAGAGTGAAATATAAAAATTCGCACTGTCATATGTACTTTCTATTTATCTAAATTCACCTTTATCTTCAATACATAAGGTTTATATTCTCTTGAAGATTTACTGCAACATTTGTGACATTGTTGTTTCTAATGATATGCAATTGTAAGGTTTTATTATAACCTATTGTTACTTTTAGAACCAAATAACTGCCCAATCTACTGCCTAATATCAATATGAATGATAAGAATGAATTTAAATGATTTTCCGTTTCGTTCTAGTGTACTTGGTTTTCTAGTTATCGAAAAGAGACAATTATATAAACAAACTTTCGCTTTCATAGCATATGAATTATAAAGATACGTTCACATTGACAATATCCAATTTTCATACATTTACAATTACATATAAAAATAATTATAAAGACATAGCTCTGATGATAAATTTCACATTAGTGTAAACTCGGCTTTACATTTGTGCATGTTGTACTTAATAATATGCAATATGCATTTAAATGATTTTTAAAATATAGCTTTTTGACAACCGTTGGATAACAGAATATGGCAGCTTTTAAAGCTCTTGTCTTAATACTACGTTAATGTTAAAACTTGTAGTACACTTGTAAATCTTACTCCAGCTGAGAAAGTGACTTATTGTATTGTAAATATATTTGTATGTGATAACGTACCCTATATAAATATATTTCGAATATCTTTCAATGTTTGTTTGTTTATTGGTATGTGTACAATTTGTACAAAGACGAACTCGATATCAATATTTTTAATTATCTGTCTCTAAATATGGTTGTTTAATCCAGTCCTGCTTTATTGTATGGAAGTACATACAATTGTATGAATTTGTCTGACATCTTTGATGTTAATATCATTAACGTGTTTATCTCAAGCGAATATATCATACTGCCAGTGTACGTATTTAAATTCAATTCAAAATTTAAAAATTACACTGTGTATATATTTATATAAATTTATATGAATGTATGTATATCCGATGTAGACGTGGTTTATATGTCGGTGTATGGTTGTCAGGGCCATTAGTTCCGAATGCTTTACCGCTTGGAGGCCTACATATAGGAGGTTACGCGCCGAGGTCCATATCGAAGCACGAAGGCCGCGGATGAGACCGCGGAGAATGAGGCGCGTGGTGATGGTGCGAATGGTGGGAGCCCATCAGCAGTCCAGGCAGGCAACTGTCTCCTAGAGACAGCGAGGTACCTAGACCCAGACCCTCGCTTAGCAGGGTTGAGCCTAAAACGAAAGTAATTGTTAAGTCTCAACTTATACATTGGGTGTATATATTAAGTCTAGATCTTGCGAAAGTTTACCTATGGTCTTAACGACAGATAAGCATCATCATTTATGAAAGAAAACATTAAATAAATAAATTGTTACTTGTGCATATAAAAAATAGATGTATGTAAACGCATCCTTACATTTTAATACAATTTTGAAACAGCGGTTAAAGTTTTTCTCTAGCATTAAGAAAAGAAATTCACTTATTGAAAGCTTATATAAGTTTTTACCTTTAGTCACATATTTTTATTTGTCTTTCGTCAATATGTTGCTTAATCAATTATAAATATGCGAAAATAATAAAAATTAATACTAAAAGACGGTGGCATCTAAACGCATCATTATATTATTTTTATAGAATCATTCACGCCCACTAGAATCATCTGTCTCTTTCACTTATGTACATACATAATAATATATTAATATGTTATAAAAGTTAAAAAGTAACATAAACGTCTTACCGTATCATATAATATAATAATGGATATTTGTCCATTAAACTGTTTTTATTGTGAAATTTGGGAAACGATTAGTGTAGTATGTATATATTTTCAAGTATACATAGTGAATTTTAGGTTTTTTAGGTTAGTTCTCACCTTGGTGGTGGGTAAAGGACTGGGTGTCATCATGCAGCAGGGCGGACTCTGGACCTAGTCCCAGCGACGTGGGAGACGAACACAGCATGGGATCACCTGCACATTTTTATTAATATACGCTAGTGTAATACGAGAGGTTCCGGTTTAACAAGGTTAAATTATTTCAACCTGAAAGAGAAATTGTTTAACAATCATTTATATTAATAATATAATTATCGCACACAATAATTACAGTAATTTAACTTATTAACGCATAAAAAATTAAAAAGTATATTAATAATAAATAGACAAACACATAAAAACATATTTAATTGTTTGGAACGATATATCTGTATGTGTGCGTATGGTCGTATATAGACAATACGAGAAAAATTCAATTATTTATGATTTTTTTCTTTTGTAACAATGCATTTCACAATTATTATTTATTCATGGATCTGTGTAGGCATATATAATAAAGTTCCACAACATGTTTTAAACCTACTTTTTCTTAGTTTTAACTGGAACTTGGTTTCTTGAGTCATTTACATCATTCATATTATAATGTACATGTGAGGAATTATTAAATTTGATTTGAAAGAGCAACTGTTGAGTTTCTAGCCGGCTCTTTTTAACAGATCAGCGTTCCGAGTCTATAGTAGAGCTTACTTATAATGTTAAAATAATTGTAGACTCGAAAGCGCATAACGAACGTACCCTGTGTGACTGGGTTGTGAGAATCGTCATCCATGAGGTCCTCAATCTGCGCCAGGTTGAGCACAGCATCGCTGTCATCACCCCCCAGCAGTCCAGGTGATGGAGACAGTCGCATCTGTTGATCGAACAAACTTGTTTGGTATAAACAGATTTTTATACCAGAATCAAAACCAATATGGTCATTGCCGGAAATAATTTTGTATGTTCAGATGTATATTTACATAAAAGCTAAGAAAGTATAGAGACGGTTTATATTTAGGTAGAAATTACAAATTAATTGAAAAATTTTAAAGTCCGAACTTAGGGTAGAAATAACGATGTTAACCATGGCATCGAAAGAAGCTGAACACAGGCTACACCCAGAAAGTCTTATAGGAAATTTTAGTAGGAGGCCTATGTCCAGAAATGGACGTTACATGGCTGAAATGATGATAGACATCCGTCTCGCTCTTCTATCTGCGTTCCGGATTATTTTTATCATAAAATATTTCTTTCCATATTAACTCTACGAGTTTTTTTATTGATATCAAAAATTGATTATTTTGGAAATCTATGATAGAGACCTTTGAACATCCTCTCACTATTTAGAAAAGTCTGTTCGTAGATACTCCAATAGTTAATCCAACACATTTTTTTTAACTTTCAGAGTTTTGCTTCTAAAATATATTGGTAACCTTTTTTTAAAGTCATTATGACTTGCAAAAAGTCAAAGAAAAAGGCAAGCACCTCGGAACGTGATGCGCAGCGTGGGATTTCTACCTACAAGGTAAAACGACAAACTTGTTAAGGAAGACGCAGGATGTGAATGGCTACCAACAGGTCTTATTAAAAATCTATGGGGGAGTTATATTCAGCAGTGTACCTGCGACTAAAATTATGAAGGCCTCATAATAAGCTCACTATAGTTAATGTCTTATAGGCATTCTCTACCTGCAAGAGAATAGAGATAGAGAAAAAAATTGAAAAAAATCAATATCCAGAAAAAATGGCGAAGGTTGTTAGGCGATGTAAGAGAGGTAACAGGATATGGAAAGGATTGAAAGATAATGTAAAAAAAGAAAAACTAGTGAGAGATAGAGACGGAAAAAATGAAGAGAGATAAAATAAAAATTATAATGTGAATAAATTATTAAGAAAATGTTTTCCCTGTCTACCTGCGATAGGGGGAGTATAAAAACTGAAAAAAACGGAACTATAAAAAATCTAAATATAGAGTCAATCTATTGGGACAGGTTTGTTTGTATAAAGTTTTCAAGGGTCCACACCAGCAAATAATAAGAAAAAAAATCAATATTGGTGTAACAGTGTTGATTTCCCTTTGCTTCAACCTTGGGAATTGAGAAAACATCTGAAATATGTTCTTATGCTATAAATGAACATATTAAATAAGAAAATTAAAAATTAAGTAAGTATAAATAATAAAAAAAATTTACGTACAAATGCTGTTACCTTGATGTCCTTGTGATCGAACATATCGGGCGGGGGATCCAGGCACAGGCCCGGCGTAAGGCAGCCTAGCGCCAGGCCTTCCGATAACCCCTCAGGTAGACCCTCGGATAGGCCCTCCGAGAGTCCTTCCGATAATCCTTCTCGCCCTAATGGTGAGCAGGATCCTAGTTTTAGGCCATCTGGAATATTTTTAATAATTATTATTACAAGACATATAATTTATTTTATTTTTACGGTTTCTTGTTTGACCAACAATTCTCCTGACGGATAGCGACAATTAGATGAAGGCGTGAAGAGACCTGGGTTAGTATTCTGGGGTAATGACGTTGCCATCAGATTGTTATATTTTTGTTTGTTTGTTTTGTTTGTTTGTTTGTTTGTTTTGTTTGTTTGTGTTGTTTTAGTTTGACTTTGAAAGTTTGTGTCAAAACTCTTGGTACGCCTACAAGGACTTTATGCACTTTATTGCACGACTACTGCTGCATTGGCGGAAGTAGCTGTATATTGGTCCTTTTCTTACTATAAATGTCTTTATCATACAGTATTTATTTCCTCTTTTACTACCCTATCGAGGTTGGGCAGGTACATATTTTTAGTGTAACAACTTTTTCACGAGACTTTTTATTTCAATCAACATCTCAATGTCTTTCATTCGTACTTCTATTATCCTCTCGTATTCTTGAAAGTCTTTCCAATCCTTGTTTTCCTTCCATACATCACCTCGTTTTCATCTACATTCCTCCAGAATATTAAGTGTTACAATTTTAGTTTATTCTTTATGACCTAAAAAATGTCAAGATGTGTCAAGATGGAATGGTAATGAGATAGTCACCGAGGGCATCTAGAGGCGGCAGGCAGTCGGCTGGGGGCATGTCTCGCAGTAAGTCCGGCGCCTCGCTGACGTCCATAGCAGACGCAGGCTCCCGCTTTGGAAGCACCACCTCCTGGAAATATACACACGTACATCACTCATGGTACAAGGCCGCTGGTGACATTTAAAAGCAATAACAAAAATATTCTATTCAAAAAATAAGTCATTCTATCTAAGAATACTAGATGCTCATTTTGGAAGCTAATTATTGTAGTGGACTCATTGTATAACTATATTTGTAAAGAGCAACTGTTGAATTACTCGTCAGCTTTTCTCAACAAGAACTGCCCTACGAGTCTGTAGCTTTCTATAGAACTGACTATATTGATATTTTATATTAATTGAGGATTCAAAAGTGCTTGTAATAACAGCCTATTCGAATAAAGAATATTTTAATTTGATTTATACACTAATAATGATTGAAGAAGAAATTGTGAATTCAAATCGGCGTTCGAATTTCAATTCAGGCAAATATGATTTGATATAAAAAAAAGTATTGTAATCCTAATGGCCAGTAATAAAAAGCACATCTTTTTATTTTATTTTTTTATAGTTTTTTTTAAGATAATTTAATAGTGTCTTGTTTTTTGGTGTTTTTTTTTTCACAATGCAATGTCCTGCTTCAAATATTATAGTAACATAAATTGATTTAAGTATGTACATGAATGCGTTTATGATTGTCACTTACATTGGAACTATAATATGTACATTTGAAATAAGGCATTTTTTTATCACCATATCGTATCATAAAATGTCCACTTCTGTACATACCATAGATTCCCAATAAGACCGGTTGGTAGTGTCTACATCAAGCGTCCTCTGATGAGCTTGAGAGGTCATTTTTGTCTACCTCATAGGTAGACGTCTTGCGTTACACTTGTCGACAAGGCATTTAATGTATATTTTAATATTTTATATTCATTATAATTATCCGACAGATAATAAATACAAATTAGTTTCCTAAATTTTTTTCTAACAATACCGTGAAGTAAAATTTTTCCAAATTTCTGATATCCTATTACTTAATCTTCTTTTTACGTCGACCACGAGACTGTAGTCATATGAGCTGGTCTGAACACATTCCAACCAAGCACGATACAGTACTCGAAGAAATATACATCATCGAAGATCAGTATAGATGGCGTAACTAGCGCAACTAAAATTCCAAAAAGGGTCACGTTCCTCTGTAGTACGAGATGCGAATCGATTTTATTTTATATATTATCCGATGTAATCTTGCCAAATAGCATAACAGCTATCTTAAAAATTTAAATAAATAAATATTTATTTTAATAATGGCAACACTAACCGGCGTCGTAGGAGCGCTGGTAACATTGGCACTGGGTACTGGTGCCGATTCGGGGGGCGGAGGCACCGGCGCCGCGTTGGAGGCTTCGAAGGGCTCCTCGCCGTCAGCGCCGCTCCAGCCTTCCCCACCCAAAGGCAGCCCGTGCACACGCGCCAACCTTTCTAATTCCTGTTAGATATTATTGAAACATAAATCTTTATAAAAGGTGTTTAATTATAAATAAATAGGCTTTATTGATATGAATGTACAGTACACTTTATTCAAAAATAAATAGTTTCATAAATAATAAATAACATTCAAAATTCGAATTACTACTATATTAAAATTAATTATTGTTTATAATCTGTGTTTAAGACTATACTGGCTGAAGTTACAAGCCAGTCGCATTACAATATAAAAAATAAATTTATATAACATGTTTTAGAGCATGGTTGCACAGATTTATTAAGACTAGGGGCCACTCGGGCAAATCATGAACCGATGGCGGGCCGGCCGCCAGAAGTATAGGTAATTAAATTCTTTTGGTTTTATTCTGGAATAGAATACAATATTTCTCGAATGTACGAGAGTATTATTTTTGCTATCGGTGGGCCACCAATATTCGACCGGCGGGCCGCGGTCTTTGCATCCATGATTTAGAGCAATCACTTTATACAGGATGATTAAAAATAAGTAAGAGTTTTTGTTTATTTTGCTGATAAATAATTACATTTATCCATTTAAAGCTTATACACCTATTTAAACACCTTGTATAATACTAGAAACGACTAGAGAGGCAGATAATAAAATTTTATATTGCAATATCCAGTTACCACATTGAGAAACGAACACAACATCCTGCTCTGGTTACCTAAATGAAGAAAATTGCTATTTTTATATAAATGATATGTATTTTGTAACTGTTTATCTTGATATATAGATAACTAATAAGTAAAAATCTTTACGACAGTGTGACCATGAAAAATAATTTATATTTTGCAATCAATGTACATGCACTGAAATACCGGGTAAAAAAAACTTGTATAAACTACTTTCAGTAGGCAGATATCGAAAACATTTGTTGTATTTTACTAATTTTTTTTAATTTTTTTTTGTTTAAAGTCAAATCAGTCACCATCATCATGTCAGCCTTCCTAAAGGTTGCCAGGTTGTCTGGTCTTGCGCTACTCGCATCCAGTGACTTCCCACGACTTTGACTATCCAGTCCACCCATTGGGAATCCCGCACATGCCGTGTCTACTGGCACGTGGTAGTCGCTCGAGAACCAATCCCAACGTCCATTGATTGCACGAGCGATTTGCCCCGCCCACTGTAATTTCTGACGAGCAATTCTTAGAGCTACGTTAGTGACCGTAGCTCTTCTGTGTATCTCCAGAGGACAAAATGTAATTCATAATTACCTGTATCCTAAGCATCAATTTCCTATTGTGCAACTCAATCTGCTTCCTTCTCTGTTCGCTCTGTTTGAGCCTGTTGACCTCGTCGCGCAGGCATTTGATATAGTCCACGCTGCTCTTCAAGATCGTCCCTTTGTTCGGCCTCACGTCTCTTATCACTTCGTAGAACGGATCGTTGGTCTTCGGCAGTAGAGTCCCCAATTCCTTTATCCGATCGTTTATGTTGAATCTTCTACGCCTTTCAACTGGAAAATGATAAGAGCTTATAGTGAATTTAAATATAATTTTATATTTAAATATAAGCTTAGGCTTCTTCCTTGGCTAAGGGTTCTCCCTTGACTAATGGAATAGGAGCATAGAAGTGGACGCGGTCTTGGTCCAGCTCTTCACGGGGCACGGGGGATTCTCCGAGTAACTTCATAGCTTTAAGCTCAAGGAGGATCCGTTATGCTTCTGTGAACCGAGTGGACCAGACCGTGATCAAGGTGGTAGTAGAATGCCCTGCATTTAGAGGGCTTCCCTTTGAAACCAAAAGCCGGATAGGAATGAGTGAATGAGAAGGATAGAGTAGGCCACTATCGAAACTAAACTGCAATAATTGAGGATGGATAAAAAGATTTTAGAGCGGAAGAGAAAAATAGACAGCATTATGGAAGAAAAGAACAGAATGATAGAGATTGTGAAGAATGGTAGAAGAGTATGAAAATAATAAAAAGGAAGTGAAAAATTTTATAAAGGAAGTAAATCCCTGTTCCCCACAAAATAGGGTGTGGAACGAGAGTTCCCCAATAGCGGTGGTCATTAAAAATTCATATCAAAACGGTTTCATCTTTTACAATCATACCGTAAATATAAGAAATAAAAACCTGCCTACATGTTAAGCCTTGTAGTACACCCATTTGAATGAATAATACCAGAAATAGCGTTGTCTTTTCACATCCACCATTTGGATGCTATTATTTATATAAGAGCATTGAATATTATTGTTCTATATTTAATTCCGTAGTGTTTCAATATCCTGAACAATATGAAGTGTAGACAATTACACCATGTATAAATCACAAAAAACACCAAAAGTAACTCGACTGTGGAGTGATTTCATCCAAGATAGATAAGTTTTTGTAACAACACAATTTCAGTATCGCTCGAGTGAAACCTGTGTAATATTTCCATGTTCAACTATAAATAAAGACAAGTTTGTAATCTTTCTCTAAGCTTCGTAAAATTAGTAAATCTTTCACAGACAATAACTCAAGCAAAAACTTGTAAAGAAAGTATTATTTTTAGTGGATTGTGTATGCGAATATAAATGAGTCTCATATAGGAGGATAGTGCTCACGAAAACTGATTGAGTTGGATGTCGGCTGTTTTCAGATGAGAGCTTTTGGAATTTTCGTAATTATGTATTTTAAGTTCAAAGGAACCATGAAAGGAGAGCTGAATTTGATCATAATTTCAATAAAATTAGGTTCTTCTGGCATACATCTAATGAATATATGAGTCATTATAAATCAGGGATGAGCAACCCGCGGCCCGCGGGCCGCATGCGGCCCTCGAGGCATGTAAATTTTAATTTATTTTTGTATTTAAAAAAAATGCTAGAATCAAGGCTTTAAAGATAATAAAAGTGTCTATTTGGTTGTAAATCGGTTGATTACGAACATAAATTACGTTTAGAACATGGTTTGAACCTTGAATATGTACTTTTTTTTTTCATGGCCCACTGCTTTTGGAACTGCGGCCCTCCGGCCAAAAAAGGTTGCTCACCCCTGTTATAATGATCTAAAATGGATAAAGTTTGCTGATAGATGTCTACAAGGCATAGATAGGTCTCCCTAAAGATCTTCACGATCACCGGTTTTAGCTGCACGCATCTCATGACCTTGTCTGATTTGATGGTCCACCTAGTTAGAGCCGCATCCACCTCGTGGTCACCACTTCACTTCATGGTTACACGAACCATGTGACCGCCCACCGCCACTTCCAAAGCGCAATTTTTTGATCTGCGTCGGTAACCTTAGTTTTTTTTTGGTCCCCATTTTGAGGACCTCTTGTACACAAACTTTATTATTTGCGTTCTCGTCTTTGTTCCTTCTGAATGAGATTTACACATTCTTTTTTTATACTTCATCAATTCTTTCATTCATCATCTCGCTTTCGTCGCTTTCAATCACAGTACCACAGGTTTACATTTTGTAATGTTTTGAGTTATTTATTTTGCTTTATTTTTACATTTACATTCTTTTATCACCGTCGGTAACTTTGAAATTTCTACCAAATTTTATCAGCGTCGGTAACTTTGGTATTTCTACCAATTTTATTAGCGTCGGTAACTTTGGTATTTCTACCAATTTTATTAGCGTCGGTAACTTCGGTATTTCTACCAATCACCTTTAATGTAAATAAGTGCATAGCAATATAAAAAAATTAATGAATAAATATCAGTGAGTATATACTAACTCATGTTGTGGTTGTCCTTCTTCTGTCGGTCCTTGGCGAGCGCGTGCATGTCCGCATCGGTGAGCAGGGCACAATCCCCAGCCACGGAGCTGGCGGCTGAAGGTGGCCCTGATGATGACCGAGCCGCGCCGCTGTCCAGGGACAAGATGTCCTCAAGGAACTCGTCCGTCTACACCACGAGATATCGGAGTCAAGACATTATCTCACTTATATGAAATTAAATACAATATAAACATTATCTTTGGTTGTAGCTTATTTATTATAAATTAATGTATTGTATTCTCGAATTAAAAATATGTGATAGATGATTTCAGAAATAATAAATAACGTAATGATGATATTGTAAGAAAAAGCGATTTTGAAATACTGTTTAAAATTTCTCTTTCTTTTTAATTTCTCCTTCTCTTTGAAATTCTGATTGATACATATTAAAATTTATCATTGTTTACTATCTGTCCCTGTACACTTTTACTGTTTATTTAATGGAATCAGGCGTTACCTCGCGGAAGTCTTTCCTAAGTAAGAAAAGGAACAATATTTAGCCACTTCCGCACATGCACTGTCGCACTGCTACCAAATCACTCAACACGTTGTGTAATTCGCATTGTTTGCCGCATGCACGTTTATCAGCGGGCTGGCGGGCGGTGCACTTTGTTGCACGACTACCACTGCATGTGCGGAAGTGGCTAAATATTAGTCCTTTTCTTACTTTTACTGTCTAAAGTGGTCTTTATTAGGATGATTGAAAATAGGTTTAAAAGCTTTATGTTTTTGTTGACGAATGAGATATACATTCATCCCATCAATGCTTTTACATCTATAATCAATTTTCCTCTATACAAGTTTTTATAAATATACTTCGATGTATCCTAATTTAGTCAAGAGTTAGCTGTAAGGTTTGTATACTGACCTCGGACGTGTGAGCAGTGGAAGAACAAAGACCAGGGCTGAGGAGGCTGGAGGTGGAGGTGCGTTCCGGGGACGCGCAAATCTCGGGCGCGGACTGCACCGGCCCGGGGCGTGTGCTCGTCGCAACCTGCAAGATAGTAATGCATATCATTAAATGCTTATATATCATTTTTTAATAATATGGAGAAGTATGTTAACATATTCCGAAGTACCAAGAATCGTTTGTCTGAATTGATAGTGGGCGGGGCATAACGATCATGCATCAGCTGTTGGGGCTGAAATATTCTCGAGTGGTGACCAAAAGTCAGTAGACGCAGCCTAGGTAGGTTTTCCACCAGTTGGAGCGGCAACATAGTCTAAGAAGTCGCTGGATACGACACAAGATTAGTCATTATGACGATCTTCAGTGGAGGTATATGCCTTACAATAAGCGTCTATCACCTAACGATGATGGTGATAAAAACAAATTTCGTATTATATTAACTTCTGCATAAGCCTTTTTATGGAAAATATACCTGGTAGTGGATTTTTCTCTTATATTGCTCTGGCGAATATAAGAGTCCACAACAACCGACATTGGTTCAGGATATTATTCAACACGCGTTTAGCGTTCTGACTTAGAGACTCGACTGACTTTGAAGTTACCTTTCATCCACTTTTCCGGTGATCAAAAGATTTTATAAATATTTAATGGAATCAGGCGTTATTTTGCGGAAGTCCATCCTAAGTAAGAAAAGGACCAATATTTAGCCACTTCCGCACATGCACTGTCGCACTGCCACCGTTAAATCACTCAACACGTTGTGTAATTCGCATGCGCGTTTATCAGCGGGCTGACGGGCGGTGCACTTTGTTGCACGACTACCACTGCATGCGCGGAAGTGGCTAAATATTGGTCCTTTTCTCAATTTTCTAAATAGGCACAGTTTTTCTGGCTGTCACCGAAAAAATCAAAAATATGTGCACATAGTTAAGAGGCGAGTAAAGATCCCATGTTTCATTAGTATTAGCATTTGATTCTATGACCAATCTACTTTAGAATTTCGTAACATTCGCATCCAACAGCACATTTACAACGCGTTGATACGTATTGGGACAGGTACATGACGATGACAGTGATAAAAAATTTCTTAATTTTAAACGACATGCTCCTTGCATGTTTTTAGCCATCTTGATATTTTTTACGTTTTCTGGATCGCAGGTACCAGTATAGATAAGCAGGTAATTGAGCAGCAGTAGAGAAATCTCACTTCACCGTTTGATTCTCGTATATAATCTTATATAATTCATTGATTGCTATTCCTCACAAACAAGTTTCCAGAGGATGGACAGCAGTGTCCTCTGCGTATCGTACTACCATACCGTGATTGCCAATTCACCTGCCAAGCACACATTATGGTATATATGACATAGATATCTTTCAAGAAGACTTATGCCTTGTAGTGAGCTTCTATGGATTGACACGTCCAAATTCCAGAGCAGCGTCCGCTGCATATCATAATATAGTCTGCTAAGCATGGCGATATAGTATGTCCCCCTATAGATATCTTTGGTGGAGGCTTTCGCCTTGCAGTGGATGAAATGTGCTGAAAATTGAAAACAAGTTTATAATTACCAGTAAATTAAAAGTGTCACCACTAGTAAAAAGTTTCCAGAACTACAAGATCACTGAAACATTACCTGCGTTTGTGGTTGAAACGACTCGCTGAGGTATTGACGCACTTGGCTCTTCTGTTTCTGTATCACATGATACCTGGTGGGGTTCTCCAGCACCGTTCGCACCTGAGGAACAAAACGATTGTGATGAGGAAGAATTGAAAACACGTACTTTTAGAATAATTTCAGTTACTATCATATGCATCATATGATCAACCACTGTTGGAAATATGACTCTACTCTCCAGTTCAATAACAATAATTATATACTAATTAGTATATATAATAATTAGTAATTTATCTTACTGTGACACTATTAATTTTTTCTAATTTATCAAGTTTATAATGTAAAAGTACTTACGTTTTTCACTTGAATGAGAGCATCAAAACAGAAAAATAGTTTATATGACACAATATTGAAATAACATTGTATTTTTTGTTAAACGAAATAAAGCTAAAACTTTCAAGAGGACAGTTTGGAAGTTGGATTTATTGTCTTACGTGGACCTTGAGGTCAATTGTCCGCTTTACACATCCGAGGTCCTTATTCCAGAACTTTAAGCGGCCTTCAATTATTTTTTGTTACTTACATTCGTCTATAAATATCTTCTAGCGTTGTTAGAAAAAACAGGTAGAAGAAATATGAAAAAAATAAACAGTAATGACTGTTATTATACAAGCCTTTTTATTATTAGCTCGGTTAAAAAGTAAGAAAATATAATCTATTAGGTAAACTTAGATAATTGTTCTAAGTAACACAATGTATTCCGCGAGCAGACATGACTTAGCAGCTGTTAAATGTTAATTAATATTACAAATACGTGATGCAAAATAATGAGTTTACTCTTTGTTGAGTTATTACTTCTGGTTTGTCAATTTCTTTAGGCATTGTTTGAAACAGAGCGCCATGTTTTTTACTGGTGTGTGTGTGTGATTTTTTTACTGGAACCCTTTTTTGGGGACCTCTTGTGGGGCAGTTTACAACTGTGGTAAATAAATTTATCTTTTATTTTAGATTTTTCTTTCATTTTTCACAATCTCTTGGTTATTTGAAAGATATTGCCTCGTGTGATAAGACCGCTCATTGTACACCTATCCCTCGATTTACACGGTACTTGTTTTACACGTTTTCGCTTTTACATGGTTTTCCAAATGAGTTTTTTGTTGTTTTAATAACCGATTTTATTACCATCTCTCATAATGTAAATATTTCTACTTCAAACATCGAATCGGCACAAATAACTTCGAGTGATGAAAGTGAATTCGAACCTTCGATTCCGAAAAAATATGAGAGTAACTTCTGACAGTGAAAAAGGATAATAAAACACCTTTGGTTTTATTTTTGGTTTTGTTTCCGTAATATATTAAATATTTTAACTTGTCAATGCATTTTATTTTTATTTCTGTGTACACCTAAAAATATTGAGAAAAATCACAACTGTTAAATAGAAAAATTATGCATTTTCTGCAAGTTTTTCGATTTACACGATTTTGACTTGAAAATTTTTAATTTTCTTTTTACACCTTTTTCTCAGGAACGTATCTACCGTGTAAATCGGGGGATAGGTGTACTTTTTTTATTTACTATTCTGCAAGTATGTATGTATTTTTTATTGTTTATAATAAAGAATATTAAACTAAAATTAATCTCTTATAATATAATTTTATTCTGTCCTTCACAATCTCTATTTTTCTTAACATTTAAATAGTTCGTGCATCACCTTTCTTTCACCTTCGTTTCTAGACCACAGTTTGCTACATATCTTTCGACTAAATTTTTCGATTTGATTTACATTTTACTATTGAATTTTATTTACATTTCTAGTTTTATTTTTACATAATCATAGCTATTTTATTTTCTTTTATTATTTACTAACCCAATATTGCTTCATTCTTGACTAACTTAATGTTTTGCTTAAACCTTTAATTAAATTGTATATTCTTCTATTTTTCGTGTTTATTTCTTAATTCATTCATTAAAATATTTTAAATTCCATTTAAAAAAAAAAAACAGAAGCCGATTGTGTAGCCATTGTGTTGTATATACAGTGGAGAGTACTCCAGCAGTGGGAAAAATAAGAGCAGGTAATTTGGCCTAACAGAGTGGATGCCATGACCTAGTGAAAGGTGGAATGAAACCTTTTGCTAGGTGCGGATACCCTTACGGATACGTGAGGCACGAGAACCTGACGGATGGAGGCATTTAAGAGAAGCCTACGCCAGGCGACTACTACTTAACCCTTTCCACTTCAAGGCTGTTATGTAGCATCGATTAAATTTAATTAAATTAAAGTATCTTGCGATTCTAGAATATGTTTCATTCATTCGTGATTCAAACATTTTAGTAACAAAAATCTTTCCTGTTTTAAAATTTTCCGCAAAAAGAAGTATTACACCATGTCGAGTATCACTCGACAGTGGAGCTTGTGGAACAAAATCAGTGTCGAGTGACACTCGACATTGGAGTAGAAAGGGTTAATAGTAGAAATAAAGGTTATTTTTAATTTATTATATATGGTGTGGTCACCTGCAGAACTTGTGGTGGTAGCTCCACGTGGGGCGCGATGCGCGGCACGTCCGTCGGACTCGACTTCTTCTTATCGTCGCCATTATCCTTTGACTGACCCTGTTGCGTCTGAAACGGAATTACTCAAATGTCAATAGTATTAGAAACAAGTTCACGAAACATAAGTTAGTAACATTGTAACATTACTCCTGAGGATGCCCCGTGGAGGGGTGAAACACGTGTTGAGTGATTTAACGGTGGTAGTTGTATAATGCATTGTTTGCCGCATGCGCATTTATTAGCGGGCTGGCTGGCAGTGCACTTTATTGCACGACTACTGCTGCATTGGCGGAAGTAGCTATATATTAAAAACTCGGCTATTATGGATGGTTTTCCATGCCAGGTTATTGAATTCAGGTCTCGAATAGAGAACATATCTAGTCCAACGCAGAACGTAAGATATCACCCCAATAGGGGAACAGGCGATCTTGCTAATGATAAAAGCCACTTTCTAAGGATATTGGAAAAATCTGAAGAGATCTAGCAGTGGATGTATAACGACTGATTATGACGATGATTTTGTTCGAACACACAAAAATACATCACGATATGTTGTCCAGTCAAGTAAGAAGTCTTTCGAAATGTAGTCCAAAGGTCCAAGTGTTAGTTCTGAAGGTATTAGGGTATTTAGAGGTACACACCTGAAGAGACTCTCTTCGTAGTTGCTCCTGGGCATGCTCTCGCATCAATTGCTGCTTCAGCTGGGTGCGTGAGGTCGGCGTCAGGGTCTTGAACGTGGGAGGGCTGGAATTAAAGAGTCATCGTTAGTCAAACTTCCATTAATCAAATTTAAAAAATAATATTTATAAAATGCATTCGGAGAATCGTATAGTTTTTATGATAGCCTACATTGAAATATCGGGATTCCCCGGTGACGGTAAACGTTCGATATTCGAATAAGTATAAATAGAATTAAGGAAGTGTCGTAATTGACACAGCAAACGAGTTTTGTGGTTAAATAAAAATGTTAAAAAGCGAGCATTGAGATTCAAAATTTACTACGAGTATGTATTTGCACAAACTTATATCGTATTCGTTCATGTTATTATCTTCTTAGGATAAAAGAAGAATATCTGAAGAGTCAAATTTCATAGAAACTAGAATCGGACTAATCTCCTTATAATGGCATTCTTAAATTTAAACCACGCTACGATCTGAGAAGACATCACAGCAAACTCAGACGGAATTTTTTGTGATCACCTTCACAATTTCCTTAAGACAGTGAAAGTTTATGCACTTATTACTGGCCACTACAGCTACAACACTTTTATGTTAATTTTCTCGGACGTTTGAATTTCGAACGCCGATTTAAATTCGTCATCATTGACGCGATATCTGCAGATGGTTATGGTAGTGTATATTGTAAATACTCTGTACAAATGTGACTACACATTTGTCTAGAAGTGGCTATCATTTTCCTCGACAACGTACTTGTAACAGGCATTTTTACAAATCTTAATTTTAAAATGATTTAGATACATTACACTAGGGTGAATTGCACTATGTTGTAATATATAGCGTGTACGGTACAGTTACCTGTAGTTGCTCATAAATCCCTGAGAAAGAATTCCAGAGAAAAGTGATTTTTAATAGTTTTAAAAACTTTAAAAGAGTGAATCTAATGCTTTAGTTCGTCTATCTTCATTCCCGATTCGAAGTCGGTAGAGTTATTCCGAGTATAGTCCTGTCTGTTGGTTTGTAAGTCAACTGAGTGCTTGCCAACGAGACTCGAAGCAGAATACGTAATAGATAGGAACAAAACATAGGTGAATAAAACATTGTAAAGTTATTAAAATAGATTCATTGATATTAAAAAAAATTGTAAAAAAATCCGTTATAAAATTGATGTACACGAGAAAATAATTAAACCAATTAAAACTGTGATACTGTAATAGAAATGGACAACTGAAGTGTTTGTGGATGTACGAAAGGAATGGAATGATTGAGAAAGGAAGATGGAATTGTAGAATAATAGAAGGAGGAAAAAAGATATTGTGTATGGAATGGACTATGAAAGACGAGAACAAAAAAATATTTCTACTGAAAAAAAATATTAAGAAATACAAAACCCTGTTCCCAATTAAATAGGGGGTGGAAGGAGAGGTCCCCAATAGCGGGGGCCATAAAAGAATATATATATATATATATATATATATATATATATATATATATATATATACACACAGTAATACCCCGCTCTACGCGAGGGATACGTTCCAAAAAAAATCGCGTTAACTGAAATTCGCGTATAACGAGGTTTATGATTAAACATAGTCAAAAATTATTGCAAAAAAAAAAAATCATTTTAATCAAATTTAAATCGGAAAAATACATCTATTGTCTTTTGGGTAACGTTTTGTTTACGTTCTTGTAAAATACGTTCATAGCACCCAACACTGTTTAGAGAAGTTGATGACTCATTATATTTATACGCACTCTTTCGCGTAATTCCGAGGCATTTGAGCGCGAAATTTGCAATTCGCGTTATAGTGAAACCGCGTATAACGGGGTCGCATAAAGCGGGGTATTACTGTATATATTTATATAAATTTACTTCATGTACAAATAAATATTACATTTTACAGAAGAAACTCTACAAACTTTGAGTTCGAAACGTACAATCAATCAAAACCCACAAATCCCTCGGAGCTGTTCACCTAATCGTACAAGGTCTAAGATATTTGAACCCATGATAACGTCTACACACTACGCTACTTCTCATAGTATCTAGAGTGCGTGTTAAGAATGTTTATCTTAGTTAAACTGTATCGATATAATAGTAAAAATGTACACACTGTCGTTGTTTAAAATAGGCGCTCTTATGCCTTACTATTGTTAAAATGGGATGCATTAAAATATTAACTAAGTTTATGCAGTTACATTATTTATAATAAAATTGCAAATTTATTTTTGATAACTTATAACAATATTTTGTACATAAAACGTGTGTTTTAAGTGTTTTTTTCAGAGTTCTATCGCTAAGGCAGGGAAGGTGAACCTGCGGCTCGCGTGCCACATACGGCTCCGAAGGGTTTTCTGTACCCTTTGATAGTTAAAGCCAACTTATCATTCTTATGTTACTATATTAAAAACAAATGTTGAAAGAATCACTATGAAATTCTGTTATACCAAATTTTCAAGAGAAGTAATATTCTGTGATCAAAAGTAAATTGAAATCGTCATTTAAAACTACCGGACATTTTTTGGTTTAATTATTTGCTAGTTATTTTGTGTATCGTTTTAATTTTCAGTCTCTATTGATGCAAAAATTGTTAAATTTTTTGGAAAAAAATAACACCAAAGACTCGACTGATTTCGTTCCGCAACCACCGTATTCGCCTGATTTGACTCCGACTTCTGGCTGTTCAGCAAACTCAAAAGGCCAATGGGGGAAGCGTTGTAACATAATTGAGGAGGTAAAAACCGAATCCAAGGTCTTGAAGAACTGGAAAATTGTGTTTTATAAGACGGGGATAACTTTCAAAGGGATTAAATCGATTTGGAAAAATAAATAAAGAATTTGCATTTTATTAATTAATTTATCTTACTTTGTGCACACAGTATTATAAATAAGTGTGTTTAATTGAAATAGAATATAATTTCTGTGTTATAGCACATTTATCTATACCTTTAAGGCATGGATGCACAGACCGCGGCCCGCTGACAGCAAAAATAATACTCATGTACATTCGAAAAATATTGAATTCTATTCCAGAATAAAACCGAATAAAATTAATTACCTATACTTCTGGCGGCCGGCCCGCCATCAGTTCATGATTTGCCCGAGTGGCCCCTAGTCTTAATATATCTGTGCAACCATGGTTTAAGGTATATATTTAATTGAGGCATGTGAGGAATACATATTTATCCATTTTGAAATTTTGAAAAATCACTTCGACCTGCTTGGCACCTGCAATAAGGTGATTGCATGTTTAGAATTTATTTTGTGAAAAATCACGAGTCAGATATTGTCAAGTTCTCGACTTCTGCCGATCTCGCGCCGGCGCTAGATGCCTACAAAACAAAGTTGCATGCTGTGTCTACATTGCGCTTGATCGTTCTACTTTCCTTGGCTACATATATATAAACTATTGGGTTTTAGTTATTTTATAATTCTTTTTTATTGCGCCTACAATATGAGTACAAGAAAGGGTGCAAAAAAAAACAAAGGTTGGTCGAACTACATTAGGTAAAAGATACTGATAGAGAAAATCCCTTCCACAGTGCCGGTCTCGCGCCGGTGCGTGATGTTTTTAATACTTATTTTTTATTTTAATAACCTTATATTTGCAAATAGTGCTTAACAAGCAAATAACATTTGAATCATTTTACAAATAAATAACAAAAAAGAAAAGTTTGCTTTTGACTGGGTTCCGTGTTCAAGACACTGTCAGTGAAGCTGTTAAGCATTATAGTTAGTTGCGTTACTATTGTTCTACACGAAGGATTTTAAATAAAATAAATGAATAACTCATGTACTGCACGAGCCGTCAGAAGTGCGAATAAAAATCGCGACGGGGCGTTTATTCGGGTCGCATCACAGTGTTTCGTTATATTTTGGCGGCTGCTACGTGGAGAAAATATCTGATCGCGTGACGAAATTCGCGAAGGTTCGAGCAGGGGTCTAATCGGCAATTTGTAAGCCTGTTAGCACCCCGGGCTTTCGACATATCTTACTAATTTTTGGACTCTTTCTTTAATTTTTGGAGAAATGTTTTGTAAACAACATATCTTGTAAGTCAAGGAGACATTGTATAGTAGAAAAAAGAACAGTGAGGTAGTAAAGAAAACATTGCCGGTTTTAAATTTTTAAGTTACCAGTGAACATCCGCAAAAAGAGTTTAGAAAAAAGTTTTATATATATATATTGAGGAAGAGACTTGCGTCGTAGGTTCCGAATTCGATTCCCGTGATACCATCTTATATAATTTATGCATTAATTATATAAGATTGCCTCTCTTCACAAAGAAGTTTCCAGAGGATGGACAGTAGCGTTCTTTGCGTACCATACTATCACACTGAGATCACCAACCCGCCAGCAAAGCGTCAGAATTATGATATTTTTTTATTGTCCAGCTAGAATAAATAAGAATAAAAAATATAAATAAGACCATTTAAAGTTTTCACATATTTACATACGTAAAGACAACAATTATTCAATCGTACCTAAAATATTCGATTCTGTTTAAATCATGGATGCACAGACCGCGGCCCGCCGGTCGAATACTGGTGGCCCGCCGATAGCAAAAATAATACTCTCGTACATTCGAAAAATATTGAATTCTATTCCAGAATAAAACCGAAAAAATTTAATTACCTATACTTCTGGCGGCCGGCCCGCCATCAGTTCATGATTTGCCCGAGTGGCCCCTAGTCTTTATAAGTCTGTGCAACCATGGTTTAAATATATAAACCTGTCTACATTTATTTAAAAATTCCATCAATAGTCAATTCCTAATTAAAAAGTAAAATTAATAGTAAAACAAAATTTCGAATCTAAGAACATTTAAAATAAAAACTTTCACGTATGATATTTTTATAACAGTTAATTTCGTATAAATGTAATAATTAAAAAAATATATTTGAAATTTATTTGCTAGCGAAGATATCTGAAATATCTTTCCACCAACAAACAGTACTGACTGTACAGCGAATTCGTAAATGTATAAATGAAAATGCATTATAAAAGGATCATGTCATAGATGGGATAAGTGTATATTGTTGTCAGTTTCGAAATACGGTGATATATAAATGTGCAACTATAGAGAAGCGAGTCCTTGTTTCAGCTAACAAAGCATAGCGCGCCTCTGACGCAAGAGGCCCAGTCTTTAACAGTATTTGTGATTTTCATAAGCGAACATCGCGTGACATCCAACTTAACGCGCGGATACCGTCGAGGACGCGCACAGATCAACCAACGCACAGAGACACTACAAATTAAATATATTTGTAAAGAGCAACTGTCGAGTTTCCCCGGCTCTTCTCGGCAGAACTACCTTCTGTGCAGCTACACCAGTGATTCCCAAAGTGGTCTATATCGACCTCTAAGGGTCTATGACAACCTGCAAGGGGTCTACGTTAGCGAAAAAAAATTTGGAGGTCCATGAAATAAAAATGCGGGTCCATGATAGTAGACTCATCACATACACTGATAGTACCTATTTACTTACATCATACTATCTTATAATATCAAAACATTTACATTATTAATGAAAGTACCTATGAAGTTAAAAAATTATTATATATGTTTATAAAATTAACATGTGTTTTTACTTTAAGTTTTTAACATTAAACTTCACGACAGATAGAAGTTTACAGGAAATCAATATCAGGTAAGTAGGGGGTCTACCCAACACGGAAAAACATGGCAAGGGGTCTACAACATAAAAAAGTTTGAGGAACTCTGAGCTAGACGATTCAAATAAAGAATTTGAATTAAAATGACATATTCTTTAACTGGCTTCTTTCATACAAAGTATTCCGTGTAATATCAAATTTTAAGCCTCTAAGGCTTGCGATTCTACATATCTCGCTGACAGTCACTGACAGTCAGTAATTGGTTATAAATGTGAAGGCTTTGAACAGTTACATGTCAGCCTCCTTGCTGTTTCTGCCTTAAAGCTCCTCCCATAGAGTGATCCCTCTAATATAAAACAAATCGATTTTTTAAAATGAAATGCGTCAGACCAGTAATTTTAGGTGGTAAGAAATTTGCAAGGACAGGTGGCAAACGATATTTAATATTATTATGTAGTATATCTAATCCGAATTTTGAAATTGCCTTTTCTTACTATACCATCACGTTGTTAATAATTTTTAAAACCTTCGAATTTTAAATAGGGTGCACCATACATTAGTGAAGAGCAAATGAGATATACATTCACTCTTTTAAATCTTTTATATCAATAATCAATCACCATGTACTATTGTTTTAAAAAAAAAACTTTAATTTTATTGCAAATGGCTATCTATACATTTTCGGATATATTGATAACAAATGTAAATATATTTTTTATATTAATATTACTTTGTCGAATGCTTAAGTAATTATTGTGAAAGTTTTAATAATATTTAACATAGTTAAACCATATAATTAATAAGTTAAATAGAGATGTCTTTAACAATATAAATAAGTTTATAAATAATGTAAAAAATATCTCTGTGTCTTGATTACTCTGCGACAAATCCCGATGGCCGGCGACATAGTGACTTTTGATTTCGACCCGGCGACAAACACTTTCGATAGTGAACCTTATTTACAGAAGCGTTTCGCATCTGAAAACGTGCGCGAGACAATTATCGAACGCTCTCATAATAGGCGCCTTGAAGCTCTGAGCGACTGTAATTTTCAAAGGTGGACATTTTTCAAAACTTCGACCTTGCCCGCCTTATTTACGTAACATCATACTTAAAATATTGTAAAACGAAATCTGTGCTCACGCTTGTATGTTGTCAAAGAAATTCTTTTGTACCCGCCAGACGCATTCCCATGATTGTGTTCCGACTGAAAGATGCATTGCATAATTAAATCGATTAAATATTTTATCAGAGATGTGCGATTGGTTAGATATAACTAGAAATATATTATATATCAATATAGTATTTTCAAATGAAATGTTAATCCATCGATCGATAATCGATTTAGGCAAGTCAAAGGAAACGTGGAACGAATATCATCTTATTTTTGAAACCGGCTTCTAAAGTAGCATTGATTGCTTCTTGAAACTAAATGCATTGGATGAAGGTCTACTTAAATCAACGCATCGCCAGCCTTGAGCACTGTATCCGTCTGATTCTTTTTCGCCCCGTTTTTGGAGCCTCTCGTTCAGTACTAATCATATAAAAAATAAAATAAAATGTGCAAATATACCAGAAAAAAAAATCACCTAAACCAACTAAGTTAATACCATTTAAACCATGGTTGCACAGACCTATTAAGACTAGGGGCCACTCGGGAAAATCATGAACTGATGGCGGGCCGGCCGCCAGAAGTATAGGTAATTAAATTATTTTGGTTTTATTCTGGAATAGAATTCAATATTTTTCGAATGTACGAGAGTATTAATTTTGCTGTCGGCGGGCCACCAGTATTCGACCGGCGGGCCGCGGTCTGTGCATCTATGATTTACACTATTTATTACATCAATGATTATATACAAGCGCATAAACGGCTTTAGACGAGTAAAGTTACGATTATTTAATTGTATTTTTTTTATTTTTTTCAGTATAATTATAGGTTTACACTGTA
Source organism: Battus philenor (assembly GCF_028537555.1). Taxonomy (NCBI): domain Eukaryota; kingdom Metazoa; phylum Arthropoda; class Insecta; order Lepidoptera; family Papilionidae; genus Battus; species Battus philenor. The sequence goes on along the minus strand of NW_027181689.1, from coordinate 10,222,997 downwards.
AAAGTTTTTAAATGTACCTTCCTAGTAATGGAAAGGTATTTCAAAAGGATACAAAAAATGTTTCAAATAATTTTAATTATTTTCCACACTCATCTATCGTCATTCTTAATGTCTTTTATTCTTTCCAATCATTTCCTTCGCCTACTCTCTAGAGTTCTACAATTTTTATATTCATTATATTTATTTATTTATTTAATAATTAATTCACTCTTAGTTTTTGTTTATTTTCTTAGTATCTAAATCGAAGATAATTTGCAGGTCCATCTCTTTACAACGAATGATCCGACGCTCACAAGTTAATCTATGAAATTTTAAAAAAAGGTAATTCTCATTTATGACACGTAATCAGTATAGGTATATCTAATTTTGGCACTTGCTTTTGGATATTTGAAAACATAACATGGATATGTATTCTCCGGAACCTAAGAATTGCGGCAAATTTACTAAAGTATCGTAGTACTGGGTTATCAGAATTCTATTTTAAATTCCGGAACAGGCATATCCACATTAACATATACATTTGACATTTAACTTAAACAGCTCTATTAGCCGGCACGCTCTAGACGAAACTAGTAGACATCGGTGTGAAGCTAATCGTTCAGCGCGTTATAATGGTAAAGCAATCGATCCGCGTAATTAAAATACAATGGTTGAGTTGTAAATAAAATTGTTAAAGCTATTTGCGACGGCTGAGATAAATTACGTGAAGGTCGAATGTTCAGAACTGTAATTGACAACATTAGTACAGACAGAATCTCATGTTCAATCATTATGAAATGAAGTTTGATTTCCGTCTGGTTTACATAGTATATTAATTTGTTTCGAAACATTTTTCATTTCTTACCATTGCATAGTCAATTTCACCGACCAGACTCTCTTTATATTCAATTTATAAATGAAATGCCTAAAACTTTCAGCAGATTACATAGAGATTTCGCTAGTATACTACTCGCTATTTTCACTTTACACAGGATGATTGGTTATAGATGTGAAATCTTTTAGTTTAATTTTAAAGCTTTTGCATCCATTTTAAATCACTCTGTATAAAGTGATCACTTTGAATTTTGTTACATTGATTTATTTTCTCTATGAGGCTAATAATTTTCAGATGTACAGGTGTTAGCTGATCTGTACTTGCCGAAAGGAATAATCCTACCAAATTTCAAGTGTCTATGCGTTATAGTTCCAGAGATATCGTGATGAGTCAGCAAATATTTCGATATCTCTCTCTCTCTCTCTCTTTTTAAGAGATATAGTCTCTACTGCAATATCTACGGGGTGATATACCATAATCGTCACACTTGGCAGACGGGTTGGAGATCGCAGTGTTGTTTGTGAGCAGTATATGTGAATTATTAAAAAAATAAGTATCAATTACACAAGATTGGATATCGAGAATTGAACCCGCGACCTACGGTACCAAGTCACAGTCGTCTGCCGTTGAGCCACCGTTGCTTACGTCTTGTGCAGGCAGATATATATATAAACGTGTACATTTTTTTAAATCCAGCATTCTTCTTCCGATTCTTCTTTCAATTCTATTGCGTTGTATTAACTTTGCTGATCGTCTACGGATATTAGTTTTCAAACGAAACAAGGCTATAGTTTTTATAAAGTCAAGGGTAGATGTTTAAGTTTTATTTACTTATACAGTCACTTAGTGTCATTACACTTGACGTTTTTTATAAAAAAAATATGGGGTTTTTCCCTTTTACGTGTTCATACAATAAAACTGTGGCGAGGTAAAAATATAAATAATCATATTTATAAAGACATGGCTTAAATGACCAGTATTTTTCCTTCGTAGTATATTTCGATATGCGACGATTAGATAAACGTGCTTCATTTAATCCATTTCTTTAACTGTTTATCTAAAGAGTCGAGTGTCTTCGCGAGGGAGATAGATAGATCGCGCAGTTGAAACGGACTATTATTTCAGCATGCCATCTAGGAGATACTATACTGGAAATGTATGCATTTAAGTAAACTTACTAAAAGATTTTAACCCTTTTCTTGATAATGTATCTGTAGAGATACATCAGAATTAAAAAAAAAATAGTGGCATCAATTTTGAACGCAAAGTAATCATTTGTATGTGAATGTTTTGGTAATTTCTTAATTTTCGAACGCTTGTTCAGTTTTTTCTGTTGGCATCCTTGGGTCTTAAAAAAAGTCAAGTGGTGTGAATATTAATGTAATATAAACAAAATCTGCCAAGTTAAGGGTTAATTCTTTTTATACATAAAAATAGGTAATAGTCAATCACTGGAGTAATTTAATTCAATTCATAGGAGATACTTCTATATAAATTTTGAACTGTTTTCAATGATATATTCCTTGATGACAATTTAACCGATTATAGTAATGTTTATTTAAACAAGTTTCGTTATACTTTGTAGGTCGCTGTTACGGAAAAATAGAAAATTGCGCAGTAAATTAAAAATGAAACGGAAAATATATTTACTATTGAAACTTCTCGCATTAGACAGTTCGTTTTAAAATATGTCGTTTAATAGCTGCATCGGGTATACGCCTTCTTCCGACAACTTATATATATATATATATATATATATATATGTATATATATATATATATATGTATATATATATATATATATATACATAAAGCAGCTTGTGTGAACTTTTTCTCCGAAGACATTCTAGCTGAATTGATATCGCAGTTGAGAGAGAATAGCTTTGAGTCGCCGGCGCGTGTGGTACTGCGTCGCACGCGCACATGAGGGCGACGTTTTAAAACAGAGAGACTGGAGCGGTCGAGCTGATCTCATGACGGGTAGATATCAATCAAGTAAAAGTCATAAAGGCTAACAGCGCCCAATAACAAAATAATTTAGGTAAGTAATTTTTTTCTTTTAATGAATAGATTAAATAATAAATAACTCTAAAATATGTTACAGACGACAATTCAATAACTTCAGACAGTACAAAATGTTACGGGACAAAATTCAAAGCAAGCTGCCAATGTAAAAAAAAATTGGGTGGGTGATACTTTTTTTTTATTTATTCTAATTTGTATCGCTGGTGTTTTTATTTTACAGTATTTATCTTTCGCTTTAACTAAACGCAGACAGTTGGGAGAGGGTTGCCGCTATTTGATACGGATCTTTCTTTTCCCAGCTGCGAGGTACGACAGCGTTTTATATTATTATTTTTTTTTTACAATTTTTTTTTGTTTAGAGACATGAAGAGAAGACTGCGAAAACTACTCTCAAAAATTCTACAGAAACGGCATCATGTCTCTACCTACAAGATAGTATGAAAGTGCCTATATATTTTTTAATGAAAATTTTTAATTCAAAACTCTTTTTATATATGCTAGTAAATATATACATAACATAATCATAGAGAAAAAAGTACAAAGGACACTCTTATCATACGACGCAAGTTCTTCCAAACAACCATAGTATAAAAACAGTAGAGTAATATATATATAAAGGGTAGTTAACGTGTACACATGAACAAAACATACATATGTATGTAATACAATACATAATTATATAATTATATATACAATAATAAATAGAACATAAAAGTAACTTGTAACAAAGAAACAGAAAAAGAAAAACATATGAATCTTGAAAAATATGTTTAAAATTTTTGTACAAAATGCGAAGAATTTTTATTATAAGCAAATTTACCTTAATTAGATTATCAAGTTATCAGTTCTTAACCATAAATAATTTCGCATGCCAGTATAATCCAAAGAGATTAAGCGCTATAAAAATTGATTTACAAATAATATTATATTCGACTTATTCTTATTATAAGAATTAATTATCTGTATATTTATATACAATATTTTATGCATCCACTCATCACGATATCTCTGAAATCATAATACTTAAATACTTGAAATTTAATGAAGATATTACTTTTACTAAGGAGATATCAGCTAAGAAAGGATTTTACGAAATTCTATCTGTAAGAGGTTGATGGTGCTTTCGATAAGTTCACATGGGGTGGGACAGTAGAGTTCATATCACTTTGACGTAGGTGTAGATGCTTGGATGTGTGGGTGTGAAATCACGTGTGTGTGCTCATTCCACACATCTCTACCAGCCGAACATAAGTCCTATGGTAAATTGATATGACCATCGACGTCCACTTAATGATGGTCATCGGACGGTGACTGTCGCGTACCAAACGCGGAAGCCGGCTACTGTTTCCTGTCATTACGCACGCATTAAATGACGGTCACCGTCGCACGTTTACCAGTGACGGTGGAGATAAATAGCGTGGGAGTTTTGATGCTTACTGAACTTTATTTCAGAAGTAATTCATTGGAACATGGAATGTGAAACTTTTGACTTCAAACTACTCGTGTATGGTCTTGTTGCCTAAAATAAATCCATTGTTTCCGTGTATCAATATTGGAACTTGCAAAATAGCACAAAATTGACTTTCGCTTTCTTTTACTTCATTCATAAATTCATTCATGTCAACCGGGTGATACCCTTAGCAAAACATAGTCTACCCCTAAACATCGCCACAAGGGCCACTCTTGCACTGCCCGCATATAGCGACTTCCCGGAACCTTGATTACTTCGTCACTCCACCAGGTGAACTCACCCACGCGACATCCACCGGTTCGTGATCAACACTCTAAAAACCTTTAACTTTAACTACCCAAAGTGGGTCTTGGCCTCCGATACGAGAGACTTCCACTTTCCTCTATCTTGCGCCATCGTCTGCCATTGGTTGACATTTAATTCGCGCAAGTCTGCCTCAACGCGATCAATCCAGCGATACCTGGGTCTACCCACTCGTCTACCCTCGGTTTTTCCAGGTACGCTACCTTCACGCTCCGATCCGATCCCATTCGCTCCAAGTGACCAAGCCAGCGGATTCGTTGAGCTTTATATTCGCCAATGATATTTGACTGTGCTACTAAAGTCTCAATTTCGGAATTCTTTTGGTGCCTCCAAGATCCGTCTTGATTTCTTGCTGGTTCCAAGATCTTCCGCATGATTTTGCATTCCGTCACTAGCAGTTATTGTTCTTCTTTCAAAGTTACTGTCCAAGCTTCACAGCCATACATCAATATTGGTCGTATTACGGTTTTGGAGATACGGACTTTTCTACTTCTGCTTAGGAGCCTAGACACTTTAACTTTAACTGTCTATGTATTTTATTTATTGGCACCCTTGGGGACCTCTCGTTCACCACTATCTGGTGTGGAACAGGGACATTACATTTCTTGATTATATTCTTACCCTTCGGCCTTTATAAAGCCTTTTATTCCTTTATCTTTATCGTTTCTCTCATTCATCGCCTTTCCTCCCTCTATTCCTTTTCCAGTTATTACAATTTTATTTAGTTTAGCTTATCATAATGTTGTATTACAGTTTATTTATTTCCTTAATTTTATTTTTCTTGTTCATTTGATTAACTGCCTATATTACATTTAATCATAAATTATTAAAACATTTACATATACAGAATTCAGGATAACTAATTATTGTCAATAAAGAATCGAATACAAAGTCATTATATCTGAATTTATATTCGATGTAACGAATGGATTTGATGAAGATATAGTCATTCTTAGAATCAATCGAGAGGCAGCCCTGACAACAGGTAGACGACATGCTAACAGTTATAAAACATCTATTACTATTATTGTGATTACTACAAAGATATTACAAAGTACATACTATTTATATTACAACTTCGTTGTACATAAAAAGAATTTGAAGATCAATGTATATACAGAGAAATCAGTTATAGATGTAAAATAAATGGTTTCAGAAATAATAAATAATGCAATGACACCGTAGAAAAAAAAATCGCAGCACGACATATTAAAAATAATAATTGTTCATTTTCTATCTCTGCAGACGATGTACAGTCAGAAATAATTGATCTGTCGCATTCCAAAAGAATAAATAAATTGATGTAAGATATTATGGATCGAAAATTCAAAATGATTGATACACCCTTTGATGTTATAATACATTAATAGATTTAAAAATACATCATCATTTATTCCTATGTCTCCATGATGGGGCAGAGGGCGTCCACAGAACGTCGCCATCCCGAGCGGTCTTGAGCTTCGCGCTGTACTTCGGTCCACGTAATTCCAACTGCGTTCACTTCTGCAGTGATCGTCTGCCGCCAGGTTTGCTTTGAGCGACCACTTATTCGCTTTCCTTGAGGATCCCATTCTAGGGTTTGCTTTGGTATGTGGACAGGATCCCTTCGGACAATGTGGCCTATCAAGTTCCACTTGCGGCGTTTGATCTGCTGGTCGAACAGTATCTCACCGTAGCACTTCCAGAGATCTACGTTGGAGACTTTCTCAGGCCGGTATATACCGAGAATAGACTTGAAGCCGACGCGAGATATCTTTACTATACCTTACTCGTCACGAATCCATATAGCAACACGGTTTTTTCATTGGACCAGAATATTTTGAGCTTAACTCTCCTAGTCAGTTTCCGTGAGTGCAATACAGAACGGAACCGTGTGAAGGCTGGCTAAAAAAGCAATTTTGTAAAATTTTGCATCTAACAACACTATTGCGTTTTAAATGTGTTTCTTTTTCGCAGCATAAACACCAATAAAGGTAGAGACAATCGGTGAAGCATAAAGCAAATTTGCATCGGTGTTTATGAATGAACGTTGGAGTCGCCATCTTGGTTATTATATGCAGATTTATCGCAACATCGGCTTAATTGCGTGAGATGATAAGCGTAAAATCGCTTGCATCCTGCAGCGGACAAGGTGAACTGATCAGCATGTAAAGTAAAAATCACATTAAAAGTCATACTTAAAAGAACTTGATTTTAAAGTTAGGTGTTTTTTTTTTACTAATTATTACGGCTGTAAGGAACTGGAAATCTGAACATTTGCCCACAAACGTATAAACAATCTTGTTAAGTTTGTTAAAAGACGGTGGTCGCAGGCCACTCCCAACGTATTGGAAATATATGGGGAAGGCATATGTCCAGCAGTTGATGTCCTGTGGAGGAAATAATGATGATGATTTTGGTCCTTCAGAGATACAAGCATTTGTTGATCAGCAACAATAAGTTTGCATATTTGAATCAAATGATCAAAGACGTACGAAACAAATTACCAGATATAATGATTAGAAAAGTTTTTGATCGTAGCAAAAGTCAGAGAGCAAAAAGGGATCTAAAGTATGCGTAAAAACGTCCAAAAGAAACTTGCACCGACTGACAATCTTTATCAAATGGAAAAGCAAAACATAAAGAAGATTCTAGAATTAACAATTAGCCTCACTGAAGGAAAACAGAAGCGGAAATCTAATTTTCAAATCGAGGCGTTTCTTATTTTTTACGAACGATTGTATTTTGATAAAATATAAAAAACAACAGTTAATGAAAGACCAGCCTTGAAAAGAATTGTCACGACCGAATCTAACGAGGTGACGTAATTAAATCATTAAATACATAAGCAAGACAAACAGACGAATCCGACAATCGTGTCGCAAACTACAAATCTACGACGGGATAACGGCAATAAAAACGGATTGAAGGCTAAACTTGAATTAGTATGAATCATGACTTCGTTCAGATATGTTGAAGAGATCTTTAAAAAAGCACTCTTTACTTTTTGGGTATTTACAATTGGCAAGATGTAGAAAATAATTGGAGACGAAGTATAAAAGGCTTGTTTGGCGCCGATGGCACTATATTTTATTCAGTAACTAAATTTCAGTGCACCTAATAAACCTAAATGCTGACGTCACATTACATTTTTCAGCAGCTTTACTGGCACTGAGCTCATCGAGGTTCATTTACTTTGATCACTTCGTTCGTCAATTCGTCAAATTTGGTGTAAAATCAAATCAAATGAAACTTTCGGAGTAAAACACAGTCAAATCATAGAAACTCTACAATATGGAAAATTTAATTCAGTAGCTTCCAATTAGTCATCGTGAAAAAACTCATTGACTTCGAAACATTGACTAAAATTTAAATTTAAAGCTTCATATTAATTATCTACAGTGAAGATATGAATGACTTCTACAAGCAGTAAAAAGTAGTAACATTATTGTCGATAGAGTATATATGAGAAATTAAACACTTTATATCAATTTGATTACAATATCGTGAAAATACTCAATGACTTCTACACAAGGAATAAAACGTAATAAAAGCACCGTTGCTAATATACTACATGAGAATTTTAAATTTATAGCTTCGAATCAATTATCTATCGTGAAGAAACTCAATGACTTCTACACACGTCGTAAAAATTAGTAAAATATCCATTACTTACTCTTTCTTATTGTTGACTACAATGACTAGTTTCACTTTCCGAGGGCCCTTTGTCATTTTGCATAGGTCACTGCTTCTGTCCGCGGGGCCCTGGCTCAGGATTTTTAATAGAGGAATGTTTTCGTGTTCACCGCCACAGCCGGATGGCCGCCGCCGTCACCTCACCGTCATCATCACTACGTCAGTCCACTTGCGCATCGAAAACACATCGTTACTATTTAATTCACTTTTGTCTAATATTTCACTTGGAATCACTGTTTAACACAATATCCGTACACGATTAGCTGTTGAGAATATATAATATGTTAGATTTAATAGAATTTTGACTTACATAACGATCCGAGAAGTAAATGCATTAGTGACATTAGATTGAACTAGAGCAGATTGGAACTTTCGGAGACGCGTTGTATGCAGCCGGCGGTTTGTGTAAATTTACACTATCAAATGAGACGTAGATAAAGGAGATATCACAATCGCTTAGGTGAAGAAGCGAGTAGACAAACAATTAAGGTTCCCGAAAGTGGAGCGAATGTTGGCACATTGAACTATTTAAATGAACATCCATCTAATATTAACAACAATGAAGTAAATAAAGATGTTGATGCAAAAGTATTACGTAATGAAGTTATATAACGAGTGAAGAACTGTTGCTAGCAAGGAACGATATCGAAATGGCCTGTATCGCCGAATCTCATCGGAATCACGTCAAGTATTACAGATGATGAATGATTAAGACGTCCCTGATAGTCAAGATAACACTATCGCTCAGCCTCGCAATAGAGATGAATCTTTTGTTGTAAAATATTTTGATGTTGGAATTTTCATTGCTCGGGTAAATACGCCTCGGGCCAAGCAAACGGCGTCTAAAGTTATTATCATTGTTTGCTTTGTCGTTTAATAATTTGCAGAACTGTAGCATTTGATTTACGTCACGAGCTTTGTAATTATATGGTAAAGTAAAGAATAGATTGTGCCGGTAAACGAGATCATACGAAACGTAATTAGATGACGACAGTTTTCAATGATAAATTTTTGTATCAGTGTCCATAATTAAAAGAAGAAATTTACGCAAAATAATAACATACGAAGTATTATTCAAGAAGGCATATCTTTGGAATCTTTAAATTTAAAAGTAAAATTTCCAAAAAATTCTGGATTCAAAATGGAATGTTCAGGGTAACAGTCATGACTGATATTTTTTACCATTTTAAAACACTTCCCACGTATTGATTAGGAAGATATATTCAAAGAACTCTCACTTGATTGTCATTGCAAACTTCGTTGATGTCCATCTTTAAAAAGGAGCTTCATTTGATACTAGTACGTGTCAAATTAGATTCTTCTGGCAAACTTCTCTTGGCGTTAGTATCTATTATTGACTCAAAGAAGGAACTGAAGTGATCAAATAAACAAAGAAGCTGTAATCGACAGCACCTAACGATATAAAACATGAATTAAGAGAAAAACTAAGTATACAGGATGATAAACAACATAATGATAATATAGTAAATAGAATCGTTTTCAAATTTCGTATTACTACATATTAAAATAAATTATTGTTTACTATTTTTTATAGCAGACTTTATAACGCCAGAAGTTATTGATTATGAATATGTAAAAAATAATGCAACATTTTTAGGAGATCACCTTACTTACAGGGTGATTAGAAATAGTTGTAAAAGCTTTAAATATTTTTCCTGACACATTACCCGTACCTGTTTGAAGCACTGAAAACCAGTAGCCCTGTATATTGTTACTATCAATAATATTCCAGCCACTGCCGCAATACAGTACACCTACCACGTTTCGCGCGTTAGATATGAAAACGATATCCAAACATTAGCACGTTACGTATGTGCATCGATCATCGTATTATCTTAATCACGCATTATATCACTTGGCGGTTTAAAAATTAAACGTGGTATACATTTGTTATCAATTGATGTTTTCTTTGCATTATTAGATTTAATATTGCTCTACTAAGACACTATTAAAGTCACCCAGAGAGCAATGGGAAGGGCTATCTAAGTTTTGCTGGGAGATCGAAGAATAAATCCGAAGAAGAACCTAAGACACTGACGTAGCTCGAAGAATTGCACATCGTTCATGCAATCGATGGACGTGGAAGCTGAAAGTTTCTAGCGTTGCGACTACAAGTCGGTAGAAGAGGCATGAGTAGGCTCCCCCATTAGATAGACGTCATTGTTGAGGTAACCTGTCGTTGGATTCTGACAGTGCTATATCGGTAATCGTGGCTATATTTGGAAAAAGCCTATGTCTGAGAACAAGAACACTATTCGTTCTTACGAAAATATCAAAGCAGTGAAACATACCGTCTTTATAATTACAGGAATCATATCTAAATTTTATATCATATTACGTTTAGTTTTTCAACTTACTTTCTAACTTAAAATATAATTTCCAACTTAGTTACACTGTTCGTGATATGTCAGTCTACCTTGTAGAGGTCCTATTGCGTTCAGTCTATTAACTCTTCCAGGACTTAAAAGCCTCAACGGCCTCCTGTTCTGTGCGTTGTTAGATGAAATGAAAGACTAATACCGCTACAATTTGTCAGATTTATTGGTTAGTTTCGTTAATTTTCGTGTATTTTCATTTCTGATTCTATCGAAAAACCCTGATCATAAAACTCTTCATAGGTTATTGAGCGACTGTGAATTTGCTAATGAGGAGTAAGAGTTAAGTACAAAGCAGAGTTTTAACTAAGTATAGTTGAACTTAAACCAAATATTGGACGAGTGAAAGAATGCTTGTATTGCAACAATACAAACAAATTGCGTGGGTAGCCTTACCACCTAATGACATAGTTAAAATCGCCTGAAGTCGATAGATTTGGACAGCGTAAGACTGGTGATCGTGACGATCTTCAGGGAAGGCCTATGTTTTGCAGTAGGCGTCTATAGGCTGATATGATAAGGAATACCGCATCAAAAATGTTTTTATATCGTAGCTCTGAAATCAATAAATTACTTAAGTTCTAATGATTTCCAGTTCACACCGTAAGATGATTTGACATCACAGCCGCTACAAAAGTAATAAACGATAAAAATGTAACAATGCTCCAACTCGCGTGTTACCCACATTGTAATCTAATCACTGCCGTCACCATCTCAACAGAAGATATATTTGATTCTATTTTTTCACGGCTTTCGTCGATTGTGTTATCATTGTAACATATTTTTTACCAGGAAAAAACAAGACAAGTGGGTTGAAAAGACTTGCAGAATACGGTGTGATGATGGCTTATGTTGTACTTAAGAATTTTTGAAAAATAAAATGTCATAAAGGTAATGGAATGTCGCTGTATGCGGGCAGTCGATATATCGTGGTGATGTTTGGAGAAAGATGCCTTGTAGAAAATCATACACCGCAACGACAATTTTTGAAAAAAAATTATTTTTGAAATTTGTGTATCATATTACACCGTCATATGAAGTTTAAATTAATATAATAAAGTCTTATTTTATTTAAAAATAATTCTTATGAAATTAAAACTTCTTAAATTATTTCAAACATGAATATTTCTTTTAAGTAATTATTTTAATTTCATTACTTAATCATTTACGTAATCATATGATTAAATAAATCGTCATGTTTTTTATCAGTGATAAAAACTACAATATACGAAACAAAATACCACTTTTAATGTAGATATACATGTAAATATTCTTTATGTAATTGTTATATCTATCCTGTGACATACGTAGAGTATATGTCACAAATATTTGGTTCTTTGATCACGGTCTCAAAATCAAGTTTTCTTTTATCGGATAGTTAAATTCAAATCTGAACTCCGTGATATCTTGCCCACAGTTAGTGTTGCAAATTATCACGTGTATTCATTTTTGATGTACACCACAAGGAAAATAGAAAAGAATTGAGGAGATCAATTACAAACGCAGGTATATACATATATATCAGATTATCAAGGAGAAGTGGCAATGACCAGGACTCATAGAACAGATGGCAAGCCTAACTTAAGACATCCACAAGGTGGACAAACATCTCACGAACAATATAGCTAAGTTCAGAATTATATACTAAGGTAGAAAGTTACAGTACTATACGTGACATGACATGAAATTTAAATACGACTCCTGTATTTATAAGACGAAAAACTTTACATATTATACTATTAATATCTACGTAAACATGAATAGAGTTAATAGAAGGTTGAAATTCCTTCCACAACCAATCGTTTTGCTAATACTTTTATAGTGCGAACAGTCAAGGTTTGGAACAACCCGCCAGCGACATTTCCAAAAAATAATAACTTAAGAAATCATCACGAAAAGATGAATAGGCTTCTTCTAGGCAAGCATGTAGCATTGTAGACCTCGTCATCGCTTAACATACGTGACAGAGGTCAGATGCTCCGCATATAAAGGATAAAAAGACCTGTATTAGGTGGATTATATACCAAAAGAAAAATGTTCGGGATTTTACTCAAGAGATCTTATCAGGAATGAAAAGATATGTAGACGAAAGAAAGTAACCATATAACCCAGATTATTATAAGTTGAAGTAGCAGTACCCAGGCACAGATGGTTGTCAGCTGAAGGCTTAAGGTTATGGAGCAGAGGCAATGGACTAGCAAATGCAGGGTAGGATGTATAGGCACACGGAAGACAGACGATTTTGTTAAGGACATCGGAAAACACTTGATGCAAACCTCTTTCATCTAATCTTTTTGAACGATACCATTTTGGTTTAAGTTTATCTACTCTATTTAGTATCTAGTTTTGTACTGTAGCCATGCTTTTTAGTGACCCTGTCATTTTTGGGACAGGAACTTAAATTTCATTAAGTTTCACAGTATAGGCGTATTTATTAATTAACTTTAGTTCGTCACCATATCTGGAATTGTGTCTTCTTACTTTATTTACATTTTGTTTTATTCTTATTGCTTTTCATCGCCTTCTATCCTTTGCCACATTATTTACAATATTATATTTTTTACACGTTTCTTTATAAATGTTTCTTTACATTTTATTTTACAATTATCATTTGATTTTTATATAAAATAAATATTTACAACTATAGTATCTAGTTTAAGACCACCAAGAATAGTCTTATTTAACAATAAGGCAAAAGATTACATATCGACAATTTAGCCTTAAAAATATTATGGCTAAATTCAATGTTTTGAATACGGAAGTATCTGGCTAACTATGCTAGAATAGATAATCGTGGACATACAATATATTCGAGGATGCACGTTTACTTGTCATCAGTATTAGAGTTGTAAAATTTTAATAACCAACACAATGTCAATTGTTACATAATCATCTGTTTACAAAGTCAAGGACTCTACAACCGTGTTCAGTTAGGGTAAAATAATGACCTCAATTTGTCTATATTTGGGTAATCATTTATAAAGTAAATTTAAAAGGTATTTGTTAAACCGGTGCTATATTGTATATGAATTCGTATTTTAGAATACGATATCGTTCGAGATTACTTAAAAGTATTTCAGAAAGATTAAAAATTAAATGACGATAAATATAATCAAGTTAAAAATGTATTAAATAATTTGAAAAATTTACAAATTCTCAATTAATCAAGGCTTATCGATTTGATAAACGTATCACCGACGAATCTGAGTTGCGAATATGTAATTAAGCGGGAAATGTATGACAGAACAGACCGGTGATGATATGGTGATGATTGACGACAACGGATATATATATATATGTACACAAGGCAACAATATTGCCCACAAACAGGTAGACGCAGCGAGGGTAGATACACAACTAGGAACAACAACACATAGTTAATATTGCAATCTGTGTTTGGCACTAATCGGTGTAACATAACTCCTGAAGATACCCCGTGGAGGGGTGAAACACGTGTTGAGTGATTTAACGGTGGCAGTTGTGTAATCCGCATTGTTTGCCGCATGTGCATTTATCAGCGGGCTGGCGGGCGGTGCATTTCATTGCACGACTACCACTGCATGTGCGGAAGTGGCTAAATATTGGTCCTTTTCTCACTTAGGATGGACTTCCGTAAAATAACGCCTGATTCCATTAAATAGTTAAGATTGTTGTAAGTTGTAGAATGGGGAGGGGGGGACACTGCGAGCACGGAACGATGGAGAGCGTGTAGCGGTAGCCTAGATGAAGTGAACTCTATGGTCATTCTAGACACCCCTGTGCCGAACAGCGGTGTTTGGCGAAAGGTAAACCCGCGCGTCACAACGCGTCAGCAAACCTAAGCTCGGCGAAGACTGAACCCTAAACGGTCGTACGGACGCGAAGTCACCCGTACAGATACTAATATAGTTTTATAAAGAGTACGCGACAATAATTAACTTCAAAAGTCATCTACAACATGTAACTCCACACATTAACATCAGTATAGTATTCTTGGATAAAAATAAAATATTTTTTTCAAATATTCTTTTTATATCTCTCCAGTAGTAGATCTAAAATTGATTTTAGAATTTTATTGTACATACGTATATCTTGTACCATAAACGATTTACTTAATTTTTGAACACGAAAACTAGAAGCATACATCTTATTTTTATTCCTTGTATTAACACTGACTATCACTTCTAATTTATAAATAGAGTCCAATATGAATATTGTCCTATATACTCTAATAACACTATCATGGCGAATTATTTAACATCGACTTACAATAACGAAACTTTTACTAAAGAAGATGAAAATTAGATTCCCTTTTTATTGTCACCGGTGGAAAATTTAGATTTTAAGCAGATTGTTTGGACTGTTTTTACCACGAGACACTATAGATAGAGTATATTAATAATAATATATAAAAAACACATATAGAGTGCAGGAAAGATATTGTACACCTCATCCACGTGTATTAAATATGTATATCAAATTGTACAAAAAAAAAAAGAAAACAATCGGGCTTTATCATTCATCTATAACAGGGCTTCTTAAACTATGGGTCGCGATTCTAAATGGGGTCGCGTAGCAAAATTCTGGGATCGAGAGATTTTAATGTCAAATATTTATATATACCATTTTATAACATCACTAGAGTTGGAGGAATACTAATGACTTGCAGCGTCTAGACACACGCATTTGTTGAATTTGATGTGAAATTTTTAATTTTAGATTTTTGTATGTTTCAAAACGAATTCTAAAACTATATGTTTTTATACATTTTCATATGTATATGTATATAGTTACCTAATAAATAAATCATCAAAAAATATCAATTTATTTCTCTTTAATTTTTGTAAGGGGTCGTCAAGAAACTCGCAATCATAAATGGAGTCGTGAATGACAAAAGTTTAAGAAGCCCTGATCTATAACAAGCTACGTGACCAGTGTATATAGTTTTTCACTTTACCTCGATTAGTCTCACTATAGCGTCGGCTGTCTCTCTCATAACGTGATTTAATCTAAATTTCAGAGCAAACAATTGTCAAAATTATGACGTTGTTTCTGCATTTAGCCCCGGATTCAGAATTCCGTGGACTGCGCGTAAAACTAACACATCAATACTGATAGATCAGATCTCGCCTATCCACTATAAATAGAAAGCAGATTTTAAAATTTTTTTGTCACAGAACTAGAAAAACTGTGAAGAAAGATTTGATTACTAGAAAGATAGATGGACAGCGATCAGATTCAAGTTGTACTCGATACCTCAGTAACTGATGCAATACATACTATATATAATACGAGACGAACTCTACATAAAAACTAAGTTCACGGTCCTTCGTAGTTAGAGATGCGACGCAAAGAGTCCACAATATCTATAGCATTATATTGTAACATATACTTTCGTCAACGTTACTATGCGATAAAGCAATGCAGAATATACTAAATCATTTCCCACGAATCTCTCAACCTATTTAGACGTCTAATAAATATCACAGATGTCGATTTTAAACCTTTTAACGTTTAATATTGTGACAACAATCAAGTCCATAATGCATCTGATATAAATGATCAAGCTACAATGATTGACCCGCATAACAGCACTGATTCCTCAATAACGTCAGACGAGAAAGTCTTCGATGATTGAACACGTGATGCGCAGGTCAAGATTTATTATTGGGTCACAGTCGTCGCTTAAACGAATTGTGCCCGAGCGGGACAATTCGTTACGTCGACGCGTACGCTTTAGATTAACTGGTAATGATTATATGAAACATTTTATTTAAGTAAGAAAAGGACAAATATTTAGCCACTTCCGCACATGCAGTGGTAGTCGTGCAACAAAGTGCACCGCCCGCCAGCCAGCTGATAAATGCTAATTTATTGATTTGTTGCACGACTACCACTGCATGTGCGGAAGTGGCTAAATATTGGTCCTTTTCTTACTTAGGATGGACTTCCGCAAGGTAACGCCTGATTACATTAAACATTTTATTTAGTTAATACTATACACACATATATCAGCTTCAATTTTTTCTATCTAATGCAGTCTTAGGATCACAAAATGCACTAATTCTCAGACGCTATTTCAAATTAGTTGGTATGTCTGGAAAGAGGGTGCAATACCTTCGTTAGTGATTTTGAAGCATTTAATCAGCTATAAGGTAGTCTCATCATTATCACTACAAAAGTTTAACGTCCAGCGCTGGCCATAGATCTATCTCACAGATTTTCAATGAGACGGGTTAAAAGCGACCCGAATCCGGCGTCTTTCTTAACTGTTTATCTTATAGGCCAACATCCTATTCTACTTTTGCTGTTTTGTGAACTCCACTCTTGGAATATCTAGCCTGCCAACTGCTACAAACTCGCCAATTTACTGGGTTAAGAAAGTTACTGTTGTTCGTCAAGAAAAATCAAAACAAGCTTGCCAATGAGAAGTCTTTAATAAGATATATATGCAACAATCAAGTTTGTACAATCTGAATGCTGATTTACTTTAGAAAGATATCTGAGAAATTCTCTATCTTGAAATGTAACGATGAGTGTAAAGGAAGCGACAAGTGCAAGCTCTATTATGAAAGTGGACAAACATGTACCAACGTAACCGATAGCGAACACAGTGACTCCTCGTGTGATAAGATTGCTGCAATCAAATCATTTCAGGACAAACACACAGTAGCTGCTAGGCGCTCCTCTTGACCTACTGAAATATTATTTATGAAGACAGACGAACTAATTCTATACTTTTATAAGCAAGTGAATATGCGAATTACGTGATCTGTTCATAGGAACAACAGGTCGATACTTATCGAACTCATGTTTCCATTCGTCTTTCTTAAAGATGCAAAAAATATATATTTTCATTTACATATGAAAATCGATAAAAATCTGGAAAAAATATTGATTAATGTGATATTGGTAAAATGGATAGACGGCGACCACTAGAATACAGCTCCGTGCTCTGGTTTTCGTGGTCGAAACCACGCTCGATACAGTAGCTAAAGTAAATAAAGTCGAAGATCGGCCACGATGGCGCAACATACTACTTGATAAGTTTTCCAAAGATGGTCACAATCCTCAGCAGTGAGGGATACAACGCAAGGAGGAGGAAGTAAGTGAAGGTGACAAATAAGTTTCCTCAGCAGTGAGTTCTTATTTTAACCAAGCAAGGATAATTGGCTTATCATAACCATAGTTTGAAGTCCAAGATACTAGGTAAGAAAAGGACTAATATATAGTTACTTCCGCTATATAGCAGTGGTCGTGCAATAAAGTGCAGCCAACCCGCTTATAAATGCGCATGCGGCAAAGAATGCGAATTACAAAACTACCACCGCTAAATCATTCGACAAGTATTTCACCCCTCCACGGGTCATCCTCAGGAGTAATGTTACACCGATTAGTGCCATACACCGAGTCTAGGTACTCTGCTACATAGCAGAAGTAGCTATATATTAATCTTTTTTTTACTTAATATGGACTTCCGCAAAGTAACGCCTGAATCTATTAGATGTAAAAGATACTGTTGCTAAGGTAGTCACATTTTACTGAAATCGATGTATGTAGTTAAGAAATGTAAGAGAATTACGTACGCATCGAATAATTACAGAATTAGGTTAAACGAAAGTACAAACAAACAATTCCGTCTGAAGTCTGTACCAGAAATCATGCGAGCCAATGACCTAGAAAGTTTAATGTGTGTATTCAATTGCAAAATTCATTATGATAATTTAATTTGGAAAAAAAAAAACCGAAATATCTTTGTTTCTATTGTTTTTCTATACGTGTCCAATGTAGCTTTTCTAGGATAAAATATTTTCAGGTTAGCTAGACCTATGATTATTTACCCTTCAATTAATTTTTTTCTTTATTCATTCTGAGGCAAGCAATCCAAGTCAGTTCATGTATTTATTTATTATCGTATTATATATTAATAAAATGTTTTGTACTGTAATTTTATTATACCGTATTTATATTAATATATATATGCTATATAACTATGTATGTATATGTACACGTTAACTGCCCGTTATATATACTTCTATTGTTTCCATACTATGGTTGTCTAGAAGAAATTGTCTCGTGTGATAAGACCTCCCATTGTAATTGTTTCTTTATTATTATGTAAGTGTGTAATTAGTATTATAATGTCAAATAAGCCGAGTTTTCGGATGACCTTAACAATGGGTTGGTTATAAATTTTTTAAGGAATCATCGAATATAGATTGTAAAGATAAGAAATTGTAAGCAAAGGTATAAACGATACAGTGTCGCACGAGGTCGCACCTAGCTATTTATCATAAACAATCACTGGTACGCTATCGTGTCGGATGTCGACGGCATAGATTTTTTTTCCTGCGTTTTTATAAGACTTCAACCTTATCAGTGTTTGATAAGCGGATTTTAAACTAAAACCCTGTACACACGCACGGCGACGTGCGCAGTACTTCCTAATTAGTGGAGATTGGCGGTGTGATTAAATAAACAACAACAAAATATTTAAAAAAAAAACTAACGCTTGAATCAACTACACTGTCACACTCACAAAAAGGTACTCCATCTTTTTTTAGTTTCTCATTGAATTCTTATGGATTGTTCAAAAGAGACAATAAAGGTACTCGGTAGCCGTTATAACACGCAAGCATTTATTATTGCATTATAGTGCATTCAAGTATAATTTATTATCACCTTAGTTTATAAAGACAAATTTAACTTAACTTTTTTCTAGGATCTATTAACTTAGTAACTTATTTTTGAGCAACTGTGTATAACAATACACTCTCATACAATGTCCTTAAATAATTTCATTAAACTAAAATTAGATTTCATTGCTTTGGTATTATTAAAGATATAAAAGCAATTGCATTACGTTTGTTATACGCTCTTTTAAAATCAGGACGTCTGTAGAACTCTCATATCTTTAAGTAGAAGGTATCGAAGGAGCTCAACCTGATTCCTTCTAAGTGATATAAGTAATAAAGCTAGCAGCAGTATCCCGGCGGTAGAGGACTGAGACTTGTGATCGTAGGTCGCGGGTTCAATTCCTGGGATACAATCTCGAATGATATACACTTTATGTATCAGTTATATAGGATTGTTATTTAATGGATATTTAATGGAATCAGGCGTTACCTTGCGGAAGTCCATCCTAAGTAAAAAAAGGACCAATATTTAGCCACTTCCGCACATGCAGTGGTAGTCGTGCAACAAAGTGCACCGTCCCTCAAGGTCGCTGATAAATGCGTATGCGGCAAACAATGCGAATTACACAACTGCCACCGTTAAATCACTTAACACGTGTTTCACCCCTCCACGGAGCATCTTCAGGAGTTATGTTGCACCGATTAGTGCCAAACATAGAAATGAACAGTAGCGTCTTCTGCGTATATACCACACTGAGATCGCCAACCCACGTGCAAGGCCTGGGATTTAGGTATATCCCTCTATAAATGTCTTTGGGGATGAGTGTAACTTGCAGTAGGCGTAAAGCTGAGAATACAACGTACATGAAGTAATGACTTGTATAGAATATCATCAGACTGAAAAGTGATGAATCTGATAGTCGTTCAATTAAATTCTACATTGTCTTTTTGTTAGTTCTAAGCAGCCGAAATTTTTGATGAAAATTTTTCAATATTTACCTTCAGATAAAAAAAATCATTTGTCTACTTTTGGATTTTTGTATGAAACCATCTTAGGTCAAATCAAATTTTTTAACACGATACTTAAAGAATAACATTATAACGATAATATATAAATCCTGTTAAGCGTCGTGATTATAGTAAATCCCCCATAGATATAAATAAATATCTTTTTATTAGACCGAAAGGAAGTAACAAAATAACTGACCTAAATATGACAAAATAGTAATTAGTTTTTTGTATGCGCTGCATGTCTGTCGTGTTCATCAAACAATAACTCGTTATGTGGCTTATTGAAGGTCGCAAGTTCAAATTCAATTCGACCAATATAAACGAAATAAAACAGCCAACGCTGAAAAACAGTGGACGGTGATCAAAAATGTACAGCTCATATCTCTATGAAGATACTTGTGCAAGTTTTGGGATGATATTCAAAGATGTTAGTATAATTAAAAACTTAGTAGTAGTAAGTTATTTTATAAATGAATTAAGTTAAGAGAGATATGAAATTATTGACGCATTAAGAGGTACTATTTTCTCCATATAAGTTTACTTATGGGATTTGCAAGTTTAATATTATTAGGTGGACCCAAAAGTATTGCTGCAAAAGTTAAATTCACACGACTACATTTTTAAACAAGTTTTTATTTCCAATCAACAATATCATATCTTCGTTATCAACAACCTTTTGCCATCTAGTATACAAAATTAATGCCGGAGCGGTGAAATTCAATATCAATAGTGTAGTATGTTTAGCACTAATCGGTGTAACATTACTCCTGAGGATGTCCTAAGGGGTGAAACACGTGTTGAGTGATTTAACGGTGGTAGTTGTGTAATTCGCATTGTTTGCCGCATGCGCATTTATCAGCGGTATGGCGGGCGGTGAATTTTATTGCACAACTACTGCTACATAGCCGAAGTAGCTATATATTAGTCCTTTTACTTAGGATGGACTTCCGCAAAGTAACGCCTGAATCTATTGGGAATAAATGACATTACTTTCCGATCACCCTAATAGATATACCTTGTGCCTTGGTAAATATATAGACACGTTCTTTTTGACTGACCCCCACTACAAGGTTGTTCTTGCACGGTCCGCATGCAGCGTCTTCCCGTGCACCAACTATGTCGTTGATCCATCTATTGAAAAGCATACCATCGCTCACCATCAAATATTAAAGTATCGCATAAGGCTGAATCACTACATTGCATAAGACTGTAAGTAAGGATAAAATAATAAATGTAAGGCTATATAACGAAATTTTACCACATGTTTTTTATCACAGGATTTTGAGATAGTATCTCCAACTTTCGCTTTATGAACGTTGATATATTGGCAATGCGTAAAATAGACGACACTGGAGAGTTTAGGTTTGCAGAAAAGTAATGTCGGTGTCTTAAGTTAAATTCACACGACTACGTTTTTAACAAGTTTTTATTTGTAATCAACAATATATTTACCTTCGTTGTCAACAACCTTTTGGCGTCTAGTATATAACGTCTTCCGAGTACATACTGAGTTACAATATGAGAATTAAATATCGACGTGTGTAGAAATGACAGAACATTCTAGTCCCTTACAGCTCCAACGGCTAGAGCAATTCTTAGACGTACATCAGTGAACTTCGTTCTTCTACGTATCTCTTAATTTCTAATAAAAGATGTTGTGTTCAATTTTGATTATGACCGCTCAGGATGTAAATTTGATAAGATCGAAGGACCAAGCATTGTCTGAAAATGTAGTAAATTGAATAGATATAATATTATATGTGAATATATATAAAGGAGTCTAACGTCATAAGCCACGATCCTACGAGGAAATGATTAAGAAGATTAAGTTAAAAAGTTTAAGGATTCTTATCCCTAGCTTAGCCATACTGACGTAAGGATTACTATATAAATGTTGTATGTGATGTTAAATGTAAAGTTTACGCAAAAGTATACGCAAACACTCTAAACGTTCGGAGTCATCAAGATTACGGTGTTATTTTTGGAGATACACTATCAACGCAATCAAAAGCGACTGTGATAGATGAACAAGATACCAGAGGCAGAGACGAAAACACTTGACAGCTAAGCAGGAAGTTTAGTTGAACCAGTAATTACTGGCTGTTTGTAAAATTCGAACACAGTAATATTTACACAATACTTCTTCTTTTTAGATGACAGATGCCCATTACTAGACGGGCCTTCCCCAAAGATCACTACGGTGGCCAGGCATCTTCAGCATTTAGCGACTTTCCGCGACTTTAAATATGTCGTCGGCCCATGCCGCGTCCACCAGCTTGTGGTCACCACTCAAACCTTTAAGCCCCGACTACTGTCTATTAGACGAAGAATGAGCTACGTCGATGACTTTGTTTCTTATACGAATTCTCTCTGTGTTTGACACTAATCGGTGTAACATAACTCCTGAAGATGCCCCGTGGAGGGGTGAAACACGTGTTGAGTGATTTAACGGTGGCAGTTGTGTAATTCGCATTGTTTGCCGCATACGAATTTATCAGCGGGCTGGCGGGCGGTGCATTCATTGTACTACTGCTGCATAGTGGAAGTAGCTAAATAATAGTCCCTTTCTTAGTTAGAATGGACTTCCGCAAGGTAACGCCTGAATCTATTAGATATAAATTAGTAAATCACAATGCCTTTGCCCTCTCCTTCATGTCTCTCATCTAAAGGTTGTATGGTAGAGATCGCCTCGAGCGTTAAGACCGCCTCTTGTACCATATGAATTACTTCCTTTTTTCCCTCTATTTATTGTCTATGGTGTACAAAAAAAAATGTTAATAATATATTACGTTAGGGCACTCACACACTTCTGTCTCCAAAGCAAATCCCACATATGTTTATAAAAAAACACGCGTTGTACAAAATATTGTTACCTCAATTTAAGTTTATTTTATATCAAATTCAGTTCTATAAGAATGTAGTCTTACGACGTACAAATGTGATTACTTTAAATGATTCAAGTGGATAATCATTACAGAGGATTTCTATTTGATACAAGTTTCAATGTAATTAGTCTCTTCATGCATTATTTTCTTGATGAATAGAAGTGATTATACTAAGATCGATTCTAAGTAGTAAATGAGTTAATAATTGAATAAAATTAATAAATAATGTCGTTAATGTTTGAAGTTGGAGGAATAAATAAACTTAGATCCGTTTAAGTAAAAAGACAATACACGAATTGTTAATAATATTGCCTTAAAACACGATAAATAAAGTGGATATGATATAATATAATACTCGAGGCATCGTGAGTTGAGTTTGTTTAAAAGTAATTCCCAATTAATGCCTCAAAATATTTTTATAAATCCGTTAATTATTGTAAAACGTAAACACGCGATAATAAATCTACTGTCTTTTCATTTGCACGAGAGATAACGATTACACTATCATACAACATTATCGTAACGTTTAATTAAATTATTAATTAAAAATGTAAATTCCACAATAATTTTATAATCTTTAATCCTAAAGGATAAACTCGACGTGATATTTTGGACGTAAAAATTTGAACGGCCATTGTTCTAGCGAGTCGAATCGATAAACCGAAACGCTTTCAGTACCACTACTATCGGTTCTCGAACGAATTTCACTTTAGTTATTAATAATATTAAAATAATGTATATTACATTTCAAGTGCCCTGTAAGAGTGTATACATTTCATAATTGCTATTTAAGTGATGCAGTTGGAACGTTATTATCATCATTTTAGTCGTAAGACGCCCACAGCTGGATAAAGGGCCGGTAGGAAGCGGTTTGCGTCTTAGTCGAAACTTTATAGAAGCTGAATTGAACAATATATGCATATAAAATTCATTCTAAAATTTCATGTAAATTCTTTATTTCTGTCAATAAGAGACAACGTTTATAACGTTCTTGTTGGGTTTTTAAGTTTTATAAAAGGAAAACAATGCATATAAGTTGACGTTTCCGTCTCATAACAGTGTATCTGAAACGGAACAAGTAATAATTTTTCTGAACCTTTGTGGCGCAGCAGTAATTAAAGTTAAGCGGAAGATATAGATTAAATTGTTGTAAAACTTTGTAAGCATCATAATAGTATAATGCGATGATAATAACTTAATTATATCAGGTTTTTTCGCCGTAAAATTTCAGCTACGTTCAAATTATTTAGGATTACTTTACCGTATTCAATTAAAACGATTAAAACTGAAAAAAAAGTGTAATAAATCTTGGTTTTAGGCGTGAAAGCTTGAAAGAGTTGAATACATAGCTCATTTGTCAAAAAAAGGTAAATTTTTTTTGCACCTTTTTTCAATATCCTAGTATAAAGTAACCTTTCTTGAAATCTGTTACAATAATTTATTTTTTCTATCGGTATACTAAATTACAGATTACTTTGATTCATACAAATTACTAATTTAATATTTTAAAACAATTTTTTGAATTGGGTGTAGCATAGATTAATCCACAGCAAATAGGCTTTCATTCACTCTTTTAAAATACCTATATTTATACCCAATCATACCGTATATGACATATGTACGACTTATGTCAAGTTTATTATTAGATGGATATTAAATCAGTTATGACTAAAAGTAGTGGTAATTAGGGAATGTGATTTACAGTTGTAGGTCACGGGTTATATTTTCAAAAATCGAACTTTTTTTTCTAATTTACGTAACATGACCCTATTATAAATACTATTCAGAAATAATGAAGATCCCAACTTATTACAGTACTAAATATCTGAAAAGTGAGTGCCTTATGTTCAAATAGTGTTGCATCGGTAGAAATTTTAGAGAAAATTAGTTAAGTATTTAATAAAAACTCATGGTAGGGGTAAGAACATAATTACGCAACATCGTCTCAGAAGCAAACGACAATTGGCGGGAAAATTGACGAGCATTAGACAAGCGACGCCGCGCCGAATTTGACTAATTTAACTGCACAGACAAATGAGGTAATTAACTCGCTCCGACGAGAGATATATCGCACACGGAACCCCAATACAGGATGATTTATAAAAACGTATTGCAACACGTTGCCAGTTTTACTGATAATACATAATATATTGAAATTAAGTTCACCAGTAAACATTCTATAAGTGTTTAAATAAACAAATTATATGCGGTTTTGGTAATTTATTCTATTAACCGACAACTGTTTTTACCAGACGTTCGCTTATTTTTATGAAATGAAAACCATGATTTTTTTTTTATTATAAGTTATATTTTTCACGTTTCAAACTACGGGTCAACTAGTTTTGATATTACGAATTCTACGGGTCATAAAAAACATGAGATGCTTAAAAAAATGGCCTGTCTTCAGCGTCTTCCGAAGTGATTAAAAGTTCCGAATTAAAAAGACCATATATATATATATATATATATATATATATATATATATATATATATACTGCCAGAAGTCATTGGATGCGGGTGCGAGATCGGTGATCGTGGCAATTAATGGAGGAAGCCTGTCCCTGTTAGCAATAATGTGTTTATTACTAAAATACTACAGATTTTCATTATAAGGCTTTATGGTGATTTTTTAAATTTGACTGTTGACAAATGTTGATGACTTTTCACCTACGTACAAGTATTTTTAGTCTGTTTGTTCTTTGGTTTATGCGTGATAAAAAAATCTTTGTTCATTTGTCTAACGAATATATATATATATATATATAATGCCTGCTGCGAGGTTCGTAATTGTGACGCAGTAAGTGGAAGTTCAATAGATTAAAGGACTCGCTAACTGATCACACGAACGTGACGCAACGCGCGACCGAAAAGCGCTCGCAAATTGTTTAAACAAACATGCGTCCGAAATGAGGTCAGCAGTGGTCAATTAAACTGGGGAAGACGGGCATCGTGCAAGGCTGAGCAAAACACGGGCCAAGTCAAGCGGAAACCATTGCCATGGTAACTTACCCGCATGTACAGTCAAAACGAAAAGATATTTAAGTTATATAATTCATAAATGTTTTTACATATAGTGTCCCAAAAATCAACGTCACCCCAAACTTTCGTGTTTGCCTGTCACATAGTGGATAACTCCGGATACGTATTTTTAATATTATTACGTTAAAAAAGGAAGTAAATTTTATGCTTTTTGTTGATATTCTTAATGTTACTATAACTAAAAATATTTTAACTTAAATGTTGCGGTGAACGTTTCTATAATAAACATACAAAACTGCGTGCAGGAATGGTATATATCTATCTGGAAATAGCACCTCTCATGCTCCAAATTATTTTCGAATTCTATCTTATCTTTTATTTTCTATAAAATTTATATACATCACCAGATTTCGGTTAGACGTTGATTTATAGGACAACCTCAAACAACGTATTAAAGTAAAAATTTTAAACTTTGAAACTTTATAAAATAAAAAATGGATAAGGAAATCAGTAAAGTCGTTTTCAAGTTACGATATGACCTTGGGTTTTTGGGTTTAGTATTAACAAGGATTTAATTATGTACATATATAATACCGACTAAAGATAAACAATAAATAAAAATTGCTGTAAAATATTCCTAGTTGCAAATGTCATCTGCCAGTGACATTGTATATACAATGTTGTCATCACACAATTGTCCATATCTTTATGATCTGTGTCTCCTAGGTTTTATCAAATCGGTAGATTATCCGCAGTCATTTTTTTTTATAGAGGAAGTCCACCTTAAATTGTCACATACGTACATACGTTTAGATGTATGAAATAATCTTAAATGAATCACGAAGCGCAACACTTGGGTTTCGCGTGACCAATTTGACTACATAAAGAAAAAAAATTAAAATTTCTAGAAACATAGTAAGAACAACACTACAGACTAAATGAAATTACTATTACTAGATGATAAAAGATGTAATAAAAATATGTTGTAGTGAAGTTTCTTCCTGCTTTTTCTTCACTACAATAAATAACACTTTTCGAAGCAAAGTAAATAATAAAATAGATTCTATAAAAGTTGACTATCGATAAGAGTTCTGTTAAAAATTCCAATTTTAAATAAATGAGTTTTATCTTTATGTCTATCTGTAAAATATTTGACTTTTATTAAAACAAAATATTATAAAACCTCCTTTTGTAAACCGCGTTTATTATTAAGACATTTCATACTTAAAAACATATTTAATTCTTTTTTCGTTTTGGACTATATGAAGACATCATCACCATTTATATAGACTTCCAATAGAACTAGTTCTAAACATCCTGCGTCCAGTATCCTCTGACGAATTTAACATTGACGTCTGTCCACTCTTTTAAGAAAATACAACCAGTATTAAATAAAATTAAATGTATATGTCGGTATAATAAAGGTTGTTTTTGAAGAACAATTCAAATCTACTAATAAAAGTTTTATTTATTAATGTAAAAAAATACAACCTTGTCAATGCAATAGGCTTTGGCTATTCGATTTTGTTTTTCCTCAAGTAATTTTTTGATTAAAACAAGTTCCGTCCAATACAGGGTGTTTGGTTATAGATACAAAAGCTTAAGAGAGGTGAATGTATAGCTTTGTACTGTCAAATAATGTATTTACTGAATTTATATATGTATTGATAACATAGTAATTAAAAGTGTTTACGAAATTCGTAATTTTAAATTTTAAAATTAATAATTGTTTACTGTATACACGCCCATGTAGAATATGTACTGACAATAGTTATTAGTTTATAATAGTTATTTGTATTCCTAAATAATGAATAAATTAATAAAAAATAAATCGTAGTGATCAATTTATACAGGGTATTTATCAATAGGTGTAAAACATGTAAATATACAAATGTAGCATACATTTAAAATTTTGAAACTATCATCTGTAAACAATCAACCTGTATATCTAAGGCGGACACTGGATGAACGTCATCTTGAACCATCGTGAATGAACTACGAGGGTTTTAGAAATACTATGGAGAACGCGTATTATTAACTTAAATAAACGCTTCTTCATGCCTTTGCAGAGTGGAATTTTGTAAAATCCGTTCTTAGCTGTACGTATACTCGTCAAAGAAAATACTACGACGAAATTTCATGTCTTTTAACCCTATATTTCCAGAGATATCATGATGAGTCTGTACATAGGTGAAAATTCACATGTAATTAAAAATGTATAAATGCACTAAAGGGTTGAACGTATAGTTCACTTGTCAGCAAATTTGGAACTTTCTGTCTGCATTGACAGAATGTAAACAATAAATAATATGGATTCCATTTGTATATATTTTTTTAATTTTACTGAAACTGAAACCATTGATATATGGCTAGGATGTACTATACATAAATTTGCAATAAATAACCTATATATTAAGTCTTTTAAAACTTTAAGACCTAAACTAATCATCCTGTATATATAAATGATAATTCATATGAAAATAATGATTGTTTCTAAATATCTCACACAAACGGATGATATAGCTCGTTCGATGTAACACAAACACTCTTTGACGAAGTAATCCGAGATGACAGCTAAAAGTCTTTACTATCAAGACGTTAGAACAATGCATAGATAAGAAATCCTTTCGTATCCTTCAACAGATAGCGGTAAACACCGGCGCACTATCGTAAACATCTATTTGACGTGACTTACAAAATTGATTTGTGAAAGAAAAAAACGCGCGCGACACGTCTGCTCTGGTCGGCAGTCCGTCTTTAACTGAATGCTATGGTGTTATTATCATAGAAAACAAAATACAAATAAAACGCTCGGCTGTGATAACCGCGCAAGCATGAACGGTTTGACAGTTCGCTTAGAGCTGTCGATAAGTATGCGCGTGCGCATGTTATTATAAACATACTCGTACATTTTGTGTAACTTCATTTTGGGGTCATTCAGACAATACCTTAGCTCTGAAGAGGGGGGGGGGGGTAACTTAGTCTAAGAAAACGCGACGATGACCGATAAAACACTTCAATACCGATAATAGATATTTCAGAATATTTTAGTAGCCTTTGGACTTCTATCAATTTCCTCACCGACCTGGTGAAGGTCGTGAAAATACGCTGAATGCAGGCCACTTCCAATCGGTGTTCGGTGTTAATTGGAAAACTACAGGGGAGGCCCAGGAGGCCTAGACCGATATGATGTTGATGATGGACTTTTGAATAATAAAAGAAATATTATTTGGTTTTTATCTACAATTTTATTTGATATATTGATATTTCTTTACTATTAATAAAGTTATGTCTAAAAATTTTTCAGAGGTTTAGCTTTTATAACAAAATTTTCTAATGTATAAAAAATATATATAGGAACGAATTGTGATATATTAGACGACAGAACTGTGGTACAGTGTTAAGAAAATAAAAATTAACCAAATAAACATAATATACCAATACTTATTCGTTGAGGAAAAGCAACGTATGTGGGGCGAGGAATGAAAGGAATACAAAAAATCAAATGGAATGCAAGAAATTTTTACGCACAAAAAAAATATTAAATATTTCTGTATGTTCGTTGTCATATACAATAGTCCTCCCCCAAAGATATCTATGGATGGACAATAATTGCCGCGTTTTGGAGGTTTTTAGGCGATCGCAGTGTCGTATGGTATTCAGAGAACGCTATCACCAATCCTCAAGAAACTTTTTGTGAGCTTTTTTATATTAAAATCGACTTAAGAATATTCTTAGTGCACTTCAAAGGAAGACCAGAAGAGCCTTATTTGATAGAACCTAAAATCAGATTAAAGCTCCACTATAACGACATCTTTCAACTTAAAGCTTCGAAGTTTTCAAACGCGCTCTAATCTTCCCAGGTTAGAACGCGTTTGAAAACTTCGCAGCAACAGACAAAGATGTGTTTTTATGTGGTGATTTTACAGTATACTTATTAGTAAAGCAATTGAACCCTAATCTTTAACTACAAAAATAAATAAAACTAAAGTTTCTGTTTGTTACATTAAAATAAACGCTTTTTACTACATGCATATGAATATATATACGGTACATATATCAAAATTACATTATTAAAAAAAAGTGTTTGATCCGACTAATATCTGAAATTTTTGGACCGCTTTTGATAGGACCTATACCGGAATGTAGCTAATGTAATAAGGAATTGTAACTTAGTGTACTCTTATTTTAGACAAATTCTTAAACGATAAACAAAAGTTATTTATTAAAAAAAATTCACGCGGTCGTAGTCGCAGGCAAAGCTAGTCAATAAACCCTTTAGTTACTTTATTTTCTATTACAAAACATAAAATTTTCATTTGACATTAAAATTCAACATCTAAACCTATGTAGCATAATAAATATATTAACAAAACAAATTATTTTTTAAAGCCTTCATCTGAACATAGGCACATGTAGCATACATACTACACATTTGCGTCTCACTATTTTTCCGATATATAATAAACCTTTTTTTTCTCAAATTTCATTTCGTCAACAACTTGTCACCAACACGGTCATTTCTAAGGCTTTTTTAACACGATCCAAGTCTTCTCTATTTCTTCCGCCTGTTCAATTATCGTCCTCCAGGACTTTTATTGACGATCACGTTTTCGCTTAGGGATTATATTTTAGGAATTGCCTTGGTATACTAGGTGCTGTTTCAGCCCCAATGGAGATGTAATTCCAACGTTTCCATAGATTAGTGTTGATGTTGTATGTCGCCTCTTATTCAAGGTCGACCTACCTTATTAATCCAATACTTAGATATTACATAAACATGCAACCGAATATTCGATATCGTCTTATTAAAGTTATGTATAGAAAATTCTTAGAATTAGTTACGGATAACTGCGCAATAGAATTATTATTAAGAGAAGTGTGTGTAATTATACTTTTTATATTACAAGCGACTCGCAAGTGAGTTTGTAGTGGAATCTTTGTAAATAAAGACGCGTTTGAAACACTCGTAGTTTTAAATAAAAGGACGTCATTAAAGAACTTCTTTAATGTATCAAAAACATCAGCTGGTTCTTTACCTACTTTGTACAGTGCAATTGTTTTATGACCCTCGCTATTGGGGACCTCTGGGTCTGGCCTCTGGGGTCAATTTTGTTGGGAACAGGAAAATAATTTTTTTTCTTAAATTTGTTACTTCCTTTTTATTATTTTCATACTCTTCTTCCATTCCTCACAATCTCTATCATTCTGTTCTTTCATTCCATAATTCAGTCTATTTTTGTATTTCGCTCTAATATCCTTTTATCCATCCTCAATTACTGCAGTTTAGTTTATTTATACAATTTATATATGTCACAGCTTTTTTATATATCACAGTTCTCTTATTTTGAATATTAGTACTTACATATTGAATTTATTTCTATTACAATTAGTTCTAATATACATTTTTGTATTGCAATGTTTAACTTATCGTTTGTTCCTATTTGTTACTATTTTGGCAACTGCTCTGCAGAAGTTGAGGAAGGTTTTTCTGCCTTCTTTCTCTATCAAAATGGAGGCGATAGTGGCATCCTTTATCCTTTTTCCTATCCTGCATTCGGTTTCGAAGCGAATCACTCCAAATGCGAGGCATTCTACTACCAGGTGGATCACGGTCTGGTCCACGCCCGGTTCACAGAAGCACGAGTGTTCCTCATTGAACTTAAACTTATAAAGGTACTAGTGTACGATGCAATTACTGCAATCCTATTCTCTTTAGTGTCCTACTCCATTTTCAAAATAAATTCTTAACAAAGAACATACAATAATGGCGGGAAAGAAGTCTATTTTTTTTATAGTAGAAGCTAATATTCGAAATTCAAACTACTGTTTTTTTTTTTCAATGTATGTAAACAGCCAGTAACAGAATTTATGGCTAGACTAGGTACACAGAGATGGTGTGTCCTTTACTTCAAGATGGTCATCGTCATTACAGACGTAGAGCATCCATTTTTTTAGGCCTCTCCTATAGATATTCAAAAGAACCGATCGGAAGAGAAAGTGTTTGTCCCCCTTGTGGACAACCTAAGACACCTACGGCCATCAATTTCAGTCGTCGTGTAGTCTACACATTGCTTATTCAAATTACAAATCCGCTGGAAAATATTGCTTCAATATAAAGGTTGTTCCTAACTATAAGCTTACGTGGTCTCTTGCGAAAGAAATCTACCACCGTTTAGTAGTTTTTGAAAATTTCAACACACTGACCTTATAGGCTTCACGACAGTTAACAAATTGGGTAGACACGATCTCACTAAACATAGATTGACATAAATTCATCGAATCAAAATATAAGACTCGGTACAGAATATAAAAAATAAATTAGACACGTGGTAAGCCTGTGCGAACTGAAGGCACTTGCATATCAAACGTACGATTTGTGGCTAGGTGTTTAAATTTAATTTTCCAAAGAACTTTTCTGTGACATTCTAGATGTGACCTGAGAATAAATGAAAATTAACGAAGAAATACATAGACATATATATCTAATATATCTATAAGGCTATTTCTTACAGACAACCATAGTATGAAAACAGAAGGACAAGGGTAGTCAACGGGAACGTACAAACATACTCATATTTTTACGTATTGATACTTTCTACTATTTTTGTGAAGGTGCACTTAATGCTTTTAGGAATTCTCTACTAATCAACCTAAGGTGGTGAAAATATTTTATATATAATAAAAATATAATACATAAACAGAAAAAAATATAATACATAAAAGTGAATTGACTATACGAACATATGGTATTTATATAAATATTACTTTTATTATATAATTACATAAATAGTAACATATATTTAAATATGATGATATAACATAAAAGATATTAAGATAGTAATGAGGACTCTTCCGCGAATAGGTGTCGAAACTCCTTTTTTTAAAAAAAAAACCATTCACCCATTTGCTAGCTCTTTAATGTCGTGGGAAAGTTTACTTCAAAGAAGAACAAAGAAAATAAAAATGAACAAAGTCAGATTTACTTATTCTACTTGTCCTTTAGTACAGCTTTTTTTTTAAAGTGAACTTATGAAGGCATTGAGGCGATGGTGAGATCCTTTAAAAAACATACAGACAAACATTCATTTTTCTATTTAATTGAATCAGGCGTTACCTCGCGGAAGTCCATCCTAAGTATCCTAAGTAACCAAATAAATTCGGTGGTGGCGGTTGTGTGATTCGCATTGTTTGCCGCATGCGCATATATCAGCGGGCTGGCGGGCGGTGCATTTCATTGCACGACTACCACTGCATGTGCGGAATTGACTAAATATTGGTCCTTTTCTTATTCATTTTTTTACATACAGAATTAGGGATTAAATTCATATATTTTTTAAATCCTATCTCCTACCCAGATATCCCCTCACAATGACCTCCGTGTTATCAGCATTTCAACCATAGGATTTTCGCTGCGTGAAATAGTCGTGCTTCATAGATTTCTAATAAGACCAATATGAAACTGCCGGATTTTAATGACTAGTTTTACGAACATCGTACGCTGTGCTTGGGGCAATGTGAACTTGCCAATCAGCTGTTCTATATAGGTTACAAATAATTTCAAATTATTTAATTTTACAATACGACAAGTAGGAACGCGGTGTGAATAAGCCTTTACTAGGTGGATCGAAGATATGGGATCGCAATTAGTCGTTGAAAGTGGGCAGCGGTAGATCCCTTGACCGTGGTTGTGTTTGGGAAACGCTATGTATTGAATTCAATTAGCATTTTCAAAATTATAATCTGTGCAATGTTCAAGTGTCTTACCATAAAACAATTTGTACGACATTAAACAGTGTTACGGAAGTTGGATTTTCCTTAAACATAATTAAATATTACGTAAGGAATGAAAACAGTAGGTTAGCAGTCAGCAAGTCACGACACCAGTACGACAATTGTTCACTCACGAGCTGTGTGCACAACATATGAAGCTCAGAACGAATTAGCGTACCAGATTGATAACAGTTTTTTTTATCATAAACTATGCAATACATTTTCAACTCATATTGATACGAAACATGTACGTAAAACCTGGGTTCATAAAAAAAACCCAAAAGATCGACAAGCACTACATTCTCTCATTATGTATTTATAAATCTACTAGCTGATCCCGCAAACGTTGTTTTGCAAAAAAAAAAAATTAAAGTTTTTAATTAACAAATAAAAAATAAGGGTTAATCGAAGAGAGGTGAAAATTTAGGGTTGTATGTATTTTTGTATGCTGTATCAAAATAAAATAAAAACCAAAAAATTTGTTTAAAAAAAAATTAGGGGTGGACCACCCTTATCACTTAGGAGTATGGATAATAGATAGTAGCCGATTCTCATACCTACTGAATACGCATATAAAATTTGGTAAAAATCGGTCGAGCCGTTTCAGAGGAGTTCAAGTTCGAACACCGTGACACGAGAATTTTATATATTAGATTTGTAATATTAAAATGATTACTTTTTACTATATTCATATGAATATATATACGATACATATACCAAAATTATATATTTTTTAATTTTCTTGTCTATCTTAAGTAAGAAAAGGACCAATATTAATAGTATAAGTAATAGTATTGTAATAATAGTAGTAAATACTAATATACTTAGGATGGACTTCCGCGAGGTAACGCCTGATTCCATTAAATATATTGTCTATCTGTCTGTCTGTTTATATCTCAAACGGGTTGACCTATTTGACGAGACTTATACTGGCAGTTAGCTAATGTTATAAGTATCTGATAAAATATGATAAATAATAACAATAACCTAAATTTTTTTTTGTTAAATTCTACGCGGACGGAATCGCATTACAACTAGTTTATTTATAAAAATATATCACAAGCATTTACATTAAAAAGTTAAAAATAAGCGTGAAAATATTTAAATATTCTGATACACCTGTTTATGTCT
This sequence comes from Battus philenor, assembly GCF_028537555.1. NCBI lineage: Eukaryota > Metazoa > Arthropoda > Insecta > Lepidoptera > Papilionidae > Battus > Battus philenor. The sequence goes on along the minus strand of NW_027181689.1, from coordinate 10,187,920 downwards.
AATGTGTGTATAACATTCACGGTATTTATTTACGAGAATTTACACTGGAAAGAATTTTATTTTAACGTAGCGTGTATATATATATATATATATATATATTCCAGGGGATGGGTGACCAACCATATATATATATATATATATATGGTTGGTCACCACTGTTCCAAAACTATTTTCACATCAGTAATATAAGTATATAACGAAATTATAAAATCTTGTGAACAATTAATTTTACTAAAATTGTTTGTATGATTTTTCTGTTTAATTCAGGTACCAACGTTTAGACATTATATAAAGTAATTACGGGGCCATATATATTTATAAAAGAAAAGAAATTTAATTTTGTACTGTCTATACGAAATCAATGTAAAGTTATGTTTTAGTGTTGCCTTGTGTAGTTACAATAAATAAAAAAAATTATATTAATTTTAATTATATATTATTGATAATAATATTCATATTATATTAGGGGGACTGCAAAGTAAAGTCGTTTCTATCGACATATTTTAAAGAAAAACCGATTGATTTTTACCGCTCCGGCATTGATTTTGTATACTAGATGGCAAAGGGTTGTTGATAACGAAGGTGAATGTATTAGAAATAAAAACTTGTTAAAGACGTATTCGTGTGAATTTAATTTAAGTGACATTATTTTTCAATCCCCCGATTATTTTAACAATATTTTTCAGGTTCTACAGACTTCGGACCCACAAGTGTATCTTAACGTCTGTCAATAAGGTACACATGTCAAATGTCATACGAGATATTAACCCTTAATAGCCTGATTTACGAAAGTGATTTTTTTTTATATTACTGTGTTTGCTAGAGGGTGTAGATGAAGGGAAAATAGATTTTTTTTTATTTCGTTGGAAAGAATATTATACAACAGCAAAATTCGTACAGCCAACCTATAAAAAAACACTAATAGTAGTGTGAACATTCGGTTTTAAAGAAGGGTATCAAAATTGAAACTCTAGGCTATTAAGGGTCAAGGCTGTATCGTATATCGTTAGAGACGATCTCTTGCTAAAATGATGATAATGAAATTCAATTCACCCAAAAGATCATTTTCATTACAATTTTTTTTTTAAATCTTAGATGAATAGATTTTTCATCTGGATGTAATTGTAAAAGCATATATTTCTCGATATATTAGTCTTAGATATACATTGAACTCTTGAGTTATTTCACTAAAAGAACTAATAATGTACGTCAAAGATTTATGTCAAGTGAATTGATAGCCGTGATAAAGTGATTGAATTCCGGCGCCTTGTTTGTCACGTATTTGATACAGAGTCGACACAACTCAAGGACGCGAGCCTATCTACATTTATTGGTATGTTTATAATAAAAATATACTTTCCATAATAATTTATTTATATTAATTATCTATGATTTCATAACTCCTTAACTGTCAATGTCAAAGTGTCAATGACTTGTGTGAAACAAATTGTGTATTTTTAAAAAAAAAGTAATTATTAGAAGTTAAATGCTTTGAATGTCGTCTCTTTCATTTCAGGTTATCATATATAATTTGTTTAATTGTATTAAATTTGTGTGCTGTACATTAATTCAGAAAATAAAAAATTCATTTCAGAAACAATTACCGTGGTTGACTCCAAAAATATAATAAAACATTAATATGTTTAATACGCTATTGAAAATAACTATATACTGAATTCTTAGTCAAATTAAACATTAAATTCTTTCGAAGTCTCTGGTGGAGGTACTATGTCGTATTGTAAAGGTTGTTTTCGTTCTTTTTTTTTTTGGGGGGGTTTGCACTGCTGCCTACGTGGCTGTCTGCAGACTCGGGGGTGCGAGGAGGCAGAACGCTGAAGGCTCCATAGGAAGACTGACTTCAGGCCGCTACATACTATATTTTCACAAGCTTAGAAGTATTAAGGTAACGACGAACCCATTATATGGTATTTGATTCTGCTTTTGTCTCCACCAAATTCACACATAATTAAACGCCATCGTCGGGGCTGACGGCGGACTGACGGAACGAAGCGGCGAATACTCTCCCGTTTCGCTGTACGCATTAGCTCGTTCTTGTAATAAAATAATAATGTTATAAATACATTTCGTATAAGGGAAGGAATTCGTGAGTTATATGCGCGTCGTGATATTTCTGAGACTAGAGATTAAATGTAAGTCATATTTATACGAGAGACGCTATCTTATCTGACGCCGAGGAGAGCCACAATCCATCACTGTCAGCCGTTAAACTAACTAGTTTTCATACAACAAACTTAAGATAACGTAACTAGCGTAAGGTTAGGGGAAAATTGCATTATCCTTATTATTTCGTAAGAGGCAAGCGGCGAGTGTTGAACGGAGATTGGTACGGGCGGTTTTCCTTGAATATTTACGGGTTAATAACATCTATTTACATTACATGTAAATTATTTTTGACGGTAAATATGTTTTAGAAAATCCTTGTGAACAATAATAAACATCGGTTTAAAGTCGAGGAAATTTTTACCTTTTCTAATTTCTATGTATCGGTCACTGAAGAACATAGGCTTCATCCACAGATTTCCAATAAGACCAGTGTGTTCCGATATCCTTTAATAGGACGTCAATCCACTGTGCGGATGTTTTACGTTCGCTTTCCAGTTCGCGGACTCCATTCCAGAACCGTAAGGCTCCAGCGGTGAAGAAGAAACATTACTTCTCTTTTGGAAGAGAGCCGCCACACTTTCTTGCGGTTTTGTTGCAGGGTGATGGGTGACGTAATTAAGCATAAAACCGATTAACAAGAAACGTGGCGATGCGTGGATGCGTGAATGCCGAAAGTGAGGGACAAAAGAGAGAATAAAGAGAAAACTTGTGATGGATGAAAGAAAGAGAGTGAAAATAAGTAGGTATGTATCCCTGTACCAAAAAAAAATGGCGGAAAGAGCAATAAATAAATAGGAAAAGGCTCCAGCGATCATCTGCTCTGTGCGCAATACAGCCTGCCCACTCCTGCAGCTTACTAATCCGCTGGACTAATCGTTTTTCGTTCCTATGTATCTCTTCAATTTCAACAGATCAACAAATAATATAACAAAAACAAATAGAAGGGAAATCCCGGCTTAGCGAATGATGACCAGAAGTGAAAGAACATATGATCATACGACGGATATGGGGGGTAAGTGAAGTTAAAATTCTTACATCCTCCCCTTTAATATTAAATGTCTATCTATATATATAATCTATATATATATATATATATATATATATATATATATATATATATATATATATATACACACACACATACACACATAAATATATATACATACAATACAATAAAGTATAATATATATAATAGCTCTATGTACACACATACATATACACATATGTAAAGGAGGATTTAAGAAAAGGAGTAATTTATATCCATTATAAATACACGTGCAATTCGTCGAGTTACTTCGGTGCCTTAGTTCTTCTGCGGGTATCTCATTTCAGGTTCAATCTCGCAGCGAAGCTTCAAGCATAACTCTCACAAATTACGCATGCATTTACTATAAAAATAAATTGAAGATAATTACGTCAATTTAATACTCTTGTCTGTGTTTTAATTAACTTTGCGGTTTTTTTATTGATACACACCAGGTATTTATGTATAAAACCGCAGTCTTAATGTAATATTGTATTGTGACGCAAGTTAAAAAATTCGAAATGAAACGGCATTACCTTATATATATATATATATTTATATATCTGTTTGAAATCGGCAACATTGTTCTCAAGTTATGCCGTGAGCAAGAGAAAGACCCTGCTATTGGAGGTCTCTTGTACACTCCCGTCTTATATCTAGGGCGGGGTAGGGTCTATTGATTGTATTAAATTAATTAAAAATATATTTCCTTTTCTTGCATATTACCGTAGGTTACACACACGCACACGCGCACACACAAACACACAAGAACGCACGCACGCACACACACACACGCATAATTTTAAAATGTATTTACATAAGAATAAAGCTAGTTAAAGACATCAAATTTATACAGGATGATTGGTCAATTATATATTGTGATTTCCATATCTTAGATTTCCCTTTGATGGATAAGCTGTCTGCAACACCTGCAACACTATGCAACATCGGACGTTCCTTCCAAGAAACTCAACAACGCAAGAGACATCAGATGGTAATGGGGTCATTTCTGGGTCAGACCCCGTGGGAATCGGTGCTCACCAGAGTACTAGCTCAGACTCACAGAGTCCCCAAAATGACTCTCAATGAGGTTGATTACTTACTAGAAATATATTATTGTATAAGTTTTTAAAAAAGAAGTCTTAGATTAATGAAACTATATGAAACTGTCCTTGCTTTTTATTAGCTAGTCGCATTGCTTTCACGCATTGCTTTTGCTTTCACACCTAAAACCAATAGTTATCCCAAAAATAGTCGTTGTTGTCCAAAGATTGGGGGGGGGGGGGTAGGTCAGGTGTTTTAGGGATTGCAGTGTTGTATTATGGTATGCAGAGGACGCTGCTTCCCATCATCTGAAAACTTTTCGATCCAATGCAATGAAGACGCAAGATTGTATTAAACCAAAGTCTAGTTCTCTACTAATGGGACACCTCTGCTAAATATATAACCAATATAAAAATAAAACATATCATCCTGTATAAATTAGTGAAACACTTTCAAATGTGCGGACAAACGTGCGTTCAGAAACGTTCCAATCAGACATTAATATACAATGTATGGACCGATACAAATCGTCCAAGGTCGATCTGTGAACAATACGCCGTAATTCATATAGCCAGCGTGTGTTCGTCCATATTGCTATAGATTTAACTGGCGGCGAATACCTCTCTAAGTACGTTGTAGAATTTGTATAGTTATATATACACGTGACGAATAATCACAACACAATATTACTACTATAAATACGTTACAATCGAAACAAGAGTTGCTCGTTTGAATTTGCAGTAGGTGGACTAAATCGTAAGAAAAGGACCAATATTTAGCCACTTTCGCACATGCAGTCAAAGTCAGAGTCAGGACTCTGTGTTTGGCACTAATACGGTGTAGCATAGCTTCTGGGGGTGCCCCGTGGAGGGGTGGAGCACGTGTTGGGTGATTTGGTGGTGGCGGTTATGTGATTCGCATTGTTTGCCGCATGCGCATTTATCAGCGGGCTGGCGGGCGGTGCATTTCATTGCACGACTACCACTGCATGTGCGGAAGTGGCTAAATATTGGTCCTTTTCTTACTTAGGATGGACTTCGCGAAGTAACGCCTGATTCCATTAAATACTTGGACCAAATCGGTCGTGCAAGCGATGGCTGTTGGGGCCGAAAGGTTCTTAATTGGCGACCAAGAGCAGGTGGATAGGTCCCCTCATTTATCGACGATATATGTAATTAACCCTTTCCTTACGGCAGTCCGTTCCGCCGAATTGACGCTACTGAACCGGGCATGTGCGCCGCGAAGTGCACGCATTGAATGGCGGTAAGCTGATGTTCGAATTTTCTCATTTGTGTTACATATTTAAAGACTGGTATATTAATTAAAAATATAAATTAGCATAATTGTTAGTAATTTATTTGGCTGTGATAAATCTTAAAACACGGATCTACACATAAGCCCACATTACAAGGTGGATGCCGGCTAATTCCAGCGCTGGTACACACGGGTGGTCCAGTGGACGCCGGCTTACTCCGGCGCGCAACGAAAGGGTTAAGGTCGCGAGAAATCACCAGATGCAGTAAGACAGTTCATCGTGGCGATTTTTGAGGTAGGCCTATACCTTGCAGCGGCATCCATCGACGAAAACAGATGCATTATAATCAAAGCTGAATTTCAATCTTTTTTATCTAGACTGTACAAAAAGCTTGGCTTATTTATGTGTCTTGGGAAACCATTTCAAAAATTTTTATAATGCTCGTATTGTTCGCATTGTCATGATCATTTTGTGTTTGGCACTAATCGGTGTAATACATTACTCCTGAAGATGCCCCGTGGAGGGGTGAAACACGTTTTGAATGGTTTAGCGGTAGTTGTGTAATTCGCATTGTTTGCCGCACGCGCATTTATCAGCGTTATTTCTTATTTAGGAAGGACTTCCGCAAAATAACGCCTGATTCCATTAAATATTACCAGGAATGTACATTAAGAAAAAAATGATGTGTGAAAGGAAATCAGAACGCGATAATTGAAAGAAAATGTGAAAGAAGTAATAAAAGTGAAAAACATTGTGAAAAAAAGAAGGACAAAGATTGATAAATGTACAAAACTGCCCCACATAAGAAAGGGAACGATTTTCCCTCAAAAAACGGGAACGATGTAGAAAAATAAAAAGAGTCTGTAGCGCTTGGGTAGTGATTTCAAAATAAAATAATGTAGAAATTAATCTATTATTTAGTAAAAGTCATAAATTATATTTAACTGTACTCGTAAAAATTGTATGTACAGAAACACTGACGTGAGTCGCAGCATGTAGAAGAATCCGCAAAAAATACTGGCAATGCATCTCCCAACCCTCTGCGTTTAGTAAACGCGAATAAAATATTGTAAACAAAAATTCCTTACATGGTTTGCTTAAGAAAATCTTAATTCAATTTGCGTCGTGTTTTTTTGAAACGTAACCACGACGCAAAGTGAGGTCTTGGTGTATATATATATATATATATATATATATATATATATATATATATATATATAGTGTCATGTAATTTGATATCAGTTATTCGTAACTGTACGATTTTCTGGAACAATTACTGATATACGCGGCGCGTGGAGAAATAAAATACTTGCCCGCATCTCACCGCATGCGAATTCTCGCCGGTTATTTCGGTACGACAGACGCGGAAGACGGTTGCGTCCAAACAATGCTGCTTTAAATGGAGCACAAAGTACAGTTGTGTACTAAAATAAAAACGTAAAAAAATGGATAATTCCATGTTTTTAGTTCATAATTATCGGAGATGAGGTCGCCGCGACCTTAGTTTTTACGGTCGGATTTCTATAGTCAAGGACTGTTCCACAATGGACTCGAATTAACGCCGAATTGTCTCGGCCGATGACGCGGGAGGTTGTTCCACAATAGACTCTTTTTCTGGTATTGTCGTGTCACACTTCTAAAGTGGTTTTTCAATGAGCACTTTATTTTTCAAATCAAAATATATTAAACTATTTACAAGCATTAGCAAATGTGCTATATATTCAACGCTTTATAGCTTTTACATCTATAACCAATCACCTAGTATTACGCAATTCATTTTTTTATTTTTAGTCTCGCCTTTAGTGCAAGTGGCTGAACACGTTTATTTTATTAAGAAAACCAACAACAATGCATGCGTTATTGTGTTCTGCAGATGAACACCGTACTTATAATTTATGGGTATTAAAATAAAATGCTATTTCACAGACTACCCTCTAAATTATTCTGTAATGCAATCATTTTTAATAAAGTATTTTAATAGCTACATTGTCGACCTCACTGTCGCGCAACAAAGCAAGGAGAGTGAAATGTTCGTGATTTTTCTACGTAATTGAATTGGAGATCAGAAGATCCGTGGACGAAAGAAAGTAACTGATGTATCCAACAGATTCGTAAGTGGAAGTGTTAGTGGGCAGATATAGGGCGCAGAACAGAAGGCGGCTTTGGTCTTAATGATCTAGAGTAGAGACTACGGTATGATAAAGTCAGCTTAGGATGTTTGTTCACAACGACAGACAACAATATAAATGTTGTTAGAAAACGCTTGATGCAGACCGGTACAACAAGTCTTGTTTTGGAAATCTAGGGAGGAAACGTATATCCTGCATAAATGTGGTGTGCTGAAATTATAGCGATGAGAGTATCTTAGGTTACCTAAAAATAATACATATGTTAGGAATCGTTGTACTGTTTCAGATACAGAAGTTAGGTTAGGTTAGGTTAGATCCCGCTCGGAGACGACGCCGTCAGCGCAGAAACGTGCCTCTTGACCGCCCCCGGAGAATGGTGTTCCCCTACCATAAACGAGGCCTTCGGAGTCGCAGGAGTTTAGGATGGGGTCCTAAGCTTAGGGGGCACTAGCTTCGGCGAATCTGTGGCGAACGAAGGTTCCATCTGGTCTCAAACCACCGTGATAGCACCACGAGGATTTCGGGGGTAGCGTGAACCATACACGCATACCTCGGGACGGGCTATCTAAAATAACACAGTGCGAGGGAAAACCGCGTGGCAATCCCTGACCGGGAGATACCGCGGTCCCCCATATAGCGCAGAGGGCGATCACCGAGGGGTTTTAGTGGGTAGAAATCCCACATCCTGCCATAACCATCATCCATTCCCTGCCCTCCCCCATATGCAGGGCATCTTGATTATACAGAAAATTTCCACCCGAAACTAAAATAAATGGTTAGGGTTAGGTAATGTATTTTACTTCCTATATTCCATAAGCTTGAGGCCGTCAGTCATCACTTATACGTGACCTCTAGCTCTTAATGTATTGAAAAAGTTAAAATCATCGATAACCATTAAAATACAAAAATAGCCCATGAAGGTTTGATAGAGTACATTAAGTTATGTAAACATAGGCGCGCGTTGTTTTATAAGTAGTAACACTGTGTTTTATCTATCTCGGATCATATATCTTTTAATCGTGGGAAGAATACCGAATCAGCAAGGTGATAGAAACTATTCAAACTGAGCTCTGCTATGACGGCATTATTCTTTGCCATGATGCTGTAGGATCAGCAACGCATCGAACAGGGGAAACCCACGCCAGAGCGAAAAATCAACAACATGCCTCGTACGCTCTTTCGAGTGCGGCCATAGGTATCTTGGCAAAACTGCTCCTGCACACAATATTAGAACTAACCAAGTTCAGTTAACATGAGAATGATCTTTCTGCAGTCCTGGTTTCTAGTTCTAGTTTCTTTTGGATTACAAGGTATATTATATTTTAGAGGCTAAAACGTGTGATGACTTCATAAAAATCTAGAGCCTGAAGTCATCTTTATAATTTATTTTTAATTCTATTCTATTAATTATAAAAGCAGTGACCCAAACAGAGATTCGAATCGATTCATTCAGAGTGAATTAACGGTGCTAGTTGTGTTTCGCATTGTCTGCCGCACGTGCATTTATCAGCGGGCTGGCGGGCGGTGCACTTCATTGCATGACTACTGCTGCATAGCGGAAGTAGCTATATAACAGGTTGTCAAATATCTCCCTTCCGCTTTTTTGCTCTTTATTCAATGCTTTATAAAAAGTGTTACAGTGATCGGATTTAGATAAAATATGCGCCGTTTTGTTCGATAATCTGTTTCCATCTAGACGGCAACTTCATAATACCTCCTTCGTAGAAGCCCCCCTCCTTATTTGCGAAGAACTCGGACAGCCACTTTTCACAAAACTCTTTTGAGTTCAACTTTACACCACCAAGGGCGTTCGCCATGGACAGGAACAGGTGGTAATCACTTGGCGCTATGTCCGGGCTATATGGTGGATGTGATAAAACCTCCCATTCGAGCTCCCGTAGCTTCTGACGAGTCATCAACGAAGTGTGTGGTCTGGCGTTATCCTGGTGGAACACTACACCCTTCCTGTTGGCCAATTCTGGACGCTTCTGGTCGATCGCCTGCTTCAAGCGGTCCAGTTGTTCGCAGTAGATGGTAGAATTAAGCGTCTGGCCATATGGGAGCAGCTCATAGTGGATGATTCCCTTCCAATCCCACCAAACACACAGCAAAACCTTCCTGGCCGTCAATCCCGGCTTGGCCACTGTTTGGGACGATTCACCGGCCTTCGACCACGACCGTTTTCGCTTGATATTGTCGTATGTGATCTATTTTTCGTCGCCAGTCACCATCCGCTTCAAGAATGGGTCGAGTTCGTTCCGTTTCAGCAGCATATCGCAGGCGTTGATTCGGTCCAGAAGGTTTTTTTGCGTCAAATCATGCGGCACCCAAACATCAAGTTTTTTTTTGTATTCAGCCTTCTGCAGATGGTTTAAAATGGTTTGGTGACTAACTCCCATCTCCTGGGCGATGTCACGAGATGCCACATGCCGGTCTAACTCGATGTAGTCCATGATTTGATCGGTATTTGTCGTCACAGGTCTTCCGCCGGCTGGCTTATCCATGGTGTCGTTTTCGCCGGCTCTGAATCGTCGAAACCATTCCTCCGCGGTTCGAAGTGATAGAGTACCATCCCCCAAAACACCATTAATCTCACGGAACGTTTCTCTAACGGATTTGCCTTTAACGACGGAAAACTTTAAAATAGCGCGAATTTCGGCGTTAGTGAACTCCATGTTTACACGTCTATAACTGTTGAACGCAATATCCAAACTAATCATGCATAGCGTTGTTTTGTAGGTTATGTCAAGACCTTTCAAATTATGTATAGTATTGCCAGATACGAGCTCTATAGCGCTTTGTACGTAGCCGCGAAATTCAAAAGACAAAAAGGCAGAAGGGAGATATTTGACAACCTTATATTAGTCCCTTTCTTAGTTAGGATGGACTTCCGTAATGTAACGCCTGAATCTATTAGATTTTAGAGATAAATAAGGTGGACTGACGACATAGTTAAGGTCGGGAGAATTCGGTAAACGCGGGTAATGCTAAACCGACCATAGTGGCGATCTTTTGAGAAGGATAAGGTTTCTTAGTGGTAGTAAATAACAATTTGTATTAATTTCGACTTAAATTAATGGATACCTATCTTAGTAAAAATTGAAAAAGGTCTTAGTTTTAGTTTTATAGAAAAATCTTGTGACTGTATTCAATACCGATGTATATACTGGTAACAGTCGACCGTGAAATCTGCAATCCTTTCGTTGCACCCATACTATGAGTAACATCATCAGTGTTTACTAAAAATGGGGGGGGGGGAGTTAAGATGATTTAGTGAAATAAGTACGTAAACAAAAATTTAAGACACACTAAGTGGTCTTCGAAATAGTGTACGAAGTATACAATAGATTTAATATTCAAACAACGCCGGCAGTAAAAACTAACGCTTGGACAGGTCGCCGGCCTTGGCAATACTGTCCTCGATTTCTGACGGTTGCGTAACCGTCCGCTGCGTTCATTTTACGAAGGTGCATGCATAGAGATAGAAAGAAATGGTGAAAGGTAAAAGGGACATATCCTAAATGTAAAATATTTTTGTTGACCGCGCATACAACAATACATAGCTTTGCGTCGTTTTGTTTTGCGTTTTTTTGAAGTTGCGTCGCTGCTTAATTAGTACTTATTTTCACTATGCGTCGTTAGATTTTCGAGGTTGCGTTGTTTTGGGTTCGAATCTTAAATTTTTTTAAAAATTTACTTTTTTTTCCAAAAGATGGCAACACTTTTGTTTCTAATTGCGCCATGCCATCAAAACTCGGGGATTCCCTTTCTAACTAAAATTCAACGCAATTTTAATAGTTTTATTTTCACTTTGTTTTGCTAATTTTGGAGTTCAGTTTCAATTACGTAGTGTCTTGTGCTTTTTTTAAAAGAGAATGATAAATTTATATAAATTTTAACATGTTGTTTCTGGTTACAAAGAAGGTATATATTTTTCCCATTTATTTATTGGCATAATAATATTATTTTTGCTTTTTAAATATTTACTTCGTTCAATTTTCTTTTTAAAAAGTAGTATTTTCGTAACCCTGGAACCTATCTTCGATCTTTACATGGTTTGCTACAGAAAATCTTAATTCGCTTTGCGGCGTTTCAATTTGCGACGTGTTTTTTTGGAATGTAACCACGACGCAAAGTGAGGTATTGGTGTATATAGAAAAACATTAATTAACGTGAGAATGATTATAATTCTTTTTATAGTAATTTTTTAAATACATACCCTTAAGAAGAGCCTACACAGCTAATGTGTGTGGCCAGTACTGAATCTGAATCTCTTTGGCAAACTCTATCGCATATTTAATGGATTCAGGCGTTACATTGCGGAAGTCCACCCTGAATAAGAAAGGACCAATATCTAGCCACCTCCGCACATGCAGTGGTTGTCGTGCATGAAAGTACTCGGTGTTTAGCACTAATCTGTGTAACAACTCCTGAAGATGCCCCGTGGAGGGGTGAAGCACGTGTTGAGTGAATTTACGGTGGCGGTTGTGTAGTTGGCATTGTCTGTCGCATGCGCATTTACGAGCGGGCTGGCGGGCGGTGCACTTTCATGCACGACAACCACTGCATGTGCGGAGGTGGCTAGATATTGGTCCTTTCTTATTCTATCGCATATGTTATAGAGCTATGCCAGATTTCTCTACGAGATCAAATTAAAGACTAGAAGAAGAGAAGTTAAACCGGTACAAGCACCTTCTAGCTTCTAGTCCAGTGGATTTGCAAATGAAAATGCTGTAGTGGAATATAGCTCATATAGGACGCAGAACGAACAGACGCTGTGGCCTTAACTATAGATGATCTTGTTATGGACTTCAGAAGACGCTGAATGTGGACTTCCAACCGGTCGTATTAGAAATCTGATGAGCAAGTCTACATCCAGTATTGAACAACCTATTTTGGAATGATGATTATGATTATTTGTGAATAAATAATCCGTCTTGCGTAACCTCCCTCATTTATGGTAAAGTCCGTTCATAAAACTCTTTGTACCTAGTTTCAAATATTTCGCAAGGCGTTTAAAATTCACAATGTCAGTGAAAAACTTCACCAGTGTGAGGAAAATCCGCTGTTCGTTATCTGACTCTGGAAGTAAGATTTCATAGAAATATCTAGAAAATTCTACGGCGAAAAGAATAAAACGGGATGGATGATTTTAGAAGAGCATCGAATATTGATAGAATAAATTGCTTTATAAACAGTTCTACCGAATTCTTTTATAACCCAAATATTTTACCTCTCACTCCCACCTCCGAATTTAAATTAGCTATGAATTTATTTCTAGTTATATTTTTAACTATATCGTTGCACTTCTTCGTCTTAGTAGTGTGGTCTTTAGGTGCATTTGTTACTAAAAGATCAGTAAGTTCTATCAGTACTACTTTACTGTGTTTCAATGTTCTAAATAACTTATAGTTTTCTGAATATATGTCCATGTTAATGTACTACTGTGACCGAAAAGTATTACTTTGAAAGGGATGGAATTGATTTGGAAGAATAAATAATTAACATTTTATAAAAAAAAATCACCTTACTTTTTGATCATAATATTATAAAAAAATGTTCAATGAACTTTAAAATAGCCTTGAGTCGAATATCACTGCCTTATGTGTGCTATCTTTTATGGAGTCATTTCTTAGTAATCAATAGCACGGAAAAGCATTATCTGGTATCCTTTTGTACAAGCATATAAATGACCCATGGAAAGATATGCTAACTCAATGAAGTCGAGTCAGATGTACAAAGTTTTTACTTATTTGTTATAGTATTATAAGATATTGTTATTGCAATGAGACATTCCATCTCGAATCGAAAAATAACAACATGCCCATACAAAATATTGGCATTGCACGGTTGAGAGAAATCCATTCACATACAATCAGTTGAACGACCTGTCGTATTGTCAATTGTTATTATAAAGAAGTAAACAAACTTTATGAATCAACTCACGGATCTTTTCGACGCCGTATGGTTTTTAAAAGGCCCAAAAATAGCAACACGTCCTGATTTGTCATTCGCTTACTTCATCCGAACTTTCACCGATGCTATAGAAGATATCTAAATTGAGACATCTACGGAATACGTATCGTTCACATAATAAATAATGTTTATCACAGATATCTCCCCAAGATGAGGCAGAGGGCGTCAACAGTACATCGCCATCCCGAGCTGTCTTGAGCTTCGCGCTTTACTTTGCTCCACGTCATTCTAACTGGCTTCACTTCTGCAGAGAACCTCCGCCGTCAGGTTTATTTTGGGCGGCCACGTCTTCGCTTTCCTTGAGGATTACATTCTAGGCAAGCTCTAGAATGGATTTTACTTATACAGTAATACTTATACAAAAAAAATCAAATATGGCTCTCATAGATTATACAGAACTTTTTTTAAGAATTCTGATTTTTAATTAACGTGTTACGAAGACTAAATAATGGTACTGGCCAACAAAAAATTTTATATTACGGCGTGACAAATACCACACAGAGGTAAAGAACGACCAATAATAGTGTAAACGTTATGCAGTTTTGTAATTGAAAATTAGTAACTTCTTTACTTTTAACTATATTCAGTTCTTATTTAACGACAAAAATAACAGTAGGAATAAGATTTTTATTTGTACCTAGGTGTACCCGTTCTTGTTTCCCTGTGTTATGCATCTAATTAAAAAATTTACAAATTAGCAATTTTATTAAAAAAAAAAACATTTTTCCAAAACTTTCCCAGGTATATACTAAACAATTTACTATATTTTCACGGCGATTGGATGTATTGTTTTTGAATTCATCGAGTACATACAGACACACATTCATATTATTTATATTACTTACGAAATTTGTATTGCCGAAATTTGTTTACATCGACTTGAACGCATATCAAAAGTAACTTTAACACGCGTTTTTTTGGCTTTGGTTTCAATCAAATGTTTCTCAGCTATACGATACGGGTGTAGTAAACTCTGTGGTTTATATTGGAAAAGAAAAGTATTATCTCTGTACGAACTTTCTCCGTGTCTAAAAGAAAATTAAAAAACAGTTTTACGAAGTTTTTTAATCTAGCTGTTCTAGGATTTTCTGTTTAGCAACACATGCGGATATTCAATTCTATACGGGGTGATTGGAAATAGGCAATATAAACTTTTACACCTATTTCTATTCATTATGATCTCTCTGAAATATGTAAAATATATTTTTTTCCATTGGAATGCTATAGCATATAGGTAACTGTAACAGGGGTGGCCAAGCTCTTTGATATTCCGACCCATTTTTCGAAATTTGAATTTTTTGCAAGCCGCAATTAAATACGCATTTAAAACACGTAAAAGAATGTGTATTTTTAAGAAAAATCATATTTTTTGAAATTATGTAAACAAAAGTACAGAATATGTGTATTGAAGTTAGATATAATAGCACACGTATATAACAGCACTCCTAATAATACTTAAGATGCCAGTTAGTTAGTTATGATCGGTGTTTGGATTTCGTTAATTTTATGGTGCATAATAAAAATAATCATTATTCCCACCAGTAATTTGCTTCGATTTCCCAGCAGCTGACATAGGTTATTTAAACTTAAATATTGCAATAATTCGACAATCAATCGGAGCCAAATATAATCCACCTCTGTTCTATAACTTCTGACATTACAAAGTCTGTAGATATATATAATAAACAATAATTAATTTTAATATGTAGTAATACGAAAAGTGAAAATGTATGAAATAACAATACTGTAACCGTGATAAATTAAATAAATGTGGTATATACAATAAGAACTGTGAAATATGTATAAGAGGAAAATGAAAATAAAATCTGTGATATTATAAACAGTAATAAGACCTAACTGCAGTGATTGAGGATGGATGAAAGGTTTAAAGAGCGGTAGAGAAAAATAGAATGAATTATTGAATGTAAGAGACAGAAATATAGATATGAGGAATGGAAGAAGAGAATAAAAATAATAAAAGAATGTGAAAAATTTATTATAGAACATTAAATCAATGTTCTCACATAAATAGGGGTAGAACGAGAGGTCCCAAAAAACAGGGGCCATCTTATAATAACAATATAAAGAGTAATATGAATTTTGAAAACGCTTCTTTTGACTATATTATAATTAAGCTATTTATTATTTCTGAAACCATTGATTTTTTTAAAAGGTACCGTTAATTAATTGACAGCAAACGCATAACAAAACATCCTGTATATATATTTCGTAGTATTTTTTGCTAATGTCGGATATAATATTTGATAATAACGATGTACCAATCGACACGCAGTATTTAACTTGTGAAAGTTTTTTATAAGTGTCGTAACCGAGACATAGGAGACAAGCGTGATCGAAGTCGGTGCAAGTTCGTTGATCGAGTATACAGGGTGTCCATTGTAAATTAAATAATTTACATGAATAAAATTCTAAAATTATCTTTATTTTTTTTATTTTCAAATAAAATAATGGTAGAGTGAGTTGGGAATGCGTACATTATGTTAGCAAAGCGATGCGGTGTATTTTTATCCAAAAAAAAAGTGTCTAGTAGTTTTTAAAATATTTTTTGTACTAACTGGAAATAAAAAAATATAAAATGACCTATGATCATTTGAAAACACGAATTTTAGCTAGACATATGTCTATGAAAGTGGTGGGCTAACAAAAGACTGGCGATCGTAGGTCGTGGGTTCAATACCCGGGATACAATCTAATATAATTCACACTTTGTGCATTAATTATATAGAATTGCCACTGATCACAGTGTTCAGAGGATTGGCAGCAGCGTCCTTTGTCGTATCATAATACCACACTGCACTAGCCAAACCGGCTGCCAAGCGTAATTTTTTTAAATATCACTCATAGATATCTTTGGTGGAGACATCTGTACCAAAACAACAGTGTTTTTTTAATATACGTATGATGTAAATTTTTGTATGTATTGAATGAATGAAAATATGAATCCTCATTTACTTCAGCCGATAGACCTACACACTTGTAAAGGCTTCCTTGTATAGATTTCACATAAAATTAAAATATTGAAATAATTTACAAACAAGTATATATACTGCTATCTATGTTTACATAAATAATCAGATACGGGAAACGCATGAATGATGAATGTCGTGTCGTGTAAGTATGGAGCCGCGTCGTACGGTTGCAAAAGGCCTCCGGTTGTTTCGCGGCGTGCGACAATTGCCCCGATTTCTTTAAGGTGAAGGTCCATTTACAATGAACGACTTTTGAACACAGCCGCGCCCGATTCTAAGGAGTTTCGAGCGGTACAGCGCCTCGGGGAAGGTCGCGAGGTGTAAAAGCCGCCGATGTTATTGATGAGATCAGTTTTTTTTGCAACATGCGTAATTAGTCACTGACAAATTGCAGCAGCACTTCATTTAAAATTGGCAATTAAAAATCTACTCGAAAATTTTTATGGTAGTATAAACATGATGTTACGAATAGGTTGCAGTAGACTCATTATTATTTTATCAGCTGATAGAAGCCAACTACAATACACAGGCCCTCCTCTTAAGATAATCACGATGGCCGATCTTGCATTGCCCACTTGTCTTTTCTCATCGGGCTGGTTTCCACAACTAAGCGGCAATGTGCTCATTTTACCACATGGTTGCTCCTAATTAAACCAACTCCTCGAGAAACCACACACATATGTTGCCGGATATTGCAGAGGCACCACGACAATCCGAGATGGGTAATCCTGTAGGGTGGTACTCCTGTACACTGGCGTAGTGGGTAGCAGTCTCGTTCTCCTCCAGGCACGCTTTGCACAAACGACTGTCCGTAGCGCCTAATGTAAACAGATGTTTGTTAATAAGACCATAAACGGTTAAGGTCCCTGCCACCAAACGCAGTCGGCGTCGCGACAGCTGGAAAACTGCAGCTTATGTTAGGCCTTACACTGCCCACATCTGGCGACTCACTTGTTTCTGACCGGCTCGTGTTCACACTCTCGAATCTTTCGACTAAACGGCCGCTACACGATGTGCCTCTCCAAATGCCACTTCGAGCAATTCATCGACCTACGTCAGTGTTTTTGGTTCCTCTATGGATGTCGTCATTTCTGATTTATTTTGCGTCGAACGTCCAAACATAACTCTCCCCATTGCTTTACCATTACTTTATTTACAATAAATATCTAATTATGCTAATTGACGCCATTTTTTTTCTATTTTGTCGTCTCTGCTTATTACTCTTAATTTAGCATCTGTTAATATTAATCTATTTACTTCACATTTAGTAATAGTTATCACTATGAAATTATTGCATTCAATATTTTTTCTTTTGGTATATCCCAGGAAAATTTTGGCAGTAGTAACTCTGTGTGGATTGATAACAATTCCAATAATATTTTTGCTTTTTTTATATAATATTTACAATTAAACTTAACGATTTAATCTTTGCGTGTGAAAATGCTCGTTGACGGAGAGATGGCTGCGGACTATGGGAAAGGCTGGAATACAATCAATGCCTTCGCTAAGACCACAAGACTAAAAGGACGATATATAAAGCTACCAGAAAATGCAATTCTGGTCAAGGTCAAACACCGGCGTCATCCTTTGACGCAGCCGCAATTAGACCAATAAACCCTGACGCGGGCGAGCGATAAAGCTGATTAGCGAAAATAACCGCAACTTAAACCGGCCGTGCGATATATTTTACGACTGCTCGCAGAATACTCACCTTCGATAACATAAATAAAATATATTCTAATTTGTAAAGTAGAGTCGATTTTCATCTAAGATTCTTTTTTATATCTAAAGCGTGGCGTGTAACTATATATGATCAGTACGATTAATATTATGATTTATATAGAATTGTGGTGGAGTTTAACAGGTTAGGTAGGCAATGTTAGAGACAACACCTAACGGGCTGGAGCACAAAACTTAAAACGCTTGGATGAAAGATAGACACAGTTTATTTTAAAAGTCATCCGCCTACAACTTCAGACACACCAACGCCGTAATAAATTATTTGTCATGCGAATGAAATAATTTTTATATAAAACTTTCACCACTCATTTGTGCATATTAAACATTGATTCAAAATTAATGTAAGATAGTATTTAATGCAATATTCCATCAAGCACTAAAGATTTAATACAAATTCACAAAAAACAACACATATGACACTTGATGCCGTTCGCCATTTTTATAATTCCTAATATTTTTTGGGGTGAGACGCGGTTTTGACAATCGCCTACAAATCATACGCCGCGCGTCCTTAGTTTTTGCGCATGCGTAGACCGATGGATTGACAGATAAGCGAAAGCATCTTGACAACTGTGATTATTTCGCTACAGAACGAATAATACGAGATATTTAATATCAATATGTACAATGTTTAATTATTTATCGTTTTTCAAAATAGTCCCCCTAGCAATGTAAGTGTCGCTCAGTCTTGTCAAACCATAACAGTGGACCTTACTTCCCCCGAATTTGTCAATTTTGTTGGTCCAACCTAATGGACCGCCTACACCTCATTGCGATGATTTTTGGTGAAGGCCTTTACTTTCAAGTAGGCTTCTATCGGCTGACACTTGACGTCAATAAGAAAAGCAATCAGTCGAATTAAGAAATTTTAATTTTCAATTTATAATTCCGGTGTCTCGGAAGTAAGAAAGAAAACTTCAAAATTGCTGATGGAAGTAGAAAAAATGCATTTCAAAGTAGCAAAGCAGAGAGTCGCACGCGAGTCGTGCCCGCAGACGAGCGTGGGGTCGCAGCGGCTTGCTCTCCGTGACCCAAATATTAACGGGAAAATCGAGATAAGAAATAAAAAGTACCGGCGGATTGCAGCCACGCTTCAAGATCACCTAAACTTGCAACAGTTATCTTTAACCACGAACATAAACGTTTTACGATCTTGTGTTCATTTATCTGATCCTTGTTTTTTTTTATTTATTCGAATCACTTTACACTTTGCGCCAATTATTAAGTACATTAGTATGCTTGAAGAAAGAATGCCGAAATTGAGACTTTAGTAGCACAGCCAAATATCATTGGCGAATATAAAGCTCAACGAATCCGCTGGCTTGGTCACTTGGAGCGAATGTAGGAGCATGAAGGTAGCGTACCTGGAAAAACCGAGGGATACGACCAGTGGGTAGACACAGGTACCGCTGGATCGATCGCGTTGAGGCAGACTTGCGCGAATTGAATGTCAACCAATGGCAGACGATGGCGCAAGATAGAGGAAAGTGGAAGTCTATCGCTTCGGAGGCCAAGACCCACTTTGGGTCACTGAGCCAGCGGAGTAAGTAAGTAGTAAGTAAGTATTAGTATGCTTGAAGAACACAGAAAATCAAAGCTCGCGTACAATAACAACGCGTATTGATCCAAGAAAAGGCTATAATCATATACTTGCACTACTACTGTTTCCATACTATTTTTGTCTGTAAAAAATTACCTTGTGTTATTAAGACCGCCCATTGTACCTTTTTGTTTACTATTATGAAACTATTTAAATGTATCCTAGCATGTTTAATAAAGAATATGAAATTATATCATATTTACTTTGTTTTTACAATAATAAACGTCTGTAGATAAAGCCATCGACACCCAATCTATGTGTATCAAATTTTAAAGAATCTATTCCACCGTTCAATTTTTTTCTAATTTCTCTCTGTTCTTCTGTTTTTAAACGGTTTTATTTAGTTCGAACCGTACGGAATTTTTTTGGGTCAAAATTAGAATTTGAAATTTAAGCATCTTCCCGTTGTCAGATTGGTCTGATATTATGTACACACATTTAATTTAGATGACAATACAATATAATAAAATCAATAAAATTATAAATCTAAGATGGCCGCCGATACAAAATGGCGGATTACATATTTTTTCTTAACCCCCTCAATATGGGTATAAAATGAAAGGGCTACACTAGTAAAACACGATGATTATGTCAAAATTTAAAATTCAAGATGGACGCCGTTACAATATGGCGGATTACATATTTTTCCTTAACCCGCTCAATATGGGTATCAAAAAACCGTTTAACTTAAAAGTTTTTTAAATGTATTTATATCCACACCCGTACCTTTTTTAGAATTCTTTGTTCTTATCGGGTCACCATGAGGAGTTTGCAATATAGTCGCCAGTGCCACTCCCATTTGTTAACAGTTCTGTTCGATGACGTATTGACTCTGCAGAGTTATTTTATTACAAATTCTAATTTGTGTCTCTAGTATATTTGTTTATAATATTTTTTTTTCGTGTTTACTGAGCGCATACAAATGGGAAATAGGTTGCAGTTTTTTGATTCGGATCTTTCTTCTCCCATCTGCGGGTCACGACAGCGTGATCTATATCACATTGCTTCAGGACTTCATCAGAAAGACTACAGGTACACCAGTTTTTTTGTAAGCTCTTTGCGAGAGCCGTTTGAACCAAAATTTATTTTTAAAACAAAAGCATTCATTCTAAATGTTTATATGACAGCTTTAAAATTGTTGTCTCTGTTTTCTGGAACCTCTCGTTCCCCCTGCCATATGTGGGACAAGGACATAATATTTCGGTTAAATGAGTTTTTTTTTTTAATTTTTATGTACACACTGTTTACTTTGCAATATATTTTATGCATTCCTTTTGTTCACTTACTATATATAACTTGTACATACTTAATATCTGACGGATATTTTTTTTTTCGTAACCAAAAGTCGATACTTTGTCTCATTTTTTAAGCATTACCTTTTAGAAACAATGAAGCAAGATGATAGCAAAGTTTGAATACAAGAAACACATTATAAACACATTTTTTTTTACTATACCATAAGTTGCAATAGGCACAACAATGCCGGAAGCAATATCGTCACACGATCATTACACGAGAGAACAATATTAAGATAAATCACGAGATAAGACAATGACACAACGTTAAATGAAGTACATTATCGAAGTGTTAAAGGTCATGATAGTACTTAGCATGATCAGTTATAATTAATTATATCAAAAAATATACAGGCATAAAGCTTTTACACTTATTTTCAATGCCCCTGTTCAAAGTGATCACTGTAAAACATATAGCATTCCAATAAATAATTAAATGTAACATTTAATTATTTATTGGAATGTAATAGGCCAAACTTCTGGATCAACATTCTTTTCTCTTCTTTTTGAGCCAATGGACGCCTACTGCAAGGCAATAGGCCATCCCCAAAGATCGCTACGATGATCGATCCTGGGCTGCCCGAATCCAGCGACTCCCGCGACTTTAATTATATCACTGGTCTACCAGCTCGTGGACACCACTAAAGAGCCTTTTGGACTCTAATGGTCATCGGTTGCACGAGCGATGTGCCAACTCACCGCCACTTTATACGAGCAATTCTTCGAGCTACGTCGGTGATATTGGTTCTCCTACGTATCTTATCATTTCTGATTCGACCTCGCAGCGAAACTTCGAGTACAACCCTCTCCATCTCTCTCTGGGCGACGTTGAAGCTTATTATGATGGTTAATACTATTATGCAGTAATCCGAATTTTTAAAACGCTTTTTTATATAGCAACACAATGTATTTACTTAGTAGTATAACCTTTTTTTATTAAATTTAAATTAAAAAATTAAAAATGACCATGTCAAATGTCAAAGCGAAATATATTGCGAATATAAAGTATAGTGGCACGATTTTTGTGGTTTTTTATTTCACATACAAACTATAATAGCTAATACGACATTCGATTCTCTAAACTTACTATACTATCATAAAAAAAACTACATTCATACCACATTATAGTTAAAAACATAATTGAACTACCTTTTGCAAAATTCAAAGCGCATTGCAAGTAAATCGAAGGAAAAGGCTTATTATGCAATAAACTAATATTTAAATAACATGATTCCTTGGCAATGAATTCGCTTGATTATTTTGATTTCATCTGGGCTATATCTGATATTTATAAATGTTGTTAAAGTTTGTTCCTGCTTTTTCTTTACAACTATAACACCTGTCGTAGCAGAGTAAAAATAAAATAGATCAAAAAAGTTAACGATCATGAGAAGTTTAATAAAATAAGTATAGGATTACAAGGAAAACTGAAATAAATATCCGAATAGTTTTGAAACGAGGAAATGAAGGTAAAATGAGTATGGAAGTATGAAAGACAATGTGAAACATATAAAAACAGCGCGTGAAAGATTGGACACAATTGAAAGGAGAGTACAAAAATAAAATAGTACATAAAAAAATAATAAAAAAACATAAAAGTACTTGTCAATAATAATATAGGGGATGAACTGGAGGCTCCGCGGAGCCTGCACAACAAACTGCATTTCTATATAGACAAGGTAGGAATTCAGTATAACCTATTAGAAGTATTTTTAAAAAAAATGCGAAACAAAAAAGTTACACACAGGCAACGTCTGAATTGTGATGTGTTGTTTTATATATGGGTCAAAATAGGCGGATTATACGCCTAGTGTGGAGCTGCATGCACGCGACTTATAACAAGCTTAACTTTGAACCCATTTACTATTATTATTATATATACACATATATTTAATGGAATCAGGCGTTACCTTGCGGAAGTCCATCCTAAGTAAGAAAAGGACCAATATTTAGCCACTTCCGCACATGCTGTAGTAGTCGTGCAACAAAGTGCACCGCCCGCCAGCCCGCTTAAAAATGAGAATCACACAACTGCCATCGCCAAATCACTCAACACGTGTTTCACCCCACCATGGGGCATCTTCAGGAGCCATGTTACACCGATTAGCACTCTGTGTTTGGCACTACTGCATGTGCGGAAGTGGCTAAATATTGGTCCTTTTCTTATATACACATATAATAATGTTAGATATGTTTTACATGCACGATCGTCATCGTTTCAACACATAAACGCCTACTGAAAGGCATAGGTAGGTTGGCGATCGCAGTGTGGTATTATGGTACGCAGCAGATACTGCTGCCCATTTTCTGGAAAGTTACTGTGAGCAGTAGCAACAATATATAATTAATGCTGGAGTTTTAATATTTTGTAAGTATATTTAAATGTACGTTTTATTATTTCGCTATATAAGACGGGCCCTGACGGCTGTAAAAAGTTTATAACTGGTACAACTTACAACGATGTAAGAATTAAAACATACTTAATTTAAATAAATAAATAAATAATAAACAATAAGCTTCATACTGGCCGGTTCGTTAATATTAAAGCAATATTGAACGGCAATAGGTGCGTGTTCGAGCAGCCTTAGTTGCGTGTAAGCAAATAAAAACACTGAGTGAAGCCAGACTCGCCGTACCGAATTCCGCGAACCCGACGTAACCTATTACAAACACGTAAAATATTATGAATATAAGGAAACTCTGTTTCGGTGAAGTTATTTAAAACATATTATTTTAGTTTTTGTATTAATCTTCGTATATAAATATACTGGTAGGTGAATAGTTGTTAGGTATCAAAGCGATCCAAAACAGTTTTATGTATTTATTTATTATTAATAATATGTTTTGTACATCAAGTATTATAAGTATATATGCTATATACATATGTATGTTTTTATGTTTCGTACACGATTACTATTCATTATTTATACTTGTCCCTATATTATATTTGTCTGTAAGAGATTGCCTCGTGTGATAAGACCGCCCATTGTAATTTTTTGTTTATTATTAAGAAACTATTTATATGTATCCTAGCGTGTACTATAAAAAATATTAAGAAAAAAAAGGCTTTCTAAATAGCTTTATACCTCCTTTTTGACATTACCCGACTTAGTGCTAATCTTTTAATAACGTCATATATAACCTTTTTACATCACTATAAGATATGGCGTCTTTCTCTTTTATTAACAAGACGATAATGTTCTCTTCTGCAACAGAAATTGGTGTTCCACTGTCAGAGGAATACGGGACGGTGATCTAGTGTAACACAGTTTCATCAGGATTCTGTTCACAGATGCATGAAGCACTCTCCTTGAGTTTAAACCTGTACCGATATAATAGAATATTACTTATATTCCGCAGGTAAACTAAACCTCGTTGAATGCGCAGCTCGGGTCACTACATAGTTTTTTATCGTCGCAATTAATAATTATTTTAACTATGTACATTAGTGAAACTGCGACAGATTTCACGTTCGTTTAATTGCGACAATAAACGAAATCTTGTGGTTTTATGGCGCAGCTTTGGATTATAATTTTATTGCAGTCGTAACTATGTGAAGGTTGAATTATAATCAGATGGCTTCCATAGATAAATTCGCGACTACCCGCGGATAGTTATAGAGAACGTGCTAGTTAGTTTCTCTAAATAATTATTTATATCATTATCACGTCCGTCGACAGATGTTCTACTGCATGGATGCACAGATCGAGGCCCGCCGGTCGAATACTGGTGGCCCACCGACAGCAAAAATAATACTCTCGTACATTCGAAAAATATTCAATTCTATTCCAGAATAAAACCAAAAAATTTAATTACCTATACTTCTGGCGTCCGGCCCGCTATCTGTTCATGATTTGCCCGAGTGGCCTCTAGTCTTAATAAGTCTGTGCAACCATGTTTTAATGCAAGGCATAT
Organism: Battus philenor; assembly: GCF_028537555.1. Lineage (NCBI taxonomy): Eukaryota > Metazoa > Arthropoda > Insecta > Lepidoptera > Papilionidae > Battus > Battus philenor. The sequence continues at coordinate 10,162,828 of NW_027181689.1, read as the reverse complement.
ACCTCCCCCAGAGACTCCTATGATAACGTGTCTTGCGTTGCTACTGTTCACCAACTTTCTGAAACTCTGACTATATTGATGATGCAACTACAAGAGTAGAACGGTAGTAATGCCGTTACTGATCATCGCCACTAGAACCTTTCGGCTCCAACTTCCATCTCTTGCACGAATGATGTTTCCCGACAACTGCCATTTCAGACTGGTAATTCTTCGAGTTATGTCAGTGATCTTAGTTCTTCTGGTTGTCTCATTATAATTTATTCTAGGTTTTCCGTACCAGTCAACCAAGAGTGGGCCTGAGATAACTAATAGGTAGATGTGTAATAAAGAAAAGGACCAATATTTAGCCACTTCCGCACACGCAGTGGTAGTCATGCAATGAAATGCACCGCCCGCCAGCCCGCTGATAAATGCGTATGCGGCAAACAATGCGAATCACACAACCGCCACCACCAAATTACTCAACACGTGTTTCACCCCTCCACGGGGCATCTTTAGGAGTTATGTTACACCGATTAGTGCCAAACAAAGAGGACTCTTTGTTTGGCACTAATCGGCTTTTGGCACTAATTTGCCTGCCGCATACCCATTAATAAAATTATTTAACTGTGTATTATACATGGTAAATAAGATCCGTGTTCGAAGCAAGATGTATGCCTTGACTATGACCAGCGGTGGGCATATAACGTCTAAAGTAATAATGGTATGAAGTTAAATACACGAAGTTCGTTCAGTTTACAAGTAATTATCGAGTAAACTAACCGTGTCTGAAAAAAAATTGTTCACAAAAACCAAAATGGCATTGGCGAGTAAATCATTAACAAAGCGACATACATTTTGTTTTTATTTCAATTAAATTGGGTGTTTATTCTCTCACTATTCGTAATTTTTATTCAAGTAACGTGTATATAAAAAGTTGATAATTCCTTATATAGATGTGTATGATAAAACGATTTTAATTGTGTTTATTTTAAATAAAAAGTTATGCGTCATGATATTAACATAAAAGTTTGGTAGTTGACTCTTGATTTGCCACTGCGACTTCAGATAATTTTAAACAGGAGACTAACTTAAGTAACGTTAAAGTAACTTAGTTAACCAAAAATTTTTATTTTAAATAAATTTTAAATTTACATTTAATTCTACAACAAACAAAAGTATATACTTGGTGATTTATTATGGATGAAGCATTTGACCTCTGTCTGGCCTAATGTTAACCCTTTCTACTCCAATGTCGAGTTATATAGAGACATTGATTTTGTTCCACAAGCTCCACTGTCGAGTGATAGTCGACATGGTGTAATACTTCTTTTTGCGGAAAATTTTAAAACAGGAAAGATTTTTGTTACTAAAATGTTTGAATCACGAATGAATGAAACATATTCTAGAATCGCGAGATACTATAATTCAATTAAATTTTATCGATGCTACATAACAGCCTTGGAGTGGAAAGGGATAAGCGATGACGAGATATACAACATGCTTGTCTAGAAGATACCTATTCACACTTGTATTGAAGACTCCTAAGTTATAATTGTCTGGAAGCAATGACGCCTTGTTCAACTTCTTGGCTTTTAGCACTATAAAAATATTAGCTAAACATATAGTGTGGATGGAATTTTAACGGAGTACTAATGTCGTGAAACCGTATGCCTTGTTGTCCGATAAAAAAAATGAGATGAGGAATTATTTAGTGTAATTCCTCTGTACACTCTTCAAACTGCAGTTTATAGGATACCAATAAAAAAACTTTTAACAGCCAATTATTTTAACAATATAAGGTTTAAGCTGCCACTGGAAAGCTGATCTGTTAAGAAGAGTCGGCCAGAAACTCAACATTTGCTATTTTAAATGAAATTTATCAATCATGTAAATGAGTCAACACAGCAAAAAACTTTTACATTTACTCCCAATCACCCGGTATGAAATTATCACCATGAAATATGTATTGCTTTAGGTTAATAAATTCTTGAAGTACGTCTGTAGGGAAAGATAGTAAGTCATAAATCATTTTAATATGTAATAATAGAATTATTAAAAACGATTTTTCATTCTACTATTTATTATAACTCAAGCCGTTTAATTTTGGATGGAGTTTGCCTTACATTAATTGACAACAAATGAACTACACAATCACCATTTAAAAGCCCATCTAACTAATCGCACTATAGATATGTGATAATTCTTTTTTATATTTTTCGTGTTTTATGATATCAACTACACTTGTTATTTTACCTCTGCACCGCCCAAACGGTTAACTGGCAGAGAAAGCCTTCAGTATTAAGTTTGACGTTAAACAAAAATGTTTAAAGTTGTTTAATAAATATATATATTAACATATTCCTTTCCTGATACAGAGTCTCGGGACAAAGAGTAAAAACATTGAACAGGTTTATTCCCGTATCAGAAAAGTTCTGACAATTTTATCAGAGCGACGGTACAGTCCCTTAAATGAACATTACAGGGGTGACCAAGCTATTTGATAATCCGAGACTATTTTTATTACATTTGTTCAAAAATTATAAGTAACAAACACGTGGTGTTGAATTTAATAATTATAAACAAAACACATTTATAATCAATATTAAACACATTATATGTATAAATGATTACAACCGTAGTCAATAATCCTAACTGTACTACTGTAATGTTTAGATTTCATGAATAATAAAATAAAATAAAATTATTCACGTAAGTACGTTTTCTCCATATATTAAAATAATTCGAAATATTATCGAAGTCAAAATAATCAAAGGCTTGCCGCTGGTTGGAACCCCTGATATAACAAAATGTTGGTGACGTCACACCATCTCGATATTCTAAGGTTCTTCCCCTTTAATATTTGATATATTTTTTGCGGTTTCTCTTGACTACTTTGTATATTATATATAATCACGTACTCTATGAGGTAAATGCAGACATTTGTCGATGTCACACGTGTACGTATATGTTCGATTTTATGTTTACAATATAATTTTTCCCTGCAAGACACACGTAGTCTACAAACATAAAGCTACCGAAACCGCAGTACCGCGCATTAGGTATGCGTGCGGCGAGGCGGGGGGAGAACAAAGTGTCATTCTTTCGGCCGCTCATTGACCTCGCCTAGTGACGTTTTTCTGAGACGCAGTACAGCGATTTCGGTAGCACTATAATACAATGTTATATTTCGAATATGACTTACAATGAGGTCACAAAATTCTTGTTGACAACATTTAATCAAAGGTTATCGTAGAACTGTTATCTGATCTCACCTTATAAGAACATTCACAAGAGTCAGTCCAAATTAATAAAACGCTCCATTTAAGGCCTAGAAAGTATCAGGCATGATTCAAGGGTCAACGACCTCATGTAACTGTAGCCTTATTAGTAATAGAATTAATTTTATGATCATTTTAAATTTTACCTTCCATAATGTAATCTTCAGTGCAAAAAATTCAATCTCATGTTGTAATGTATTTATTTATTCAAATTTAATTTCCGCAGACGCAGTCAAGGTTATAGGTTTTTGTTGGATTCAGGCACCGCAATACCAGGCATCGTGACGATCTTGGAGTAGGTCTGTGCTTTGCAGTATGCGTCTATAGGCTGACAAAATGTTTATGATGGTATACAGTATCATTTTCGGTGATCAATCGTGTATAACATAAAAACAGTATCTAAACAGCACAATTTTAGAGAAGCAAAAAGCAGAGCTCTCCTATAATGCGATCTTACATCTTTAGACGGTATAACAGTGACCATCATGCTGGTTAAGAAAGGGACTAATATATAGCTACTTCCGCTATGCAGCAGTAGTCGCGCAATGAAAACGAACGTGCGGTAAACAATGCGAAACACAACTACCACCGATAATTTACTCTACACGTGTTTCACCCCTCGCAGGCGCATTTATCAGCGGGCTGGCGGGCGGTGCACTTCATTGCACGACTACTGCTGCATAGCGGAAGTAGCTATATTAGTCCCTTTCTTAGGACGGACTTTCGCAAGGTATCGCCTGAATCTATTAGACATCATGCTGGTGGTAGCAATCACCAGAGACTCAGGATGCGATCGCAAAATTCATCGAGGTAGCAAGGTAGGCAAATACTGCACATATACTGGCTTAACAATTGAGGATAAAAGTCTGGATGGATGAGGGAATGGTCGTATCTTAATGTTAAAAAATGGACATTGTTAGGGTTTCGTCAAAAAGAAACAAGACACCAATGGTTTAAGAACCTAAGAAAGAAGAAAGAAACGCGTGCAAAAAAACTTGAAAGTATTAAATGTAATTGTGAAAACAAAAGCACGGATGCTAATGGTCTATGAAAAGCCTATGCTTGGCATTTCTTTACGAGATCGAATCAGTAAAATGACCAATTGCAGCTAAGCTAAGCTGATTAGTAAGTTGAAATGGCCACAAAAGTTCAGAAGTGGAAACTGCGGGCCGACAAGCACATTGTAGAACGTACACCTGACTACCCCAGATGGATACAAAACCTTGCTAAGGCCATTGGAAAAGGCATCAATGTAGGCCGCTTCCAAAAAGTCCTACTGGAAATCTATTGGGGAAAGCCTTATGTCTAGCATTGGACGTCCTGCGACTAAAATTATGATGACAAAAAAGACTAGATCAGTAAGATCTAGTCCTATGGTATACAACATTTGTCCAATACTAAAAATGGAAGGTTTTAGAATTAAACCATTCTTTATAAGTGCAAAAACATACGTTCCGATTAATCATACAATCTATAGATTGACAAACTTAAATAGAAACTGTTATACCTATTAATAAACATTAATTAATACATATTTATATATGTACGCGTGTCTAAGAGGCATAAGCAATTTATCAATGTTTAGGTGACCTTCTATGTGAGACGTCGATCTAGAAAGCTGAAGTCGATGAATTTGATATGTTAGTTGATCTTGAACATGTTATAGAATAATATTTTCCCACTTTGTGCTATACTTTTTTATGCCCCCCTATATATTAAAGCAAAAGGGTTAAATTCGAGTTCTACTTTCAAATTGCCCCCTTGTGGGACCTGGGTCCCATGTTCTGAAACACTGGTATAGATGTTTTCGAGATGTTCTGAGAAAAGATGCTATACATTCCGTGAACTGTTTCCACCGATGAGCGAAAATTAATACTAGGCATTGTAACAAATGCCTTCGGTACTGGTGATAATAATCTAGAAATCTAATTATTACTTACATTATAATTAAGTTAAGATTATGTTACATATGTTAGCAGTAATTAGCCATGGTTTAACCAAGAATATATCTAAACTGGAATACTTAGCCATGATAGTGTTATCTCAGATAACGTTTTTTCAGTTCTATAGTCTGATTGTTACTGGTAAAAACAAAAGCAATAGTCCGAGAGGTCGTACTCCCGTCAATTAGTCTGATCAAAACCACTCGACACGTCACCAATCATCATGCTGCGATCCACAATAACATAAATAAGAATAGGTGGTATACTTTAGACCATATTAACTTCGTATCCAGGAGCTCACGACTTTCAGCAATGAGAATAACGATGCGAGGAGGATGGTAACAAGGATTTCTTCTCTCTTACTATCATAACTTAAACGTGTTAGTTAGCAAAAGCGTTTTAAACTAAGTAAATTAAGGGTTCTATTTGAAAATAACTAGTTGTATAGTAAAGCCATTTTCATCTTGAGTACCTTTATGATATAAGGCTGAAGTCGGCAACCTTTTTGACCGTGGGGCAAAATGAACAAAATGCATAATTGAGACTTTGTACTTTGAAAAGAGATTGACTTATCGAAGTCCAGTGAAATAATAAATAAATAAATAGCATTTAGAAGTGGCAAGTTTATTTATTTATTTAACGTGTTATTAATAAACAATGGATGTTTGCAAAAGGATGTTTCCTAATTAGTATTTATAGTAGTTCAATATGGGATCGTATTTAATAAACAGGGAGAAGACGATTGGTACGAACAGTGAGGAATTTTTACAGGTATATACCTTGCAGTGGGCATCAACCGGCAGACATGATTAACCTCACAGGAGATTTGTAATAACTTAATTGTTACTAAAATTCTATAGAATTTATTGTTCAAGATATTTTTGTTTGATTACGTAAAACATTCCATTTTTAATTTTGAGTGACGTCATTTGTTTTACATTTAATTACCAGTGTTTTATTTTCTGCGGTAAAAGGAAAGCGTTATTTATAATATTTTCCTAAGTTTAATTTTATTTTTTTTCTTCCCATAAAATTATTACGAGTGCATTTACGAAAATATTTATGTATATACAAATTTATCATGTTTGTCAAGGCGTCCTGAAATTTTAGTTAAGAATATTCGAGTCATTTAAAACCGTGTGTTACAAGTGAATATATATAATGAAGTATTTTGTAAGTAAAATTTACTCTTCATCTGTCGATAAGACTTAATTTTGAGATACAAAATCGCAACGCAACATTACAATAAAAAATCGAAAAAAAAATTGTTTACAGTATTCAATTAACCTGCAATACTGGTTTTAATTAGCGCCAGTAAAAACTAAACGCGACTGCAAATACTCAACATTGGTTATAGCACTTTTTTGTGGACATCACGTTCGCTTCATGTCATTTAAGATTGACAGTTGTAAGTAGGGTTGACAAAATCATATTCCACACCCCGTAGAACAAAATAAAACCTTTCTAAAGCGACCTAAGGGCTTACATTCAACTGTTTTTTCACACGGTAGATACGTAAAAAATACATGTGACATATAGTAAACTTGAGGAAATGTTCCACAACCTTAAACCATGCAAGATGAAAAATCTCTAAATATTTTTTCCAGAAAGAAGTAATAATTAAATCCATATTATAAAAGTATTTATAATACAAAAACAGTTCATTTTCATTGTAAAAAAAAGGAAATTAGTGTAAAATTAAAATTCAGTTAAAAAGACGGTTTGTTTACTTATGTAAACCTGGGGATAGGTTACGGTATTACTTCCATTGTATTTAGTTGATGTTAAATAAGTTTCTGTAAAACATTGTCAAAATTCGAATTAAAAAAAATTCTTCAGTGATTTGTGCTAGCACAAAAAATTCGTGTAAAAGTATATTTGTTCTTATCGGTGAACTGCGTTATTTCAAAATCATGTAAAAAACCCGCGTAAAAAATATGGGTGTATTTCTTTCTGATGAATTTTACGAAATTTCACCTCCAAGGGTAGTTGAGAGAGTGATTGTTAAAAATAATTACTTTTTAACTATTGCTCTAGAAGGTATAGAACTTCGACAATTTTTTGGCACGTATAAATAATCAAGTATGGATATTATAAAATTATAAAGTGGCCAAACGTATCGGGTGGGAAAGAGTTAGTTATTAGGGAAGATTTTATCTCCACCATCCATATATTAAAAAGTACAACAAAAAAAACAATAATTTAACTTCGAGGTAAACGTTGATTTTGTTCATTATTCATTATAAAAAATCCGAAGGTCGCGGTTGCAACTTTAAATAAAAACATTAATAGTTTACTTACTGTTTACTTTTGTATAAAATTTGATAGATGTTATCACGGCATAAATTATATTGGATTTATTATCAATCCCATATCATATCATAAGTTCTCTTCTATATTTCAAAAAATATATAAGTAATATATTTTATAGTGATTGCATTGTTGGCTTATACATAAATAAATATTATGATCACTAAACATTGACAGAAGCAGATGTTGAGTGTAATAAGCAAAGACGTCAATTTATAAAGGCTGCATTTGACAAAATTTAATATTATAAAAAATTGTAAAACAATGGAGGGGGCTATTCTAGAATTTTTGCTTTGGAATCGAATTAGAAATGAGATCCGCAGTTAACATAATAAAGTAACGGACATAGCAGGGAGAATTGTTCGTTTGGAGTAGGAGTAAGCATATGGTGCAATCGATGGCCGTTGGAACCGAAAAACTCACGAATGGCGAATACTAAATTGACCTGCGGTATAGTCAAGATCGCAAGTTGTTGCAGGAACCGGTCATCGTTCTGATCTTTCAGGAAAGTCTATGCCTTACAGCAAGCGTCTATCGTATATGTATATTACATCATATTTAAGTAATATTATATTTAAAGTAAGAAAAGGACTCATATATAGCTACTTCCGCTATGTAGCAGTAGTTCTTACTTAGGATGGACTTCCGCAAAGTAACGCCAGAATCTATAAGATATTATTTTTATTTAAAAAAAAAACATTCTTATTCATTCCACCTTAACAATTTTAATATAATTTAATAATAAAAGAATACTTACAATGTATTCCACCGAATAAAAAAAAACTATAAAATTACGTCGAAGTATTTCGGAACTATTTATTCTGTGAAATTTAATTTTTAACTTAATAAAGGTTTTTATAACTGTAGATTTAGAAACAAAAAAAAACGTCTTCTATGTTTTCTTCTAGGAACCTGTTTATGGGTTTTAATAATAGAAGGCAACCCTGTAACTACGCCGTTATACAAAATTAAATGCTTTATTATTAGCAAGGCGCATGCCCGATTACAAAAGTTCAATACACTAAAGATACACGAAACAGGTTTTCGTGCAATGCGAAAAACTAAAACAATTAAATGTAATAAAATTAAAATAATTTTAATTAACAAATAATGATGAACTCGTGTGAAAATTTACAGGCAGTATGAGAAGGTTATTTAGGTGACATCAAATTTAAAAATCTTAATTGAATTCAAGATATTTTTAAAAATCTAAATCGTAAATGTTTCCAACATAAAAAGAACAGGCGATATAAACTCAGGGGCAACATATGATAACAATAAAGCCTTTTAATCAGGCAATATAATTTAGTTTTAAATATACATACATGTTTACATTAAAACGTCGTGAAATAAAATTATTTATTAATTCAATTCTCCAACATATATTACTCTATCTGGATACTACAACATGTTATATCTGCAACCACTTTATGTCGTAATTATATAAGATTGTTTGTGAAATTGAATTTATGTCTATCCATAGCCCACTTTGCGAACTTAATCAGCCGTCCTTTCAGGAAGTAAATAAAAAGGAAGGAGAAAAAATATTTAACACAATAAAAAGACTGTCTCTCTTTAGATAGTGGCGAATGAATTTATATATAAAAAACCGTTTCGTCAAAGACTCTTGCAAAAGGAATATTCAAGTTTGAATATCCTCGAAATTTCAAATCTGCAAGTCATATAGTTCCAGAGATATCTTGACGAGACAATACGTTTTGTTCACAATATCTTATAAAGTAACTTATATTTACATTCTGTTTATATATCGCCTTCTATTCGTCGCCAAATTTCTCACAATTCATTTACATTTTTATTTTTATTATTAAATTATTTTGACTCTGCTGTTAAAATTTATTTTATTATTACTATATTAAAATATTTATCACTATTATACAACCTTAGATTTTGTGTATATATGTGACTTTATTTATGACCTTCTTACAGTGTTGTAAGAATATGATTCTGGTTTCCTGCATCAGGGAGGCGATGGTGCCTCTCTACCTTCCTTCCTATCTCGATCTCTATACCTGTACAGATAGCATCTAATAAGGGAAAGCAGGTATGAATAAATAAATATTAAAAAAAAAACAATGTACTTTGATAGATAGTAACACATGTGCGGGTTTTTACAAATCCGCCCATTATATTACTTATTTATATATGTATTTATGTGATTATGGGAGTGTGTGTATACACGTCAGCTGCGCAAGCGCAGATATCGCATGATTCATGTCCTATCGTGTATGAAACGAAGTCGCTTAACTGGTTTATTAGTGTAGTTAAATTCCTCGTTAATGCAGATAGTTAAAAATATTAATGAGAAATTGAGTTTATTTTTTTTTCTTTTTAAGTTATCTGTCACTACAAAGAAGGAGAGAGAGAAAGAGTAAAAACATCAGAGATTAATCGCAGACAAGAAGTCTCTTTTATTTTATTTCAAGAGGCGATATATTTTGGATGTTCAAGACGATACTTTTATAGATAAGATATGGTTATGTAGAATTTCTGACCACGTAAAACTCCTTGATTATTTGCCCTCTGCGTGATGTGAGAGATTCCGATAATTTCATTAGCGACCACAAATTTTTCCACGCGGGGCCCCACTAGATGTATCCACGATATTTGCGGTCTTCGTAGCGAAATTTTAGCGAGGTCTATACCTTGCAGTACAGGTTTATCAGTTGACATGATGTTGATAATAACTCTTGTACAGTCCATCGAACAGTGATGTTACTACCAAACCATTACGTCTTTAGCTATACGTACTTTTATAGCCAGCCGTTATTGCTCATAACTGAATTTGTGGTCTTTGAAAATAAAATTCATAAACATCAAAAATATGAACTAAAAAGGTAAAGTATAAATGAACGATATAATAACACAGTTAATACACTAGTTTTATATATAACACGTAATGGATTGTCGTGTTCACTTGTCCATATGTTACACCGAATTGACACATTCAAAGCAATCACACGGCCAACCTTGTGCAGTAATACAGGACGGCAGTCCATCTGTCCGAGTGGAACCTGTAGTTGTTACGAGACAAGGCTGGTCACCACCGCCGGCGGCGACGGTAACTTGAATAGAGATGGCGAACCTTTCGCTTCTAGACGAGTCGACGACGTGTAATCGGGTCTGTTTAGCTAAACGCAATTTATAATTTAATAGTAACGTATCAAATAGCAAAAGCACAGACGTTATATACAATATGAGACACTAAGATAATTTTCATGTAAATTAATTTGTTTTTTTTTTCAGAGACAAATGTAGTTTGTCCGTGTTGTGGTTTTTCACAGACAATTATAGTTTGTCCGTGATGTGGTTTTTCAGAGACAATTTTAGTTTGTCCGCGATGTGGTTTTTCACAGACAAATATAGTTTAACCGTGATAGAAAAGTAATAAAGAAGCTTAGACTAAACCTCTTTATAGCAACCTAGCTAAGTTCTCTCAGGAACCTAAATTATTATTTTCACAAGATTTACTCGTAAAATTTCTATTAGAATGTAAATATCTTTTTAAATGATACTAAAGCTTGGATTCCAACTGCTCTAATTGATTAACTAACTAAAGTTATTCATTAAAGTGACTATTAAAAAAAAACTCTTTATTTCATTTTCATTCACAGCGATCTGTCGATGCTATGGGATATTAAGCGTTGGGAAACTATATAACAATATGTCTGGTCTTTATTAAAACAACCCTTTAGTCTAGTTTATTACAATATGAAAAAGGTATCCCCTGCCTGTCGTAAGACGCGACTATAAGGGCGGCATGTTCGCGGACGTTAAGAGTGGGGGTTTTCGTCGTCTTCTTAAAAAATTCTGCAAAATATTATTCAACAACTGTTTACAAAATTTAAAACGCAAATTAAAAATAAATCGACAAAAAAGGTTTTATATTCAATAAACGAATTTTTAAATGACTAGGATACCCTTGGTAATGATGTCGTAGATTGATTGTTTTGATTTCATTTAGGCTGTATCTAATAAAGTGTATATGTATATATCTGTATTGTTAAACTATATTAAAAGAAGTGGTATTGTGGAGTTTCTTCCTGTTTCTGTTTCTCTACAATTATAATATCTTGCGAAGCAGAGTAGAGTTAAAAATAAATTTTAAAAAATATATAAATTGACGATCAACAAGAGTTCTGTTAAAAGTTCCAATGTTGAATAAATGAACAGCGAGGATTCCAAAGCAGCTCATCTTATCCCCGGGACGTTTCTTGGTATAGAACTGAGGGGCACCTGCAGATTTCGTAGAAGATGCAAGCATAGCCCTTTTCATTGCTCTCCGGGTCATCAAGCATTTCTTTTAATTCTTGCCAAGTTTCTCTTCTTTCAATTTGATTCTACAGTTTGATAAAATTTCTTCGCTCGTCCCATATATTAGGAGAACAGAAAAATCGACATATTTTACAGAACAACCGATATATTTTTACCACTACGGCTTTGATTTTGTATACCAGATGGCAAAAAGTTGTTGTCAATGAAGATGAATATATTGTTGATTAGAAATAAAAAATTGTTAACGATGTAGTCGTCTGAATTTAACTAAAGAAAGCGACATTACTTTCCGGTCCCCCTAATAATTTTAGTTCCATGACCTTGGCCGTACATATAAATTTGCAGATAGTATAGAACCTCAAAACGCGTTCTGATATGTGACGAGTCTATAACATAGTCGAGTTTTAATTCATTTTTTTTAATTTCGCCTACTATCGAAAAGCGCAGTGATCTAGAATTTTCTATGACTGAACTTGCCAGTGAAACAAACATAAAATTGTGCTATTGTAACATACCGTGGCGTTTATTTATGATAGAGTAACTCTTTATTTATTACGGCGGTCATTTAGCTCGTTCAGCTAATTAAGAATTAGGGCTTTTTGTGCCGCTGCGACTCGAATGTACCAGTTAAATGCTTTGTATCATATTATTACACATACACACATACATGTCTCAGAAGTGGGTTTATATTTCTTTAGCTAACAGCATAAATAGTAGTATAGTAGTTGAGTGACGACAGTGATGTCTTAACCGATAAATTTGAATTTGGAATTTGGGTTTATTTTTTTTTTAAATGCACAACGTGTTATACTTACAAAAGTATCGCTTTACGTCGACTGTACCGTGTAGATTTTGTAACACATTTGCGTCCAATTTAGGCGAATGAAATCTTTTGTAATTAATAACATGTCAAAAATAAATAAGCACATGCATTCTATTAATTCATATAAATTATATATATATATATATATATATATATATATATATATAAGTTGTTGTACGTGAGCGCACGAAATTTTCATATTTGGTAGCACTAATGCTACTGTATTTCCGTTAAATTTAAGGTATAGCTGTGACTGTTCATGCTGATTTAAATTGAAACGAAAAACCGCAATGTCACATTTTATCGAAATGAACAAAATCAGTGAAGTAACTCAAAATTTAAATAACTTTAATTCAAATTTATTGTAGTTGATGGCGTTGCAACATGCGCAGGTTCCAGCTAGTATATATATAAGTTCCCAGTTGTCTCCCGTGTGTTCACGTGACGCGTACAGTATTTTCTGGATGTAATTTCATCCAATACATTCTTGGTAAATTTTATTCCAATTTTATTTATTTATAAAATTTTATTCTGAACAAGTTTTATATCTACCGGAAGTTCGGTATGATAATATGATTTTATCGAACGCCCCCTCTACCTTCTTTAGGAATCGGATTTCGTAAAATCCGTTCGTAACTGATCTCTTCTCGGTAAAGGCGATATTTCTACCTTATTTCATGTCTAAAAGCCTTATGGAGCCGGAGGTATCCTGATGAGTTAGTACATAAGTGAAAATTTACTAAGTAGTCATATAAAAACTTGAGCAAATGTTTGAACCTATCGAAATGTACTCCAGAAAGAGATAGCGTCTTCAAGCGCATTTAAATGGATGTCTCTTAACCCCCTTGTGGGAGGAATTTTGTGACATCCGTTTTTAGCTGATGTCTACTTGGCGAAAGTAATATATTTACTAAACTTCAAGTCTGTAAACCTTATGGTTTTAGAGATGTCGTGATGAGTTATTGTGATAACTATACAGATGTAAATATCTCCTTTGTACTCGTATAGAAACCGAAGCAAAATGAAACTTAAACGGAATGGGTGTCAATGAAAAATCTACTTACACTTTACTTAAATTCTTGGATGTTATACAGAAATATTAAGTCGTCTTTAATAGTTATATTCAATTACTTATACATTTAATTTCATTTGATTTTTTATATATTTAAAGGAGTTTGCAACTGGCTATGTGTAATTGTTGCATGTATAAAAAAAAGTTAAAATTATTTCAATAAACATAATTGTAAGGACGATTTTTTACGACAAACTCTGTCATAAATATACGGTTATTAAAACGCATAATAGCAAAAACTTCGCGGCGATATCAATGCAAATTACCACAGGTACGTACGTTACCCGTATTGCGGAATACTTTAGTGTAATTACTAATTAAACCTACATTTAATTACTAGTTAATACCTACACATATTTTTATTCTATTTATAAAATTTTAGTTTATTTATTCAGTTTCAAATAAATCGAAACCATGTGCTTCATTTTGAAGACTTAACAAACCATGAGAGAGAGCTGCAGGGACCTGGGGTAGACACCAGGTGCAGGAAAGCGGAGCGTAAGACATCTCCATCCACAACTCGGACATACAACCTTGTTATATTGAAATTAAACAAAATTATAATAACTATAAATGTCACAAAATATGATATTAGAATAAATAAACAACAATGAAGAAGCTGTACTTTGATACACCAAAAGAATGTACCATGAAGTGAGGCGAGGTGTGAATGTTATGTAAATAAATAATAAGAAAATGTGAAAAATTGGGGAAGTAGAGTAATATCGTGAAGAAAGGTAGAAGAGTGAAAATATTATATAAAATAAAAAAATTCATTGTCCTCAATATGATAGAGGGTAAGTGAAAAAAGAAAAACTTTGTGATAAGAGAAACTATGATGATTTCGTGTTTTGATTTAAGTAAGAGATATATCTCCTACTCTATTAAAACATATTTCACTTAACAGATCTTAGCGACTGATTGCAGAAGAAAAATTATATAAAAATGCTACTGTTGTTGTGCGAGTACATATACTATATTGTGTACATACACATATAGTGTTTAATGACTGTAGCTTGTAGTGTAATATTAGATTTATTTTATTAGAAATAATTGGTCATCATCATTTTAACTTATGTCCTCTACTGGACGGAGGCCTATATATTTCCAATAAGATAGGTTTAAAGCTGTATCCAGTGGCTTCTGTCGATTTATACAACCTTGCCTGGACGTCCTGCGCTGCGCAAGTCCGTGGTCTTCAATTCAAAACCTGTGACTTGACCACTTACATTTTAACATGCTAATAAATACAAAATAAAACTTAAATTAAATATAAAATTTTTAAAATATAAATTTACAATTGTTACAGTATTTTGTCGTTAAGAGAGAAGCGATGTATAAAAGGTGGTATAGAAAGGAATAGAAGAAAATGAGAAAACTTAATTTTGTATAACAATATTGTAAATGACGTCACTGCTTACTCTTAGTAGGGGAGCACGAGAGGTCCACAAAAACGGGGATCATAAAATAAATAAAAAAGGTGCCAATCAGCTGCTTATAAAACACAAATAAAATTTTAAAATCGAATAAAACTCCACGTGGTTCTATATTCTTTTAATGCAAGTCACTTGAATACATCATATACTATGGTATTGCTATCGTTTCATATAAAACGTAGGTGTTTGTTAGAGAATAGATTACATAATATTTGTTAATTATGCCTTCAGACAGAACAGGTTTTATAGTTGCGATATATTCATTAATTCGCATAGTAATCTATGAAAGTGTTCATTTACATTTTTTTCGATTCCGTACTTGGTTTGGTGTTATACCGCGACCATAAAAAGCAGTGGAGAGGAATATGTAAGGAAATCAACTACGAGATTGAACTTTGGCATTAATCGGAGTAACATAACTCTTGAAGATGCCCCGTGGAGGGGTGAAACACGTGTTGAGTAATCTGGCGGTGGCGGTGATGTGATTCGCATTGTTTACCGCATACGCATTTATCGGCGGGCTGGCAGGCGGTGCACTTTGTTGCACGACTACCACTGCATGTGCGGAAATGGCTAAACATTGGTCCTTTTCTTGCTCTAAATAGGCTGATTACACACCTAATGTATAGCATGTACGCAACGTACACTACCTTAACTTTTAACAACAATAACTTTTTTATATAATACATATATTTTATACGCACATCGTTATCGTTCCAGCCGATTTACGCCCACTGCAGGGCATTGGTCTTCCCAAAGATATCTATCTATGGGGAGATAATACCATAATCGCTACGCTTGACAGGCGAGTTGATTATCGTAGTGTAGTAATATGGTACACAGAGGACGCTGCAATTCATCCTCTGGACTCTATACCACTCATATTTAATAGAATCAGGCGTTACCTTGCGGAAGTCCATCCTAAGTAAGAAAAGGACCAATATTTAGACACTTCCGCACATGCAGTGGTAGTCGTGCAACAAAGTGCACCGCCCGCCAGCCCGCTGACAAATGCGCATGCGGCAAACAATGCGAACTACACAACTGCCACCGTCAAATCACTCAACACGTGTTTCACCCCTCCACGGGGCATCTTCAGGAGTTATGTTACACCGATTAGTGTCAAACACAGACTCTATGTTTGGCACTAATCGGTGATGACTACCACTGCATGGGCGGAAGTGGCTAAATATTGGTCCTTTTCTTACTCTATACCACTCCAAATTTTATTTAAACCTAATTCACTCTGCGATACTGACTGTACCTAATATTGTAAATTTTATTGTAATTCTGTCATAATGTATTAAAAATACTTATAACTAATTTGTAAGATGTCGCCAGATGCAGACAGCGCAAGACAGGCCATCGTGGCGATATTTGCTGTAGTGATCTATCCCTTGTGGTGGGCGTCTATCAGCTGATATGATGAAAGTAATAACAGAGAAGTAACTGGCGGTTTTATGGGACTTCGCGATTTTTTACAAACAACTTTTGGAATGTATATTTGATAGAAATTTTGTTTGATATGAAAAAAATAATTACAATAGTGTATTTGCTATCCTAATTAAATTATATAATCACTCCATACCTTGAAAACGTATTTACTGATTCTACTCATTTTTTGTCACTTTTCTTATATTTTATAGAAAGTAGAAGTAACGTCTTCTTAACCGTTCTACATCATCATATAAGATTTTATATTTTTCTTTATATTTTTTCCGCCTAAATCGTAAAAATATCACCTTGTTTACGAAGTTTTTCCAAAGCTTTCATTGTAAAAGTATTTTACCTATATATTAATTTATCTTTTATCGTTTGCCACAGTTAAAACACGCTTGTTAAAATTGCCTCATAAAATTGTCAGTGGCTAAATGATATTATACATATATATGTAATATATATATATATAGTTCTTAAATAATTCATACAATTTCAGAGGTTAGATAAGTAAAAACCTGCAACATCTTACAGCACGCGATAAAATAACACTTAAAGGATTTGACCGCGTATTTTTCTACGAAACAAGAGTTCCATAACAACGTTTCCATTGAACCGACCATTTAGATTACCATCACGCGATAATAATCTCTGTCCAAGTCTCTTAAGGTCGATTTTGGCGACGCATGAGCGGTCTCACTCACTTGACTCCATTTACTGACGGCCAGCCGCTCATTGATAATATCAATGACTTTAATATTACGCACGCATTTCGTGTGTGTATACTTTATGCGTTGTTTTAATCTTACATGGGACTTCTAGTTCACCACACTCAAAATTCAACTCTAACTCTACAGCAAAGGGTTGAAAATCGCATATCATAGGAACTATCTAAATTTTATCCCGCGAAAATTTTTTTATTTAAAATTACTAGATATTAAAATGAACTCTAACACTGGAAAAAAGGGTATAAAATCGCATGTCATTGTGCTTTGGAAGTTAATACCCGCGAAAAAAATTATTTAAATACAGTAAACGCAAAGCAAAACATCGAACTGTGTAAGATTTATCCAGCATTTTTTGTTTTTATGTAAATAATGTATGGACTAAACATGTATTAATACATGGTATATGTTAGATTTTAAGTTATAAATATATGAATAACTAATTAACATTTAAAATATTAATCAACACACCTAAGTCAGGGTTGTGTCGCACTAATTAGCCGAGCGCCGGCTCACAATGATAACACAGCTTCGTCTAAACAAACAAAAGGTGTCGTGACGAATGCCGGCGCGTGTCGAATCAGCAGCCACGGAGGTCCGAGCAATCCAATACACACAACACATAGTACGACCGGCGAGAATCGTCGTATTTACTCACAATATCACGTGTTCAATCGCACGACGCACGCGTCCAACCGCTGCGACGGTCGGAGTGATACTGGCGTTTAGTACGCGGATCGCGGAGGACGCCGGCGCCTGCGCAGGTCAGGTGAAACAGGTGAATTACTGAAAACGCCGGCAATGATGCAAGCTTAAGGATAAACAGTGCACAATTCCAAAAACAACGTATATGTTTATACTAAAATCTTTACTTTTTCGCTACAATTTATAAGTTGTTAAAATCGCTATAGTTTGTCACATTTATAAAGAGTATTTGGTTATAAACGTAAAAGCCTTTAGGAGTGAATATATATTCGTTGTTTGCAGTCGTTTAATGTATAGAACACCCTATATAAAAATTCGGTTACAGATCTTTCAGATCTTGTACCGATAGAAGTATGCATGTCGTAATCTAATTTAGGAAATAAATAAATATAACATATTTGAGAGTGGTTACTCTATACAGGTTGATTGAAAGTAGATGTAAAAGCTTAAAAGCATTTTGCTAACAAATGAGCTATACCTAATCTACAAATCACCCTGTATAAGTAACCAACATAGCGACCTTAAGATTCTGGAGTGAAAACCAAGATCTGACATACAAAATTAAAGCTCACAAAAGCGTGGTTGAAGAGTAGTTCAAATTATTCCTGTGCGTAAAATTATATCCCAGCAGTGGGAATAATATTATTAATAACTCGTATTATACAGTGAGGTTACAGTCCATGCTATATATAAAGGAAACGCGATACCTAATTGCTATTAACGAAGTTGTAATTCCGACCTCCCAGCAAACAAGAGGTCCACGTCTAGAAACATCTGGATCATATGTAGGTGGTCACAATCGTAAAGATCATTTTACACGATGTGAATTGAACATTGTAAACAATTGAAATTATTTAAACCGTTTCTAGAATTACAAATCATATTTATATGTATAATATTGTATATGATATTGATTTACTTTAAAAGTATATCGCGAGTTTGATTTGAATTGTTAGATGTCATTTCAAAGTGCAAATCTTGAATTTTCGGCTGATCAACACATAAGCGTTTCGTATTAGTGGTAGCTTACTAAATATAATGTTAAAATAATCGTACAATAGGGTCACAAAACGGGAGCCATAAAGTAAAAAAAGTAATATATATGTTATTTACACAACTATGCATCAGGATGTATATATGTTTTTGTTTTGTGTTAGTGTTCAGCACGGGATAAGGTCCGAAACGATAAAGTGTCATCCTCTGAGTCACATAATTCGTAAAACAAACAAACAAAGGGACAGCGAGGTCTTTGATCTGTTATATAGTATAATCAGTTTATTAGCAGTTGTAATTATTGTATTTTTATACAATAATTTTGTGCGATTGTTTTAAATTTGTTATTTGTAAGAAATAAAAAAAATATATTAACACAGAATACTGAAGCAAGTGGTTTCATTTGGTAGTAATGCAAGTGAAACAATTTTTCGAATTTATCGTGTTCGAATATTGTACAGGCCTCACACTAGTTGGAGTCGCTGAAAGCAAGTAGCGCAAGATCGGTCATCGTGACGATCTTTTGGGAGGCTTTTCAGTAGGCGTATATCGCCTGAAAAGAAGTCATTCTGTGTCATGAACATCAAAATGATCGCTGAAGTCTTCACACCTACATACATATATTTACATATTATCGCCCAATTAATCATTTTAACACGTATTGTTCAGAATTTTGAAAATGTTTTTTTTTTTATATATATATAGCGTATATTAAAGATTTTATACCTATGACCTATCATCCTGTATAGGTTTATAAAAACTACGAGTTTAGAATTTTACAAATATTAAATCTACCAGAGAAATAGACGTTTGGTCTTGTACCTGGTCATGCAGGCTGGTTTCCAACCAAGCGGCACTGCGCTCTTCGGGGTTAGATTTACTCAAGCCAACCCAACTCTTCGAGAAATCCTAGCAGATCCTTGATGTCGCCGGCGATCTCGGATACGCACCAATGTGATCTAATGGGTAGCATGTAGTGTGTTACTTCTATACACCGAAGTAGTGCGTGGGCAGCAGTCTCCTCTTTCAGACACGCTGCACAAACGACTGTCCGGACTAGTTAGGATCCCTGCCACCAGGCACAGTCGAAGTCGCGACAGCATATGGTAGGCATTCCCCCCCCCCACTGTGATGACTTCTAATACGCTCCGATACGAGAGATCTGGCTTTACTCATTGGATAAGGTGCTACAAGTCGAACTATATAATACATAAAATTGTCATTTTTTCCGTAAATCTGTAAATAACATCTATAAAGTGTAGATAAATTATTATTAAGTATATACACTTTTTACGTAATAAATAATTATGTATGTTTTATATGTGTTAACTACCTGTTATTTATACTTCTCTTATACTATTTCCAAACTATTGTTGTCTAGAAGAAATTGCCTCGTGGGATAGGACTGCCTATTGTACTTATTTGTTTATTATTATTAAACTATTTATATGTATTCTAACGTGTACAATAAAGAATATATAATAATATTTCACACTGTACCATCTGTCCCGACAAATAGTATATATATTTTATCCTGCGAAATATATTATTAAATTGTTATATTTGCAGGAATTGTGAGTAAAACTTTGTCTCTCCATATTCAGACGCCAGGGGTACGTCTTATATTGGCAGCGTTGGTGAATTCCTCATTCCCATTGCAAATTAAACACGATATTAATTCGTGTGAAACTTGTGGTTGCGTCATGCGTCCCGACCAATTAGCAGTCAGTGCGCGGCTCCATTAACACACGTCGAACTCCGTTAGCAATGCGTTGCTCGTATCAATCGACACGTCTTGGAGAATCGGAATTTCTTTTTATATGTGAAGATCGGCAAAGGATTATTATATGTGACCCTAATCGCTAATTATAGATATATATAAAATTCTCGTGTCACGGTGTTCGAACTTGAACTCGTCCGAAACGGCTTGACAGATTTTTACCAAATTTTATATTCGTATTCAGTAGGTCTGAGAATCGGCTACTATCTATTTTCCATACCCCTAATTGATAAGGGTTGTTCACCCTAAAAAAAATTTTTAATTTTTTGACAAAATTTTTTGTTTTTATTTTTTTATGATATAGCATACAAAAATACATACAAATCTAATTTTTCACCTCTCTGCAATCAACCCTTATTTTTTATTTATAAATTAAAAACTTTTTTTTTGCAAACAACGTTTGCGGGATCAGCTAGTAGATATATATATACTTAAACACCTTCAATGTAAGTTATATTTATTAATTATTTTTATAATTAATTAATAATGCTCTACGACATTTAACCTTTGCATGCCATAACCACAAACATCTTTTCAACTTTCTATACCAAATAAAGAACAAATTAGGACGGACAAATACAGGATGATTGGTATAAAGCTTTAACATCTATTTTCAATTTCCCTGTATAAAGTGATCGCTTTGCAATATGTTGGATTAATCATTTTTGCTATTAGAATGCGATCGTGCAATAATTTCTGGCAGTACAAAATCTAAAGGGATAGATAGTAAACAATAATTATTTTAAAGTATAGTAATTTGAATTTTGGAAACGTTTTTATATATGTTTAATATTATTTCTGAAATCATTGATGTTTGTACATTATGTATTAAACTTTAATTGGTAGCAACTGAGCTATTGCACTCCTTATTGGTTTTGGGGGGAGGTGGTGTCTTTCGGATATTCAAGATGCCCTGCCTTTGTGGGAAGGATAGGGTTTTGTGGAATTTCTTCCCACAAAAACCCCACCCGGTGGTCGCCCTCTGCTCTATGCAATACACTGCGGTATCTCCCGGGCAGGAAAAGCCTCGCGGTCTTCCCTCGCGCTGTGCTATTATAGATAGCCCGTCCCGGGGTATGCGTGTATGGTTCACGCTACCCCCGAAACTCTCGTGGTGCTACCACAATGTCTTGAAACCACATAGACCTATTGTTCGCCTGAGAGTGAGTCAATGCACTCCTATAAAGGTTTTGCACCTGTTATAAATCACCTTGCAAATTTTTAAATATATGTACATGCATACATATATATATATATATATATATATACATGTATAATTCTAGTTTTTTGCTTACTCGCACTTGTTCACCTTTATTGTTTGGGCTTTAGGCTTCTTTCCTAAGAGACAGTAAGTTCTAAATATGTAAGGTGAATTGTTACAAGTGCAAAACCTTTATAGGACTGCTATAACTCATTTTCAGGCGGACGATAGGTCTATGTGATCTTGAACCATCGTGGTACCACCACGAATGATTGATTCGAAGGTAGCGTGAACGATACACGCATACAGCGTGAGGGAAGACCGTGTAGCGATCCCTGCCCTGAGATACTGCGGTTTTTTCCTGAGATACTTTGGTTATTGTACCTTGAATTTGCATGCTATGGAGATAGAAGTGAGAGGTATAGCAACGAAATCTCTATAACATACTGATAGGTCCGTTAATTACGATTTATAGTTTGCGGAACACTTTGTTCTCGCGAACTCATTTCGACGAAGCTATAACGGCCTACAAGACTACTAACATCTTCAAGGTAAAGAAAAAGCCAAGAATCAACTAGAGATGGGTAGCTCGCGAGCTAAAGACAAGAAAGATATATATCTTTGCTAAAGATATGATCACTCTCTTGCTCGCATGTGTTTCAATTGTATCTGTATATCTTTATATTTAAGAGTCAATTTTCCTGGTGAGTTACGGTTCGTTCAGAGTTAGGAAGAAAGAGATGGACTTATAATTTACACGTAAAAGAGACAGACAGATAGACATTGTTTATTCCGCCTTACTGAGTTCTTAAACTTAGCTAAAAGAACCGAAGATATAAAGGATATATATTGTTTTAGCTGCCTCATTCAAAATCGAAAACATATAAATCACTCTCCTCTTGTCAGAGATACTTTAACCATTTCTAGAATCAACAGATCATTTGAGAAACTGTCTTTCAAAGCATTGATTGGATCTCTTAGAGTTTGGTTAGATGGAAGAGTCTGATTGGTGAAGGTGAACAAGGTGATGTAGACTTCTTTAAGCCATCATAACCCTCTGCAACGCAGTTTCGCAATCAACTTTTGATAACCATCTTTAACATGTGAGTACGATATCTTTGTCTACCTAAATAATCAATACAGATATTATATGTGATTAGATAGAGGGGTTTTTTATATCATATACGTTTCGTCTTCAATTCCTAGAAGATTGTCTGGTTATTATTTCAACACGCCTAACTTTAATATTATTTACATTTTCTATTTTCCTTCTATTTCGATTATGTTTGATCCTTGAAAGCCTTATTGACACAGATCAGAAGCACACACACAGTACATCATACGATTAGTAGCCGGTAGGATTCCGGCATGAAACCTTTCGCTGGCCGAGCAGCGAAGGGGAATCCCATGCAGGATTTCCCTACGAGTTAAAAAAAGATCAAACTCTTTCCTTTGTGTTCGTTTAAATCAGGTCATCATTACATTCAATGTTTATATATTGTTTCAGATGATATTAGTGCTGTTATCTCTGGGGATTTTTACAGCTTCGTCGAAACAGAGTTCACGCAACGGAAGGGTATGTGAAATATTCAAAAATTTTAAATAGGCTATCGTATTTCAGCTTACACAACAAAGGGAGCCTTCGACATTGTAATCTTTACCAGTTTATGTGTTGTGCATACTAATGTGAGTTTTGAGTGCAGCGAGGACCACTTGGAAATCTAAGTTAGGATACTGATACTACTTCGGATCGCCTTCACTGTTTGTGAAGGCGGGGGCGGGCGGCTGCCCCCGTATACGCATTGGTTTGTACGAAACGCGGTGTGAGGATGCTGGTAGAGTGGTTGCTGATATAGCGGAAATGACGCTATTGTTTTGACTATCTGCAACATGTGGTGATTGGTGCTTTGGTTGTGGGAACCCTAAGATGGGATAAATCATTCCATATTTGCGTTGATCAAAATGACTTGACATCAGATGTACTCCCTGTTTAATTTTGACTTCGCTTCTACATATCTTTGTTCACATTCAAATATTTTGGATTTAATGCCCTTAGACTGTAACTTTTGGCAGACATTGAGCTTCTTGGGTTGACTCTCACCCAGACCCTCTAGAACTACGGAAACTAAACAAAAATACATTATATATTAATTGTTTTTGTCATATTTACATCTATATTTTAATTACATTTCTAAATAATTCCGTTGATGTCTTATATAGATTGATTGGATCAATGTATAGTTGATTTAGTTTCAATTAATGTACGTACATGTAATCCAAAAAAAAAAATAATGATTATCAAAATATTTTCTATCTGTTCCTGTAGACTTTGTATTTCCTGAAGTTATGGGCTTATCGCATTCTAACAAACAATGTAATGAAACATATTTCAGAGTGATCACTTTATTACAGGTGATCGGAAATATATGTAAAAAGCTTTAAATCTTTACGCTGATATATAAACTAAAATCAATCATCCTGTGTAATGATGATAGTCATAGACCTTGGTTAAATAATAAAACAGGCCGCGATCCGGTGTTAATATTAGGCCAAAGTTATATCGCTCAATATGTATATAATCTGATATTGACCATAAATGTATTAATCGTACAAAGTTTATTGACCTAACTGAAATACACAACAAATCACTCGCAATTCATGGACTTCTATAGCAATAAAGATTACGTTTAATTTTGATAAGTTATCAAAATGCTATAAAAAAGGATAACATTAGATACAGAGGACATTGGACAGACAGACGTAAAACATTAATGTGTATTGAGTATGATACATGATAATATAAAATATCACGTAGTATTTACACAAATAGATTTCAAATAATTATCAAAGTTCAGCCGTAGGATGTACAATGTTGGACCTACGTCTCCCCCCCCCCCATAGATTTTTTTTTGTTTTTGTCGACCCCCGTTATTGGGAGCCTGTCTTTTCCCCATCTCATTTTTTGGAAAGGGATTTAAACCTTTCTGTTTCCACCCCCTCTCACACCCTTCACAATTTCTCTCTTTCATCCTTCACAATTACTCTCTTTTACTCTCCTTGAACCTTCACAATTTCTCTCTTTCATCCTTCACAATTACTCCCTTTCATCCTTCACAATTACTCCCTTTCATCCTTCACAATTACTCTCAATCACCCTTCACAATTTCTCTCTTTCATCCTTCACAATTACTCTCTTTCATCCCTCACAATTACTCTCAATCACCCTTCACAATTTCTCTCTTTCATCCTTCATAATTACTCTCTTTCATCCTTCACAATTACTGTCTTTCATCCTTCATAATTACTCTCTTTCATCCTTCACAATTACTGTCTTTTTACTATCTTTCATCCTTCACAATTACTCTCTTTTTACTCTCCTTTATCCTTCACAATTTCTTTTCTCTTTCATCCTCCGCATTTTCTCTTTTCCTTCTCTCTTTAATCATTAACAATTATTCTCTTTCATCCTTTACATTTTCTATCATTCTCACGGCATTTATTAACATTACATTCACGCATTGCCTCCCATCCCTCGCAACATTTCTTGTTATACGGTTTTTTTACGCTTAATTACATCACTTATTGCCTTGTAACAAAACCGCAAGAAAGTGTGGTGGCTATCTTTCTCCTTCAAAAGGTAATAACAACGGGATGGATGCCGCCTGCACCTAGCGTCTTAATAAGGACCTCAACAATGTCGTCTAGTCCTTGTAGACCAGGTGTCTTACACTTCGCTTGCCGGTCCGCAGTCTTTACTCTGGAAACTTAAAACCCGAGGATCATCGAGGAAACCAAATCTTTTCAATTAGCTAAATTATATCGGTTGTACGTTTATTTGTCTATATATCATGTCAATCCTGATTCGAACTTTAGGATACCCTGGCCATGGCTCGTTGGGCGACTGTGAACTGGCCTTTGAGGTCCTGACTGAGAAGTCAGATTTCGGTTCCGTAGACTTAAGTCTATAGCACAATGTACTTGGTTACTAATATAAGTTTGATGAATTTTGAAAATTTACTGTATTAAAATTCGGCGTAAAACTAATGTCATAATGTGAACGCACCTTAATTTTTAACAATCGCACTAAATGTCACTAAGCTTTAACATTTATAATGTAGATATATAGAGAATTAGATGTCAACAAAATAGCAGGTCAAAAAATATGGCGCGTTCATTTTATGACATTAATTTTGAAACATCTCTTAAAAGCGTAAAGAGTTGCTTACATAGGAGAAAATTTACAGAGCCTAAACAGAAGTTTATCAAGGATGACATCAAAAGAAGGATAGCAAGGTTTTCAAAAGATTGACTGTGTCGTCATAACTTTTACTTCACTAAACTGAGTTTTTTCGTCAATGATCAGGGCATCGTCACAAATGACGACGAGATAGGTTCGCCGGGTGACATAATAAGTTAACATGTGGTCGTATTACTTATGAGTTCGTAAGTATTGGGCTAGTTCAGATTTTGGAGTATAGACTGCAGACCGGCAAGCGCAATATATCCTATGCTGTTCGTGGTTCACTCTCAAAGTAAACAAAGTTGTTAAGGGCGTCTGAAGACGCTGGATGAAGACCGCCTTCAACTGGTCCTATTAGAAATCTATACAAAAGGCCCTGATGATGATGATAAGTATTTAATGGAATCAGGCGTTACCTTGCGAAAGTCCATCCTAAGTAAGAAAAAGACCAATATTTAGCCACTTCCGCATATGCAGTGGTAGTCGTACAACAAAGTGCACCGCCCGCCAGCCTGCTGATAAATGCGTATGCGGCAAACAATGCCCATTACGCAACTGCCACCGTCAAATAACTCAACACGTGTTTCACCCCTCCACGGGGCATCTTCCGGAGTTATGTTACACCGATTAGTGCCAAACACAGAGACTGACGCATGGCTCTTGACTCTGTGCATTGCACGACTACCACTGCATGTGCGGAAGTAGGAAATATTGGTCCTTTTCTTACTTACTAATGATGATTAAGGTTCGTTTCGTTCTGTGTTTATATTTCAAGATCAGCATGAAAAGTATCAAACGCTTCCACATAATTAAAAACATTGACATCACCTAGATTAACACGGATAAAAAAATAAATACAAAGCTCACCGCAGTTCATTAACACTGTTACCACTGTTGTCATAAGTCATTAGTGATCCAATGCGGAAGTATGACATAAACAAATTTATGACGCATTTATTAAATACATTGCACTAAAATACACTATAAATATTTAAAAAAGAACACTTTTCAGATGAAATATTGTTAGAAAACCGTATTAGAATGAAACACTGACAGCGAAAAACGCGGCAAAACTGCATAGATAAAATGGCGCCGACCGCCATGTTTGTTTTGAGTGTGGCGTTTATGCACTGAACACGCGGTCCGGAGCGCGAGTGAGAACTAAAATAGAAAACCTAATTGGAACTGCCAGACGCTAGGGTTAAAATTACAACAAAGATAACATCTGACCGTCCACAAGGCCTCGCGGCGTAAACTTCGCATGCGCAAACTAGACGCAGTTCATGCAGTATAAACATTTTGGCATGTTTAGACGACCTTTTTTATACTCATATATATATGACTTCCAAACATATTGCTTAACAATGTCATATATACATGTATATCACTTCCAAACATATTGCTTAACAATGCTATTTAAAAAAAAACCTTTCATAAACAATCTATCCGTATAAACACAAATCTAAATTCTCCCATAAAATGTATAGAATGATAAATCATCTCAACGCAAAGTCGCTTAGTCTCAACATCTTTCGTACATCGCTATTCAGGTTCTGAAGAGAAGAATAATGATTTTATTTTTTTATTTTATGTGGTAATATGTTGTCTAACTCATTTGCTGCCGAATTATACTCTTATGACATATATTAGTATTATTCTAATGCATCTGCTTCTGGTGTTATAAATAAATGATTTCATTTATATACTGACTCATCAAGATATCTCTGGCTCCGTAAGTCTTAGAGACTTGAAATTTAGTAGATAATTTCGTATTCCCGAGTAGAAGCCAGTTAAGAAATTTCAACCGCATAGGTGTTGAAAAGCAAGAATTTTTTTAAGTCTTATTTTCAAACAATACTTCTTGTAGATATAAAACTTGGCGAAAATATTTATTTTTATCATTTTAAAAATTACTTTGATTGGTTTTTATGGAATTACTCTCTAAAAAGGCAATGCGAGCCACGCCATGCTAGCGGGAGAAAGTTAGTTTGCAAAATAAGTATTGTTTTTAGTTACGTAACTTTGAATATACATATATGTTCACTGCCACTAAATTACAATTATCGAGGAATTGAAATTCCTAAAATAGATATAAAATGGATTGTTAAGTGTCCCAAATGTATATCCAATAAAATGTATGGTAATCCGTCTGTCTTGGCGTAAGTCAGCTCGGTCACTGGTGTGTTTACCTATATACTCCAAATGGTTATTCAATAGGCATTATCCTGATTCTAGAAGTTTCAGAACTTTCAGTAAGTATAGTATAATACATAAGTTAGTAATTCAGTAACTACATTAAATGTATTTCATACTATTGAGAATGGCCCAATAAGAAAAATTAAAACTGAGATAATTTTATTAGCATCAAAAATTAATTATATTTATAATTGTAAACATTAATTATGCCAGACACAAGAGAACCAATAAATAACGTTTTGATTGTATTTAGTGACCCAAATATACTTTAATTCAAAATCATGTACGGTAGAGAAAGTTGGTTCACATCTTTTCAAAGTGTCAATCAAAAATATGTTCTATTGTAGTTTATTTTACGGGATTGTTTCTTTGTTCCATGGAGTCACTACGCACAAGCGACGTCTAGAGGGATCATCCGTTTGATTTGTCTCGAGTAGTATTTTATTAACAAAAAGAGCTTTTATTGTTTAAAAAAACTCCTTATGTAAAAGGCCTTTTGTCTGCTGGGAATATATAGACTAAATGCTTATAGGTCGAATACTTTCGCCGTCCTATATCGTAACTGAAATGTGTCCTGGAAATTATGAACACAAATGTGGTCACCCCTGCGAATATTACAAACGCCTGCGACCGAAACAGCTGGCGTGACGTGCGCAAGCACATCTGCGATGAATGGCCATCGTCGAAAGTATAGATGTAAGGCCGGTTTAAAACGAATTAAACCAATCGGTTTAAAACGAAAAAAAACGTTTAAAACCGAAAAAACCCGATTTTTTTCGATTTTAAACGTTTAGTGTTGACGACTATGTTTTTCTTAAATATAAACACATTATCTATTCCAAGCGTAGACATTACCTAGCTAAGTTGAAAAACTATTACCTAGTTAACTATATTGGTTATTTTGAAAAGATTTATCAATCAGTTTCATTCGGTTTAAAACCAAACTCACACACTTGCACTTCTCACGCGGAGAGACGTCAAGAGACCTTTGAATAGACCTTAAAAACTTGGAAATAAAGGTCAAAACTCCTATCCACAATTTCTCTATGATTTAGGTACATATTTTAATCTATTGTATGTAATATTGTTTCTTTATAATTATAGTACTTTATATTTAATATACTTACCTACATAGGTATAAACTGCATAGGTAACTAACACAAGACCAAGTATTGTCGATAATGATGTGTAAAAACACTGTTCTTATATTTTAGTAGGCGAGTTTTAAACCGTTTAAAAAGATTTATTTGGGGTTTTAAACCGCCACTTTTGGTTTTAAACGTTTTAAATCGGCTTTTTTACATCTATAGTCGAAAGTACTGTTTTAATTCATAACTATATATACAGGTATCAATAAAAGAATTGAGCGGTCAATCTTGAATCATCTAAAAATTTCATGTTTTTAATTATTATTAAGTAACAAAAGGACCAATATTTAGCCACTTCACCGATTAGTGCCAAACACAGAGTACTCTGTAACATAACTCCTGAAGATGCCCCGTGGAGGGGTGAAACACGTGTTGAATAATTTAACGGTGGCAATTGTGTAATTCGCATCGTTTGCCGCATACGCATTTATCAGCGGGCTGGCGGTCGGTGCACTTTGTTGCACGACTACCACCGCATGTGCGGAAGTGGCTAAATATTGGTCCTTTACTTACTTAGGATGGACTTCCGCAAGGTAACACCTGATCCCATTTAATATTTAATTATTATTATCATATCAGCTATCTACTACTTGATATAGGCTTCTTGGATTTCCAACAAGAATTATTGAAAGATGCATTCAGTGTCTTCCGAGGACCTCAACAATGTCACCTATCGTCATTGAGGGTAGACGTACCACGTTGTGCTTGCCAGCGGTTCTCCACAGCGACCATCTTTCCTGAGCGCTGTGTGGCTAGCGCACAACAACTTCAATTTGCCAACTCGATAATCTATGTCGGTCACTTTGATTCGTTTTTGGCAAAGCAGTTGTTTACATGGAGATGATTTTACAGCTCTCACAGACCCACCTTCTACTTACCAAGGTACTGTACTTTTAATTTAGCAGCGATTTTGTGAAGGCACTCATTTGATCTGTCCATTGCAAATTTGGACAACCTCTTCATATGGCGCCACCCATGCAACCCTGGACAGCAAGTCTTTCTATACCTATATCTTTATTTCGTATAATTTTCCAAAGTATTATAAAATTTGAAAGTACACTATTTCCATAAACGCGTCGTTTGTATCTTAACCCTTAATAGCCTAGAGTTTCAAATTTGATAACAATCTTTTAAACCGATTTATTATTTTATTTATTTAACAGTTTATTGTACACAATAAAAACACTAAAGTAACAATACAAATATAACTGACACAACAGGCACTACTTATTTCTAACCAGAAATTTCTTCCAGTAGGCCTACAGAAGGAGATTCATAAAAAGTAAGGCAGACACAACGTGCACAATAATTAAATTGAAATATTTACAATAGATACGACTTTTGACCATAATTACATACTTAACATGAACATAAATGTATACTTACATATTATATACTTACATAAATAAGCATAATAAATAATATATATACATAATATAAGCATAAATACATATATAACATATATAACTAAAAATATTATATATACTAGACAACTAGCGATAAATAGTGCTCTTTGACTCGCTTTTTAAATACAGGTAATGATGGACAATCACGTACTTCGTAGGGGAGAGCGTTCCATAATCTTGCAGCATGGACAGTGAAGGAATAGGAAAAGAAATCAGAGTGATGGGTGGGGATGGCCAGTGACGTCCTTACGTTCGTACGACAAGGTTTGTCCTGGGCCCGGGAGAAGTGGAAGAGGTTACGGAGATAAGAAGGAGCAGAGGGATTGTATAGGATGTTATAGAGAGTAGAAAGAACATGAGCGTTCCTGCGGTGACGAATTGGAAGCCACTTGAGTTGCGATCGGAACTGGGAAATATGATCGTACTTACGTAAACCGAAAATAAATCTAATACATACATTTTGGAGACGCTCTAGTTTGTTTAGAAGCTTCTCAGTGGCATCCAGGTAGCACGCGTCAGCGTAGTCAAGAATGGGGAAAAGGAGAGTCTGTACGAGGGAGATCTTGGTTTTCAGAGGTAAAAAGTTCTGGAGGCATTTGAGCGAGTGAAGTGAAAAATGTAATTTTTTGCTGACCTCATTGACGTGCGGGAGCCAAGACAAATTGGAATCGATGATTACCCCTAGATTCTTTGCAGATTTGCTAAAAGGTATAATAACGCCATCGTAAAGCAATGGACGGATAGCAGTGACAGCGCTACCGAATGTTCACATTACTATTAGTTTTTTTATAGGTCGGCTGTACGAATTTTACTGTTGTATAATATTCTTTCCAACGAAATTAAGAAAAAATCTATGTTTCCCTTCATCTAGACCCTCAAGCAAACACAGTAATATTAAAAAAAAAACACTTTTGTAAATCAGGCTTTTAATGGTTAAATTCCCAGAGTTGCACTGTGTTCGTCGTCATCACTTCAGGTATAGGACTCCCA
Organism: Battus philenor; assembly: GCF_028537555.1. Classification (NCBI taxonomy): domain Eukaryota; kingdom Metazoa; phylum Arthropoda; class Insecta; order Lepidoptera; family Papilionidae; genus Battus; species Battus philenor. Next base: position 10,130,870 of record NW_027181689.1, on the reverse strand, counting down.
CCACCAAACTTAGGCCTTCCTCATAAATTTCTGGTAGTCACGGTTGCTGAACATCCTGGGCTGCGCTTGCCGATTCGTAGTTTCTACTCCAGAACCTTGGGTGCCCAGTAATGTATATTCTACATATTTTTATACATGTGTGACAATATTTTATTGAAAGTGGAAATACGTAAGAAAATCAAAGAAACTATGAATTATAAAAAACAAAGATATGATAAATAAAGAAACAACAGAACATAACCGCTCCACTTTACACAGTGATTAAGCATTATTCTCATTAACAAAGCAAGCTATTCGGTTTGTATAAATGAACGCACATGCTCCCATATTGGGACGACGAAGGGACGACAATTCGTTCAATTCGCAAACGAAACGCCGACGTCAGTTAGACATTCTTTAACCCTATGTCAGGGTTGTCACAATTTCATACATTTTAACATGAAGATAGACGCTAACTGTAAGAGATATGCCTCCTTGACCTTGATGGGCAGCTTTCGGAAAGCTTCGAAACATTTTCTCGTCCAAAATTTCGCAATATCAAAAGACAAAGATCTTTGACCAATTGCTGGTGGTGATATATAGATCCGAAACATGGTCACTTACGAAAGGCTTTATAAGAAGGCTCAAGGGCATTCAGAGAGTAATGGCTGTGCTCGGAGCTTCTCTGCTAGATCGAATCAAAAATTAAAAAACTCGCAGAAACACCGAGGTCACTGTCATAGCTCTAAGAATTGCTCTTCGAAAGTGGCAGTGGGCGGGAAGTGGCGGTGGCATCACACATGCAACCGACGAGCGGACGCGGCGTGGTGCAATGTTAAGTTTGGGAGTAGTCCCTGGATGTAGATAGCGCAATACTGATCACATTTGGGTCAAAAAGAAACCAAATATAATCATTATAAATAATTTTAGTCATTCAACCTATAGTCCATCAGTGATGTGGCAACTAAATGTCTTGGCGCGGAAACCTCCTAGAATGGACCTCAGTTTTGACTATCACTTATTACGAATTACGTCTTCAAAACCATTCTACATTTAATTCTCGATTGTTTTCTCCGGTAAAATCGATGAACGATATCTAGAAATTAATTATTATTTCTAGCATAAGACCTGATGTGGCTTGTTTTACCGTAAATCATTTTAAATACGACATCGCGCAAGTGACAACAGAATACGACCTTGTAAATGAAGGAGTAGTATGACTAAGGTCTCTACGTAATGTCTTATGGCTAGTACTTCTAGGTTTTCACACGTTTGTGAAGGTGATGAATGGAAAAATAGTATTAGAAGGACCGGAAAGTAATATCGCTTTCTTAAGATAAATTCACACGACTAAATTTTGTAACAAGTAAGAAAAGGACCAATATTTAGCCACTTCCGCACATGTAGTGGTAAAAAAAATTTTGGTCCTTTTCTTACTTAGGATGGATTTCCGCAAGGTAACCCCTGATTCCATTAAAAAATGTTAACAAGTTTTTATTTCTGATCAATAATTTATTTACTTTCGTTATCAATAACCTTTTGCCATATAGCATACAACATCTTCAAATATCGACATGCGCAGAAACGACATTACTTTCTGGATCCCCTAATACAGAAATTAGTTTTTAATGTATACATTTTTGACAACCCTAAACCGGTTCATACAGATTCCGCTGGTACGGCGTAGTTAAGATTCACAGGCGAGCTTAATGAACACAATTCGAGCAACTAGGACGTTATGAGTCATTACCAAACAGTTTCGAAGTCAAGACCACGACTTAAATGATTCTGGTCGAGCTTCTGTTTACATATATATTTATTTATGTATTTAACTAATTATTTTATATGAAGAGCTGTCACTGTCGATATGGCTAACATGAAGGGACATTCTTATCAAAGAAGTTGCATATATTTCTAATTAAAACTATTATATTGTATAAATAATATACAAATATATATCTGCAAAATATATAAAGAAACTAGTTTCTTTAGTATATTTTGTGTTGTCCCGCGCTTATTTAACACTAATTATACCAACACTTATTGGGTCCTACTAGAACGTATGGAATATGGTAGTTAGGAAGGAAATACAAATATTTTTTTTTATAATTAGACAAAAAGGTACGTTGATTATTTCTTCTACAAACACAAAATACAAAAATTTTTGATCCATAGCTCATCATGTTGTTTAAATTTTCAATACAAAATATAAAAATAGGTCATTTGACCCGTAATGGTATATTTAGTGTTAAAGTCGGTAAAGCTGTATCTGTTTAACCTTGACATTTCATAGATGGCGCTGTTAATAATGGTATTATGATGGCGTCCGTTGCGCTCGCCGGTCGGTAAAGCAGTTGGTATTTGAGTTGTCAAAGTAATAATTTGAAATATTGCAGAATAAACTTTTAAAAGAAATCGACGAAGAAACGACGAAAGAAAACTTTAAATGTAGTCTCTGTATTTAGAACAACGCATTATTATTATTTGGAGCATATACGTACATATTCGAGAAAAATTTGTATATATATATATATATATATATATATTTATATATATGTATTCAGTTTTAAATGCGTTGTATATAGTTATTATATAGCATGTCATACATATCTGGTACTTTCCTTTTGCAAAGAGAACTTTAACGAAGTTCCAAAAACATATGTAAACTTTGAATTGCTAATTGACCTATATTATCTCGAACTGCAGAAAATTATATATGTCTATGTTACCTAAAAATCATATATAAATAAAACGTTAATATATACTTGTAACCATCAAAAAGTTATAATTTACGTTGGCAATCCACACAGTAATTTCTGCATTGAAAGCAAGACTTTTCTAAACTTAACAACATTATAAAATCTCAGAACAAGGGATAACTTGATTGAATCCAAGCTATGTTTGGGACGCACAAACCGACAACAAAATATAAAATATTTATATATTTATAATTATTGTATTATATTAAATACACAATTTTACTTACTTGAAGTAACTTCATACATATGCATGTTTTATCGCGTGTCTTACCTGAAAACAAAATAAAAATTATTAATATATATTATCGTATTCGCAAGATAGAATTAATATACTAGTAAGTTCACAACTTATAGGAATATAAAGATGTGTTTACACTAGTGGCAAAATTATCCACATTTGTCTAGAAAACATACAACTGGTGTTGGTTGTGGTCAATGTATTAACGGTAATCCTCCTTTATCTAAGTATCATCTAATAGATTCAGGCGTTACTTTGCGGAAGTCCATCCTAAGTAAGAAAAGGAACTAATATATAGCTACTTCCGCTATGTAGCAGTAGTCGTGCAATGAAGTGCACCGCCGGCCAGTCCGTTGATAAATGTTTTTAGTCCCTTTCTTACTAAGTATCATCATCATCATCATATCAACCGCAAGACCTCCACTACCGGGCAACCCCCCCCCCCCCCCAGATTTTGATATGACCGAATAGAAGCGACATGTATCCAGCCTCTTTAGATTTTATAAGGTGGCCTGTCCACCCTGTGGGAAATTTCCAATGCTGGCCGTGCCGGTACATACTCAAGAAGCTTAAGGTCCTAGCAGCCATCTGTTTTACTCGGTATGTGATTTATATACTGCCACTTGAACTTACCAATTTGCTGGGCTATATCTGACTATCTGAATATTGTCGTTTCAGCTCATAGGTGGGATATACCATAATCGCCACTGCAGGCGGTTTGGCGATCGCAGTGTGGTATTATGGTACACAGGGGACGCTGCTGCCCAACCTCTAGAAATTTGGTTATGAACTGTGGCGATCCTTTATAATTAAAGCACAAAGTGAAAATTATATAAGATTGAATTCCGAGAATTGAACCTGCGACCTACAATCGCAAGTCTCAGTCCGTCGGGCTACCTCTGCTGATTTTGTGTGCCTTCGCTACAATAATCAATTCTTAACAATTACGTCACTTTATCCCGTTTAAAATTTTTAGACGTAAAAACAATCAACCTGTATATTTTTGGCAATCTAGAAAATAAAGCTGGAGCGGTACCTTTGCATGGGCAATCAGACAGTTTAATATTTGTTTTCTTAATTAGTTTTAAAATTATCAAAGACAAATATCAAAATAAATCTTATCAATATAAATTATTCTATCTATTGATTTCCAATTAAAATGTAATGTATGTTTTCGTATGAGGCGCGACAACTTAAGATGGTGGCAAATAAAGGTCACCTATTCCTCTATAGCTCTCGTACGTATTGAACCAGAACGTTTCTAACATGATTAGGGTGGCAATGATTTTAGTTTATTGAAGTTTTTGTTTTTGCATTGTGATTAAAAAAAATACTTAGAAAATTATTACTATTTGTTACATTTGAATCATCTAAAATAAAAATTTAGAACTGTCACAGTATTCTGATGGGAAGACGAAGAAAGTGAGGCGTTGTAGGTAACCGAGTATGAAAAGGAATGGAACAAAATGAGAAGGACAACAGAGGAATGAATGAAAGATCTTAAGAAGAACTAAGAGATGCGTGCAAATTGAAATTTTTGAAAAAAAATATTATTAATAATTTTCACGATTACACGTGGGGCGCAGGTGGAGAGCCCCAAAAACGGGGGCCAAAAAAACCGTTCCTACTGAAAATCTATTGAGAGGCCTGTCGCAAACAGTGGGCATCCTACGGGTGAAAAGATTACAAATTATATATTATGAATACATGAAAAATTGTTTGATTTCATTTTAAAGAGCATTTGTTGAGTTTCCGGTTCTTTTCATCAGCCGGTGCTTAGCACTCATTTTGTTTCAATAATTGACTATACAAAAGCGCCTATAAATGCCTACTTGAATAAAGATATTTTTTAAAACGTTTGAATTTTTGACCTACTTAAAACAAAACCAAAAACAAATAATATTCCCCGTAATGACGTCATTGATTCGTCACCACATGTCCTATTTCTTTGCATTACAACATGGCTACACTACAACCAGTCGACGGCGTGCAGTGTTAAGGACATAGCAATCAGGTCAAGCAGAGAACCGCTATCACATACTAATGGCGACAACCGGTTCCACTGGCACTGGACACATATTTACACGCCTTGCAGTATAGCAGTTTAGTTAAAACTATAGCAATAGCAACAAAATAATAGCAGTTTAAAAATATTAACAGCTATAAAGGAAAGTCATTGGATAGGGGCAGTGCAAGACATCATCTTGATGATCTTTGGGGTACACCTTGATGATATACACATGATGATAGCTAGTACACCTGGAAGAGAATATCTTAGTTAATTCCTCCTCCTCCTTGAGGGGTATCCCTCACTACTGAGGAACGTTATCTTTTTGTCATCCGTGTTGGTCTTCAGCGGTGTATTACTTCGGCTACTGTATCGAAGGTGGGACTGCGAAATCGTTGTCGCTGTCCATCTACTTTTTTAGTGATTAAAAGTTTTTTTTTTAAATTCTCACTTTTTCATCTGTCTATGTGAAAATATCCGCTTTAGATGAATGGCGAGTGGACAGTCCGACTTCTATCAGAATCAACGCTTTGGTTCTATAAGCAGTTAACAAAACGCTATTTATAATAGGCAAGTATCAAAACTATATTTAAAATCTAAAGTACAGACGTCGGAAAATAATTTAAACACCGTCACTGTTCTCATATAAAATTACTAAAAAAGATTTTTTTGGGGACAAGACTGACTGCTGCTTAAATGACATTTGCAGATTCTGTAGATATTGAATATTCTTTTAACGAAGTGAAACTCCAGGGATCATAGGGGAATCAATACATACTACTATTGGACCAAATTGAGAGACCAAGCTCTTTGGTGAAAGCTCCATGTAGTGACTAGGTCCAAAGCGCCTCCACGAGAAGACCTCAGCTTGGGATAGCACTTGTCGATAATACCTCTTGGCATTCCGACATAACGGCATCCGAAAGGGCCGAACCTGGATTTGGTGCATTGCTATTACCCAGCTAATAACACTACTTCCTAGAGACAACGATGCTGCAGATGAGCTGGCCCCGATAGGTTCCAGCACAGACGTTTACGGCCCGGTGCCCCTCATGCCACTACCAAGGGGGAAGACCAGATCTCTAGTAACGGAGCGTACTTGTAATCAACACAGTGGGCAATGGACGAGCCATGAGGAGTGTCGACAAGCAAAAAAGGCAATATCAGGCAGCTGTCGGCTCTCTAACGTCTTACTCCAGCTGTTGCGATCTGAATGACCTTGGTGGCAGGAACCTTAACCGGTAATGGTCTTTCTGCTTTTGTGCTGAGCTTGCCTGGAAGAGAAGCCTGCTGCTCATGTACTACTTCTGTGTGCGGCGGAACCCATCTATAGGGCTAACGATCTCGGATCAACAAGGTGCCTCCCGTAGATCGCTGACAACATAAGGGGTCTGGGATTTCTCGAGGAGTTGGGCGGGCTTGATTAAGGCTAACCCCGACGCAAAAGTGTGCAGTACCGCTTGGTTGCGGAAACCAGCCCGTAGAGACAAGACAGGACAACAATACTACCACTTCAGAAAGCTGGTAGAAGTGGCCGAAGAAACTCCAGAAACGCATCTGGTGAAATCGGGAGTTCTCGCCCTCGTTTTTGAAGACCAGGTGGTTATCGAATAGCATAAAGTAAGTCGCTTAAAGAATATTCCGCGTATATAAACAGATTTCACTTCTTCGGTCGACATACTACCGGGAACTTGTGAAGATATTTTTCTGAGACTTCTAAACCGGATATCGTGCTTTAAATAGAAGTCCGAAGAAGCTTTTACTATGCTGATTTGTTTTATTAACTAAGGCTTTATAATAAAAATCATAAGGTAACATAGCTGACTATCAATAGATAGACAATAAGATATGACTATACATATTAGACTATATTTAGTCAAATAAAATTCCTTCACGCTGTAATTTATTTTCAAAATTAACGAACTTATAATGTTCTTTGGTTCAATTAAATAGTGAATCCGGAACCTAACATAAAAAACGGTGAAACAAAATTCACTTTGACGGAATGTATAAAAGCGCCATCTAGCATCTTATTTTATAACTAACCAACTTGTACATGTTTTAATTCTATTCGTGACGGATAGGTGGAGTTACTGTGAAAGTTAGTACAGAATTGATATGTTTAATGCAATTACGAAGTGTGCATTTAAAATGATAATAAATGTAATCGCATGCAGTCATCTGCGTTAATAATTGATGCTCCGGTAAGTGATCCGTGAAATTTAAATAAGAAATACACACGCGGGTCTGACGAGGTCGAAGGTTAATTTCCTTCTGATATCAGAAAATGTTAATTAAAATTCTTAATCGTGTAATCGTTGTGAAACCAATATTAGCTCAGTAAACATTTCGAGTATTTCAACGCATGTATTTACTGTAAAAATTTTCGAATGAAAATAAAAAATTACACACTACATTTTACAGGGTAAATGGCCGCTAAAAATATTACTAAACATTTTTACACAACATATCAAAACATGGTTATTGCACAAAACAAATATTGGTTTTAAAATTATGCTAATATTCCGTGCTTCACCGATTTACACACTTGTTAAGTATACAATTAATATTGCATTTAACATAAAAATATTTAACTGCAAATATATGTTGCTATCGTCTTTGGTTGTATATACAATTATTACAACAAAGTAATCATTGATATATATATATATATATATATATATATATATATTTGAATCGATACGATGTTGATGCGTTTTACGCTACATCGATGGACGTTGTAGCGTAAAACACTGTTACGTCGACATACATATGTATACATACATACATTTATATATATATATATATATATATATATATATATATATATATATATATATATATTCCGTTTTGTTCGAACTCATCACTATATCTCAGGAACTACGAACTACTTGAAATTCGGTTGAAATATTCCTTTCTCCGAGTAGGAGTCTAAGAAGGTCTAAGGGTAGCTAAGAATCGTATTTTCCGAAATTTCGCTAGCAAAATGGGATACGAGATTGATAATTAGGCAGTTAAGTAATGCTTCACGAAGCAGTCAGGAGATAGTGTACAAATAAGTGTGTATATATACAATTATTTGGTTTGTTATACGTATTTCCCAAATTTTAATTTTTTAGGAATTTACCAAAACATTAAAAGAAGTTCGCCTTTGTGAACACAAGAAGTGTAAATAAAAATAATTGAATATTGCATAAAGTTATTAACATTTGTAAAATGAATTAGACTAATTAGGTTGTACGTTACTTATTAGTAAAGTAGTTTAGTACGGTATCTTGTGTTAATTGTTTAATTACATTCACGTTAATTGTACAATGTCAACTTGTTACATTATTTATGCACATAATTTTAAAGCGGTGATTATTGTATGAACACGTGTATGATCTTATAAGGTATCTACGATCAAAGCGATTAAAACATTTCTAAGTTTTTTTTTTAATTGACTTTCTGTACACTTTTTTTTTAACCTGAGGAATAACTTCACGCCTAAAAGTACCAAGAATAGCTACTCCAAAATGTAGATCACGGAGGTGTAACTTTGTAAAGTCCAGACCACAGCACATAAGAGATCGCTTTCATCTCAATGTAGTTTAATTCCATCCGATGTTTAATTCAAACTTCGATTGATGTTTACAGCAATCGATCACCATTTGTTCCACTTGACGTTCGTTTCGATAGATATTTTATTATAATGACTTCAGTTAGGAGACGTACATATGCTACAGTACCCGGCGCTAAATATTGCACACCGACCTTTGGAAAGAGACAATCGGTTAATTTCGGCTTCGTATAGCGTTATCTCTGTTCTAAACTACCTATGTGACGTTGTTTTTCGTGCGATGTGCAATATATATCGCCGGGTACTATACTGCACTGTGGTTTACCTTTAAAGATACTGCTGTTAAAATATTAATAGTGAAGAATAAAATGAATAGAGAAATTAAAAATATATATAAATATGAAACGTAAAATTAACAATGACAAAAAAAACTTTAAAGGGGCGAATGTATACCTTATTAGCCTGCAATAAGGTTTTACCTTACTTTTACACATATTTTCAATTACCCGGTATAAAATAATTACTCTGAAATTTATAACATTAATAAATTTTCATTATTGAAATTCGACTGTCCAATAACTTTTGACAGTACAAAGTATACATGGATAGATTATAAAAAAATAATTAATACGTAAATATATTTTATATTTCAGAAATCTTTGATTTTTAGATACGGTATACTTTATTGCCAACAAATGATCTATGCATTCACTTCTTTAAAGTTTTTGAATCTAAAACCAATCATGCTGTATATCAGTGTTCCCCAACCACTTTTGAACCATGTCCCACTTTACGAGGGCCAAACTGAAAGTTTTTAGAACTGGCAACTTAAAAGCATTATATTAAAAAAATAAGTTTAAATTTTGAAAATAGAACTCTTTACCAATAATATTGAGTATACATTTCATTCATTTGTCATTTGTTTTACGATTTGGCGGCAAATTGAAAATTGTCTGTGCACGTCAGAATGAATTTAAGCCGAGAAAATTTTCGTGCAATGATTTTTTATGACTTTCGATGTCATATAAGTCAACAAGAAAGTTATGATAGACTTCGATTGGCTTTTCACGATGAAGCCCCATCTCGTGCCACAGTTTACAACTGGTTTGATGAATTCAAACGTGGTCGAACTAATCTCACCGATGATTTGCGTGAGGGACGGCCTTCTACAGCGACGACTGAAGACAATATCAGTGTTGTGCGGCGTATGATAGAGACTGACAAAAGAGTGACCTATCAGCAGATTCGGACAAGTCTAGGCATAGGTATGAGTCAAGTGCACAAAATCCTCCATGAACATTTAGCGGTCAGGAAGCTTTGTGCCCGCTGGATACCGCATAATTTGACCGAGGCTCAAAAACTCCGCCGTGTTGATTGGTGCCGAGAAATGATCCAAAAATTTAACGGAGGTGACTCAAATGCTGTGTTCGACATACTAACGGGTGACGAAAGCTGGATTTACTGTTATGATCCGGAAACCAAAAGACAGTCTGCTCAGTGGGTGTTTCCTTCCGAAGAGTTGCCAACTAAAGTGAAGAGAGGTCGAAGTGTTGGAAAAAAGATGGTGGCCTCGTTCTTCGGAAAGACAGGTCATTACGCGACAGTTGTCTTAGAGGATCAGAAAATGGTTAATGCAGAGTGGTACACTAACAACTGTTTGTCACTTGTCTTGGAAAAAGTTCGAGAGAAACGACCTCGCAGCAGGATCCTCCTTCATCACGACAATGCCTCGTCGCACACCGCCAGGCAAACGATCGACTATTTGGCGACCTCAGACGTGGAATTACTGGGTCACCCGCCGTATAGCCCCGACCTCGTACCCTGCGATTTTTATTTATTCCCGAAAATAAAAGAAAAACTTCGAGGAAAACATTTTATGGACGCCGAAGAAGCAGTGGCTGCGTTTCAAAACGCCGTCGAAGAGACCCCTAAGGCCGAGTGGGCAAGGTGCTTTTCTCAATGGTTCCATCGAATGCAGCGATGTATTGATGTAAATGGACGCTATTTTGAAAAGTTATAATAAAACTAATAACTTGCTAGAATGCTTAGTTTTTGATTTTCTAAGAACTTTCAGTTTGACCCTCGTAGACTTTGTAAAATTCTTACGCCCCCTATATATCATAGATACATATATAATTTTTATTTTAAAACGAAAAGGTTAATCTCGTGTCGAGTCCACTTTCAAATTGCAGACGTTTTAAGAATTTCATTTTCATTCATTTAAAATTTTCTTCATTTATTTAATATATTAAAGTTACGTTTTAATTAATAATTAAGTTTTATGCAATTTTATAATCACAGTTTACCTACTGGAACGAGGTTTTATTTTGTTTTATTACATCTTTTATTACCTCTTTACAATATTGCAAGAAGATATGTCGAGTCTCATAATCTTTTCTGGTGAAAGCGATGCCGCCACTGGTGATTTTTTCTAAACATGTGACACCGAAATCTTGCCCTCCTGTGGGGTGCAGGCCCACGTTGAGTTATACTTGAATAGATCTAAGTACAGTCGATTTGTGCGAAGAGCTTTTAAAATCAAGTTTGTATTTTCAATTACCTATAATAAACTTAAAATCATGCATTATGTCATTTATTATGAAGAATATAATATAAACTATTATTCGCCTTTTGTAAGAATTGTTTACGTTCAATGTAGTCACAATGGACTACATTAGTACAAAGGTTTTCTAACAAAAGTGCACTAAGGAAGTACTTTAGTTCGTTTTAATTTTAACGAGGCGATTACACTTGTATAGTTTTCGATTAAGATTTTACTGTTTAGATAATAGTGGAAATTTTCACAGTGGAATTACTGTTGACATACCTGATATGTTTTTAAACGGTTTTACTTAGTTCGACCCGTACGGAATTTATTTTTTGGATCAAAAATAGAAATTGAAATTTAAGCACCTTCCCGTTGTCAGATTGATCTGAAATTTGGTACACACATTTAATTTAAATGACAATACAATATAATAAAATCAATAACATTATAAATCTAAGCTGGCCGCCGATACAAAATGGCGGATTACATATTTTTCCTTAAACCCCTCAATATGGGTACGAAAGGGCTACACTAGTAAAACACGATGATTATGTCAAAATTTAAAATTCAAGATGGACGCCGTTCCAATATGGCGGACTAGGTACATATTTTTTGCACAACCACCACAATACGGGTATCAAAAAACCGTTTAACTTAAAAGTTTTTTAAATGAATTTTTTATTTGTAGATATTTTCAAATATTATATAAAATATTTATAAACCTATTGAGTAAAATATTCAATTTTCGTCTGATATAGATCAGTGATATATCTTTAAATGTATAATTTTTTTTAAAGGATGTTTCAGGTGTTTCTCTGTCTACTTCTGCCAGCGCTTATGCTATTTGTAGTTCTAGTAATGTTAGCCAGACAAAACAAAACGACAAATTTAAGGTTGGGCATTCTCACGCGCTGAAAAAACTGCTGAACAATAACCATGGAGCGTTCCTTGAAATATGATCAGCTTAGATAAAGAGAGTGCATTCGCGCCGACAATAGCAACACTGCTGAATAAATACTTACAATACCATTCTGATAAGATGCATTACGTATACTTAATGTAATTATAACAAACTATTATATAATTGCAAATATATGTTGACCGCGCGACGACTAAATTCGACGTTCGATTATCAGTAAGGTTTCGTGATTATTTAATGAAATCAGGCGTTACCTTGCGGAAGTCCATCCAAAGTAAGAAAAGGACTAATATTTAGCTACTTCCGCACATGCAGTTTTGCACATGCAGACTCTGTGTTTAGCACTAATCGGTGTAACATAACTTCTGAAGATGCTCCGTGGAGGGGTGAAACACGTGTTGAGTGATTTAACGGTGGCAGTTGTGTAATACGCATTGTTTGCCACATACGCATTTATCAGCAGGCTGGCGGGCGATTCACTTTGTTGCACGACTACCACTGCATGTGCGAAAGTGGCTAAACATTGGTCCTTTTCTTACTTAGGATGGACTTCCGCGAGGTAAAGCCTGTTCCATTAAATATTACATAAGGTTATTCTACAATTCTTCTGAAGGCGTACACAAGTGCGGTCGCAATGCATCAATAAAATGATGAATAAAATGATAATGATATATTACTAAGAATTGATTTCCCGTAATGATTCTTAAATTGAAAAAAATCTATTACATAAATAAATAAAACAATAAAACATTATCTATATATTTGACCTTTTGATTTTTTTTAAACAGTACCACTATAAGCAAGTTTGAACTGTAATACATAGGGTTAAGATTTAATTTTCAATTTAAAATCTTCGATACGCTTCATTGCAACCGGTTTGATGGAGCCCTAAGATTTGTATATAAGTCGGTCAAGTTCAAACATTGACTTTGTGTTCAATTATTTCATTTTATCTGTCCATGTGTAAACCGTTATATAGCCTCGATCAGTGATTTCCAAAGTGGTCTATATCGACCCCTAGGGGTCTATGACAACCTGCAAGGAGTCTACGTCAGCAAAAAAAATTTGGGGTTCCATGAAATGAATATGGGGGTCCACGATGGTGGATCTCAACACACACTGATAGTATCTATTTACTTACATCATACTATCTTATAATATCAAGACATTTACATTATTTATAAAAGTACCTATGCAGTAAAAAAATTATTATATATGTTTATAAAATTGTATAAGTTTCCTATCGAAAAAAAGAAACAGACTGGACATCATAAGCCGGGGAGATTTAAGATTAACACTTACAAAATTGACGCCAAATGTTGATAATTTATTGTTAAAGCATCTGGTTCATCCTTCACACTAAAAATATTGACTTATTGTTTATGTTATTTTATTTATAGTTTATTTTATGTTTATCTAATGTTACGTATATTTTACATAACAGATACAATATTTTATTTTTAAGTAGTTTTAATTTAAATTCAATTATTAATGAAATAAATTAACATGTGTTTTTACTTTAAGTTTTTAACACTAAACTTAACTACAGTTAGAAATTTACAGGAAATCAATATCAGGTAAGTAGGGGGTCTACCCAACACGGAAAAACATGGCAAGGGGTCTACGACACAAAAAAGTTTGGGGAACTCTGGCCTAGATTATACTGTCAGTCGCCTGTGTATAAACTATAAATATCAACATCATCACATCACCGATTGACACCCTCTACAAAGCACAGGCCTACCTAATATATATATCTATTATATTTGTTATTCTAAATGTACAATATAAATTATATTTCCCTGCAGATTTTGTACTGTCAGTAGTTATTTGCCTGCCGTATTAAATAGATAAAAAAATAATGAAATTTATTTCAGAGGGGTAGATACCACGGATGGTAGATTGACGACCTTGTAAAGGTCTAATAGATTCAGGCGTTACTTTGCGGAAGTCCATCTTAAGTAAGAAAAGGATTAATATATAGCTACTTCCGCTATGTAGCAGTAGTCGTGCAATAAAGTGCACCGTCCGCCAGCCCGCTGATAGATGCGCGTGCGGTAAACAATGCGAATTACACAACTACCAACGTTAACGTAACGGTAATAATAAAAAAAAAAAAAATTTCTACCGACACTACTGAAATAAGTAATCCTTAATATTTATTCTTTTCATTGTGCCAATGCAATAACAATAGCAAAAAAGTTACCAAAAAAATTGTTACATACACTCTACTAAACCTACACTTAATTATACATTTTCTCAATTGAAAGACCAAATAATACCAAAAACATATAATCTCATATTTATTCGAGTATATATCTAGAGCGAGAGGGAAATAAAAATTTTAATCCTCAAATACAAACTTTAACATGTAAACAAATTGCATGTAATTGTCTCTTACGAATTATTGAAGCGGTTTTTGGTGAGGCAATATAAAAATATCTCCTATTGGAAATCTACATCTTTTCAAAGCGAAATATTAAATATACAGTTAATTGCAAGAGATAATATATACTAGATTTTTTAGCATCTGTCGAATTTTTCCGTTGACATCGGTATAGTTTAAATTATAGCGTAAGAGAAACAACTATCATATATATATATATATATATATATATATATATAAATATATACATATATATATAGATTCGTGAGGCTTATTGTAACAATAAATTATCTAAGTGCATATCACACTCCTATTAAGTCCGAAACATGAATCGTCTCCTTCATCGAAATAATAAATTAATTTTGGTTTGTGCCAAATATTGTTCTTAGAATACAGTTATTGACTCTCATAACCTTAATGAGATGTACGCGCATAATTGGAATTGAGTTATTTGATCCGATACCAAGTTTGGTCAAGTCTAACTGGAGGTAGGTAGTTAAAAATTATAGCTCTACCTATATTAAAAACAAAAATAAAACATATCACAATTACAGTAAAACAAATGTAAAAATAAGGTGGTTAACTCATATAAGAGACAATTAAAATGTGATACGTAAGTAAACCAAAGAAAACTAAAATAAGAAAATTGTACTGTATCTGTGATTTTATGGGTATTCTGAAGAAAGATGAGAAGCGACATTTGAAATGTATGTGGAAAATGATAGAATTTGTGAAGAAAGAACGAAGAAAATTATAAAAAAAAATGTAAAGTATGAAAGACGAAATGAAAACTAAAACTGCAAAAAAAAAATTATTAACCCTGGGAATAATAAAACCTCTGCC
Source organism: Battus philenor (assembly GCF_028537555.1). Classification (NCBI taxonomy): domain Eukaryota; kingdom Metazoa; phylum Arthropoda; class Insecta; order Lepidoptera; family Papilionidae; genus Battus; species Battus philenor. The sequence goes on along the minus strand of NW_027181689.1, from coordinate 10,115,631 downwards.
CATACTTACAGGGGTTGAACTATAGGCCTCAATGACGGGGAAAAAAACAGAGATGCTTGTGAACTAACCATTCAATGCCAAGTAATCTCATTCCATGACTCAAATTTTCATTTGAAGTCGTGGGGTTGCGAAGCACACATATATCGTCATTGAGAAGTATGTAGTGGTGTAGTTAAAAACAATAGTCACTATAACACTATCGTGGTCAGAGAATTTCATTCCTAAGCAAATGACATATTAACTGAATATATTAAACGGAAAAAAAGCTTTGCGAAAGATTTTGTGTAACAAAATTTTGTGTACTCCACTACTATTCCAAGTTTTTACTAGCAGATAGCCGCCATAATTTATTTCACTAGATATAAAAATAGTAAACATGTCCATACATCGTAACAGAGATACAAAATAACTGCATTAAAAGTAGACACGTTAAGTGAAAGTGAATAAGGGTACCGCTACACTATGCGTTTGAAACGCAGGCAGTCATTTGATTTATTTATACCATTACACAATTAGGACCATTTAGAGCAGTTTCCCAACTCGGGTCCACGTCTCTCAGGAGTGCAATTCTAAGATGGACCCGACATGAGTTTAACCACTTCGCTTTAAAATTAAAAAGATGGAACATGGCACAAAAAAGGTTGGGAAAAACTGATTTTTGTACAAGTTTGATATAAATAAGAATCATACAACTTCACTATAATGGAATAATTTAACTCAAAGTCACGAGTTACATAAACAAGCTCCGATCTAAAAAGTTTTCTTATGAAACGGTTATTTTATAATCACTTAGAAATTATTCTTAATACAGTATTAGAACAATTCATTCACAAGCATAAATATCTCCCCACGCATACCGTTCGATTGTGGAATGATTTACCGCTGAATACTGACCTATAATTATCTATCTCTTAGTTCATTTCTTTTTCTTCTTGCTTCTTTCTGTGGCAAGTGCGATCGAGCCAATACTGATCGAAGTCAGTTAGATGTTTTTATTTATTATTGTATTATATTTATAATATGTATTAAACCTTTTTTATTATAAATATATATGGTATATACGTATGTATGTATGTTTAAGTATGTATGTCTATGTATGTTTATGTTCATTTGTTTGTGAACATGTATTTTTTGTACACGTAAACTACCCTTTATGAGTACTTTTATCTTTTCCATACTATGGTTGTCAGTAAGAGATTGCCTTGTTTGATAAGACCGCCCATTCTACTTTTTTGTATATTATTGTAAAACTTATTAAATTTATATTAACGTGTACAATAAAGAATATTAAATAAAATAAATAAATAAAATATCTCTTTTAATATCCTTCACACTGAAATAGGATAAAATAAACACCAGGGACTCTATTATATATGTCCTAGAAGGAAGGCTCAGCCGCGTCCTTATACAGAGCAACAAAACTAGTTTTGAGTCCTAGCTTCGGCCGAGAAACGATGTGCTTATCATCTTCAGGTTGACTAACTTATGCGATGGACATACGGATAGTACCTTTTCTTCCGGTTAGATTTAAATATCCATTGATATCTTCTGCGAATTTAAGCCTTTAGATATCGCCTTAATAATTCACTGTATTTATAAGATTTTTAGTTTTATATAAAACACACAGCCTTGAATTGTGTGCCTAAGAAAACGTTTTCAAATTAAGATCTTTTTTGGTGTCTAAAGTCGTAATCCTCCTGTTTTCTCTTACGTGCGATCACTTTTCTCTTCGATCTTTTTTTCAACAAATTTATTTTGATTTTATGTAGTCTGATCTTACTATAATATTTTATAAAGTAGATTATTAATGTTGTGTCGCCTATAAAAGAACACATAATTGAATCATTATTGATACGGTAATTTTAGTTTATATGTGCTGCCGTTTTACCTAAATAAATAAATAAAATCGAAAAAGTGGAAAAGGTAGAGTGGCAACCACAAGCTGGAAAATGCAGAGTAGGTAAGCGTGGCCATGCGGGCAGCACAAGACAACATCGCGGCGATTTAGGGGAGGGGCCTATTCCTTACAGTGGGCATCTGTAGCCTGTATACTTCGGTGTAAATGCTTTTAGCGGATATCCAGACAGGTATTCATAATTTCCGCTCGGTATATACTTGGTTTTAGTAACCTGTTTGATAAGTGACTATTTATAAGTTCATAACGATAGCCACTCAGTGTGTACGCACCCTTATGAAGCGACTGCTAAGATGTTTATCAACGTAAATACCGAGAAAGCAAATCCATCTTCTGTTGTTTTCCGGGTTCAAATAAAACGTTATGCTACTTTATGTCACAACAGCTGTAATTGTATTATTGTTCTTATCAAGTTTAATGGCTGCAGGTCTATTATTAAAATAAAAGTTGAGTCAGGCAAAGATGCAGGTTGTTTTCAATGGGTCCTATTGAAAGTCTATGGTTGAGGTCTGTGTCCAGCTGTGGACGTTAAAGCTGCAATGGTGATGAAATAATGATGATGAATATACTGACATCTGCTATGTACAATCAATATATATTTAAAAATCTTTTTAAGACTTATAATCAGTGTCCATGTTGAGACTTCTTTATCAATGATATCAAAATAAATCGCAATAAAAGTAATAAACTTTGCGTGTAATTGTTTAAAAAAACAGGATCTTTTTATAAGTAAATTTATAATGTTTAACGGTAAAGTTTTTGCAATTTATTATATATATTACACACAAACGTAATTAAATCAACCTACTAACCTAGTGTAATGATCACAGTTAGGGTACTTTATCACTTTTTAAACTATTTGCATCAACAATTTATATATATATATATATATATATATATATATATATATATCTCATTCCATCCAAATGACGTAAAAATTAGTAATTTTAAATAATTTTCGTTTATATGGACACCCTCAGGGTAAAAGCCTCCTCCAAAGCTTTCCATTTTCCTCCAACTTCGGCAATGTTTAGCCTCTTCTGCACATGCAGTGGTAGTCGTGCGACAAAGTGCACCGCCCGCCAGCCCGCTGATAAATGCGTATGCGGCAAACAATGCGAATTACACAACTGCCACCGTTAATTCACTCAACACGTGTATCACCCCTCCACGGGGCATCTTCAGGAGTTATGTTACACCGATTAGTGTAGTAGTGTGTCTCTGTGTTTGGCACAGTGCCAAAAATAAGATAGTTAAAAGACAGGTATTTTTTTCCCTAGATTGGTAGGACTATCTGTTTACCAAGTATCTATTTATCAAATGTTTGAATATCATTTGGTTCAACCCAAACCATTTTAAAGGATGTTTTGTATCTCAAGTCAAGACTCGATTGGTCGATCCCTCACTGCATTGATTATTCGCGACTTTTTTTCTAAAAGTTCGACTGTTATTGTTCCGCTACTACAGTCGTCCGATTTGGCTCCGTGCAACTTCTGGGTATTCAGAAAAATCAAAAGGCCAATACGGGGACGCAGTTTTGATACTACCGAGGTGATAAAAACCGAATCGAAGCTCTTAAAGGCTGTACCGGAATAAAATTATTCCGACTGCTTCGAGGACTGGAAAAAACTTTGGCAAAAATGATGGACTACTTCGAAGAGGATGAAATTGATTATTAATAATAAATGAAGGATTGACATTTTATAAAAATCTATCACCTTATTTTTTATCACAGTATTATAACGAATCTTGGCTGATACAAAAAGAAATGTCGCTTGAATCGCCCGAGGGTATCTCTCAAAGCATTTACGTTGTTAGTCACAATAGAATATATTAAACTATTTGATCATTGTGAAATGTGTTTTATTTATTGATTGGATTGCTATAGGTCAATTACTTTTTAGTTTGAAATCTGCTCCGACAGGGGTACGTGAACTGCAAAAAGGGGGAGGTAGAATTACGTCAATCAGTTCGTTCTAAATTATCTCATGTGCGTCTTGTGAATGCTGCAACCAATAAAAGTAATTATTGGCGGTGGACGATTACGAGACTGTGAGGCATAAATAACGTCACACCGACGATACAAAAATTAAATTATCTTATGAAACGCCGTAACAATCGATAAGATATTATTATGCAGTTAGTAAAATATTTGAAGATTCTTCGAAACTAATTTATATTTAAAATTTCTTATAATCGCTAATGATTCAATATTTCATGATATCACACTTTTTAAAACCACTAAATAAGGCTTTACCAAAAAAAAAATATATAATTACTAAAAACTTGATAAAAAACGGATAAAAGATGACGACAGAGTGCTGCGTTCAAAAACATCGTGGAATAGACCCCCAATGAAGTTGGCCTGCTCTCACTTACGATGATTTTACAAGACACGCATATTGCTAAGGGAACTATTTTGAAAAATATTGATAATTAATTAAACCTAGTAATAATTCTTGGTATTTATAAAATTTTCTGTGTCACCGCGCGTATTTTACCACCGTGAATATTCGGACAGTATCTAATAAATTCGGTCAATATCCGCAGTGCGTTCACCTAGCAAGTGATACGGTTTAGAACCTGACTAGTTAATTATCGTATTGCAATCGATGCAATGAAAACAAACGGTTGCTCTTAACGTACCACGTCTTGAACTGTAAATAAAATAACATATTTAATTATGTGTCAGAAAGACTTTTAGTCTGTACATGAAATTGTTAAGAGAATTTTGTCTCCATTTCTTTTTAAGTCGGTTTACTTATTTAATGTGTCTTGACTTCACTTCTAATTCAAAAATGTTTATTCATCATACGATGGACGTTTTTAAGGTGAAGCATTTGGCCTGTATCTCGCTTGATGTTAAGCAAAGACGAGTCCTACGACGACTACATCTGTGTATGCCTAGAAGAAACCTATTCACTCCTGTCTCGAAGACTAAGTTATTATTGGCTGGAACAATGACGCTTGTAGGTTGTTTCACTCCTTGCCTGTTCGTACTATAAAAGTATTAGCAAAACAGTACGGGTGGAAGGATTTTCAACTGTTTACGGATGTCGTGAATCCGTGAATCTTTTCTCCGATAGAAAAAAGGAGATGGGGAATATTTTTGGTATGATTCCGTACATTCTTTAAAGGGCAGTCTGTCGAAAACCAAACTGTCAATTTTTCACCGATATTCCAAGCTTTGAAACTTGGCGTTCACCAAAGGGTCGTCACCAATTACCCTCTTGACTCGTCTCTGTATGGATTCTACGCAATACGGACTTAATGCCTTATATAAATTCTGTATCAGTTAACCTAGTGTGGTACAGTAACAAGTAGACGTATAATTGTAATAGACAAATAACACATAACATTATTTACGCGTTTTTTCAACGCGGTCATTTTGTAGCTTTTCAACATTTTTAAGATTCACAGTGCGAGTTCCGTCGCGTTGTAGAGAGAGTAGTCGCGGTGCTGGGGTCATAAATCCGCCTTAAGGTTTACGAAGGTGTTTCAATGATTGAAGGTTTTTTTTTAACGATCCTACCAATGCTGCTTCAGAAGCCCGTCCCATAAATAAGCAGATATTCGCTCTTCACAGATCTGAATTCTTTAGCAGGACGAAGAGAGTAGTATGTATATATAAATACTTTTGGAGGCGAACATATCACTCCCAAGTGAAGTTATTTACTATGTACCATTAGCACATTAAAAGGTTCTTTGCTATGATTTAATGGTGTATGGCAAATACAACATTTCGAAGGTATCTTATATTAAGTTATTCATATACAGTGTAGTAATGTATACAAGCATTCTTTGATACATTTAAATCTTGCAATGGATTTCAGAACATATCTAGGATATATCTAGGATCCTATTATAAAAGCGTATATACCATGGACACATCGATATATACGCTTCCCTTCCTAATTTTCTTGATAATCCGAGCCATTTTTTTAAAATCTGAAATGTTTCACGAAACGCAATTATATACGGAATTAAAAGTTATATGGAACAAAAGGTTCTTTGATATATTTTTTTTTAATTTAACACTAGAAGCTTCCAGAACAATATTTGGGATCTTGTTGTACAAGCGTATATAACACGCATACAAAAAATGCCTCTGTAAGATCTATTGTTTATCACATTTCATTGGATGATTTATCTATTTAATGTTCTCGAGGGTCCACTTCGAGTCAGTAAACGCGGCGTGGGCAGGCATCCCACTAGGTGGACTGACAACATAGTTAAGGTTGCGTGAAGTCGCTGGATGTGGGCATAGCAGGATCGGTCATCATGGCGATTTTTTGAGGAAACCTCTGCCATACAGTGGCGCATCAATCGGCTGATAAAAATTTGCTATACCAACCTTCACTTCTCCCAGTCCTGTACGATAGGATATGTAGAACATTACATACTACTCAATCTTTCCAATTAAATATTTAATGAAATCAAGCGTTACCTCGCGGAAGTCCATCCTAAGTAAGAAAAGGACCAATATTTAGCCACTTCCGCACATGCAGTGGTAGTCGTGCAACAAAGTGCAGCGCCCGCTAGCCCGCTGATAAATGCGCATGCGGCAAACAATGCGAATTACTCAACTGCCACCGTTAAATCACTCAACACGTGTTTCACTCCTCCACGGGGCATCTTCAGGAGTTATGTTACACCGATTAGTGCCAAACAGAGTCAACTCAAAGTCAAGTCACTATGTGTTTGGCACTAATCGGTGTAACATAACTCCTGAAGATGCCCCGTGGAGGGGTGAAACACTTGTTGAGTAATTTGGCGGTGGCGGTTGTGGGATTCGCATTGTTTGCCACATACGCATTTATCAGCGGGCTGGCGGGCGGTGCACTTTATTGCACGACTACCACTGCATGTGTGGAAGTGGCTAAATATTGGTCCTTTTCTTACTTAGGATGGACTTCCGCGAGGTAATGCCTGGTTCCATTAAATATTGATAGGATCATTAAAAATCTGGTTAAGTAGAGAGGAGTTTGATCGATGAAGTTCAATGAATTGTAGGCCTTCTTTAACTTAAACTTGTAACGTTGACCTCCAGCACTGTATCCAGATACTGAATGTTGAAAAGTTAGTAAGCATGTAATAAAAAGTTTTTTATGATTTTTTTTTTTTTTTGGGTGGAACTTAATTAAGTACGTGATACCCTTCTGGAGAGATAAATCGACGTTGATGACGAGTGTACAGGATATCAATGACATCTTATATCCATACTTTAAATAATTCGACGTGATCGCGATAAAAAATTGCGTAAACAATGTTAAGAAATATTTTTCTATCAGGCTTACATATTTGCCATCTTGCTTCTTCTATACCTAGGTTAATTTGTATATATACCCTATACTAGGTTCAATATATAACCTATACTAGGTTAATTTGTATAAAATTCCTATCGCTAACGCAAATAATAAAACATTAAAAAATAAAATGCAAGTCACTAAACTTTTTAAATTACACCAGAATACTCTATACGGTAAGAGTGGCAAAACTGAGGCTCTTTGAACGATTACTTTTGGCTCCGATTGATTGTAGAATTATTTAAATATTTAAATTTGTATAACCTATGTCAGCTCCTGGAAAATCGAAACAAATTACTAGTGAGAATAATAATTATTATTATTCCATCAAAAAATCCGGCATCTTAAGTATTATTAAGAGTGCTGTCATATAGGAGTGCTATTATATCTAACTACAATACATATAATTTGTACTTTTGTTTAAATAATTTCTATAAATATGATTTAAATAAATGCGTATTCGATTGCGGCCCGCAAAAATTTTCAAATTTCTAAAAATGGCTCGCACTGTCAAAGTGCTAGTCACCCCTGCTCTCTAGTAATGCTGAAAAGACAACAGCTGCCCAAATTGCGTAAAAGCGTTGAGTCTGTTGACAATTTTACATCGACCGTCCATCACTGCGTCGACATCTCTATGTGGTGATTCATTTTGAAATGAAGCCAAATCTAGTGTTATGTCGTACTTTCCTATTAGATTTATTACGAATGCGTCTTATACCTGAAATTAAAGTTAAAAAATAATCAAAATACGATAGCTTACGTATGTTATTGACGTCAAAATAAGTCTACCAACTGTTTGAATGAAATGCCTTAGACCTGAGAAAAATAGACGAAAGAAACTCAACGAGGCTGTGATTTAATAGTGGGAGGCAAATTCATCATTCCGAAAGTATCTTATATGAAGTAATTCATATACAGTGTAGTAATACGAGTATATTGTATACAAACATTCTTTGATACATTTTTAAATCTAGTAGCTTTCAGAACATTATCTAGGATCCTATTGTAAAAGCGTAGATACCATGGATACATCGCTATATTGGTTTCCCTTCCTATTTTTTATCATATTCCGAGTCATGTTTTTAAATTTGAATTTTTCACGAAACGTAATGAAATACGGAATTAAAAGTTTTACAGAACATCTGATTTTTCACAGAAATTATATTTATTGAAATCTGTTAATATTATAGTGATTGAAATATTGAAATTAAAGGAACTTGAAAAATGCAAGTATGTATATTGTGTTTCCACGCAGAAAAAGTGTTGCCAAAGTGATAGTGTTGCTACTGTTGTATTTTTATTAATACATATAATACTTAAATACAGGTGCCTTCTCAATTATTTAACAAAATCGTATAAATAAAATTACAATATATATTATCTTGTTCATTATTGTTGTTAATAATTCGAAACGATAATGTTTTAAATACAGTATGGGAAAGAAAGTATGAATTTCAATTAAGATAAAATGTAATACATTCACGGCAAAATATCCGCTGTCATAAGAGCAATATATCAGCGAGTTTTGGCATATTTGTAGTTTAGATTCGAGGCATGTCGCACACACGTATATGACAGCCAATAGTGTAAAATAAAAATATTTTTTAAAAAAATAAAATTCTCTTTTAAATACAATATTACAAATAAAAAAAATCCTGGGCTTTGTAGCTAATTTTTTTAACTTTCGCTAACTCAATGATCTACCTTGTATAGTAGAAAAAATAATTGGTGAAAATCGCCAAGATTTGGAACGATTTGCCTGGGTCTATTTTTCCTGATGAGTTGAACTCTGGAGCCATTAAGAGTACAGTGAACAGGTTTGTTTTAGATGGGCGTGTACCACCTTCGTCTTTATCTACACTTTCCATCGGGTGAGATGGAAGACAAACGCCTATTCCCTTACAACTATATAAAAAATAATTGGTGAGAGTTGCCAAGATTTGGAACGACCTGCCTGTGTCTATTTTTCCTGATGAGTTGAACTCTGGAGCCATTAAGAGTACAATGAACAGGTTTGTTTTAGATGGGCGTGTACCACCTTCGTCTTCATCTACACTTTCCATCGGGTGAGATGGAAGACAAACGCCTATTCCCTTACAACTATATAAAAAATAATTGGTGAGAGTTGCCAAGATTTGGAACGACCTGCCTGTGTCTATTTTTCCTGATGAGTTGAACTCTGGAGCCATTAAGAGTACAGTGAACAGGTTTGTTTTAGATGGGCGTGTACCACCTTCGTCTTCATCTACACTTTCCATCGGGTGAGATGGAAGACAAACGCCTATTCCATTACAACTATATAAAAAATAATTGGTGAGAGTTGCCAAGATTTGGAACGACCTGCCTGGGTCTATTTTTCCTGATGAGTTAAACTCTGGAGCCATTAAGAGTAGAGTGAATAGGTTTGTTTTAGATGGGCGTGTATCACCTTCGTCTTCATCTACACTTTCCATCGGGTGAGATGGAAGACAAACGCCTATTCCATTACAACTATATAAAAAATAATTGGTGAGAGTTGCCAAGATTTGGAACGACCTGCCTGGGTCTATTTTTCCTGATGAGTTAAACTCTGGAGCCATTAAGAGTAGAGTGAATAGGTTTGTTTTAGATGGGCGTGTATCACCTTCGTCTTCATCTACACTTTCCATCGGGTGAGATGGAAGACAAACGCCTATTCCATTACAACTATATAAAAAATAATTGGTGAGAGTTGCCAAGATTTGGAACGACCTGCCTGGGTCTATTTTTCCTGATGAGTTAAACTCTGGAGCCATTAAGAGTAGAGTGAATAGGTTTGTTTTAGATGGGCGTGTATCACCTTCGTCTTCATCTACACTTTCCATCGGGTGAGATGGAAGACAAACGCCTATTCCATTACAACTATATAAAAAATAATTGGTGAGAGTTGCCAAGATTTGGAACGACCTGCCTGGGTCTATTTTTCCTGATGAGTTAAACTCTGGAGCCATTAAGAGTAGAGTGAATAGGTTTGTTTTAGATAGGCGTGTATCACCTTCGTTTTCATCTACACTTTCCATCGGGTGAGATGGAAGACAAAGGCCTATTCCATTACAATTATATAAATATGTGAACGTTAGCTTCATATGGCTCGCGGGCCGCAGGTTGGCCACTCCTGGTATATACACTGCCCATAGAAAGATTTAATAACTACATGACGTGAAAAGTTCTAGATTGGCGACAACTAGCTGGTAGACCGACGATATAGTAAAAGTCGCTGAACCGATTATCGTGACGATCTTTGGAACAGATCTATGCCTGGCAGTAGACGTTCATTGGCTAAATATAAAAAGAGTTTACATAAGACTATTTTTATATGTATCTAGAACAGTCCACAACAAATTCATATGTATTTTTGGAATCACAGATATCTTTAATCCCGTAACAATACATTCCCAATCTCTATTATAGCTCAGCAAGATTTTTTATTATTACCTTTATTAGGTTTATTCCTTTTAGTTGTGTGACAGTGTGATTAGACCTATTGCGCTTTTGACCTGATCGCAAGATTCCTCAATTTGGGGAAATGGGCAATCATTGCGCAGTTACTGGCGTATCTGTTGATGCCATTATGAAGTAAGAACGAAGAAGTCGTCGCACAAACCGTATTGTTTACGTAGTTCTATCACAAATATTTCAGAAATGTTAAAAAAGATATCATCAGTATTCACCAATCTGAATTTAAAAATCGGAGCCAGTAAAATTAAAAAAAAAATAAAGGTATTGATTGCTATTATGTGCATAGTCGTAACACGGAGTTAATTAGTAAATATATTATTAACCATTAAACACATATATCAAACTTAACAGCTAATAAACGTCTGCAGCGATCATACAACAAAGGCGGGAATCCGGGGCTTGGCAGACGCGCGTCGAATTCTGGCAACGTCTCATCTACTGTTTATTCGCGCAGTCTATTTCAAACTTGTCCCCGTTACGAGCAAGTTCAAGGGCTTTAGTCTACGACGTACTAGCTTCAGAATTTTCACGGGTTTTAATTTACGAAATGATTTTTTTTATCGCCTACAGACAATGTATTTGACCTGTATCTCGTCTGATGATAAGCGATAACTAGGTCTACAATGTTACATGCTTGCCTAGAAGAAACCTATTCACTGTTTAATTGAATCTTTATAAGTTATAGTTAGCTGGAAACAACGACTCCTGTAAATTGTTCCATACCTTAGCTGTTTTAAGAAGCTGTTCCAACGGTGTTTGTAAAGCGATTGGCCTGTTTCATTCCAATTTTTTTGTTTTATCGTCGTCATCATGTCATATGACGCCCACTGCAAACCATATGCCTGTCTCACAGGACGCCAAAACCGGTCTTGCGTTTCCCGCATGCAACGACTTTTTATGTCATCGGTCTACCTTGCGGTCTACTATGGCTACCCCGTCTGCCGATATTTATATATACATATGTATATATGTAAATATACATATACATCTCTATGTATATATATACACGTATAAATATATAAATCTGTGTACTCTACAATCCTGCAACTTCCCCCGACTCGTTGACGCGACCGTTCTCCCGGAAGATCTCGAGATGGTGGTTCGAGATGTATGGCGGAGTTTCAGCATTTTCGGAGGCGACAAAATCTGTCAATTGCAAAATTCAAGATGGCGGCCGTACCGCGAGTACCGACTTTTGCCCTAAGGCGTTTTTTCTCGAGATCGGTGTTGTTTTCGGATAAGCGAGGTACCCTCTGTACGATAAAAGTACGCCAAGTCGAAAGAACAAGATGGCCGCCGAAATCTAGCAAACTCGTGTTCGAGCATTCGCATCGCGGTCGTTCGTCGTTGGTTTTGTGAAATTTTCGCTAATCTTTTTTGAAAATATCCCCAACTTTACAAACTCCGATATATTTTATTTTTGTTCCCCCAAAAGTACGGCTCCCGGTTCCCCGAGTAAAACCAGTAAAAAATGCACTTTGTCGAATAAGAGTATATCGCAATCAAGACTCACAGAAGTTTTTCGATGTTAAGTTTACCCCTCGCTCAACCAAGTTTTCCGACTTTTCTTACAAAAAAATTCAAGAAACATGAAGCAACATTTTTAATCAAAAAATTACACCGATGGACTCGTCACGGTAGTATTAATGATATTTGATCATTTTCGTTGCTATTTTTTAGCAACACTAGCCACAGAATTTTTTTTTCAAGTGGTAACTATATTCGAGTCTCTCTCCCTGAAGGTTTGCAATGCAAAAAGGAGTTTTGTCATACTTTGTAGGGTATTCTACAAAAATATGACCTTTGGTGAATTTAAGATGGCAGCCGCCCTTCACAACTAGTCTTTTTTGTGTTTTTTTTTCTCAAATGTTGGTGTTGTTTTTGGTTAATTATTAGATGAGCAATACGATCAAATTTAAAAAATGAAAAAAAAAACAAGATGGCCGCCGAAATATTCGAGTTTGAAATTTGACGATTTTGGAAGTTACTTTGCGTACTCGCATCGGGGAGTGATATTAACTAAACTTTGAAATATACCGTCTATCCTCTTTGACTTATCCTCAATTTTGACAATTGAGAATAATTTTTTTTTCAACAAATAAATTCGTGGCCCTAGAGTGATGCGTCAAGAACCAAAAAAAAAATTGTACTTTTCGAAGCGAGACATCTCGGTGTTGTACACTACGAAGACAGGTGCTTTGTACGGAGCGGCTATGAAAATCATGGAGTTTTATTGCTATATGTAGTTCCTTTTTTGCATATATATATCCATAACAAATCGTCGTTGGCAATAATACCGACATTTGTACTTCTTTTACCCTCTCGTATTTCAGGTGAATTTTTTAAAATGTAAAATAAAGAGATAAAAAAAGATGTTTCGGAACACTGCAACAACAGATAGCACCGGTTGATGGCGCTAGTAGTCGACCGACTTGCATTTGTCGAGAGTAATCGCAAAAGATCGCTTTTGTTTATATCACCTCAATACAAAACGTCATTACATGCACATCTAAACGCCTCTGCGCGTTCGTGGAGTAATACGATCCCATTCGGACAATGGTGAGCAATTCGAATCTTGTCTAAACGTGCGTTGATAACATCTGTTAGATAATGCTTATCCGAAATTACATCGACTGTTGGGATTAAGGTATTATGCTTGTTGCGAACACCAAGGTTACGAACGCTTTTACTGCATATGTTGAGTCAGATATTTAAAAAAAATATATGTGATATCAACGGAATACTTTTTTAATGGACGAAATATATCTTCAGAGCTGTAGCGACACCAAGGCACGTTCATTCAGTGTCGACCCCCACTAACGCACCGTTTGAAGCAGATAAAGTAAGGTGCCAAAAATGCGTTTAGGATCACCCCAACGACTATATAGCAAACGCAACTTGCTACTCCCCCCGCACCCCCTCGGAAACCTTGTTTGACTTTGATTCGTTAAATGTTCTGGGTTTGATAGTTATAAGGTAACAATTGTATCTAATTTTATATTTCTAAGTTTGTACTTTCTTATTACCTTTTGTTATTGGTTATCTCCAGTGAAGTAAATAAATAAATAAACCCCGTAAGGCATCCTAAAGACGTCTTTACATATCCCACCCCAGGGTTTTCACAGCCCCGTCATAACACACCACACGCTTCAAATAACTATGCAAAAAAGGGAAAATGGGTATGAAACTGTAAGATAGAAGAATTGTAGAAAGAAAGAAAATAAAGGAATGAAAAGATCAAAGAATGATCATACATGAAAAAAAAATAAAAACAAACTCCCTGACTCACAACAGATAGGGGTACGAGAGGTCTCCATAGCGGAGGCCATATAAAAATACTCCTACAGCAACAGCCACTCCTCTGATGTCCGCTTACCATATAAAAAAAACGCGTGCGATGTACTAAAACTAAGCACAACAATCTCCACCAACCAAAACGTCAACAGGGACAACCACCCGGCCCCGTCTTCGCGATCAGCGTGGGCGATCTGAGACAAGATCTGTATCATTCCTTAGATTGCCAAGTAGTCCACGCTGCCCTCCAATCTACACTACACTAACATAAACACTGACACGACCAGGTAAGACTCGTCTTCACCGCATCCACCTTCGTCGGATTGTCACATGATGGCTCTGAAATACGAATGCTTTAGTTTTTAGTGTAGTTCATAGAACCTTCCGCTCCGTGTACACATGTCAAAGTCTTAGGGCTACCAGCATTAACTTTTTCGAAACAGTACAGAACAGGTCTGCTCGAAGCTACGAAGAAAACTTCTCTCCTAAATAATGATTGGTCATAGGTATAAAAGCTGTGAACGTATAGTTCGTTTATTTTCAAATTATATATGGTTACAACCTTAACAAAAATCAAAGGCTTCAGAAATGATAAATTACGTAATGATGAAACGTTTTAAGAATCAAAATAGTTTTATTAAAACTTTAATAATGCTATTACAGGGGAGTTCAATCTGATTGTTTTAATCAAATTGCACTTTTCTAGCATTCTTTTCATGACGTATGAGAGAGTGAGATCGTGTGAATATGTGTGTGTGTATGCCTTCAGAGTTATGTTACATATAGGCCGAAGAAGCGGTAACTGCAAACAGGTGAAAAGTATTGATCCTCGAATAAGAAACCAAGGATTGTAGGATCGAAACAAAGCCACTCGTTCAATTTGAGTCATCAAATAATCGATGTTGAAAATGAAATGTTTCAAACTATTATTATACAAATTGTGATGAACTGTTCGCCTTGAGAGCACTACAATTGGGGCATCGTGGCTCGACATTTAGCGCCTTCTCACAATTCCCATGCCGCTCGATATAAGTCAGTTTTGGAAATCAGTTATAATTTAAGTTATATTGCCGTTGTTTCTGTCGCTTTATTTTCCATTCAATATTGACTAGAGTTCAATGTACTATAACAGCGACTGCCAGCATGTAGCACACAAACCTCTAAAAATAAGAAAGAAGGTTTTTCCCCGAATTTCTGACAAGGAAAATTAATAAAAAAAATTGTTAAATTAAATATAAACGGATAGAATGTCCACCCGGGAGTCCAGATGACTTTGTTAAGGTGAACATAGGAAGCAGGTCCTTTCTAACCAGTCCTAATGGACATCCTGTAGCTGAAATGATTGTGCGGATGACCAAAATTAAATATCTTCACATAATAGACTGATTATTGACATATTTACAGTAAAATCTAAAATAAATTTACGTTTTTATTAGTGCTATCAGCTGAATAAAAGAGTTGTAATTTAGTTTTAATTTTATTGAAACTGACGCATTTGAAATAATATGTTAACACTAATTTGTCATCAATTATAAAAAGAAACTAATGTTATAAACGCATTGCAGTATAATTTCGTATTTCAGTGAATCGCTTTATAATCCTCAGGTCAATACGAGCTATTTTTGAGATTTCTGACGTAGTATTTGCGTAGATATAGCATCGTAATTCCTATATCAACGTTTACGTGTTTCAAACTCACCCACACAAACGCTATGCGTGAGTTTGAACATTTAATTGAAGGAACGTTCATCGTTCAATTGGCTCGAGCCAATTGTTTGACAAATACCAGTCAAATGTTTGGCAAATGATTAGGAATGTAATATTCATGGAAGTTTTCTTTATATGTTAACTAGACAACTAGAAACTTGTTTCTTTAAATTTCTATGGTTTTTAGATATATAGCTTATTTGCTGTAACTACCTATTTTTAAATATTATTTTCACACTACCTATGTGACGTTTTGTCAATCGTTGTATTTCGTGCGACAGAGATAACGCTCTACATAGCCGAAATTAGCCGACTGTCTGTTTCCAAACGTCGATGTGCAATATTTATCGCCGGGTGCAGTAACCCAATTGATTTATTTATAATACGTACGATATGAGAAGAATGCATAGGAGTTTATTTCGATTAGAAGTAGTCAAATTGGGCTCTCTATAGTGGCATCCTTCGCCTTAAAATAAAACGTCATTTTCTACACAGGGTGATTGATTATAGGTGTAGAACCTTGAAAGAGGTAAATGTAAAAACTCTACATAAATCTCCACTCATGGTATCGACTTTACTCACCGTAACAGTATGTAAAAATAAATGAATATGAAGAGAGTTCGCAAATTTTGTTTTTGTTCAATTGCAAGCATATCTTGAAGTTCATTTTGCAATAAACATTTTACGTTTAGTATTGTTAAATCGTTCCAGTGCACACATGAAGGAACGTTTATGTATTTTACGGTCAATAAAAATACTCAATTATTTTCATTTAATTACGTCTTATACGTATTTTCGTTAAGATTATTTTGTATAATATTTATAATGAAGGCTGCTCTATGGTTTTTTTTTTTATTATTTATAGGCAAAGCATTTGACGTTTGTCTCGGCTGATGTTAAGCGATGACGATGTCTACGATACATGCTTGCCTAAAAAATACCTTGGAAACAACTGCGGGCTATGGCTATATTCGAAAGTTGATGGGCTCTGTTAGCCATTATGGCTTTTACGTTGTTCCTTTCCTTGGTTGTTTGACTATAAAAGCAGTTAGTAAAATATTATTTATCTCCCTCTCTCACACTCTTTATATATATATATATATATATATATATATTTATATATATATATATATATATTCTTTTGTATGTTTCATTTTCGTCATCTTTTTTACGTCGCTCCATAGATTTTTAATAGGAGCGGTAGTTTTTTTTGGCCCTCATGTTGGGGACTCCTTGTGTCATGTGTAAGCATGGACATTATTTAAAAAAAATCACTTATTTCCATCTCCACGCTTCTCTTTTGTTCTTCTTAACATCTTTCATTCCTCTCTTGTCCTTCTCATTCTTTTCCATACCTTATTACTTGTAACACATCCTGTTCTGTGGTATAACAGTTACTTTCAATTTAAAATTACAACCCTTATTTATATTTTTATTTTCATTTTAGATTTCCTTACACTCCCCGACTTTATATATTAATCCTCTTTATTTATTTATTACCTTCTTTATGGCATTCTTAATTACCTATTAGGAAGGCGATGGTGTCACTTTTCACCCTTTAGTCAAGTTCCACCTCACCCATCCATTTCTCTCTTGCTATTGCTACAGCTCGTGATTGCGTGAACCAATCTATACTATAATACTTGACAGATAATATTAGATATTTTGGGTACGCGGGGCCAAGTCCGAAGTTGGTAAAGGCACAGATCTACTCGGGTAGAGAGCTTTACTACGTGCGAACGACTTCGTACAACTGGAACGAGCCCTTCGAGCTTTTATGTTTAAGTTCACGAAGCCTTCCGCTCAATGAACTCAGCTCTGATGAAGCTGTAAAAGCCTTCCTAACAGCATCAACTTCGAGATTAAGTAAGCCGGTAAAGTAGTAGTACATAGCGGCCTGAGCTGAGACTCCCGCGAAAGCCTACTAGCTTCTCTACCTTAAGAGATCTTAGACTAAACGCCCTATGCGCCTTGTCAACTTTTACAGGATATTTTTTAACTACAGCCATAGTATTCTTACATTACACCACATTCTAAACAATTGCATCTAAATTTACCTAGCCACCTAAGAGTAATAAGATGATGGAAGGAAGGCGATGAAAGCAAGAAGGAATGAAAGAACAAAATGAAAGATATTGTGATGGAAATTGAGAACAAAAGAAATTGCGATGTATGAAAGTGAGTGAAAAATAAAGATAAAAAATCTGAAAAGCTTATTTGTAAACAAAGACCCTGATATTTAAGAATCAGGCGTTACCTTGCGGAAATCCATCCTAAGTAAGAAAAGGACCAATATTTAGCCACTTCCGCACATGCAGTGGTAGTCGTGCAACAAAGTGCACCGCCCGCCAGCCCGCTGATAAATGCGTATGCGGCAAACAATGCGAATCACACAACCGCCACCGCCAAACTACTCAACACGTGTTTCATACCTTCACGGGGTATCTTCAGGAGTTATGTTACACCGATTAGTGCCAAACACAAAGTTTTTGTCTGTCTTTTGTCTCTGAAGTGGCTAAATATTGGTCTTTTTCTTACTAAAGACCCTGATCCCAACAAATTAGGGGTACGAGGAGCCTCCAATAGCGGAGGCCAAAAAAAAAACAATTGCATCATACTGTGGCTTTCCTTTTGAAAAAAAATTAAGGAGGAGTACCACTGGCGGAATCATTAGTAGCATAAAAAGAAACAATGTAATCCCACGGTGACCCCGGCCACGTTATCACAGGTTTATCACACACGGACGCGCTGTGTGACAGCTCGTATCAACTGACAAAATGTTTTGCGAGACTAAACAAAAATATTGCAGTACATTGCCCCTGATTACAAGCGCAAAGTACCCTGCAAAACTGCATTTTATACGAGAGACTTCGCACTCATTATCAGCCCGTAGCGGTGAAATAGTATAAAACATAAAAACTGTTGAGCTCCATAAATTAAATTTAAGAAATAAAATTATAATAGATGACAATGTACGGTATTACATGTAAAGAAGGCAATTGTAAATATTTAAAAAAGCTTTAGAGTCGAATGTATAGTTCATATATCACTAAATATAACATAAATTCTTTACATGATTATTTTGAAACATAAGAAATGGACCAATAGCTACTTCCGCCATGCAGCAGTAGTCGTGCAATAAAGTGTACCGCCCGCCAGCCCGCTGATGAATGCGTGTGCGGAAAATGCGAATTACACAACTACCACCGTTAAATCACTCAATACGTGTTTCACCTCTCCACGGGGCATCCTCAGGAGTAATGTTACACCGATTAGTGCCAAATGCAGAGTCTCTATAGTAGTATTTATCAGCGGGCTGGCGGGCGCTGCACTTTATTGCACGACTACTGCTGCATGGCGGTAGTAGCTATATATTGGTCCTTTTCTTACTTAAGATGGACTTCCGCAAAATAACGCCTAAATCCACTAGATATTTTGAAATGTGTTACATTAATATATTTTTTCTATTGGAATAAGACAAACCTAATATGTTATTTATTATATCTGAAACTATTAATGTTTGGCTTGGGTGTGGTACACCAACTATTACGTGAATTACGCTAATTAGCTGCAAATGAGTTACATATTCATTCAAAGCTTATACATCTATTTCCAATCACTCTGTATTATAATGTGTATGCAGAAACTAAACTGATGCTTGATTGGTATCGATGCAGTCAGGTACAGGGCTGGCATACTTCATTATCGTTATTTCAGCCATAGGACCCTTGACTGCTGAACATATGCGTCCTCTATAGGTTTTTAATAGCACCAGTTTGTAGCGGCCAGCATTTAGCGCAGAGTTCCCGAAACTTTTTGTGTCGTAGACCCCTTGCCATGTTTTTTTTGTGTTGGGTAGACCTACTTACCTGATATTGATTTCCTGAAAATTTCTAATTGTAGTGAAGTTTAGTGTATGTTCAAAATGTATTGCGACCACAAAGCGAATACCAACATCCTACAACTTACACAATTTTAATAACATATATAATAATTTTTTACTTCATAGGTACTTTTATAAATAATGTAAATGTTTTGATATTACAAAAAAGTATGATGTAAGTAAATAGGTACTATCAGTGTATGTGTTGAGATCTACTATCGTGGACCCCCATTTTCATTTCATGGACACCCAAATTTTTTTTCGCCGACGTAGACCCCTTGTAGGTTGCCATAGACCCCTAGGGGTCGATATAGACCACTTTGGGAATCACTGATCTAGCGCCTTTCAACGCCCACAATAAGATCTTCTATCCACCTTGTACCGATCCGTGTTTCCCACTTCTGGAGTCGCCTTATAGCCCCAACAACGAAGTACCAATAGATCTCTTACTTGGTAATTATTTCTACCGTCAGTATTAATAAAGTTAGGTATATTAAATTATTTAATTATAAAGACTTACTAATATATTACAAATATATTAATTGACAAATTATAGGTTAGCATTGTCTTGAATATAGAGCTCGCTGGCGTCTTTTACATACCTGAAACAAAAAGACAAATAAGGATTAATTTTTATATTCTATTCTATATACATAATTTAATAAAAGCTATAAATTCACCCCTTTAAACTTCTCACATAACCAACCACTCTGTATAAAATAAGTTATTTAATAATTATTGCATATTACATATTAGTAAAGATATGAAATCAATATATGACATCATATTGAATGCAAAATGTCAAATTTAAATATAAATAACCGGTATTATAGGAGATAACTTTTAAAGAAATTCGACCCACATTGAACTAGTGAAAGTGAGCAAATGTGGACGACCTTTCACGCGAACCAGTGATTTTATTCTATGAGCTATATTTGTAAATAGTGTGTGTGGAAAGAGGCTCGATATATTAAGGTAACTTTAGGTATAGTACTTTAGTATGCTATTGCTAAGTTCATGACTACCACGACAAAACAAGTAATAGTTTGTGATGATAACGACAAGGCAGCTCCTTTGACACTCGCGTCGCTGTTATCAGAAAAATTCGACATTTCCGGAAGTGTTATCCAAGGCTTCCCTTATGCCAAATTGTTCCGGTGTTATTTTATAATTTCAGTCGAGTCTACATGCGATATTTTTGATTATTTACATTTACTCTTTGCTATGAATCGAAGTATGTCTTGTGTATCATAAAAGACTTTTTCCATGAATCGAAATATGTTTCGAAATATTTTATGTGTATCATAAAAGACAAAGATAAAATTCATTTGTTCAACATTGAAACTATTAACAGGACTCTTATTAATTGTGAACATTTTTTTCAATCTATTTTATTTTTGACTCTTTTTCGCTAAGTGGCATAAACTTTACATACACCTTTCAAATAAAATTTTCAATACCAATTTATGCATATATACTTTCTGTCAGATATAGCCTAAATTGAAATAATAATCAGGCGACATCATTATCAAGGATTTTTGTAGTTTAAATATTAGTTTTTTTAAATAATATGGCCGTTCCGTCAATTATTTTTCAAAATTCGTTTTGAATTTTAATTTTTTGTGGAATTTTATTAATAAATCATTTTAGTATCAGAAGTAAATTAGAGATTTTTTGCAATCGAAATTTTGCTACAGACAGTTTTGATGGAATGTCTATTTTTTAATTTATGATAATTATTATAAAAGTCCAAAATAATATCATACATATAATAAAAAAATAAAATGTTTAGTACTTCTTAATATATTAATTTTAAAATAAGAATCTTGTTTAAATATAGTTAAATATTCAGAAGAAAATTTGCTGCTAGCCGACATAGCCTTTGTACAGCCTTCAACAAAGCTGTGTCCGAGGAAACAGGAAGTCCACGGACTAAAAAAAAGCACTGCATTCAACCATCTACAACAACGACCACTATGATACAAGGCTACGCAAAGTTATGACAACTTCGGTTACTAAACGTGCGAAATCTGAAAAGAGTGCTATTTAAATAATTATAATAATTTCTATGGAACCTCTTCGATATGTACTGCCCCAGCAGACTTCACATGCTGTAATCATACAGGCACTAAACACTGTCTGAACATTTCCTTGCACTATTAACGTAAATTAAATACTGCGTAGAAGATTGAGGTTGGAAACATCTCCTCGTTGGTGGGCCACGATAAGCGTCTCCCTTTGTTTCTAAAATTCAGCAAATAGGTCTTACAGGTTGTATAAGGTTGGGTAGGTGAGAAATTTATAAATTGTGAAATACATAATTATCATAATAAATTTTAAAAAATATATGTATATTGTATACGAATGTAAGATAGACAAATAGGAGGGATATAAGCAAAAACAATAATTAAATTGTACTGTCATATAAGAGGAAATCTACTGTGATATTTTGGAGCGAAGGAGAATAGAGAAAGGTGATGTATAGAAGAATAATAAGTAAGCCAGAGGAATGCGAGATATTGCACGGAGAAATAGAGAAATGTATGTCTGAGATTGTGGCGAAAAACAGGCGAGAAAAAAGATTAAAAGTGAAAAAAAAAAAATTGAATTGTAAAGAACCCTATTCCACCCAAGTTAGGGGTATGGGAGGGGGATAAGGAGGGGAGCATTATCAAAAAATGCTGCGTAAAAAATTACAATTTAAGAACGCGACATTCTCTCTTAAAATTTAAAACTTAAATAACACAGTAATGGATGCGCTCATGATCGGCCATTGTGATTTCTGAATTGGGTGTAATAACGCACTCGAGGAGGTCGTAACATACTAGGGTTGTCACAAAAAATATTTAATAAATAGTAAATATATATTTATGTACTTTCTTCGTTACGTTTAGAGTTAGATGTGTCAAAAATAAAAAAAAAACATTATAGAGAATAAATGAATTCATACAAATTACTTCATTTGCGTACTAGGTGGTAATTTAAAATAATTATCATTAAATGCAGCTTGAATAATGAATTTACCAAACCATGAAACTTTTTAAAAGCTCTACAACCCCAGACACATTTTCGCCTCGATGAAGAAATATCGTTTCATCTCCCAAGAAAATACACGCCGGAACCGGAAAAACCTTATTCGATTCTATTTACCTATCGTGGGCAGCAGACTCCCACGGTTAAGTAGGGATGTTAGCTTCAAAAACTCACGGTTTTTTTCTTTCTTTTTATTGTTTCAGATTGGTTTTACTGAGAACTTTGGATACGGCAAAACTTTGATATTATTTACATTTTAATATATATATTTATAAAGGTTTGGAATATTAATTTTATACGAGAAGAACCTAGCAAGAAACTGTGTAGTTATTCTTTTAAACTATTTGAATGGTAATGTCGAAACTACGAGAACTCTTTTGCCAAGATCACTTGCCAGATTTTGAAGTAAGCTCGAATCCAGAAAGAACCTTCACCTCGAGCTAGCCATAAAGCCAGGGTAGACATTATTTAATATAAAGTAATTCGAAATTTAAAACGCTTTTTGTTCCTATATTATCATTACAGTATTATTTCTAAAACAATTTATTTTTATATATGGTGTATACTGCATTAATCAACAAGAAATGAGGTATATTATATTTAGGCCTTTAAATATTTAACACCTATAATTTGAGTGTATAGTTAAATTACTGTTTCTGTTTGTGACAACCCTATCGGCTAGTTTGTTTAGGCGAACGCATACCCTAGCCATATCAAGAGCGAATCAAAGCCGTCGTCACGCAGTCCACTCGTGGTCTTAAACGGCTTGCAAATTACTTCGTACGAATACTCTTTTTCAATTTCGTTTAGAAATATTTTATAACTAAGACTCGATATGAACAAGCTAATCTTTCTATAGGAAATGTGTAACCCGTTGTAATATGATTTTGAAAATATTCAGAAAGCTTCCATTGTTGTTGAGTTTCTTCAGGAGCGGCTCTAGCTCGTCTAGCGCCCGTGTGAAATGAAACCTTGGCGCACCCTAAGCCTGCCCCCCCCCCCGCTATAACTATTAACTTTGCCCTCATAACAAGAAAGTTTTTTCATATTCCAACAAGTTATTTCATAAGGAGGTATAGCTTCCAGTATTAAAGTAATACTAATACTTGAAATAAGGTTTATTTTAAGTTGAAACAAAATGTTCGACAAATAAGCGTTTGATAACTGCCGCCACTTGGCTGGTCGGTTCTGTCATATCATGATCTTAGCTGTCTCTGAGAGCGCAGCGGTACCCCCTGAGACGGCTGCGCTCGTGTGCATTGCACACCCTGCATTATAGGTTTAGCCGCCCCTGAGTTTCTTCCTGCTTCTTCTCCACAACTAAAACATCTTGCGAAGCAGAGTAGAGTCAAAAATAAAATAGATTAAAAATATAGTTGACCATCAATAAGAATTTTATAAGTTTTTAAATAAATGAATTTTATCTTTTATTGCTATAAATAATGATGGTGATTGATTTGGCGGTGGCAGTTGTGTGATTCGCACTGTTTGCCGCATACGCATTTATCAGCGGGCTGACGGGCGGTGCACTTTGTTGCACGACTACCACTGCACGTGGGGAAGTGGCTAAATATTGGTCCTTTCTTACTAATGTATATATCGGCATGATTGTTTCCAGCTAGCTATAGCTTGGAAGTTATCATGACAAAAATAGTTTACTTCTAGGCAAGCATGTACCATCATACACCTGGTCACCGCTTAACATCAGGTTAGACGGAGGTCAAATGCATTACCTATAGAAGATCAGATTTGAAAACTGTCAATGTGACCTTAGCAAACGTGTAAGGCTCAAGTTCAAGTATATCGTTTATAGATTCTTCGCGTATTACATCTGTTTGCCGTTTCGTTTTATCTCTAATCTTTACAATGGCTGTATCTACATGATCATTGTTTAAGAAATTCAATTTAGCAAGAACAAAGTTAGGTATATTCTATAAATAGAATTCGTTCGTAGCGACCCGTTCCTTTTTTTTTAACAAACCGGTTCTTTAGACAAAGAATCGAAAGTTTTAACGATCTTTATGCAAATATTATGACATAACATTTTTTTGTTACAATAAACACGCGTTTCCATAGTTAAGAGATATTCCTCTCATAATATTAAAGTCAACGGCTTAGTAAAATTTCAGGTGACAGAACGTGTAAGGTACTTACACGGATCACGCGCCTCGCAAGTGTCCTATTTGATTGTTAAGGAGGGCAATTTGAAAGTGGACTTGACACGAATTTAACCCTTTCGTTTTAATATTAAAATTATGTATGTGACGTAAGAATCTTAGAAAAACTAAGGTAGGGCAAGACTCAAAAAAAGTTTATAAAATACTCGTCCAGACCTATAGCTTTATATTCCAGGCTTCGTTGCCCTCTGCAAATTGAATTAAAATCTAATAAAATCTAAAACTCGTAACGTCTAAGTTTTGTCTCCTATAAGTTGAATAGTCCATGGATCCTGAATATACGCAAAGTTTCACAAGATATCATAGAACTTTCATTATTAGTTCTTAAATTAAAAGTTTATAATTAAATAAATTTTATAGCACTAAACGAGTTCTTAGTTGATCGAAATGTGGGTAAATTAATTTATCGACTCATTTACATGATTGATATTATAATGTACACATCAAAAATTGTTGAATTTCATTTAAAAATGCAACTGTTGAATTTCTGGCTGAATCTGTTCAACAGGTCAGCGTTCTGAACCGGTGGTAGCATACTATTTACGCTAAAATAATCGACGATTCAAAAGCGCATGTAAATGCCTACTTGAACAAAAATATTAAGAATTTGAATTTGGAATAAACTTTGATTGCTCCGTGAATAATATGCCGAGATGTAAAACGTGTTGCGTGTTCCTGTTATATTTTATTTATGTATCTTTATTGTAAAATAATCCCTACTCAAAGACAATTTTTTTAGGGTCGAAAGGTTCTCTAGTGGCGACCAGAGTGCCGGTAGACGCGACGTGGGTAATCCCCCTCTAGGTGGAGGGACGACATAGTAGAGGTGGGGTCGCTAGATGCGGGCAGCGCCGGTATTCTTAATCTTTGACGGAGGCCTAAGCCTTGCCGTGCGCGTTCATCGACTGAAAAGAAGTAGAAGAAATACAAAATTTCCTACCTATTACTACTGCATTTGGTGTGACAATGTTTGTGCTGCTAGCTGTTAGGCTTTGTATAGCTTCTTCGAAATGAGTCCGCAGAATCAATGTTTGAGAAGTATAAAAATTAAAATCCAGTGCATCACACATCGAAGACGTTTGCATGAAGATGAACTATGCCCGCGTAGGTGTATAGTGTAGTGAGAGAGGTCGAAAAAGGGGAGAGGGGGGGGTCCCCCCTTCGTGACCGCCCTTGCTTAACGAGGAGCGGTCGACAGTGTCGTGTTTGGACGAGTGTTTTCTTACGCAGTGTTTTCTGGTGATCGTAAAGGCAATCGCGCTTGTCGTTGCTCTTAAAGCGGAATATATATTCCGATACACACCCAACATCAGGCCTTAAGGAGGCGCGATGCATTAATACAATCTTATTATTGCTATACATAAAAGCCTACCTATTTGCTACTTTTATCGAATAAGAAGCCTTTATTATGCTTGCTACATCGCTCCGTTACCGTGCAGAGAGCCGTCTGAAGTATTAGGCATATTTCTCAGATACTTTGTGCGTTTGACAGTTCCTTGTGAAGTTTGCACGTTTGATACATCGATTTGAACTTTGCGCATTTGACAGTTCACTTTGAGATTTGAGTATCTGACAGTTTACTTTGATCTTTGTGCGGTTGAAGGTCAGTTAAAGCGATGCAAATTTTAAATTTTTGCTTAAACGCTGCATAGGTTAATGTTTTTGTTCAAAAAATCTACTTATTTATTTTTATGTATACATAAGCGATCACTTTTCATGAATTTTTTTTTTCATCCAAAGGTCTTTGTAAAATTCATATATACTCTAATGTTAATGATGTCCTCGCATTCAATTGAAATTTTTATTTAGTAAGATTTTGAAATATTTTTCATAACTTCTTTTTTGAGATACGCAAAAAAGTTTTTCATACGTGTAGTTCGCAAACCATATTCTGTTAAATCGTTAAGCGTCCACGTTGGACAGACACCCGCAAGTTGGACAACCTTGTTTTTGTAAGACGCTTGATGCATCCACTTCTATGGGGAAGGCGATACAGCTGATATGATGATAATTATAATAGTATATAGTTAACTAAGAATCCTGTTTTCCTTGTCTTTCACGTTCGTATAATTATACGATGTAAATATTGTGTATTTGTTGGCACAAGACAAAATGAAGACGGAGCTTTTGAAGCGATCGCGAAACTCAGCGTTGGCGATTTGCCTACACTTTAAGCCCAAATTATCCGTTCCAATATGGACTAGAACATATCTAGTCTTGGCATTGAATACGCTTTGAATAAACGTTCATATGTTTAGTCAAACTGATCTCGTATCTCTTTTTTTCCTTACATTATTCTCCTCAATTCATCTCCTTCTTTTCTCCTGTTTTCATCATGCTACCGATCCTGTTTATTGACCACCTATTTAGTATTGTATACAGATGTATTCAGTTTCCGAATATTTCCGAAATTTTTTATCACGTTTTTGCATGTTACACTTTTAATTAAAACAATACGTCCTCTTAATATATTTCAACGACGTCCTAACAATATACAGTTTTATGATTATGTTTCGTGCGATCGCTTCCTCATAGATATGTGATGTAATTCTTATAGCACCATCGTATTAGGCTACGCTTATGTGCTCTTTTGTGTTCTGCTTTGTCATTGATATCATCTTTACTATATTACGAAACAATGGCGCCTGAGAGGACCGAATATCGACTTGATTGCCATCATCTATTTAATATTACTATGACTTCATAAAGCATTGGCGCTGGGAGTGGTGGAAGGAACTCTAACAAGGCTTCGTTGGATAATCGGAGGTTGTTTCCTATACGTTCTAAACCGTTGCAAGGAAAAACGGATTGCTTTCGTCTGTAGCGAAATGGTTTGTAAGATGTCTGTGTGTTTAGTTTAAATATTGGGATAACAATGCCTCAGAATTATCAAGCAATAAATTACAAAGTTCATCATACAAAAAGTAGCAAAGAATTCTACTACAGTATGAAAAATATTTAATGGAATCAGGCGTTACCTCGCGCAAGTCCACCCTAAGTAATAAAAGGACCAATATTTAGCCACTTCCGCACATGCAGTGGTAGTCATGCAATAAAATGCGCCGCCCGCCAGCCCGCTGATAAATGCGTATGCGGCAAACAATGCGAATCATACAACCGCCACCGCCAAATTACTCAACACGTATTTCACCCCTCCACGGGGCATCTTCAGGAGTTAGGTTACACCGATTAGTGCCAAACACAGAGTGTGTAGTTGCATGACTACCACTGCATGTGCGGAAGTGGCTAAATATTGGTCCTTTTATTACTTAGTGTGAAAAATATCACAATGTCTGAAGACGAAGGACGTTGACCAATGTGTGTTGCCAGTGATGATATACGGATTCAAGACGTGGTCGTTCACGACGGGCCTCGTAAAAAGAGTTAAAACCAGAGAGTAACGGAGAGGGCTATGCTCGTAATTTTGCTGCGAAATCAAATCAGAATCTCGAAGAATTGCTTTGTCTGAAGTGACAGCGGACAGGTGCCAAGAGGTGGACGCGACATGAGTATATATATTACGGTGACCGGAAAGTAATGTCGTTTCCGTCGACATATTTTATAGAAAAACCGATTATTACCGCTCCGGCATTGATTCGTATATATATGGCAAAAGGTTGTTGATAAACAAGGTGAATATATTGTTGATCATAAATAAAAACTTTTCTAATTGTTAAAAATGTAGTCGTGTGTATTTAACTTAAGAAAGCGACATTACTTTCCAGTCTCCCTAATATAGGGTGGGCCAAAAATTTTTGCAAAACTGTGAACTCAGTGGAATACGTGAAGATGTTGCGAAAGTTTTTGACACCACAGTTGCATGAATTTGAAGGATACAACAGCCAGACTTGGATGCAACAAGATGGTGCAACATACCATACCTCAAACGTGACTTTACCAGTGGTCAAAGAATTGTTTCCTAACAAATTGATTTCTCGCAGAGGTGATATCCCATGGCCTCCCAGAAGCCCGTACCTTACACCTTGCGATTTTTTCTTTTTAAGAATATCTGAAGAGTCGAGTATACCTTAATAAACCGACGACCATATCCCAATTAAAATAAAACATCCACGAGGAGACAGCTGCGATTCTTCGCAGCATGTGTCAACGAGTTTTCCAAAGTTTACGTAGTCGATTATAGGAGTGCCAACGGCGAGACGGAGCACATCTCGACGATGTAATTTTTAAAAAATAAATTTTAATAAATGATAATTACGGTAAGTAAATCATAAACAAAATAGCATTTATAGTCTTTTATTTCTACACATGTTTCAAAAGTGCAAAAATTTATGGCCCACCCTATATATGGGGACCCCACATTAGGTGGATCTAGCGATCTTTGGGGAAGTCCTGTGCCTTGCAAAGGATGTCTATCAGCTAAAAAGAAGAAGAAAGGAATTTTCAGTGATAATACAGCTTTGCAAATAAATTTTTAAACTACTGTCTCAAGGACATGTTTGAAAGTGATGAAAATAAAACCCACTGAATTTCCTGTGAACTATGCTCAGATTACAAATCCTCGAAGCATTAGTAGGTTGAAATATGACAATAGTGAGGTACTCATTTATCGTTTATGAACCGAAAACGAATATAACATGAATAAATGAAATATACATTAAATATTGAGCAGTAGTTGCCCAGGGATAAGGACTCTGACTTACGATCGCAAGCCGCAGGTTTGATTCATGGGGTACAATATTACATTATTCATACTTCCTGCGTTAATAACATAGGATTGCCACTGCTCATAAACAAGTCCTATAATACCACACTGCAATCGCCAACATACCTGCCAAAAGCGATTGGCGATTATGGTATATTAAAGACTTACAGTGGGCGACGAAATATTCGAGACGAGTTAAGTGAAATGTTACAAATTAATTAAATTTTTATTTAATTCTAAATAACTAACTTCCAAATAAGGTATCGCAAAACAAACACATCTCCGTGAGACACCGTTAACGGCTAATATTTACAGATGCCGTGTACAAATGCAATATTTACATTATAATCATTAAGATAATAGGTTATCTGTGATATTTCATGATAAAACATTTCTTTATTTCGCTTTATATGTGACAGGATGTGACGGCTTGTGTTTGTAATGTTCACATTATGTTCTGATATTAAATATGTTTTGTAATGCCTTCTAACTTCACAAAACGATAATTTAAACTGTTATAATGCAGTTAAATTTCGACAGCTTGCGATACGCTGGGCCATGTTGAATTGAAAATCGAATACAGGTGTAAAAGGCTACATTTCTTTACATCCCTAACGACAACAACATCCCTTCTAACGTTAATATATATAAGCGAGAAATATATTGTTAAAGTAGGCATTAAGATGTTACAGAAGGAGGCTGCGGAGAGAGAGAGAGAGAAAGAACATCCGAGCTCATCAGCAGTAGGATACCTGAACATCGAAGAGTGTTATACCGCGCCTTTCTCCAACCCCCTTAGTATGGCCTCGACTCGACTATATGCATGTTGTAAAAAGTTATGTTTATATTACAAACAGACAGCATATTTTTATTGATTTATATAAATGGTTAACACAAATTCTTACCATTCGTTATATTTTCGTGGTTTGCTAACAAGTTGTTTATAGACATATAAAACGTAAAGTGTTTCCGACCAGGAAATATACGTCAAAAACATATTTCTATTAATCATACATTTAATGCTAAATAGTTTATTTCATTAAAAAATAAAAAGCCTAATAAAATAGGCGCAATGATAAATTATCTTAAATTTATATTTTGCATTAAAAATATACATTTGTAGTTGAGAATATAGAAGTTTCTAGTATTAATTAAAAAAAACCTTTTAACATAATTTTATTAATTTTTGTTCAATAAATTTGATACCCAGATCAATTGTGAGGAACTATACCCTTTTACAATACAAGCCAGTGTATTCTTTCATTTAATCGAATTATAATGTAAAAAAAACATTAAAAAAAACCTTTCCAATCCTGTAATATTATGTAATGTCCTGTAATATATATAATGAAGGATTTAATAATGGTAAAGCTTCGAAAATAATTGCTATAATGTAATAAGAATATTTGTAAATGCGATCACAAAATAAACACGTCAGGTTTGATGCGATCTCTTCTCAGAGTATAGTGCGTTTTGAACCCACGTGGCTTTAAGTTTAATAATGCTATTATAAGAGAAGATCAATTCCAAGCATTCTCGTGAAGTACTTATTAAAATAAATAAAATAATTAGAAATAAGTAGTGCCTGTTGTGTCAGTTATATTTGTATTGTTACTTTAGTGTTTTTATTGTGTACAATAAACTGTTAAATAAAATAAATAAAAAAAATGATCCTTAGTTATTTGATTATTTAATAGTTATAGCAAATTCATACATTCCAATAATAGTATAGTTTTTTATTCATAAGACAATACCTATAAATAAATAAAAAAACTTTGAATTGTTATTATAATGAACCAACATTGGGACCTTATTAATAAAAGACTTCGATAAAAACTTGACCCCAAAACGAAACAAAATGCAACCGAATGTTGGCTTGACGACAAACCACGTGGCCGATCACGTGTCTCGAAGGCTGTGTAAGTTTTATTGAAGTGAGAGGCAAACTAGGAAAAAAAAAACCTTGTCGACATGAAGAATAGTAACGAAAGTTGCAAACCTTAAAATTGATTGGTTATTTGAGGGCACTTTGATTCCATGGAGTGACTAGACTTAGACATCTCTGTGACTCTGTGTTTGGCACTAATCGATGTAACGTAACTCCTGAAGATGCCCCGTGGAGTGGTGAAACACGTGTTGAGTGATTTAACGGCAGCAGTTGTGTAATTCGCAATGTTTGCCGCATACGCATTTATCAGCGGGCTGGCGGGCGGTGCACTTTGTTGCACGACTACCACTGCATGTGCGGAAGTGGCTAAATATTGGTCCTTTTCTTACTTAGGATGGACTTCCGCAAGGTAACGCCTGATTCCATTAAATATAGAGTAATACATGTTTTGCATTTCAACATAAGGGCGCCTAAGAAGACCTAACCTCAGCTTAGCCAATAGTAAAGATTCTATCTAGTATGATGATATGATGATAGAAGGTTGGCGTTTGTAACTGAAACCTTTGTATCTATTTAGTATGCTACTAAAGGGTTGCGCAATAAGTTTTTACCCTCCATTACGATTTTCGACTTTTCCAGCATTCTTCATCTGGAAAATTAATTACTTTTAGTGTTATTTTAAATAAAGTTATCAATCCTCACTTAAAACAGGTGGTAATAAAATCTACAGACAGCTTATTATAGAATAATTCGCAAACTAGGCAAGAAGTTTTATCTTGACTTGACAAAATAAGCTGACAGCAAAACTATGTAAACATCCGGCGTCTCTTAGATAAGTTAAACAATAGAATAAAATATAAAAATAATATAATAAAAAAATAAACCCACCACTTATAGAAAAATTGTTGTATTTTATACGAAGAATAAACATAATTACCAATATAAGCAAATGAAACTTGTTTTAACAGCTCCTAACAGACCGGAATTTTTTTTTTCGTGCGACAGAGATTGCGTTTTACGAAGCCGAAATTAGCCGATTGTCTCTTTCTAAAGATCGATGTGCAATATTTATCGCCGGGTATTGTATAACTTTTTAAAAAAAGGAATCTCAGATTTATAAAACTTTACTAGGTTTTGCCTACAATTTAATATGTTCTAGTATATTACAAATACCCCCTTTTTAAAGCATCGTTCCATCTATTTGAAATCAAGATTTCGTATTCGACTGAGATTCTTTACATGCTAAATTGACTATATCACAAAGGACTAAAACATTTAATTGCACAATCGTGGGCGATTCGAATTTAAAATCGATCTCATGATGTAATAAAACCTTTTCCTTGCCAAAAAATTTCACATGTTTATTTTAAGGATAATTATTAGCTACAAGATTAAGCAAAATTATAAGGAAAATACCTTTCGACCAGCCGGCTGCCTCTCATGTGTCGATCACGAGCCAGTAGACAAAAGGTCGTGGAAAGTCACTGCATGGAAGCAGTACGAGTCAAAACATGGTGATGATGATCTTTGGGTGAAGCCTATACCTGTGATGATACATGTTCGGTGGTGCACCTGAATACCTCCTATCTTACCCCCATAACATATATGTTTAGTAATATTAAAATTTTCGGCTGAGATTTGAGAATTAGTGCTTTTTCAAATATTCGATTTCTTAAGGGAGTTTAATGATATTAATACGTTAGTATGCCTTTATTATTTAAAGGAATCAGACGTTACCTTGCGGAAGTCCATCCTAAGTAAGAAAAGGACCAATATTTAGCCACTTCCGCACATGCAGTGGTAGTCGTGCAACAAAGTGCACCGCCCACCAGCCCACCGAATCGGTATAACATAACTCCTGAAGATGACCCGTGGAGGGATGAAACAAGTGTTGAGTGATTTGGCGGTGGCGGTTGTGTGATTCGCATTGTTTGCCGCACACGCGTTTATAAGCGGGCTGGCTAAATATTGGTCCTTTTCTTAATTAGTATGCCTTTAGATTTTACTAGGAAATATTTTTATTTTTCCGGCCCAATTTAATACGTTTTTTTTTAAATTATAAAATGTTTGTAGGACGCAACGTGTTTAAAACCTGACAGGAGACTCTTCTGTTTAAGTGACATGTGTAGGCGTGAAGAAGGCCAACCCTGTACTTGCATTTATTCTCATTACCAAAGTATAAACGCATCAGTCTTGTTTGTGTATATTGTTAAAAATGGATCACTATATACCAGGGGTGGCCAAACTGCGGCCCGCGAGTCATATGCAGCTACTTAAACGATTATTTCTGGCCCCGATTGATTGTAGAAATATTTCAATATTTAAATTTATATAACCTATGTCAGCTTTTTGAAAATCGAAACAAATTACTGGTGTGAATAATTATTATTATTCCATCATAAAATTAGCGAAATCCAAACACCGATCATAATGAACTAACCGACATCTTAAGTATTATTAGTAGTGCTGTCATATACGTGTGCTATTATGTCTAACTTCAATACACATATCTTGTACTTTTGTTTGAATAATTTAAATAAATATGATTTTTATTAAAAAAAAAAAACATTCTTTTACCTGTTTTAAATGCGTTTTCAATTGAGACGCGCAAAAAATTTCAAATTTCGAAAAATGGCCCGCACTATCAAAGAGCTTGGCCACCCCTGATATATTCTGAATACCTTAGTTAATTGTTTATGTGAGATTTATTGATTAGTCATCATGTGGGAGCACTACACGTTCTTAATATTGCCCAAAAAGTTCTTCTAGAAATAAGAATATAAAACCTTATAGAAATTTAAAAATTACAGAAGTTATAATGACTGTTGAAAATGCGTATTTCAGAGTTACATATTTATATTGTTTATCAGCAGCATTTATCAATATTTATCTATAACAAAACGTATTTATTTTACATTCAATTAATAAATAAGAACTCTTTCGAACTCTAAAATATGTTACATTAATTTATTTTTATTGAAACAGCTAGTAGATAAGATTGAACATTTTAACTGGAGGGGAAAATGGCAAAGTGTAACTTTACTAACAAAGAATCTCACAGAGCACTCAACAAACAGAGATTTCATACAGAACCAATATAACAGCACAGATAATATAGTTGTTTAATGAAAACTATCATTATATTAAAGATAAGGATTTAAATCAAGGAATACACACAATCGCTGACGGTTGATATGTTTGCATTTACACTAATGTAATATAACTAACCAAAAAAATATCTTAGATATGAGTATATTAAATCACAAAAGTTACAGAATTATATTGTAGATATTTTAGCGTTTTTAGTGTAAGCCACAGAAACGTTACTGAGACGAAACAGAAATGTGAAGGAAAACCATACGATGTCCACAGCTGGGCATAGGCCTAAGTAAGAAAAGGACCAATATTTAGCCACTTCCGCACATGCAGTGGTAGTCGTGCAATGAAGTGAACCGCCCGCCAGCCCGCTGACAAATGCGTATGCGGCAAACAACGCGAATCACACAAACTCGAAACACATTTTTAGTGAGATAGTTATAAGATAACAATTATAACTAATTTTATATTTCTAAGTTTCGATTTTGTACTTTCTTACTGCCTTTTGTTACTGTTTATCTCCAACAAAGGAAATAATAATAATAATAGAAATTCACTGAACCCTTTACTGTGCTTTAACCACGCCCAGAGAGATTATCTGTACAAGATGGATAAATTTAACGGTGGATTCGGGACAAATCCCCACCGGCGCTTTGTTTATTTGCAGAAAACGTATGCTAACACTATTTCTTAAAATTACTTAAATAAATATATGTTTATAGGGTGTATATAAACATATATTTATTACATATATTCCAGGGGTAAAAAATCTGTAGTTTAAATATATTTCGACCAAAATATAAACACCGCCGACCCTATATTGAGTCACGATCATTCAAAACGGTTTTGAACCCCAGACAAATTAATTGTCGGCCGCTTGAGGTCAAATTTTTATAAGCAAGTGTCACGTGATGTTTTTATATTGCGTCACGCGACCAGGGGTGTCAACCTTTTTTTATTTTATACGACATTGATTATAATAACCAACTAACAAACCAATGGTCGATGATTAAAAATATTGTCTGTGTAAATAAAAGGAGTACGAAAAAAACACTAATGTGAAATAAATGAAGCTAAAATAAACAAAACAGAAACATTTGAAAAAATGCAATAATTGTTTAATTGTGATAGTAAATAAGTATTTTAATCAAAGATGTTAAATATTATTATCAGAAAAACTATAATTCACAGCATAGCAAATACTTTTAATCAACTTTTAATCTTATAGGCCAACTAACATAGTTTCCACTAGACAACTTATCACTTCGATGGTTATCGAACGAGTGACCGAGCTCCCGACTCAATAATCAAAATGCTGTTTAAACCCCACCACTTTTCATCCTTTTACCGTAAGTTGTCACAAAAGAGTGACGGGGTCGAGTAGTGTTGCCATTTAAGAAAAATAAAACTACCTTTTATAAAGATTGTAATAGCATTTATTCAAAACTAAAAGAGTTCGGTGGCATCAACGTCATTACACAAGTACCTACTTGACATTTTTAAAAACAACATTTAAGAAAATTCTCACACCAAATTTTTAAACCTTTGAAATATCTTTGAATCTGTTTTAAAATGTATATTTCTTTATGAAACTGTCAACCCTACCGAGTTTCAAGACTGCAACATTTTCTATTACTTTTGCTATAGTTAATTAAAACGCTTTGGAATGTTCCTGTACAGGTTTTAAATGAAAGTGTTGATTGACAGGTCGTTTTTAGATCACCTAGCTATTGTGCTACCGAAACCGCTGTACCGCGCTTTAAGAATGCTCCGAGCATTGACAGTGGACTGACGGGACGGAGCAACCGATACTCCCCCCTCCCCCTCCCGCAGCATTGTTTGTCTGTCTATATGTACTCGATGTATTTAAAAGCTATACCTCCAATCGCCCTAAAAATTTGTAAATTAACAGGTATTCTTCTTCTTCTTGAAGTGCCTCTCCAACTAGTGGAGGTTGGCTATCAGCTTCCTGCTCTCTTCCTTATTTTTGGTTCTACTAACAGGTATATCGCTGGAAAATTATTTAATGAGAAAAAATATTTTTGTTTAGTTTTTAATTAGGTGCATAAAACACCACATAGTGAAATATAAAAGAAATATATACTACTATGTAATATTATAGAATAACTTCATCATACATATTAATAGGTTTGAAACGCCGGAATAAGAACCTGTGTCTCGGTTGAATCAAGTTTAGAAAGTACCGACAATACTTGAATGTAAGCACGTGCTTGTCGGAGACAAAATAACAACACGAGATGAAGAGAAATTTCTATGAAACGTAAAATAACATCCAAAAATTTATTTAAAACTTTTTTATTTCACTATTGTCATCGCACAGTTCAGAAATTAATTTATTTATTTCACATTCATTTCAATTTTTAAAGATATTTCGGAACGAAGCATGCGTAACAAGGGACGACTGCCAAGATGGACTTTTTAAAATCGTAAGAAGGCTCCGAAAGCAAGCCTATAACTATAAAGGAGATCTATCTATGAAAGAGGCCCAGGACCATAGCATTAAAAAAAATTGTATTGACTTATTAAAAACATCAGATGTTAAAAACATGCCGCTTTCAACTGAATCTTTTAGAAAAATATAGATAGGGGGAGGCCTTGTCCAGTTGTGTACGTTTTAAGACTAAAACGATGATGAACGGAATGCGAATGAACAGAGATGAGCAACCCGCGGCCCTCGAGGCAAGTAAATTTTGATTTTTTTTTGAATCTTTTTTTAAATGCTAGAATCAAGGCTTTAAAGATAATAAAAGTGTCTAATTAGTTGTAAATCGGTTGAGTACGAACATAAATTACGTTTAGAACATGGTTTAAACCTTGAATATATACTTTATTTTTTTTCATGGCCCACTGTTTTTGAAACTGCGGCCCTTCGACCAAAAAAGGTTGCTCACCCCTGCGATAGAACAATAACTTCTGACAGTAAAAATCTAAAGACAGCTAGTTGCTAATAAATAGAGATATATATGAGTTAGAAACAAACTTAAATATTATGTTTTGTTTACAAAACATCTTTACTTATAAACAACGTACAATACCCGGCGATAAATATTGCACATCGACTTTTCTAATGAGACAATCGGCTAATTTATATTATAAACAACAAAACGTGTAAATTTGATCTATATACATCATATTTATTTATATTTCTTTCTACTACATCAACAACTATAAATCCACATGAGATTTTACCTTGCGAATTCATTTTTATTTAATTTATTAAAATCTCATTTATTATTTATAAATTCTTATATTAGTGAGACTGGTAAGTAATGTCGCTTTCTTAAGTTAAATTTACACGACTTAATATTTAACATGTTTTAGTTTATAAACAACAATATATTCACCTTCGTTATTGACAATCTTTTGCTGTCTAGTGTACAAAATCAATGCCGGAGCGGTAAAAATCAATCCGTTTTTCTGTAAAATATGTCAACAGAAACGACATTACTTCCCGGTTCGCCTAATAAATTCCTTGTTTAAATTTATGAATTAATTTTTAATATAATTTAATACGTTGACTTATCAAATCACCTCAAAAACTAAATTGGACTGATTTCCGTTATTTATTTACTGAACAGTCCGATTAATGATATTATAAATAATAATTTTTTGTATGTTAATAATTATTACATCTTAACAAACTGTTTTTATTTTTTTGTGTAGTACATCATGAATTTTGTGAATGTTGTACATACATTAAATAGCAGGCATACCAAAATTTTTATTACCATTTTAATGCTAAAAATAAACTGAAAATTACGTCTATTTTTTACCAACCGCTTGGCAACACGCGTGGAATATGTAAAAATTTTGACATTTTGTAAAATTTGCAACAAACTTGTTAGTACGAAAACCAACCCTATTTCCTTTGAATAAGGTATAAATTACATTTGTGACGATTAACACGGATGTCATACATAGATATTTGTTTGATTTAATGTTTGTTACACGTCGGTGAATTATGAACGGTTTCATTGACGCACTGTTTTAATATCATTACCAAATATGTTAATATTACATACACGTTTCAATACTGAAGCGTCTTTGACGTCACAAACTGCAAATTGCACGGGAAGAACCTCGTATTTCATTTTTTTTTAATTCACATGTAAGAACATATCTCGCTCTCATTTTTAAAACAATTTATCAGTGTATTCGTAACGACGGTGTACAAAAACATAGTTTTATTTTTGGATTATAGATCCAGAGGTCGTCATACAATCTATTTATTTATTTCGTCCTCAGCGTTTCGGCCCATAGACGCCCGACTGTCAGAGTTTCAATACTTAAAGCATCTTTGACGTCACCATGTGCAGTCTGACTGAAATAAATACATTTAAAAAACTTTTAAGTTAAACGGTTTTTAGATACCCATATTGTGGTGGTTGTGGAAAAATATGTACCTAGTCCGCCATATTGGAACGGCGTCCATCTTGAATTTTAAATTTTGACATAATCATCGTGTTTTACTAGTGTAGCCCTTTCATTTGATACCCATATTGAGAGGGTTAAGGAAAAATACGTAATCCGCCATTTTGTATCGGCCGCCATCTTAGATTTATAATGTTATTGATTTTATTATATTGTATTGTCATCTAAATTAAATGTGTGTACCAAATTTCAGATCAATCTGACGACGGGAAGATGCTTAAATTTCAATTTCTAATTTAGATCCAAATAAATTCCGTACGGGTCGAACTAAATAAAACCGTTTAAAAATGCGGCATTTCGTTTTAATTTTTCTTAATTCAAAAGTAAGAGTAAGGTTACAAAATATACAAACAACAATAATATACATTTTTGTATAATAATTCTTCTCTTAACACATCTCACTCTCACTTTTTAAACTTTGTATTCCATAGTCTCATTTTAGGGTAAGCAACGACTCTCCCGCAAGTCACCTCTAAAAGTTTATAATACTTTCTTCCACAATGCTAAAGAAAGACGACACTATATAGATACTTGTCTGGAGGTTGTCCAGTTTTGCGTAAATTGAACATGTGACCACCCTCAAGGAATCGGATGGCATGAGACAGTGAGTATATATACATACAGCGATCGATGTGATGAAAAATCCTCTACCATGCGCATGCGCAAAGCGGCTTGTACTAGAGTAAATATTATCATCGTCATTTCAGTTACAGAACATCTACAGCTGGACATTAGCCTCTCTAAATGATTTACTAAATGACAAGCTTGAAGCGGCTTGCGTCCAGCACTTGATCAGCTCAAGTTTGGATGTTCTTCGCTGCGTTTCAAAACCTTAGAACTTCAGTGGCCATCGATCTTGACCATGGATGCACAGACCATGGCCCGCGGGCCACTTGCGTCCCGCTGGTCGAATATTGGTGGCCCGCCGACAGCAAAAATAATACTCTCGTCCATTCGAAAAATATTGTATTCTATTCCAGAATAAAACCAAAAAAAAATAATCACTAATACTTCTGGCGGCCGGCCCGCCATCAGTTCATGATTTGCCCGAGTGGCCCCTAGTCTTAATAAGTCTGTGCAACCATGACCTTGACAGTTACTTCAACTCTCGAATTCAAAGTTTACCGTATCACATTTAACAACTGATTTGTTTGTATTTAAAAATCTATACGAGTTTTCATTGCAACAACGAACAGTTGAATTAAATTGGTATCAATCGCGGTGGCATTGGCTGCAGTTTGACGTCGATTTGCAGATACGTTAACCAATGGTGGAACCGGACCCGACGGTTAATTGATCTCGGGGGCTGGTAACACTTATATAATACGTAATACGCAGGTACGTCACTGGGCATTATTAAATTGTTCTTTTAAATGTTACAAGTAATAGTAACATACAGGATGATTGATTTGTGAACAAAGGGTGAAAGTATAAATCACTTGTCAAAGAATCATCAAAGCTTTTATATGTATTTCCTATAACTCTATGAAATGATCATACTGAAATAATTTAATTTATTTTTTCTATTGGAATGCTACCGGCCAATATCTTCTGACAGTTGGAAGTCTGCCCCCTGGCCCGTTGTACGGAGCACTCTATGGAGCATCAGTCTGAACGATTTAAATACTCGACCGCCGAATCTTTATATAAAAATTAATGTTTGTCTGCATGTCCTTTATAGGATTGTAGACTATGCGTTTGATCATGTGATGATATTTAGCAAAGTTATTGCGTATGAGCCCTCGAAGGTTTCTAAGTTGCTTTTTTTATTACATAAAATGACTCAAAATATATTGAATATTGTGTAACATCTTTCGTTCAAATTTATTTTAGTCGGTCTAGCAGCGTACGCAGGATATTTCGGTATTTATGAAAAAAGTTTATGCTAAGCTAGAATCACGGTCTGCCTTTTCAAATCCGCGGTAACTGCAGTCAGCAGTGTAGTCCAAATCAAAAATAAGAATCAACGAAGACCCCTTATATATATATATAAAGAGAGAGAGAGAGACAATCGCTTAATTCGGCTTCATAGAGCACTATCTCTGTCCCACGCTACCTATGTGAGATTTTGTCAGTCGTTGTACTTCGTGCGACATAGATAATGCGAAGCTACGAAGCCGAAATTATATATTATTTTTTATCTACATAGGCGATTGTCTCTTTCCAAAGGTCGATGTGTAATATTCAAGGCCGAGTACTGTAAAATAGAGCGAATTTTATGTTTACGATTTAATGCGAAGATAACTTAATGATATGATAGGCAATATTTAAATTAAGTCAACTGATATCTTGTTTTATGTAATTGCTTACGTGACAGATATCCAGTAAACTTACAATTTTTTTAGATTTATTTTAATTAAATTCAAATTTCTGTACACAAAAATACGTTTATATTTTGGGCTTTTGAATCCATACTTCTGCTTAACAATTTTGTTATAGACCTCTAGATACATATGGTCTCGATATCCTAGAAGTCACTTTTAAATTTGACGTTACTTTGAAAATGTCATGGCAAAATCTACCGTGTTATGCGTGGAAAATGTACTAGGAATCGATTACTAGAATATTTAGCCTAGGCGACAGACAGACCAAGTTCTGTTCTTGAAACTTCTTCCGATACTAGAAGCCTAGGAGACCGTGACATGTAGAGACAACTCGTAGAAGAGAAGGCAATGCGAGACAATAAATTATGTCTTTTGATTTAGAGAATTGTAATTGATTTCATAAAATTTATGTACAACGACGAACTTAATATCGACGGCATTTTTTACCAGTTAACCTGTCAACTGCCTATAAACATGTCTACCCATAACGCCGGAGTGCTTACGGGTTAGATTTTTCCAAAATGAAGTAGGCCACATTGCATGACATTGGTGTAAATAAAGAGTTTATAATGGCTTGCTCTGAATATACTACAGACCATAGAACCATAAATAATAACAGTTCATTTATTATTTTAAAAAATTCGTTCACGACAATGACAGACGCCATTTTGCACCTTTCCCGGCTAACGAAAGGTTCACTGAGGGGGTTGATTCCATATGGTCTTGAATATAGATGTAAAAAAGCCGATTTAAAACGTTTAAAACCAAAAGTGGCGGTTTAAAACCCCAAATAAATCTTTTTAAACGGTTTAAAACTCGCCTACTAAAATATAAGAACAGTGTTTTTACACATCATTATCGACAATACTTGGTCTTGTGTTAGTTACCTATGCAGTTTATACCTATGTATGTTTATATCTATGTATATATCTATGTATAAAAAGTACTATAATTATAAAGAAACAATATTACATACAATAGATTAACATATGTACCTAAAGTCACCGCCGACTGCTATGCACACACACAGTCTGTCAAGAAAGTCATGAAAAGAAATAAAGTGTTGCCATATTTAATTTTAGGACAGAAATGTCAGTCAGTTTTACAAAGATAGTGGCGCCTCATAAATTTTCATGACTTTCTTGACTGTATGATCATCATGTTGTCGAGTGGACTGTGTAAGATTAGCCAGTTTTTTTTATTACTTTCAAGAAAAAGTCGAGTACCTAATAATCTAATTTTATAACAGCTCATTACATTTTAGTTATTCAGTAATGTTCGGCATATTTGGTACGAGTACCTTTATATTGAATCCAAATTTGTCCGTTTTTTTTACAATACTGGCAACACTGACATGTCCGCACGCAACACGCTATGTATGTGTGTGTGTGGTGTGGAGTAGGCGAGCTGGCAACGTTGCATCTTGACGTCTCTCCGCGTGAGAAGTGCAAGTGTGTGAGTTTGGTTTTAAACCGAATGAAACTGATTGATAAATCTTTTCAAAATAAACAATATGGTTAACTAGGTAATAGTTTTTCAACTTAGCTAGGTAATGTCTACGCTTGGAATAGATAATGTGTTTATATTTAAGAAAAACATAGTCGTCAACATTAAACGTTTAAAATCGAAAAAAATGGGTTTTTTCGGTTTTAAACGGTTTTTTTCGTTTTAAACCAATTGGTTTAATTCGTTTTAAACCGGCCTTACATCTATAGTCTTGAACCATCGTGATAGCACTACGAGGGTTTCGGGGCTATCTAAAATAGCACAACGCACACAAAGGAAAGACCGCGTGGCGATCCCGGACCGAGATATACCGCGGTCACCCGCATAGCGCAGAGGGTGAGGGTGGTGGTTTTAGTGGGAAGGAAACCTACATACCCCTGACCTGCACCAATAGGCATGGTATCATGAACATTCATAAGACCTCCTCCCTCCCCGAAGCCAAAAAAGGGGTTGCAGAGATGATGATATAGGTAGGTAAAACAATATAATGTCATAAAAGCCAAAAAAAAATAAAATAAAAACCTAAAATCAAATTGAGAACGAAATTAATCTTCTAAGATTTACTTTGAATGAATGAATTAACTTTGAAGTTAAAAACGATTTAAGATTAGAAATAATTAATTCTATATTTATAATAGATAGTCATGTCATACCCTAACTA
This sequence comes from Battus philenor, assembly GCF_028537555.1. Taxonomy (NCBI): domain Eukaryota; kingdom Metazoa; phylum Arthropoda; class Insecta; order Lepidoptera; family Papilionidae; genus Battus; species Battus philenor. Next base: position 10,072,249 of record NW_027181689.1, on the reverse strand, counting down.
AAGAACGAACATTTTTATTCTTTTTTTCTTCGTATCGACAAACAACCAAATGTCTTGCGTGGGTACTCCGAGAATAGTTTCTTTTGTTACAAGAATCGTATATTTATTCGAACGCGAAATTCCAGTAGATATTTTACAAATAAACAGTACAAATGTTTACAATAAACCGATATTTTCAATGCTTGTTTCCGGAATTTTAAATTCTCCATTTTTTATTCCATTTACTTTGCGAATAATTTCTTAATTAAAATATGACTAGGTAAATATGCATACTATCAATAGGTGATAAGATCACAAATAAATAACAACGATGAAATTTTTATCTATAAATGGCTGGTGTGTGATCAGATTTTACGTTTCTATTTGATATTTACTGTCAAGGCATTTAAAGGGTTACAAGTACCTACCTAATGATTACACTTTAAGCGGATAATAATGTCTTGGATGTAGACCAAATAAATTTCCCTTTATTCATTTACGGTGCAAATAGACCGTAGTTCCGAGAAAGCATACGTTTGTATAGATTCATGTTTTACAAAGCATCGATAGATTGCCAATTTTCAGGTCATTAATTCTTTCTCAAATCGTCCATTGCGAAAGTGAAATAAAACCTCTTTAAAACGGCGTTAAGATATAACGCCGTTTTAAAGAGGTTTTATTACACATCTCACACCATATATCACATACATAAATGGTAGAGGAATGATACTTGCGATCGTAGCACACGAGTTCAATTTCCAGATGCAATCTTATATAATCCACACTATGGATTAATTGTATAGAATTGCCACTGTTCACAAACAAGTTTTAGTGTAGTATGAACAGAAGCGTTTCTGCGTACAATAATGCCAAACTACAATCGCACACCCGCCTGCCAAGTGCGATTATGGTATATCCCCCCCATAAATATCTTTGGAGGAGAATCTATATCTTGTAGTGGACATCTAAGGAATGATAGTTATAAGTATTGGATTAAAGTTGCGAATATTAAGCACAAGTTACTTCCGCATATATCGTAATTAAGTAAATAAGTCATATATCTCGTAGAACCTAGCCATTCACGTCTAAACACATGGTGGACAATCGACTTTAGAGTCTTCGGAAGACACTGGATGCAGGCTGCGTCCAATCAGGTCTATTGTAAATCTATTATGAAAGCGTCTACCGAATGCCGAATGAGCAACTGCCATTTCACACGAGTGGTTCTTCTACTTCTCTTTCCGATTCGATCTCGCAGCGAAACTACGGGAAACCCTCTCCATTTCTCTCTGGATGCCAATTAGCCTCATTGTAATTAAACTTACGATAATTGTTGCACGTATAATCTCTACACCTTAATACAAATCACAGCTACTTAGTTTTAACATTTTAAATATTAATTTTGCAACGTTCATCATAACGCGTGTTGTAGCTACCGCTGTCAAAAGAACACTGCATATAATTCGCCGCCATGTTTATTAATTTATTGTAATACCGTCATCAATCTTTGGGTGCAGATTTTCTTACATTGGGCGTTCATCAGTTGATATGATGATGAAGTGTGTTTACCGGAGTATCAAAAATAATAAAAGATAATAGTCATTACATTTGATTTGTTTACATAGTCGTAAAAACAAATACGTTTGATGATTATTTAAATTAATTATTTTTAATCTGTGATGATAAAACGTTGTCAAAATATGGTCTGTGAAATTTAATGTTATCCAATCGAACGGCTGGCGACACGATCCACCCGCTGTACACGCGTCGCAAAATATGCTGACTCATACATAACGTCAAGGCTTCAGCGGTTATCTGTTCTGCTATGTGATCTGCCTACTACCACTCCAACCTGTCAATACGCTGGGCTTTGTCGGTTACTTTCGTTACGGTAAGGTCCCTAGACTCGCAGTTGCAAGGTTCTAGAGTTCCGAATCGACACCAAGTGCCGGTTGTGGGAAAAAGATTGAGGAGACAACCATCGTCTCCGTCTTGATTGAAGAACAGAATCCTTTCTCAAGTTCTGCAGGTTCGTGGCAAAAATTTTGATAAATGAATAAGTAAAACAGGCAAAAAAAATGTGAACTGGAATTTATTATATTAGTAAAAGTAAAAATGAAAGAAATAACAATACTGTAGCCGTGATAAATAAAAAGAACTGTGATATATGTATAAGAGGAAAATAAAAATAAAATCTATGATATTATAAATAGTAATAAGACCTAACAGCAATAATTGAGGATGGATAAAAAGTTTAAAGATCGGAAGAGAAAAATGGAATGAAAGAGACTGAAAGATAGACATTATGAGGAATGGAAGAAGAGAATAAAAATAATAAAAGAAAGTGAAAAATTTATTATAGAAAATAAAATCCGTGTTCCCACATAAATAGGGGTAGAACGAAAGGTCTCAAAAAACGGGGGCCATCTCGTAAAAAAAAGGTTCTAGAGTGCTAGTGCACCAGATATACCTTATGTCGGTGAAACAATCTTAGTGAATTGTTTTATCAGAATTTAAATTAAAAAGTCAAATTTCGATAATAGTTTGACAAAAATGTTTGTTGTTTTAAATAAGCCTTGTATTTCTTTAAATAAGCCATTCACTACATCTACAAGATGAACGGTTTTTTAATCAATGAATCGTTGTCGAGTCGATAAGTCTGTTATATCTGAGCGTTAATGGTCGCTTTATCAGTTTAAACGGTAATTAATGGCAGTCTGTATCATCGCGACGTTATTTTTATTTATTAATATATCTTGTATGTGGGGGTACGGAAATTTCGTATTTACGAAATAGATGCAAATAAATGCGAAAATTTCTTATAAATGCGAATAAATGCGAAATGTATGCAATTTTTCTGTTTTTCAAGATCATTTTTAAATGAGTTAATTGATGAATATACACACTTTCATAGGTAAATTCAGTGATGTCAACCCCGTATCATAGACCCCTAAGGCCTACGGGATATATTTCTTGGCTTACTTATCAGTTAAGAAGCTCTTTGTTTTGTGTAAAAGACCTCTGGTCAGTTGAAAATCCCTAATTTTTAGAAAAACGCCTTATCTTTTTTTCGAACTCTGCCATCAATGGGCTAATCCATGAACTCAATAATAAAAATATAAATCATAATATGCATGACAATTTGTTGGCCGTCAAATGCAACTTTTCGTCCTTTGATGGAGCAGAATCTAATACAGAGTATTTGACATCCAACTTTACATAGTGGACGCTTAACTCATCTTTAAAATATACAATGTCGTCGTAACAAACTAAAAAAGAACGCTTAAGGTTGCGAATATTAATTTTTTTATGATTTTTTAATTAACTAAACTTGTCAAATGTTAAGGCATGCACCTTTAATTTTTAAAATTTTTTGTCGAAAAATGCCTATTACCCCAAATTTAATAAGTTTTAAAGTATAAATGCGAAATTAATGCGAAATTTGCAATGTTTGAAAAATTTAAATACGAAATTGGTGATTTTTTTTTGCGAAAATTCCGTACCTCTACTTATATGCATTCTTTCAGTTCAAACTAGTTTTTTTGACTAATGCAAGGTTTGATTTTATTTGATTGATAGGTTATAAGAAGCTTTGGAATGTTTCGTCCATTTGTCGTCAATTAGTGTTTATAATAAAGTAATGATAATTTACAATGAAATGACGTTTTTATAATTTGGATTACTTATAATCAATTATTGTTTGTTATCTGCCGTTGCAGATTTTGTTCTGCCAGTCATTGCATAAAGCAATGGTTAGCAACCTTTTTATTAAAGGTGCCAAATCAATTTTTAAATTTTATTAGCGGGTCGACATAAGTTAATTTTATTAATAATTTACAAAACTTCAAAAAAAAAGTAAATATTTACATATTATATATGAAATACAGCATGTTAGTTACACAGTTTAAAACTCAAGGACGGCAGGATAAATTTTTATGATAATTATATATTTTTGGATTTATCTTTAAGGCAGAATAAAAAAAATCAAGGTAAGAACAAAAAAACGAATTTACTTGAAATTTTCAAACAAAATTTGGCAATTTTTTTAAATACAAAGTTATTTAATTTCAAAGATAGAAATTTTTTTTTAATATCATATGATGTCGGTCACTTTTTATTCAGTCTTCGGGAACTTATTAATTTTATAGCAATATATTGATGGAAAGGTCGAAATTTCGAAAATGCTTGTTAGGTCGCAATAAAATGTTTAGCGAGCCGTATGTTGCTCGAATGTTGCATGTTGCATGTAGGGTCGAATATAGATAACTTCACATCACGCATGCGCGAACTTTTTCCCGTTAATTATAGCTTTGGGGTATTGAAAGTTTAAAGCATACGTCATAAACGGCTTTTTTTAATTTTTAAAGTGTGGATCGTATACGCCCCACACAGCCTGAAAGAATAATCTTCAAAAATTGCCGTGACACGAAACGTATTAATGGCTCAATTATGTGCTGTGTGGTTTCTTTTCGCTCACACTTTCTTTTTATTGTTTATTTACACTTATAACAGCATACAATATTTTTTATTGTACTTGTGAGGTACTTTGTCTAAATTACGGTACTTCGCTCAAACTTTCGTTCACCGGCAATGGTTCAACATGGCGCCTGTCAGTGTCTTGAACGAAAGTTTTTTTTAAGGATGAATAAAATATTATTGTCTATGGTTCAGTAATCTGTAGTATAATCCAATGCAAGCGATTTTAAACTGTATTTTTAAGGTTATTTGATATATTTTAGCCTACTTCGTTGCGATAGACGTCCATTGCAAGTCCAAAGCGTCTGCCGGCGAATTTAACTATGCCGTCTTTGTCTACCTTTTATCTTTACATTCAGATAATACCTGTTGTGGTATTATAAAAAATAATAAGGTAATATATACGACTGTGGGTCATTTACAACCTCTTTTTATTTTTATTTGTTTTATTTTTACTTTTTATTTTGACAGTTTGTGACGCTTTTCAGTTTTGCATCTGTGTATCTGTCAGTATATTGTTACGAATTAGTCTGTAGCCTAGTTTTGTAAAATTATAATGAAATTACCACCATCGTTTGAATTTATTTAATCCGTTTATACAGTCCACACGCTCGTCAACATTATATATTTGGATTTTTTTTCACATCTAGATTACGCCATCTTGAAAATGATCCCAAGACTCGTATGGTAGATGAAGTAAACAGGGGCGTAAGAGAAAGGATGAACGCAGTGGCGTAGCTAGGGGCTGGCGAGCGGGGCGACCGCACCAGGCACCACAAGCAGGGGGGGCACCAAAGTTGAAAATAATTTTTTTGAATTGTTTTTTTTTACTGATGAACAATGAAATGTTGAAAGAAAAATGAAAACCATAATTTAAAGTAAATAACATAAAAAGAATATCGAATTTTACTATTTTTTTGCTAAAAAAGTTGTTAAATAACATGATAATTAAAAAAAAGTAAACGTTACAAATTATAATATATACAGTGTTTAAGCCTTTCATTCGTAAAACACATAGTGTTTTTTAAAAGGGCCCTAAATCACAAAAACACATCTGTGTTTCAAACTAGTCGACACTATTGATTTTGAAAATGTGATAAATGACTTTGCAGGCCAAAAAGCGAGGAGTGTTCGTTTTTAAATTTTCCCAATAAATTTTTTTAAGATCTAATGTTATTTTATATACATTTATTATTATTTTGAACCAAAAAAAAATATATATTAACAACATTCCGTCCTGAATTTTGAAATTATTTACTCTTTGGGGGGGGGGGGGCACGAAGCCCCAATCTGCCCCAGGCCCCAAATACCATAGCTACGCCACTGGATGAACGACTATGCATTTTAAATTAACTTTTGCAAGATGCATGTCTATAGAAACGCCTTTATAGGAGAAAAAATGATCCGACAGAACTGAAGGACTAATAAGCGCCGACGACAATATTGTAAACACTTGATTCCGATTAATTCACAAAATTACTCCAGTTAATAAGTGAAGAACCCCATGACTATGCCTACATAAAAGCTAATCTATCACCTCCCTGTGTTCCGTCCCTCAATATTAAAGACCGTGACACTCCATTGAAATCACTAACATAATTATTTTAATAGCGTCAGTTACCTACTCAATCCGATATGTGACGTAACATCCCCAAGCCTGGGCTCCCGAAAAACCCCACAAACATGGATCCTGTTAAGTCTAAATTAGCGTCTTACACGTTAATTTTTTGTAAAAATATTGTTATAACTGTAAGCACTATGAAACAACTGAAAAAAATACAAGAAGACGATAGAGATATCTCTATTTTTCGCATAATATACGACATTGATTTGACAACGCAACGACAGCTGATATCCGGTTTGAGTTAATCAAAATTCCCAATACGTGAACGTAATAATGACCGATAAAAACATTTATATTGTTTTACAATTATGTATAAGCTTTATCACTGTTAATGCAAATAAAATTCTACGATTGAATTCCTTGTGAACCTTTACACAGAATAACCACTGACACTTTCAAATAACATAACGGGGTCAATTTTGAAAGTAGCCGCTTTAGTCCACAATATCAACAAATCTTCACTAATTTTAAAATGATGCAGTTAAATATGTTTATTAAAATCAGTATTTACTAATTTTCAGGCAATAAAAATTTAGGCGGGAAAATTTCCAAGTTTTTTTTTTATTTGACAAGGACATGGAAATTTAATTATTAAAATGCAATATGCAAGGCTGAAAAACATAATAAATATTTGCTGTAATAATAACTTACAAAATGAGAAAGTGGATACGGGCTAGTAAAAAAGCAGACGCATAGGAATGCTCGCAAAATATTTCTTTTGGAGAACGGACGTAAACATAGCGAAACTGGGTGCCTTGCCAAGTCAAGTTCTCAGGGTCGCGGACGTCTTTAGTTTTGGTGAAATTGTTCCTCGTACGTATATATGTGCTAAAAATATTCGCAATAAATCATATAAAAACGATTACGATATCACGTGCCTAGGAAGGCGCCACTCACCTTTCTGTTACTGGCACCGCTTTCGATTTGAGCTCGTAGTACATGAAGTCCTGATGCTGGGCCGCCGTCATCTCATCCAAGATGTGGTCCACATGGTAATCGTTCGTCAAGAAGGAGGCAAGATCGAATCCCATATCGATACCGGATTCATCCATTTTTACAAATACACAAGCACAAACTTTTCCACTGTTATCGTATTACATAAAAATATTAAAGATCCATATTTAGAAAACAAAACGTGGCTGTTTATATGAGAATTGGATGCGTATCTCAACAGCATCCATCCTCACAGCTGTCTACTTGTTGCTTTTGTTGACTGATAGATATACGTATCTGATACTAGAGGAAAATACGCTGCTAAATTACATGCAAACCTACCGCCCAAATAACATTTGACAACGGTAACCATTCATACATTGTCGCATTATTTACATTCAATTATTTTTGCAATGGTAATTTTTTCTAGTATGTGTCATTTTAAATCTTTCAATAAATAAACTTTTCCTCCTAATACATGTAAATATTAACATTGAGAATTAACTAAAACACCTGTAGTAAAATTTCAATTTTAATTTATTTTCATGTTAACAAGCAAGGTCATTGCCAATTGTGTTTTTAATAGCAACACATAAAGCACCTGAAAAAACATACGTTCCAAAACCTGTTTCGGACGAGTTTTTATACCTTTGCCATTTCACATTTAATTCATTTTGTAAATTATTTATTTCTAAATGCGCATTTTATCAAAGTAAAATATTTCAAAAATTGTAACTATAGAAATAAATTTATTTTAAGCAAAACCAAGTAATAAAAATAATGTTTAAAATTTGATACTGAACGATTTTAAATCTCCGTATTGTCTATGGTTCTAGTTATATACGAAACCGACATAATATCGGCGTCGTTACTAATCAAGTGTTTTTCTATACAATCAATTGCTTATTTGTTAATTACGCTCTAATTATTTAATTGTCAAAAATGTCGAAAGCACATCCACCAGAATTGAAAAAGTAAGTTCTTTTTTAATTATTATTACGTAGGATAATAATTGTATTAAAACTAAAATATTACACATAATATAACCTCTCATTGATTTCGACCCATCTTTAAACAACAATACTTGTAATTATTAATTGTAATTTACTTATTATTTCTTTGTTTATTTGTTTTAAACAGGTTCATGGACAAAAAACTGTCTATTAAACTTAATGCTGGACGTGCAGTAACTGGCGTACTACGCGGTTTCGACCCATTCATGAACCTCGTTCTGGACGAATCTGTCGAGGAGTGTAAAGACGGACAAAGGAACAATATCGGGATGGTTGTAAGTATTAAAAATTGTTACTGAAACATTTACAACAAAGTCATATACATACAACATAACTTTTGTTTCTTTAATTGTATGATTATAAATTTTATAAGCTTTTGAGGGAACAGAAAATAATAAAATTTTATGAAAAGTTTTAATTTAAGTTTTATTGCCAGCGTCATTATAGTTATATATTAATTGGCAAAATGTCTGCTTGAATTATATAAGGATTTCAGTGCTATAAACATAGAATAGCTAATTTGTACTAAAGTAGTTTTTGTCTGTGATAAGCAACCTGTATTTAATTCTTAAATTATTAGTATGACTGCTAAGGACATTTTATAGTAATTATAATATTTACTTTGAAGTATAAGATCTTGAGTTTATCCATTAACTTAGTTTTAACTTAGTACAGTAAGAGAACGAACTATAGCAGCTTCAATGCTGGTAGACACTAAAAGTAATTATTTGTGTTAACTTATCTATCAGGTATTAACGCCTATCCCATATTTTTTTTTTTTATTGAAAAGAGATAACTTTCTAGGATTTTATATAATAAGTCCTTTCGCATTGTAGGCAGAAAAGCCTGGTATGATTATTGTGGTTGACAAATAGAGTAGCATTTAAAATGTTTCTACTCATTTTTAAGAATAGGTTTTAATACTTTTTAACCTCAGTTATCATGTCTTTCTTGTATTATTTATAAATTCCAACTGCGTTATTGTAAAATCACATATGATTTATCAAAAAAAAGAATGAAAATTAAAAAAATTTGCCATTGTATTGTACAATATAAATTTTCTTCATTGATTATTTATCTTTTTGTTGATAATTATTTATTTGTTTCAGGTTATTAGAGGAAACAGCATCATTATGTTAGAATCATTAGATAGAATATAGCATTAATGTAATTCCCCTAAAATAAGTTTATATAAGGCAATAAAAATTTGATAAATTACCAGTTGTTTTTTGGAATGTAATTTTATAACTGTCTTAATATTATGTTTCAATAACTATCTAGTTTTATATATTTGATGAAGAAGATTTGGCCTTATTTTGTGCCGCATCAGTGTACCAAGATGATGTTCATCCCTTTATAAGTCCATACTAAGCTGCTGCAGTCTTGTATTCCAGCAACATTGGTCTTTTGCTGATTGTGGGAGTCCAGCATGATATGTAAATATAAATTTTTGAAAAAATATAAATTTGTTCAGTCACACCAAATTTAAAACAGGCAATAAAGGTTCCATTTGACATTCAATAATAAAATAGTGATGCAGCAAAAAAAATTGTTGCGGATGTTTGTGCTAATTATTTGAACACAAGCAAACGAAAAAATTATTAAGAAAATATGTGAAAGACAAAAACACCAAATGAATATAAATAGTGAATTAGAACTTTTTATTGAAATTGTCAAAATGTCACAAATCAATGGAATCAAAGGCTGGTCATTATGAAGGTGTAACAAAATTGTTACACTGGTGGGTATGTCATATTCAAAACATATTAGTAACTTTAAGAGTGATAACACATTTATCGAGATAAATACTTAGCAAAAAATAACCCATGCTGTGGGACACAAAAAACTGGTTGTAAGCACTATTAAAATCTATATGTGTATGTGAAAACTTTTGTGAGCCAGACAGTGAAGATTTTGGTCTACAAAATTGAATATTGTTATTATTGCTTGCTGATATAAATGATACCGTGGCAGTACATATCTGGAAAAAACCTTCTAAAAGCAACATACAGTCAACGAATTGTAAATACGTACTGATTCTTTACTCTTGTATATACAACTTTATCAATGAACCTATTTAGTTAATATTTTTATGACAGGTAACGAGATTTCTTTTTAAAAAAAGTTAAAATAGGATGTTACCTGTAAATTTATTATTTGTACTAGTGCTTAAATATTGTCAGCTTAAAAAAGTAATTAATAATAAGAGAATATTTTAGTACAGTTACTATTATTAAACTTTTATGCGAACTGTGGACCAACATTTTAAATCATACAAAATAGTAGAAAACCAGTTGTTCATGATAAAAAACCTAAGTTCACATGTATCTCATTTCGAATAGTACACTTTCTCTGAAGGAGAAACTTGTGTTAAAAAAGCAAATTTATCATATATATATATATTTAAAAATATATACCATTTATTTCAATAATTACACCGCTTTGTATTTACGAATTTTGTAGTGTTAATAAATCCATCATTCTATAATTACGAAATAATAACAAAATATCTCTTAGTAAGAAAAGGACCAATATTTAGCCACTTCCTAACATGCAGTGGTAGTCGTGCAATGAAATGTACCGCCCGCCAGCCCGCTGATAAATGTGTATGCGGCAAACAATGCGAATCACACAACCGCCACCACCAAATTACTCAACACGTGTTTCACCCCTTCACGGGGCATCTTCAGGAGTTATGTTACACCGATTAGTGCCAAACACAGTGTTTGGCACTAACTGCACGACTACAACTGCATGTGCGGAAGTGGCTAAATATTGGTCCTTTTCTTACTTAGGATGGACTTCCGCGAGGTAACGCCTGATTCAATTAAATAAAATATCTCTTTTTTCGCGGTCGTCATCTTAGTTCTTTTTTTCTTAGTTTACCTTAGATGCTTTTCCTTAACAATTTGTTTTACAATGAATTGGGTCAGGAGGCCTCTGTTTGAAATCACTTCGTCGTACGGTCTGTGGCACGGAGGCGCAAGTCGCTTAAAAGAGAACCTCGATTTGAACAATCTTATAATGCGCGATAGATCGTGACTGGATCACGGATCAATCAATCGGACCATTATCAGAATAAAAAATATATTTTACAAAGTTAACTTTTTATTTGCCAATATTTTACTCAATCGATTACAAATAGCAACACAAAACTGTACTTATTTTTCATTTGATGTTACCTAACTGTCACTGTCAAACGAACGGTTTTTGTCAATTTGTCATTTCCTTTACTTCCTTGACATACATTCGGATTGTTTTCAAAAGTTTGTGCTCACAAAAACAATGCGAGATGTGCTGTGAATAAAAATTAATGTTGTGCTTAATAGTGGTGCAGTAAAAATTTTGAGTTTCGACTTTAAGGTATGGTTTAATACTTCAATTACTTATCCTAAGATTGAGCTGTTCAAAGAATTCTTAGAAATATGATGTGGTGTCGATGTAGCATTCTTTGTTTATTTTGACCGACGTTGAAAATGAAGGGCGTCACAGCTTATTATTAATATTGATTTTGATTAGAAATTAGAGAATAAATAATGTATTTAACGTTATATGTAAGTCTTTTGAAAATTCTAATATATTTGTAGCACTTTATGTCCGATCTGCTCTAATTGTTAGACGATTACAGTTTGTAACACTTTGCGGTAAGTACTAAATTCGCCTAACTAGTGGCTTGAATTCTGAGTCAGCACCATCTGAATAATGTAATATAACACACATACCTATTGACCTGGTTAATATGTATTGTGATAAAACAGATTCTAATAACAAATAGAACTAAATCGCAAAGTTACAAGAATATTACTAGTTTTAGTTCAAAAAATTAATTTACAGGCATCTTATCTTCTATATTTTATACACTGTGATCAGATATCTTATGACATATTTATCTCAACTTATTTGTTAGATAAAAATGTGGCTCTTTGTCTGTGTGTCTACTAACAGCGAGATATAATATGTATTGGCAAAGTATCCCATAACATTAAACAAATTTAAATAAGTTTGCCTATTGCATCCATACACAGCATTAACTATGCTTGCTTATGTTAATTTATAAAACAGAAAAAGAATATTAAAGGACCCTGAATAATAAAACAAGACATGAACAATCTTTGTAAATTAATTATATAAATAACTAGGAGGAATTATTTTTAGTGTCTACACCTGTGAACAAGCAGGTGTAGTTCTCTTACTTACAAAGACAGTTATTTTAAAAAGATGTTTTTTATACAAAAGTGTTTTCTATAATAACATTGGGCTGACATTCTCATACTTAAGCAGTCTTCTTGTACTGCTTATAGTTAAGGCAAAGTCTCACTTAAGCTAACTTAATTAAGATTAACTTAATGGTGCTACAACTAATAAAGATGCAACTTGAATTGATTCTCTATTATTGATTCATTGCCTAACTTTGATCATCTTGGTCTGACTGACTTGCCTTGAGACATCAGACTTCAAAAGGATAGCCTTTATATATTTAAAAGAAAATATTTCTGAATGTATTATGACAGCTAACAAAATATCTGAAACAAGGCGACCACTAGGAATAAACAATGAATTCCATGAATCAGTCAAGTTGACAGTGTAACCAGAGGTCACAATGAAGCATTAGTTTGCATGTTATTGTGGGTTGAAGTTAAGTTTGTGGCATGAATACTGATTATGTTTATGGATTTACATTATAGTATTTGCAGAGTTCCAATCTATTGTTTATTTATCCATTGCTATGTTTAAGTTCAGCACAGTGAAATAACACAGTAAAGCAGCATTTTAAATTGAGCTCCATTATAACATGTAATAATATCTATGCATATCATACGCTTATAGTGAAGATTACGGTAGTATGTATGTCATTCTTAAGACGCTGTATAATAGAAAATAGTAGAATATGAAAGAAAAGAAAAGATAGCTCATATAAATAATGATAGAAGAGTAGAAATAAAACCAATGCAAAGTAATAAAATCATTATAAAATATCAAAACCTGTTGGAGGTATCCCAAATGCTTTATCAGTAGAGGATATAGTTCATATTAAATGTTACTTATGACTATTTTTCTTTAAATACTATAGTATGACAGGCAAGACAACAAAATGTTTGCTAATTCACTAATAAAATTACAATGTTAACTCTTTTTTATAGCACAAACATGAAGATTTGTTTTAATTTTCCAGTGATAATAATGTATGCTTTACTAGCATTCAATTTCATAAAATATTAAATGGTATGGTGCTAACCTAAACCTCTTTAATATTTTAAATTCAAGTGAATTCTGAAAGCTTCCACTTAGATATATACTTCAATGACATTACAGAATTTTGATGGTGATAAGTTCTTAACTTGCTTTGTGGATGTGTTATGCTTGTGATCACAATGATGTCAAGCAATTACTTACTTGGTTCTCTTTAAGTTTCCACACTATCTTAGAAAAATATCAAAATAATTTAAGTTTTAGTACCATTATGATAAAATATACATAAAAATTAAAGGCTTAAAAGAAATTGGAATGTAGTTTTAATTATAATTTTTTGTATCAGTGAAATTATATAATAATGGACTATGTATAGTTTATTATTTGTAGCACCAATGGGTAATTTCAAAAAATATGATTTCTATTATAATTTATTGAAATTTAGTCAATTAATTTTGCAAAATTTTTGACAGAAAATTATATCAACTATACTAATCTAGTTATAAAATTGGCCAACAGTTTATCGCAGAATACTGCAACAAATTATATCTCTTTGACAAATAAACTGTTTACAAAACTGTAAACATCAGATGTCCTTTCCAAGAAACACATTGACAACAGATGGTAACAGCATCAGTTCTGGGTTAGGCTCTGGGGGAATTGCTGCTCACCAGAATACTAGCTTAGACTCACAGAATCCTCAAATCAACTCTATGATAAGTTAAACAATAGAATAAGATATATATTGTTGTATACCCTTTTTAATAAAGAAGTCACAGGTTAATGATACTTGACTAACTATTTAACCACAGATTTTGTATAAATAATTTGGTTTTGCCATGCTTAAAACATTTTTATATATCAAAAGAGATGCAATAGTTTACAGGATGATACATGGATTCTTTACAATTTTATTTGCTGTTCTTAGTATAAACAAAAATTTCAATGAGATTTTCTCGGTTTTGGACTAATTATGTGTTTCAAAGAATTACTATAACTTATATGTACGACTTAATAATAAATGAAGTGTGGGTATAATTATTTTATTTTTGAAACAAAAAAGTTTTTATTTTGACAAATATTTTAGAGTCTTAACATTCTGTATTGAAGATGATAGACTACCAATTGTAGAGCAGGATGTCCAGCCGAAAGTTGGCCGGATATATAAGGTTGTCAAAGGATGTAGGAAGTGGGGCGCTTCCAGCAGGTCTTATTGGGAATCTATGAACAACACCAATGTCGCGCAGTAGACATCCTATGGTTCAAATGATGATGATGATATAGTCACTTCCACCGAATAGACCCGTATAATGCTATTGGGCGCTTATTCTTTTCCTATCAAATTTGGCATCTACAGGTAGCATACACCATGTGATTTTTTCTAATATAAAAAGTATGACATTTTTTTAAAATTTTTGTGTTATTAGACGTTTCAATGAATTACTATAACTTATATGTAAGACCAAATGTTAAAAAAACTATGTGGATATAATTTTCTTTTCTGAAACAAAAAAGTGTTTATTTTGACAAATATTCTAGATCCTTAAGATTAATTAAATGTTATATAGACAATGAACTAATCGTCGCCCCTCCGAATAAACCCGTATTATCAAATTCGGCATCTACAAGTAGTATTACTGCATGGGATTTTTTTGGGAATATTTTAAATATAAAATAAACGGTAAACTACTATTACTATATAATTTATACAAATTTATATATATATATATATATATATATATATATATATACTTTTGTACTTTTTTCTGAATATTTTTACAGTAATGTCTTATTACCACAATCTATTTTAAAGAGTCAATCACAAACTAAGCCAATGTGACTCAAAAATAACAGTAAAAAGTATTGTAGTGAAAGAGTTGGCAGTAATGTACACATGAATAATATCATGTTGCAACCTTGCTAATGACGGTCGAAATAAAATTTCTGTCAAATAACATCTCTCAAAAAGGTTTAAATTTAACTCCAGTAAAATCTATTTTCAATAATAACTTAGATAATTTCCATAATAAATAAACAGAAATTAAATGCATGGATGCAGGAAAAAACAGCTTTAATTTAGTATGTAAATAACCCGTGTAGGGTGAATATAATGAAAGCTATTAAAGTAGTGAGTATGAGATATTTAAAGTAATTTAAATTTATTAATTTTTGGAAAAGTGGTTACTTTTCCAAATAAGTTTAGGAATCCTTGCTCTTGAGACTTAATAAATATAAGGTAATGAATATATATATTTGACCTCCACTGTTGTATATGATTTATGCACAAGTCAGAGCTTCTACGAATAAAAAACTTAAATGAAGGTAATTTATTGTAATTACGTAAGTGTTTGCCTGTCAGTAACATTGAGGTGGTAATACAAAGCAGTTGGTATGGGTGATATATTTCAACGTAAGTTTAAGTATTTATAATATTATATGTATGATATATGTATTTTGAATCTTTGTGGGCTTTTAAAGTCTTATTAATTAATGGTATTATTCTTTGTAATTTATAGTATGTCTATATCATTTTACTTTACTTTTATTAAACATATTGTAATTTCATCAGTGGTAAAAGATTACGAAACAATATAGAATGTATTATATGATCTTGCTACAAAACAGAGCTGTTTCTGCAATGTATAAAATGAATAGTATTAGGGGGACCGGAAAGTAATGTTGCTTTCTTAAGTTAAATTCACAAGACTACATTTTTACACATGTTTTTATTTCTCATCAACAATATATTCACCTCCGTTATCAACAAGCTTTTGCCATCTTGTATACAAAATGAATGCCGGAGCGGTAAAAATTTATCGGTTTTTCTGAGAAATTTGTTGAGAGAAAAAACATTACTTTCCAGTCTCACTAATAGAAGCTTAAATAAAAGTTTTGTGAAGAAAATATTATGATGTTACATAGTTATTTATGATATATGATAATCTGGTCTATATATATGGTTTGGTATATATGTAAAACAATATTAATGAACATAAGAAAAATAGTCATATGCATAAGGTGTTAATAATAAAAATAAGTATGTTATATCATTTTATAGGCGACTTAAAGTTAACAATTCTTTTGTGGTATGTGTAAGGTATTAATATATTTATGTAATGTCTCTGAGTTACCGTAAATTAAATTTGTAAAATTATTTAAATAAAAATTGAAAAAATCGTACAAGATTTTTACAGTGATAATAGACCTTCAAAATTAATTGCTCTGCAATAGAAAACCTCGTTTGGGCAGCCAGGTAGAATAGAGTGCTTCCTCCATTCACTGTATTTGTACATGGGCAGCAGTCTTGTCCTTTTCCAGGCACGCCCTACACAAAAAACTTTTTGTATTATCATCATTTGATATTTAGATTCATATTTACATAAAGTAGAAGTGTGGGCATATTTTGGTAATCACTATTGTGATAAAAAAATTTCAATTTTTTTACAATTGTTTTTTTAAGTACATTTTGGTATAGTACACCTCACCACACTACCTATGTAAGTTTAAAAAAAACACTACCTATGTAACGTTTTTTTAGTCGTGCGACAGAGATAGCGCTATACGAAGCCGAAATAAGCCAATTGTCTCTTTCCAAAGGTCGATGTGCAATATTTATCGCCGGGTATTGTATTTGCTTGAAACTTTGCTTTAGTTTTGTCAAAATTTTCATTTTAATTTATTATTTAATGTATATAAAATTTTGATTTAACAGCTGGTGTTTCCTTATTTATACAGTTAACATAACTAAATTGAGATCAACTGGAAAATAAACTCATTGACACGCCTGATAATGGTCTTATCAATGTATTATTCATTCATCCATGTGGATTTAATTCGTATAATAAACATATGTTATTACATATGTACATACATATGTTTTTGCCTATATTGCAGTACGTTTTGTTGTAAACTTATCAAATGGAATTAATCATTATTTTCCGGTACATGTACATGTTTCTGTAATATTCATGGTATTATTTGAATATTTGTTTCAGTTTTATTATTTTATAAAGTCAATGTATGAAAATCTTGACCTAGATATTAGAATAATAATAACTATGAAGAATAAAGGTGTATACAAGGTTTGATGAGCTTGGTATACCTTTCTATAGACTTCATAAACATATTAACTATTTTGCCAACTGTGTAATCATTATCCTCGTGTAAGAAAAGGATCAATATTTAGCCACTGTGTGACACACTTCTGTGACTCTGTGTTTGGCACTAATCGGTGTAACATAGCTCCTGAAGATGCCCCGTGGAGGGCTGAAACACGTGTTGAGTGATTTAACGGTGGCAGTTGTGTAATTCGCATTGTTTGTCGCATAATCATTTATCAGCGGGCTGGCGGGCGGTGCACTTTGTTGCACGACTACTACTGCATGTGCGGAAGTGGCTAAACATTGGTCCTTTTCTTACTTAGGATGGGCTTCCGCAAGGTAACACCTGATTCGATTAAATACGTCATCCTCATGTCAGCCTATAGATGCCCACTGCAGGGCGTCCTACCAAAGATCGTTGCAATGACCGGTCTTGTGCTCCCCGCACCCAGCGACATCCCACGACTATATCTATGTCGTCGGTCCACCAGTGGAGCAACTACCTCACCTCTAGCATTATTTATATATTTTTTATATTATTCGTAGAGAACTGAGACTTGCGATCGTAGGTAGCGAGTTCGATTCCGGGATACAATCTTATAAAATTCGCCCTGTGCATCAATTATATAGGATTGCCAACAAGCCAGAAAAATATCGAGTACCAAATTGACTAGCAATATTACAGTGTTTCTTATACGTTCGACGAACTTTTGTTTAACCACTTATCTCATACAAGTTTTTTAGATTTTGTATTGAATATATATTTAATTACACGAGTATCTCGTAAGATTAGTTTAATTCTGGCTAGGCCGCCCAGGGTTCCGCCTCGCACACGCACGCGGACTGCCCGGCGTGGCAGTCGGAGCGGCGGATACTGGCGCACGAGATCGGACAGGATCTTTCCTTGCCAGCAGTCGTGTCGGCGATGCTGAGCTGGTCATAGGCATGAGACCGTCATGGTTCAGAAGGAGGCGGTCGAACGGGATCGGCAGAGGACAGATCCCGCTCGGAGACGACGCAGTCAGCGCAAGGAAGTGCCTCGCGACGGCCTTCTGGTGAATGGTGTTCCCCTACCATAAACGGGGCCTTCGGAGTCGCGGGAGTTTAGGGTGGGGGGCCCTAAACTCCCACTTGCTTCGGCGACTCTGAGGCGGACGATGATACCCAAGGACGAGCTATCTAGAATCGATCCCTGACCGGGAGATACCGCGGTCCCCCTTATAGCGCAGAGAGCGACCACCGTGGGAGGTTAAGTGGGTAGGAATCCAACATACCTCTGTCCTCCCCCAGAGGCGGGGCATCTTGAACGTCTGAAAGATTCCCCCCCAGCCCCGAAACAAAAAAAAAAGTTAACTCTGGCTGACTTAGTTTTTCGCTGATGATGAGATGGTTACACTTTTAATCTCTTCATTGTTGTATTTGTTTTAACGAATAAATAGAAGAAATTTACTAAAATGGACCATACAGTTTTTTCTTATATTCGTCTTTGATCTGTGCGTCGTCTCTAAATTTTTAAATTATTTCCCCATGGCGCTTTCGTGAGGTTCTCCTTCATCGCACATATACATGTTTTAGATTAATACATTGATAATAATTTCTTTTGTTTGTACAGTGACGAAGCCAAGCATAATGGCGGATACATTGGACCCGTTATCGCCAAGTACCAACAGTCCACGTGTTCCAGGTCTCATGCATAAGCTTCGCACCAGGTTCAGCAGATCACCACCGCCAAGACCATCTGGAGAAGGTGGGATAAAATTAACAGTAAATCCTTTCTACTCCTTACGTAATAGTACTAAAATGTTATACAAAAAGGAGAAATACATATAAAATACATACAAGTGATACAAAAGTAATGTCATAATTTGAAAAAGAGCTCGTTTGTTAATGTATATATATGTGTGTGTATGTATATATTATGTATATAAGAGAATCACATATACGTGGCATCGGTTGACCCAACTCTAGGTGAATCTATGACATAATGAGTCGTAAGGATTCCCTGGATACGGGTTCTAACAGGCCGGACATCATGACGACCTTTGGAGGAGGTCCATGCCTTACAGGGGCTTAACATTACGGTAAGGTAACATTAGATCCTATTGAAGTTATTTTTATAAGTTAACACTTATGCTTTATAGAGCGTTCTTATTGTAAAAAACTTAAGGAGATTACGCTGAAGTTATACGCACGCACACATGCGTTCTATCCCACCTCCACACACACATACGCAGGCGCAAACTACACACACACACTTAGAGGACATAGATATAAACACGAGAATAAGGTAATAGTGAATATAACTATGGTATTTATCTTTATCACGTCATTTACATTAGAACAACATACTACTCATCACAGCACAACATCCGTTCGTAGGGGTCGGCCGCGTGCTCCACTAATCACGAACAGCGTGGGCGAACCGAGGTTGGATCCGGATCCATCCTCGGCTCGCCTGTGGTCCACGCTGCCGTCCCAAGCCGCATACACAACATCAACACCACACAGCTCTACTCGGGTAGAGCGGTTTACAACATGCGAACGTCATCGTACAACTGGAATGCCTCTGTCCAAGTTCTGTTTTATTTTTAAGTTCACTGACCCTTCCGTGAACTTAGTTCCGATGAAGCTGTAAAAGCCCCCGGACTAACTGCTTCTATTTCAACAGAATCGAAGTAGTATTTATCTTATATAAATTATTATGAAAATAATACGTAATAACAATACTGTATGCACTTGAACTTGACTTTCAAGTTTGTATTGACAAGTGGAGGGAGTGTGGATCGGTCAATAATACGTTATCAGTTTAAACTTGACAGTGAATATGTTTGCAACTGTGCCTGGAAAGTGCTTGGAAGGTTTTATATTTATTTATATTTTACCTAGGGATGCAATAATGGATATATAATATTTAATTATTAACTCGAGTACGCTCTTGGGAGGGAAATATAAGACATCGGAAGTAGCTGTATGTAGGCGGCAATAGCGGTTCATTGTTGCGATCTTTGTGGAAGGAGTTTTGCCGTGGGGCGCCTATCAGCTGACGTATTGATTTGTTTTGCTCTAGTATATGAAAATAAAAGAAATACATTTTATGTGCTCGTGTTCATTGCCAAGGATTTGTCGTCGGGATTGATTTTAATTAAAAGGCATGTAGACGAACTAATGTAGCGCGCAGAAAAGATATTCGCCGCGGCTTTAAGGTTATGGAGGAACTACCACAGTGGACAGACAAGAAGGTCAGGGTGACCCTGGGTAAAGGTTCATTTATTAAAGAAATTTGAGGGATATGATGGAATCCTATACTGAATTTATCATCAAGGAAGGTTGAAAAAGAAAGTATGAATTTAGAAAAATAAGATAATATTGTTGACTATATATAATATTTGAACGTGTATGTTTAATTTTACGTAAATATAATATTCCGTAATCTAATATATAAAATTTCCATGTCACAAAGTTACCGTACTCCTCCGAAACGGCTTGACCGATTTTTACCAAATTTAATATGCGTATTAAGTAGGTCTGAGAATCGGCTACTATATATTTTCCATACCCCTAAGTGATAAGGGTGGTGCACTCTTAAATTTTTTATTTTATTTTTTATGCAAAATTTTTTGTTTTTATTTTTTTATGATACAGCATACAAAAATACATACAAACCTAAATTTTCACCCCTCTACGATCAACCCTTATTTTTTATTTGTTAATTAAAAACTTTATTTTTTTTGCAAAGCAACGTTTGCGGGTTTAGCTAGTTTAAAGATATATTTATTACGTGTATATAGTGTATGGCATTTTAAATATCTTATTGATTCAGGTGTGTAAAGTATAAATATATAAATAACGATATTTTCCTTTTTGAAAATTTTGAAGATAAAATTTTGTAGAC
Source organism: Battus philenor (assembly GCF_028537555.1). Classification (NCBI taxonomy): domain Eukaryota; kingdom Metazoa; phylum Arthropoda; class Insecta; order Lepidoptera; family Papilionidae; genus Battus; species Battus philenor. The sequence continues at coordinate 10,051,042 of NW_027181689.1, read as the reverse complement.
TTTCTATTTTACTAGCCTGCAAAATTAGGGTTCTGTGCCATTTTTAAAATATTTTTTTTATTGCAATATAATATAGCAGTAGAGGGCTCTTTCGGGTTCGATTCCCGGGATAATGTTATATAATTCACACTTTAAATGCTACTGGTCACAAATAAGGTTCCAGAGGATGAGCAGCAGCGACCTCTGTGTGTCATAATACACACTTCTCACCAACCCGCCTGCCAAGTGTGGCGATTATTGTATTCTATTGGATTTCTTTAGATGAAGGCCTATGCCATGCAGTGGTTGACTATTGGCTGAAATAAAATGATAAAAAAATTCTAAGGCTAGAATTAATACTTGGTCTATTCACTATTTTGGGGTAGCAATTAGTAATATATGATCCTTCTCAAAACAGTTTGATTAGTCAGAAATATTTTCTTAAATTGTTTCCAGGATATGTGGAGTTTGGAGAGTTCAGGTCGGAGGCACCTGGAATTAAGAAGGTGGGCACCTTTGCTGGAGTTTTCTGTCCGGTGGTGCTGTCTATGTTCAGCGCTTTGGTGTTCATCAGAATGGGTAAGTTTGTGGAATAAGGCTTTTAATGTTAGATAGTCAATAATATTTTTGACGATCTATCTATGATGTTTTCTATACGTTCTTTTTGATAGATTAAAAAAAAAAACAAAATATGTTTATTTATGTAGGCATTTACATGCGCTTTTGAATCGTCGATTATTTTAACATTATATGTAGTAAGCGTCTAGGAACTATATGTCGAGAAGAGCCGGCATGAGGTAATGAAGTTTTACAATTTTTTATATGTACATTATAATATCAACCGTGCCAATAAGTCAACAAAACAAGATCCACATATTTCTATCAATTAAAAACACTTGAATGCTAAAAGAAGATTTATTTGAGAATATAATTTTAGATTTAACCCTTTCGCTACAATATATAATATTTTTTCTTCAGAACCAGTCATAAAATTTAAAAAAACATGACTCATTTTTCTCCAATAAGTCATTACCCCGGTCTGACTAAGATATCTGCTAATAATTTATGAATATTTTAAATTTGTCGCTAAACAAAACAGTTTTGTTTTTCTATGATAAAGTTAATTTGTATTGCAACGATGTAACTTATTGTTCATTAATTGACTTTAGTTTATACAAAAATCACATTTATATTTTTTTTATCTGTACATTTAGTCAATACGTGCATTAAAAACGAATACAGTATAAAATCTTACCTTAGTTTTTGGAATATGGTAGAGAAAGAGAATGTATCTGCATGCATTTGATGTGTTTGAAGTTATGCTGTTAGCCGATTTAGGCTTTGTGGAGCTTCATAGAAATTGAATCCGCGGAAACAGGAGATCCGTGGACTAAAAATGTACGCGGGGTGATCGTACACCAGTTACAACTAAAACGCACACACGTAGATGGACTATACCCGTGTAGTTGTATAGTGTAGTGAATGAGGTGTGGTGTATGTTATGCGAATCGAGGACTACTCGGAGGTCGAGAGTGACACGGGCCTCTCCAGATCGCCCTCGCTTGTAAGCGGGTTAGGTAGGCGCGGCTGCCGAGTCATGTGTATAGAAGTGATGAACTATTCTGTGATCGAAGTCGCTCGATGTGAGGCGCATGTCTTGACGTCGAAAAGGGGAGCGGATTCTATTTAAATTCCACTATAAGGGCGGCGAAAAATCCCGAATGCTACGCGATACAGAAAAAGCGTTCCGAAGGATCGGAGGCTTTGATGAGTTTCACGGCAAGTATGCAGACCTCGTCGAGGTCTATATTGGTAAGGTATTGCGCGAGGGCTTTGAGTTCATCGGCAGATGAAGAGGTCCCGGTTTGGGGCTTGGTGGGTTTCGGTTGCTCGTGAGCCGTCGAAGGAGCGGAGGAGAGAGTGGCTTCTCCTAGACTGATGCAGCCGGAGACAGATGTAGCTGCAAGGTCCATCGGAACTAGTTAAATTTTATGAGCGTTTAGAAGAAGTGAAAAAGGAGAGTTATAACATCTTTTGTATGTTTCAGGTTACCTAGTGGGGAATGCTGGGCTTCTAGTTACTTTAGGACAGTTTGGCCTGGCATATCTAATAGTGTTTTTCACGGTTACGTCAATATGTGCGATATCCACCAACGGGGCGGTGGAAGGAGGAGGAGTCTACTGTATCCTTTTTTAAAATTTAATATTTATACACCAATACGCCCGCGTCGTTTCGTCTTGCATTTTTTCGAAATTAAGTACTAATTTTTACTGTGCGTCGTAAGATTTTTGAGGTTGCGTTGTTTTGGGTTCGTGTCTTCATTTTTTTTTAAAGAAGGCTGCACATGTTTCTAATAGCGCCTTGCCAAAATTTGGAAATTCTTTTTCATGTTTACTTTTTTTTGTGTGTATGTAATAAATCTTTATTTTATTTTTCTTTTTTTAATGTTTATATTTACTTTGTTTGTTTTTACTTTTATTAGTTTTACATGGTTTGCTGCAGAAAACTAATTCACTTTGTTTCGCGTTTTTTTTGGAACGTAACCACGGCGCAAAGTGAGGTTTTGTTGTATGAAAATAAAATAATGATTTAATCAAATGAAAATGATCCTTAAAGTTTGTACTATAGAGTACATTTCCTTGTGCATTTCAAAAATCTAATAGGTTATTTTGATTTAGCTTACATGGCTATGATTTCTTGAGTTCGAGGTGGCTGTGTGAAAAGGATGCTTAGACTAAACCATTGCTAAGGTAGTAAAGATTGAGAGCTCGTTTCACGCTTTTTAAAAGTACAAAATATGTGCATTGAAGTTAATAATGGCACACGTATATGACAGCACTCCTAATAATACTTAAGATGCCGGTTGATGTACAGTACTTCTTTCCTTTGTAAATACAATTAACTATCTTATTAGAATTCAAATTCAAAATGTCTTCATTTAACCACACTTTTACACGCACTTTTTAAAACATTATAAGCAGTAAGCTACCACTGGCTCAGAATGTTGATATTGTAAAAGCCGGTCAGAAACTCAACAAGTACAATAAGAGCCTTAATGAAAAATCAGTCATGATCAGTAGGACATTAGGTCCAGAATTCGGTGGCGCTATCGGAACGTTATTCTTCTTCGCAAACGTGGTTTCCAGCGCTCTTTGCATATCAGCATGCACGGAGGCCCTGGTGGAAAATTTCGGAGTCAGCGGTTAGTATTTATCATCGTTTAGCTGCAAGAACTCCACTGCTGGAGATATGTGTCTCCCAGAGATTTTTGGTAGGATTGGTAGGATGTGACCTGCATTCAGTGCCTTCCGACAACCTTAACTATCGGGCTGTGGTGTCCATTACTAAATCTTAAGGCTCTAGCGGGCATCTGTTCTGGGCGCTATATAGCCTGCTGATTATTACTATATTTATTTAAACATATTAATGCCCACTTTATAATTCAGTGACCACTTATGTATGTCATTAGAAGAAGAAGAAAGCCTAGTTTGATGGAAACTTCAATAAGTTTGAGCTTCCCCTATGAGTTTTGTTTTTTAATTTTTATTTGATAAGCTTTAAATTTGTTAACCTTGCATGCAGATTAGTTCTAAGGTTCTGTAGTGGAAGTCATAGATTAAAGAGTCCACCCACAAGGTGGAGACGAGCTTGTGAAAGGCGTTGGAAGACGCCAGATGCATGTGTCCTTTAGCGAATAGATTTGTCTATTTAAAAGATGAGTTAACATGAACGAAAACATAGGTAAAGATAATTTACATTTAGTAAGGCATATGCCCATATTTCAAAATGGACGGGACCATGTCGTACCAGAGCGAGAGGCAGACCTAATGCCAGATGGGCTGATGAGATCGTGACTACGGCAGATCACGGATGGGTCCAAGTTGCCAAAGATAGAGAAAAATGGTAAACTTTTGGGTAGGATTTTACCTACAGGGGGTCCATAAAAACTTAGTACAAAATTATAAAAAGTATCATTTTAAATTACTAATTTTAAGTCATTTGTATAATGTAAGGCTCATTACGTTGCAAATGAGTTGACAAATCGCGGTATGAAGATGCGTGCGTCTAGCGCTCGAGCAAGCGGTGGCCGGAGATAGCCGAAGTTGACCGATGCGCCAGCGCAGACAATAACCGCTCGCGCAATATAGGTGCGATCTTTGCGTAACTGAAGATACGACCATTTGGTGTGAGTCCTTTTGATCGCCACAACGATAAATGTATCGCAGCTCGTAAGGACTCTGGACGTCGAATGAAAAGATTTGATGATTTAATTCTGTACAGGTTACCTGGTGGGAGAGAATCCAGGTCTACCAAACGGCTGGTGGTTCAGGTTTCTGTACCGCACGCTGTTGAACGGTGTGGGTTTGGGTGTTTCTCTGGCGGGGGCTTCGCTGTTCGCCCGCACCAGTCTCGCCATCTGGGTCACCATGCTGGTCTGCCTGGGCAGCGCTTTCATAAGCTTCTTCGTCACCGGATCCTCTATGGTGAGTCAATTATTATTTACTAAGTACTTTGTAGTGTTCATGTAAAAACGTATTCCTGGCCACTGCGGCCTCATTGCTTTTGTTTTAATTTTGCACGTTTGAATTTTGAAATTCGAACACCAGTTTCAGTTCGGACGCCATCGCATATAACGCACCTCCACCCGTTAAACTAGTGGAACCTAATTCTCTTAAAAGTTACAGGCCTTTCATAGTACAATAAAAAAATAATAAATACATATAACAAATATAAAGACGTGCTAACTCACTACCTATTTTCAAGAAAAAGGTTAAGAACCATTTACTAGACCTATAATTATCTATCTCTTAGTTCATTTCTTTTTCTTCTTGTTTCTTTCCGAGGCAAGTTCGATCGAACCAATACTGATCGAAGTCAGTTAGATGTTTTTATTTATTAAAACTTTTTTATTATAAGTATGTATGTTATATACGTATGTATGTAAGTTTAAGTATGTTTTTTGTTATAAATTATGTTTGTTTTAAGTAAGTGTACGTAAACTTAAATGGTACTTAATATGTTTACCAATAATTAGATGTTTTTATTTATTATTATATTATATTTATAATATGTATTAAACCTTTTTTATTATAAGTATGTATGTTATATACGTATGTATGTATGTCTATATATATTTATGTTCATTTGTTTGTGAATATGTTTTTTTTTTGTACACGTGAACTACCCTTCGTAAGTACTTTTATCTTTTCCTTACTATGGTTGTCTGTAAGAGATTGCCTTGTGTGATAAGATCGCCCATTGTACATTTCTGTATATTATTGTAAAACTTATTAAATGTATCTTATCGTGTACAATAAAGTATATTAAATAAATAAATAAAGTGCGTAATCTTTCATGGTTGAATTTAAATTAATCAAAGAACAAGATGTTAATGTATAGGAGACATATACGAAGCATCTGCACATATAGAGTTTAAAGACATGAATGATAATAATGTGAAATTAAAACTTTGCAGATAGACAAACCTGATATGAATCAGCTGGTGAACGCCACGCAGTTCGCATATACAGGACTGAGCGCTGCAACTCTCCGGGGGAACTTGTATGCGGATTACGCTCGGGACTACACCACGAGCATCGGCGAGCGCGTGGACTTCGCCTCAGTGTTCGGCGTGCTCTTCACAGGCGTCACCGGGGTCATGGCCGGTGCAAACATGAGCGGTCAGTTTCTTCACTTTTGCAGTCCGCTTTGAACATCGTACGTTTGATAGTTCGGTCTGAACTTCGCGCGTTTGACCTTTCACTCTTAATTATATGCTTTTGACTGTTGGCTTTGAATTTAGTGCGTTTCACAGTTCAGTCCACACTTCGCGCGATTCACAATTTTTCCTTAATTTCATGCTTTTAACAGTTAAGTTTGATCTTCACACGTTGGATAGTTGGCCTTGAACTCCGCCTGTTTGACAGTTGGCTTCGCACTTAACGCGTTTCACAGTTTGGTCCTCACTTCGCGCGATTCACAATTTTTCCTTAATTTCATGCTTTTGACAGTTAAGTTTGATCTTCGCACGTTCGATAGTTCGCCTTGAACTTCGAGCGTTTGACGGTTGGCTTTTTTTTTGTTCAAGTTCGTTTTAAGCTACGCGTTGTGTAAAGTTTCTTTTGAACTTAAAAAGAGGGCTAAAGAGGCGTAATGTCTAACTAGAAAGTGAATATATGACCTTTTTAATGTTCCCATAAAACGTTGCATGCGGGCCACTTACTTCTGGTCCAATTGGAGGAGGCTTATGTCCATCAGTTGACATCATATAGCTTAATTATTGATATAATAAGTTGAAAATGATTATTAATTCACTAGGCGAGCTGAAGAACCCTTCACGCAGTATTCCCGCGGGCACGCTGTGGGCTCTGCTGTTCACAGCGCTATCGTACGGAGCCCTCAGTCTTCTGACCGCAGCGACCTGTTCCCGTGAGCTCCTTCAGAACAACTACGTGTATCTGTTGCCCATAAACATCTGGCCACCGTTTATAGCTGTTGGTAAGTACCAGACACGCGTTTTCTTCATTAATACTATTTATTAATTTTGGGGACGGTATGTTCTCAATTGGCGACCAGAAGCCGTACGCGGCGTGGCTATGCCCCCTACTAGGACATTGTTCAGATGTAAGAAAGTTCTTGAAAGCACAAAGCGCAAAAACGGTCATGATGGCAACATGTGGGGGGGGGTTACGGGAGGGGGTAAATGCCTATCATGTCGATTAATTTATTAAAATTAATATCCATGTAGAATCATTAACAGTGACCACTTGTGTAGTCCAATTTCATAAAAATTATAACTAAATTCAAATCGAATTAAATCATTAAATCAACCCTCCAAATTAAAGTTCCATGGGTTCCTAAGGCTGCTTGATCTGGAAAGATCTCAAGCGACGGGTTTTTTTGGCGATTACATTGTCATAATAAGAGTAAAAATTTGTGTTAATAAAGCTATTTGTTTCTTTGCTGTATCGTCCTGCGAGTTTAGCTTTAGCTTTTAAAAATAAACCCTAACTATCACAATACAGTCCAATAAATAATCGCAATAATTTTATATATAACGAGAAGTATAATATCGTTTCCAAGGTATGTTGATGGCAACATTTTCGGCTGGGCTGTCAAATCTAATCGGCGCGTCTAGAGTGCTAGAGGCATTGGCCAAAGACAATATCTATGGTAAGTTTTTGATATATATATTTTTTATTTTAATTGTACTTAGAAGAATAAATTTCATATTCAAAATTAAAAATACCTTTATCCAAGTAGGCATTTACACGCGCTTTTGAATCGTCGTTTATTTTAACATTATAAATGGTAAGCTACCAACGACTCGAAACGCTGACCTGTTGTGAAAAGCCAGAGAAACTCAACAGTTGCCCTTATAAATAAAATTTTACAATTTTTTATGCGGTAACTATGTTATATACTCCCAAATGCTATAATAAGATTTATTTAAAAATATACTATTAATTTTATATTTTAAACTAAGAAACGGAAGGGCTATGATATTTGGTAAAAATTATATATGCGTACACACAAAGCAATTAACGATTTGTTAGGTTTTGGAAATTTAGGGCGTTACGATTTTTTTTTATTTCTTGTATTTACGTCTCTGTCTCTATTTTTAAATAAGAGTTAAAATAATGGCGCATAAATAATGTTATTAAAAATGTTTAACGAAGCAACCGTTAGAGTGCCTATTTGTTTAAAAACATCTCTCAGGTAACCTCTAGCTTTTAAATTATAAAAAGTATACAGCTATTTTTTTTGGAAAATAAATGAAGAATTAATAATTTTAGACTCATGAGTACAGGGTGTTATTATAAATATACACACACCAATAGATTGTATAAATGCATCGTTATATGTTTTTAAATTTATACCAGGTTTTCTGCTGAGGCCAATGGCCAATCACAGCGGTAATCCAGTAATGGCGGTTCTAGCTTCCTGGCTTTTGGTTCAATTCGGCATCATGGCTGATTCGCTGAATGCGATTGCTCAAGTAAGTATTGCGATAAAAAATCTGTTTACGCCGCTTATAAATGCCAATGTAATGTTACGTACCGTGGGTTCTGACTCGAAATGAATCACCTCTGGTTCTTAGTCCTTTATTCACAAATCAGATGGTTACCCTACTTTAACACAAAGTATGCTTTTGCTTAGTCCAAACTACGCTTCCAAATCGCTTAAGAAATCACAGTCGAAATAACTTACTAAATAGTCACTTTTTATCACTGATCGTAGATCCTAATCTTATAACTCGAATAACACTAAACTGTCGACATCCAGTACACCTATTTATACTACAGATAAGGTTCTAGTAAGTTCGAGATAGTACTCGGTTAGAGTTTCCGAGAACCGTACACAAAAATCTATAAATAACTTCCAGGTCACGCGTGTTTACGGCGCTTCTTGATCCTAGGGTTCCGTGTTTATTATTTAGAGGATTCTGTAACTCGTGATTTGTAACAGTAATATAGATTATATTTTAATTTTAGTAAATATAATACGTGTGAAAAAGTATGTAAAAATAATATAAATAAATATTTGGTTTCCAGGTCAACTCAGTGCTGTTCATCACCAGCTACTTCGCCATCAACCTGGCATGCCTGGGATTGGATCTCGCTTCCGCACCTAACTTCAGGTACCAAACCAGCGAAGCGAAAATACATCAGCTTTTGTACTATTTAACCAATGAACGTGATTACTCATGTCTTTGCTGGGGTGTCGTTTTTGTTATTTCTTTTGTTGTCAAAAATAAACGTAAATGTTAGGTTTTTTCGAGATTGACATAATTGAAGACAACGTTGATGACTAGATAAGTGTTATTTTTCATACGTCAGCATTTAGAGTGGGGGCCCTAAATTCACACTGGCTTTAGCAACCTGAGGTGAACGATGGATTAACGTACGAACAATCATGGAGGGGTAGCGTCCGTATGGAGTTACCAGGGCCCTTCGCCTCACAGCGTCCAACAGAGATTTTATTGATGAATCCTATAAAACTGCTCCCCCCCCCCTCCCTCCTCCCGCACCTTACAGAGTATCACAAAACCAAAAGTTTTTTTTTATTTCCCTCCAAACCTTAAAAGAAGTTTATTCATGTCAGATATAGACAATGCACATGGGACAGTCACTTATGATCTTTTATGCCTTACGCATGATAATTTGAAGGTGGTGGTGGGCTCTATTGGTGGAGTGACGGAGTGAAAAGATTCCACAATAGTCATTCAGTTTTTTAATTTCTTATCTGTTGTTCTTGTAGAAGAGCTATGTTCTAGTAGTAAGTACAAGTAGCGCCACCTATAGAAGAATAGGGAAACTTCATACGCCTTGTGTTAATATTGATATGATTTGTTTTTAACTATTACCAGGCCGACCTTCAAGTATTTCTCGTGGGTGACAGCCCTCATGGGTATGGTCGGGTCTGCTTCACTGGTGTTCGCTCTGCGGCCGGCGTATGCTAGTGGCGCAGCCCTGGCGTGCTGTGCGCTGGTGCTCGCGCTCCACTTCCTGTCACCAGCCGCCGCGGACCCCAAGTGGGGCAGCTTGAGCCAAGCGCTTATATTCCATCAGGTATTAATATTTCTTCAAATGAATATGTATGTTCACTTTTAATACTTATACATCAAAAAATGTAAAAAGAAAAAGGGAAGAATGATAGACGAACAGAGCAAAAGGGTAAGAAAGAAGAAATGTGGTATAAAAGAATGGAATGAAAGATCATGTGAAGAATGGAAGCAGAGGAAAACAGAAAACGGAAATAAAAAAAAAACTAAGTGAATAAAATAAATTGCCTAAAAAAGACCCTGTCCCACCACAAGATACGGGTACGAGAGGCCCTCAATAGCAGGGGTCATAAAAAAAAATACTTATATATGCCTTGTGATGTATGGAAAAAGCAACGTACATAGCTGTATACAGGGTGATTGGTCATGTGAAAGCTTTAAAGATATTTGCCAGCAAAAAAAATTAAAGCAAGTATTTACAGTCAACCTTATAAAGTCATCACATATTTCAGAGTGATCTGAAATATGTAACATTAATTTTTTTTTGTATTCGAAGAACAGGCTGATGAATGTTGGCAGTACAAAAAATGCATGGACAGATAGTGAACAATAATTATCATATAATACCAATCATTCTGTAGAGTAAAAGAAGGAATTCTATTGTATTATATTCTATTTCATTTTACTTCGCTCTAATTCAATTCACCTTACTCCACTCTTTCATATCATATTATATTTTAACAAAAGACTTTAAATACATTAATAAAGAAATAATATGCGATTTAAAGATGTATATGTGAAACAAAAAAATATGCATAGATTTATTGAGATATTAAAAGATAACAGTTTTAAAAACACCTTGTATGCTACACCTTTCACTCTGCTCTACTCTACTTTAAATTATTTAAATAATTCTGAAAAAAAAAACTTTATTTTTTATCATTTAATTTTTTAATTTAATATAGTTTGTGCGGAGTTGTTAATGAGTACAAAAATACAGATTTCTGCTATTCATTGTTTTAAAAACTGTACTAACTATACTTTGCCCAAAATTAAAACAAATATTGTTTTTAATGTATTATCAATATGTTATAAACTTTAATATCTAGGGATTTGTGTTACATGTGGTTATTAAATAAATTGTTAGTTTACAAAAAGCACTATTAAAAACATTCTGTATCCGTAAGAAAGATATGTTTACGCTGTTCTATTCTTTTTGCAGGTGCGCAAGTACCTTCTACTTCTGGACCCGCGACGCGAGCACGTGAAGTTCTGGAGGCCGCAGATGCTGTTGCTGGTGGCTTCACCACGACAATCAGCGCCACTCATCGACTTCGTTAATGACCAGAAAAAGGTACACAAAAACAATTACAGTAATACCCCGCTTTACGCGACCCCGTTATACGCGGTTTCACTATAACGCGAATTGCAAATTTCGCGCTCAAATGCCTCGAATTACGCGAAAGAGTGCGTATAAATATAATGTAGTCATCGACTTCTCTATGGTGTCTTGACCATCTGTCAAACAATTAAAAACAGTGTTGGGTGTTATGAACGTATTTTACAAGAACGTAAACAAAACGTTACCCAAAACACAATAGATGTATTTTTCCGTAAAAAAAATAAGAGTATGTATTGTATAAAGTGTTCCTAGAATTAGTGATTGATTAAAATGATTTGTATTTTTGAAATAATTTTTGACTATGTTAATCATAAACCTCGTTATACGCGAATTTCAGTTAACGCGATTTTTTTGGAACGTATCCCTCGCGTAAAGCGAGGTATTACTGTACATATACAACCTAAATATCTGTCTCCTTCTTTACATTACAAGAGGCTACGTGTGGCGATCGCTTGTTTACTTATGCCTCTTATTTTAAGCTCACAAATCAGGCTTGAAAATCTTAAAGGGAGAGGGAGTGTGTGTTCCTAACATTTACGTGATACACACGTAAATCATACGTGATATATCTTTGGCCAATGTGTGTCAAAAGTAATGACATAAGGATCTGAGAAGTGGTCGCTTATGATGGGCCTTATAAAAAGGCTCTAGTTCATCTAGAGAGAAGTTTTGAAATAAATTCTGAAGAAAGTTCCTTTTTTGTGAATGTTATTTTGTTTACTCAGCCACACAGCGTTCGGTAAACTACGCAACAACTTGTCCAATATCTCACAGGACCTTTGGAAAATTAAAAAAAACGCATTCCAAATGTAATGAAAGAATCTTCAATGGTTAAAATTATAACAAATTTACAGTTCAAGAAAATTCATATCCAAGAATGTAAAGTTATTATTAAAAAAAATTGTTTAAAAAAAAAGAAATTTTGATTTAGATAATTGTTTATTTTTCTTGAAAAAAATAAAAACTTGTTTTGAACAAATTTAAATTATCTGTTGTTCTTGTAGCTTCTCTCCATTTGCTAAAGGTCGATAGTAAGCTCATATTTCTAAAATTTATTTTGAGAATTTTATAAATATAAATTATCGGCTTTCTACAGGGTGGCTTATTCGTAATTGGTCACGTGAGAGTGGGTGAACTGGACGGCAGCGGTGATCCTCTGGCCGCAGAACAAAAATACTGGCTCAAACTCATCGACCACTTAAAGGTAAATTATGTAAATTGACATACATTTGTTTTTTCTATCATGCTGTGTATATATAGTTAAAGACACATTCTAGATTCTTTACATATAACATACAAAATAATATTTGATATTGTACTTTGCCTGTACATGGGGTAATTCCAAAATGGAAAAAAAAACTTTAATATCGTACTATGGCTGGTATACAGGGTACATTTAAAATGAAAAAAAAAATGTCATTGTACTTTTTTTTCACACTGTACAGAAAATAAAAATAAAAAAACTATTCCCTATTGTACTTTTGTCTGTACGCAGGGTACAGCCAAAGTGAACAAAGTATTCGGTATTGTATTTTGGCTGCACACAGGGTAAAGTCAAAGTGAAAAAAGCTATTTAATATTATACTTACAAATCTTATTATATTGTAATTAATTAGGTATTCTTTATTATATCAGCAACAATATCCAGCTAATTCAAAGATTGTACAGAACAAATAGACAGACATGAATACAAAAGAAAAAATAATGGTATTTTGGTATTTGTACTTTATTATTTTCATGCTTTGGTTAATAGGACATTAAAAGACTAACATTAAAAGGACAATAGAATAAGAAGATTAGTCAATAAGGATGATGTTAAAGTGTGAGAATGCCACCTATTTTTCAAATATTATATTCGCATTCACACAAGCACAAGGAATAAATAAGTAAGTTAGACAAAATATAATGTAAATGAATTTTAAAGATAGGAAATAGTAAATAAAATAAATATAATTATAGTAACCAGGCCGTATATAATTAAAAATTAACTATAAGATTAATTATAATAAAGAAATGTGAACAAATAAGTAAGCAGTAGCGGTCTAGATAAAGACGAAAAAATATCTATGGTTGTGTAGAAAAAAAATGACTTGGGATAAGACCATCTATTTTATATATGTAACAATGTACGTATAACGTGTACAACAAAGTGTATAAAATTAAATTTTATATACACGCTATATATAATTCATCTAAATAATTTCAAAAGAACATTGCCGGTTACAGGTGAAGGCGTTTGTGGAGCTCTGCTTGGCGGAGTCAGTACGCAGCGGGGCGGCGCAGCTCACACGGCTGGCAGGCCTCGGTGCTATGAAGCCCGACACCGTACTCCTGGGCTTCAGGGATGATCAGCCGCCCAAGGATTTCTTCAGAGAGTCAGTTTAATTTTTTAACAATCGTGCACTGCTACTGTTATTATTACATTCTCATTGATTACTATGCAATATATATATATACTATATGTAATGTAATATTAATATCTTATACCCGTATATATATGTATGGCCCAATTTGTTAATTTATTTCCAAATCCGTAATGATCTGAGATACTTCATCTATCCATAAAATAATTAAAAAAAGAACAAGTATAGAGGGCGTTCTTATCGCAAATGGCGTTTTTCATACAATCTGATGGACTTTGTAGATAACAAAAATATAACAGGCAGTTATTAAGAGATTGCAGAAATGGGGTAGGAAAAAATAATTTCCTTTAAATATGTACGGCATACAATGTTTTACAGATAGTACAGCAATATGTACAGGGTGGTTAGTTATAAGTGTAAAAGCTTTATAAGGTTCACGGTAGCTCATTTGTCAACAAAGATATGTATGATTTTTACACCTATATCCTATCACATTGCGTAAAGTAACTACCCAGAAATATATATATATATATATATATATATATATATATATATATATATATATATATATATATATATAGTACATTAATTTATTTTTCCTTTGGACTGTGACAGGTCAATAACTTTTAGCAGGTCAAAGTGATAGACAGATAGTAAACAATAATAAAATGTGTTGAATCTTACTTAAAAATGCTTTTTTGCTATATTACCATAACGTCATTATTTTTTATACCAGTTATTTGAGAGTAGGGTGTATCACCGTAAAATGAGATACACATTCACCCATTTTATGCTATTACACCTCTAAACAATCACCCTTTCAGTATCATCATCATGATAGCGCGACCACTGTGAGGCACTCCCCCCAAAGATGGGTGTGATGACCGGTTCAGCTACCTTAATTACGTCGTAGGCTCGTGTTGGAAGAATTTTGTGCCAAGACCAAGGGGACCAAATAATTGAAGACGCAAAAGCTTTGCAGTGTATATCATTTTTATTCGGTGGTGATGATTATAACGGTACATACAGTCCACAGTCACCGTACAAGAGTGAAGAGTTTGAGTTGGAGGGAGGTGAACAAATGTTTCCGTGTCGGCGGACGATTAACGCACGTCTCGCATGCGCGGAGTACGTGCGCATCGTGCGCGACGTGCTCTGCGTGGACAAGAACGTGTGCCTCTGCCGTCACTTCCATCTCCTCGACATGGCTGCTGTTGAAAGGTAAGAATTATCACAAGACTTTGTTTTTTAAATTTAATTATTAATTACAATTTTTAATGGAATCAGGCGTTACCTTGCGGAAGTCCATCCTAAGTAAAAAAAGGACCAATATTTAGCCACATTTATCAGCGGTCCATCCTAAGTAAGAAAAGGACCAATATTTAGCCATTTATCAGCGGTCCATCCTAAGTAAGAAAAGGACCAATATTTAGCCATTTATCAGCGGTCCATCCTAAGTAAGAAAAGGACCAATATTTAGCCATTTATCAACGGTCCATCCTAAGTAAGAAAAGGACCAATATTTAGTCATTTATCAACGGTCCATCCTAAGTAAGAAAAGGACCAATATTTAGCCATTTATCAGCGGTCCATCCTAAGTAAGAAAAGGACCAATATTTAGCCATTTATCAACGGTCCATCCTAAGTAAGAAAAGGACCAATATTTAGCCATTTATCAACGGTCCATCCTAAGTAAGAAAAGGACCAATATTTAGCCATTTATCAGCGGTCCATCCTAAGTAAGAAAAGGACCAATATTTAGCCATTTATCAGCGGTCCATCCTAAGTAAGAAAAGGACCAATATTTAGCCATTTATCAACGGTCCATCCTAAGTAAGAAAAGGACCAATATTTAGTCATTTATCAACGGTCCATCCTAAGTAAGAAAAGGACCAATATTTAGCCATTTATCAGCGGTCCATCCTAAGTAAGAAAAGGACCAATATTTAGCCATTTATCAACGGTCCATCCTAAGTAAGAAAAGGACCAATATTTAGCCATTTATCAACGGTCCATCCTAAGTAAGAAAAGGACCAATATTTAGCCATTTATCAGCGGTCCATCCTAAGTAAGAAAAGGACCAATATTTAGTCATTTATCAACGGTCCATCCTAAGTAAGAAAAGGACCAATATTTAGCCATTTATCAGCGGTCCATCCTAAGTAAGAAAAGGACCAATATTTAGCCATTTATCAGCGGTCCATCCTAAGTAAGAAAAGGACCAATATTTAGCCATTTATCAACGGTCCATCCTAAGTAAGAAAAGGACCAATATTTAGCCATTTATCAACGGTCCATCCTAAGTAAGAAAAGGACCAATATTTAGCCATTTATCAGCGGTCCATCCTAAGTAAGAAAAGGACCAATATTTAGCCATTTATCAACGGTCCATCCTAAGTAAGAAAAGGACCAATATTTAGCCATTTATCAACGGTCCATCCTAAGTAAGAAAAGGACCAATATTTAGCCATTTATCAGCGGTCCATCCTAAGTAAGAAAAGGACCAATATTTAGTCATTTATCAACGGTCCATCCTAAGTAAGAAAAGGACCAATATTTAGCCATTTATCAGCGGTCCATCCTAAGTAATAAAAGGACCAATATTTAGCCATTTATCAGCGGTCCATCCTAAGTAAGAAAAGGACCAATATTTAGCCATTTATCAACGGTCCATCCTAAGTAAGAAAAGGACCAATATTTAGCCATTTATCAACGGTCCATCCTAAGTAAGAAAAGGACCAATATTTAGCCATTTATCAACGGTCCATCCTAAGTAAGAAAAGGACCAATATTTAGCCATTTATCAACGGTCCATCCTAAGTAAGAAAAGGACCAATATTTAGCCATTTATAAGCGGACTGGCGGGCGGTGCATTTTGTTGCACGACTACCACTGCATGTGCGGAAGTCTTACTTATTAATTACAAAATACAATTGGCAGAGAAAGATATCATTATTCGAAATAACTCGAATGGGCAGTGTTCGAGAAGCTTCGAAATATCTCGTCTAAAATACCCCAATGCTTGAAGACGAAGGTCTATGAGCAGTCTATGTTGGTATTGATAATGTGATCAGAGAGCAATGGGGAGAGCTATGCTCGGAGTTTCGCTGCGAATCAAAAATGAGGAGAACATCACCGACGTCGCTCGAAGATTGGTCGTCTGAAATGGCAGTAGGCGGGGCAGATCGCTCGTGCAACTAATGGCCGTTGGGTCAAGAGCCGGTAGACAATGTGAATTGTTTAACCCTTTCCACTCCAATGGCGAGTGTCAGTCGCCATTAATTTTGTTCCACAAGCTCCACTGTCGAGTGATACTCGACATGGTGTAATACTTCTTTTTGCGGAAAATTTTAAAACAGGAAAGATTTTTATTAATAAAATGTTTGAATCACGAATGAATAAAACATATTCTAGAATCGCAAAATACTATAATTAGTTTAATTTTATCGATGCTACATAACATCCTTGGAGTGGAAAGGGTTAAGATTGAATCGCGGGAGTCGAACCTGCGACTTACAATCACCAGTCTCCGTACTTATCACTAGGTTACCACTGTTTAGGAAGGTTGAGAGGGAGTATATTAAAAATGAATGCATATTTTCACACTATGTCTCTTATAGGTATGAAACTAAATATAAATACATTTAAAAAACTTTTAAGTTAAACGGTTTTTTGATACTCATATTGTGGTGGTTGTGGAAAAATATGTACCTAGTCCGCCATATTGGAACGGTGTCCATCTTGAATTTTAAATTTTGACATAATCATCGTGTTTTACTAGTGTAGCCCTTTCATTTGATACCCATATTGAGCGGGTTAAGGAAAAATATGTAATCCGCCATTTTGTATCGGCGACCATCTTAGATTTATAATGTTATTGATTGTATTATATTGTATTGTCATCTAAATTAAATGTGTGTACCCAATTTCAGATCAATCTGACAACGGAAAGGTGCTTAAATTTCAATTTCTAATTTTGACTCAAATAAACAAATTCCGTACGGGTCGAACTAAATAAAACCGTTTTATAATAAGTTTTATTTTAAATTGCACCTACAATAGGCAGTGCGGTCCTGTCGAAGCACAGTTTATTTTACAATTAAAATAGGTTCAATAAATAGATTTTTAACATGGCATTTCTTCTTTCACTTAACTTCTGTTCTAGACCTGAGTTACGTTTCTTCGTTGTCTCAAAAGAAAGTTTATATTTGTTTTACTTTTACAGGCGATCACCTAGCGTGAAGTATATCGACGTGTGGCTGGTGGAGCCGCTACGGGCATCGCGGGAGGATGCGTTCACAGTGCCCGCGCTGTTCGCGCTGCAGCTGGCCGCCGTGGTGCGCTCGGCACGCGGCTGGCAACACTTGCGTTTGCGTGTACACGTTGCAGCCACACTACCAGGTCTGCAGTACATTTTATTACACCTTACTATACTTTACAGCTCTTTACTGTATTTTACTGTAAATTTTTGGACTTTATTATACCATACCGAATTTTACTGTACTTTATTTAATTGCACTTTTTTTGTACACCAAAACTGTGTTAAAAAACGTAAAGGAAATGTAACAAAATAACAGACATAATAACTAAAGAAAGAAGAAACAAGGTACAAAAGGCCGTGTTGTTGTTTGAGGCGATCTCTGCCATACAACCTTTGCATGTAAATGAGAGACATGAAGGAGAGTGTAGTTTAGGGTGTATAGAAAAAAACAAAAAAATACTTTACAGCATATTACTGGACTTTGTTGTACGCTAATGAATGTTACTGTACATTACTGCACATTAGTGTGTATAACCAACTTCGTTCATTGTATTTCATTCTGTTTTTCTTTATTTTACTGCATGATACAGTGCTTTATTTGATTACATTTTAATAATTGTAATATATTGTTCTGCATCTTACCGATGATGACTCCAATAGTATCGCTTAGTCGGTTTCACACGCTGAGTTCAATTGCTTCTTTAAATTTTATGTGTTTTCTCTTTACTGTTTATCTTTTTTTTACTTCCATCCGGATCACTTTGGCTTCACGTATCCGTCTAATTTCTTCCATCTCTTTAATTTTTTTCTTTCGATTGTCATTTTACCCAAAAATATCATTAGATTTGAATCCAATAATAACGTTTTTAATTTTTCCTAACTGATTGTGCGACGAAAATAAAAACTGAGACTTACGATCATAAGTCGCGGGTTTAGTTTCTGGGATATAATCTTATAATTCAAACTATGGGCGTTAATTGTCAATATTCATTAACAAGTTTTCAGAGGATGGACAGCAGCGTCCTCTGCGTACCATAATATCACACTGCGATCTTCAATCCGCTTGCCAAGTGTAATGGTTATGGTATATTGCCCCATAGATACCTTTGGTGCAAACCTATGCCTTGTAATGAGCATTTATTTTTTGAAACGACGATTGTTTTATAATCATATAATCTATGACTCCAGGAATTGAATTTATGATCAAGGGTCGTTAGTTAAAATCTATCGCTAATGTCGCTCTGAAAATTTAACTTGTGTATGAATTAAAAGAAATTTTAGTGTTAACAAAGTGTGGTTTGGTTTGTTTGATAGCTGTGATCCTTGCAGAGGGCAGTCGGTCGTACGCCGTGCAGCCGGCCGTGGACCCCAGCCTGCCTCCGCTGGACCCTGGCCGCCCCGTGCAACAACGTTTGGAACAGCTCCTGCGGTTGCTTAGGATCGACGCATCCATACATTGCGTGAGTATCCATCCATCTATTATACCCTTGAAATGCTGTAATAAATTTCTGGTCTCCAAGCCTTATTATCAGCATATTAGCTGATTGACGTCCACAGCAAGGCATATACCTGCTCCAAAGATCGCCATGATGTCTATATCGTCGGTCAACCTAGTGGTGGGCGTGACCATGCCGTGTCAACCTGCTCATGGTCGCCATTTTAAAACCTTTCGGCTGGATATTGTAACTTCAGGCGAGCAATTCTTCAAGCCTCATGGTTCTAGAAATATAGATATAAGTTAGTATATAGGTTGAAATCTCATCAGGTTGATTGGTCTCTCTTTTTCTCTCTCTCTCTCTCATATCTCACATATATGCATAACTTAATGGGGGTGAATGTATAGCTATCAATAAATATTTGATACATCCTGTAGAAATATCAATAGTTTATATTATAAAGAGCTTTGGAAATTCAGATTACTGCGATTTTTTTATAATACATATATAGATCGTTATATTATCTGTCACTCACTTTGTACTGCCAAACTGTATTGATCTGTCGTAATTGAAAAAATAAAATTAATGTTTGTGTAAATTGGTAAATTTCAGAGTGATCACTTTAAACAGGTGATGGAAATAGGTGTAAAATGTTATTTTTTTTTCCTATCAACCTGTTTATAAGATTGCAATATGCTGGCTATATAAGGTATGCTCTTCATTAGGTAGAGCGATAACATGTTAAGATCTTGGGAAGTCGCTGAATGTTGGCAGCTCAGGACTGGTCATGGCGATAATCTGTGGGCGAGGGATAACCTTGCAGTGGGCATCTTTTGGATGAAAGGAAAAGAATACACTATGGTTTTGAACCATCTATAATTAAAAAAAATTATGACATGACATTCGCTGTATAGAGATAAAAAATTCCATTTATTTGCAGGTGCCAGAGTGGCCTGTTTTGGAAGACAGCCGCAGGTTAGACAGCCTGGACGACGACGACAGCATATACCACAGGGTGCCGATGTCCTATCTACAGAAGTAAGATTCTTTTTACATAACTATCTATAATACTGTGATATAAAATGTGGGTTAGTTTATAAAATATAAACTATCTATTTATTCTTCCAAATTAAATTCATTCCGTTCAAAATAATCCTCGTATGATAAAATTCTGTTTTGCCAACGCTTTGTACAGTCCTCAAAAAATTTATAACAGTATATATTCCGGATTCGGTTTATGCCCTTGAGATACAAAACCTCAATTGTGCTGAGTCAAATGATATCCCATCTTGTGACAAACAGACGCTTTGCAAATGTTATAGACAGTCATACCAACATAGGGAAAAAAATACCAGCCTTCCTAATTCTTAATTCCTTACTTAATTTTTGATCACAAAGTACAATGTGTTTACTAGGTTATGATATATAGTTATAGTCTCTTTTGTGTGTAAATTAGCCTTATTATATAGTTTATGTCTGTGTCTGTTTGTTCACTAACTAATTTTGATAGATGGATGAGAAAGAATGAAGAATAAAGTTCACTATTAAACAGTACAAATAGGAACTTAACGGCAAAGGAAAATTATGTAAAGAAAGCCTTATAACGCCAATGAGTTGGCAGAAATCGCGACAGTAAGAAGCGTGCGTCCAGCGCCCGAGCAAAGGCGAGCGGCGGTCGGAGATAGCCGAAGTTGACCGATGCGCCGGCGCAGGCAATAAACGCTCGCGTAATGTAGGTGCGATCTTAGCGTTACTAAAGGTCGAAACACTTATTTTAATGAATGAAAAAAATTCTTATTAGGGGGACCGGAAAGTAATGTCGCTCATTTAAGTTACAGTACCCGGCGAAAAATATTGCACTTCGATCTTTGGAAAGAGACAATCGGCAGAGACATAGTCGAGAAATTTTGAAACACCGCTTAAACTATCAAGGAGCTTGGCCACCCCTGGGGGTAAATATTTATCAAGTCGGCGTATGATTTCAGGGTAAACAGTATAATGCGCGTGCGCAGCTCTGAGGGAGTTGCTGTGACGTTTGTCCAACTGCCGCCGCCTCCACGACTACCAGCTCGCGCCACAAGCGCCGATGAACCCCTTTGCCAACAGTATTTGAAGGTATACCAGGCTAGCTTTACGATGTACGAAGTGTATCAAGTGGAAGTTCTCTTGGAATCTCACATCAATCTATGTGTAAAGAGTATGAGGAAGAGATGACAAGAGATTGTAAGAATCATTATCATCATTGTTGTTTCAGTCGCAGGACGATCACTTCTGGACATGACTTTATACGTCGATTCGCGTTACACGATAATGAACTACAGTACCCGGCGATAAATATTGTACATCGACCTTTTGAAAGACGTTATTTCTTTCGCACGAAATACGAATGATAAAACGTCACATAGGTAATGTGAGACTGAGATAGTGCTCTACGAAGCCGAAATTAGTCGATGTCTCTTTCCAAAAGCCGATGTGCAATATCTATCTCCCGGTACTGTACGAACGTTATAGTGGAAAACTAATATTTCTTTTTTTTTTCAGGTATTAGACGAGCTGACGAAGGATCTCTCCCCGACTATACTAGTTAGAGGTCTAAAATCAGTCACATCGACCGCACTATAGCGAAATGAATAGATAAGTAATACAGAAACACTTTGTCAATTGTCCATTGGCGTTACTATTGACGCCATTGCACTATAGAGTATTTGCGTTAAGAAAGTAGTCACTCATGGCTGTCACTATTAACGGCGTCACTTGACCAATAGGAGAGGTATTAATTTCAGAAATTGACGATAGACGCGTTTGAACAATTCGAACGGCTTAATTCAACTGGTCAACATGAACAGCGCTTTCTAACGTTATTGCTTAGCTTGAACATCCCACGACTTATAAGTGAGGTATTAATTACTGAAATTTTTAAATCGCGTCTGTACACCCCAATGGGGTTACTTCAATCGGTTAATGTGAACACAGCTTACTAATTTAATGACGACAATACCGTGCTACAAAATCCATAGGTAAAGTATTTATAAAATTGACTAAATACACGTCAGCACATTGTGAAGAACTTATTTCAACTGGTCAATGTGAACTCTGCTTTCTGGCTTTTAAATCAAACTGTGATCTAACTGGGCAAGATTTTCTTAATGTGAATGCGCTATGGATACTACAGCATCTTATGAGTTTGAGACCAATAGTGACTGAATTACTGGTAATTCGATAGAAAAATGTTTTAGAGAATGTTCATATTAACACCAAAATATTGTTAGTGTTAAGATGATCGCAGATCCTGGGTACCATCATCACTGGTGATCATTTTGACAATCATCTGAGCCCTCTCGTATATTCTATGGTATTAAAAATAAATATTTTTTACAGTATATACAATGCGTGAAATATTGCTTTTATTTATTAGTTAGGGAAAGTTTTTAATAATAGTTTTTTTTTCTTATAAATATGGCTTTTAAACATGGACACATTTACTGTTAATTTTATTTATAAATGTAACGAAAATTAAATACCATAGGAATTTTTGTATCGCATGACTAAAGTTCAGATGATCGGAGTCGTATTTATGAAGATATAAGACAAGATCACAAATTATGGAAACCGCTTCAGAGTGTATTAGATAAATTAAAACTATTTTAAGAGTCAATCTACATAAACGTCTGTAGGTTATTGTCTGTCTGTCTGTCGTAAGTGTTTTCTATATTAAGCCAACACTTTAAATATCCGATCTCTAGATATGACTGTAGTTCGTTTGCGTTAAAATTGTAGTGAATCATTGACCGCCAGCCTAGTTACTAATTAGTCTACGGACGATGTACTTGATTTTTAAATTTGGAATTGTATTTGATTGGTTAAACTGCGTGGGTAGGCCAGCGGACAATAATTCATTACATTATTAACGCGACCGCATTGTGTTTGGTGTAATATGAGATTGGTATTATTTAATATTACACTCAAAACTGTTTTTGTGTCTGTGTATGTTTTATTTTTAAATTAAATTAAAATATAATTGACGATAATATCATTAAATTTTTTTTAGGTAGGATCTTGTAGATTGGAATATGACAAAAGTGTCTAGAGAAATAAAAATTGTCGCAAAAAATTAAAACAGACTATACATGGTGTCTGGAAAGAACTTCAAAATGAGCGAAAGATAGTATAATCAAGTGACGAAAGTAATTATAAATGGATTGTGGTTATACATTTTAGCAATTGTTAGATATTTTATATGTGATGCTTTTTATGCAGCTCCTTATTCACCACATAACAATATGTTTAATAGTGTTACTAAAACTATTTTTATAGTCCACTCAAAAAGTTTTATTTGAGATTTTTTTATGACTTTCGCCTTTTTTCGGTCACTCCAGCACACAAAAACAGATTTGTGTGTTTAATTACGTTTAAATACATTGACATTATGTTTTAACTATTTATTTATTTTTAGATTAGATTTTAAGTTCTATTGATGATTATGTATTATGACTATATATTAACGAAAGATTATTATGGATGTGCTCATGTTAATACATCTGTAGTGTCTTCTTTAATATGTTTATTAGTATTACTGGATTATTGATGATGTAAACAAATATAATTTGGAAAATTCATTAAAATAATTTACTTTGATAGCTATTGATGTAAACCATTTTTATGTTTATCTATACTTGAAATGCTTTTTTTTATTTTATTTATTGTAACGAATTAATGTATCAACCCAAACATTGTTTATATTTATATTAATTAATTTGAAAGTAATGTAAATTTTTGTGAACTTTGAAAAATCAGCTATTTAATTTTTAATTTAAAAAACTTCATCGAAAATTTTAACAATTGTGGTATTTATTTTGATATTTTTATCACAGCGCTCTGGCAGCGGATAGGGAGTCACAAATAATTTATGAATTGCCTCCAAAAAGAAGTAATGTAACAAGGCCTATATATTTATGTAAATGTATATTTATTTAGTATATTGTAAATTGTATTAAAATAACGTGGACATACCTTGACCACCACTGATCTGAGGTTTTTTCGATACTAAAGTTTTTTTCCACACAAAGCAAACACTTAAACTTGATATAAAAGTGAATACGAATCTGAAGTTACATTGCCATTTCTTGTTATTTTAAATCTATTACATTTGAATTGCGTCTCACCAAAAATAATGACATACCCAAATACAAATGCAAGAATCTGTTATCACATTACTAAGAAAGTAAATACTACAAGAAGGAAGATATAAGAGGTCTTAAAATATAAATAGGATTAATAAATATGTTTCTTTCGCCTGTTCTCATTTCTGAGGCATTTCAACA
Organism: Battus philenor; assembly: GCF_028537555.1. NCBI lineage: Eukaryota > Metazoa > Arthropoda > Insecta > Lepidoptera > Papilionidae > Battus > Battus philenor. The sequence continues at coordinate 10,026,775 of NW_027181689.1, read as the reverse complement.
GGGGGTACATTCAACTTGACGTCAACAAAAGATTTATTTGATCGTATTTTGAATTAAATTCTTTATTTAAATTTTTATAATTAAACAGCGATGTATATATAAAACCTTTTTTTAATATAAATATTTTTTTTATTAATGATCAATTTAGTTCATTCAAATGTTCTAATGTTCGAAGAAATAATGTAAATTCCGAAGATCCATAAGAAAATAGTTATTGAAAAAACATCTAGGCTTTATCATTAAATGTCACGTAAAATCAGGTGAGGTAAATAATAAAGAGCATTTGATATCAGCGTCGATATATAAGAAGCACACTTGTACAGTACGTGAATCGCCCAGATAGAAATATTCGTCAATCTGTTTTATTATATCGACCTAGGGGATCAATAGAATTGTATTTTGTACATTGTGATATACCAATAAATGATATATTTTAAAAGGTAGTTTTTATGTGTTTAACATCTTTTCTCATAGTTACTGGATCACTATATGAACTAATAGATTCTTACTGGAAGACGTGGACCTCCCAAACGATCCACGGTCCACCTAGTGGGCGGCGTACCCATGACACGTTGCACTAGCGATGTGACTTACCTACTGCCACTTAAGACGAGAAATTCTTGGAGCTACGTCGATGACCTTGGTTCTGCGGAACTCATTTCTAACTAGTAAACTCAAAGCATACCTATCCGTTATTCCTGAATGTTTCTGGAAGTTATTCCGTGAAACTCGCGCTTTTTTATTTGACCAATGAACACACGCAATGGCCAAGAGATGGCTGTATTGTGCCAGTCTTTTTTTCCTAAGTTTGTCATCGCTACTTACTGTCACGTAGTGTATGCGTAAAAGAAAAATGAAAATATAGGAGAATGAGTCAACTGGGCATTTACAGCACCCTGCGATAAATATTGCAGATTGAACTCTGGAAAATGTGAAAGTGTTTATTATGTACAGTTGTAATATTTCTAAATAAAGCCAAAACTTATAGAAATATTGGTATATTTTATACAAAGAATAACAATAATAATTAAAAGAAACAAATGATACTTGTTTTAACAGCTCCTAATAGATACCGGACCGTTTGTATTTCGTGCGACAGAGATAACGCTATACGAAGCTGAAAGTAGCCGACTGTCTCTTTCCAATGGTCGATGTGCAATATTTATCGCCGGGTACTGTATCTTGTTATACAGTGTTGTATGTAAAATTTAAAGTTATTGATGATGATGATGATTATTGAAAATGCTATATATCATATGCGACTACAGCAAGGCTCGTTTTCACCAGGCTGTAGCATTCGGATCGGCCGAGAAGACGCCATCCAGTAGGTACATTGCTACAACGCCTATTAATTTCTCTTTTTTTAAAGGTTTGTATATTATTTATTGTTCAAAATCGAAAGCCGGTTTGAATTTAGTCGCTTATAGTACAATATTAATAATTATTAATTAAACCTACTATTTAGTGAGTTTTATGTTTATTTATTTTAACAAATATTAATATGGATATAATGTCAAACTTAAATATTTAACTAACGAATAATTTTTTAACTAAGTATTTTGTATAAATGGTTAAAATGAAATATATTGTATTTAATGTAATTTAAAGATGGGGTTTGAAGTATCGGTTAAATGGTTCCGTGGGTCCCCGCTTTAGGTTTCAATAGGATCGTCTAGAAGCTTGCTTTCTACGTCACCTGGACTTTCTTGTGTGTGGCCCGTGATCTCCACAGTGGCCTGCTCAGTGCCAATTTAACGTATAAATCCGCAAGATTATGTCAGTTATTTTCTTTCGTATATAGATCTTTCGTAAGTGAAAAATAGGTAAATGAGGAAGGAAAGACGGCTTCGACAACGCGGATATTTTTCCCGAGCGTCACGCAGGCCTATCGGTCTGATCCAGATGTTCACGGGGCACGGAAAATTCTGTGAGTACCTTAATCGGTTTAAGTTCCTTGTACTTCTGTGAACCGGGGGTGGACTAGACCGTTCTGCGTCTGGTCATCGGCTGTCCTGCATTTTCGAAGCAAAGAACGGCACTGGACATGGAGGTAGAAAAGAAGAAGGAGGCTAGAAATATAGCCTCCTGGATAGGTGACGAAAAGAATCGCCGTCTGTTTCTGAAATACAGCAGTGAAATAATTTAAAAAGTCATAAATAAAAATAAAATTAATTAGATAAGTGTCGCGTAAGACTAAAAATATGTATTGTATTTATATTTTAGCAGGTAAACATTATATTAAAGACTTAGAATCTAATGCAAAATAATAAAAAATGAAAAAGTGTATAAACAGACCGGATAAGATAATTAAAACGGAGGAAAAAAATTTCAATTGATAATTCTGTATTGCGATATAAATAAGTGATTTACTGCAGTATTTTAGGAGCGGAAGAAGGAAAAGAAGGCGGTATGTATAAGAAGACGAGTAAGCAGGAGAGTGTCAGATATCGTGACGAAAAATAATTGACGAATAAAATAAATTGTAAAGGAGGTGAGGAGAGAAAGAAAATAAAAATAGGAACGCGGAACAAAAATTAACAATAAAAAGACCCTGTCTCCCCCAGGGGTGACAGAGTATTTAAAAATATAGTTAAATAGATGTAAAAGTCAATTTTAATATTTAGAAATATAATTTTACTTCGTCATTATTAAATGTAGTTTATCTTAAAATCATTCGTATTAAATGAACAATAAATAATTCTCATTTTATATACACAAACATTGTTGTTCCGTGACAAATTTTTAATTAATACAGAGCTGTCATTATAATGTAATTTATGCGACAGGGGCTTCGCCCCCGCTGGAGGCACCTAATCCTCCCGCAAACGTTATTAGAAGCCACGTCACGGACATCGCTACGGAAGACGAAGGTTCTGTGAGATTTTTGTTGTCACTTGTTTTAACTATGACAGCTTAAATTGTAAATATGTTTTAAACTAACAAATTAATATTATATCTAATTCGTTTCGATTATCATTCTCCACTTTTTTCCTAACTTTCTTCTCAACGCAGTAACTTCTAAGTGCTTTTTCTTCACAACTATAACATCTTGCAAGAGTCTAAAATGAAATATATTTCAAAAAAGTTGACGATCAATATAATTTATAATAAATGAGTTTAATCTTATATCCTTATCTTTAACGTAATTTATTTTACGCGGCTGTACCTCGTATAGTGTTTTGTTAAACAGTGGTTTTAATGAAATTAAATAAAATTTGGAGTGTTATGGAACTTATTTTTTTTTAAACGGTTTTATTAAGTTCGACCCGTAAGGAATTTGTTTATTTGGGTCAAAATTAGAAATTGAAATTTAATCACCTTACCGTTGTCAGATTGATCTGAAATTTAGTACACACATTTAATTTAGGAGACAATACAATATAATAAAATCAATAACATTATAAATCTAAGATGGCCGCCGATATACAAAATGGCGGATTACATATTTTTCCTTAACCCCCTCAATATGGGTATCAAATGAAAGGGCTACACTAGTAAAACACGATGATTATGTCAAATTTAAAATTCAAGATGGATGCCGTTCCAATATGGCGGACTAGGTACATATTTTTCCACAACCACCACAATATGGGTATCAAAAAACCGTTTGACTTAAAAGTTTTTTAAATGTATTTATTATTATTTAACAATAACGTGTATATAATCACCTTAGTACTTACGAAGTAAGTATAACAAAAAGGGAGTGACTGCTTAAAGGTCCAAGGTTAGTTTTACGACCGTGGGTCACCGGTTATTTTCCCGAAAAGCTTTTTGTATAAATTACATAATGCCCTTAAATGCCTGGCATTTTTAAAAGCATAAATACTACCAGAATTGATAAATTAATAGAAATAATAATACGTGAAATAATGAAGACCGGGCTTCACAGTAAATCAATATACAGGATGATTGTATACAGGTGTTACAGCTTTAAATATTGAATGTATAGTGACAGCAAAAAAATGTAGAACCTTAACATATATTTTTCTGAAATATGTTACATTATTTTACTGCATAGCTATAGACTTGTAACTTCTGGCACAAAGTTTTTAGAGATAGATAGTAAACAATAATTAATTTTAATATAAAGTATTCCTAAGTAAGAAAAGGACCAATATTTAGCCACTTCCGCACATGCAGTGGTAGTCGTGCAATAAAGTGCACCGATTAGTGCCAAACACAGAGACAATATACTAATCGGTGTAACATAACTTCTGAAGATGCCCCGTGGAGGGGTGAAACACGTGTTGAGTGATTTGGTGGTGGCGGTTGTGTGATTTGCATTTGCCGCATACGCATTTATCAGCGGGCTGGCGGGCGGTGCACTTTATTGCACGACTACCACTGCATGTGCGGAAGTGGCTAAATATTAGTCCTTTTCTTACTTAGGATGGACTTCCGCGAGGTAACGCCTGATTCCATTAAATATATAGTATTCCGTCTTTTTAAAACGTTTTTTCTTACTTTATTATCATTACTATATTAATAATTTTTGAAACCATTGATTTCTGGATACCATATAGCTTTTTATTATCGATTTATAGCTTACACGTATAATGAATTACACTGAATATTAAATCAACTGAAATATCACTCGATTGTACCTTCCGGTGCGGTGTCCTTACAGAGAATATACTCAAGTGGCACTTACGGGCGATAACAAATCCCGTCAAAAGGTGTGACACTTAGGAGGATGTCTGTAGAGGGTGAGCCACGTCGATGAGGAGCGCGCGGGGGTGGGACGCGTTTGCGGGGGCAGGGGTCAAGTGGACTCCATGTGACGCCAATTTGTACCAAGGACTTTGTTCCATTACCACAGTCACCGGTGGCAAGACTGAATGTCGGTTAGTGAATTAGTGTAATTTTTCGACAATAAATTTGATTTTCAACTCTTAATAAAATCAAGACATTATTATTAATATATTCATTATTATTTAAATTAAGATAGGATTGGCCTAGTATAAAACATTGTTTTATTACCTTTTTACATTCAAACATTCATGTAAACCAATAGACGCCCACTGCAAGTCTTAACCTCTCTGTAAGACAGCCACAATGACCTATCTTGCGCTAATCGCATCCAGCTACTTTTGACATAAATATTTCTTCAGTCCACCCAGTGATTCCCAAAGTGGTCTACATCGATCCCTACGGGTCTATGACAACCTGCAAGGGGTCTGCGCCAGCGAAAAAAAATTTGGTGGTCCATGAAATGAAAATGGGGGTCCACAATAGTGGATCTTACAACTGATAGCACCTATTTACTTACATCATACTATCTTATAATATCAAAACGTATATTTTACATAACAGATACAAAATTTTATTTTGAGTAGTTTTAATTTATATTCAATTAATAAATGTATAAATTAACATGTGTTTTTACTTTAAGTTTTTAACACTAAACTTCACTACAGTTAGAAATTTACAGGAAATCAATACCAGGTAAGTAGGGGGTCTACCCAACACGAAAAACATGGCAATGGGTCTACGACACAAAAAAGTTTGGGGAACTCTGGTCCACCCGATAGGGGGCTGACTCATGCCGCGTCTTCTGGCTCGTCGAAATTCAAGAACCTTTCGCCCTCTAAGGCTGTCGAGTGCATGAGCGATTCTCGACACTACGTGGGTGACCTTGGTTGCTGTTAGGTAATATTGAAGATTCTTAATTGTTTAAGACATGCTATTCACGCTAATATATGTCAGGTAATGCTTGTTAAGAAAGGCAACCCTGTACATTTCTGCACTCGATTGCCAGGCAGACTCGGCCCTGCGTACCTCGGACATTAGTAGTATAGTTTGTGTTATTTGTAAATCATTAGTCATTCAATATTTCTTCCACATATCGAGTCCCCGTCGAGCACAATGCACTGAACACGCATTAAACAATTACTCACAACACCGGCGGCCGCGTGCGCCTGACCCGCGTTCAAGAGAGGGTCAGCCCGCGTCGCTTATGAACGAGAAATCCTCGCTTCGCCAACCATCATTACATTACAGTCACAACACTATATACCTACACGGGTATAGTCACTTTCCGTGCGTGCCTCTTCGATGTAACTTGAATACGATCACCTAGCGTAATTTTTTTAGTTCGCAGACCTCCTGTTACCGTGAGGTCAATATCGACGAAGCTGCACAAAAGTCTAAGCCGGCTATCAGCAAAACAACCGTTACATCACATCTTTACAAGTTTCCTTGACTTTAGTCTTTTTTTTAAGTTAAATTCAACTTTTTTTTATTAATTCTAATTTGTATCGCTAGTGTTTTTTTTTACAATATTTATAGTGCTAGCTAGTGTTTTTTATCTTTCGTTTTAACTAAACGCAGACAGTTGGGAGGGGGTTGCCGCTATTTGATACGGATCTTTCTTCTACCAGCTGCGAGGCACGACAGCGTTTTATAATTTTTTTTACACAATTAGTATAAGTTAAATTCAACTGTGAGAGACTAAACTATTTTTTTTTATTTCCACTCTTACATCTATTATTATTGGGTTACCTAACGCCTCTCCTCTTGGCGTTAACAGATTACGCAGATTTAAGAAGATAGGCTGCAAATGGCGCTTATTCTAAATTTTTTTGGTGCAAAGCAAAGGCAATGCTCGAAGGCTTCATTAAGAGTCATACTACTTTATTACTGGTTGCCTCTATGAAGATAAAAATATATATTTCATTATTCAACATCGTAACTTTTAACAGAACTCTTATAGATCGTCAACTTATTATTTATTTATTAATTTTTACTATACTCTGCTTTGCAAATTGTTATAGATCTGAAGAAGAAGCAGGAAGAAACTTCACAACAACACTTAATTTATTAAACATTAATAGTACACTATATCTAAAGTGACCAGACACAAGGGTATTCGGGAGGGGTCCACACTTTTGGCAGTCATTCGGTATGAGTCAATACTATCGGCAAAGTAATAACATATATATATGTGTTAAAAGTTTAATAGAAAAAAAGTGCACATTCTTAATAGTACTTTTAATATAATTATACACGTTTACGATCTATTGGTCTAATAAAGAACATTTACTTTTACCATGATTTTATTTACTTAAACCGTATTTTATATAAAATTAACTTTGCTTTCTATCTTATCTAATATTTTCTTATCTCTTTATTTCCTGTTTATATTTTATAAACTCAATCAGCGTCTGGCACCCGCACGGTGAATGTTTTAAATGCTGAGATTTCACAAACTCTTTATTTATTTTAATTTTAGTAAAACATTGTCAATACTCGTATATTCGGATACTTGTTTCTGTTTCGATCTTGCAGCAAAGCACCGCAAGTTCGTTGATGTAGTTCAAAGAATTGATAGTCTTAAGTGGTAGCGGGGGAGGCACATCGCTCGCGCAACCGAAGGCTGTTGAGGCCGAAAGGAGAACCTTACAAGTGGTGATGGGTGATCACCCCCACCAGGTGGACAAACGATATAGTTAATGTCGCGTAAACTTTAGGGACAGCTTATGTCTTTCAGCGCGTATTTATCGGCTGATATGATGATAAGGATTAAATTAATAAGTATATATTGTACCTGTGAAGATTCGATGAAGTTTGTAAAATTTGTCTATGCACAAGGTCCTCTAAATAAATTCTTAACTTCCCCGCGCAACTTTACTTTCACTTGTTAAAAAAAGGCACCGTCTTAACTCCAACTCTCGTAGATTCGGTGTTATGTAAACTCACCCTTACCATCCCCCAGGGCGGGCGAGTGTAAATAAATATGTAACAACATTTGTCACTTGCGTTTAGATATCTTCCCTATTGACACTCACAGAGTGCTGTGACGTCATAGCACTTATTGTCACTTAGGTAAAACATCGTAGAATGTACTCGAAAGGGATAATAAAATTCATGAAGTTTACTGTAACAAAAGTGACGTAAATAAGACACTTAGAGTACAAAATTGTTATAACATAATGGCATTATTACAATATGAATAATGATGGCTATATAGGGTGAAATAAATGAGTGAACATACATCAACTTATACACATATTCAATCATTCTGTATAAAGTGATCCCTCTGAAGTATACTAATATAATTAATAAAAAAAAGGAATTTGAAGCGACTCAACGCTATGCTACCACCAATTAGCATATATTATTATACATAAGAATGACATATGATTTTGACATATAATACAGTTCTATATTTTTATTATATACTCATTTATCTTTAATTTATGTATTTATAAGGCATATACTCAGTGCTATAACCACATTATAACAAGATCTTTATGTACTCAAACATTTAAAACCTTATTTAACATAAATAACTTAGTTCTTTTAAAACTTCAAGTCGTGAACAAATTTCAAAATGTATAATTTCTTATTTCTTAAACGAATGTTTTAAGTGTCGTGATAAGTAATCTATCTATTGTTTACAATTCAAAAAACGTTTAATATTTAATTTTCTAATTATTTATTGCTTATAAATTATGTTTGTTTTAAGTAAATGTACGTAAACTTAAATGGTACTTAATATGTTTATAAATAATTAGATGTTTTTATTTATTATTGTATTATATTTATAATATGTATTAAACCTTTTTTATTATAAGTATATATGTTATATACGTATGTATGTATGTCTATGTATATTTATGTTCATTTGTTTGTGAATATGTATTTTTTTTTGTACACGTGAACTACCCTTTATAAGTACTTTTATCTTTTCCTTACTATGGTTGTCTGTAAGAGATTGCCTTGTGTGATAAGACCGCCCATTGTATAATACTTTTCTGTATATTATTGTAAAACTTATTAAATGTATCTTATCGTGTACAATAAAGAATATTAAAAAATAAATGAAATAGTAGCGGAAGTCAATTATAAATCACTGGCAATAGTCAACCGAGTTATTTACTACATAACTATTGTTAATGGCAATAAAGAAAACTATGAACTTTTATCAGGAAAAACAAGTTTACATGTTTTAAATAAAGAATTCATAAAGTTTTCTTTACAAATATAGAGAAATTTGAATATTTCTAAACCCGCAAAACAGCGTGTCACTATCAGTAACAAACTCAAAGCAATCTACATTTAATTACCATAGTAAATGAAACAGCGAAGCCCTCTCGGCAATAAATATTCATACGATTTTCAAAGTCTTCATACGAGATTACGGTCTACCCGAAGTTGAGTCATAGAAAATTATTTGTTTTAATTTTAATCCATGTTTTCCACATAGAAATCTTCAAATTCTGTATGTTTAAAGCTATATTGTGTTAAAAAAGTAAGATGAATTTGTTCATAAAATTTAAATTCTTTATTTATTCTTCCAAATCATTTTTTTTATTAATTCTAATTGGTATCGCTAGTTTATTTTTACTATATTTATTTTTCGCTTAAACTAAACGCAGACGGGAGAGGGTTGCCGCTATTTGATACGGATCTTTCTTCTCCCAGCTGCGAGGCACGACAGCGTTTTATAATTTTTTACAATTTTTTTTACACAATTTTTTCTAATGGGTAAATACAGCTAAAATTTATACATATTAACAATATAATTTGGAATACTCAATTATATATTAGTTGCTACATTATTTCATATAAAGTCGCTGCCCAAGCGCTACAGACCGTTAAATGCCTTGAGATTAAGGACAACGTGCCGGGCCAACTCATCAAAAGATTCTGCTGTAGATTTTTTCTCTAGAAGGTCCGGCAAGTTGAACTGAAATATATATTAAGGTTTTCACATAAGGACACGTGGTTACGTCTTTTGGATGCGAAGTAGCAGTGTCTGAGTAAGTGATGAAAAGTCTGTACTGTGGAGTCATCACAAGTCTCATTATCGATTATTTTAAAACGGTACAGGTACTGTTTGCAGTACCCGTGCCTGCTTAGTAGTTGTGTAATAAATCAAGTCTTGTAAAACCTACTTTAGCTAACGCTTTTTCCTGATATTAAAGGCATCGCTGATAGTGTGGGAATATCATTTGGCACAGTCCAAAAATTTTTGGAGAATGTTTTGTGTCTCAATGGCTTCTAGTTTCGATTGGTGAATGGTTCTGCATTGATTCTTCGCGACATTTTTGTCAACAACTCGACTCATATCGTTCCGCATACACCGTGTTCGCCTGATTTGGTTTCGTCCGACTTCTGACTATTCTACAAATTCAAATTCCAATGCGGGGATGCCTTTTGACACGACGGAGAAGATGAAAACCGATTCAAAGAAGGCTTTAATCGAAAAAGACTATTCCGATTGTTTCGAAGATTCTTATTATCTATTAAAATCAAAGTTTCTGAAACCTATCGTGTGGCCAGGTGATGATTACGGAAAATGATATCATCATAGAAATGAAGATTGAAATTATATTACTGGTCTTTTTTTATTTTTTTTTTAATAACGTTTTAATTTTTTTTAATTTGAGGTTGGAGTGCCTCGAGTTTGGTCAGTCCGACCAAATGATCAGCCGGATTCTGAGCTAATATAAATATTAGATTTAGTTAATTTCACATCGCCCAGAACTGAATGATAAGATAAAGCAAGTCTTAGTTAATAGTTCGGTTAATTATTTATTAGGGTTTTCTTCAAGCAAACTACTTAGACGGTCTAGGCAATAAATTAAGAAGACTTGTATTGGCCAGAGAATTGAACCAATACTAGCTTTTTAATCTATACTCTCCTCCGACACATAAATCCTTTTAGCGACGCACACTATTGCAATTTAACGCATACACTTGCAACTCGTAAACAAACACACACATGAAACGATGTTCAATCCAATCACAAATACATTGAAATATCCGTGTTACGGATTACACACACAGGCGTCACTTCCATCCGTTGTGCCTATTGGAACGGGAAGAGGCCGGTGCAACTGATTTTTTAAGCGCAGTTTAACTAAAGGAATTCAAATTTAGTCGTTAACTGAAATCTCGAGTTAACACTTATGGATTATCATTTTTTATTAAATTACATTTGTACGTTCTTTGCATATATACATACATACTCATACATATATATATATACATATATGTACATATATATATATATACATATATGTACACATATATATATATATATATATATATATATATGTGTGTGTGTGTGTGTGTGTGTGTGAGTATGTATGTGTGTACGCGAGTGTATATAGATTAGTATGAAGTTTACCAAATAGTGGTCCCGTATAAGTGAAATACGTGATAAAATTATTTGTACTTCTTCCTTTTCCATACTATGGTTGTTTGTAAGATTTTGATTGATTGCATTGTATGGTAAGACCACCGATTCTACTTTTTTGTACGTCATTCTGAAACTTTTTAAATGTATCCTAGCGTGTACAATAAAGAATATTAAATAAATATAAAAAAAATCTAAGGGTACGCACATTGTATATTCGTCTATGAATTAAATAGGAGGTCCACAGCTGGTCATAAGCCCCATTCATAGATTTTCAATAGGACCGGAGTTATGACATATGTTTAATGTACGTATATATACCTATGTATATCGTATTTTATGTAGTTCATGTAATGTATGGAGTTATTTTTATGATATAATATAAACACTTTGTGTAACTAGCATACGCGTTTCGCAATTGGTGGTGAAATACCACCCGTGGACTTATATAAACACTTTTAAAGGGTGAGGAAATTGAAAACGAGGTGTGATTGTTTTTTATTACGTATATAGTGAGACTATTTATAATCGTGTACTATCAGCGCTTGGATTTACCGTGCAATAATAATTTAAGTTTAAAAATTACCATCGCTGTAATGGCCGCAGTAATACAGAGCATTCTCTCATGAACAATTCACAAGTAATCTGTAATACAATCTTAAATACATCTGATTTCAATCTCTTCTATCAGTTACACGATTTATTATTAAGTTATGCTGATAAGGGGCGAATAATAAAATAAATAATAGTACTTAATCAAACAGTTAATAGATTTTCCAATACTAGAATTAAATCTACGATTAAAATAAAGCAAAGATGGCCGCCGAAGCGACATCCTGACACAGCTACGTATGAAACGTTCCAATTCAAATTTCGAACCCCGCGGTGACGTCACCCGTGCTACTCCCCCCTCCTCTTCCCCCACTCCCCTTTGCCTAATGACCCCACGTCGGTATAATACGAATTGACTCGACGCAAACAGCTGTCATTTGACACTGATGACAGTTTTGGTCAATAGTGCGTATTCAATGCGTTTTGTTTGACCGTTTTTTGTGATGTTTAAATGGAAGTATATTCTAGGGCGGAAAACACTTGTTTCTCTCATTTATTTTGACAATTGACAGTCAACTCGATATCAGAATAATCAAGTTTCGTTGCGCATTTAAAGCGAATTTTCGAATGCTGTTGCTTAAAAAGCTGATGGAACCATCACAATAATTGTATTTTATTATCTATTATATTCATTTTTCATTATAAATGTTTATAAAAAATCATTAAATTATGCGGTATCCGGTACCAGAATTAGATTCCAAATTCAAATTTAAAAAAGACTTCAATAATCATTTGTTTCAATAGGAATAAAAAAGTAGAATTGTTCGGATTTTATTTATACAAATTTTGTTGTTTAAATGCATCACGTTGGGCACACTCTTCGAATTCGGCTTCGGTGTTTCGATCCACACGCTGCAGAAGTGATCATTTGATAACACAGATGATCAACGTGTTCGTTTCAAAGACTGTACCCTTCAGAAATCTTCACACAAAAGATCATGGAAGTAAGATTCTGTGACCTGTGTGGCCGGGAGATCTCAACAAAAGGACATATACATTTTTCAGTAAACAAATCACGAAGAAGCGCTATGTTTATCTAGTCATGTAAGACCGCCGGAAACAAAGGACAAATTCCGCGAACGAGCCAGTCGGGGCTGACGGCGTGACGTCAAATAGGTGCAGATGGGGTAATTAAGACAATAAAGTTATGCTGTCTCCATTCTGTGCAACATTTCATCTTTCACTGCAGGTGGCAGAAGGTAAGATGAAATAAAGTACAGACTACAAAATAAGCTGAACCTGAAGGACGTCAGGTGGCTCTTCACCTCAATTTGCCAACCTGCGTTAAAATATCTGAGGATTACCTGCCAGGGGTATATATGGAGCGGTCTCGACGAAAGTGTGGAGCTATGTCGTCTGATATCTCGTAAGCGATAGCAAGCGAGTTACGGGTGTTAAAATGAAACAGTGTTCGCGGAGTTACATTCTTGTGTTCACGTATTTATGAAATAGTGCGCGAATAGTGACTATTCGTTCATTGATATGTTTAAGTTCGGCTTCGTGAAAAAGCACAGCTTTCTAGTGCTAGTGGCATTTTGATTCGAGCCAGGCGCGGCTTAACCTATAGTGCTGAGTGTGCACACGGGCGCCGCCGTCTCAGGGGGCGCCGCGGCAACAGCTAAGAGCACCGTCTTGGATTCTATCGCGGTTCAACGCTTAGTTTCGCAACAGAGATGTGCTACAGGCATAAAAACAATGAGTGTTATTCTGCCGTCATTAGAAGAAAGGCCGTAACTAATACCATACTGTAAGCTATACCTACTTATAAAACAGCTTTTTAGAATATGAAATAAATTCTTATTACGACGGCAAACTTAATAGTAATAACCGCGGGGTGAGGAGGGGGGCAGGCCTAGGGGGCGCCAGGATTTCTATGCACACGAGCTAGAGCCGCCTCTGATTCGAGCCTCTTCCTGATATGTAACAATATCGAGAAAATTGTGCCAAATGTTTTGGTTATAAGATAATACAAATAAAGTAAATTTCGTTTTATAACATAGTAATCATAAAACTAAATAGGATATCGTGAGAAGCAAGCAAAATAAGGTTTAGCGTAAAATTAAACGGAGGCTTCCGTACGTATTTAGCCAAAGATGCGAATTTCCCGGGGAAACTGATGTTAAGGGAAATAGTGACTTAATTCGCTTACGCGGGGCCGTTTAGCGTCGGTTTACATGGCGCGGCAGCACAGAACGAAAAATATTATTTTATCATATTCTTGCAAATTCATTAATAAGTTATCCTATAGACGCCCACTGCAAGGGATACTTCTCTACAATGACCAGTCTTGCGTTGCCTAAATTCAGCGACTTCCTGAGGCCTTGGTAAAGTCATCACTCCCCCTAGTGGACAACCACGCCCCACATCATACGCTGTTGTATATAGTCCATTCCTATAGATCATGGATGCACAGACTTATTAAGACTAGGGGCCACTCGGGCAAATCATGAACTGATGGCGAGCCGGCCGCCAGAAGTATAGGTAATTAAATTTTTTGGTTTTATTCTGGAATAGAATTCAATATTTTTCTAATGTACGAGAGTATTATTTTTGCTGTCGGTGGGCCACCAGTATTCGACCAGCCGCGGTCTGTGCATCCATGCTATAGACAATCAATCATTATCAACATTTCGACTTTAGTAGGTACTAGACATACGCCTCCTAGATAGATTTAAAACTCCAGATAAAAAAAGTCGTGTTATATGTAAGAAAAGTTACTTTGCATTTGACATGAAAATATAAGACATGTTTTAGGAGGAGTAATTATTTTCCAAATAATGGATAATGTTCAATTTAAAATATCTAATTTTATTTTTATCATCTGGCACTCATGTGAACCGTGCTTTGTACAGAAATTGTGTTTTGCGCGGATGCAGCCGACATCCCACCGTTTCACCTGCAACGAATTGTAATTCCCGACGCGGAACCAACGTAACCTGGTCTTCGTGATCAGTCAGCACAGTGAGAATTTGCTTAAATTAGTATCTTAATAACTATGCCAGGAGCTCAAGTTGACGATGCAGATGTTTAATTTCTGGAACATTGTGTGATAAATGGATGGTTTCTGAGAAATACCATCTGTAGTGTTTTTAAAGAGAGTCGTGACAGTTTTGTCGACCTTACTAAAATAATTTTGGTGAATAAAATATATTTTTCAGTTACTTCTTTGTTCTTACTGTGTTATTTTTCATTTTATTATATATGTAAAATAAAGAGTGAATATAAATACAATATTTCCAACAATGTCTCCAGAGAGAGTTCAACCATTTTTCTCTTCATGCTTTTGCCCTATAAATGGATTTTATGTTTTATCTTTTATACCTGCAATGAAGTATCGAGATGATCGTCATGTTTTCTAAGACTCCCTCTCCCTCCGTCAGAGGAAAGGTATAAATAGCCCCTCTATTATAATAAAACTGTTACTAAATAAATATTAAGATCCACATACAATGTTGTTGGTTTTGAATGTATAGTTCATTTCCTGTCAATTAACGTATGGTAAAATCTGTCATAAATCAATGGTTTCCGAATTTAACGGTTTTTTAGTTGTCCCCTTAGACCAATAATTTCCAAAAATTTTTGTGCCACGCCCTATGTAACATACATAATTTTATATATTAAAGTAAAAGAGTTAAACACGTGTCTCGAATTTTAGAATTGCCACCTCTTAACAATCAAATTGTCCTCCTGTGGGCAGTGGGCCCGACGTTGGGAAACACTGTTGTAGACTGTTACTGCCAGAACTTATAGTATATCACATTCGCCTTATAAAGTATGATTGAAAATAGACATAAAAGCTCACAAATGAGATATAAATATATTCAAAGTTTTTACATGTATAACTAATCACCTGTATAAAAGAACGAAGCGAAGGAAGTGAGGCGATGAATTGTAGTTAATAAGGATAAGAAGGATAGAAATTGTATAATGTAAGTAGAAGGAAGATAGTTAATTTAAAGAATTATAGGAGAGTATGGAAATAAAAAAAAGAAAGCGATTTTTTTGTAAAGGATTAAAAACGACCCAAAGATTAAAAAAATCACCTGTACATTAATACGCTTGCAGTCATAAACACACATTTTAACTACTATATTTATAAGTTAAATAAAACTTATATATTCGTCATTAATTAGGTGCGAAGCGTGTCCCAAATTCGGGTGAAAACTTTGTTAGAAGTTCAGTATTGTTTACAGTTCAGTCATTGTTTACATTTAACGAGCAAAATTAATTATTAGATATAATTTATACGCAGTTTACTTAATTGTAACCAACTGTTCTATATGAATTATATGACCTACTCATCATAGGTAGTCAACAAACCATGGCGACATAATGGCTACACAAAACATATAACTCACATATAGTCTTTCTGTTATTTCGTATACACCAATACCTCACTTTGCGTCGTGGTTATGTTCCAAAAAAAAACGACGCAAATTAAAACGCTGCAAAGTGAATTAAGATTTTTAATACCAAACTATGTAAAGATCGAAGATAGGTTTCAGGGTCACGAAAATACTACTTTTTAAACAGAAAATTGAACAAAGTAAACATTTAAAAAACAAAAATAATATAACTCTGCCAATAAATAAATAATATTTACCTTTTTGTAACCAGAAACAACAGGTAAAAATTTATATCAATTTATTATTCTTTTTTAAAATAAGCACAACACACTACATTACAACACACTACATAATTGAAACTGAACTCTAAAATTAGCTACACAAAGTAAAAATAAAACTGTATTCAAATTGCGTTGATTTTTAGTTAAAAAGAGAATCCCCGAGTTTTTATGGCATGGCGCAATAAAGAGTGTTGCCATCTTTTAGAAAAAAAAAATTTTTCAACAAAAAAAAATTAAAGACTCGAACCCAAAACAACGCAACCTCTAACGACGCCTAGTGAAAATTAGTACTAATTAAGCAGCGACGCAACTTCGAAAAAAAACGTAAAACGAAACGACGCAAAGCGAGGTATTTGTATATATTTAATATATTTAATATAAATAACATTTATTATAAATGTTATTTATATATATATTTAATATAATAAAATGTTATTTATATTAAATATATATTAAATATATATATTTAATATATATTTAATATAAATAACATTTATATTAAATATATATATATCATTCACAGATATTGACATTTCACTCACTTTCCTTTTGTTAGGACGAAGTACGCTTGTGACTGTATTAATAAACATTGGAATCAGAACAAACGGGAGGTTTCTTTTATCACCTCCCAAAAAACAATGTACCAAATATCTAAGCAGGGTTCTAATCAAGAACAATTTTAAACCATCTTTACTAATATTGTGCAGCAATTACGATCAAAAAATATTTAAAACTAAATATACGAATAATTGTGAAGAAATAAAAGGAATTTAAGTAAACCGTATCATAAACTAAAATTCTATAAAGCTATTGCAGCCAAAGACCATATTAAATTAACACCTAATTTCGATCCTATCATATCCAAAAATCAAATTTAAACCTATCGCAAAAAATTTTGTACAACAATTGCAATGTAATATTTGTTTAACTAAAATTTTCTCCAGCCAAATTAAAAAAAATGGTATATGCTATCATCTCATTTTCATTCACATCTTCCTTTTAATTTTAGGTGAATGGTGGTATATATTACATATTTCTAGATGAAGATAGCAAAGTAAATGAGATGTACACGAAAATCATACAAACTAAAATATAAATATATATATATATATATATATATATATATACTAACACGGAATATCTCTGAATTATCGTCTAGTAAATTAAAGAAAATATAAGTTTTTAATAAAATTAAGAGCAAAACCGAAAAGTTTTGTAGTGGCGACCACGAGTCGGTAAACGCGGCGGGTAAGAGCCCACTAGATAGTCTGACGTCATAGTTAAGATCTCGGGAAGTCGCAGGATAAGACCAGTCATCGTGGCAGCCATTGAAGGAGACTTATGCCTTGCATTGAACGTCTTTCGGCTGAAAAGAAGAACTTTATTAAACAATAACTTGCAAGAAAATCTTATCACTTTGTGAAGCATTTTTTGTGATAATAAGACTTGAAGAATTACTATACTACTATGTTAAGAACAATGTGAAAGATAAGAAATAAATGTGACCCGTTTGGTACCATTTTAGTTTTTACATGATATATCTAATTTTTTATCACAAGTGTCCGCCTAGTGATTTCTGTAACTGATCCATAGTGTATAATATTATAGTATGAATAGAAAAGAATAGAATAAATAAAATGTGTGTAAGTTATAAAAAAGTAATTGTTTTTTTTTTTAAATTGGACCATGTTGGATAGTCCGAGATCTAAACGATGGTTTTATATTACAAATGTCTTAAACATTGTGATCCTGGATGGGAGCGGCTCTAATTCTTGTAGAGCCCGTGTACAATGAAACCCTAGCGCCCCTAGACCAGGTCCCCACCTCGCGGATGTAACTATTGATTTTGCCGTCGTAACAAGAAAGTTTTTTCATATTTTAAACTAGCTATTTTATAAGTAGGTATAGCTTACAGTATGGTATTAGTTACGGTCTTTCTCCTGGCACCGCGGCGCCCCCTGCACTATAGGTTAAGCCGCCCCTGACCCTGGAAGCTGTTCTATACAAGAATAGGACGTGAACAGTGTTGACATGGTGGATCAACAAATTCTATATAACACATAAGTATATTATCAAGTATTTTAAATTAGTAACTGAAATTTGTTGAAAGTTGTGTTTGCCAAATTCGCTGCAGTAAATGTGTGTAAGACTGAATCGACAAGGCCGCGGCATTAGGGCGCCATTTTGCATTATTCCAGCTCGCGAGAACCCGAGCAACAAGTAAACGATCGTCGAATGTACTATAAACGGGGAATTACCGGTAAGAGGATCGTCAGCGACGCGATGTAACTTCATTTATGATTATTTAAATTACGTCGTATTTCTCATGCGTTCAAATACATAGGTACATACATAAATTGTGTCGAGAACAGTGGCTGAGTGGTGATAGAACACATTAGTGTATTGAAGTGATGAGATTGAATCATAAGGTGATTATTTGTAGTAATAAAACGTAGTCAAATCATATTCATCTTCGTCACGGCTCTTGATCAATTTCATTGTGATAAATTTGAAAAAGTGTATAACGTATGTACTCACCTATTCTCTCCAAAGAAAGTGGTGCTGGGAAGGTTACATGGCGAGATTCGCTGATAACAGTTGGACACAAAAAGAGAGTACCAGAGCGACAGACAGACCTAATGCCAGAAAGGCTGATGATATCGTAGCTACAGCCAGTTGCCAAAGATAGGTATGAATGGAAAGCTTTGAAGGAGGCTTTTGTACTAATCCATACAAATTTAATATCAATTATTAAAACTATTATCTTTAATTTTAATTTATTAATTAAGTCATTGGTATGGAGTGAAATATAGCTTTATTATAATTATTATAAATTAGAAAACGCGTAGAACGGATGATAGCAGGTGCTTTAAAGAGTGAAAACCACAGATCAACAAGATCAGTGTAAGACGTCTGCTCATAAGGGCATCTTGTTAAGAAAATGGTTACAGAGCGCTTCCAACCAGTCCTATAGGAATACTTGAAAGAGGCCTGTGTCCATCAGAGCAGGGATGACCAATCTGCACCTCGCGGACCGCGTGCCCGCCTAACATTTCCAAAATTGAGTTTATTTTATTGACTTCCTTCTATCAATATATTGTTCTAAATTAATTATAATAAAATGGTAATACATACTAAACCGAAACTATTTGTTAATGACGAGTTATGAATTTGACGCGTCTCCGCGATTTTTTTGTATTGAATTCGTATATAAAACATTTTTTTTATTTTTAATGGAATCAGGCGTTACCTTGCGCATGTCCATCCTTAGTAAAAAAAGGACCAATATTTAGCCACTTCCGCACATGCAGTAGTAGTCGTGCAACAAAGTGCACCGTCCGCCAGCCCGCTGATAAATGCGTATGCAACAAACAATGCAAAACACACAACTGCCACCGCCAAATCACTCAACACGTGTTTCACCCCTCCACGGGGCATTAGTGCTAATTTTATTATTAGATTAGTGCTAAACACAGAGTATTTTAATATTTAATACAATATTCATTATTAATATAGTATTTTTTTGTTATTAAAGAGTGTTACTTTATACGATATTCGATGCACAATTTTAAAATTTAAATTAGCCAATTAATTAAAAAGGTTGCTCACCCCTGCACCAGAGAATGTCTTACAGCTGAAATGATAACGATGGATGGATTGTATTGATTTTTTGTACGATATATTCCGTCATTCCATTGAACGAAATAAAATATTCCGGACATGTCATTAAGTAGAGAATATTTTTACTTTTTTTTTTTGTAAAATAAACTTTCAGTCGTTTATTCGAGTCGGTGAAACATAAACCGAATGGGATTGAAATTAAAATGGGAGTTCTGATGAAGTTAATATAAATAATGATTAATATTCAGAGGATTAATTATAAAGGATAGGGGAACGATTCGCTACCGACTGTCGCGTGCTCGCAGGGGACAAAACCTTACTTGCTTGTTGTAGGGAATCGAAAATATAATACAATTTTTTTTTTACGTGAATTTTAGTTTTTTTTTGTTATATACATGTTGGTATCATTAACCCTTTCCACTCCAAGGCTGTTATGTATCGATAAAATTTAATTGAATTATAGTATCTTGCGATTATAGAATATGTTTCATTCAGTGATTCAAACATTTTAGTAACAAAAATCTTTCCTGTTATAAAATTTTCCGCAAAAAGAAGTATCTGGAAGTAGTGGAACAAAATCAGTGTCGAGTGACACTCGACATTGGAGTGGAAAGGGTTAAAAAGCATTTTAGATCATTAAATGATTTTTTTCTTTTTTCTCTTTTCCTCATCTTATTTTCGGGACAGGGATATACAACCTCCTACTTTCACCTTCCTCAACCTTCATAATTTCTATCATTCAGCATACATTCAACATACAGTATTCACCATCATTACATTCACGCATCGCCTCCCATCCCTCGCCACATTCCCTGTTACCTGGTTTTGTTATGCCTATTTACGTCACTCACCACCCTGCAATAAGACCACAAGAAACTGTGACGGCTCTCCTTCTATAAAAGGGAAGCGATGTTGCTGCAGGGAATGTTCCGACCTATTTCAGCGCCGCAAGCCACTCTAAGCCCTCCATATATGGGACAGCAAGTAATAGTGTACATCACGATCTAGTCCACCGCTGGGCTATGAACACGTGGGACTCTTTTAGCTTATATCTACACCGGTACTCTGAGGCCAGACGCGTGTTTAGCACCAATGTGCGCGGTACACGGAAGGCTGTCTCGACCTTGGAGAAGAACTTCCTTGTCGTCGAAAATCTTTATATGTAAAAGCATTCAATTGTCCTGAATAAAGTGATCACCCTAAAATATGTTACATTAATATATTATTTCTATTAGAATGCGACAGCCTAACAACGAAGCCTTTAAGGTAAACCAAGCTTACATTTATTTGCAACGATGACTTTGAATTCACTTGACTGATGATTTTTCAATTTGACGCCATTATCGTTCATTCAGATCAAGCCCATTGCAAGGTAAGCTTCCTCCAGAAATATCTATGGGGAGATATATTCGTCATGCTTGGCAGACGGGTTGGATATCGCAGTGTGGTATTATTGTACGCAGAGGACACTGCTGTTAATCCTCTGGAAACTTATTTGTGAGCATTTGCAATTCTATATGATGAATGCACAAAGTGTGTTTTAAGAACTCGCGAACTACGACCACAAGAATGAATCCTCTACCGCAGTGATTCCCAAAGAGGTCTATATCGACTCCTAGGGGTCTATGACAACCTGCAAGGGGTCTACGTCAGCGAGAAAAAATTTGGGGGTCCATGAAATGAAAATGGGGGTCCACGATGTTGGATCTCAACACATACACTGATAGTACCTATTTACTTACATCATACTATCTTATATTATCAAAACGTATATTTTACATAACAGATACAAAATTTTATTTTGAGTAGTTTTAATTTAAATTCAATTAATAAATGTATAAATTAACATGTGTTTTACTTTAAGTTTTTAACACTAAACTTTACTACTGTAGAAATTTACAGGAAATCAATATCAGGTAAGTAGGGGGTCTACCCAACACGGAAAAACATGGCAAGGGGTCAACGACACAAAAAAGTTTGGGAAACTCTGCTTTACCGCAATGCTTTTTTAAATTCTGTTTAGAGTCACAAATAATAAATAAGAGGAAGTATGTAATTTATATAAATTTGTACTTTTACCACAAGTTTAAATCACATACAACATTTTCGTTTACCACTGCGGAGACCTTATTAAAAATAAACTGTTCAGCAATCGATACGGGTCTGTGCATTGAATAATTTAAACGCTTGTGTGACGTATACGCTTTCGAATACAGCGTGGATAATTTTACGTAAAATATTAATTAAAACTTGCATAAATATTACGTAAAATATTAATTGTAATTTGCATAAATAATAAAACAAAAAGTACAATCATAATCATATAAACCGTTAGTTGCCTAGTGTAGGGCACAAGCTTTCTTTGAAGATTGCCACGACGACCGGTCTTGCACTGCCCGCATCCAGAGACCATAACTTTGACGTCGGTCTGCCTAGTGGGGTCTTATCCACTAGAACAATAACAATATAAAATTCTGACAATCTTTATCATAGCCCTAGAAGAAAAGGTACTATTAACACAAGCTTGAGCAGTGGTAGCCGATCAATAGACGACTAAGACTTGCGATCATAGTTCGCGGGTTCCATTCCCGCGATACAATCTTATATAATTCATACTTTGTGCATTAATTATATATATATATATATATATATATATATATTGTTATTTATTTATTTATTTAACAGTTTATTGTACACAATAAAAACACTAAAGTAACAATACAAATATAACTGACTCAACAGGCACTACTTATTTCTAACCAGAAATTTCTTCCAGTAGGCCTTCGGAAGGAGGTTCATAAAAAGTAAGGCAGACACAACGTGCACAATAATTAAATTGAAATATTTACAATAGATACGACTTTTGACCATAATTACATACTTAACATGAACATAAATGTATACTTACATATTATATACTTACATAAATAAGCATAATAAATAATATATATACATAATATAAGCATAAATACATATATAACATATATAACTAAAAATATTATATATTTATATTGTTATGTAAGAAAAGGACCAAAATCTAGCCACTTCGGCACATGCACATGCGCAAGTGGCTAAATATTGGTCCTTTTCTTATTTAGGATGGTCTTCCGCAAGGTAACGCCTGATTCCATTAAATATATATTGGTATGTTTGTATATATGTATGTATTTGTATGTATATACACTCTCTCTTTCATGTCTCTCATCTCCATCCAAAGGTTGTCTGGTAGAGATCGCCTCGAGTGATAAGACTGCCTCTTGTACTATATGAATAGTTTCATTTTTTGTAGTATATTTATGGTGTACAAAAAAGTGTAAGTAAATACTTAAATAATTATATATGATTGCCTATCCTTACTAACAAGTTTCCAGAGTATTGGAAGAAGGATCCTGTGTGTATCGTGATACCACACTTCGATAGTATATCTCCCATAGATATCTATGCCTTGTAGTGGGTGTCTATGGGCTGAAACGACTACTACACTATGTCAGGGGTTCTAAACAATCGACGAAAAAGAAGTTTCTTAATAAGACCGATTATTACGTACTATATTCTGTCTCTTTCATCCGCAAATACGTTTTCCGTTTCGCTTAAACTTAAACTTAAGTTAAAACTTTGTTGTTAATTTTGAAGTCCTCAAGTTATTATAAAGGAGAATTATATTAACTTTAGTTTTACGGGCCATCATTAAAGCTTCACTAACTAGATAGCGAGCCGTGTTTAGGTTGACCATGTAATTGTAGATTCGTGGACAAATCTCTAACATTTGTTTAATTTTATAACGATTGAAATAGTGTAGAATTTCCTCTGTTGGGATGTTATTATACACTTTTGATCACTTACATTACCACGTCAAGGGAATACTTGATAGAAAATTGAATCTGATTGAGTTATTCCATATTAAATACCGTAGCCCTGTACGCGTGATGCACCAGCTAAATCTCCAAAACTGCTAAGTTTGATATTACCAGAATTTGACGAAAATATTAGTTTTGAGTTCCAAAACTCGATCGCAAAATAAATATTTACGATATTGGTGAATAAAGCATTATCATGTCGAACATTCGAATCCGAAAAATGTTTATTTTGATTAAAATTACAATAATAATATATATACAAAGATAATTCCAAACATTCACATGTACTTAATCAAAATTAATAATACAAATATTATTAATTAATTACATAGGAGTTGGTACTGTTCATAAATATGTTTATAAAAGATAGGACGCAATGCCCTCTGCGTACCATAATACTACAATGTGATCGCCAGTTTACCTGCCATGCATGGCGAATATTATGTATACGCCATAGATATCTTTGGGTGTGGCCTCAACCTTGCAGTGTGCGTATATCGGCTGAATATAGAATCACAACTGGACTCAATCAAATAACTGTTAAATTGGTCATATTTACAAATTAAGCCTACATATATAACTTAATACGTTTATAAAAATGAATGTTGGTCTGTGTGTCCTTGACAGAATCTAAAACTGTGCTGTGATCTTTAGCGAAGTTGTTGTGCATGAACCCACGAAGGTTTCTTGTTCAGTATAACCTATTTTAAACAGATGACAGTATTGTCGTTCCAATTAATTTCGTACATTGCCATGACAGTAGATGCTGTGATTTGAATTAAAACGATTTGTTTTTCCTTCAAATTTATTTTAGTCGGTGGCGTACCAAATCATAATGTACTGCCAGTATTAGTTTCAAATCACTTTGTCGTAGTCATTTAACTTAGTAAATTTTCAGAACTGCTTAACGCTGAATGCTAGTTCAGATTTTCATATCAAATGTAATTTCACTTTATGTACTAGGCTGTATAGTCAGAATATTTTGTTGAGCAGTTTGTTTTATTGTAATTTCGAATGTTAAGAAAATAAAATTATTAATGTTATTAAAATTGAGCCGTGTATTCTTCTTTTCATTTGGTTTGGATTCCGTTGTTTAATGACAACCTAACCTTTTGTTTAAATTTTCTGCATTCTATCGGCTTTGTAAACGAACGTGTCTATAGCAGAAAGAATTTAGTAAAACATACTACAAGATAATATTCATATTTAATATTTTATTTTACAATGTACCCGATATGGTTAATGGATGAATAATTATAACTTTAGTCCTCTTTAGTATATGGTCACCCTAGTTAAACTAGCGGTCTATAGACACAGTGACTTCCGGCGCGGTCCTTTGTTAGCGGAAAGTAGGTCTTGCATTGTACCTAGGTGAGAAGTAGGCGTTAGGTAGCGGTCGTTCCTTGGAAAAAGGCTTTGTTCTTTACTTAGTCGCTAATTAAATAATGGAGGATGACCGACGAACCACTTTGTCAGAGGTATTCAATGTATTTATTTGATGCGTGATATCAAACATCTTTTAAATGTCGGGAAATTTCTTTGTACGATATACGATTTGCATCGACCAAATCTTCCGAAGACGAACTTATTGAGATTGTCATTAGATTCCAGGTTGAATACTTTTCTAATTGGTCCTATTAAAAATCTAATAGAAAGACTGGACATGGCAATAGATTTTTTACAACTGAAATGATGCAACTCTGCAAGGCATGAGTTTCACCCAAAGATATCTATGGGGATGTACCATGATGGCCAAGATTGGCAGTCGGTTTTTTTATTTTTTATTTTTTTTGGCCATTCTGGATTTCTGGGGTCTTCAGTTTCTGAAATCAAACCACAGATCGGCAATCCCAGTGCAGGACGGTCACACACCCACAACGTAGAAAGAGGATTTTGTTAAAATCATTAGAAGAAGTAGTTTGCTTTTTTGCTTTTTCTCCGATGATGTTAGTGGTGTTAGCCCTAAGGCTTTTACAGCTTCGTCGGTATTAAGTTCACGGAGCGGAAGGGTCCGTGAACTAGATTTAAAAACTAGAACCTAAAAGCTGGTGGGCGCCTACCAGATGCACGGGGACGCTGGCACGTTGCTAAGGCTCTTCGCTTTGTAGAGCTTTGACGGGGTGTGTTGCTGGAGTGTGCTTGCGGGTTGAGACGGTAGCGTGGACCACAGGCGAGCCGAAGAGGGATCCGAATCCAACCACGGTTCGCCCACGTTGTTCGCGGTTAGGGAGCGGGCAGCCGCTCACTAATGGGTGTTGTGGCGTGGTGGGTGATGTTTTGTTTTGTTATGTAGAACGCGACGAACTGTGTAAAGTGTTGCAGGTGCAGTGGTTGCTGGTGATACTGAGTGGTTTGCGCTTGCAGTGTATGAGTGTCTGCGGGGGGTGCGGTGTGGCGATTGTTCTGTGGGAAACTTCTGATTGGCGTGAGGAGAACGTCTCTTCTGTCTCGAAGACGTAGCATATAGGCCACTTCCCACTAATGGAAAACTATGGAAGAGTGGGTCTAGCAGTAGACATTTTGTGACCGAAACGATGATGATTATAATGAAAAGTAAAGTTTTTTATGACCACCAGTGGACATTCTGCGGCTAAAATTATGATGAAAGGAATTGTTTGGTTTTTTGTACCTCTATAGTGAGTGACCACGAATGTCGCCCTCCATTCCTCAGATGTTACAGTGACATTACCAAGGAGGTCGTAAATAGGAATAAATAAGGTCCGGTAAGAAGTACCTACTCAGAATTTACCAAAAATAAAAAAGACGAAAAAATATACAATGTAAAAAATATACATGAAATGGTGTAAAAAGAAGATCGAAGAATAAAAATGAAAAGAATAAAATAGTTCGACAGAAATTGTGACGAATAACAGACTAAAAGAGCAAAATGAAATGTCATGCATGTAAGTGGAGAATTAAACCAAAGAAATAACTAAAAATATATTAAAAAGAAAAATAATGTCCTATCCCTCCCTAGATTGGGTGAAATGTTTATGTATATTGGAGATGTAAAATATTAATTTTTATAATAAAAATTATTATTATTAAATGTTTCATTGTAAAGTGTTAGATTTTTTTAATTATTTGAAACACTAAAAATAAAAGTAACTCAAATACAAGTTTCGCGAATATAAAACAATTACTAATCTCTGTACGTGTAATAACACGGCTATCTACATTTTTGTCTAGTTTTTAGATTTTAAATATGGATGTTAATAATTCTTCCAAGTAAATACAATTACTAGTGTGTTTATGTGTGTGCGTAAATTATCAGAAAGAAGTACATTTGGGTTTTCATTTTCTCACTTAGTTATTAGTAGTAGAAGTGTAAAGAAATAAAATTAAGCTCACTAAGCTATATACTTGCTTTTTGGTATAATTTTTTTTAATTCAAGTCATACTTAAGGCTGTTGAAGTGACGCGTAATATACGTGATGGTACGTTTTAAGTACACGACCGTCACTTATATCGCTCGAAATGAGTATTCCAAGCCGTATATCTGTATAATCGCGAACATTCCTTCGGGGGAAGGGGGAGGAGGGTGTAATCAATTACATGAACGTGTAGGGGTGGAGTGTCATGTCTTTTGATATTTGAAGCCGACGAAATTTTTTTTCAACTGCCCTCATGGGTTTTATCGGGTTTTTACACGATCTTATTACATTTTTTCAAGTTTATATCGCTTCTTAGGTTTATTAAATTAAGGATGATTGATCATAAATGTAAAAGATTAAAATTGGTGTATCCATATATCAATTTTTATCAATTAATGTATAATAATAGGGTGTACTATCTAAATGTCAATCATTTCAGAAATGATAAATAACGTAATGATAGTAAATTATAAAAGCATTTGCAGAATTTGAATGTAGAATTCACTTACCTATATTTTTTATTTTTGAAACTAGATTTACTTATATCGTCGAATATAAGGAATATTCGTAGAGATAAGTAAATATAATTTCTAATCTAAGTAAATCATATATATAGTAAACTAATTTTGGACAAGTCCAATTTCAAGAAAGAGATCACTCGCTGATGCAAATCGGTCGGGTAGCGTTCTACAAGTTCCGAAACATCTTTTTGTTTATGGCAGAAGACGATGGTCTTTGATCAGTGTGTGATAACGATGATAGCATACGAATCCGAGCCGTGATCGTTTATGGTAGGCCTTATAAAAATACTAAAGGTCACCAAGACCCATGGAGAGGCCAAGGATCGGAGTTTCGCTGCGAGATCAAATCAAAATGAGGAGACCCGCTGAAGACCACCAAGGTCAATGATATGGCTCCAAGAATTGCTCATCTGAAGTGACATTAGGCGGGGCTAGTTGGTCCTCAAATGGTGACCACGAGACGGTAGACACAGCATGGGTAAGTCCACTAGATGGATCTGAAACAGTAATGCTCGCAGGAAGTCCCTGGATGCGGGATCTGGTGATCGTTGTGATCTTTGGGTTATCGGTTGATATGATGATTATGATGTTGGTGATATGTATGTATCTACATACTTTGTACTGTCAGAAGATATTGGCCTTTGACATTTAAATATAATAAAATAATGTCACATTTCAGAGTGCACTGATCTCTTGACAGATTATTCGAAATAGATTAAAAAACTGTAAGGTGTATTGCTGACATGTGAGATACCCCCCCCCCCCTCTAAAGCTTTTATACCTTCCAATCACCCTATATACGTACGCTATATGGAATCGTTAGACTTCTAAATTACGCTCCAAGCTTCAGAATTATAATAAAGTAATTTAAATAATTACAAAAATTAACTTGAGATCATTCTATTCTAAATTTTACAACAAACAAAGCGAAATTATACATTAAGAAAGGGACAGAAACTACAATAAATTAATGTCAGAAGAAACTACGGAAAGAAAACCATATTGTTAATAAGAGTACAGTTGCATGTGTATCTTTTTTATTGTACTATTGTATTGTATTGTATTGCAGGAGGGGATCATCAAGATCTTCAAGACACAAGATACGGGAAAAGATCTGGGAAAAGAACAGAGTTATGTGGAATTCCAACCCACTAAAACACCCTCGGTGGTTGTCTCAGGAATTTTGGAGGGAGCGCATCATCTCCCATGGAACTCACCGCTGCCCCCCCTCCCCTCCTAACTGCGCCAAGACACATCCCGGGTAAAAGCTATGCCTCCTCCGGTATCCTCGTTAACCTATCCAATGATTTGAAGAAATGTAAAGAAATTGAAATTGAAATATAAAACAAACATAAAAAAGGTCGCGTGTCCTTGCTTCAGTATATCTACAGAGTATCCTACAGCCTTGTTTTAAATGTAGTAACCTAGCATAAATTTTATGACAATTACTTCTTTAAACACAAATTCAAATTCAAGGTTGCTATACATAGCCGAATCTGCTGTCGATCGATTGCTATGTTGGAATATATCAAAAATATATATGAATAAATATATCAAGGATGATTCATGTATGCTACATATGTGAAACAACGAACCCGTCTCGAAGAGGCTGGCGGTGGGTTTTTAACAGATAATTACATTAGTACGCTCCGAGCGGCTTGCGCACGCGCCGATACACGTGCGAGGCATGTGTTGTCTGTATACACAGCGGCGTGGGTAACAAACATTTTATACTTTGGTTATTTTTGGATATTCTTTATTGTACACGCTACAAGATATTTATATAGTTTTATAATAATAAAGAAATGTCAAAGTACAATGGGCTGTCTTATCACAGAAGGTAATTTCATCCAGAAAACCTTAGTATGAACCAGTAAGAGTATAAATAACGGGTAGTTAACGTGTACAAAACATACAAATGTATAAAGCATATATACTTATAATAAATAAGGTATAATATATATTACGATATTATAAATAAAATATAATAATAAATAAAAACATCAAACTGATTTGGATCGCACTTGCCGCGGAAAAAATAAGCAGAAAGAAAAAAAATTAAATAAAGGATAATTAATTATAAAAGTTGATGTTTAAAAGGAATAACTTTGATGCTAAATCAGGTTATAGTTTCTATTAAATTAGTCTTTTATAGTATTCTAATCAAAACGACGAGACATGTGGTTACTTTATATGATTGTATATAGATAATAACGTAAATAAATAAATGATTTTTGTCTAGAAAAGTGAAAAAAAATAGTTTAATAATTTAGAGTAAAATTGAAAATCCGACATTTACTAATTTATTACCTTTTAAATAAACAAACGCACTGTTGTTTTGATAAGTAGTAAAATTTCTATACAAGAAAAATTGTTGTTTCATAGTTTTGATGCTCTTATACGAATATCATTGTCGGAAAATACTGGATACAGGTCGTTTTCGAACTGGTCTTATTGGAAATGTACTCTGTGGTTGATGATGACAATGTATATATATAATGAAATATTTTTATTTAACTTCCGAGTCGATAGATGCCCTCAACAGCATTGGCCTCCTCCAAAGAATGCCACGATGACAGATGCCACTCTGCCCACATCTAGTGAACTTACGTATGACGTCGGTCCACCAACTACTTATTTGGTCCCAATAACCATCAGTTGCACCAGCGATGATACCTGCTTGTTGCCATTTCAAACGAGCAGTTCTTCGTGCTACTTTGGAGATGAATAGAACAACATATCTATAATTTATTTTAAATATCGTTTAATTTGATCAAATACCAGGACAAGTACAATCTTCACCTGATGGTCAGGTGCATTTGACATCCTTCCAAGACCACATCTCTGGATATAGAGTTGCGATTACAATTGTGTACATCTTGGTACTTACAGATATTTTGGTAATATACATTTTATAATGGAAAACTTTCGAAAATCAAATGAGTGGTATGGTGGTCCAAGGGCTCGCAGTCTTATTCGTTGGCCTGTCTGAAGGTAGAACAGATGAGGAACATCATATCATCATATCCTAGCATGGGAGTGAAGGTCCCCCAATAGATGGACCGACGACATAGTCCAGATTACGGGAAGTTGCCAGATGTTGGCAGCGAAAGATTGGCTGTCATGCCGAAGCTTAGAGGAGGACCATGTCTTGTAGTGGGCGTCTAGCAGTTGATATTATAATGAGCGAAGTCACGAGGATGTTACACCTGATGCCACTAATCTGAAAGTTAAAAGTATTTTTGACTCAATAATTTTACATTTTTAAGAAAGACCAAAAGTTGAGCACCTCTGGCGGCCGTGATAGCGTAAACAAAGCCCATGATTGTGATCGTCTACGGCCCCGCGCCTGCTATTCCTTGCCCCTCTGCGTCTGCGGCTCCCTGTACACTCGCCTATATACCCTGTTATGGCCATGGTGTTCGTGATTCTTGAAATCTAGACACTAACTTTTTATTTATCTTATATTTATTTAAGCAAATTTTTTGACGATATTCCCGTCAGTTTGTCAGGGAACAACATTGGAAACGCCATAACTATAACTATTCTTGATCATACTACATACATCATACGGAAAGAGAGCGCGTTTTAGTGAAAAATAGATTGTATTGTGGAGGAATATACCAATAAAGAATAAAGAGACGGTTATTTCGTATAATTTTATCACTAATTACTTAACTCTACCAAGAAGTAAACTAGTATAATAATATTTATTAAAAGATTTGACTTTAAAATTAGAGAACTGACGGGTTTTTGAAGGGTCGATCAATATAATCACGTTGTCCTCGGCGTAACAGCGGACAAAAGATACGTGCAGGTCTAGCTGCAAAATTGTATTACTACGGTGTTCAAAGCGCGCCCACTGGAATAACAACAAGGTCACAGCTGTTGGCATATAGTGACGTCACATGTCTATCGAGTGTTTCTTTCTATGTATATATAGTACACTGTACCAGAGTTCGACGCTTCTCAGCAGTAGACGACTAAGAATTGCAATTGCAGATCGCGGGTTCGATTCTCGAAGCGTCGACTGCGTACTGTAATACCACACTGCAATGGTATATCTCCCATAGATATCTTTGGGGGAGGCCTGTACCCATCAGTGGGCGTCTATAGGATGAAAAGACGAATACTTTATGGTACTCAATATTTTTGGTTTATTATACCCTAAAACTTAAAGCCTTGTTTGTACTTGAAATTTGTGTTTTGATTAGTTGTTAGTTTTAAAACGAAAAAATACGCTTTTTATCGATCACCATGATACTACTCTCCAATCGCGAACCCGTCTGCCTGTGGCGATTATGGTATATCCCCCATAAAGTGTCTATAGACTGAAACGAAGGAGAATGAAACAATGAAAATAAGACTATGATGTAATGAGATAACATTACACGCACACAGAGGAAGAGATAAACACATAGTCAAAATAAGATGGATGGATAGCTGAGTCGTCTGGCTACCATAATACCACACTGCGATTGCCAACCGAACTGCCACGCATGGCAATTGTGGTATATCCAGACTAGATATCTATGGTATGAAATGATGGTTATAATACGAAACATCGCCCAAAACATTTAGCGCTTCAACAAAGATCTACGAACATTTGAACCAGCGATAACTTTCTGCATTCAAACCGTAGTCTCTCATTTCAAGCAAAATCAAAGTCGGTAAGAAAAGGACCAATATTTAGCCACTTGAGTTCTCCTGAAGATGCCCCGTGGAGGGGTGAAACACGTGTTGAGTAATTTGGTGGTGGCGGTTGTGTGATTCGCATTGTTTGCCGCATACGCATTTATCAGCGGGCTGGCGGGCGGTGCATTTCATTGCACGACTACCACTGCATGTGCGGAAGTGGCTAAATATTGGTCCTTTTCTTACTTAGGATAGACTTCCGCGAGGTAACGCCTGATTCCATTAAATATTTAAAATTAAAGTCGCTCAACAACCGTATTTTACTACGGAATCGACTCGGAAACTAAGATATCCGAAGGTTGAAGAAAGAACCGGATTTAGTCAAACGCATTAGCGACTTGAAGTGACGGTGGGCAGGCTACAAAGAAGTGATGGCTGTTATAGCTTCATAGTTCTGGAGTGTAGATCACAGAACGAACAGTGCAGTGTGGAACGTCCACTTATAAGGATGATGTTTATGATGCTATGAATAAGGTGGATGACGTTAGATGCAGGCTGTTTTCAACCAGTTCCATTGGAAATTTATGGGGGAATAAGGGAAGCAATCGTTACGATCAAAATTATGAAAATAATGATGAACGTATTAATCATCACCGGACAAACTACGGAGTTTATTGTGAATATAGTCTACGTTTAAGTTTAAAACACGTCACATATGTACATTCCTATATTACTAAAAGAATTCCGTATGGCTAAGTTTTTTGTTAATTTATATCGCTGTGGTGTTTTGTTTACAATATTTTTAAATTTAAATATAAATGTATACATATGAATAATATAATTAAGAACTTTTACTCGATTATACATTAATACGTGCATTATTTTATTTCGCTGCCCAAGCGCTACAGGCAGTTAAAAGCCTTCACCTTTATAACAGTAAGCTTCATCTAAAGATTTAAAACTAAGTAAACACTAACGTGCGAAAACGTGAGTTAAATAATATTTGGGGAATATTAAACGTAAATGTAAAAACAGAAAGAAAGCCACTGACGCTAATGTCTGTAGAATATAAATCCTTATAATAATATTCAAAAAAGTAACTTCCGAAGAAGTTTAAGTTAAATGCCTTTGATGCTCGATGCCTTAAATGCTCGGCATAAGTACTGTAAACGCTTGCACTTGAATAACTTATATATATTTGAAAGAAATTTGGTTTATTGTATATCCAAAGTAGTATTATGTGCATCATATGTTGTATGTAACTTTTGAATTGTAAAAAATTTGGAATTTAATAACAGGTTTGAACTGTTAAGTACTAAATTTGAAATAGCGGTCATCAATAAGAACAAAAACACTTTTTGCACAAATATTTACAAGCTTATCTAAATATTTATTGCTAGAAGACTTTTTTAATTCTAAAGTTTTAGCTGAATACCAAGAATTATATTATCAACAAAGAAAAAAAGCAAAAAACAGAAAACTTAGAAGAAATGTGCCAGTTTCTTTGCGATGCGCCTTGCTATTGGCGGAGTTGATACCAGTATATTCACAACCTATATTAAAACTATGGAGTAGACTTAGATTTAAAATTATTTTGTAAGTTTTTTTTTTTTTTTAAATTCCGGTCTAATTGGTATCAATCTCCTCGGCAGATGGGAGTGGTTGTGGGGCATTGTGTGCCGTCACGCACCGCTTGAGCAGCGCATTGTGCCCGCCGCGCTGGGAGCGGCCGACGGCTGCACTGACCCGTTAACTACACGCTGATAAATTAGCTTCGATGACCCGATCTGAGTTCAGGATACGATTTCCTTACACTATAGTTCAATTTTATAATAACTTTAGTAAAAAAGGGTAATTTACCGATCGATGTCCGCAGCGGTATCCCGGCGGTGTCCCGGCGGTGTCCCGGCGGTGTCCCGGCGGTGTCCCGGCGGTGTCCCGGCGGTGTCCCGGCGGTGTCCCGGCGGCGTCCCGGCGGTGTCCCGGCGGTGTCGCGGCGGTGTCCCGGCGGTGTCCCGGCGGTGTCCCGGCGGTGTCCCGGCGGTGTCCCGGCGGTGTCCCGGCGGTGTCCCGGCGGTGTCCCGGCGGTGTCCCGGCAGTATCGGCGGTGTC
The DNA here is from genome assembly GCF_028537555.1 of Battus philenor. Classification (NCBI taxonomy): domain Eukaryota; kingdom Metazoa; phylum Arthropoda; class Insecta; order Lepidoptera; family Papilionidae; genus Battus; species Battus philenor. Next base: position 9,992,270 of record NW_027181689.1, on the reverse strand, counting down.
CCGGCGGTATCCCAGCGGTATCCCGGCGGTGTCCCGGCGGTATTCCAGCAGTGTTGTCCCGGCGGTATTACGGCGGTTTTCCGGCGGTATCCCGGCGGTATCCCAACGGTATCTCAGCGGTAGAGGACTCAGACGTCTTACTTCACGGGTATGACACGATTCACAATTTGTGTCTTATTTATACAGGATTACCACTGTTCATATACAAGTTTCCAGCGGATGGGCAGCAGTTTTCTATTCGTACCATAATACCACACTATGATCGCCAACCCACTTGCCAAATGTGGCGATTATGATATATCCCCTATATAATTTTATTTTCAATTTAAATTAAAATAATTTTAATAATGAGCCATGGAAAGGTTTATTGTTTGAGATTTGTTTACGAAATGTCCATTATTAGATTTTAAAATATTATATTTTTATTTTAATACGACAAAGTTCTTCGTCGCACACTAATACGATGCGAGAAACGACCATTACATGGTTTCATCGGGTGACGTATATCCAGGATCAATAAAGTTTTCCAGGAGTTCTTAGAAACACTTTTAAAAGGCATTTTAGTAGAATATGTTCCAACAAAGCCTTTCGCTTTTAAATAGTTAATGTACTGTCATTTAAGATGATAATGTTTCCTGGTGACGGGCTTATCATCATCATGTTTTTATTTTCTTTTATTTTTCTCTCGTATCCCCTATCTTGTGTGGGACAGGGACTATTTAACATTATTTAATTTTTTCACATTTATTTTTTTATTACCTTCTTTCATACATCATATGATTTTTCGTTCTTTTCATTCTTGCCACAATTCTTCTGTCTTTCTCTTTCGGTCTGTAACGCCTTTCATACATCCCTTATTACTCTTTTATAATCATGTTAGCCTATGCAAGGCGCATGCTTCTACAAAAGATTACTACTGAAGATTACCTGCGAACTTGAATATATCCTTTACTTAGTAGAAGGCCAACCAACTAAGTGTTTACAGGTTTATGGTCGCCACTCAAGAAGCTTTTGATCCATTCAGCCGTCGGTAGTACAAGCGATATGTCCCATTAACTGCTGAAGAGCAATTCTTTGCACTACGTCAGTGGCCTTGGTTATTCTGCTTCTCATTTCTGAGGTGCTTATACAGAGAGTCAATAAAGCGTCCCTAGAGAGGCTTTCGCATGAAAATATTCTTTTCCGGAATGTTCCAAACTTAAAATACTAAGCGTAAATAGCAGCCTGCATTCAAGTTTCCTGATCCATCAACGTATACGTGAGTGTATGTACGTATGGGAATGTTATTAACGCACAATTAGAGCAATATAAGCAGTATTTATCCAGACCTCACACGGCGTACCCGGTACGATTAGGGTGACAATAGTTCACAGTTTAGTGAGACAGTCCTGATAAAATAGTAAACACAGCGGCTACGTGACAATAAATAATAAAACCTGATGAAACCAGTCTTGTGTTGAGGCATTAAATAAGCATAACATTTAAACTAACTTTGTAAGGCGTATTTAGAAAAAATACAGGAGTTTTTAGTCTCCCGTTTCTTTACTAAATACACTATAATAATTCTTTAGCCAAAGATTTTTGGTGTTTTTTTTTTAAGAATAACAATATTTGTGTTAGGATTCGTTATTCTTCTTTATCCGTGTTCACTTGTTAAATATAATCTAAGCATTGGATACTCATAATTTTAAAATTTGTAACAGAAAAATAAATAAACTAAAAGGTCTGAGTGTGGGTTTGTTATTTTTAGATTCATTTTGAATAACAGCAGGGTACGAAGACAAACAAGTAGATTAGCTCAGCGCAGCTGGCTCAGGCAGTAGAGCAAGAGATTCTTAATCTTAGAGTCGTGGGATCGAGTCCCAATTTGGGCGCCACTTATTGTTATTATATGGCACAAGCTCGGCTAACACAATCGGATTAACACGAGATACCTAATCTCTGGGTCGTGGGTTCGAATCAGATATCGGGAGATACTTTTTGTTATTTACTTACCAACTGAAATGCCATGACATGCAAAAATTTGGTGAAAGATGAAGTGTCCTCGCTGAGGAGCGTCTGAAACGAGATAAAGGAAAAGGAATAAAACTGCTTATAGCCTGAAAAAGGTTGCAGATAAACAATGAAAAATATTTAGCAAGTTCGGCTGGATCAGTGAGTAGAGATGGAGACTCTTAATATCAGGTTCGTAGGTTCAGGTCCCATATTGGGCGACCTTTTTTTATTATATATCAAAAGCGTGACTAGTTCAGATGATAGAGCGTATTGCTTATAATTTTAAAGTATCGGGTTCAAACTACACGTTGAATACCAGTTTTTCTTGTTATATGTCACAAGCCCGGCTAGCTCAGTCGGTAGAGCATGAGACTCTTAATCTCAGGGTCGTGGGTTCGAGCCCCACGTTGGGCGACACTTTTTTATAAAGTTATTTTAGTTAATTACAAGTTATACTAAATTTATGTTAAATAATAAGAGTTTTAAAAAATTTAGCTTTAGATTGATAATATACATTCTTTTAAAAAACTTAGAGCTATAACTTAAATTTAACTTAAACCGACCTTAACTAATTTGACATATTTCACATTAGCTCATTAGCAAATTTTTTTTTATCAAAATAGTAAATTTAATTTTAAAAGTAATTTCATTATATTTAACATAAAACACTCCGAAAATAACTTATTGTGATGCTATTATAGCAACTGCTATTTTTAGAATTAGCTTGGTTTATATACGCTAAAGAAATAGCCACAGAAGTCGTTTTCAACACAAAGCGATGTCAACTTTGTCGACATTATTATGATAACTTCAATTAATATTTCTGATTCGACGCTGTTGAGAAATCTTTATATTTATTATATAGAAGCATCTCTAACTATATATATAGCAAGAAAAAACGAAGTTTATGTTATTTTGTAGATTGTATTGTTACGTATTTATAGTCTGTCGCGCGGTAGTTGATTGAAACTCGGACATTGAAAATTAGAATTGCTAAATAATATGTTTATGTATTTTGTGTTTTAATTTTTTTTAACACTATGTGGTCACTCTAGTCATGACGCACTGCCATTGCAAGCTGACCACGTGTGAAAGCAATTGGGGTCCGTTACTCGTGTGAGGTTCGCTTTGTCTTGCAGCGAATAATAGGCGACTTTCTTCTTTTGTTAAATGACCAAAGAGGTTACAACTGTAATGATTACCTCTTTTGTAGATATTTATTCGGTTCATTTTGCGTATAGAGAATATGCAACATTCTTCATTTTCTCTTTATTTTTTCCACAAGGTTTATAATAGTGGAGGGGTGAAACACGTGTTGAGTGATTTGGCGGTGGCAGTTGTGTGATTCGCATCGTTTGCCGCATACGCATTTATCAACGGGCTGGCGAGCGGTGCACTTTGTTGCACGACTACTACTGCATGTGCGGAAGTGTCTAAATATTGGTCCTTTTTTTACTTTCCTCTTCTGTTCGTTATTTCATTCGTCATTTCTTGCATTCCATTTCATTCTTTTTATTCCTTTCACACCTCGCCTCACTTACGTCGCCTTTCCTTAACAAATTACTCATTTAACATTCCGACTCAAGGGTGTCCGAGATACTCTAACTTCGACTGGGCCGATTTCCTCTACCTGACGAACTTCATCAACTTCAAAGTTTAGCACTGGGATAAAAGTTATAGGAGCTCCGGCAATTCTTCTGTCAATATTAATTTGGGGGAATGCCGGTTAGGCATGAAGATCTTGCGAGGAGTTAATGGCCTCGCTAATAAAGGAGGATGAAAAGAGACTAATATTCAAAGAACTTTGCAGTAAAATTCCAGAAAAATCTATCAGTAGAAATAAAAGTTAAAAATAAGAATATTTGTAAATAATGAAATAGCAATTAAAGTAAAATAAAACTAAAAACTAAGGAATGAGGTGAGGAATGAATAATATCGAATGAAAGAGAAAGGCAGAAGAAATGTGAAAAGACAGATAAAGTCCGAAAGATTGTAAGAAGAATGCAAGAAGAGCGCGCAAATATAAGTACTGTGAAAAAAATTATTAAATGAAATAAAACGACTCTGTCCTTCCCACAGGTAGAGGTACGAGGGACCCCTAATAGCGGGGGTCTTTAAATAAATATATTATATTGGGGTGATTGTCCTCTGTAGAATATGACCAGTCTTAGATGACGATGACTTCTTTTAGATTAGTTGCGTATTGTTTTATATGCTGCTAAATCGGGAATGACGGGAATAACATACAACTGTGAGTTAACATCAGTGAAAATATTTAAATCATTATTATTATTATTTATTATTATTATTTCACAGTTTATTGTACACGATAAAAACACTAAAGTAACAATACAAATATAACTGACACAACAGTCACTACTTATTTCTAACCAGAAATTTCTTCCAGTAGGCCTACGGAAGGAGATTCATAAAAAGTAAGGCAGACACAACGTGCACAATAATTAAATTGAAATATTTACAATAGATACGACTTTTGACCATAATTACATACTTAACATGAACATAAATGTATACTTACATAATATATACTTACATAAATAAGCATAAGAAATAATATATATACATAATATAAGCATAAATACATATATAACATATATAACTAAAAATATTATATATACTAGACAACTAGCGATAAATAGTGCTCTTTGACTCGCTTTTTAAATACAGGTAATGATGGACAATCACGTACTTCGTAGGGGAGAGCGTTCCATAATCTTGCGGCATGGACAGTGAAGGAATAGGAAAAGAAATCAGAGTGATGGGTGGGGATGACCAGTGACGTCCTTACGTTCGAACGACAAGGTTTGTCCTGGGCCCGGGGGAAGTGGAAGAGGTTACGGAGATAAGAAGGAGCAGAGGGATTGTATAGGATGTTATAGAGAGTAGAAAGAACATGAGCGTTCCTGCGGTGACGAATTGGAAGCCACTTGAGTTGCGATCGGAACTGGGAAATATGATCGTACTTACGTAAACCGAAAATAAATCTAATACATACATTTTGGAGACGCTCTAGTTTGTTTAGAAGCTCCTCAGTGGCATCCAGGTAGCACGCGTCAGCGTAGTCAAGAATGGGGAAAAGGAGAGTCTGTACGAGGGAGATCTTGGTTTTCAGAGGTAAAAAGTTCTGGAGACATTTGAGCGAGTGAAGTGAAAAATGTAATTTTTTGCTGACCTCATTGATGTGCGGGAGCCAAGACAAATTGGAATCGATGATTACCCCAAGATTCTTTGCAGATTTGCTAAAAGGTATAATAACGCCATCGTAAAGCAATGGACGGATAGCAGTGACAGCGCCAAGACGCTTATACATATATGCGCTCCCAATAAGCAAAGCCTGTGACTTTTTCGGGTTTACTACTAGACCGAATGACTTAGCCCAAGTAGAGATCCGCTCCAGATCGGCATTGATAAGAGCAATAGCATCATCAAGATCAGAGATTTTAAAATGCCGATAGATCTGCAAGTCGTCTGCATAAAGATGGAAGTTAGACAAAATTACAGTGGTGACTGTGTTTATAAAAACGGAAAACAGGAGTGGTGACAGTACACCACCCTGCGGCACACCCGCACCGAGATCGCACCAGTCTGAGGAGACATCATCAAAGTGGATCCGCTGAGAACGACCACGAAGGTAAGACTCAAACCACGCCAAAGCAAGAGGAGAGACGTTAAGAGAGCGAAGAATAGCGAGAAGGACATCAAAGTCTACCGAATTGAAAGCGCTGCTAAAGTCGAGTAGTGTAAATATCGTCAGAGACTTGTCCTCCATTGCAAGACGTATATCATCTGTGACCTTCAGCAGCGCTGTCACAGTACTGTGACCTGACCGGAAACCTGACTGGAAGGGAGAAAGTAGACTATTTGATGTAAGATAAGAAGACAGCTGATTGTGGACAATGTGTTCGAGGACTTTGGAAAGGTAAGGCAATAAAGATATGGGACGAAAATTGGAAAAGGACGTAGGATTGGAGACTTTTGGAAGAGGAATAATAATCATCATCGTTATCATCACCTATGCAAGATATAGGTCTCCTAAAGTTCGATACGTTGACTGGGGTTGCGCTGCTCGCGTCCATCGATATACCAACACCTTGAGTGACGGTCTATATCAGTGTTTCCCAATGTAGGAATGCCCCACAGGTGGGCAATGGACTCGATTCGCTTTAATATAAAATTATGTATGTTACATAGGTGTAAAAATTTTAGAAATGATTAAATTGGGTATGCCATATAAAAGGTTGTGATTTATAGATCAGTAGGTACCTAATAAACTGCACATAAAATAACTAGTCAATTGATAATAGGAAAAATAGAATAAGAAAAGTGTAGTAATGTATAAAGAAGGCACCACCTAAAGAAAACTGTGATCAAAAAAATAGAATAAGTCAATAATAAAATAAAGAATAAAAAAAAATTACCTAGCCACCTAAGAATAATAAGATGATAGAAGGAAGGCGATGAAAGCAAGAAGGAATGAAAGAACAAAATGAAAGATGTTGAGATGGAAATAAGGTAAGAATAAAAGAAATCGAGAAGAATGACAGTGAGTGAAGAATAAAGATGAAAGTTCTGAAAAACTTAATTGTAAACAAAGACCCTGATCCCAACTAATTAGGGGTACGAGAGGCCTTCAATAGCGGGGGCCATATATATAAAAAAAAGGTTGTGAGGCACTGGTCTATATTATCTGTCTACCTATTGTGGGCCGCGTCCACCATCTGGTGTACGGTTTTGATATTTAAGTATTTCATTGTAAATATAAAGCTCGATGTGTATGCTATCCGTACTGGTACAGTATAACAATGAATTAATTGTGATTGTGGGCGCTGCAACGGTCCAAGGCCGTCGCGAACAAATCTCCCGGGATCATTATCTAACCCATTCTTATGTACGCGCCGCGTGTTTAATTACTCGCTTAATGTTTCCCGCATTTGTTATTTGCGTCTATTCTGTTTTGTACATTTATAAGCAACACGTACAATGTACACATTCGGCGGGACGGTACTCTTATTCGCCATGATTTCTTTTCATATGGTACGATGTATTTAAATCAATAGATTTATTTAAATTTAATACTCTGCTTTACCGTATTTGTAAAAGGAGGACTTTGTGACTTATTTGTAGTAAGTATGATGAAAAATTTTTCACCTCACGTACAAAGAGAAAATCATAAAATTGTCTGTCCATCTTGTGAGTGTACCTCCTTTGCTAAGCTTTCCGGACCTCAGGAACTTAATGGCCCAAACGACAGTCTCCTTTTTAATTAAACTAATCAAAACTTGACGTTGTCAATATGCGACAATATGCTTTTAAGGTTAACCTATAAAAATTGTAAGAAATAGATATAGCCGTTCTTAAAGCCATATCTACTGTGCGGCCTCTTTGTGTAGATTATTGTTTATTACTCGTAATTACCTTTCAATTATTTTATTAATTAGGCTTAAGTGTTTTGTTTGATCTAGAACACGTGTACAATTGACTTGATTATCTCTCCCTAACATTTCGTATATGACTAGTTTGAAGCCTTCATCCAGCGTCTTCTGAAGGCCTGAATCAGGTAGTCTTTCCACCGTATTAGTGGACGTCCTATGGCTGAGATGATGACGATGATGATGAATCGACTGTTTGCTTATTGTTTGCATAATGCATATCCTCAGGAGATGTTAGACTGACCGACCGGCTGGCGGGCGGTGCACTTTATTGCATGACTACTGCTGCATAGCGGAAGAAGCAATATATTAGTCCCTTTCTTAGTTAAGATGGATTTCCGCGAGGTAACGCCTGATTCTATTAGATAATATTGTTCTTGTCATGTGAAAATCAGAGCGATACTAATCCCAGGCGTGTTTGTCTCAGATCTTTAGTCTGTCATTAGATCATTTAAGTGCGGTCTATACTCGCGTTCCCACGTTCGAGACCTAGTATCTAAACAAGTTGATTTAGTTGCGTATTGATAATTATTGTAATGCCTAGGTATTCGCCGGCCCGATCGCTCTGGGACACCTGACACAGATACGGTCCGCGATATATTCTTAATGTTTGCTTAATTGTACCAACGGCGCATTCCAATGCAAGTGATATTTGCTCTGAATAATATATTGATCTCAAAAGATTTTATTGAATTTAATCGATAGATTTAATTCTTTAAATCGATACGGACTTGTGATTACGATTTTTTAATGGTAAAATTTCTTTATCGTCATTTTATTGATGACCTGTTTTGCGATGTTCGCTTTTCAACAATTTCCCGGACCCTTAACTATGCATCTAGTAGGGTCCTACCCACTAAGAAACTTTCGTCCTCAACGGTTGCACGAGCGATTTGACTCGCCTACTGCCATTTCAGACGAGTAATTCTTCAAGCCAGGTCGGTGATCTTAGTTCTTTGGTCACGTCATTGTTGATTTCATAAAGCAACGAAACTCCGAGCATAGCCCTCTACATCGATCTCTGGGTGACCTTAAGCCTTATTTTTAGGTCCATCATAAATGACCACGTCTCTGATCTGCATGTGGTTGTGGTCGCCATCGGTAGTATTTACTAAAAAAAAAAATTATTAATTTTATTTACTTACTTAATTATTATTTTGTATTTTTAATTGCGTAAGTCGTTGTAGTGTTAAATAAATGTAAATCTTATTTTATCGTCATTATTTCAGCTGTAAAACGTGTAAACAAATAAATAAAATATTAATTTAATTAAAAATATTTATGTTTTGTACTCTGTGAATTATTTGTAGTGATTACTAGTATACTTTATGATAAGAAAATTTGAGAAGCAGTTCGACAACGGCATTCACCTTTAAACTAAATGGATTACAAATGTGCCCGGATCTAAAATAACTTACATTACACGAAATACAATGACTGACAAAACGTCACATAGGTAATGTGGGACAGAGATAGTGTTCTACGAAGCCAAAATTAGCCGATTGTCTCTTTCCAAAGGTCGATGTGCAATAATTATCGCCGGGTACTGTACAACAATATCAGAAGAGTTTTTTTTATGATATTTTTTACAGTTTTATTATTTAAACAGTAGTTATAGCAATGTATTATAAATAAATAATATTAATTTGAAAATAGTTTTCACTGCAATATGATTCATAAAAATTTATTGTTTAATAAACTTCTTAAAATAAATCTCAAAGATATTATATATTATTAGTTCGCGGATTTCGGGTGCCCGAAGAAGCTGTAAAAGCCAGTATGGCTAATATCTTCCTGCACCAATCGAATATAGCTAGGGCTTTTAAAATTCTTGTAAAATATGACCATGAAACATTTTAGTAATACACCTATCCCTCGATCTACACGGTACTTGTTTTACACGTTTTCGCTTTTACATGGTTTTCCAAATAAGTTTTTTTTTGTTTCAATAACCGATTTTATTACCATCTCTCACAATGTAAATATTTCTGTTTCAAACATCGAATCGGCACAAATAACTTCGAGTGATGAAAGTGAAATCGGACCTCGAAGTGATTCGAATCGAATCCGAAAAAAAGAAAAAGTGTAATTTCTTTGTTGTTCTTCTGTTTAATGTATTGTAATTAAATAAAAACAGTGTTTCCGCAATATATTTAATATTTTAACTTGTCATTGCATTTTTTATTACTGTGTACACCTAAAATAATTGAAAAAAATCATTTTCTGCAAGTTTTTCGATATACACTTGAAAATTTTTAATTTTCGATTTACACGTTTTTCTCAGGAACGTATCTACCGTGTAAATCGGGGGATAGGTGTACTAATCTTGAGCGAAAATTAATTAAATTTAATAAATAATTTAAAAATGTTCAACATTTTCTAAATCCATTGCAAAGTTCGCGGTTACGTTTGCATCTGTTGTTTCCGACGGTACAGTGCATCTGCTAAACACCTGTTGCCCCCAAGGTCGATTACTCATCGTCGACTGCCCTCCGCGATCGTGTGTACGCGGCATATTAAACTTATCACTACATCAATAATTTAAAAAGCCATTTTTTTAATTTATCTTGATAAACTTGCAACTGTGTTATAAGAATTATGCTAATAAAATATCGATACTATGTAACAGTAGTTTAAAATTTATATATACAAGTAGATATAAAAATAATAATTTGATTTAAATTAAATATTACAGGGAAAATGATTTATTATTTTTTCTTAGAAATATAACTTATATAAAAGAGAGATAGGTATAACAGTGAAAACTCTTTTTAACCTGCTGAATGATAGGCGTTGTAAGAGAAAACATCAACTTATTTCTGGAACGTTCTTTTAAAGCAACATTTGGTTAGATAGAGAGGAATCTAGTCTGAAGAATTAAAAAGCTTAATTTACAGCTCTTAAGAGTAAGTTCAGGATAAAGACGTTTGCAAATGAATTGTTTTAATTTTCAAAAAAGTTTTTTTTTTTTATAATAAAGAAAATATACTCCAATGAGTTCCTTGTTAGTTCTTACCAGTAGCTAACGCGTCAATAACTAACGTAAAGTTTTATATAAAGCAATTTTGACTTTGATTTTTAAACGGAAGAAGAAATTATAAAGGGCTATGATAATTCAGATCCAAGCGATGCTTAGTCTACCTTTTTGCTACTTTATTCATGACTCCAAAAGCTGTAGTAGAGCAGGAGACTTTGAGACAACTCGTAGAAGAAAATAGGTCACTGGACAGTGGGAGTCGTGATCCTCACATATGAGGAACCGTATAAAAGGAAGTGCATTATCATAGTAAGTTTATAGTTGGATATCTCCATTCTATGATGTTCTAATGGGCATTCGATGGCATTCTACAGTGAACACCGATATGTGTAATCAGGACCAGTTAGAAGCGGCTTAATCTTTTACTAGATAGTACCACAGATGTGGTGGTCTGTTCATCTGACACGTGGACATCCTGTACTGCATTTGCTGATCCGTGGTCTCCCTTCCTTTTATATATTGTTAAATTTAAATTGCTAAATAGATGGGAATCAAAAAATGTATTGCGATGTCAAAAGTGTACTGAATAAAATATATTAATAGACGATAACTGAACAATAGTATTTTTTTAATAAAACATCGTAAAATTGGTTCACATTTTTTTTAATTAAATTTTTATTCAAATTTTTGCTATTAAATATTTCTCAACTATAGTACCTAGAGATAAATATTGAACATCGACCTTTGGAAAGAGACAATCGGCTAATTTCGGCTTCGTATAGCACTATCTCTGTCCTACACTACTTCCGCGACGTTTTGTCAGTCGTTGCATCATCGTGCGACAGAGATAACGCTCTACGAAACCGTAGTTAGCCGATTATCTCTTTCCATAGGACTATGTGCAATATTTATTGTCGGTTACTGTATTACTGTACTTGTATGTCATCGCTTAACATCAGACGCGACTGAGTTTAAATTCTACACCTATAAAGTATAAAAGAAATATTAATCGTATCAATTATGCTTTTCGTACTATAAGACATAAACAAATTTAAATTAAGGCAAATTGATAGCGTGACATCTTGTTAGGTTAGTTTTTAAAAATTATGGAAAGTTAGTTCATATGTAAAATTCTAGATGAAATATGAGAACTGGACTTACTCCTAATCCAGTTACATCGTATCATATGTAACGACCTGAGGCAAGGTTTCCTAGAAAGCCTTCTGGATGAACACCTTCTCTGATCTGTTTCCTCAAGTTCGTGGAATTTGTAAATGCTAATAAAGCAACTGTGAAGATCAGATCAATACAAATGATTTACTTCTGAACAAGAAACGAAGCTGTCTCAAAAAGAGAGCCTTTGAACATAACTACATACACGGGAAAAATAAGGCAATAAATAATAATTATTATTACAGAGAGAATGTTTATGAACGTTTCTTTATGTATTATTTCATCTATAATGGATGTTGGCTTTATGCCATCATATATAAAACGAAATATAAGAAAGAAGAGAGATCGTCGATTTCAATCAAGAGTGGATTGTAATGAATCTTAAATGTATACCAAAATCGTAATTAACATTCAAAGAAAGACAAACACTAAACTAATTGAAGTTCAGAAGCGGTTGGCCCGCGGAGTCGTCCGGGTACTTCCCCAAATCCGGCATTGTGCCGCGACAAAGGTACAAAAAGGTTATTGTCGCAAAAACCCGATCCGGGTATCATAATCTTAAATTGGAATCCTCTATCCCTTCTGAAATTAATCCGTATGAAAATAACTCCATCGGTCCCTCGCTTTTAAATCTCCCTCTTTGTCCAGTCCTCTGAGCCGGAAGAATTGCTTGAATAACGCCTGAATAATTCATATTAATCTTCAAAATTCCATAAGACGGCCGCCGTGACGTTATGGATCAGACTCGGTATCGTCAATGCTTCTAGCGGCATTTCTGTCATTGACTAATGTTATTTTACTGTTGGCATTTACCGCTTTACTGAATTTGAGGCAGCATTGTGTTGATGGCATTTAGCCAAGTCACTAACATAACTCGAATAAATGCTCATCTGTAGTGGCAGTTGGCGGCGCAAATCGCAACCGGCAGGTATTGAAGACTAAAGGATATCGAGTGTTGACCACAAGCCGGCAGACGGGTCGTGGGTAAGCGTTGCCGCTGAATGAAGCAGTCATTGTGGTGATCTTTGGAGGAGGCCTATATATTGCAGTGAACGTCTATCACCTGATAACCTGAAGATTATGAACTTTATTTGAATACGCCCCAAAGAATAAATGGGCACAAAGGTCCCGAGGAAGGACCTCGACTTTGGTTGTCACTAGAGTGTACAAAAGAGAACTAAACCATCGATTGTTGCATCCTGAGTATCTACTATTAATATCTAGCACGAAAAGACAAAGAAACCTTTGAATGTTTTCACCTGTGACGAACACCCACATACTCAAGTAAATCTTATTTAATATGTATAGCGGCAACATTTAGTTAAGTTTGGACCCGGGTGTGGCAACCGGAAGAGGAAAGGAATGGCAGATAGTCGCGCAACAATGTGGAACATATAAAACTGTACAACAAAATATGAAAAAATACCAATTGCACATAGAAAGAAGGTTATATTATTTCCCCACGAGTGAAGCTTTCACACTGTTTATCATTTCTTTTCGCAGCAATTTCTTGCAAATTGATGCACACGGTACATAAAAACTTTATGTCTCAAAATAAAGGTTGTTTTTGTGGAATCCATTAAACGAAAGTTACCAATTTATTGAGGGAATATTTTAATATAGTTAAGAATATAATTTGGTAATATATTTTCTGTGGGAACGAATTTGCGTAAATGTAATATGTGGTCGCGGCACTTTTATAAGAATACATCCCCTATGTTCATCGTTGTTGGTTGCCTTCATCTGGACAGTTACTGTCTATATTAAAAACCGGGTGTCGATGTGTTCTGTACCAGCTCTAAAGATAAAGATATACAAAGGAAAGAAATATAAAGATGTTTTAACTTTGTTTTTAGTAAGTCGAAATTATATCTGTCAAAAATATTTAAAGTGCAAGTCATTGTGAAAACTTTACACACACCGAACTGCAAGCATATCCACTGATTTTGTTTAGTATTTTTGAATACACAAATGACTGCTGCATCAGTTGCATCTATTAACACGGAAGTTGCATTCCTTTAGTTTAAAAGTTAAATATTTTTTTCATTATTACTAAAGGATGGAGATATTTCACTTCGAACTAAATTTTAACTTGAATCCTTCAACGAGTTTCAAGTTCCGAATGGAGTCCCATTAGAAAGTTTACAGTGCACAGCCGTTATACTTTTCCAGAAATAGTTTTTTAATTGGCGAACAAGCGTTGGTCTTAATTGGCATAAAGTCGGACTCTGCGGGAATCACTGATGATATTTTTAGGCCTTAAAGTAATGATATGCTAGTGATAGGTTCTGTCAATCTAAATACGGAATTTATGTTTCATAATATTTCCTTTTTCTAGTTATAAAACTTAATATACTAGATGACTTACAAGCGAACGTAATATCATAGCAAAGATTTGAGAGCTAATATGATACTATATTATTCCAATTAAATAATATCATCTGAACCAAAATCTATGCTGGGATTGCAAGTATGTCGAAACCAGGTCGAGTTGGTGTAACATTGGCAAATTGACGACTTATTGTCACACACACAAGAGGAATTGTTTATAAAGTATTTTTAGTTAATAAGGTTGTTCTAAATTTGAATTTTTAACAAATATGACTCATGTCAAAAGTATATCGTTTTCTTGATTTTTTATTATTATTAGTAGCACAAAGAATAATATATATATATATATATATATATATATATATATATATATATATATATATATATATTTTTTTTATAGAGGTTTAAAAATACGTTTACGTATCATAGGGCCTGATGTTGGTGCCCCGTATGTCGGACTCGATCTAGATCAATACCGACTAAAAACAATCCTCTCTCTTCGGTATCCCTGGTCCCCACGGCATGGCCGTTAGGCATTACTTCGCGGGGGGGATTTAGCCGCAGCTTTCTCTGATAGAGTGGCTGTTCAGGCCAACTTCCTCCGCTCTTGCTCTATTTTACGCAACTCCTTTAGCACCGTCGTACAGTACGCGCTCGTAAGTTCCCAGGCCGAAGGCGAGGATAGCATTGTAGCTATCAGAGTTTCAGGATAGATTTTGCATCCTACACCTTCTTCCCAAGACCTCCTGGCTTCGTTAAATCGGGGGCAGACGAAAAAGACATGCTCTGCATCTTCAATCATTCCGACACAATTAGGACAGTCAGGGGAATCTTCGTATTTGAACCAATGGAGATACGCTCGATAACAGCCGTGGCCGGATATCATCTGAGTCAGGTAGTAGTTCAACTCTCCATGATCTCGGTTCACCCATGACTCTAGGTTTGGTATAAGCTTACGCGTCCATTTTCCTTTCGTCGACTTATCCCAGGACGATTGCCACTGTTGCAAGCTTTTCAGTCTTCCCCGAATTCTAAGTTCAGCTGAAGTTGGGTCTGATTTGCTTTTTTTGCTACGGTACAGATCAGTTCTTTCGTCCGCAAGAAGCGCAACAGGAACCATACCTGCTATCACGCATGCTGCATCCTCCGATACTGTACGAAAGGCGCTAGCTACCCGTAGAGTGCCGACTCTATAAACAGAGGCGATTTTCCGTCGGGACTCCTGTTTGCTCAGTGCGTCGGACCATATGGGTACTCCGTACATAAGCACTGACGTAGTCACCGACGCTAATAACTTCCTTCTGTTTTGCTTGGGACCTCCGACATTAGGCATGAGTCGGCAGAGTTTAGCTGTCACCAGAGACGCTTTCGCTGCTGCTCTCTCAGCCTGATCTTTAAAGTTTAGCCTATGGTCGATCATTACTCCTAGGTACCGTATAGCTGGTTGAGTTGCGATTTCACAGCTGCCGACATTGAGTGTGATGGTCTCCGCAACTCTCCTGCCAGTAATGAGCACTGCTTCCGTCTTCTGCTCAGCCAGTTCTAGTCCGACTGACCTCATCCACAGAGTGATTACTTGGAAGGATCTTTCAAATGCCCACTTCACTTCCTCCACGTGTTTCGCTACTATAACGACTGCTAGATCATCAGCGAATGCGACGAGTTTAGTTTCGCTGGGTAGATGTTTCTTTAGGAGTCCATCGTACATAGCGTTCCACAAAAGTGGCCCTAGTACTGACCCCTGTGGGACGCCTCCGGTGACTTTGTACTCCTCCGTCCCGATTTCCGTAGTGTATATGAGGAAATATCCGAGAAGAACCCTATCAGAGAAGTAACTAGCGACTATTTTACGTAGGTATAGAGGTACATTCAGTGAGCTAAGTGCCCCCATGATGACCTCCCATTTTGCTGAGTTAAAGGCGTTTTTAATGTCCAAGGTGGCAACCAGGCAGTATTTTATCGAGCCTCTCTTCCATCTTTTCCCAGACACTGCTAGTTTTGCTATATTGACTACTTGCTCTATAGCGTCCAGCGTAGACCGGCCTTTTCTGAACCCATACTGTGAGTTAGCTAGGTGGGGTTCAACTGCTGCTTCGATCCTGCTGTGGATAATACGTTCTAGTATTTTCCCCGCAGTATCCAGCATACAGAGGGGCCGGTATGACGATGGCTCGTCTGGTGGCTTCTTACCTTTAGGGAGAAGTACCAGTCTCTGTCGTTTCCACGCGGTAGGAAAGGTGCCTTCCAGTAAGCAGCTATTGTAGGCCTCCAAGAAGACTCCTGGTGTTGCTACAATAGCTTGCTTAAGAGCTACGTTGGGGATCCCATCCGGTCCCGGAGCTTTGTTGTTTCCAACCCTACCGCATGCTACCATTAGCTCCTTCTCGGTAATAGGGGGGATTTCATTCGGATCCACAATCCCTAGTTGAAAGGAGGATTTTGGTTGCGTGGGGAACAGAGCTCTTACAATTCTTCCTAGTAGAATAGGACAAGTGGGCGTTGTATTCTCATGTCTCAGTTGTTTAACTACAACCTGGTACGGCTTGCCCCATGGATTCTTTTCAACCTCTTCCAACAATATTTTCCACGCGTTTCTCTTGCTCTCTTTAATGGATTTATTTAATTTTAATCGCGCTTCCTTATATTTGTCGTAGAGCTGCTCGAATTGTGGTGTTTTCCGAGCCCGTTGGGAGGTTCTACGCGCCTTAACACATATTTTCCTAAGCTCAGCAATGTTATCATTCCACCAGTACACCGGTGGGGTTCGGTTGTTGTTGCGTCGCCTTGGCATTGTTGCATCGCAGGCCTCGGTCAGCCTCCTTATGGTTTCAGCCGCCTTTTCACTGGCACTTTTGGAAAGCAGTGGTCGATCCTCGAGTGCTATCTTGAACAGGCCGGGATCATACATGCTAGTCCTCCAACCCACTGAGCCAGTTCTTGTGTGTGGTACTCTATTTGTATTTGGCTTACATGATACCTCCCAGTATATGGCACAGTGGTCGCTAGCGGTGTAAGTATCCGAGATCTCCCAACTGTTATTTCCTCTTGCCAGTGTACTGCTGACGAAAGTGAGATCCACAATTGAGCTCGCCTCGCCTCTTGTGAACGTGGGTTTATCGCCTGTATTAAGTAAGGCGACGTCCAACAGTGACATCGCTTCCAGAAGCTGGCAACCTCTAGTGTTAGTAGCTTTACTACCCCAGTCCACTGCCCAAGCGTTAAAATCTCCAGCTATAGCTACCGGGGAGTACATTCGGGCATCCTCCACTAATTTGGCCAGGAACCGGACGAACTCATCGTGTGTTAGGCTAGGTGGTGCATAGCAACTGTAGAAATGTACTCCATTAAATTTGGCTCTTACAAATCCAGAACAATTATTTTGATTACCCTGGAGAGGTTTAGTGCCACATGCCCAGATGACAGCTTTTCCTTCCTTATCGGTGATCCAGTTTAGGCCACTGATGTGCTTATAGGGTTCTGAAATTAGTACTATGTCTAATTTTAGCTCCCGTACAGTCTGCATGAGTAGGTCTTGGGCAACCTCACAATGATTAAGATTAATTTGTAGTACCTTGATCATTTTTGAGGCTGTCTTAACATCTGAAGTGCTTTTTTAAATACAGGGCAATGACCACATCCTGCAATGTGAGCACAGTCTTCGGAATTCCCAATGTCAACACAGAGGACACATCGGGCTTCTTTACCGCACTCTTTGGCTTTGTGGCCTATTTCCCCACATTTGATGCAGCTCTTCGATCTGTCATGTTTGTTGCTGCATTTGTTTGCAACGTGACCATAGTGCCAGCACCTGAAGCATTTTATAGGCCTTTGAGTAGCTCTTATTCTACAATTGACCCAACCTATCTTGATGTTTTGCCGCTCTGTTAAGGTTCTGGCCAATTCTGCTGCTACTCTTATAGAAGCCGTAAGTGTTCCTCCGTATGCTTTGCGAAGGGACTTGACGCAGTGTTCAGAAATATGGCTTCCTCCGCCAGTTATTTTCTGTAGGGCTTCTACGATTTCAGGCACTGTCGTGGTTTCGTCTAGGTCCTTAATCTCTAATTCCTGTTCAGGTACTTTGCATACTACCGTAGCATCTTTTCCAAGAACTGTGGAAATGGTGTTTCTTATCTCCTGCGTTTTATCTTTTTGATTTTTCGCTAGGATAAGAAGCATATCGCCCGTAGCCGTCCTTCTAATTTTATCAACACATTTGCCTATATGATCCGCGGAAGCATCTTTTTTGACCCGCTTAAGGATCTCGGCGTACTGATCCTTCTGGCTTGGGCGAATGATAAGAGCACTCGGACGCGTTACTACTTTTTTCTTGGGTTGCTTTTTCTTTTTTACCTCTTTCCACTCCGAGTTATCGTGTGGAAGTGGCGGCTTTGGCTTCAGCTCTGACCTTACCGTAACTGCTAAGTCCGTTGTATTAGCTTTTCGCAGTTTCGGTGCCTGGCTGATCTACAAGGGTGAAGAGCGTTCCGTCCTTTTGACTTTTCGCGTTTTTCGGCTCTTCGGTGTTGCCGATTTGCTTTCTTCTTCGTTTTCTTTTACAGTCGTGTCCGAATACAATCTGTATAGAGACGGTGACGTTTGCACTTCTCCTACAGATGTGGTGGCGTTTGATTTTCCGACGCTTCCAATTTCCCTGGTGATCTTTGCAAACGATGTACCTAGCGCGGCCACATGTTTGCGGATCTCTCCATGAACGTTTAATTTGCCCTTTATGTACTCCGCCAGGGCAGTGATTGTATTTTCGTGGAGCTGTAATGCCTTCTTCAGCTCCATATTACTTTCATTTTCGTTTATTTTTTTGATTAATTTATCCATGCTGTTCCCACGAGAACCTAGGGAAATATACAGTCCGCTTCGGCAGAGCCCCGGTTACCGAAGTAAGGCCACTTAAGTACGCCTGAGGTGGGACCTGGTACCCTCAGGGGAGCGCTTGCGACGACCATTCCCTGTCGCCTTCCAGTCCTGGGCACGCTAGACCACTGACATCGGGTTGTGTTTTGTCCGCGAGGGCTATTTTATTTCACCCCTACCCTGTTTCGCAAATTGCGACTCTCGGGCTTTCCCCTATCCGCAACCTTGGGGACGCGCCACGTAGCAGTACACCTCAGCCCGTGGTATATATATATATGTGTGTGTGTGTGTGTGTGTCTTAGTAACAATCGAATTCGGCCTTTTGAAAAAGTCCATTGTAATAAGGACTTTTATCATCATAAACATGTGAAGAAATTTTAATTAGATGATTAAAATCTTCTTAATACTTTATTCATTACTGTAGATCGTATCTGTCTTGAAACGCTTAAGAAAACCGCTGATAAGTTGTTTCTATGCTATCAAAAAGGCAATTTTTCAACTTAGACAGTTTTGTTTGCGATTTGACTTGTTTAAATCTACTTGTTCTACAACCTATTATTATTATGAAGAGTGTAGTCTTGAACTTAAGTTGTTCAAGGATGAAGTTCTTGGTGCGTCTTGTTGTCTTTTCATTCAACACCACGTTTTAATGACTGGATCAACAACGGAAGAATCCAGGCGGTACACACTTCAACGATATGCTGCGCTAGACTTGTGTATTATATCTTCTTGAGAAACCACCAGAATAATAGGAGATGCATAGAGAAATTGCACAGAACAAGAAACGCAGTTATTATAGAAGGTAGCCAGTCACTAAGAAAGAAGAAGTAACTTGCGGATGCCATATAAATAGAATATGAATGAACGGAATAGCTAATATAAAATAAAGACATAGTCATGTGCACATTGACAAGGTTTTGCAATACTTCGTTTAATGTATCATTGCATTGTATTTTAACTTATTAAATATTTCCACAACATCTAGCTGTTTAGTGATATTAATATTTAATAATTCAACCTACTTTGGAGCCATCGTATAGTAATGATTTATTAATTATATTTTGACTTGGTTTGTTGGATTGTATTTTATAACATGACGTGGGCAGCCTACACGACGGTAGTGCATTCCGGAATATTTTGCCAGATTAAATAATCTACGAGTTGTAACTATTCTATTCGTTTTTCATCATTTCAGTGGCAGGAAGTCCACGGCTGGACATAATTCTCTCCCAAAGATTTTCAATACGACCGGTAGGAAGCAACCTGCTTCCAGGAACCTGACAACCTGAAAAAGGTCGTCAGGATCAGATTGACGTCTACTCCAGAACTTATAGATCTTAGCAGCCATTTGGTTTCCTCGATATGTGGCCTGTTTACTGCCACTTTAACCTGCCAATCTGCTGAGCTAGGTCGGGCTTAGTGACAAGTCGAGGGGAGTATTTATATCCCCAACACGATTTACAAATGATAGTTTTTCTTCAATAATTAATTATTAGAAATCAAGTGATTTTACATCGCACGTGGAATGATAGAAGTTTATTTATAAAATATGTCTCTAAAGAAACATATTTGACTAGTTATACATAGTGATTAGTTACAAGTGTGAAGGCTTTAAAGTGGTGTATGTATAGGTCATTCGCTGTCAATTGTTGTATGGTACACCTAAAATAACAAAGTTTTCAGAAAACGTCAACACCGCGTAATAGGAAAAAACATTTCAATAGTTCTGATTATCAAAAACTATAATTAATTACAGTTTACTATCTGTCTCCCCGATACATCACTCGCTCAACAGTCAGCTATTGAAGCCTAAAGGTTTTTTAATAGCGACCACCAGGCGTGGACACGAGGCGTGGACAGGCCCCCTGTTGCTGGACTGTTGTCGGTTGTACTTTGGGAGATTCCATATCTAGCAGTTGGCATCTATCCGCTGATGTGTGATGGTGACGATGATCTGTTCCTGTACTTTGGTAGTACCAGAAGTAATTGGTCTGTAACATTCCAAAACAGTTTCAGATTGATAACTTTCAACTGGGCGATTGGAAATATGAGGATAATATTGAAAGTTTTTAGGAGAAAAATGAGTTTAACTTTTACACCCATAACTAATCACCCTGTATAAACAGAGTTACTAGATAACTCACGGAGCGTTACTCTGACAGATCTGTTCTTGGACGTTTATTGGAGTGTCGGTTTAGTTGAATACTAGAATATGCTTTATTGCTGTAATAAAGCTTTTGGAGTAAAGTGGGGAATGGCTTAAATAGACATCTTTGCGTATTTTACTGCCCCGTTTTACGATTCGTGGCTAATGGACGGGCCTTTGCCGTGCGCTGCAGTCTGTATCGAAATTATTTCAAATTTGTTTATAAATATATTTTAATGTGCATTATACATGCGTATATATATGCTAGATGTTTGTCGCTTCCAGTGGATCTTATTTAAGCGCATTGGCAAGTTCAAGTAATAGTGAATAGGCCACATTGTGCGCAGAACAGCATTTTTATAGATAACTAGCTGATCCCGCAAACGTTGTTTTGCAAAAAAAATTAAAGTTTTTAATTAACAAATGTAATATAGGGGTTGATCGTAGAGGGGTGAAAATCTAGGTTTGTATGTATTTTTGTATGCTGTATCATAATAAAATAAAAACCAAAAAAATTGTCTAAAAAATTAAAAATAAAATTTAGGGGTGGACCACCCTTATCACTTAGGGGTATGGAAAATAGATAGTAACCGATTCTCAGACCTACTGAATACGCATATAAAATTTGGTAAAAATCGGTCGAGCCGTTTCAGAGGAGTTCAAGTTCGAACACCGTGACACGAAACTTTTATATATTAGATTTATAAGAACAAGATACATATTCTCCATTTCCGTTATAATATACAAATGTTCATAATTTTTTCAACATTCTCTTCAGAAGTTTTTAAACTATGATAATAGAAACACAGAAATTGAATACTAAATCTTCGTTGATAAGAAAAAAGATTTATTTATAAACCTGTTTTCCTATGCGAACACCGTGCAGTCCTTTTTTACAAGCGGATCAAATCATGTTGGATCTC
Organism: Battus philenor; assembly: GCF_028537555.1. NCBI lineage: Eukaryota > Metazoa > Arthropoda > Insecta > Lepidoptera > Papilionidae > Battus > Battus philenor. The sequence goes on along the minus strand of NW_027181689.1, from coordinate 9,970,406 downwards.
TTCACTGCACTTCTGTTCTTACTGCTGAACCACACATCGTAAATTTCGTCGTGGAAATTTTTCCAAGCCTAAAGTCGGCCATTTTTTCTCTAGTGCGTTTGTAACATTGGAAGGAAATTTTAGCCGAGTCATTTTCTTATTATTGGATTTATGCTGATAAATTATATGAGTTTAACAGTAGTCAAAAATGCACTAAAAAAGGAGTGCTATCGCATAGCTGGCATATTTCACATCTACTGATAGTAGCGTAATGGCGTTCCTTGGCACTAAAAGGTTGTCGTGTTTCTACGCTGAATGTGAGCTCCCTCCAAAGTCTTATTATTTTTTTTATTTGGCCCCCACTATTGGGGATCTCTCGTTCCACTCCCTATTTTGTTGGGAATAATGAGTTACTTTCTTTATTAAAACTTTCACTTCCTTTTTATTATCTTCACACTCTTCTTCTATCAGTCACAATCTCTATCATTCTGTTCTTTCATTCCATAATTCTGTATATTTTTCTCTTTCGCTCTGATATCCTTTCATCCATCCTCAATTACTGCAGTTTCGTTTATTTATACAATTTATAGCACAGATTTTTTAGTTTATTTTACATCTTACACCTTTATATCATAGTTCTTTTATTTAATTTAGTTCTATTATAATCAATTCTTATATACATTTTTGTATTGCATTGTATATCTTAAAACAGTCTTATTGGATATATGAGGTGGCCTATACCCAGCTGTGGAAGTGCCTATGGTTCAGTTCAGGATAATGCAGCCATCAGTTCTGCGCGCTATGTGGCGTGCCAAGTGCCATTTCAACCTGCCAATTCGCTTGGCAGTGTCAAGTAGTTTCATAAATTATTATATAATCAATAGTTTCATAATATCATTCGATAAATCTAATTTATGTTTCGATTTCATACAATTATGCCTGGTGTATGTATTTATAATAACGTTCCTCAAGAAAGTATATTATTAGATGAATCTTACAGCGTTCAAAAGCTTTTCTTCTTGTTTTTATTCGATGGACGCCTACTGCAAGGTATACGTCTCTTTCAAACATCGCTACAATGATCGGTCATGCGCTGCAGGCATCCATCGGGAAATCCCTGGATCTTAACTATGTCGGTCCTCCTAGTGGGGACTTCCCCATGTCGCGATATTCGAAATATGTGGAACTTGGTTTGTAGAGTCATTCAAATGATTGATATTATAATGTATACACCAATACGAGAAGTATTGGTGTATACATAGTTAAGCTCATTTTTGATTGAAGATGACAACATATTATGTCTGTCTGTGTCTTAGTATGATCATTTAATAAATATTTAAATGAGATTTGCATCGAATTTTGTTTTCACAATACACCCCACATATATATCTTACAGTACAATATCTTATACAATATATCTATTTATACTAATACAGCTTCTAGATTACATATTACACTGTTTCATCGTCATTATTTCAACTGTACGACGTCCACTAATGAATATAAGGCTTTCTTATTCCAATAGGACCAGCCTGCATGTAGTATCTTCCGACTAATTTAACAAAATTGCCTGCCAACCTCGTGGGCGTCCTACACTTGCCTTATGGTATCAACTTTAGAGCCTCAGGACCCAAGCAGCCATGTGGCAAGTTGACTGCCACTTCAACCTGTCAATCCACTGAGATATTTCGCATATTTTCGTGCGTCAACGAATCTCCTACTTAATATCTATTTTTAAAACAAATCAATCTTAAAAGAACTACACCAATACCACGCTTTGCGTCGTTTTGTTTTGAGTTTTTTTCGAAGTTGCGTCGCTGCGTTAGTACTAATTTTCACTGTTCGTCATTAGATTTTCGAGGTTGCGCGGTTTTAGGTTCGAGTCTTTAATATATTTTGTTAAATTTTCTTTTATTTTCCAAAAGATGGAAATACTTTTGTTTCTAATTGCGCCATGCCATCAAAACTCGGGGATTCCCTTTCTAACTAAAAATCAACGTAATTTTAATACAGTTCTATTTTCGCTCTGTTTTGCTAATTTTGGAGTTCACTTTCAATTACGTAGTGTATTGTAATGTAGTGTGTTGTGCTTTTTTAAAAAGACAATAATAAATTGATATAAATTTTAACGTGTTGTTTCTGGTTACAATAAAGGTATTTAATTTTCTAATTTATCTATTAGCAGAGTTATATTATTTTTGTTTGTTAAATGTTTACTTTGTTCAATTTTCTTTTTAAAAAGTTGTATTTTCGTTACCCTGGAACCTATCTTCGATCTTTACATGTTTTCACTTTGCGGCGTTTCAATTTGCGTCGTGTTTTTTTGGAAAGTAACCACGACGCAAAGCGAGGTATTGGTGTACATCAAAAATTGTTAAATTTCATATAAAAAGAACAACTAAAGTTTCTGGTCGGTTTTCAGCAGATTAATATTCCGAGCCGCTGGTAGCTTATAACTTATTATGTTAAAATAAACTACGATATTAAAATGCATGTAAACGCATATTTGAATAAAGGTGTTTTGAATTTGGAATTTTACAATACAATTACGCCTACTTGTAAGATATTTTTAATTTAACATACGTATTATATATGTAAAGGTTATTTTAAAAATTTAAAATTACTAAGCGATTTGAAAACCTTTTAGTAAAGTCATAAAAAACCTAACAAAGGTGCCGCGAGCGAGCGCGTGCGCCGAGAAACAGATGTCGCGGGTTCGATGCCCGATTTTGGCACCGGCCCCGCGCCTCTTCACTGCGCCCGACGTCTTTATACAGGCTGTTACTTTATTTTAAATAAAATTTATGTATTTTTAATTTTTTAACTGAAAATTTTTTGATAAGAACTTTTATCAAGTATGTTCGAATTGTATCAACAAAGACAAATTACTGTAAAAATTGATCTATAAAAAAATATAAGTAAGAAAAGGACCAATATATAGCTACATCCGCCAATAAATATATTATCATTCGAATTGTATCAACCAAGATAAATGACTTGGGTACAAATTGATCTATCAAAAAATATAAATAATAAAAGAACCAATATATAGCTACTTCCGCCAATAAATATACTTAGTCTGGCCATAAATACTGTTACTATTCAAAAAAAGAAAATATTACGTTTGAATTTGGAATCTGTCATTTTTATATGATTGCTTGATGTGTTTTCTTATTTTCGCGCCATTATATTGTTAAATATTTTGTTATATTAAAATGGAGTGGGGTGATAAAGAGAACCGAATCGCTGTGATTGCCTTACATAAAGTAGGTATGGAGAAAAGTGCAATTTTTAAAACCCTCCACCCGCTTGGTATTAGTCAAATGTTTGTTTACCGGGCTATTGATAGGTACAATGATACCTCCTCTGTTTGTGACAGAAAAAGATCTGGCCGTCCACGTACCGTTCGTGTGAAAAAGGTGATTAAAGCAGTTAGGGAAAGAATTCGAAGAAATCCTGTCCGTAAGCAAAAGATTTTATCTCGGGAGATGAAGATAGCTCCTAGAACCATGTCGCGTATATTAAAAGATGACTTAGGACTTGCAGCCTATAAGAGACGTACTGGTCACTTCTTAACTGATAATTTAAAGAAGAATAGGGTGGTAAAATCCAAACAACTACTTAAGCGGTACGCAAAGGGAGGTCACAAAAAAATTTTGTTTACGGATGAGAAAATTTTTACAATTGAGCAGTATTTTAATAAACAAAATGACCGTATTTATGCTGGAAGCTCTAAAGAAGCTTCGCAATTAGTAAACAGAGTACAACGTGGGCATTATCCCACTTCAGTGATGGTTTGGTGGGGTGTTAGCTATGAAGGGGTGACTGAGCCATATTTTTGTGAAAAAGGTATTAAAACGTCGGCACAAGTTTATCAAAATACCATTCTTGAGACGGTAGTTAAGCCTTTAACTAACACCATGTTCAATAACAAAGAATGGTGCTTTCAACAAGACTCGGCACCGGGTCATAGAGCTCGATCCACCCAATCTTGGTTGAAAACTAACGTTCCGGACTTTATCAGCACTGAAAACTGGCCGTCGTCAAGTCCTGACCTAAATCCATTGGATTATGATTTATGGTCAGTTTTAGAGAGTAAGGCTTGCTCTAAACGCCATGATAATTTGGAGTCCCTAAAACGATCCATTCGGTTGGCAGTGAAGAATTTTCCTCTAGAAAGAGTTCGTGCTGCTATTGATAACTGGCCTCAACGTTTAAAAGACTGTATTGCAGCCAATGGAGACCACTTCGAATAAACATTGTATATTTTTAATAGTTATATATTGATGTATTAAACTAACTCACTATGAAAGAATTAAATGTTACGTATAAAAAAAAAATCGTGCTTTTCTTTATAACAATATTTATGGCAAGACTAAGTATAAAAACATTAATCTAATTAATGCATATAAAACTATAAATCGATAAACTTCATAAATTTTTTAAATAAGAAGAAAAAACATAATGTTTTAGGCACGTCAACAACTTGAACACAAACCTATTGCACAACTACGCAAAATTAAAAAAAAATTCTACGAAAATTAAACTCTAAAACAATAATAAAGTTTATTTCATTTATTATTGTTAAAGGAAATAATTTTTATTTATGACTTAGTATTTTATTTAAATAAATCTTTATATATTTAGATTGTTTATATTATGGTTTCAATTAGAACATCGTGAAGCGCACATAGACAGTAGTGGTAGCCTAGCGATAGAGGACTGAGACTTGCGATCATAGATCGCGGGTTCATTTCCCGGGATACAATCTTATATAACTCACACTATCTGCAATAATTATATACGATTGTCATCTCACAAACAATTTTTCTGAGAATGAGTAACAGTGTCTTCTGCGTACTGAGATTATGGTATATTCTCCCTTTGGGGCAGACCTATGCCTTGCAGTGTGTCTATGGACTAAAACTTTGAAGTACGAGGTTGGGTATTTTTGTTATTGACGTATGAACTTGCACGGATCTCAACAATAAAATAAAATAAAAAACGCAAGTGGTTTCAGTTATGATTCTTCACTCCAATTATAATAAAAATCTAGAAAATGCGAAACATAATCTCGTCTTAAATATTTAATGGAATCGGGCGTTACCTCGCGGAAGTCCATCCTAAGTAAGAAAAAGACCAATATTTCGCCACTAACACACATGCAGTGGTAGTCGTGCAATAAAATGCACCGCCCGCCAGCCCGCTGATAAATGCGTATGCGGCAAACAATGCGAATCACACAACCGCCACCGCCAAATTACTCAACACGTGTTTCACCCCTCCACGGGGCATCTTCAGGAGTTATGTTAAACCGATTAGTGCCAAACACAGAGTGCACGTGATGGAAGGAACGACAGCATCGACAACGCTGAAATTCTTCCCAGACGGCGTCTCAGCTTACCATGTGTTCTGTAGCATCGAGTTGGACACGGTCTTGGCCCAGATGCTCAAGTTTGAGCTCATGGAGAGTTCCTTGTTCTTCTGTGAGCCGGGGGTGGACCAGACCGTGGTGCACCTGGTGTCTAACTGTCTCCCGAAAAAAGATAACAAAAGACAGCATCGCCTCACTGATAAACAGTGACGAAGACAGGTCTGCGTTCTTCAAATGTTGCAAAACGCTAATTGAAGACGCAATTAATAATAATAAAGGTGAAAATAGTTCAGGTCGAAATAGATGAGTATAGAAAAAACACTAATGTGAAATAAATAAAGTTAAAATAAACAAAACAGAAACATATGTAAATATCCAAAAAATGTTTTACTATGAAATTAAATACGTATTTTAATTAAGGATGTTATATATTATAATTAGATTGTAAAGCCCTGTCTCATAAATATGATAGGGGAGAGCGAAAGGATCCCCAATAGCGGGAGCCATTAAAAATATATACCTTAATGCTTCAAGACAAACGCGTCTGACCTATATATAAGCATTGATAACATGTGTTGATTTTGGAGGTTATAAGAATCTTTTTAATTCAGCAGTATTTGAGAAGCTTCTTATGTTCGACTTACATTGTCACGTCTTCAGAGGTAAAACGACCACTCCCTTAGCGGCGCCGTTGCGTAGATTTTTAACAAAACTCATAAATATTTTCTAGCCTAAATGATATCACAGTAATTACCTTTTAACAATCAAGCGACTTTACCTTATAGTAACATCAACATATAGTTTACAAATAACAATATATCGATCATAAATCGATTCTTTGATAATTGATTCTCGACCCTTTGCGGTGTTTTTAACAAAACTCATAAATATTTTCTAACCTAAATTATTTCACAATTATTACCTTTTTACCATCAAGCAACTTAACCTTATGGTAACATCAACATATAGTTTATAAGTAACTATATCGATTATTCATCGATTCTTTGTTAATTGATTCTCGACCCTTTTCGGTGACTAACAATACTCATAAATATTTTCTAGCCTAAATTATTTCATAGTTGTTAACATTTAACAATCATGCAACTTTAATGCAATGTCAACATATAGTTTACAAGTAAATTTAAATCGATTATTCATCGATTCTTTGTTAATTGATTCTCGACCCTTTGCGGTGACTAACAATACTCATAAATATTTTCTAGCCTAAATTATTTCATAGTTGTTAACATTTAACAATCAAGCAACTTTAATGCAATGTCAACATATAGTTTACAAGTAAATTTATATCGATTATTCATCGATTCTTTGTTAATTGATTCTCGACCCTTTGCGGTGACTAACAATACTCATAAATATTTTCTAGCCTAAATTATTTCACAGTTATTAACTTTTAACAATCAAGCGACTTTATCTCATAGTAACGTCAACATATAGTTTACAAGTAAATTTATATCAATTATTCATCGATTCTTTGTTAATTGATTCTCGACCTTTTACGGTGTCTTTAACAAAACTTATATATATTTTCTAACCTATATTATTTCACAATTATTACCTTTTAACAATTAAGCTACTTTACCTTTTGGTAACATCAACATATAGTTTACAAGTAACAATATGTCGCTTATACATCGATTCTTTGATAATCGATTCTCGACCCTTTGCGGTGTCTTTAACAAAACTCAAAAATATTTTCTAACCTAAATTATTTTACAATTATTACCTTTTAACAATCAAGCAACTTTACCTTATGGTAACGTTAACATATAGTTTACAAGTAACTATTTATCGATTATTCATCGATTCTTTGTTAATTGATTCTCGACTTTTTTAAATTAATGTTTGATTGACTACTAGCGCCATCTACACAAAGATTTCCGTCAAACGAATTATTGAATTAAAAGTCATTATCATAGTTTCTATTATATTCAATACTCTATTCGATACTATTAAAGCTTCCGTCAGTTGTAAATTGAATCATCCTGTATAGCCGCCGGTTTATTTTTACTTTCTTCTTTTGTTCTTTGATGTAAGACCGTTTATGCGCCACATGGCCGTCCTCGTACCGAAATAACTGGGCCCCTAGGGTTAGTTCCTCCCTCGTCTTGTACAACTCAGCTGTGTTGTTCCGCTAAATCTAAATTTCAGGTGTCAAGATGTATGTACTGTTCTTTAAAATATTAATTTTATGCTTAAATATTGGTGCTTACACCATAAAATTAGACAAATATAAAATATAAAGCTAATGTTAATTTTTAAATAAAAAACAAACTATATCGTCTATATAAACGTCATTTATTAGACTGATAGCTGGCACGCAAGAATAATTATAACATTAAAATTAAAATAAAAAATGACAAAGGCTAGTGTTAAGTAATTTGATATAATAAGTAGAAATTATGAAAGAAAATAAAACTGTAAATGAGGCAGAACAAGGTTTCTGCCATTTTAGGGTAGAAGTATATGGCGAATATAAATATAATTAAAAAAATATTAGTAATTCATACATAGCACGTATAATATAATAGTAATGGAATTTAAAACCTTGAAGTTAAGTTCGATTTTCTATTGTATGCATAATAATGTATTAATGTTGATTGATTTATATATCTGTAATATTAAATGCTATGATGAAATTTCGCAATTGTTTTTTGTGTCTTGCAACAAATATTGTTACAGAGATAAAAAACTTGTCTATTGTACTTAACATTTATTACAATAACATTATGATAGTTTAATGTATTATAAAACATTAAAAACATATAAAACTTATTTGACGAAAAAGAAGATCATCCTTTGGCTGCAATACAGTTCTTTAAACATTGCCAGTTATCAAAAGCAACACGCACTCTTGTTATATCTCCTTTTTGGCCCTCTCGTTCGCCTTATCATGGTTGGTTGCAATCAGAAATTTATTTTTCGCATTGTCCATACTTCCTCCATGATTTATTCTACACTTTAACGATTTAACTAATGTTTTTGGCACCACCATACCTACTTCATGTAATGCACACCAGTAAATTTAAATATCTTAAAATATTTTACAATATATAGGCGCGAAAATAATAAAGAACAAACATATAAAAATGACAGATTCCAAATTTAAAACTAACGTTATGTTTTTTTTTTAATTATAACAGCATTTATGGCCAGACATGTTTCAATATTTTTGTTTTCGTAGTATATGTAAACATGAACTTTCAACTTAATAATTTAATATTAAATATATAATCTCTTTTTATTATTAGACTGTTATTATTGTTATTTTTTGTAGAAATTTTTGTATACATGTATCCGCGTTTATTGATGGTTCATTTTATAACGGATTATGAAGTCTGTACTAGAGACTTGAAATAAATACTAAAGACATAACATGGTAGGCATACGAAAGATGGTTCATTGTAAAAGAGTATAGTCGTGTTAATCATTTTGCAAAATCTTAGAATTATGATGTAACGAATTTCAGGAGAAAAAAACACCAAAACTTACTCTAAGAAAATTATAGATCATAATAAAGCTGGGGAATGGTTCTAGCTGGATCAAGGAAATTTGTGTAGGTGATATATATAACAAAAGCGATTAAATGTGTTATGGGTTCTCAAATCAAGGCTAGTATGAAACTTAACTACGAACTTTGTATTTTAAGTTGAAATATGCTATTATAGTGAGCTCAAGTTTATATCAAAAGATTGATCTTTGATTGTCAGAGACACACTTTTCAAACTTGTTTATGTACTCATTTATGTACATATTTATTTAAAATACATTTTTTGTGAACACATACTTCTAATGATGATCTAAATATTTGCCAAGAAATTTTTATTTAACTACTTAAAATCGATTTTTCTTCAACGTAACTGTTTGTGTTTTTTCTATTATTAAGTATGGATTAAGCATAAAATTAAAAAAGAAACGTATATCTACATAAACTAACAGCTATTGGTTATTATATATGTATTGCAATGGTGTTTTTAAACTGAAAGTCAATTACAAGCCTTATCTTATTATCAGTCTTCAACATTAGATTCATCATTCATATATATATATATATATATTATTTATACACTTGACAAACTGTTTTTCATTGCAGTGTGTATATACCTTTACTCCTTCGTATACATTGCCAAGGTAATTAATGTCAGACAAGGCATTGATTTATTATAACAAGATAGCACATACTAGTAATGGGCGTACGGGTTCTCCCACATCCTTGTGCTAATTGTTAATAGAAATTTTGTTAGTCTTCTTATGTACGTATTCTTATTATTTGTTTAATTTATATAAATATAAATGAAACGGAAAATGTTTCGCTTAGCGGAAAACTCTCATTCAATTCGGCTTATTCTTTTTTAAATATTTTTTAATTTGGCTTATTCTTTTTTAAATATTTAAGTGACGAAGAAAGTTCCTATGATGAGAAAAAATAAAAAATAATAACAAAGTTAACCTTTTTTCCAGTATTTATATAATGAGATGCGATTTCACTGGAACGATGTACAGAACCCGGCGATAAATATTGCACATCGACATTTGGAAAGAGACAATCGTATTTGTATTTCGTGCGACAGAGATAACGTTCTACGAAATTAGCCGATTGTCTCTTTCCAGAGTTCGATGTGCAATATTTATAGCCGGCTATTGTACCTACTTACTGCGGATTGAATGTTTAACTTAGAGTTTCTTCATTCTAATTCTAACTCAAAAACATAATATATATTTTTTCAAGTAGGCATTTACACGCATTTTTATATAGTCAATTATTTTAACATTATAAGTAATAAGCTACTACTGGCACGAAACGCTGATCTTCTGAAAGAGCTTTCCAGAAACTCAACAGCTGCATTTTTTAAATGAAATTTAATAATTTTTGATATAAACATTATATAATATTAACCACGTAAATGAGTCAACAAATCAAATTCCACCCATTTCGACTAAAATTCTCGAATGCTATAATAAGATTAATTTAATGATATACATTTAATTTAAGATTTAAAACTAAGAAAAGGAAATTCTATGATATCTTGTGGAGCCTTGTTATATATGTGTATACTCAGACATTTGAAGGATTCGTTGAAGACGAAATTTAGACGTTACGAGTTTATTTTTAATTCTCTTATTTATCATGTGTATGTTCCAATTTTTTAAAATATGGCGCTCAAATAATAGGTCACAAATTTTACACCATTGGTGTCGAGGAAATTAATGATTCTTCTGTCATTTTAAATGCTTTTTGGACATTGGTCGTTAGGACTTACTCTGCGAGCACTTCTATGGGACATTGTCACATGGGTTCGCGTGGGACTGCAGCGCTGGGAACACGGGACCTGGACCCCGCTTGTTGCGAGTGGGGTAAGCATTATGTTTGCTTTATCGCAATTAATAATCCATCGTGTAGATACGGACTGCTATTGCGTATGCCGATATTTTAGTATATTTATGTTTATTGTATATGGGCATTGGTAAAGTTATGAAGTTGTGGGAGAGTTTAACAGGTTAGGTAGGTTTGGATGAAAGATAGACAGTTTATTTTAAAAGTCATCCGCCTACAACTCCGACTAATTTAACAAAATTGTCTGCCCCCCCACTTTAGAGCCTCAGGACCCCAGCAGCCATGTGGCAAGTTGACTGCCACTTCAACCCGTTGAGATATTTCGGATATTTTCGTGCGTCAACGAATCTCCTACTTAATATATATTTTTAAAACAAATCAATCTTAAAAGAACTACACCAATACCTCGCTTTGCGTCGTTTCGTTTTGCGTTTTTTTCGAAGTTGCGTCGCTGCTTAATTATTACTAGTTTTCACTGCGCGTCGATAGATTTTCGAGGTTGTGTTTTTTGAGTTCGAGTCTTTAATTTTTTTTGTTGAATTTTTTTTTCTAAAAGATGGCAACACTTGTTTCTAATAGCGCCATGCCATCAAAACTCGAGATTCCCTTTTTAACTAAAATCAACGCAATTTTAATACAGTTTTATTTTCAATTTGTTTTGCTAATTTTAGAGTTCAGTTTCAATTACGTAGTGTGTTGTAATGTAGTATGTTGTACTTGTTTTGAAAAGAAAATAATAAATTTATGTTAATATTTACGTCTTTTTTTTGGCTACCAAAAAAGGTAAATATTATTCCAACTTATTTATTGGCAGTGTTATATTATTTTTGTTTGTTAAATGTTTACTTGGTTCAATTTTCTTTTTAAAAAGTAGTATTTTCGTAACCCTGGAACCTATCTTCGATCTTTACATGGTTCGCTATAGAAAATTTTAATTCACTTTGCGGCGTTTCAATTTGCGTAGTGTTTTTTTGGAAAATAACCACGACGTAAAGTGAGATATTGGTGTATATCGATTTCACTAAAAATACTTAAAAAAATATTATAGCAAGAAGATCCATTTCAATATTGAGTACTGATTTTATCAGTACAAACTACATACACTGCGGACTCTCGAAGAGATAGATTTAAATTATTCAGAGAACAGATCTTAGGATCAATATAGTACAAAGGTACAAGAACTTAGATACTTTATTTTAAAGTTCGTACGACTTTGTAGCAAAATAATCACAGTTGTCAAAATGCTTTCGCTTATCTGTCAATCCATCGGTCTACGCATGCGCAAAAACTAAGGACGCGCGGCGTATGATTGGTAGGCGGTTGTCAAAACCGCGTCTCACGCCAAAAAATATTATGAAATATAATAATGGCGAACGGCGTCAACTGACATATGTGTTGTTGTTTTTGAATTTGTATTAAATCTTTAGTGCTGTAATGGATAAATAATTAAAGACTATCTTATATCAATTTTGAATCAATGCTTAATAGTTACAAATGAGTGGTGAGTTTTATGTAAATATTATTTCATTCGCATGACAAATAATTTATTATGGCGTTGGTGTATCTGAAGTTGTAGGCGGATGACTTTTAAAATAAACTGTCTATCTTTTGTCCAAGCGTTTTAATTTTTGTGCTCGTAAGGTGGTAACATTGCCTACCTAACCTGTTAAAAACCCCACAATTCTAATAAAAATATTATAAAATATTATTCTCAAAATCATTACAGAGAAAACTTAATTTAAAATAAATAAGTAAATAGTTATCTATGAAAAATCCAAATAATCTAAACTAAACACGATTTATCATTCTTTTTTTGTCTACCAATTTTTTTTATATTCGGTTAAATTCGGATGCTGGTCCGAAGCGAGGGTCCAGAGGGATTACTGAGCGCTTTTAATCCTGGACGTAACAGAGAAGAATTAGTTTTGTATTCGTATTCTATTTAAAGGAAGCGTTGTTTCGAATTTAGGAAATCGTTTTTCAAAACATTCGGATAAATTACATTGCAGTCTATAATACTGTTTCAGAGACTTCTAAGTAGTTTTGTTTAAAATGTTTATTATAGAATTTTTGAGTCTTCGTTATTTTAAAATGACATTGTTGTGCGTATTTTATTTTGATTCTTGAGATGTGGTCGCTTACAACAAGCCTTATGAGAAGCCTTAACGTTACCCAGAGAGTAATGAAGAGTGTTGCGAGTTTTGCTGAGAGATTAATCAGATATTTAATGGAATCAGGCATTACTATGCGGAAGTCCATCCTAAGTAAGAAAAGGACCAATATTTAGCCACTTCCGCAAATGCACTGGTAGTGCAACAAAGTGCACCGCCCGCCAGCCCGCTGATAAATGCGTATATGGCAAACGATGCGAATTACACAACTGCCACTGTTAATTCACTCTTCTCATCTTCAGGAATTATGTTACACCGATAAGTGCCAAAAACAAAGTGTTTGTGTGACTGACTAAATATTGGTCCTTTTCTTACTTAAGATTAATTAGAGCCATGGAATTCCGCAGAAGAATCATGATCACCGATGTAGCTCGAAGAATTGCTCCACTTTCTCGAAGCTCGGAGAATCCCTCAACATTGCACCGGTTGGAAGCGGGCTGTATTATGCATCTTTTGACAACCTTAACAAAATCGTTTATCCGCCTTGTGGGTGGTCGACCCATTCTGCGCTTGCGGGTTCGTGGCATCCTGCGAGCTATATGCCTTTCCACTATCAATTCAACTAACCAATCCACTGCACTATGTCAGTCACATACGTTTATATTCTGATCTCATCCTGAGTATAGCCATCGCAATGGTTCGTTGAGCGACTAAGCTTTCCAATGACGTCCGAAGTGAGAGACCATGTTTCACTGCTATATAAGAAAAGGACCAATATTTAGCCACTATATGCACATGCATGTGCGGAAGTGGCTAAATATTTTTCATAATCATTTCTTACTTAGGACGGACTTCCGCAAGGTAACGCCTGATTCCATTAAATATCACTGCTATATGTCCGTACCGTACCGCAACAATGTATATCATATACTGTTCGGTAATCTTCCTCTTAAGGTGCTGAAGGACATGGGACGGGGAGTTCTTTCTTAGTTTTCTGAACGCTGTTATGTTTTGAATGAATCTTCCTTGTTCTTTTTCTCGTGGGAAAATCCTGGATGGAATACCCGTCCGCTGCGGGGATAAGGAAAGGGTTATGTCGGACTCCTACCGGCTAAAATTCCATGGTCTTCTTGAACGGCCTTTTGTTGAAACTACAGGAATGCTTTCTGATACTACCGTAGTTTCAACGACGGTTGCCTAGTGCCTCAACTCCTTACTTGCGGAGTTTGACTGTTTGTTTAGATAAACGCATCAACAAGCATAAAGATCGAATTTATAATTGTTATTGGGGAGTGAACGAAACAGTTTTCGTCTTATTCTAAGTCCGACCCGTTGCGAAACTCGTTTGTTCTTTGGGCATCGTATAAATAAATAAATAAATATATTATAATCTAAAAAAATACAACCGTAAACATGTTTTTCTCTGTGTTACGAAATTCTCAACGGCGTTCACCTTTTGACACAATTTGCAAAAAACAACAGACGTACTGCGCAGTAACGGACACTGGTCGAAAACAATATTTTGTATACGGCCTCGTTTATTCAGGGGAAAAAAAAACATAATTCGTTTCGATATTTGAATTGCATGAAGACATGAAGCTGTTTCGCAAACTTAATGATAATATCGGACGTGGAACAAAGGTGGCAATGTTGGATGTTCTTTTATTCATGGCGTTAGGAAATGTGCCGAGCGGGTTTCATGCTAATAAATTGTGTAATGTATGGAGATTATGGGTTCCCGCGGGACTTTTGGCGGCTTGCTTAGCGTCGGCGATTTTGGGAAGTCGTGTACCGTTCTTTTTATTTAAATCATAACGGTTTTTCGATTCGAAATTTGATTATTTTTTCCCCTAATTTTAAATATTTGCACTGTTCTTTCGATATTCGATTTATTTTGCAAGATACCATTTAAATTCTTCTCTGTCTATATTGGACATTAACATCGTTATCAGCACGTCAGCCGATAAATGCCTACTGCAAGCTTCAAAGATCGCCACAACAATTGGTTTTGGGCTACCCGTATCCACTGACATCTCTAGACCTTGACTATATCAAGGGACCACCGCTAAATGCGAACGTGTCACTTGATGTTTGGCACTAATTGGTGTAACATTACTACTGAGGATGCCCAGTGGAGGGGTGAAACACGTGTTGAGTGTATTAACGGTGGTAGTTGTGTAATTCGCATTGTTTTTCGCATGCGCATTTATCAGCGGGCTGGCGGGCAGTGCACTTCATTGCACGACTACTGCTATATAGCGGAAGTAACTATATATTAGTCCTTTTCTTACTGAGTAAATTACTATTTTTAATAAATAGTGCAGTCCTAGCTTTAAATCAAGTAAATAAGAATTCAAGAAAAATCGTGTCGTCGGATGTAAATGATCGTTTCTAAATTTGACAAATCGAAAATGTTCCACGTAGTTCGACGACCTTTTCAGCACTTTTTTAAACAAGTGACCTCTATACACGGACAGCGATTATCATATACAACAATGTTTTAATAATACCTTGGGTAGGCTTGCCTTTTTTATTGCACAAATTGAAGTAAGAATTCAGTTTGAATTTATCTTTGACATTTAAAATAAGTAAATAAAAAATAGCTGTTTGTAGTTTGCGGGTGCGACTGATAAACTGTCTGAAGCGATAGTAGGCGGGGAATATCGCTCATGAAACCCATGATCGTTGGGGCTGAAACGTTCTCCTGTGGCGACCATGAGCCTGAAGACAGTATGGATATGCCATCCACAGGTGGACCGAGGACATAGTTTCCTATGGTTGTCTGTTATAGATTGCCTCGTGTGATAAGACCGCCCATTGTACTCTTTGTTTATTATTATGAAATTATGCACTCTGTGTTTGGCACTAATCGGTGTAACATAACTCCTGAAGATGAAACGTGAAACACGTGTTGAGTAATTTGGTGGTGGCGATTATGTGATTCGCAGTGTTTGCCGCATACGCATTCATCAGCGGGCTGGCGGGGGGTGCATTTCATTGCACGACTACCACTGCATGTGCGGAAGTGGCTAAATATTGGTCCTTTTCTTACTTGAAATTATTTGAGCTCACTCGGTGTTTAGCACTAATCTGTGTAACAACTCCTGAAGATGCCCCGTGGAGGGGTGAAACACGTGTTGAGTGAATTTACGGTGGCGGTTGTGTAGTTGGCATTGTCTGTCGCATGCGCATTTACGAGCGGGCTGGCGGGCGGTGCACTTTCTTGCACGACAACCACTGCATGTGCGGAGGTGGCTAGATATTGGTCCTTTCTTATTTAGGATGGACTTCCGCAATGTAACGCCTGAATCCATTAAATATGAAATTATTTTAATGTATTCTAGCGTGTGCTATAAGGAATATTAAAAAAAAATAAGCAGCGTCGTAAATATAGTTATTTCTTTTAACAATTTATTTTTATAAATAGTTCACAAATGTTAAATTATAACGAACTCCGAAACTCTTGTTAAATCTTATTCTTTTCAAGACGCCTATGCCTTCTACTACATAGACGTGTATGTATGTAAAATTAAACTAATCTATAAAATTGTCGTGAGTATGATGTATTGATCGTCTTGCTATTATACAGGGTGATTGGTTCTACGTTTTTTATTCTTTTCAGCTGATGGATGATAACTGCAAAGCATAAGCTTGCACCAAAGGATCGTCACGATGATCGCTCTTGTGCTCCCCGCATCCAGTGATTTTCATCGAGTTTTACTGTGTTGTCGGTCTACCCCAGAGTGCCTACTTGAGAACCTTCTGGTTCTGACAGCAGGTTGCACAGGTTGCACAAACGATACGCCCCGTCTACTGCCTACTTTAGTCGAGCAATTTTTTGAGCTACGTCTGTGACCTTGTTTTTTGTTTTGTTTTAATTAGTATAAATAAATATATGTTATCACATACTACGTAATTTAATTTTCTTATTAAATCGTTGATCAACATCATATCAGCGGATTAAGGATGACTGAGAGGCATCGGCCACGAGAACAGTTGCCTCAAATACCATTTTGCGCTACCTGTAAGGTTTCTATCTATATATTATCTTATTAAATTTAACATTTTTAATAATTTATATATATATATACACGCACTTGATTAGTGATATATTTTATAATTTTATCAACATATCATATGTTAACATTTTATGTATGTTAAATTAAATAGTTTAGTTTAGTCGATTAGGCTCGGTGTTCGGCACTAATCGGTGTAACATTACTCCTGAGGATGCCACGTGGAGGGTTGAAACACGTGTTGAGTGATTTGACGGTGGTAGTTGTGTTTCGCATTGTTTGCCATGAGGATTTACTTCCGCAAAGTAACGCCTGAATCTATTAGTTAATTTAAATCATTATATAAATAAAGACTCCCACGGTAAAGCGCAGGTCTCCCCCAAAAGATCTTCACGGTAACCGGTCTTCGGTCCGGACTATAGCTACAGTCTACCTAGGCTTACCAATTAGTTAGAAGTAGAACATTTGAAATAACTATAAAAAACTACGGTAATGTCTTTCGACGTCTGCAAATCCAGCGAAGTAAGCCGACTTAGCCGAAGCTGGCAAAGTTTACAATTATACAGTAACCATTAAACAAAAGCATTAAATAATAGAATCGGACAGCAGGGGTGGTCACTCGAGCGTTGCGAGAGTCGACGAAATGTCGCGATCTAGCATTTCGCTGACATTTTTGCACGACGACCTCATTTTTGACATTTCGTCGTACGCCATTTTGAAAGTTTTGGCGGGCAATCCCGTCGCCTATTGCCCGGTTTAGTCACAAAATGGCAGGACAATGCAACATTTTGCGATCGTCTTTGTTCAAATGTTAATCGTTTTATTTAACATTCCTTCCATACGTGATATCATTAGCTGTAATACATCTAATAGAGCCGGTTGAAATATAGGAAGAAAAATACGCCTCGTCTTCCGTTGACAGTAACCAGAACCTCTGCTCATCTAGTTGTTTTGTTTTTTTTGTGACCTTTGCTATTGAGGACCTCTTCTTCCACACCTATGTGGGAACGGATTTTATTTTTCTTTAAGTAATTTTTTCACATTCCATTTTTTATTATCATACTCTTCTTCTATGCATCAAATTATCTATCTTTCCGTTATTTCACTTTACAATTCTATCTATCTTTCTCTTCTATTCTATCCCATTCATCCATCCTCATCCCTGCAGTTTGGCCTTTTTTTATTACAGTTTATCATCATCTAGTGATTGGACGTCTTCCGCTGTGCTTACGGGTCACTGGTCTTTGCTTCAGAACTAACCGGCCTTAGCGGTAGTGTTCATGAAGGTAGACATATGACTTTGTTAAAATCATCTGAAAATCATGGATGCAAGCCGGTCTTATTGATAGTCTAAGAAGGTAGCCTATGTCCAGGTGTGGACATTTTACTGCTAAAATAATAATGATACTGATCACGAGGTTCGGTTCTCTCCAGCGCCCGTGAATCGGAATGCTAGACGGGTCGTCATCGTTTCAGCATACAGACTAATAAACTATCTTATCTATGGGAGGATGTACCATAATTGGCAACCTTGGCAGGCGGGTTACCGATCGCAGTGTGGTATTATATTACACAGAGGACGCAGCTGCCCATTCTCTAGAAATTTGTTTGTGAGTAGTGACAATCGTATACAGGTAATGAACAAAGTCTGAATTATATAAAATTGTATCCTGGGAATCGAGTACATGACCTACAATCGCAAATCACGGTTCTCTACCGCTGGGCTACCACGGTTCGATGGGTATTGTCGACGAATGATTGTCCAAGACGAGGTTACCTCAAGAAATCTCTTGCGCCTGATAACTACTTGGATGGTCTACCTAAGCGATCTAAGAACTAGGCTGCCTTCTAATTCGGTGAAATGGACCAATCTCAGGCTCCGGAAAGTACCCACGCGCTTTGCTATCTTTAAACGACGTTTAGGCTAGCTCTGCCATATATTCTCGAACCTGCGGCAAGTAAAAAATCCGTTTGGACAGCAGTTCAGATAAAAAAGAGTCTCCGGAAATATCCGAGGACTTCGTTCACGTGTTGTGTTTAAGTGACGAAAGCGTTAGTGTTTTTTTATTGTAATTACGCAAGAAAGTAATATCTTTCGATCGATAAATTCTCTTTGCGCATTTTAACAGCTCTTTAACGATGTCATTAACAAAGCGACGTGCTTTTGCGATTTTAATGGTGTTTAATTATGTACTGCAAGCATTTACAGAGACAGCTGTCAATAATAACATTTTTTTAAAGCCATATATGTTAAAGATATACCAATATGGCTTGAATTATATACGACACGTTTTTAATTTTTATATATAGGATGATTAATTATCGGTGTAAAAGCTTGGTGAATATTTTTTTTGCAAAAATCTTTAAGATTTTCAAATCTATTTCTATTCACCTGTATGAAACAACTGTCTGAAATATATTACAGTTTTTTTTTCTATAGGAATGCGATAGACTAGTAACTTTTGGCAATACATAGTTTACTGGGATAAATATTTTAAAATATCTAATTTAAATAAGTAGTAATCCGAATTTAAAAAAAAAACATTTATTAATGTATAATTTTATATTATTTATAAAACCATAGATTTTCGGATAGGCAAATAAGCCATTTACATAGTCCTCGATAAAGCTTTACATATAAAACCAGTTATTCCGTATATAGAAAAAAACTAATTATTGTTTATTTGTCACGCTATAATTTTATAACAAATTTATCAATTTCATAATTTTTTAACAAGTTTTCTATTGTTGGTTGTATGGAAATAAAAATGAAGAAAATTTCTGATAAATCGCTTATTTCACAGTTCACTACGAACTTCGTGCGTTTGACAATGCTCTTTGAAGTTAGCGCGTTTGATGATTCACGCGCTGCGAATTTATATTGCAGTTTAACATCTGTGTCTGTCAGTATTCATCTATTACAAAATTATTTATCTGTCACTCGATTTATCAATAAATTAAGTGCTTACACTGAATAATGTTATATCACTTTTATTGTTTTATGTGAATGGGGCAGCCCAATAACTTAGGCGTCACAAAGTCTGTCGGGACGGTTATTCAATAAAAATTTTCTCCTTCTTAATATATTTTAACGACAGCTTTACGATGTACGGATAAGACAATAGCCAAAGTGGGTGACAGCTATATAGATTCGTATATTATGAGAAGACAGACATGTCAGGAGTCAAGAATCAGAAAGATATGTAGTGTTCGACCACAAGACAGAGGTTACAAACAGTGGTCATGCCGAATATCGCGAAGCTAGAGTTACCTTGAATACAGCTGATGAGGCCGGAAGCCACGATCCTCAGTTAATAAAATAATAGCCATCGTCGTCGTTTCAACTCATAGGGGGTATCTATGGGGACTGTACAATAGTCACCACGCTTACCATGTGGGTTTTCGATCGTAGTGTGGTATTATTAGTAAGTAGAGGGCGCTGCTGTCTATGTCATGAAAACTTGTTTGTGAGCGTTGGCAACCCTGTACAAGTATCCCGGGAATTGAACCCTAAATCTACGAGCACAAGGCTCAATATTCTACCACCGAACGACCACTGCTTAATAATAAAAATCGTTATAAAATACTTTATTTATTAAACAACGCAATAAGCATTTACAAAATAAAAATAACGTTAAGGGTTATAAATAAAAATAAATTTTGATGCATTTGCTTATTAAAAGTGTTTACAATATTAATATTATAATTATTATTCTGATCATATTTTAGACATAGGACATCCACCGCCCGATATAAGCTATCACCGGCTGGAAAGGCAGTTCTGCTGAGAAGAGCCGGCGAGAAACTCAACAGTTGCTCTTTACAAATATAGTTTTATAAAGAGTGCGCGACAATAATTAGCTTCCTGAGTAAACATCATTTAACTTCACTTTTTAATATAAGTATAGTATTCTCGGAAAAAATAATGTAATTTTTTTAATCATATATTTTTAAAATTGGTTTTAAGTCTTTATAGTGGCAGATCTGTAAAAGAATGTGGAGTTATATTGTACATATGTATAATTTCTGCCATATATTATTTAATTTTTGAACACGAAAACTAGGAGTATTCAGCTTACGGTTATTCCTTGTATTAACACCGTGATTATTACTGTTTTTTTAAATAATTTTGGATGCTTTTGCGTACAAACAAAAATATTATAGATATACTAATCCGCTGAGCTGTTGGCTGCCTTTCCTCGTCTTCCGATTTCTTTATTCCCTATCGATTGCTTGTTGACCTTTTTAGCTATGTCAAATCAATTAATATAATGATACGTTAAAATAAATATCTTATCTATGATGGTGAGACTTGTAAATGCCAACTGGCCAAACAGCGTTACTCAATGTTAAAAAAAAAAAACCACAAAGCAAGCTGCGTATATTCTGTATATTCCGTCGGTATATTTATAAAAAGCCACACTTCGCATTCAATAACCCGTCCGCCGATCGACCGGCTGATTTCCATCATAACTTTATATTTAAAATCCGTCAGCTGCCAAACGTTTTGTTAATTTTGGCGCGTTTTACGACGGCCTATAAATCCGCCATGTTGGCGATGCGACGTCGCAAGATGGCCGCGGTTAACAGCTAAAAGGGCGCGAAAGGATGTTACAGAAGCGAAGATGGATCGTAATATTGTTTAATGTTTTAGTGCCATTTTCGTACAGTTATTACGTTTCGCGAAGTAGACATTTTGAGCGCGACAAGGGGACTGAGATTTATGGGCTTTATTCTATAATTTTCTACAATGTTGTCGTATTTACAAACTGTTTCTACATGCATAAAACGGTATACCGATATAGAACGCCATACAGAGTTGTTGCGTTTCATAACATGCTTAAAATTGGAATTCTCTGTAACCATACATTATTACTGTAAAAAAAAGATATTAAAAATAATCGTCTGAAAGAAGTCGCCCTTATTGATAAGTTTGATACATAATTTTTGGCTAATTTCATCTGATTTCTTTTGAAGTTTGTTGATGTACAATAAGTGTACACTAGATTGTTTAAATATATATTTTCATCAATTTCCAGGAAGTGGACATAATAAGCCATAATACCTCTAGCTTTTTATTGGCAATATATACGCTTTTACAATAGGATCCCTGATAAAGTACAGAAAATTTTTAGTTTGTTAAGGGTGACTACAATAAACTAAAAGATAATACGCCTTCCAGTATTATCTTTTACGTTCTTTTACGTACGGGCTATTCTAATATTAATTGAATATGCAATTTCATATTCTTTTATATATTTAGTTGCTTTGAATGTATTTTGGTTATTCTTATCAGGTCTGTGGCATGTATCATCTTTACTGATGGTAGAAACATCTTGACGTCTGTTATATTATCTTCACACCAGTACGGATGACGTCATATTATATATATTAATATATACATAATATAATTGATATATACTGTCTGTTTTGAAGAATGCGCTGGATTATTGATTCCTGTTTGATAATGTTTTTGTAGTATTTTGTTATTGTTTGACTTTGATTCATTAAATGTTCTCAGTGAGATAGTTACAAGGTAACATCTGTAACAAATTTTATATTTCTAAGTTTGTACTTTCTTACTGCCTTTTGTTACTGTTTATCTCCAATGAAGTAAATAAATAAATATATAATAAGACGTCATCCCATGTAGAAAAAAAAACTTTCGAATATTAAATTTGAATTTTTTAAGTATCTCGAAAAAACTCTTTATTATTGTGGTATAGAAATCAAATTCTAATATATATAAATTAAATAATATATTGAAAGTTGTTGGTTGCCTGTGAACGCCGAAATAGCTCGATCAGTTGCTACATTCAAATTATTTTTTGTTGTGAAACACCAATGTAATATTTGAAACAGTTGCTTCCCATATATTTAGTGTTTCTTTTAATTTATTAATACACGACTTGTTGTGTTATAACATTGGAATTTTGACACAGTTAAGATATCATGTTTATTATTATATATGATTTATTGTAACAGGCTGTTGAAGAATATTTACGCGTTGACTGCCACGTCAGTCATCTATGACTGACACCGATCTTTCTTTATAGGCCGCGACAGTTGTCAATGACTGACGGAACATTTCGTTCAGGTCCCGACTTAGTGATCATTGACTAAGTCTACATATTTTTTTTATTAATGCTATATTTTGTTATCAATGTACTTAAACGTGTTTTACTTCATTTGATTTTATTAAAACATGGTTGTTTAAGAAATTGTTGTGCTGTAAATTTGTTGCTAATTTAACATTGGATCGAGTAAATTATTTATTGATAGTATTGTATTTTACATTGGTATGCCATGATAACAGTCTGCGCGTCTTATGGAAAATTCGTTATAAAACTGCATGGCACTAAACGTGTTAAAAATACTAATATCATATTCTCTTTTTAAACAGTTCACCAAAGAGTATAAATATAGCTATACGAACTTTTTGTTCGGACATTATTTTTTTTTAATTTTAACTTTTTACAGTTAAAGAAAATTATCTGTACAGCAACAGAATATAAGAGTACGAAGTTTAAACCTCACAGTTGTACTAGACGTCATCATATCTGACATATATACTTTTTTATTTTATTCCACAGACATTAGCGTCCGCGTCTTTGAACATTTCTGAATTTTTTTGCTCGCCTTTCTGTATGTCACAATTTTTACTTAAGTCTCTTAAATTATTTCCTAACTTAAATCTTAGGTTCTTAAACGTTCTCGATGTACATACTGATAATATCATTTTCGGACCAGTTCACAATAATGGTTTCTTATCAAATGCATTGAATCGTTACAAAATCGATTTTAATTTGTATTTTTATGTTTCGTACATATGAATTGAATTTTGAATGTACTAATTTGTAGTTTGTAATAAAATGTATTGTTTTAGTTTTACCAACAACTATTTAATATACATTTCATTATAACTTCTTTTATACGATTTTTTGTTGAATATATCTAAACTTACCATATTGATGCTGCAGATGCAGATCATGCGCTGACCGCATATAGCGACTTCTCTCGACGTTAACTATGTCTTTCTATGACTACCTAGGCTACCAACGGCCATCAGTTGCACGAGCGATGTGCCCCGATAACTGCCACTTTGCCACTGCCACGAGCAATTCTTCGAGCTACGTCGGTGACGTCCGCTGATCGCCTCATTTCTGATTCGCTCTCGCAGCAAAACTCCTGGCATAGCCTCCGCTGTTTTCTTTTTTCGTATTCTGTTCCGAAAACGATAAATTTACTTTGTGTAAACGAAAACTTGGTTTAATTTATCATCAGCATATCTGATCCTGTAAGAGGTCTGCAACCAGCGTCTTTTGGCGACCTGAACGATGGTAGTGTGATGGGCGGTTTTACCGCAAAGAGCATTCTTTTTTAGACACTCATATAAACAATCGTGCGTTTTAAGATGTTGAAATCTTTTTATATTACATATATATGATTAATTCGTATATACTTTTGCTGATATTATACTGTTTATTTTCTTTACTATAATAAAAGTAAAATAATATACCAAAAATTTTGTAAGTTTTGTATCTACTAATGTTTATTATATAAATATAATTTAATTATAACCAGTTGTAGATAAAACTGTATTTGTACTAGGCAAGAAAGAGATGATTGATGAGTTGGCCCGGCACATTGTCCTAAATCTCAAGGCATTTAACGGTCTGTAGCGCTTGGGCAGCGACTTAAATAAAATAATGTAGCAACTAATATATAATTGTGTATTCCAAATTGTATTGTTAATATGTATAAATTTTAGCTGTATTTACCCATAAGTGAAAATTGTGTAAAAAAAAAAAAAAAATTGTAATAATAATATAAAACGCTGTCGTGCCTCGCAGCTGGGAGAAGAAAGATCCGTATCAAATAGCGGCAACCCTCTCCCAACTGTCTGCGTTTAGTTAAAGCGAAAGATAAATACTGTAAAAAAAAAAAAAACACCAGCGATACAAATTAGAATTAATAAAAAAAAAAAAAAACTAGGCAAGAAATTACTTCATGGTTGTTATAAAGACTTTAGTTTAAAATAAAAAAGAAAATAATGTTCGTTTTTTAAATTTATGGTTAGTTTTTATTCGTATCACAAAATCGAATTAAATCTGTGGCAAAGATTCTTCATTCAAATCTGAAAATTGGAACAAAAGTATGAAAACGTTTTGAGATTGTTATATAATAAATATAACTTAAACAGCGGATTGAACGTAAATGAGATTTCTTTTTATATTTGTTAAATTAAAAGCTGGATTCATAAGTGTTCCTTATTGTATTATTTTTCTGAAATATTAGAATTATATACGACCATTTGAACTAGTTTTACCATTTCAATATAATCATAGAAGTGATTTATTTATGTTCCTCTCTATAAATAATATCCGGGCCGGTTAATATAATTTATTATCCGGGTAAAGACTGGAAGTGTAGTTACGATTTTGTTCGGACCCGGTTAAACCTTTGAACCGTGCGACAATTGGTACAAATCGTCCTCGCGCGGGAATCTTTGCGTGCTGTTATCTATTATGATGGTCTAGTTCTTTCCCAACTATACTTATATTTTTATTTAAAAACTTTAAAATTTCGAAATAATCTACAAAAAGGAAATAATATATAGTGAGTCATGATGTTCACGCAATGGCTGAAGAAGGTTTTTGACCGTCGTTTTTTCTTTTATGGCCCCCGCTATTGGGGATCTCTCCTTCACCCCCTATTTAATTGGGAACAGGGTTTTGTATTTTTTAATAATTTTTTCACTTGAATTTTTATTTTCGTTGTCGTCTTCCATAGTACACAATATCTTTTTTACCTCCTTCTATCATTCTGCAATTCCATCTTCCTTTCTCAATCATTTCATTCCTTTCGTACATTCTCAAACACATCAGTTATCCATTTTTATTACAGTATCACAGTTTTAATTGGTTTAATTATTTTCTCGTGACCGTCGTGTGTTGCCGGTGATGGCTTTCGGACAAATTCGGAAAAATTGAAGGTTTCATTGGAAATATATGTCCTTGCCCAACATACGTCTAGCTATGGACGAAACATAGCTGAAAGTATGAAGTATTTATTATACATCAAGTGTTCGTGAATCTTGTAACTTTGCCGCGGGTCATACCAGAAAACTTTTTTAAGTGATGAATAGTTTGTTATTTATTATTCTCTCTCTACTTCTCTCTGCCTGTCCCAAATGTATATGTGAATTCGTGATATACCGCCAAGAATTGGTTTAACGATAATTTTTAAAATACCTCAAATCCCATTAAACAATGGTGACTGTACTGTGATATGACCACAGAGTAAATAAATACAGAAGTTCAAGTTGGAATTTTTTTTTATATATCAGAGAATTTTAATGAAAGCTACTGAAGCGTAAAACGAGACGAGAGAAAGTAAAAGTAGAAGATGAAGAAATTTATCAACGTCATAAAAGTTTTTTTTTCTTTATCTGTAATACATTTTGGGCGATAATATACATGAGTAGTTACATCTTTATTCTTTATCTTTTATAAAATACTCCTTTTTTAATATCATTCGACAACTCTATGTAAATAAAAATAATTTACAATCCTTCCAAAGGCTGTCTTTAAAAAATTGCGGATTAATAACACCGACAAACACACCGGCTATTTAATATTACTGTAAAATTTTTATTTTGTGTTTATTAGATGAACAATGAACTAATTTAAAATTTTTGACACTTTGTACATTAATTACATAGAATTGCCACTGCTCATTAGCGAATTATCAGAGGACAGGCAGCAGCGTTTCTGCCTGTCATAATACCACACTGCGATCGCTAACTATCCTGCCAGGCGTGGCGATAAAGATATATCTTCCCAGAGATATCTTTGCGGAAAAGCGTATACCTTGCCGTCGGCGTTTATGTGCAGAAACGAATAAAGATATTTTTCAGTGATTAGAGTTCAGTACGGGAATATGTGGCCTTCCAGGTGTAATTGTCACGTCAATCTCGATTTTTGAATGACATTCCAGCATTCTGTTTAATCAAAGTGGTCTGTCACTCTGGGTCTAATTAACAAGATCTCAGTCGTTCAACGAGTCATGGAGGGAGTTCTATTTTGGAGATTTCTCTTCGAAATTGACCCAGGAATAAGGATCCGTATGCTATAGCTCAGCGGATTGACAAGTTTAAATAGCAGTCAATCGGATTTTTAACACGCAGTACGAATGGTCGCCGGTGCCTTATGGTTCTAGAGTGGAGACGAAGGATTAGCATGCGTGTGACCAGCTCATATGGTGAATAGACGACATTATAAAAGTTTTCGGATGATGATGAATACAGTTCGCTTACAACGGGTACTATTTGTAATCTATAGGTAAAGTCTTTGTCCAGTGGAGCGAAGATCTTAATAAAGTCCCTTGTCAGACCGTGGTCACCACTCTGGAATCTTTAGGCCCCAGCTATGCAGAGGCGGCTTAATCTATAGTGCAGTGTGCAATGCACACGGGCGCCGCCGTCTCAGGGGGCGCTGTGGCGCTCCCCGAGACAGCTAAGATCACCGTCTTGGACTATCATGGCACATGGCTACAGGAATAAACACAATGAGTGTTATTCTGCCGTCATAAGAAGGAAGGCCATAATTAATACCATGCTGTAAGCTATACCTAGTTAAAAATAGCTTGAAAAATAGGTTTCTTGTTACGATGGTAAAGTTAATAGTTATAGCCGCGGGGAGGGGGGTCGGGTCAGGCCTATAGGCGCCAGGGTTTCATTGCACACGGGTGCTACACGAGCTAGAGCCGCCCTTGCAGCTACACGTTGTGGAGTCAGCCAACTGCCTTTTGTTGGTCTAAGGATCTCCTTATTGCTGATACGTTTAATGGCTTGCTAATAAGGTGCGAAGGTGGAGACTACATAAAAGATATTAATATTGATTTTTTTAATAATAATCTCTATGATATAAGGTTTTCGATCATAAACAAAATATGTCGTCGATGCTGACGATGGGCGTGTCAAAGTGAATTAAAACAAATAAAACCTCATACTTTTTCTTTTATAATAAATTCAAAGGAGGTTAAAGCATCTGTTGTAGTCTGTACTCGCTCGCCCACGCCGTGACCCCGTGACCGGGTCATTGACCCAGCGCGTTCGTCTATCCCATTGTGCGGTGGAAAAGTGCGCTCTATTAATTTGGACCGTTTACATTTGGTTCCGGCCATTTTTATAGGCGTTCCTAAAACAATGGCGCCGTTTCGCGCGCTTTAGTGATTTTTTTTTAAATGTGTGAGTTTTCGCGCGTAATGCCAGTGTTCGGTTTTGTCGAATTATAACTGACCGGAAATCGACGTTCCAAAATTGAATATCAGATATGTACTTTTTTTAACATATTTCAACATTTTAATTGTTTTACTTTAGTGTCTGTCATATAATCAATGCATAAAATCTTGTCTACATGCATAACAATATTATAATTGTAATATACCTAAGGTTAGTATTACAAATAAAGATAAGCTTGTTACTTCTTTCTCTAGGGTAAGTTAGTAGCATTAGTAATTGTTTTGTTGCATCTGCTTACGGTTTTAAGATTAAATTTCTTTGAGTTATATATATTTCAAATAACTCGATGGTTGAAGACGAAGGTCTTTCACCAATGTGTTGTGGTATAGGCTTCATCTATAGATATCTGAGGGGATCTATGGATATACCATAATCGTCACGCTTGGAAGGCATGTTGGCGATTGCAGTGTGGTATTATGGTACACAGAGGACGCGTTGCCCATCCTCTGAAAACTTGTTAAATGGTCAGTGACAATCGTATATAATTTACGCATAAAGAGTGAATTATATAAGATTGAATTATATTATATCCAGAGAATCGAACTCGAGACCTAAGATCGCAAGTCCTCTATCGGTGGGCTACCACTGCTCACTGGTTAATTATTTAACATGCATATAGTATTTTAGGATTTGCTTCGAATGTAATGAGAGCCTTATTGTACTGGTAATGGATTATGAACTCTATGTTTTTTTATCAGATGTTACGTGTACATAAGTAAGAAAATGACCAATATTTAGCCACTTCCGCACATGCAGTGGTAGTCGTGCAACAAAGTGCATGAGCAGAGAGCAGTGCAGAGTTATGTTACACTAATCGGTGTAACACAACTCCTGAAAATGCCCCGTGGAGGGGCGAAACACGTTTTGAGTGATTTGACGGTGGCGGTTATGTAATTCGCATTGTTTGCCGCATACGCATTTATCAGCGGGCTGGCGGGCGGTGCACTTTGTTACACGACTATCACTGCATGTGCGGAAGTGGCAAAGTATTGGTCCTTTTCTTACTTAGGATGGACTTCCGCAAAGTAATGCCTGATTCCATTAAATAGTTACGTGTACAATAAAGTGTTTAATAAAATTAATAGTTGCGACGTAACTGATATTTCACCACCATTGGTTGTAAGGTGTTCACTACAGATATCTAATAGTACCGCATCGGTCTGCTGACGACCTCAACAAGGTCCAATCATAGGCCATCCAGAACCAGGCTCCATCGACCCTCTGTTGTTTGCATCCTGTTCTCCTCATTGCTGATTTGATCACGTAGAGAAATCTCAGGTATAGTTCGCCTCCGCTGCCCGACTGTGGGCTTGTCAAGGAAGTTCAGAATGAAAGGCCAGGTCATGCCGGAAGCCTATATTTTATTTATCACTTTTATTACATGGTGATAATTATAGCAGTAGGAAGAGTTTGCAGTCATCGTTCAAATGTGAAGTTCAAGCTGCCATTCGTTCTGCTTTTTGATCTGCCAACTGTCACATCAACTTGTCAATACGCTGGAATATTTTACGGAATCAGGAGTTATTTTGCGGAAGTCCATCCTAAGTAAGAAAATGACCAATATTTAGCCACTTCCGCACATGCAGAGGTAGTCGTGCAACAAAGTGCACCGCCCACCAGCTCGCTGATAAATGCGTATGCAGCAAACAATGCGAATTACACAACTGCCACCGTTAAATGAATACGTGTTTCACCCCTCAACGGGGCATCTTCAGGAGCTACGCTACACCGAGTAGTGCCAAACACAGAGTCACATTGAGATTTGGTCGGGCATGATTTACCGAATATTCATCACACTTGGCAGCCGCGCCAGCCTAGACCGCGTTCAAGCGAGGGCGGTCAGGAGAGGCCCGTGTCGCTCCCGACTACCGAGTAGTCCTTGCTTCATTACTCACACCACACCTTATTCACTACACTATACACACACAGTCCATCTTCATGCGTACGTCATAAATTCAACTGGGATACGATCGCCCAGCGTAAATTTTTAGTCCACGGACCTTCTTTTTGCGTGGAATCAATTTAGATAAAACTGTACCTAGCAGCACAACTTAAAATTAAATACATCCTACATTAATTTTATCTCATAGAGACATTTAGTAGTAAATTATGTAATGCTTCCTTTCAATGATTTCTAGAATCTAACATAAAACTTTATAAATATTCGTGTGACCGTAATCAAATAAAAAAGAATGTGAACTGGGTCAATCTTGTTATTGAAATGATTTAGAAGATTTCTTATAAGCAGAGCGAACATTGGAACAAATTCGTGAAGGCAGATTTGATAAAACCTCCATCCGACTATCCTTAATCGAGTAAGTAAAGGAAATCATTCCGAGCAATTGTGCACATTCCGTAGTGAAATGCGAATAAAAAAGTAAACAAGTAAAACGAATAAGTCAAGTACTCTCACGTCCGCTACAGTCGAATAACAACCATAATCCTGAAAATTAAAGTTGAAAATCGAACGATAAATTTTGTAAAGCTTTCTAAGCTTTTGTAAACGTATTCGAAAATCGATTCTATTTTTAAACAGCATTAAATATAAATTCAATTGTAGGAGATGATTGGAGATTTACGCAAATACAAATTCGTTTGCCGGACGATTCGGAAAGAACTCTATTGTAGAGTGAAATAGTACGATTTGCGTTGTTTCTGATGGACTTCCTTAGATGATAAGGGTGGTGTCAGATCGGGTACATTAATTATTTATATTGACGCAAAGTTTCTGTTATGTATTTTTATTAAATCATTGAGTAAATATTATTTATTATTAAATCAATCCAGAGTTACATAAACATTACGTATTTGAACGGTTTTATTTAGTTCGACCCGTACGGAATTTGTTTATTTGGGTCAAAATTAGAAATTGAAATTTAAGCACCTTCCCGTTGTCAGATTGATCTGAAATTTGGTACACACATTTAATTTAGATGACAATACAATATAATAAAATCAATAACATTATAAATCTTAGATGGACGCCGATACAAAATGGCGGATTACATATTTTTCCTTAACCCCCTCAATATGGGTATTAAATGAAAGGGCTACACTAGTAAAACACGATGATTATGTCAAAATTTAAAATTCAAGATGGACACCGTTCCAATATGGCGGACTAGGTACATATATTTCCACAACCACCACAATATGGGTATCAAAAAACCGTTTAACTTAAAAGTTTTTTAAATGTATTTAATATAAATAGCATCGAGTGGAGAAACAACTTTTACCTTTATCTTCATCATTTAGCTGTAGGAGGTTCACTACTGAACATAGCCCTTATAGATTTTCAATAGGTTCAGTTGGAAGTCCGCATTCATCGTTTGCCATCGATATTAATATGATCATCTCTCTACCTTGTGGACGCCTTTCGCTACGATTGAAGGTCCTGCTCTCCCCTGTGGTATGTGAATTTCGGGGATTTTGGGTTTTAAAATCCTAAATTAAATGTGTTATAACTAACGACTTCACTCAATTTCAGTCAAAGTGTTCATTAAGATATCACGTAGCCGTTTCAGGCTATAGTCGCCCTCTGAAAGGTACGGGACTTCCCCAAAGATATCTATCGGGGGGATATATATCATCATCGCCTCGCTTGGCAGGCGGGTAGACGATCACAGTTTGGTATGCAGAGGGCGCTGCTGCATATCTCTGAAAACTTGTTTATCAGCAATGGCGATCCTATATAAATAATGTACAAAATGTGTATTACATAAGACCGTATCCCGTGAATCGAAAACCGCGACCTAACATTGCAAGTTAAATAAATCTGGTATTTATATTAAGTATATCGCACTTCCTAGAAAAATTTTATACACGTATTGAGAAGCAGTTGTCATTATTTTATTTTTTTGTTTTATATATTAAAAATAAATTAAAATCGAATAGTTACTCCATGGATGATATTATGGAAATATTGTTGCCTATGATTAACAGCATATTGTGATATGATTTTACCAATATACACAAACGACACTCAGGTACATACCCTCTCTATTCCTAAATGGTTGATTATACTATACCCGAAGTTTCCAACCGTTAAGTTATTCGACGACTAAGGACGATTTCCTCTCATTATGTAAAGAAATAATTACAAAAGCAATTCACAAAAATAAAAGTTAAACAAAATTAATAAAATTGTAAATAAATAAAATAAGTAATTAAATAACTGTAAGTAAATTGTAAATAAATAAAATTATAAAACTAATGTGAAATAAAAAGTATGTAAATAAACAGAAATAAAATAAATAAAATGCTAATGTATAACGAGAGAGGAATGGAAGGTCATAGAGCGAAAGAGAATGAAAGAAGAAATGTGGAATACCGAATGAAAGATCATAAGATGCATAAATGAAGAGAGCGAAAATAAAAAAGATTGTGAAAAATTAAATAAATGTAAACAAAAAGTCCCTGTCCCACACCAGATAGGAGGTACGAAAAAGAAAAAAAAACCACTAAGTTAAACCAACGGGTACAGTATACCAGCCTGAACGCATGCACGTATTTACGGTAGGTCTTGGATCCATGTCTCTGATGGCAGTACTTTTTAAGGCGAATGCCCTACGCACTACCTAACTATCCAAGCTGGTGATGCAGTTGTAAGGCGTAGTAGTACTTTCCGCACATCACCATAAACGCTCTTTAATCCTCGTTCGGGACGCCAGTTAAGATGGCTACTATGAACAGTGGTAATTCTTTAAAATTGTGTGAATTATATGAGATTACATCTCCGGAATCAAATCTGCGACTAACCAATGATATTTAACTGCGAATTCACTAAGTTTTTTATGTAAGTGTCAATCAATATTTTCAATCGAGATTCTGAATTTTAAAATGCTGATGCTGATGTAGCAAATATCTGCTCATGTTATTGTTAAATTTTTTGTAATAATTTTTTAATTAGAAATAAATCAATGTATGAAGTTTTCTTTTTTAATTTTTTTTGGGTACATTACAATTTTTAAAAATTACTTTATGTTCAGTACTAAGGGATACGCAAGGAGAATACTAAAATACACTGTAATTAAAAATATAACACTAGTGTGTATATACCTTAAAAGGCATTATAGGCACGTTTAAGTTTGGCCTAGGCTGGGAACTCACGACCTGCGCCCGGTTCATTACACCCGGTCTAAGAGCTATTTCAAACGTTACTGCCGGCCCATGCATAATAACAGATTCCCCGAGCAAGCGACTATGGGATCGCATTGTAAACTGGTATCGGTGAGTCCTAATTTATTATTTAAAAAGTAAACCGCCAAGCCTTACGGATATAGAACATTCACCTACTAAATGTCGACAAGAGCGAGTAATAATTTAATATTTCCATCATCATCACCACTATTTTAGTCAAAGAACATCCGCTGCTGACATAAGACACTCCTATAGATTTACAATAAGACCGAACAAAAGCATTTTCCGATTTAATATTCTTGTATGTTCACTAGGTGAAAGTTTTCTGAGGTTTTATTTATTTAATATTCTTTATTGTACACGCTACATTTAAATAGTTTATTTATTTATTTATTTTATTGGAGATAAACAGTAACAAAAGTAAGTAAGTACAAACTTAGAAGCTTAGAAATATAAAATTAGTTACAATTGTTACGTTATAACTATCTCACTGAGAACATTTAATGATTTATGGTCAAACAATGTAAGAACAAATAAAAACATTAATAAACAGGGATCAAAGTTAATGGGTTATATACTTATATTATGTTTGTTTATATATCTATATCATACATTTTTGTTATGGTTTAAATTGCATTGTGTATACTCAATAATTTCGAAAGAAATTGTCTTTTAAAAGATACGAGAGAGCACGAGAATATATCAATATCACTAATATATGAATTGTGGAGGTCACACATTCTGTATAAGGGTGCACGTTTACTGATTTTTGTCTTAGCCGTTGATAAAAAAAGTTAGATCTAGAACGCGTTCTTGCTGCAGGAATTCGAAAGTTTACCTCGGACAACAGTTCCGAACAGTTAACATTGCCACCACAAATATTTTTAAGTGTAGTGGCGTCCATTAGAGAACGTCGATCCTTCAGTGATAACATTCGGCTAAGTTTAAAGTTTCATAATAATAAACGAAAAAGTACAATTGGCAAACTCTTACAGGCAACCACAGTATGGAAAAGGTAGAAGTATAAATAAGTTCACGTGTACACAACATCTAATGTATAAAATTTCCATGTCACAATGTTAGTTACCGTACTCCTCCGAAACGGCTTGACCGATTTCTAACAAATTTTATATGCGTATTCAGTAGGTCTGATAATCGGCTACTATCTATTTTCCATACCCCTAAGTGATAAGGGTGGTCCACCCTTAAATTTTTTTAGACACAATATTTGGTTTTTATTTTATTATGATACAGCATACAAAAATACATACAACCCTAAATTTTCACCCCTCTACGATCAACCCTTATTTTTTATTTGATAATTAAAAACTTTAATTTTTATTGCAAAACAACGTTTGCGGGATCAGATAGTATATATATGTATAAAATATTGAAAAATATCACAGTGTATACAGTAATCAAGCTTTAGAGCTGCATCTAGCGTCTTCCGATGACATTAACAATATTATATATCTACCTTTTAATTGGTTTAGTCCAGAACTATAAAGCTATGTGTCTTACCTATTGACTCGTCGTCTAGCCTATCCTCAGGGATATCTGGACAATTTTCATCTACAGATCTCCTCATTATTAATTGGATCTCGTAGTGTAATCCCGAGTATTTCTCTCTCTATAGCTCGCTGAATGATTGTGAGCTTGGCAATGAAGTTTGTAGGTAGACCAGTCAAATAAATACGCTATTAGATATTGGACGACATGTTTCGAAGTTTCTCGAATGTATTTTATTTTTTACTACAACTAATTATATATTCTTCTTCTTGAAGTGCCTCTCTAACTAGTGGAGGTTGGCTATCAGCTTCCTGCTCTCTTCCTTATTTTTGGTTCTGCGTAATAGCTCAGCATCGCTGGCGATTCCGGTCCACTCTCTAATGTTACGAAGCCACGACTTCTTTCTCCTACCAACATTCCTTTTACCAGCGACCTTTCCCATCATGATAAGTTGAAGGAGATTGTATCGTTGGTGTCGAAGAACGTGTCCTAAGTAAGCGATTTTCCTTCGTTTTACTGTGAGCATTTTACATATAGCATTAGCATTAGCAATTATATATTAAGAAATGTAATTTATAACCATTTTAAAATAGTAATTGCTAGTTTATTGTATGAACAAATATTACAGACGAAATTAATGAAATCAATATTGTTAATCAGAGGTATTTTTATGTATTAAATATCAATTTATTGAGGCATGATTTTGTATGATTTAGGCTGCTTGACCAAGGCTTTTTAAAGAGATGCAGAAGTGGATTCTAGCTGTGCACCCTCGATTCAAACGTTCTTAACTCACGCGCCACTCTCTATCTGTTTTCATTCCGACGCAAGGCAGTAGCGCATGCAATGATCTTTAGTTCAGTAAACGCGACAGCTTCGCTAAAGAAAGTTGCCGTGGGCAAGAGGCTTCATACACACTATAACAGCGAATGGTGACCATAATTGTTTTGTCGTGCCGGCAAGTTGAAAGCCACACTGTTGTGAAGATAGTTGTTAGAATAAGGATCGACAAAGTAAGGTTTCACTTTCCGACCGGGGTATTAAAGTTTCCGTTATTAATTTTTGTAAAAGATCTTTGCATCGTCATTCGAGATAAGTTTGTTTTTTATGGTCTCGATTTACCAGACCATAATGTCCTTATCGGAATTTACTTGAGAGGTCAAAAGTTATAAAATTGTGGAGAAATTTGAAAAATAAGAACTTCGCGCATTTGCTAATTCGCTATGAGATTTGCTTATTTGACAGTTTGCTATGAATTTAGCGCATTTGATAGTTCGCTATTGACATTGCGCATTTGACAGTGCACCATTACCTTTGCGCATTTGACAGTTTGCAATTAGCTTTGCGCTTTTGACAGTGTACAGTAAGCTTTGACAGTTACCGGATTGACAATTCGCAATTAACTTTCTGCGTTTGACAGACCGTAATTAATTTTGCACGTTTGACAGTTGGCAATTATCTCCTCGCTTTTTGTTTATTCACTGTTAACTTTGACAGTTGCAAATTTGACAGTTCACGCGCTTTAAATTTATTTATTTATTACACAATTAATTTATTTATTTTACACCCAACCTTTAAATAAATAGATCACTTAAATATGTTACTTTATTATTTTATTATAATGCGAAAAACCTATAATTCCCTAAAAGCACAAAATCTGTTGAGGCAGCAATCGTCTTTAATTTGTTAAGAAAGTATGTACAATAAATATTATAATAAATAAATTAAAAAAGTAAAGAAAATCGTAATTATTACGATTAAAAAGGAAAATATAAATCTAAGATAATGACAAATATTGAATCATTTTATTATAAAAATATGTTAAAAAATATAGAGAATAAACAGAGTAAAGATAAGGTGTTCTTTTTTCGTCCACGAATTGCGACTGAAATTTCTGGTTAATATAAAATGAACCGTGTGTTTTCAACATAAGGTTGATTTTGCATGAGTGGTGTTTTAAGAGCGAGTTTCATGTAAATCAATCGATCGATACGCAATCCACGCGTTCGCCTTCTGTTAGTGATCAAACGCCGATATTTTTGGGTTTTGTTTTAAGGTTAAGTTATATCTTTTTTATCATATTTTTTTATTTTAACTTTGAAAAAAAAAATGGCTGTAGTTCGTAATGTAATGATACTAATTATAAGACTCGGGTCACCTCTTTATTTCTTTATTAGTGTGTCGTTCTTCTCTTTAAGCGTGGTAGAGTTAGGAATGTACACAAACACACATACGTACAAACTCACACGCACACTAGAGTTACGATTAGAGCTATATTTCATTTCATTACATTACGTGTTGCACTTGCTATTCATTATTTTGTATTTAAAAATGACACCGAGTATCTTGTATTCATTACTTTTTATACCAAAACACTTCTTCGCTAATATTACTACCTACTAGGTGCCTTTATCACTTTATTCAGAAAGTCGCCCACTGTAAGGCATTGTTCTCCCCTAAACATAGATATGTGGATACACGATCGCCTCGCTTGGTACGCGGGCTAGTCGTCGCAGTGTAGTATTATGGCAAGCAAATGAAGCTGTTGCCCAACCTTTGGAAACTTGATGAACTTTATGAGTATTGGAAATCTTATATAATTAATGCACAGTGTGAATTTACATAAAATTGTATCCCGAGAGTCGAATTCGCGACCTACGATCGCAAGTCAGAGTACTCTACCGCTGAGCTACCACCGCTCCGTTTGCTGTATTATAACCAACCACCCTGGATGTACACCACAAATATTTAATGGAATCAGGTGTTATTTTGCGGAAGTCCACCCTAAGTAAGAAAACGACCAATATTTATCCACTTCCGCATATGCAGTGGTAGTCGTGCAACAAAGTGCACCGCCCGCCAGCTCGCTGATAAATGCGCATGCGGCAAACAATGCGAATTACACAACTACCACCGTTAAATCACTCAACACGTGTTTTACCCCTCCACGGGGCATCTTCAGGAGTTATGTTACACCGATTAGTGCCAAACACAGAGCGACATACTCATCACAAAATTATGGATAAAATATTTACCACATCAATATAGTATACAGTGAAGAATGAAAGATTTTGTGAAGGATGTGAGGAAAGAGAGAAAAAAATTGTGAGGAAAGAAAGGACCTAGAAAAAAAACTGATTATTTACACTCGAATTGTACACACATGACACAGAAGACATAAATTAAAAAACAATAGCGAACTTAAGTAAGGTAAAGAGAAAACTGTAATATTATAAGATAAAAATTTTATTCTAAATATAAACATATAGTAAATAAAGTATAAAATAATGGAGGAAAATATTAAATAAAAATTGAAAATAAAATTGTAAAAAATGTAATGGATGAGAAATAGAAGATGCTAATGAAACTAATTATGAAAAAAATCTCTGTTATAGAATAAAAAAAAATGTTATTCTTATGTTCTTTGCACTTCCTTGGCCTCTAAAATAGGATATTTAACCGTATTTATGTGTACATTTTCACGTAAAACTAAACATACATAGATATGTATTTGTGTGTATATGTTTAAATACGTTTGTGTATGTATGTATGTGAAAATATTTAAGTGTATAGTTCATTATTTTGTAATAGATTAGTTATATTTATTTACATGAGAGTAGTATCCTTGCGACTGTCAAAAAAAATGTACTTCAGGTGAGGTGTACGCCAGATGTAATGTTATTTGTTAGAAGAAAATAAAGCATTTTACGTTTTTAAAGATTGTGTTGTGTATGTGTGTGTGTAGTAATTTATGTATTTATATGTAAGTACACCCTAAACTGCCCTCTTCTTGTCTCTTATCTCCATCCAAAGGTTGTCTGGTAGAGATCGCCTCGAGCAATAAGACCACCTGTTGTAATTCTAGATGAATTCTTTCTTTAATTTTTCTTATCGTTATTGTCCATAGCGTACGTATTAGAACTAGAGTACAGAATAGATGAAATATATGTCTTGTGTTTTATTCTGTATTACAATATATTATTATTAGTTTAATTAAGGCTATGATTTAATTCTCTTAAAATTATTAGTTATTATTGATTCTAAGGGTCTAGGCTTCGTTCCATAAGGTTGTAATAAATTACGTGACGTCATTGATACTGTTATTTATCAGTGTGAAATTTTATATGGTAATGTCAAGTAAACATTATTGTATTTACAATTTTCTATGGATTCATGGTACCATGTCTATCGCGTTGTAGGGACAAGCTCCGAGTTACTCTGGAAGGACTAGTTGGGCCTTGAGAAACTTTGAAAAACTTTCTTTAGTTACTTGCTGTTAGATTATAGATATTGTAAATTTTATTTTGGTGTGTTCTTTTAAATAAATAATAAAACTGTTCCAATGTCACATGAAGATAACATAACACAGTTAAGTTTAATGAGTATTCTTGATAAGTTACATACGGAAATCTTGTTACCTATGAAGTATGTTTTTACAGAAAAACAAAATTTAATTTTAGCTTTTATCTAATTAGTATTTTCTATTATTCTTCCTTTTGACACACACGCAAATAGTATAAATGATCCGAAGCTTAGAATAATATGTATTTATGAATAGATAAATCACACACATAAATAAACATAACACACATACAAAAAACAACACACATAGATAAAACAGACAAAGGTTTTTTTTTTATTAGAAAATTCATACGTTGTATGATACGATAATTTTTATACATTCATCACCAAGAGCCATAGGATGTCCACAACTGGACATAGTTCTTCCATAAGTCCACAATTTTTTTTCTTTAATTTATTTATAAGTCATCGTAGCGATTTTTGGAGTGGCCCAATCCTTGCAATGGACGTTTACCGATTGATATGTTGATGGTGAAACATACAGTTAAAGGTATAAATACATAAAAATACAATAACCACATGTTCGCACCCATAGAACTATTAACCTCATTAACTTAGATTTGGTAGGAAGAAAATTAAGACAAAAAATAAACTGTGATAGCGAACAAAAACAAGTATTAATGAAAATATTAAATAAAGGAGGAAAATCTTACACGAAAATAAGAAATAATATTGTAGAAAAATGAAAATTGCGGGAAATTTGGAGAACGATGGGAGGCGATACATGGATGTTAAGTAAGCGAAAGCTGTGAAAGTAATAGATAATGAGAAAGATGAGAAAATAGCGAATAGAAGAAAGGAAGTGGACAGTACCTTAAGGTCACAGCGGTTCCAATTCAACTTGCCGATCCGGTATGCTGAACACTTTAGTCTATTACTATGTACTAACTCATCATGATATCTCTAAAACTATACGGTTGTGAGACTTGAAATTTAGTAGGAATATTCTTCTTACCAAGTAAATGTCAGCTAAGCAGGAAATAGTTCTACAAAACACCACTCGCAATTGTGA
This sequence comes from Battus philenor, assembly GCF_028537555.1. NCBI lineage: Eukaryota > Metazoa > Arthropoda > Insecta > Lepidoptera > Papilionidae > Battus > Battus philenor. The sequence goes on along the minus strand of NW_027181689.1, from coordinate 9,930,246 downwards.
TGGAGTTCTTCAAAAAAAAAACCATATTTACTTGCAATAACTTTAATAGGTAACTTGGTTAAAATTTTCTTGATTTAAAAATTACCAATGAAGGATTTTATGAAAATACACCAACAAAAAGTAGAGCGGGCCACACGAAGCGCTAGGGAGACAGCTACTTCATTATAATTTCAATGAAAATAGTTAAATATATTTATTTATATATTTATTCGCTTTCTTTAAGCAGAGACTGTGTTGCAGCAACAGAAACATTGCTAAACTAATACTCAGCCCGGCTAGCTCAGTCGGTAGAGCATGAGACTCTTAATCTCAGGGTCGTGGGTTCGAGCCCCACGTTGGGCGACACTTTTTTAATCAAATTATTTTAGTTGTCACATAAACAAAAATTAATTTTGGTAACACAATATTAAAAATAACTTCTGATTTCGAATTCGCTATGAAAGCCAAATAGTAAACAGTGCCAAACATCACTCAATAGGTTCAACGACAATATTTAAAATTACAAATAAAAGACACATTTGGAAACCTCGTAGTTTTATTTTAAATCGAAATATGATATTATATATAAACACAGCAGCACAATTTGATTCCATTTTATATCTAATTGGACTCTCATTTTTTGGCTTACATATACAAATTATCACCATAAATATTTCAATGTGGAGAGTTGTAATAAAAAATGAATATAAATGAGTGAACATATTTTGTTAAAAAAATGAAAGAATTTCCCCTTAACAGCGAGTACAGACCGGGCGTTCAGGCCACTTTGCGCTACTGAAAGCGGCTGGAATATTATAAAAATAGATCGAAACACATCTGAGGAGGCCCGAGGTGTAGCGATCCACACGAAATCGGAACCTCTGAATAATACACTAAAATATATTTATACGCTAAAGTTTAAACGCATAAACTCATTTTTCCCAATGCTGAAGTTCCAGACTATTTACTTAGACTGTCTTTACTCTATTTTGTTGACTGACATTTTTTGTTTAATTTCGTTTGCTCTATCAAGACTAAAAATTTATGTAATTTAATAACTTTTGCTCTCTTCGGTTTCGTAATAGTTGTGTTTTTACGTAGGAGGGTAGTTAGCCCTCCGCACAACCCTTTAATGTGCTGGAGGACCAGCGAGAGATCAAGACGGATCTTGGTCTCCGAAAGAACACCGAAATTGAGACTTTAGTAGCACAGCCAAATATCATTGGCGAATATAAAGCTCAACGAATCCGTTGGCTTGGTCACTTGGAGCGAATGGGATCGGATCGGAGCGTGAAGGTAACGTACCTGGAAAAACCGAGGGGTCGAAGACCAGTGGGTAGATCCAGGTATCGCTGGATCGATCGCGTTGAGGCAGACTTGCGCGAATTGAATGTCAACCAATGGCAGACGATGGCGCAAGATAGAGGAAAGTGGAAGTCTCTCGCTTTGGAGGACTCAAGACCCACTTTGGGACACTGAGCCAGCGGAGTAAGTAATAACTTTTGCTGAATTTTCTCGTCATTCATCGTCAACATTTCATCCCAAATATTTATTTACAAACCTTCACATATACATAATCTTCCATCCTTTACTACAATTATAGCACTATTAAGTTTTATTTCTAATTGCATTACTTATTACTTTGCAGTAATAGGTAACAACATGGGGGTTATCATCTGCCATCATGGAGACAATACTGCCGCACTCTATCCTCCTTCTCATCTGCATCTCAAACTCTGTCTCTCTTCTAAATACGAGACGATGAACAAGAGAAGTACTGTAGTGCGCTCTCTTTCGCACGACGTAAATGTAGACCGCTCTCGCGTGGGATTCCCCTTTCCGATGTATCGTTGTTGTTGACGTAATGCACCTCTTACAATGGCAAAATAGAAACAGTACGATTTGGTTCGATTTTTAAAACTCATCACCTATAGTAATGAACATTAAATTGTTTACTTCTCATGAAATACGTCTAACACTTCACTTTGTTTATTTAAACTGTCATCATATAAACTATTCATATTGCCTCTACTTGATATCAACGATTGATATGTCCTCATAACTGGCTTATTCTTTTTTATGATAAATATACTTATCGCTATATAATAAATATTATATATATATTTATATCTCTAATATATAAAATTCTCGTGTCACGGTGTTCAAACTTGAACTCCTCCGAAACGGCTTGACCGATTTTTACCAAATTTTACATGCGTATTCAGTATGTCTGAGAATCGGCTACTATCTATTTTCCATACCTCTAAGTGATAAGGGTGGTCCACCCCTAAATTTTATTTTTAATTTTTGAGACAATTTTTTTGGTTTTTATTTTATTATGATACAGCATACAAAAATACATACAAATCTAAATTTTCACCCCTCTACGATCAACCCTTATCTTACATATGTTAATTAAAAACTTTAATTTTTTTTGCAAAACAACGTTTGCGATCAGCTAGTATAAATATATAATAAAGTTCTACTTCCTTCGTTAAACTATGTAAGAAAGTCTAAGATATTAGACTTTCTTACATAGTTTTAATTCTAAAATTAAAAGTATATACAAATGTTATTAGAGAGTTTAAAAGTTTTTAGTCGATCGAAACGTATGGAACTCATTTACATGATTATTACTATAATGTACACATTGTTAATTTAAAAAAGCAAATGTTGAGTTTCTGGTCGACTCTACATATTCCGAGCCAGTGGGAGCTTGCTGCTTATAATCTTAAAATAAATACATTTAAAGAACTTTTAAGTTAAACGGTTTTTTGATACCCATATTGTGGTGGTTGTGGAAAAATATGTACCTAGTCCGCCATATTGGAACGGCGTCCATCTTGCATTTTAAATTTTGACATAATCATCGTGTTTTACTAGTGTAGCCCTTTCATTTGATACCCATATTGAAGGGGTTAAGGAAAAATATGTAATCCGCCATTTTGTATCGGCGGCCATCTTAGATTTATAATGTTATTGATTTTATTATATTGTATTGTCATCGATTTTATTATATTGTATTGTCATCTAAATTAAATGTGTGTACCAAATATCAGACCAATCTGACAACGGGAATGTGCTTAAATTTCAATTTCTAATTTTGACTCAAACAAATAAATTCATGTAGATTCAAAAGTGCATGTAAATGACTACTTAAATAAAAATATTATTAATTTACATATGGTGATTAGAAATAGGAGTTCTCAAATGAACTGCACATTTACTCCTTTAAAACATTTATACCTGTAATCAATCATAATTTATATCATTTGTTTTTATTTAGTTTCTAAATATACATTATTATTAACCATTTACTAGACCTATAATTATCTATCTCTTAATTCATTTCTTTTTTTTCTTCTGTTTCTTTCTGAGGCATGTGCGATCGAACCAATACTGATCGAAGTCAGATGTTTTTATTTATTATTGTATTATATTTATAATATGTATTAAACTTTATTTATTATGAGTATATATGTTAAATACGTATGTATGTATATTTAAGTATGTATATTTATGTTCGTTTGTTTGTAAATATGTATTTTTTGTACACGTCAACTACCCGTTATTAGTACTTTTACCTTTTCCATACTATGGTTGTCTGTAAGAGATTGCCTTGTGTGATAAGACCGCCCATTGTACTATTTTGTATATTATTGTAAAACTTATTAAATGTATCTTAACGTGTATAATAAAGAATATTAAATAAATAAATAAATTATTCACATTTCCAATTGAACTACCTGAATTATCATTGTAAAAAAAATTTTAAAAATGATAAACACAGCACGTAGTGTTAAGTGAATGCTTAAGGTATCGCAGTCGTTTCAGCGCGTAGACTGCAAGATAAAGGCCTCCCCCAAAGGGGATATATGAGAGATATACCGTAATCGCCATGCTTGGCAAGCGGGTTGGCGATTGCAGTGTCATATTATGGTACGCATTGAACGCTGCTGCACATCCTATGGAAACTTGTTTGTGAACAATGTCAATTCTATATAATAAATACTTAAAGTGTGAATTATATAAGACTGTATTTAAGGAATCGAACACGCGATCGAATTGCACCTCTGCATATAACAGTATGAAATTCATAATTTAACAAAAAAAAATTACAGATGTCAATATTTAACATGTTTGAAATAGAAACGTTTCCGTCTCGAAAATATACAGAATAATATCGCGATTGTGAGTTTTAAATAAAAATGGATAGACAAAACATAACCTTGAAAATCGGCTTTGACATTCCCCCGAAGGGTTCTCTGCGTCCAGTGTTCATAGAACTCCCCTAAATGAAGCTTGCTATAGAAACTCGTGAATGTTTCGGTGGATAAATCAATAATGTGTGGCTCAAGTCTTATTAGCTTCTTATATCTCGGAAAAGTTATATGTAACATAGGATTGGAATGTAGGTAAGAGTTAAAAATACCGTTGTATCAATTGAGAGTATTATTGGCTTTTTTTTAAAGAGTAAGGATGACCTTGTTCAGGTTAGAAGCTGAATGCAAACTGCTTCCAACTGGTCCTCGATATATGGAGGATAGGTCCTGGAAACGTCCAACACAGGAAGTTCCATGCTGATGATGGGATTGAAGCTGTTTCTCTTTCAAGGTTAACAATCGAAAACAATAGAGTAGCATCATACAAAAATTAAGAGGAGTGACACATAAATGGAGAAGAATAAAGGGCAAGCTGTATTTTTCTCGCATTTATCTTAAAAATTGATCACTCTGAAATATGTACGATTAATTTTAAATTTGGAATATAATTAGATAATAAATTATGACAGAACAAAGTCTACATTGACAGATAATAATCGAATATGTTATCGTTACTTATTTATTCTTTTTTTAAATTAAGATCTATATTCCACAGACATTAACGTCCGTACTTTTTTTACAATAATGTTTAATACTTTCGTAAAAAAAAATTATTGGTCACGATTTTGCATGACAGTGTTTAAGTCTTAATCTATTTACTAATTATTATGACTATTTTTTTGTTAAATCATCGGTGCCTTGTTTATTTTAACCGACGTCCTAAAAATGTTAAAATTTTAAAAATACAGTTCGTGCGACCACATTCTTATCCTTGCTTGTTTTATTATTTCTGAAACCGTTGATTTTTAGATAAAGCACTATACACTAATTGACAGCAAAAAAACTATTTATTCATCGCTTTCAATCTTTTATATCTATAATCAAATTGTTAATATATATTGTAATAATAATTTATATTGTTGATAGATGGCGTTGTCGTCGTTGTTTTAGCCCGAGACGACCACTACAAGGATATATGATGGGATATACCATAATCGCCAAGTTTAACAGGCGGGTTGGCGATTGCAGTGTGATACTATGGTACGCAGAGGACGGTGCTGCCAATACTTTTGAAGCTTGTTAGTGAGCAGTGTCAATCCTATATAATTAAATCACAAAGAGTTATTTACATAAGATTGTATCTTAGGAATCGAATGTACCACTTAACCCTTAATAGCCTAGTGTTCCATTTTGATACCAATCTTTTAAACCGAATGTTTACATTACTATTAGTTTTTTTTTTTATAGGTTGGCTTTACGAATTTTACTGTTGTATAATATTCTTTCCAACGAAATTAAAAAAAAAATCTATTTTTACCTTCATCTAGACCCTCAAGCAAACACAGTAACATTTAAACAAAATCACTTTCGTAAATCAGGTTATTAAGGGTTAATGCAAGTCAGTCCTTTACCGCTGAGCTTCTATGCTCTGTGTCTATGTGCATTTTACGGTACGAATTTTCTGATTGATACATTAACCTAATGTCAACCATAACCAAATTTTTTTAATAAAACACTAAGACAATAATAAAAGTTATTTCCTTTAACAATAACAAACTAAGTAACCTTCAGGCAAGTCACGTATGTAGTAATAAATATATAAATGCATAGATATATAGATAGGCGGTAGACAGCAACTTGATCTTGATTTTGTAATTAAGTATTTGTATAAATAGGCACATTTTTCCTCGTTCCCGTAATCCCTTACGTGAGTACGCAGTGATAAATATCTACTGTAAGGTCGAAGTGAATTACCCCGAATCAGAAACGAAACAATCCCCCTGGGTATCATCCCGGGCCGGTTCCTTTTACTTTCGATAACGGTACGACCAATTATCATTGACCTCTGGGTACTACATCTTTTTTATTGCCGGCTAACTTTGTATTTTTCTATCTCTGGTCTCTACCCTCGTCGATGAGCTTGTCCAGCGCTTGCGTTCTGTTCCTTTATATATTTATTTATTAATTATTTAATGGAATCAGGCGTTACCTCGCGGAAGTCCATCCTAAGTAAGAAAAGGACCATTCTTTAGCCACTTCCGCACATGCAGTGGTAGTCGTGCAATGAAATCAGTGACAAGTGACTCCGTGTTTGGCACTAATCGGTGTAACATAACACCTGAAGATGCCCCGTGGAGGGATGAAACACGTATTGAGTAATTTGGTGGTGGCGGTTGTGTGATTTGCATTGTTTGCCGTATACGCATTTATCAGCGGGCTGGCGGGCAGTGCATTTTATACAGGAGGATTGAAAATAAATCAAAGATTTAATGGGTGTATATATAACTCTTTTTTTAAGTAACGGCTATAAAGCTTTTAATCATATTTTTAATCAACCTGTATAACGTGATTACAATGAAACAGGTTGAACTATTTTTTTCCGAAAGATTGCAACTGGCCTAAAACTTCTGGCAGTGCAGTTTGCAAGAACACAAAATAATAATAATAAAAGCTTTATTTTATTTCATTTACAATTTTTATAGACTACCTCAGGGTAAAAGCCTCTTTCAAAATTTTCCATTTTACTCTTCTTTTATCTTTGGCAACTCGGAACCACCCGTGACCTGCCGTAGCCACGATCTCGTCTGCCCATCTGGCATTAAGTCTGACTCTGCAAGAACACATAGTAAACATTAATTGATTTATAGTATGAAGTAATACGAAATTTTTAAAATGTTTTTTATTTCTATTTTCGACACATTGATTGTTGGATAGTGCATACGATAACATTAATTGACAGAAGTTTAGATATACATTCACTTTTAGCTTTTACATCTGTCACGATTCTTGTATAGAAATAAAATTAAAAAATAATGGTTTGGTAAAGAAAGATGTTTTTATATATCTACGCTGATATTGTCCGGCGCAAGGCAATACGGAATTTTATTTCAAGAGCTTGTTCACTGCGCAGCCAATATGGACCGGGGCTCAGGCGGGATCGACTTTATGACGTCATTCGCCGCGATGGAACGACGCATAGTGAGTCACTCGCGGCAGTATAACTATGCCGAGTTATAATTATTTCACAACATATTTTAGCGCTTATTTATATCGAAGTAATTTTAAATCCATCTAGTCTAGGTAAAGCCTAAATGATATCCTTTCTAAGACAAGAAAATATTATATGAAACGGTTATAGAGATCGTAAAACCAAAAATTGTTGCCATGTTCTATTATTCTTAATGGAAGCCCTGAAAAAGAAACTAATCCTGAAACTTTAAAAAGGAATCTGATACTGAATTTTTAACGGAATCAGGCGTTACCTTGCGGAAGTCCATCCATCCAAATACAGAGTGCTTGGCACTAATCGGTGTAACATAACTCCTGAAGATGCCCCATGGAGGGGTGAAACACGTGTTGAGTGATTTGGCGGTGGCGGTTGTGTGATTCGCATTGTTTGCCGCATACGCATTTATCAGCGGGCTGGCGGGCGGTGCACTTTGTTGCACGACTACCACTGTATGTGCGGAAGTGGTTAAATATTGGTCCTTTTCTTATTCATACTGAATTTTTTAAATATATTGAGTAGAATAACTCTACTTAACCTGCATAAAGTTTGTTTTGTTTTAAATTGCACCAAAGTTAAACAGCACACAGGTTATAAACTGCTTATAACACAGGTTATAACTACTATACTTTGCTTCAGGGGACTGCCGCCCGCCCCTGCCTCCGCTGTAGCGAGGGCAATTCGACACCGGACCCGACTTCCACCTACAATCGCCAGATACTCCTCGCTTTCATCTCACTTTGTACACACACACTTATCTCATTGTACACTTTTTTTAATTCTAATTTGTATCGCTGGTATTTTTTTACAATATTTATTTTTCGCTTAAACTAAACGCAGACAGTTGGGAGATGTTGCCGCTATTTGATACGGATCTTTCTTCTCCCAGCTGCGAGGCACGACAGCGTTTTATAATTTTTTTAAACTTTTCTTACACGATATTTTCTTATGGGTTCTCACTGTACACCAGTAAGCGTATATTCTGCCTTCGTTTTAACGTCTTCCTTTAACAATTGAAATTAAAAAAAATGATTTAAAAAAAAATGATTTAAAAAAATAATGTATATATGTCATAGGGATAAACTTAAAATTAAAAAGAAAAGCCTTTACTAAGGTTTTTATACTATTACTAAGTAAGAAAAGGATCCTTTTTTAGCTACTTCCGCACACGCAGTGGCAGTCGTGCAACAAAGTGCACCGCCCGCCAGCCCGCTGATAAATGCGCATGCGGCAAACAATGCGAATTACACAACCGCCAAATACAGAATGAGTGGCACTACTCGGTGTAACATAACTCCTGAAGATGCCCCGTGGAGGGGTGAAACACGTTTTGAGTGATTTAACGGTGGCGGTTACCACTGCATGTGCGGAAGTGGCTAAATATTGATCCTTTTCTTACTTAGGATGGAGTTCCGCATAATAACGCCTAATTATATTAAATATACTATTACTTTTAATAATGGAGACATCCAATTAATGAAGAATGATAAAAAAAATTTCAGTTTTACAGACCGTAATTAATTTTCTTTTTCTTCTTTTTAACCAAAGGACGTTCACTGCAAGGCATATGTCTCCCCCAGAGATCACAACGATGACCAGTCTTGCGCTGTCTGCATCTAGCGACTGCCATGATCTTATTTATGTCGTCGGTCCACATAATGGGGGGAGGGGGGAACCGCCGCGTCTACCGGCTCGTGGTCGCCACTCGGAACAACGGCCATCACTGTTACGAGCGATGTGCTCCGCCTACTGCCATTTCAGACGGGCAATTCTTCGTGCTACCGATTAGCTTTATTTTTAGTTCTTTTTTTGGTTCTTTTGCGGATTTCGTCATTTCTGAAACTTCTAGCATAGCCCTCTCCATTGCTTTCGGGATGACCTTGCTCCTTCTTATGAGGTCCATCGTAAGTGACCACGTCTAGGATCCATATGTCATCACCGGCAACACACACTGGTCAAAGACCATTGTTTTCAAACATTGCGGTATTTGGAGATGTTTAGGAGTTTCCTAAACGCTAATGATAGGTAGATAAGCAGATCTCAAGGTTACTAAATCAGGTAATTAAATCAAATAAAGCATTTTCAAAGACTCGAAGCAAACATAGTCTGTATATACCGGTCATAATTTTCCCCTTCCGTACAGTGACGTGGGGTGAATTTTACTCATGCTTTTAAACAGATATGACGTCACGCGTCTGAAGCAATTCCTTTGTTCTGACTCACATATATGCGGAAAAGCGATTTACATATAAACTAAAATTTTAACTACATCACCGAATTACACAGCAAGTAAACGAAGTATACAATGAATTTATAGCTTTTACAACTATTTTCAACCGCTCTGTATAAAGAGACACAGAAATGTGCTACATTATTTGTTTTCTATTGGAAAAGCTACAGATCATTCATTTTTGCCAATATCTAAATTTAATATGTTTTAAAAAAGCTTTTATAATTGCAGAAAGCATATTAATATTATCATTACGTTATTTCTGAAACCATTGATTTTCGTATAGAGTACATATAATTAATTGTCAGCAAACACATCTATGTTCAATAACCATGTATATCCTGCTGTATCCTTCTTATTTAAATATGGAAATTCTGCAACGTTGATCAAAATAAGACTGGTCAATTCATCAGTATGTGCGTGCTTCTGTGAGCTGCAGGTGGACCAGACCGCGGTGGCCAACTGTCTTCGGACGACTTCAATGCGTTTCGTCCTACTAGGAAAAAAAATAGTGAGGACAGCATCGTCTCACTGATAAACAGTGACGAAGACAGGCCTGCGTTCCTAAAATGTTGCAGAGCGATAATCGAAGACTTAATAATAGAAATAAAGGTGAAACTAGAACAGGCCAGGTAAGAATTAAAGAAATAGGAAAATAAAAAAACTCTAATGTGGAATTGATAAAGTTAAAATAAAGAAAACAGAAACTTACGTAAATAAGCAAAAAGAAAATTTAACTGTGAAATTGAATAAGTTTTTTTAATAAGGTTTATATAGCTAGGTATAAATAAACACCACTAAACTTATTAAAAAGGATATAGATTATAATATACTTTTATTAGAACACTGATAGCTCAACGGTAGAGGACTGAGCTTTGTGATCGAAGGTCGCGGGTTTGATTCAGATATACAATCTTATATAATTCACACTTTGTTAATTATATAGGGTTACCAAAGCTCACAAACAAGTATCTAAAAGATCGGCAGCAGCGGGTTTTGCGTACCATAATACCACACTGAAATCGCCAATTCACCTGCCAGGCGTGGCAATTACGGTATATCCCATAGATATCTTTGCAGGATGCTTATACCTTGTAGTGAGTCTTCACCACCATATCAGATGGTAGACACTCACTGTATAGCTTAGGCCTCACACAAAGATCTCTATGATGATCGGCATACTTTTATTTTTCATTACAGTGAAGTTATAGATTATTCGAAATTTAAAATATGATTTTACCGATACACTCATCACGTTATCTCTAGAACTATAAAATGTATAGACTTAAAATTTGTTAGAAATATTGTTTTTATCAGGTAAATATCAGCTAAGAAAGAATTTTATAAAATTCAACCTGCAAGGGGCTTGAGTAGGTAGTCATTTTAAAAGTGTGCATATTTTCATACTACATGTATGATGTTAGGCCAGAATTTTTTTTACCTGTTAAAATTTACAAAGGATGGAATGTAGAAATTACATTCATAAAATGCAGTGTAGGTTACGCAATGTAATCATGGGACAACTTATTAGTTGGAACATATAATTTAATTTGCGAGTACATCAGTAAAATTCTTAATGCGTTCTTTATTTGAAAGCACTCCCAGAGTAACCAAAAAGGTCTAAATGTTCGTAAAACTATACTTTTGTTGAATCATAGCGCATCCTTATGTATGATATTATTACTCCTGGTACATGAGGTCTCCGACATTTAAGACGTAGTGGTCTTAATTGATAGAATTGACCTTAAGATGATTCATTCTTGTCAAGTGATTCTATTAGATATACCAACTCAGTAAAATTCCTTATTATAAAAATCACAAAGTTATATTAAATTTGTGAGGTAAATATTACATACATAAGTTTGTGGTCTACATACAGGGTGATTGGTTACAATACAATAAGCAGAGCAGTGGTAGCCGAGCGGTTGAGGACGGAGACTTTTGATCATAAGTCGCGGGTTCGATACTCTGGATGCAATCCTAAATAAATTCACACTTTGTGCATTAATTATATAGGATTGCCACTGATCACACGCAATTCTAGAGGATGGGCATCAGCGGTCCTTTGCGTTTCATAATACCACACTGAAATCTCCAACCAGACTGCCAAGATTGGCGTTTATAGTATATCCCCCTATAGATATCTTTGAGGGGGGCCTATACCTTGTAGTAAGTATCCATAGGTCGAAACGACGATAATACAATAAGTATAATACAATTACATAAAAATAGTGTAAAGGATAAAAGCGATAGAAGTAAATTGATAAATTGAATGTAAAATTTGCTTAAAAGTAAGGCGTCATTCTAAATTTAAAAATTTATCCAAACTTTTTAATTATAATTATTTGGGCATATCCCACTAAAGAGGTTACAACATATTCTGTTGGAGTTCTATGTTTGTGGGTGGTTGGTTAAAAATGTAAAATCTTATAGACGGTGCCAACCACTTTCTGTCAATTAATTTGTTTATTTTTTTTATGGCCCCCGCTATTGGGAGCCTCTCGTACCCCTGTTTTGTTTGGGACAGGAACTTTATTTACAAATAATTTTTTCATGGTTTTATCTTTATTCTATACTCACTTTCATTCTTCTCAATTTCTTTTATTCTTTCCTTTTATCCTTCACAATATCTTGCAATTTTTTTTTGTTCTTTCTTAAAGTTTTCCTATTTGGTTTTATTATTTTTTATTGCATTGCTTACCACCCTTCTAATTAATTTAAGTTACAATGTTTTAAAAAATTAATGGTTTTATAAATGATAAATAGCGTAATGATAATATTAAGAAAAAGAGTTTAATAAAGTCGAAACATATCAAAATAAATTATTGTTTACTATCTGTTACAACAGACTTTTTACTGACAGAAAATATCGGCCAGTCACATTCGAGTAGAAAAAAAATATTGTAATGTTAAAGCGGTCACTTCGATGTACATACATCGCTTTTTACTGATTAAAAATAGGTGTAAAAGATTTGAAGTTTTTTCCTGAATAATGAGCTATATATTTACCGCCTTAAGGCTTTTATGGCAATAACCAATAACCCTGAATACATTATAAATACTATACGTAACTCTGTGATCAAAAAGCAATCTGAAATTGTCGTTAAAAACCGATGAGGGCTGCGTTAAAAAAATCTAAAATTTGGTGGTTGAAAATCATCGATGGACAATTAGAGATCTGCCTAGTAGTGTCGGAATATCATTTAGCTTATCTCAAATGCTTTTGAAGGATGTTCTGTCTTAAACGCATCACGACTCGATTGGTCGATGTCATAATGCATTCGTTCTTCCCAACTTTTTTGTCAAAAACTCGACTAATATCGTTTCGCAAGCACCGTAATAGCCTGATTTTTCTCAGTGCGACTTCCGGCTATTCAGCAAACTGATTGAGGAGGTAAAAACCGATTCGAAGGTCGAGGATTGGAAAAAGCGTAGACAAAAGTATGTTTCACCAGAGATTACTTTGAAGGGGATGAAATTGATTTGGAAGAATAAATAAACAAATTACATTTTATAAATAAATTTACCTTACTGTTTGTTCACAGTTTTCATATGATATATGATCATTTACAAGCACAAATATTTACAAAAAGGCTATCAAAGCTACGAGGACTAAAATACAGTTAACAGTTATTTAAATATAATCTTTATATATAACTGCGTAATAAAGAGTAATTTTTAAAATCCGTAGCTATTTACAGAAATATCTATTTACATTGTATTTACAATGGAATCGAACCAGTGGACTTCTTTCCGTGACCTTAATAAACCATTGTGTTCTCGTGACCCACTTGTATTGAAAACTTTTAATGCTGCCTGTTTCACAGTGGGCGAATCCGCAAATGAGCGCCGCTGAAATCACATGTGTGCGTCAGCTTGTATGTGTGCAACGACCTTGGTGTAACAGGTGGCTATCGAGCGATTTCTCTGTGTGTGCGTAACATGAACGTGTGACTTTAGTTTGTGTGTGTATTTTCCTGTAGAGTGTTGAAAGTTACATAGATACGAAATCGTTCTATTTATGAAAATAAAAATTAAACTGTTTTATTTTTATTTATTGCATCTCTGTATTTCCACTTATCATTGAATATATGTAATTGGGTGATAAGAAGATATAAAGAAGTTAAAAGTATGAATGTATAGTTCATTTGCTGATTATCAATGTATGGTATACCGTATCCAAAAATCAAATAATGATAATATTGTAGAAAAATGCGTCTTAAAAATTCCGATTACTACATATATGAATTTAATCATAGTTTACCAGTGGCCCGTCGCATTCTTAGAAAAAATACATATTTCAGAGTAATTTATAAGGTTTTATTGCAAACAGCGTAAAGCCTTTACACCTATAACCAATCATCCTGTATTTTTTTTTGTATTATATAACTTAGTACTCGTAAATAACATAGTAACAAAACTAATTAACACTTCTGCTAGATCTTTTATTATCACTTGACCGCATGAACCTGTAATAAAACTACATGTATGCCTAAATGCACACTGAAGTATCCAACTTAGCACCTCCCAAAATATTGTCTTCGTCTTTTCAATGCTTGTGTACAAGGTAGAATCCAGAAATAAAAATTTGTTTAGCCTTTCTAGACAACCATAGTATGTATGCATTAAACTTGTATAGTGACTGTGTTTTAATGACATTAAAAATACACAACAAAATTTACATTTTATTTTAACAATGTAGTCTGTGTGTTACTTTTATGATTATGTAATAATTACTGGTTAACATTAAAAATGTGATACAAAACCGTGTGAAACATGAATTCAACAGAGCATGTATTACGTAGAAAACGTCAAATAAAAATTTATATTATTCAGATATAAATATGTTCAAAAAATGTAAAATAAAAAATTAAAAAGTATGAACTATTAAATTATAAATTTATCATCATCATCTTATCAACCGATGGACGTCCACTACAAGGCACAGGCTTTCCCCAAAGATCTTCAGGGTGATCAGTCTTGCTGGCCGCATCCTTACACCACGTCGCGTTTACCAACTCGGAGTTTACTACAAAATTATATTGAAAAACAATTCTTTTACATTAAATTAGAATTATTTTCTACTTTTGCATATCACGCCACCAGAATTTATTTTATGAGAATTTTTTTTGATACGTCCAATGATAATTAAAGGCTTTTCTGGTAAGTAAGCCTTTCGCTCTACTTTATACAAAATGTATTTTCGTCTTCCTTTGTGATAAGAAGTTCAAGGTATATAAAAATTTTAAAATTGAACTGATGTCGACAATCATTGATTTAACATTACCTTATAGAGAACAGATATTAGTAGCATTATATTTCCAGCACCAAATTCGCCACAACACCGGTTTTTGTGAGCGGCCACCCGCTCCTTAATGCCGGATCCCTCTTAGGCTCGCCTGTGGTCCATGCTGCCGTCCTACCCGCTCCCTAACCGTGAAAAGCGTGGGCGAACCGTGGTTGGATCCGGATCCCTCTTCGGCTCGCCTGTGGTCCACGCAGCCGTCCTAACCCGCAAGCACACTCCAGCAACACACCCCGTCAAAGCTCTACCGAGAAAGAGCCTTAACAACGTGCGAGCTTCCCGTGCAACTGGTAGGCGCCCCACCAGCTTTTAGTTTCTAGTTTTAAATCTAGTTCACGGACCCTTCCGCTACGTGAACTCAGTACCAACGAAGCTGTAAAAGCCTTAGGGCTAACAGCATTAACATCTTCAGAAATAATAGAGGAATTTTTCAGCGTTTTCTTTCTTTCTTATTTGCCACCTTTCTGTACCATAAAGCAACCTTATTAACACCACTCCTTTTGCTTCTTCTTCTTCAGCCGCTAGACGCCCACTGTAAGGCATATGCCTTTCTCAAAGATGACCATATTGACCGGTACTACACTGCCTGCATGCAACGACTTCTCGCAACCTTAACTATGTCGTTGGTCCAACTAGTGGACCCACGCTGCATTTATCGGGTCGTGGTCGACACTCTAGAACCTTTCAGTCCCAACGCCTGCAAGCGTACCTCCCACTGCCACTTCCGACGGGCAATTCTTCGAGCTGACTGATTTTGTTTCTCCTGCGGATCTTCTCATTTCTTTAACCAGTCTCAAGTGATCTCTGGGTGACCTTGTGCTTTTTATGAACCTCGTTGTAATTGCCACCAATCCTTATTAACCACAAACGTGTCGTCTTATTTTATCGACTTGCAATGGTAGAGTTTGACCTGTCTTTATTTATTTTAAGACTAAAACTTTTCCTGTTGATTGGCCTTGTATATTCGTCCTTGTATCTAAATTGGTGGTAACGGAACTCCACTTTGGAACAGTCACAATTGAACAGAAATTTACTTCTGTTTATCGAACAAAAGATCACGTATCGGTACTATCTTTGATTGTACCTCGATTCTGACATTTTACCTTTCCTTCTTACACCATCGTGTCTATAAAGGCGAGCCGACATTCCATAGGCAACACAATTCGAACGCCTCGACCTTTTACAAACTAGCAAATGATTGTAATAACTTGCCGGGGATATTGTTCTCATCGTCTACTGTATGATAGTTTTAAATATATCTAAATGTAAGCATTTCGAAGTACCTTTAGCAAGGCATTTGTTATACGATTAAATGAGAATTAATTTTATTGTACAAGATAGTTATGAGTTTTTTAATCTGTAAGTACAAAAATAGACAGAGATAAGCCTGTGTGTTTTTTTTATTTCTGATTTGTATCGTTAAAGTTTTTTTTTGCTTTTACTAAGCGCAAACTGTTGGGAGAGAGTTGTCGCTATTTGATACGGATCTTTCTTCTCCCAGCTGCGAGGCACGACAGCGTTTTATAATTTTTACAATTTTTTCTCACACAATTTTGTCTTATGGGTAAATACAGCTAAAATTTATACATATTAACAATAAAATTTGTAAGTTTTACTCAATTATATATTAGTGGGTACATTATTTTATTTCAAATCGCAGCTCAAGCGCTACAGACCGTTAAATGCCTTGAGATTTAGGACAATGTGCCGGGCCATCTCATCAAAAGATTCTGCTGTAGATTTTTTCTTGAGCAGGTCCGGTAAGTTGAACGGAGGTATATTAAGGTTTTCATATAAGGTCACGTGGTTACGTCTTTTGGATTCGAATCTGGAGCAGTGTCTGAGTGAGTGATGAAAAGTCTGTACTGTGGAGTCGTCACATGGGCAAGTCTCATTATCGATTATAGCCTGTGTGTAGTAGATTAAAGTTTGTTCCATCTGTCGGAGAAGGGTTATTCAATATGTGGTTAGTTATTATTAAGAATATATATTTAAAGAATATTGAAAACTTCTTTTTTTAAGTCATTATCCATACTGAAATGTTTTCTTTTACTACCGCAAACGTATTCTGATATAGAAAAAACTCTTCATTATTATTCATCAATAGTTAGCTTGCTGAAGTGTTGTGAACAGCATAACTCGTGTCTGGAACGATCATTGATAGGATCATTTAAAAATTTGTCTAATCGTAGGACGAATTTTTCTCTCTCACGTGCCATCACTTTTCACTTAAAATTTTCTTTTATTTGATTTGATTAGATCTTTCTACAATGTTGTATAAAGTAAATTTTTAATGTAGTGTCACCAATGACGAAACATATGACATAACCATTTATATAGTAATATACTTTTAACTTACGTGTACTACTGGTGTAGTTCTAAATAAATAAATAAATGGTCTGATCGTTGTTGGTGAACGTATTGCAGAAATACCTCTGTAACATACGCGTACAGCCAGACTGTACCAGACCTCCCCATGTAAAACCATGATCCCGGCACCCGCAGAAAGGTCTATGTATATGTGTATAATACAGATATAATATATATATATATATATATATATATATATATATAAATGATGCAAAAGGAAAATCGTAATAAATATGAGTAATTCTAAAAAAAGAAATGAAGGGAAAATTTAAATCTAAGCGAGACCCTTTTTTGTACCGTACCTGTATTTAATTGATATACTTTTTACCCGAACAGTTTTAGAAATCGCCAATTTCTAATTAAGAAAATATGGGATTTCGTTTTATAAAATTACTTTTGTTGGTTGACGTATCATTTAAAATATTGCTATTGCATAAAGTTCTAATATTAAATTTTATATTGTTTTGTGGATTGGTGCATTGTATTCTTACCCTACAGTTAAACGGCCTGTAAGGCTTGGGCAGTGAATTGAAATAAAATAATTTACCTACTAATATATAATTGAGTAAAACTTACAAATTTAATTGTTAAAATGTATAAATTTTAGCTATATTTACCCATAAGAGAAAATTATGTAAAAAAAAAAAAAATTAAAATTATAAATGCTGTCGTGACTCGCAGCTGGGAGAAGAAAGATCCGTATCAAATAGCGGTAACCCTCTCCCAACTGTCTGCGCTTAGTAAAAGCGGAAAAAAAATTGTAAAAAAAAAACACTAGCGATACAAATCAGAATTAATAAATAACCCAATAGTTAAAAAAGTACACTATTGTTGAATTAGAATATAAATTCTCGTATAAAAAAATACAATTTATGGTCAGGTCACATAGCATGCATAATAGATGGAAGACGTTGGATGCAGACCGCTTTTCGCATTTTTTGAACTTTCATGAACTTTTGGGGCTGAAAGGTTCCGCAGTGATGACCACGAGACAGTAGACACGCCTTGAGTAGGCTTCTCTGGGTGGATCGACGACAAAGTCGTGGAAAGTTGCTGAAGGCAGGAAGCTCAAGACTGGTTGATCATCTTGACAACCTTTGCGTGGGGGAGGGGAACCTTATGATGAAGATGATGAAATGAGATTAATGTAAATTTAAAGTTAAATTGTTTTGAATAATTATTGCATTTAAATGACGTAATTGTTGTAATTATTAGCAATGCCATATCCTCGTCAAGACGATCCTTAACGGATTCCATCCCTCTCCGTCGTCTCATAATGCCAATAACCCATCTCACGCCCCAGCAACCCTCGTCAGAGCATCACTTCACGTTGATTTGTAGGGTTTCACTGTTATATACAGAGATTTATTTTCAGCACTGTTTCGAATCTGCCTACGAAAGAATTTCTTTTGTACTCGACAAAATTTCGACAATGGACCATTGACACAATTTTCGAAGCGGCAATAAATGATTCGCTCAGACGACATCAAAAAATGAGAAATATATTTTTAATTTTTAATGATGTGGTATATTTAAATTACAAAAGTTATAATTTGTATTACATATCTGTAAAGATTTCTATGAATTTCTCTAACATGCATCATAAAACATTTCTTTTAATATTTGATAATAGTCGTAATTGTTATTGTCATTTTACTTTATATTGTTAATAATTTGTCAACATTATTTACAGAAAAACATATGCGTTTACATTCGATAGGAGATGTGAATGTTCATCTGAATTGATTATTTTTTATATAAAAATCGACTTTATAGCAACGGTCATTTGACCGAAAGGCAACACGTTAAAAGTGAAATAAATAAAACTCTGTGATACATAATTTTTTTCTATTAAACTACTTTATAAATTTGCAGCGCGTAAACTGTGAAACTGACAAAATTCATCCATTGCAACTGTTAATTCAATGGTCATTATATTTATGATGTATTTCAAGTAACTTTGCAATTCTTATTATTAATAATTTTGTCCGATAAAAACGAAAAATGCTGTCGTGTGAATTTAACTTAAGATATCGACATTACTTTCCGGTACCCCTAATACTTACACGATTTACAATAACAGAGAGAATATTCTAGAAATGGAATGCGAAACTAAAGTCAAAAGAATGTACAGAATAAATTATAGTCATACATTTATCAGGAAATTTGGTTTCGATTCCGCAAGTCGTTGTCGTTGATATGATATTAACAGCTTTTTGATTTCGACGAATGCAAGTCATCGAAATTTTTCGAAGGAAGGAAGGCATTTAGCGTTAAAATTCCCCTGGATGGCATTTGATGGATGAACCTTTTAAAAGTCAGCCCCTTAATCATGTTATTACAAATGGTACCGGTCTATAATGTAACAACTGTATATATACATACTAAATATATTATTTACATTTGACCACTTCTGTATGTGTCGCGAAGAACATGCCAAAACTTTTCATCCAAGTTCGAGGAGTTCACATGAAAAACGGATGCGTTTTTTTTTGGGGTCACTTTTACAATATACTTAAAAATAGTAGAGCAATTGATTTTATCATCAATTAAAAATACTTTATAATGTAAAAGACGCTTTTAAAAAAATATATTTAATACTCTTTAAATTTATTACATTATAATTTAGAGACATTATATGGGAATGTCATTACACACTTTTGTGGTTCGCAAAGGTGTTGCTATTTTTGTTTTAGTAAAGGAAGGCGACCAATAATATGAGGTATCAAACAAAGAATGAAAAGGAATAAAAGAATATGTGAGGTTTAAAAGAAGAAAGAATAATTGACATTGACAAAAGATGAAGATACAAATAATAGAATTTTGTGAAGAAATTATTATTGTCAAATATTATCATTTGTACTGGGTAATTACGAAAGGCCCCCAATAGTGGGAGTCATAAAAAAGAAAACGGAAATGGGAGGTTGAAGTCGAAGGATGTTGCTGGATGCAGGCAACGCAAAACCAATTGTCGTAGCGATCTTTGGGAAAGGACATCTTGTAATTTTTTTTTATGGCCCCCGCTATTGGGAGCCTCTCGTACCCCTATTTTGTTTGGGACAGGGATTTCATTTACAAATATTTTTTTCAGGGTTTTATCTTTATTCTACACTCACTTTCATTCTTCTCAATTTTTTTTATTCTTTCCTTTTATCCTTCACAATACATTGCATTTTTTTTTTGCTCTTTCATTCCTTCTTGCTATTATCGCCTTCCTTTCCTCATCTTTTTTACTCTTAGGTGGCTAGGTACAATTTATATTATTTCTAATCTTTATCTTATTATCTTATCTTTTAATATCACAGGTTTGTTTAGATTAGACTTTTTAATACATTAAATTGTCTTACACGTCTTGTAATAAACGTCTATCAGTTGATAAGACGATCATGGCGAACTCAATGAGTAATATAACATAGTATGATATAAGCAACCAACAGCTAGTATTTAAAAAAGATATCTAATTAATTTAATTAATTATAAACTTCACCCGCTACGATGGGAGTACAGTTTTGACGCATCGCGTGTCTCGGACGATGCATTATGGTCCTCGCTAATGCACTTCGAAAACCGTTGGCGGTGTATAAAACTTTTTATAGCATAAGATTAATTGCTTTCGATGTACTTTGGCTGATGGAAAACTAGGGCAGATTCAATTAACGTAATACATTGCGTCCGTTGCAGAAGTTTCTGGTTATTAAAATTTCTGATTGTCGCTGTCTCAAAAAAATTATTAAAGTAAAAAAACACATTCTGTGAAAAAAAAAACAATGGCTTTTACAGCTTCATCGGAACTCAGTTCACGGAGCGAAGGGGTCCGTGAACTTAAAAATAAAACAAAAAGCTGGACAACGTATCCCAGTTGCACGATGACATTCGCACGTAGCAATACTCTCTACCCGAGTAGATCTATGTCGTGTCAATGATGTGTATGCGGTTTAGAATGACAGCATGGACTAAAGGCAATCCAAGGAAGGATCCGGATCTAGCCCAAGTCCACTCACGCTATTCGCGGATAGGAACACCAGAACATACTTTGTTAGGGGTCGGACGGTCGCCCCCCTAACAAAGTATGTTCTGGTGTGGTGAGTAGCGTTTTGTCCTGCTGTGAAAGACGTGATGTTATTTACGGTGTGTCGCAGGTGCATTGGTTGCTGGTGCTGTGGTACAGGAGGAGTAGTGGCACTCGCTATGAGAGGGTTTGGGTGTGAGGAGGCCGACTCAAAGTAAGTTTCTGACCAAGCCTTGAAGAATTTTTGGACTGTTGGGAGTTTGAGGTCGCTGTGGAGATCTACTTTACGCTGTTACTACTTCGCTCCGGTGGTCAGATGAAAGAAGGGGGGGGGGGGTTTCTGAGCTTTAGTTTGCTTAAGCGGGCGGTGACGAAGTGACCTAGCGCAAAGGCCCCCCCCCCCACAAAGGAACCTCGGCTTGGGCTCAATACACGGTTACTATGCACTTCGGAAAGCGTTTAATATTACAATCAAGATACAGATGGTATTTGAATATACCCTGGACATTACCATGGAACTATAGCTCCAGTTGGAGGTTATGACTTTGAAGAGGTAAAAATACTAAGGATTCAGGGGGTAGCGTTAAAAAGATAAACATTGAAATACTTTGATATCGAAGCAGTCACCGTTTTTAATCAAATAAATTTTATAGCAGAAATGTGAATTAAATTACATACATTTAAAGATATCTTATACATATATATATATATACATATACAGAGGTAACTTAAAGAAATATTGATATGTATTCCTTCATAGAGACACCTTGAAATGTAAAGGGCCTACTGACTTCCTTTACGAACGACGTCTCTCACTTTTGAGACCCGGCATAATAAAAACACTATATTGAGTTGGTTAATTTAAAAGATATAACTTTTTATTGATTGTACATACTATTAGTGGTAGTTAGCGCGAAGAACAGACGACTGCTGTGGCCTTCAGATTTTGAATTGGAGACCACAGATCTGCAAGCGGAGTGTATGACGTACACTTAAAAGTTGTACAAGACGACTTTGGTAAAGTCGTTGAAAGATGGTGAAGAAAATTTATGGTAGAGGTATATGCTAATCTTTAGAAACCCTGCGGCTGAAAGGATAATTAATAAATTTAAAGCTTATATTTTAAAGACGTTTCATACAAATCTAATATTTTTTCAAAAATGGAAAGGTTTTCTTCTGTCCTCAGGCGTTTTTACCATCAGATTTGAGCTCATGAAAAGAATAGAGTGACCATAAATTTAGTTAAACAAAAAGAAATCCTAAATTAGGGGTAAAACATTAACGGGGTACGGATGAACCGGAAATGTCCAAGTTAATTTGATCAAATTTAAATTGTGTTTATTTCGGTGCCATTTTAATTGGGTTCTACATATCCCTGTGTCTCGTCACTGCTTTTTTAAATGTATATAAGCGGACTCAAGTTGTACAGGGTGATTGATAATTGTGAAGGATTTAGAGGGGTGAATGTATAGCATATTTATTGTGCATATTTATGGTAAACACTATACAAAAATCAATGATTTCAGAAATAAAGAATAACCCAATTAAAAATAATATATTAATAAAGAGCTTTTGATTGTCTTTTATTTATTTATACTTTGTTGTACACCAAAACTCTATATAAAAAAGGGAATGTAACAAAATAATAACTAAAATAAGAAACGATTGGTGTACATTTACAAGAGGCGGTCATATCGCCCGAATCAACCTTTGGATGGAGATAAGAGACGTGAAGGAGTGGGCAGTTAAGGGCGTATATAATAAAAAAAAATATGTATATATATATATAAATATAAATACGAATATACATAAATATATATTTTACGTGGAAAAGGTAAAATAGAAACGAATATATAACAAAGGCTGATATATCCGTGCAGACTTGGTACTGCAAGAAGTTATTGACTTGATGCATTCCAATAGAGATTCAGGATGGTCATTTTACACCAGGTGATTGGAAATAAATTTAAAAGTTGTATATATAACAACTAATTTAAAATGTACCATTTTATTTATATCTGTGAAAACGATCACAATAAAAACTTGTATGACTTTCTCTTCTCAGACCATGGTGAGTTAGAGTTCCTTTGTATTGTTAAGTAAAGGATGCCATCATAAGAGTGATAAATTTGATTGTAATTTCTTTCAAAATGGACTATTTTGGCATGCTTGTGATGAGATTCATAAATGATGATGAAACCAAATGCAATGTGCTCTACCGTGGTAATCAAATCTGGTACTTTCGATCGCAAGACATTATCTTATATTACTAAACCACCAGTGATATTTTGTGCTATTATGGAAACTAAAAGTTTTTATTGTTTTGTATATAGTGTTCTGTTACGTCATTCAGGCTGTCTCTACCAAGGCGATATTAGTCTATTGACTTTCACTTCAAGTCATAGGTCTACCACGTTGTTCGTCATGATGACCACTCTTGCGCTACCGGCTTCAGAGCTTCAGCTATTTACCCCGACTTTAACTATTTCATCTGTCTATCAAGTGGGAGGGCTATCCATCTCTGGGACTCTTTCCCAAGCGCCATACTAGTCTCTCTCTTTGAAAAGTAGAGCTAGCCATTGATCTAGTCCAGATGTTCACGGGAAAAGAGGATTGGTTGAGTATCTGCACAGGTTCAATCTTAAAGAGAATTCCTCAGCACCTGTAACCTTCCGGTAGACCAGACTGTGGTACACCTGGTGACGAACTGTCTCGTCTTGGAAAATCTTCGAACGTATTAAAAGAAGCTTAAATCAGAGTAGAAGAGAGGAATATCGCATCATTAATGAGCAATTAAAAGAAATAAAAAAGGTTGTGAAAAATCTACACTACATAAAAACCAAATAAGAACGAAAATAAATAAAAATTCCGATGAAAATCGAAAAATTATATCAAAACAAATGTATAAAATTAGGAGATAAAATCATAAAAGAGACAGTTAAAATATAGTAAACAAAAGAAAAGTAAAATAAGCAAATTGTACTGTATCTGTGATGATATGGGAATTGTGAACAAGTATGTGAAGAATGATAAAGGTTGATAGAATTTATGAAGGAAGAAAAGTGTGAAAGAAAATGTGAAGTATGAAAGACGAAATAAAAACTGAAACTAAAAAATTATTAACTATATGAATAATAAAGGCCATACTTAATGGAGTCGAACGAGAGGCACCATAAACGGATCCATAAGAAAACCTGTCGATTCCTCAAGTGCTATCTGTTGCAGTGACATCGGCGACCTTGTTTCTTCTGTGCATGTCTCTTTACCCTCTGGGTACCTCCCATTCCGATCATGGTGGATCCAATTTTGAATCT
Source organism: Battus philenor (assembly GCF_028537555.1). Classification (NCBI taxonomy): domain Eukaryota; kingdom Metazoa; phylum Arthropoda; class Insecta; order Lepidoptera; family Papilionidae; genus Battus; species Battus philenor. The sequence continues at coordinate 9,905,710 of NW_027181689.1, read as the reverse complement.
GTGTCTTCACCGATAATACATATTGGTCAAAGATCTTTATTTTCAGGCGTAAACTATGCAACTTGATTTACCTAAAATCAAGTCAGCTGAATAGTCTGATTTTAATTTGCATCGAATGCGGTGTGATTTAATTATTGTATAAAACAAAAGAGTCCGTCCGGACATTCATTACTCACGCAATCACAATTTGAAAACAACTTTGGTGAATTAATATTCGTCAAAATTGTCGGGTTTCTTGATTAGTAGCCAGTAAGGGTAACCAAGATTTTCGATTGATGTAGACAGTTCTCGAATAAGGTATACCATGAATATGGTTATCATAGCATTTGCGTAAACACTATAGTGTTACCGAAACCGCTGTGCCGCGCCTTAGGTATGCGCGCGGGTAGAAGGGGGAGTATCGGCCGCTCGGTTCTGTCAGTTCGTTAATACTCGAGGCGTTCATGCTGGTTTTCGTAAGACTCCACCTCTCCTAGCTTCCTTAAAATGAAGTAAAGGCCGTTTGTACTGCTATAGTTACATCCTGTATGTAAGCGGCATGTAATATAATTATAGCAACGATGTGATAGAACTGATATGCCGTTACGGAAATAAAAAGTAAATAAACACAATTTAAAATGTATATATTCTATAACAAAGTAATAGAAAAAAATGAACCAAATGAACAAGATATACATGTAGTTATTCGTTGAGGGAAAGAAACATGAGTGAGGCGAGTTATGAAAGGAATACAAAGAATGAAACGGAATGCAAGATGGATGACATTAAGATGGAAGGTAAAAGAAAATGGTAATAAGAAAATTTAGTGAATAAATTATTATTGCAAATGTTATCTACGTGTACGCAGGATAAAGAAATTATGAGAGGCCCTGAAAAGTGTGGGACATGTGAAAAATATAAAAGTTTACCCATAAAGACAGTTTGTAGAGATATGGAAATCCCGAGATTTATGTGTTCTTAAATATCTCGCGTGCGTCTTGTTAAAACCCTCCTTTTCTGTCTCAACGTTTATCATATTAAAATAATCGATAACAATGCTTGCCCATGTGACGGTACCATAGTACAGACTTCTTAACACTTACTCATACGCTATTACTGATTTGAATCCAAAAGACAAAACCACTTGAACCTTTGCGAAAACCTTAATATATTCGTTATTCGTTCCTCTTGCCGGACCTATTCCGGAAAAAAAAAATTATGGTAGAATGTTTTGATGAGTCAGCCCAGCATATTGTCTTACACTTTGAGGCATTTAATGGTCTGTAGCGCTTGGGCAGCGACTTCAAATAAAATAATGTAGAAATGAATATATAATTTAGTAAAATCATTAATTATATTTTAATATGTAAATATTAACTATATTTATCTATAATAAAAATTTTATATAATAAAACGCTGTCGTGACTTGCAGCTAGAAAAAGAAATAGCAAATTTAATATATATTACAATATATATATTTAATAGCGGCAATTTTTCTCCCAACTGTCTGGTAAGTAAACGCGAAAAAAAAACACATTGTAGTCAATTATTCAGTCCCTAACGATTTAAATCATCTTTTCATTCTTTTAAGTTTGTACTTATTATTTTAAGAAATAAGATTGTAGCATTATATAATCCAATAATATTACCCAATAAGACAATCGAGAGATAACGTTATCCGGAGATTTGTCTGTTCTTAAATGTATCGTGTGCGTCTTAACCTTGTCTTCTTCCGTCTCAACTCTAACGTACCTGACGTTTTCTTGCACTTCCACAACTAATAGAGCGATATTTCAGAACATTTTGTAATGCATACATTTGTCTTTTTCTCTCAGCCCCCACCGAGCCACGCTTACCTTAGGCGCGGTATAGCGGTTTCGGTAGCATTATATTACCCTTTTTATTATTATTCATGAGTAGCTTTGTATTTTCATGTAAACAGAGTTCAATGTAGTTTAGTTACAGTACTTCTATTTGAACACATTAATGTTTAACTACTACTTAGTGATAAAAACGTGGCGACATCTTCACAATTTAAATCTTCTACTTCTCAACATAGATCTCCATCAAAAAATGAATCATCTATAAGATTGGTTGGAACCGGCCTGCATACATGGCATGTACTGTCAGCAAAACATTAATGATTTTATGTCAATATTAAGACTACTCGTTTTTGTTTAAAAACAACTTTAATTCTAAAAATCAAAAATGTACAATCAAAATCACCAGCGAAAACCTATTATAGTCGTTATTACAAAATCCTTAATAATTTATGTGCATAAATTAACAAAAGGTCATAATTCCGGACGGTCGTAAGCCACTCTGACGTCACAATCTCATTTTGCCGATGACCCGTTGAAACCTTTTTTAATTTCCTTTTGAATTATTTTTACGTTCATTAGAAAATTATATGTACCGCATCAAAATTAAAAAGGTTCTATTCGGGAATTCCGGAAATATTTTGAATAAAACCTTTTTCCAAAGTTTACAGATATCTCATATTAAATAACTAAAGTAATTATCACTACCTTCTTTTGTTATTATCATCATATTAGTCGTAAGACTTCCACTGTTCGACATGGGCCTCATCAGCTTCTTCCTAACTTGATATGGTCTTCCATTCACCACGCAAAACGTCGCTTTTGCTGTTCTGTTGTCTCCACTCTATAACCTTAAATATCCCACCGTCTATCTGTTTGATGTTTTTACTATTGATATATAAAATATTTATAAAATTTAAAAATGTTCAGTAGATTAATGATTTTACATATAAGGTATTAATTAGTCTAAATGGTATACCTAATATTAAAAATTACTCCTTATCTCACAACACGGTAGAATATTCTATAGGAATATGAGAATATATTGCTTTACAATATACCCTTTATAGAAAGTAATTGAATTCGTGGAGGGGTGAAACACGTGTTGAGTGATTTAACGGTGGTAGTTGTGTAATTCGCATTGTTTGCCTCATGCGCATTTATCAGCGGGCTGTGCACTTTATTGCACGACTACTACTGCATTGACAGAAGTAGCTATATAATGATCCTTTTCTTACTTAGGATGGACTTCTGCAAAATGACGCCTGAATTCTGTTCATTTCATTAGATATTTAAAATTAAAAATAATGTACCGTCAAAGAAGACTATACTGGAAGCGATTCCATCTAAAGCAATATTTTTATATGTCATGCTCCACCGTAGCCTTTCTTATATTCTTACGATCCTCTATGTAACAAACATATTTTTTAATTTAAAAAAAGAAAGGGTTAAACTAGTTCGAGCCCACTTTCTAATTGCCCACTGTGAGGCGTGAGTCCTACGTCGTGAAACATTGATCTAGAGGATTAGTGACAAAACTGATATTAAGGAAATTTCCGCAAAAAGCCGATAAAAAGGGACTGTCCAAACTTTCACCGCAATCATGGTGTACGTAGTCGTATCGTGTTCCTATCGCTTAGAGGCGAGTAATAGTATCCATGCGTGACGAGGAACTGAGACCGGCCGCTCCGCACAATGGGGTAATGGATGGTTGGTCGCGTTGGCTTGATTAACTGTCTATATTGACTTCGAACCGTTAAATATATCCTGTGGTGTCTCTGGAACGTTTTGTTATAGTCAGATAATATGGTGCTCTATTTTAAACTCTTTGGTTTTTTTGTTAAGCAATCTTATATCATGTCCAGGATTCCGCCTTGAGTACGTTGGCTGAATGATCATCGATGCAGTGGAGCTGCAGATCCCGATAGACGAGACCGGACATGAAAGTGTCCTTTCAGGACAGGACGTTCCTTATTCCATTATAAATGGGTATTTTATGTTTAATTATGGCCTCGTTTGTCAGCCTGACCTTTCCCCCGTAAGGTAGACATTTAGGTTGACGAACACATCTTGCTTACGGCAATTAGCAAAAAGCTGTTATATATACAGGGTGATTGGTTATAGGTGTAAAATCTTTAGAGGAAGGGGGTAACGAAATAGATCTTTTGTGGTCAATTAATATATATTGTACACCTTATCCAAAAATCAATGTTTTCAGAAATAATAAATAATGATAATAGAGCAAGAAAAAGCGTTTTCACGATTCTGTTTATTTTATATTTAAATAATTATTTTTAGTTACCTGTCCGCGCAAACTTTGTATTGTCAAAAGTTATAAGCTGTCGTATTTCAATAGAAATATTTCATATATAAGAATTATTAATTTATAAAGGATGACTAAAAACAAATGTAAAAACTTTAAATATTTTTACACTAATAATCAATCACCAAAAAGAACAAAGGTCACCGAAGTGGCTCGAAAAATTGTTTGTCCTTAGTGGCAGAGGGCGGAGCCGAAAGGTTCGAGTGGCGACCACAAGTCGGTAGACGCGGCTTGCAAGGATGGTCATCGTGGCGACCTTTTGTGGAAGCGTATTCCTTGCAGTGGGCGCTAATCGGCTGATAAAAAGATAAAGATATGAACTTCATGTTACAAGCTTATTTTTCTCTTTCGTATTGAAAAAGTTATGATATTATATTATAGAGCATATTATTTTCAAAATATTGTGGTGTATGCCGTCAGTGTATCTATTTAACTAAATACGTTAGAGAACTTTACTCTCTGAGATTGTAAATTGCTCGAATGGCTTTGATTTTAAAACTTATTAAGTGATTATAATTATTTAATTATCTAGTGTGGCTAGTGTAGCGGAAAATGGCGACTACAATATACTGGACGCTGATATGTAACGAACTTCTTTCAGCTTTGGTTGTGAGAGAACCATAGTACCTTAGAACAAGAAACAGATGGTATTATCATTCACACAATACATTATACACTCATAACAATTAATCCAAACAGTTACAAATCCGTCGACGAGAGCGTTCATTAGTTTTTAAAACATGTCAGCTGACAAATCTTGCGGCGACCGAGTTGACAGCTGTCACTTGTCTTTCAAAGGAGCTCTTTTGGCGGGAACTCGGCCGCAGCCAATCAGAGGCGACGAGCGATCTGTCACCGTGTGACAGTTAAGAATATAATATACGCTGTATTTATGTTGTGAAAAAGTTATTATAAGTAATAATTTAAAAAAAAATGTTGTGTAATAATTACGTGTGTAGATATGGTATCAGATCGACAATTAATGAACTTATTTTAAAGAAAAAGATTATTTTATCTGAAATTTATTATCTGATTTAGCCGTATGACATCCATTGTTAATAAGCGGTGCAAAAGTAATGTCATAATTTGAACTGGCAGCCATTGTGATAAAAATTTAAAAAAGGTCTTTGCTTTTTAAAAAAATAATTTGAAAGCTTAAAATGAAAGACTTCACTTCGAAAAATGTATATTGCGCAAATAACCACCTAAACACTCGAGCATAATTGCGCTGTTTTCACGACAATTCGAATTGTTGCTCGCAAAACATACAAGCAATCTTCTTCACTGTTGGCTTATAAGGCTTTTAAGGTTTGTGATTTGTTTGGATAAACACAAAAGGCCAAACTCTTGATTGTTCGAGCGCATGGAGCACGACGTCGAGATAAAATACGACGAAGTTCACATTACGTTAAAACATAAAGCTGAAAATTTGACAAATAAGTAACAACGATAATTCTACGTTCTTGAGGTTTATATAACTCTATAACTTATTGACAACTAATTCTCTATATATCTACATCATAAATGTCAAAGAACAGTGAAATTTGGCATCATTTGTGAAAATTAACGCACGTTCACATTACAACATTACTTTTGCGCCACCTGTTAAATATAGACCTCGACAAAATAAAAATTCAATTATACAATAACTTAAAAGTAATTGTTTATAAACTGTTGGTTAAATTTCTCATGAAATGTCTACGTATTACATCTATGCCCAAGGTGAGCAGGCGATCTTGTTAATATTGTCGAAAGACGTTGGATCCTTGCTACTTCCGACAGATAGGTCCTTTTGGAACTCATTGTACGAAGCTTGTCTCCATCAGTGGATGCTCTGTGAAGGAAATCCTGATGATGATAGTGTAAATATTATTAGTAGGTACTACAAAAAATATATATTATATTGTCTTATAAATTTCTGATCTAACCCAGCGAAAAAAATAAAAACACTGAAAAAATATAACTTTTTATCGAACATTTAACAGCGTTGTTGGTGTTTCGAAAATAAACAAAATATCTGACAGACAAAGTCAGAAGCGGCGATAAAGTGAAAAATCCTATACAAAGCTGAAAAAATCCACGCAATTAGTGACGTAAAAAAATTACGTAATCGATTTTGAGTCTTAATCAATAGCGTTAGGGTTAAATTTACTAAAATATGAGTTATCGATACGAAAAAATAAGTTTGTAGAGCCGCAGTTTAATTACAGCTAATGACTATCATGTTGAGGGTAGATTCTTTTTTTGCCGTCACCGCCGACAGCGAGGGGAGTGATGGATGGAAACGAGAACTTTGTCTCTGGTTTCAGCGCGAGTTTTGTTTATACTATTTTTACAGGCAACCGGATATGTTTCCTGCGAGCTCGTTTTGGGTGAATAGTGACGTCATATCTCTACCATATGAGGGTCCGTTTCCCCATGGTGACGTCATAAGGAAAATATATTTATAGATTTTTTGATGTCTAAACTTTTGGTAAAGGGAATAGAGTTTAATTCTACATGGTGATCGGTTTTAGACGTAAAAATATTAACGGGGGCGAATGTTTAGCTCTAGATAAATAGTAACACGAAGATAGAAAACAAATTAAGCCTATTTATTTTTTAATTGCTTTGGAATGGAACGATGCAACGTAATGGATTCCCATCTTTACTAACTTGCTAGGTTTCAATGGATGCATAATTAGAAATGTAATAAAAAACTCTCTTTTTGGTTTTACCGACTATAAGAAAATTATTTGACCTCTGTCTCGTCTGATGTTAAAGGTCTACGATGCTAAATGATTGCCTAGATGAAACCTATTTACTCTGGACTTGAAGACACCCGAGTTTTATTTAGTTGGAAATAATTACGCTAGCAGGTTGTTCCAAAAGTAGTAAAAAAACGCTTAGTGCGGGTGAAGAGGTTTCAACCGTGTACAGATGTCGTAAATCTGTGCGTCTTGTTGTCCGATGGAAGAAAGAAGATAGAAGAATTAATCGTTGCAACTCCGACGCACGCCTAACGCAAAATAAAAAAGATATATTTGTGTATTAACTTATTAAACGGTTTTATTTAGTTCGACCCGTACGGAATTTATTTGAGTCAAAATTATAAATTGAAATTTAAGCACCTTCCCGTTGTCAGATTTATCTGAAATTTGGTACACACATTTAATTTAGATGACAATACAATATAATAAAATCAATAACATTATAAATCTAAGATGGACGCCGATACAAAATGGCGGATTACGTATTTTTCCTTAACCCCCTCAATATGGGAATCAAATGAAAGGGCTACACTAGTAAAACACGACGATTATGTCAAAATTTATAATTCAAGATGGACGCCGTTCCAATATGGCGGACTAAGCACATATTTTTCCACAACCACAACAATATGGGTATCAAAAAACCGTTTAACTTAAAAGTTTTTTAAATGTATTTATTCTAGACTACCATTATTTACTAATCAAAACGACTCGTTAGCGACGTCAGTTTTAAGCAAAATAAACGATGCCGGCATGATAAAGCAAAACATCTTTTTGATTTATTCGGAGAGATTGGAGTTGAATCAAGGGCTGTTAGTTTGCGTCAAGTTTTTTTCGCGTCCACCAACATATACAACTGGTTTCTGTGAGATATATCCTCACTCGTGTGTAAGAAAGGAGATTATGAAATAAAAAAAATATTTTGTTATTAACTTCATAGCGATCATCATGATATTTTCATCCGATATTTTGATGCATTCAGTTGGAAGCGATGGCCATCCAGCGTCTCTTGACGTCCCATAGATTGATGACAAACTCCTTGCAAAGTAGAGTAGAGTCAACAATAAAATAGATTAAAAAAATAAATACATAACAAGTTGACGATCAAAAAAAGTTGTGTTAAGTTCCAATTTTGAATAGACGATTTTATCTTATTTTTTTTACCTTAAGTAACAAGGTCGTCTGTTTACCTTCTGGATAAGTGAGAACCTAGGCCGACTCTTGGGTATCTGAGTTGAACGAACTTAAAATCTTATTCGTTAGACTAGATCGTCTTCCTGAGAAACCTGATTCATATTTACGTCCGCTATATTCTCCCACAGAATAAAGTTTTATAAGATATACCACAACCTTATTCCACCATCCCCTTTCCCCAATTTGTCCCACTACCAGCATTACACAGTGGACTTTCATTGGAGGTGTACTAAACGTTGTAATCCGACGTTTCTGATTCACACAGCTCGAGTATGGAACAATATGCCGGCTTCCTTATTTTTCTAGAATTATATTCAGCTGTAGGGTCAGATAATCTTCGTGATCCATCAACGACCACATCGTCGTTTTCCATCAAGCGAGTTGGTGGTCAAAAGCGGACAAGAAAGCAGTAAAAATTTTTCATTAGCTGAAAATTAAGGTGACATTGCTATTACACCGATCTTTCATAAATTAATTTCAAATTCAGACCCAAAAGAGTCATTGACCTCATTCCCAGCAAGATTATCGTTGAATAACGTTTTGTTAGAATTATAGAATTGGTTGAGAATTTCATCACATTCTAGAAAAAATAGTTCCAACTAGATATTTTGATACTATACACTACACTGACGGAATCGAAGGTCTTTGGGAATGTCTCCAAATCGAGTTTAAATAATAAATCATAAGCTTTCAGATAGAATTTCCTCTGCAATCTTAAAAAAAAGAACGTCATAAAGTAACTTGTAACTGACAGAAAGACTAAACCGATTATGTCACAAACCTTAGTGAAAGAATGACGTATTCTTAAAATATCCCCGCTGTAGTTGGGAGAGTAAATACGATTTAACTGTCAAACTGACAATATTAAACTTCGGGCCCGCTCGCTTGCTCGATGTTATAACAAACGTTACTACGCTTTAAGTTTGAGCTGCCCTGGATTCCGGTTCACGGGCGAGTTCTGGATGGAGTTTTGTTAAGGAATATCTTTCTTTTCTGTTATATTTTTCCATTTATGCTTTATGTCATTTATTTGGACAATATATTGCAATGTATTGTGAACTACTTTGTAACAACAGGAATCCTTTTTTTGCCTATTCCAAATTGGTAGATCATTCTATCTCCTAAATCATAACAGGAACCTATCTACCAACTGAAGAAATGGCTAACGATACCATCTTCAGTGAAGACGCCAGGTAAGCTAGCTTCCACATTATCCAGATATGGTATCGAAGTTGTCAACGCTCTCACTCCTCGATACCTTTCATGTGATCTAGCCACACCCGGCTGCGGTAGGTATTATCTAGCATATAACTCTTGATAAGTAACTAAGTTCCCGGGCGGTAAACCCCGGTTTTCTGCCAGGAAGCTTTTGTTAACGGTCGCTCTTACACACGCGATCAACCTACATGGAGTTCATTCGGAAGACCAGTGAAGATACATAGTATAGATTAATCCAGACAAAAGAAAATATCCATTATTTGGAGTTAACTATATAGCCTCTACGAATCTGACACCTATGACTAGTGCCTATAGCTCAAGTGTTAGATGGGCTATTAGAGTCTGTAATATCCTAGTCCAAAGACTCGAAGGTCCATTTGCCCAACTGAAATCGAGTTTCTGTATAGTCAAGGTATTTTAAGACTTTTGGGGTGTATATTGTAATAACATTTGAAATTCGAATAAAATTTACTCGTTTGTTATGCCGCCCTAATCGACGGATCGTAAATCCGGCCCGGCTGGCGTGCCGCGAACATCACGTACAAACAGGCACCATATTCAAACAGAATTTCATTTTAGCGTGTTTATTGTAAAATAGTTATCAATGTATACACCTTATTCTTTTACTGTAGCATTTAATTTATTTCCAATTTATTTTTTGTACACACTTCTTCTTGAAGTGCCTCTCCAACTAGTGGAGGTTGGCTATCAGCTTCCTGCTCTCTTCCTTATTTTTAGTTCTGCGTAATAGCTCAGCAGCGCTGGCGATTCCGGTCCACTCTCTAATGTTACGAAGCCACGACTTCTTTCTCCTACCAACCTTCCTTTTACCAGCGACCTTTCCCATCATGATAAGTTGAAGGAGATTGTATCGTTGGTGTCGAAGAACGTGTCCCAAGTAAGCGATTTTCCTTCGTTTTACTGTGAGCATTAGTGCGCGTATATGGCCGATTCGTTTCAGAACTTCGACGTTGGTCACCTTCTGAGTCCAGCTTATGGACAGCATGCGTCTATATGTCCACATTTCGAAAGCCTCTATACGCTTACGAAGGTCTTCCTTTATGGTCCAGGCCTCACATCCGTACGTATTTGTACACACTATTCTGAAATAAATGTTATAGAAATTATAAATAATATATTTATATTTATTAATTTTATTTAATATTCTTTGTTGTACACGCTGAGATACATTTAAATAGTTTCGTAATAATAAAGAAAAAAGTACATTCAGCGGTCATATCCCACAAGGCAATCTCTTACAACCATAGTATAGAAAAGGTAGAAGTTTAAATATTGGGTAGTCAACGTGTATAAAACATACACATATATATCATATATGCTTGTAATAAATTAGATATAATACATGTTATAAATATAATACAGTAATAAATTAAAACATCAGACTGATGTATATATAGTAACGAAATGATAGTAATAAAAAAAAAACAATTTAAAATTTAAGATTAATACATGTTAAATTTAATTATTTTTTATTATCTGTTCCTGTCAAGTTTGTACTGCCAGAAGTTATTGGCATGTCGTATTCTAATTAGAAAAAAATGTAACATATTACATTGTTCGCACTTTATATAGGTTTGATGGGATATATGTACAAAATCTTTTAGACCAGCCAGTCTACTTTCGTGCCATTTATTTAATAAAAAAAAGTTTCGTATTATATAATCACATTGTTTTTGTTTATATGGTATTAAAAATATTTATAACACGTCACGGGTACCATTTATTTTGTTAAGTGCCTTCTCACTGTCACAATGGCAAAACGATGACGCGTGTCCGGCCGGTGTGAACGCACCCTAAACGCATTAGGCCGCACCCAGACGCGCCCAATGCGGGAGCCGTGGCTTTTAAATTTTTTTTTATTATCAAGAGTTAATTGTAGCGAAGTCATTGTGACTTCTATTTAGTCAAATTTGTCATGTATGTGGGTGTGGTTGACGAATTGTGCGCTGGTTAAGGGCCGTCCGAACCAGGTCTAAGCCAACTTAATGTCCTTGGAATATTAAGGAATTTCGTGCCTATAAATGGCACCTGTTAAAATATATTCCAGGTTTCTAGGTCGGAGGATTTTACGAACCCAGGTAAGAAAAAATTGAAGTGGCCTAATTTCAAAAGGCTTTGATTTGTTAACGAACGTTCCTAGATACAATAGATGCACACCTATGTGTCCTAAAATAGATCCTAGAGTGTCTGCTTAGTGTGGACGACCGCCGTTAAGGTTTTATAGGTACTCTGACATAACCCCGTCTTCGCTCGGCAAATATTAAAGATAGTCACACCAACCTAGGTTACAAAATTACTTGCAGTCCTAAGAGTTGTAAATGACAATTTCACCTTACTAAAACGATAGTTATTAAATATCTTTCTATTATTTTAGAATAAAGGACGTAGACCACCCTCAAAGATTTTGTCAATTATCTTATCTAGATCCATCAATGACTCTAAAATCTGACATCCACCAACAAGGATTGACATGCCACCACTTTCGGAGCAAGAGCAACTATGTGTCCTTAAAGAGATCCTGGAGTCTCTGCCAAATGTGGACTACCACCGTCAGGGTTTTTGAGGGTACTCTAACATAACCCGTCTCTCCCTAAGGTGAGGATATTGCATCAAACCCGAAAGAACTCTATCTCGATTTTCTGAGATTTTTTTTTAAATGTTGTTTTAATAATTCGAATTTCAAATTTTACTTTTCTTATCCCTAATACAAGTAAATACTGTTTTTTTTTTGTATTGAAATTTGCAGCATTTCCGGGTTTGGAGCAGCAGAAAACTGAAGATGATTAAATTAGACATCTTTCAATACTTATTTAATATCAAAGCACTAACACTCGGTTAAAGACCACGGTTCAGGTTGTTTGATACGTTATTTTACAGGGTCGGGAAGCTGCCAGAACCTTGGGTCTCATAGGCGGACGGTCTTTTATAAGTGACTGGGTGTGAAGACATCTGAAAGGACTTCGAGGTAGATTGTCACTTGATATGAGTTTACCATTTATATTTATCACTATTACCATATTTGAATGTTGAATATCACAGTTTTTATTACGTCATTTGAGTAATGAAAAGATTTGTCACATAGTCTAGCGCTTTGGCAAGTTGTAGTAGTATAGCGAAGGCAACATTGCGCGCAGGGGGCCTGGAGTATAGATCATGGATTGGCAAGTGCAGCGTTGGATGTCCACAGTGGACAGACGACGTCGTAAAGTTAAATAGACACTAGGTGTAGATCGTTTGAAATCGAACATCTTTCGTCTAAAACGATGATTGTGACAAGAATGACTAAAACATCGTTTAGTGTAAATCAGAGTTCCCCAAACTTTTCTGTGTCGTAGACCCCTTGCCATATTTTTCCGTGTTGGGTAGACCCCCTACTTACCTGATATTGATTTCCTGTAAATTTCTAACTGTAGTGAAGTTTAGTGTTAAAAACTTAAAGTAAAAACACATGTTATGTTATGAAAATGTATTGCGATCACAAAGCGAATACCAACATTCTACAACTTACAAAATTTTATAAACATATATAATAATTTTTTTACTTCATAGGTACTTATAAAAATAATGAAAATGTTTTGATATTATCAGATAGTATGATGTAAGTAAATAGGTACTATGAGTGTATGTGTTGAGATCCACTATCGTGGACCCCCATTTTCATTTCATGGACCCCCAAATTTTTTTTCGCTGACGTAGACCCCTTGCAGGTTGTCATAGACCCCTAGCGGTTGATATAGACCACTTTGGGAATCACCAGTGTAAATCATGTTCACGAAAGGTTAATCAACATAAAAAGTACAGATTCTTTTTCTAATTTTAAATATATTCAATTTTTATATGAACTTTACCAAAAATATCGATTGTGTTATGATAATATAATTAATTTAAATTCGCTGGAGGGTGCCGTATCGCTGACAGAGATCAGTACAAGATAACCTTTGCATGGCCGTGATCGGACCAAAACTAGTTACTTTGTATTTCATAACTGTTTTAATAATAAACCGAGTCTCTATTGTGGTAACCTATTCCGTTGCTCCCATGAAGAGATTGTCATAAATTTGAATATACGTATGTTCATATATACATATATATACGTCGTAAGTTTCATTCATCATAAGTTCTCTTTGAACTTCGTCCATTTGATAAATGGCTTTGAGAATCGCTCGTTTGACAGTTTGCTTTGGATTTCGCCAATCCCGAGCCTTAACCCTATAACAATACAAATGTATCCTTTCTACATTGGTGACAAAATATGGTAACCGCTTGGATGAGGTGTCGTCTAATAAATATTTAATGGAATCAGGCGTTACCTTGCGGAAGTCCATCCTAAGTAAGAAAAGGACCAATATTTAGCCACATTTAACAAAGTGCACCGCACCGTGCAGAGTCTCTGTGTTTGGCACTAATCGGTGTAACATAACTCCTGAAGATGCCCCATGGAGAGGTGAAACACGTGTTGAGTGAATTAACGGTGGCAGTTGTGTAATTCGCATTGTTTGCCGCATACGCATTTATCAGCGGGCTGGCGGGCGGAGCACTTTGTTGCACGACTACCACTCCATGTGCGTAAATATTGTACCTTTTCTTACGTTGTCTAATAAAAAAAAAATTCATAAAGTTATAATAAATATTATTATTATTATTACTATGAGAACGCTTTCGCATGCTACCGTAGTATCAACGGCGGTGGCCCAGTACCTCGGCTCCTTTCTTGCGGCAGATTACCCCGACTTTGTCGCTAAGGTCTTGCTAAGCGGGTTGGAGAAAGGCGCTGTATCCGACTGCGGATGGGGAGCTTAGATGTTCTTTCTCCTTTTCTGTCAGCCTTATTCTGTGACATCACTTTTTCGCAGAAGGTTTTACCGGCGCTCCATGACTGCTCGTTCTGTACCATCGCCTTTATAGAGCTTTGTAACAGGAGGTCATTCTCCACAGTATCGATGAGTTCTCGGCGCTGCTCTTCCCAAGCTATACAGATATGCAGATCTCCCTCAAAGATTTCCTTAACGACATAAAAATTTTCTATAATAATATTCAAAACAGTTGTGAATTTTGTATGTGTGTTGTGATTTTTAAATATTTATTGCATAAAATTGGTTCAGTACATCAAGTGTACTTATATAACAATAAATAACATTCGAGAACGTGTCCGAAACACGCCTGTCATTTTATTAATCCAATTATTTAATAACGTAGTTCCCCAATAAACTTACGCTTGGACAGCGCGACAGTTCCCTGCATCTGACAGCCGATGTCGGCCATATTGGATTTGTATTACGTTAATAAAGAGCGGGAAAATGATATGTTTTGTTAATTTAATTTTATTTTTATAATGTAAAGATGACGAGAAAGTAATGTCTCTTTTTTTAACAAGCTTTTATTTCTAATCAACAATATATTCACTTTCGTTAACAACCTTTTGCCATCTGGTACACGAAATCAATGCCGGAGCGGTAAAAATCAATAGGTTTTACTGTAAAATATATCGAAACGACATTACTTTCCGGTCCCCCTAATATAAAGTGACATTATTCCTTTACATGATTTACTAATTTTATATTCACTTTATATGACTTTAAATGTTTCACTGCAAAGCAATTCTTGGATGAAGGCACGACAATTGCGGAACATGTTTTGAATAGATTTTGTCAAATAAAACATTTATTTAGACAACTATCTATTAATTTTAATAATTATTTTGTATGATTTTCCCTTACCATGGTTTCAAGCATTGATGTGAAAATAATATAAAACATGTTATGGATGTAGCATGGGGAAAACGTACATAAAGTTAACGAAGACACATTGAAAGCTGCAGCGCAAAAACGCTGTGCCGCAATTTTCGTGATGAAATAATGCAGCATTTTTGCGCCGCGTAGCAGTCAAGCGTTTAAAGACATTTAGTTTGAGAATTAATTTATTTAAATACTTTATTGGGCAAATTTGGAGAATTATTACAAAAATTAACTGGTTCGAGTTTGTCGTCATCTTCTAAGATTATAGCGCGTTGCCATGATAGGTTTCTATCTAATTGGATTCTTCTGGCATTTTCGAACACAAGTGATACGTGGCATTAAAATCAAGACATAGAATCTTAAGCTGATCATAAATCATAAACCAGCGGATTCACATGACGAGTCTTCATGTCTGATGTAAAAAGAATTGTGGCGGGAATATTCCTTTATTACCCGATGCTATGTCTTACTAAAAGTACCATTCTTGTGATTATACTTTCTCAACACAATAATGAATGAAATACTAATACGAAAAGTGATCAGTTTATCGGTGGTTCATAGACTGAATCATTTATTTCCCTTAACTCCTTTTTTCCAATGGACAACAAGACTCATGGCTTCACGACGTCAAAACATGGTTTAAATCCCTTCAACCTGAACTAAAGGTCTTGAAACTACTTTTATAGTGTCAACAGCCAAGGAACAGCCTACAGGTGTCATTATTTTCCGCTTACTGTAACTTGGGTGTCTTCGAGTCAAGAGTGATTAGGTATCTTGTAGGCAAGCATGTATAGAATAGACCTCGTCATAGCGTAACAACAGGAGAGACAGGTCAAATGCTTTGTCTTTAGTGGAAAAACAAAACTTAGTATATATGTAGAATCTGCGCAGTGTCGCTACTTTGCGAGATTCAAACCGCAAAGACAAGATGAGATTACTTAAGTAAGAAAAGGACCAATATTTAGCCACTTCCGCACATGCAGTGGTAGTCGTGCAATGAAATGCACCGCCCGCCAGCCCGCTGATAAATGCGTATGCGGCAAACAATGCGAATTACATAACTGCCACCGTTAATTCACTCAACACGTGTTTCATCCCTCCACGGGGCATCTTCAGGAGTAATGTTACACCGATTAGAGCCAAACACAGAGTAGCATGTGCGGAAGTGGCTAAATATTGGTCCTTTTCTTACTTAGGATGGACTTCCGCAAGGTAACGTCTGATTTCATTAAATATTTGAGATTATTTAATACTTTGCAAAAGATTTTCACCAAAAAAATTGGATTTTACAAAAAAATTTAAAAGATATCTTGAAATAGATATTAAATATTGAAACTTCGGGTGTTTAACAATACACGCGGTATAAATTTAAATTCTCGAATCATTTGCATCGGTTAGTATTTATCGATTTTATAATTAATCTGATTAATAAATAATGTGATGCCTCTGAAATAAGTTAAATTATTATTTTGTGGTCGAATGTCACGTGACGATAACTTGTGTTTAAATATAGTCTGTCGAATCATCTAGGAATAAACGAAAAAAGAAATTCTAAATTTAAAATAACTTTGTAAAAAAACACTGGCTGGGTATAATGATCTACAGAAAAGCCTGCTTGAAACTAAACAGTTGCTCTTTTTTTTAAATTTAATTGAATAATTATTGATGTATACATACACAGATATAATACAATGTAAATGAGTCAAGAAACCAAGTTTCTCACATTTCGATTAACCAAAAACTCCTGAACGCTGCAATAAAATATTATACAATTAAAATTTTAAGTAAAAAGCTAAGAAAAGTATGGTCAATAAGTATGGTCATGATATAAGACAGGGATGAGCAACCCGCGGCCCGCATGCGGACCTCGAGGCAAGTAAATTTTATTGTATTTTTTTTTAAATGATATCAAGGCTTTAAAGATAATATGTCTAATTAGATGTAAATCGGTTTATTACGAACATAAATTACGTTTAGAACATGGTTTGAACATTGAATATATACTTTTTTTTTTCATGGCCTACTGTTTTTGAAACTGCGGCCCTCCGACCAAAAAAGGTTGCTCACTCCTGGTCTAAGATATCTTGTGGAACTTTACTTGCGTACTACACTCAGACCCATGATGTACTGGTTAACTTTTTTAAGACTAAATTATTTTTTTAATTCTTGTGTTTATCTTAAATCATAGTCCAATAATATGGTATTAAATATGTATTTAGAAGCAACAGTTACAATATCTATTTCTACATAAACATTTCTCATAAAATCTTTTGCTTTTAAGTGATAAATAGTCCAAATTGCTCCTTTTTTGGAAAACGAAATTGTGGGTAATTTCTACGGCACTGTCGCAATTAAAAGTTTGAGTCTGAAATCGGATCAAAATTGGTCTCAATGTTTACATATTTTTTGACAGCGTATGACGTCACACTAGAGCTTTATATGCCATGCAATGTTTTAAATACTGAGTCATAAGATCTGTGCATTAGTTGTTTAGAATTTCTTATCACAATGCTAACGGAAGTCTGTTTTGATAAGACTGAATGCCGGACATTGCTTAAGCTTGAATGGATTGACGAGACAGCTTGTCTTAACTGTGAATCAACTGACTTAGCCAGATCAAATAAGGTGACCACACTTCTTTTTTTAGAAAACTCTAACTGACCTGACCGATGTTCTGTTTTATCAATGAATAATAAATTTTTTGGTAAATAAAAAAATACAATTGACAATATGATTAGTATTTGAAATTTTTTTTAAATAAATAAGCTATTTTTTAATTTTAATTATTAAATTATTTACATATCTCTACCATAATACTATCATTGAATTTGTATGTATCTATGACGGTTTCAAACGTAGCCTGACCAGATCAAGAAAGAAGAAAAAAAAAACAGAGAAAAAAGTTAGTACATAACTAAAGCTGTCAGCTAACAATGTTTTATAATCTACAGGATGATTTATCATAGGTGTAAAATCTTAAAAGGTGGGGGAAGGCAAGGTGAGTATAGTTCATTTATTGTCAACTAATATATAGTATATACGATCCCAAAATCAATTGTTTCATTCATTCAAGGCATTATCAAAATTCGAATTAACGAACATTAATAATTATGATTAATTATCTATCTCTAAAGTTGTACTGCCAGAAATTATTCGCAGATCGTATTCAAATAGGAAAAAAATATATTCACACATTTTTTTTTATTAATTCTAATTTGTATCGCTAGTGTTTTTTTTTACAATATTTATTTTTCGCTTAAACTAAACGCAGACAGTTAGGAGAGGGTTGCCGCTATTTGATACGGATCTTTCTTCTCCCAGCTGCGAGGCACGACAGCGTTTTATAATTATTCTTGTAAAATTTTCTCTTATGGGTAAATACAGCTAAAATTTATACATATTAACAATACAATTTGAAATACTTAATTATATATTAGTTGCTACATTATTTTATTTTAACACAGTTTAGACTGATCACTTTATAAAGCGTGATTGAAAATACGTGTAAAATCTTTAAATGTTTTATATGTGTAAGTTACATATATAAAAAAAATTTCATGACGGGCCTCATAGGAGGCTAAGGTCACCCAGAGAACAATGGAGAGAGATATACTCGGAGTTTCGCTGCGAGTTCAAATTTGAAATTAGGAGATTGACAAAGATATACAGAGTCGTTAATAACCAATTTATTGCATATTTTTAGTTTGATTTAGATTTCGTCTATCAGCTAAAAAAGAAGGAAAATGAAAGAGAAGATCATAAAAATATTTGAAGTAATCTAGAACATCATCATTTAATTTAAAGCTACGTGAGTTCCAAATACATCTAATATATAAAATTCTCGTGTCACGGTGTTCGAACTTGAACTCCTCTGAAACGGCTCGACCGATTTTTACCAAATTTTATATGCGCATTCAGTAGGTATGAGAATCGGCTACTATCTATTTTTCATACTCCTAAGTGATAAGGGTGGTCCACCCCTAATTTTTTTTATTTTTTAAACAAATTTTTTGGTTTTTATTTTATTATGATACAGCATACCAAAATACATACAACCCTAAATTTTCACCCCTCTACGATTAACCCTTATTTTTTATTTGTTAATTAAAAACTTTAATTTTTTTTGCAAAACAACGTTTGCGGGATCAGCTAGTTATGATCTAAAAACCGCCCACCACAAACTCACATGTCAATATTAAACCAATTCAGTTACTAATAAAAAAGACTAGAGTCACGCATTACTTTTATGTAACATAGATTTTACAATAACAAGACACCTTGGTAAATTTTAAAGGTCAGTAAAAACTTGTTCAATTCCGTAGCACGAAGCCTCGGAAGTGGTTCATTCTTCTCCGTCATTGATCAGGACGCTGAAGCCATCTCAAAATCTAATTACAATTGGCCACCGTTCAGACGTCTTGACAGTTTAATTATGCCTTTGAAGGACTTCACTTAGTTTAATATGGGGCAAGTTTGACTCATTGTCTATCTCAATCTAGGGTGATTGAGACGAGATTTTTTTTTCAAATATATGCACTTTCATGTTACTTTAAATGACGTAAATTGAATCATCGTATATGTAATGTAATATACGCTCCGAAATGGTAAACATCATGATAATTATCAAGTCAGTCTATAGACGTCCTCTGGTATAGGCCTCCTCCAAAAATCGCCAAGATGACAGGTCTTGTGCAGTCCGAATATAGTCACCATGACTATATCATCGGTCTTACTAGTAATGGATCGACATTACAAAAAATTTGGCGAAGGATGGAAACCGAAACGTTGAAGGTATGTAAATAGAAGCAATAAGAATAAAAGAAAATATTATGCCAGATATTGTGATGGAAGAAACGCCAAAAATAAATAAAACACTACTCATAAACTGAGTGAAATCAAAGTATCTATTTCGAACAATGTTAGAAGAACGAGAGGTCTTCAAAGAGCTAGTAGTGGATTTACCCTCGCGGCTACGGGTATTAATATAATTAAAAATATAGACCTTTATTTACTTCGAGAATTATGGCACATATTTTTAGAGCTTAATATCTAAAATAAAAATGTATGCTAGCCCATAATTTATTGTTTAATAATTTTTTATAGATCTATTTGTCAATCGGCAAAGGTCTCCTTCAACCGCTTCCATTCCGTCCTGTTTTAATTCACTGTGTAAACTGTGGAAACCTAGCTAGCACTTGATATCGTCATCCATCATCATCCCACAGTTTTGTGGTCTACTGATCGCAGTGTGGTATTATGGTACGGAAGCTGCTGCTCATCCTCTGGAAACTTGTTTGTGAACAGTTGCATTCCTGTGTGAATTATTTAAGATTGTATATCGGGAATCGCACACCCGACACCACTAAAATGATTTTGGTGATCACAGCATACTTCCAAAATAATGTTATACTCTTGCCTGTCTTTTAAGCCGTCAGTGTATCGTTATTAATAACCCACCAATAAGCAGCTTACTTATTTCATCATAATTTCTCGTCCACAGCTGGACACGTTTGTCCACCCACAATAATTACTTTTTAATGATCAGGCTTTTAAAAAATATGTAATGGTAAACATCGTAAAATAGTCAAATTTCTACATCTACACAATAAATATATACTTATAATATATATATAACTCTCTGACGTCTTTCAGATTAAATACTCTAGTCTTTTTCACACTTTATATATATATATATATATATATATATATATATATATATATATATATATATATATATATATATATATGAGTGTATGTGTGTGTGCGTGTGTGCTTGTGTGTGGAAATATATTTTTTTTTCAGATTCTGTAAGTATTTAAAATTATATGACTGTACAAGAATATATAAACAAAAGAAATCTCACAGGGGTGATATTTCACCTCTTATCGGAGTGACCGTTATCATGTTCAGTGTAACTTTCCCCCGAACTTTGGAAGGGCGCGTAAACTCTGCTTACGGCTAAGTTATTGCTTACACGGTGCCGCCGCGTCGAGGTCGTTGTGAGGCAGCTAACTACACCGATCGTGCCGCAAAATTCTGATAACACTTCTTATCAATTTTACAGATAAAAACCACGAGAAGTACTACCATAATGTTTTTTGTAGAAGATCTTTGTGTACTAAAATAAATACATTTAAAAAACTTTTAAGTTAAACGGTTTTTTGATACCTATATTGTGGTGGTTGTGGAAAAATATGTACCTAGTCCGCAATATTGGAACGGCGTCCATCTTGAATTTTAAATTTTGACATAATCGTCGTGTTTTACTAGTGTAGCCCTTTCTTTTGATACCCATATTGAGGGGGTTAAGGAAAAATATGTAATCCGCCATTTTGTATCGGCGGCTATCTTAGATTTATAATGTTATTGATTTTATTATATTGTATTGTCATCTAAATTAAATGTGTGTACCAAATTTCAGATCAATCTGACAACGGGAAGGTGCTTAAATTTCAATTTCTAATTTTAAACCAAATAAATTCCGTACGGGTCGAACTAAATAAAACCGTTTAAATAGTCAAGTTTTATTAATCAGAGACTTCTTTTGTTCAAATTTATAGAACAACTAGCTGATCCCGCAAACGTTGTTTTGCAAATAAATATTGTTTTTAATATACAAATTAAAAATAAAGGTGAATCGTAGAAGAGTGGCAATTTAGGGTTGTATGTATTTTTATACGCTGTATCATAAAAAAATAAAAACAAAAAATTTTATCAAAAAATAAAAATAAAATTTTAAGGGTGAACAACCCTTATCATTTAGGGGTATGGAAAATAGATAGCCGTTTCGGAGGAGTACGGTAACTAACATTGTGACATGTAAATTTTATATATTAGATATATTTATCTATCTATATCTATTGTTTAACTCAGTGCTCCGTAACCGATAAAAATTAATAAATAAAGGTTTTTAAATTTTTTGTAATACATATTTTGTATTTAAGACACAGTGGCGCGTCGCGTTCACTCGTCTCTCGAATTAAGTTTTTGGTGTGCAGCGAAATTCTAAGAAAGATTTTAGTGTGCCGTAGTAAGAAAAGGTTGCGGAGCACTGTTCAAATTTATTTAGCATCGATTTGGGGACTCTCTGAGTCTGAGCCAGTAATCTCGTGAGCATCGATTTCCACAGAACCTAACTCACGCTATTACCTTCCGATGTCACTTACATTCTTAAGTTGTGTTTCGTGGAAGGGACTTCGGATGTTTACATTGTCTTGCAGACAGCTTATTCAACAAAAGGAAGTCTAAGTAATAGATATCATATCTTGATTAGCTTGCGCATTATTCTACAATAAGCTGTCCGCTGATTTTTTAACCAGATATAATACAATTTTTATTTATTTGCTTAATTTAGAAGAAACAATTTTTTTTAAATACTTAGTATTTAGTAGCCTTAAAATCTCAATTAATTCTAAAATACGAGTAATTGTCTTCTGGCCAGTACCAAATTTTTACTTATAACTAAAGATGTGCAAACATGTACCGCAGTGTTAATCTTCTTTTTATATTTCATATGTCCAGCCCAGTGATTCCCAAAGTGGTCTATATTGACCCCTAGGGGTCTATGACAACCTGCAAGGGTCTGTCTACGTCAGCTAAAAAAAATTTGGGGGTCCATGAAATGAAAATGGGAGTCCACGATAGTGGATCTTAACACATACACTGATAGTATCTATTTACTTACATCATACTATCTTATAATATCAACACATTTACATTATTTATAAAAATACTTATGAAGTAAAAAATTATTAATATGTTACGTATATTTTACATAACACATACAAAATTTTATTTTGAGTAGTTTTAATTTAAATTCAATTAATAAATGTTTTAATTAACAGGTGTTTTTGCTTTAAGTTTTTAACACTAAACTTCACTACACTTAGAAATTTCCAGGAAAACAATATCAGGTAAGTAGAGGGTATACCCCACACGGAAAAACATGATGCCCACTTGAATGATGGCATTGACCTACTCCAAAGATCGCCGCGACGATTGATATTACGCTTAAAGCATTCATTGACTTCCCGCGTGCTCAACTATATCTTCTATTCATCTATCAGCTCCAACCTCCATCTGTTGTAGAAAATAAGCTATACAATCACTCCATTTTTTGTACTTTTAAAGGTACCCTCTTTGGGGACTCTCGTTCCCGTGTCCTATATCTATGACAGGGACCTTTTAATAGAATCAGGCGATATTTTGCGGAAGTCCATCCTAAGTAAGAAAAAGACCAATATTTAACCACTTCCGCACATGCAGTGGTAGTCGTGCAACAAAGTGCACCGTGCGCCAGCCCGCTGATAAATGCGCATGCGGCAAACAATGCGAATTACACAACTGCCACCGTTAAATCACTCAACACGTGTTTCACTGTTCCACGGGGCATCTTCAGGAGTTATGTTACACCGATTAGTGCCAAACACAGAGTCAACTCTAAGTCAAGTCACTTTGTGTTTGGCACTAATCGGTGTACCATAGGTGGCAGGGACGTTTTGTGTGAAAAAAAATTCAGTAATATTTTTATAACCGTTCTCTTATATCATCTGTGACAATTTCTTTTACTATATCTTCTTTCATTCTTTGATATTTTCTTTTCTTTAATTTACAATTCTGACACACATCGCCTCTTTTTCTTCGCCGCATTCTTACAGTATCAAAATTTTGTTCACCATTTTCAATTATCTCGTTATTTCTATTATTATTGTTTCTAATTTTACAATTTTTTTTAATCAACTTTATACTCATACATTTTGTTTATTATTTTTAATCTGTGGCGGCGTTCTTTATTTCCGTTGACTTCTTTAGAGCTTTTACACCTTTAACCAATCTATATATTATTTCATCGAGAAATTTTTCTGTAAGATTTTATTCACTGACATTTTAATAAATAGTCATTTGATAGACTTAAAACGACGAACGAAATTTAAAGACTGTTCGTTCATTTGCTATGTTAACTATTCATTTAATACGTATGTAATAAATGTAAGCGAACAAATTCTTTTACAAAAGACGGGAAGGTTTACTGCAACACGCGAGTGTTTCCCAGCCGGTCCGAGATGGTGGACATATATACAATTACATTTCTATATCGAAATCTCGGAGCGTCCATGCCTTTGTATAAAATTGTATTCTATCTTAAATAATACCTCCTTGGTTGAAATGGAATTCACTTTTTAAAAATGGAACGATACTTGAAAATAAATATATTTTTTTGCTCTTTTAATTTATTAAATTACTTTACATATTATTTAATCATAAACGAATAGTTCAAAATAACAATAGAAACAATACTAAATTTTAAATTGAAGAATGCTTGAGAATATAACGTTGATGTATTCTAGATCGGAATAGTACTTATGCACAAAAATATTGGTACACGTGAACTAACTTTTACCTGTGACACAAATATATAAAGACCATAAAAATATATCATCAAGTCGTCATCATCATTACATCCACCGTAAGACGTCTTTAGTGAACATATGCCACATCCATATATTTCCAATAACACCGGCTTGGAACAGGCTGCATTCAGCATCTTCAACCACAAGATTATCTGTATTACTATGTTCTTCGTTGTCGTTTTGAGGCTTTAGCCCCCCACTGCAAGGCATTTGAGTCCCCTGAAGATATCTACAGGAGAATATACCATAATATCCTCGCTTTGCAGGTGGGTTTACGATAGCAGTATGATATTGAATTTTATTACTGATTGTAATTTGTGACTAAGTAGCGGCAATAGTATATAATTAATGTACAAAGTGTGATATTTAAGATCGTATCCCGGCAATCGAACCAGCGATTTTAAGATCACAAATCTTTCTCCTGCTTAAAATTATAATATCACTAAAAAATCATTAACAATGCCATATGAATTTTTTATGACTTTTTGTTGAATAAAATTTTTAAAGTTATTACATGTTAATTCAATATTCTAAAAAAGAGTATCTAATTTTATGTAGTTTAAAGAAAAGTATAACTAGCATATCTTTATAATAGATTCAGGCGTTACTTTGCGGAAGTCCATCCTAAGTAAGAAAGGGACTAATATATTGCTACTTCCGCTATGTAGCAGTAGTCGTGCAATAAAGTGCACCGCCCGCCAGATCGCTGATAAATGCGCATGCGGCAAACAAAGTGAATTACACAACTACCACCATTAAATCACTCAACACGTGTTTCGCTCCTCCACGGGGCATCTTCAGGAGCTATGTTACACCGATGTGTTTGGCACTAATTGGTGGCTAAATATTGGCCCTTTTCTTACTTAACTTTTGTTCTTTTTTTGCTTTATTTTTATTAGTTTATTTATTTCGTTATATATATGCATTAACAAAATTTTTATTTTTTTCTATTTTCTTTACATTCATCCCAGACTTAAGTATTTATCTAGGCTAGTCTTATACACTTTTGTATTTTGTTTGCCATTTTCTTCTTTTTGATGGTCTCTTCTATGATCGTTCTGTCGTACTCTAGGAAGGTCCCGCGACTCTCCTCGTTTTGTCATGTTACACCGACCAGTGTTTGGCTCTCTATTTATCAGCGGGCTAGTGGGCGGTGCATTTCATTGCACGACTGCTGCTGCATAGCGGAAGTAGCTATATATTGGTCCTTTTCTTATTTAAGCATATCTTTATTTATGATGTTAACATTATTAATATTTCTCGAAGAATTACTCGTCTGAATTGGATCTCGAATGGTGATGACGATCTCCCCCATTAGGTGGATCGTCGATATAGTTCAGGTCACGAGAAGTAGCTGGATACTGGCAGCGCAGGAACATGGTAATCCTTGGGGAGGCAGGTGCCTTCCAGTGGACGTCCATCAGCTGAAAAGAAGAAGTCCATATAATTTCATAAAATAAATATCTCAGAGAATTTAGTTCTACTATTTACCGCATCATATTTAATCTGTGTAGATATTAAAAATAGAGAAAAATAATAAAAAATCAATATTAATTAATTATTTCAGTTAAGTAAACAGAAACAAATCAAGAAACTAATTGATCGTATTTCAAACGCATGAACTAGCACGATATAATCAACGAAACTTTCATCTCTGTACTACAGTAAATACATTAGAGAACATATTCGTACGATGAACTTTCTCATGTTTGTACTATAAATAATATTATTGTTAATGAGGATAAACAAATATATCACTTGATTGTTATTTATTTATTTACCCTGTTGTCTTCGTTAGTTCAGTGGCTGTAGACTTTTTCGATTGCAAGTCAAAGGTTCGTTTTCAAACAGATATAACGTGTGCGGAAAAACTATAAAAGTAGAATGTCATAAAACAATTTGAAATATTGAATAGATATGTTGTTCAATAATTCAAATTCAAACTCAAAATATCTTTATTTAAGTACGCATTTAATTTCACTTTTCAATCGGCTCCAGAAACTCAAAAGTTGCACTTTTAAATGAAATTTAACAATTTTGTAATATGTACATTATAATATTCAAATATATAAATGAGTCAATAAACCAAGTTCTTTACATTTAGATCATGTAAAAACTCCTGAATGGAATTATGAGATTTATACAGTAATATACTCGAAATTTTAGATTTATAAGTAAGAAAAGAAGGTTTTAAATATTTCTAAGAAAGTTATTATAAATAAATGCGTAAACATATTTGTTAAGTTTTGGAGACGAAATATAGGTGTTTAATTAGGGCTTGTTTTGTTTTCTTAATCAATATAGTATAAATGTTGCTTTGCAATGAATATATCCAGCCAAAGACTTGATGGAATCTTTGCATGTGCAGGGACTCGATGGCTAAAAGAATTCTGCCAAAAGAATTCTAGTATGTAGAAGATAGATGTCTTTCTAGACAACATTGAAAAAGTAATAAATGCATGGATTTCATCACCGGCTTTCAAGTGTTTTATTAATAACACCCGTTTTTGAGGGCTTCTCGTACTTCCTCTAATTTGGGCACACAGAGACTTTTTTTAAATAATTTCTATATTTTTTTAATCATATTTTTTGCGTTCTAATTTTTACTTTTCAATGTCATTTATGTATTCATTCTTCCATTCTTCACAAATTCTTTCCTATTATTTTTAGTCATCATCTCATCACCTCCCGTATCTGGCACGCTAAGAACGGATTACCAGTTTCATTTGCAGCAAGGGATCGAAGAAAGGAACATCGCAACACTTATAAACTTCGAGGAGAGTCGCGGGACCTTCCTAGAGTACTGCAGAAGGGTCATAAGAGAGACCAATAAAAGGAAGAAGTGGGCTAAAAAAACTAAAGTGTATGCGTATACCTAAGATAAATACAACAATTTGTGATAAATGTAAAGAAATTAGTGAGGTAGATAGTAGAAGTATTTATTAACAAATAAAAATGAAGCAAAAGAGAACAAAGTGTAAACCTGTAGTATTATGGGGGGAAGGCGAAGTTAGTGATGTGTAAATAAAAGGTGAATGAATGACACTGAGAAGGAAAAAAGATTTAAAAAGCAAGCAATAAAATTTGTTAAAAATATTTTGTAACAATAGTCTCTTTGTACCCAACAAAGAGGAAGTATGAGTGGTCCACTAAAAAGGAGCCTTTAAAAAAATTATATACAAGGTATAAGAGCGATAAACGAATAATGTATATATCAGTTGCTATCAATGTATGGTACACCCTATTCAAAAATTAATAGTTTCAATAATAAATAGATAGCGGTAGCTCAGCGGTAGAGAGCTGAGACTTGAGATCTTAGGTCGCGGGTTGGATTCCCGGGACACAATATTATATAAAGCACACTTTGTACATTCACTCTATAGGATTGCCACAGATCACAAAGAACTTTACACAGAATGGGCAGCAGCGTCTTCTATGTCCCATAGTATCACACTGCTATCACCTACCCGCCAGCCAAATGATGTGATTATGATATATTCTACCAAAGATATTTTTGGGGGAGACCTAAGTCTTGCAGTGGGCGTTTTTAGCCTGAAACGATGTCGAAGAACATAGTAAGGATCCATCCCTGCAAACTTTATAATGACAGAAGATATATTTCAATCATTGCTACAGCTTCGATTAATTTTTATTTATTTTTATCGATTCCTAACTTTGTTAGGACACGCACAAACCCGAATGGATAATTGTGTTATGTTATCAAAGTTGTAATTCTTATTTATAATCATAAACAAGTGAAAAAAGGTATCGGACTCTCGTATTTCTGTATTAAAGTAACTTATTTCAGAGTGATCACTTTATATTACGTTTTTGTTGATAAAGGAGCTATATATTAAATGTTTTAAAGCTTTAAAACATGTTATAAGTCACCCTGTATATCTTACATGCCTTATTTGCTGTGTTAAAATATACCTCAATAAAAAATAACGGGCCATAGACAATAGATAATTTCACGTCAACAGTTATGTCCGGAGATGATAGATCGACACAGTAGCGGCGTCATGGGACGTTAAAATAATTTTAAATTTAAACACTACGTACCCGCAAAACCGGGTGGGGTCCAAGTTATGAACGAAAGGCTGGGACCTTAATTTTTCTCTTTTGATTTTCATGACATTGAATATAAACTAGTAATACTATTTAATGGAATCAGGCGTTACCTTGTGGAAGTCCATCCTGAGTAAGAAAAGGACCAACATTTAGCCACTTCCGCTCAACTCTCTCCAACTCACCACTCTGTGTTTGGCGGTTGTGTGATTCGCATTGTTTGCCGAATGCGCATTTGTCGGCGGGCTGGCGGGCGGTGCACTTTGTTGCACGACTACCACTGCATGTGCGGAAGTGGCTAAATATTGGTCCTTTTCTTAAATAGTAATACTGCTACGTACTGTGAGTTCTGACTCGAAATTAAACACCATTGGTTCCTACTGGAGAATTGTACACAAAAAATTATATATAACTTCAAGGTCACGCGTGTTCTTGATCCCAGGTTTCAGTGTTTATTGTTTAGAGGGTTCTGTAACTCGTGCTTTGTAACAATACTTACGTTTGTTTTGTTATATCTAATAAAGTGATTTGATGCTTCTAAATAAAGATATACGTAAACACCTGCCGTATGCATTATAACTGCAATAAAAATTCTATTATAGTGCATTGTTACCCATACTTAATCTCAAAAATCAATCAAATAATCGTTCAAAAGATGATATTGTAATGAAAATTTAACTAATTCATAATGAAAAAATTAGAAAGGATTTTTTAAGTAAGAAAATGACCCAAATTTAGCCACTTCCGCACATGCAGTGGTAGTCGTGCAACAAAGTGCACCGCCCGCCAGCTCGCTGATAAATGCTTATGCGGCAAAAAATGCGATTACACAACTGCCACCGTTAAATCACTCAACACGTGTTTCACCCCTCCACGGGGCATCTTCAGGAATTATTTTACACCGATTAGTGCCAAACACAGAGTTTATTATTAAAATTTAATAAACAAAATGAGAAAGTGAATTTGATGCTTATTTTGACGCTTAGTGTTTTAAATATTAATATCGCAGAATACATGGCCACTAAAGTCTTAAGACTTTCTGAAGTTAAGGCTATGGCCTTCCAAGCATAGCATAGGTCTTTTTTTCAATGGCCCTCGTTCTTGGAGACTTCTTACTCACCCCTATCTTGGGAGAGACGCGGTATTTTTTTAATTCTATTTACATTCTTTTACTCTCCTATTTTCTTCACCATTTCAGATAATTATTCCTCATGACCTTGTTAAGATTGAAAGACTCTTGAATCTGGTCGCTTCAAACTAGTCTTCAAAATCTATAGGTAAGTTTAAGTCCATCAGTGAAAGTACTGCGGAAATTATATGATGAAATATATAACCGTGTTATGGAAGTAAGAGTCGAAATATTTGACTCTGTTTGGCACTAATCGGTGTAACATTACTCCTGAGGATGCACCGTCGAGGGGTGAAACACGTGTTGAGTGATTTAACGGTGTAATTCGCATTGTTTGCCGCATGCGCATTTATCCGCTGGCTGGCGGGCGGTGCACTTTATTGCACGACTACCACTGCATGTGCGGAAGTGGCAAAATTTTGGTCCTTTTCTTACTTCGAAATAATTAACATTATTCACAGAAAGCGTATCGTATCTATTATGTCAAGAGATTAGTGTGGATATGGGTGATAGGTTGATGATGGTGACAATATAACGACACTGGACTAACTTAGACTCCGACACGTCTTCTACCGCTAAAACTTTTCCTAATGGTTGTAATGTAAGCCAGCCGATAGCTACCGACCAAGTGAAGGTTCGACCCTCTCGGGCGTTTCAGGCGGAAGGTTAAACGGGTATAATGGGTGTATGACAACTCAAGTCAAGGTCCCCTCGCCGTTACCTTCTAATGACTCCATTGAGTAAGAAAAGGACCAATATATAGCCACTTCCGCACATGGAGTGGTAGTCGTGCAACAAAGTGCACCGCCCGCCAGCCCGCTGATAAATGCGTAGTCAAACTGTCACTTTGGCACTAATCGGTGTAACATAACTCTTGAAAATGCCCGTGGAGGGGTGAAACACGTGTTGAGTGATTTGACGGTGGCAGTTGTGTAATACGCATTGTTTGCCGCATACGCATTTATCAGCGGGCCGGCGGGCGGTGCACTTTGTTGCACGACTACCACTGCATGTGCGGGAGTGGCTAATTATTAGTCCTTTTTTACTTAGGATGGACTTCCGCAAGGTAACGCCTGATTCCATTAAAGACTCCATTGAGTGTCCTTTGTTTGTGTCCAGTGAAATTGAAGTATGTAGCGGCCCGAAGCCAAGGCTTCCTAGGGAGAACCGCAGATTTGCTACCTTAATGGAGGTGTTAGACTAAACATCCCCACCCGCCCTGCCCCCTCTCACCTGCGAAATCTGCAAATGCCAATTAGACAGCAGAAGAAGTGAGATAAAAAATTGACTATCACAGATTATTTTAATTTTGTGACATGAATCATGGGTTCCAAATAAGCAATCATTATTATTATCTATAATTTTTTGAATAACGCTAACGCTTATGCCTTGTACGGAGTATTGAAAATATGATTGATGCAACATTTTAATTACCACACTTCCGTGCACCTCAGGGTTGCCAATTTTGAAATAGAGCTGCGTAAATTTGTTTTATTTACGTTCGCCGCTATCGGTAAATTAAGGTATATTTATTGAATAATTAATAATGAAACTAACTACTATAAATAATGTGAGTAACAAGTAGCGGTGATAGCTTAATGGTTAACGACTGCTTTAAGGTTGAAGGTTCCAGGTTCGATCTTCAAAGAATAATTTACACGATAATTTAGTTAAAGAAATATCACCATAGCAAGATAGAAAGACTTGATAAGAGTCGATGGAAGCCTGTACCTAAATCAATTTTAACTTAAATGATAAATTACTTCCATATATACAATTTAATATTAAATATGTCGTTGCCGTTTTAACCCGTAAACGCCCACCACAAAATGTAGTACTCTCCCAAATATATCTATGGAGATGTATCATAACGCATAGCACAAATTGTGAGTTATATATCAAACTGTATAATCGAACACGCGACCTATGAATGCATGTCACAGTCCTCTACCGTTGGGTTACCAATATTCGAATACCAAGGGGTAACCCCACTGAAATGTTTTGTTGAATAGAACTGTATAAGAATAAATTTGTCATTTGTATGAATTTCTTATATTATGTTCAGTCAGCGTATAAATATGACGGAGATATTGACTTAGTAGTGTGTTTATCATCTTTATCGCCATTGCTAAAAACCGTTCGATTGTGGAATGATGTATCGCTGAATATAAGACGTTCTATCTCTCAACATTTTTTTCATAAAATGATTAAAAATACTTACGAGACCGATGAAAGTTGAACTTTTAATTTTTTTTCCTTTATTCTTTCTGAGGTAATTGCACCGCCCGTCAGCCTCCTTATAAATGCGCATGCGGCAAACAATGCGAATTATACAACTACCACCGTTAAATTACTCGACACGTGTTTCAACCCTCCACGGGGCATCCTCAGGAGTAATGTTACACCGATTTTCTTACTTAGTGTGGACTTCGCAAAGTAACATCTGAATCTATTAGAAAATTACCAATTTATTGTAGTAGAAATAAATAAAAAACTCGTTTTGAAATGTCAACCTTTATGGATAGAAATATCAATGGAGAAGACCTTATTTAGTTTGTCTCAATACGATAGGTATAGGCTATTTCTTACATGTTCTATTGGAAATCTAAACTAAGACCAATTTCCAACACCAAACGACCTACGGATAAAAAGATTAAATAGATGGTGATGATTTTGATGATATAATATTAAAAATACTAGTACAGATAGTACGCCCTTAATGTTATGTAAGGTAAATACGCCATCTGGTGGTGATATTAAAAAATTCATTGCCCCAACTCTAGACGTAAATGTCATAAAATGCGACACGGCGAGAGTCATAAAAAATATCTTTACGTTTTATTACGTAATTAATAATTATAATTAACTGTAAATCCGCTGTGTGTTTAGTGCAATGATGATTAATTTTGTGGACTTCTAATTAATTACATTCTAATCTTTGTGTTACAATTGGCCAACGACATACTGAGAAATATATTCTTAGTTACTTTGTGGACTCAAATTAAGAATTTTTTCATAATCTGTAAGTGAATGAAAATAATCTGATGGTCGCTGGTGCTTTAAGACAAGGTGGAGAGCAGACCTCGGTATATCTCCTTTATAAAGGTCGTCGAAAGGCTTTGGATTAGCTTCTATGTCGAGCAATAGATGTCCTAAAGTGAATGAATGACGATTGTTAATTTGTTTGCGGTGTAGGTGTACAAGCGAAACCTTTCTATAACCTGCTGATGTATTTTGGCCAGTCAAGAGCGATCAGCTAATATCTGAAAGGGTCTTGTTAAGTAGCATTTGCTGGAACAGTTAAAACTTTGTTAAGTATGGAGAAGAATCTTATTCAGTCCTTGTAAAATTTGCTACATGTCGTTATGAGTAATATATAATGGACTCGGCACTTGCAAGTTGAATCCATAGAATGCTGAGAAGTTACGTCTCTTAGGTAATATTTTTATTACTATAAACATACGTTGTTTTCTGGAATGATCTTCTAGACCAGCATCGAAAGAATCTTTTAAAATTTCATTACATGGGATGGTCTGGTCGGTGTAGGTGACCGTCAATGCCTTTTAAGAGTGTCTAAATTTATTACGCGGATCGTCAGCCGAGAACCACACTGAATTCGACTCCCTACAACACGATGAACTAGACATTCACACGATGAATCCATAATCAAGGTAGTATTTTATTTCTATTGACATCAATTCGTTTCTGGAATGTTCGTTTAAAACAACGTTGATAGGATAATTTAAAATTTGTGTAGGTAGAAAAGTCTGGTTGGTTAAAGTGGACGCCAAAGCATTGCAAGAAGACCATGAAAATAAAAAAAAATAAAGCGTCCACGTGATAACGCCCCGTAATACTGGCCACGGTAATTTTTACTCTTTCAAATCGGATTTTAAATCGAACGCAGATTTAAATTCAGACGCCATCGGTGAGATAGCAGATGCCATTGTGTTCGGATCAAAATTGTAAACAGTACACGGTTGTAAATACTCTTTGAAAATATATTAATGCATCACCATGATGATCACCATTAATAAGGAATAAATAGATGAACTATTTATATCTCACTGCATGACGAGCATAGATTATATTTATCATTAACACTGAAAATTTTAGCATTGATATTTTACCTTAGAAAAACAAGAACCAATTTGCGAGTGCAAACAGTTTATCACTTATCCTTGACTCTTAACCTTGGCTCTGGCCCTCATTTCCTTATTACTGGAACTTCCTACAGTTAACTCCTTCCGTCCTCCCAGGATCTTATAATTTTACCGCCTTTTAGAAACGAAACAATGATGTTTTATTTATAACTAACTTCTGCTCTAACTTCGTACCATATAGACCTTTTGCGATTCCATAAAAAAAAAAATATATATAGGACCTTTTTAAGTGTGATCACTTTACTTAAAAATACATTTTTATGTCGCAATACAGGGTGAATGATTATTAAGTAAGAAAAGGACCATTGTTTAGCCATTTCCTACTTCTGAAGATATCCCGTGGAGGGGTGAAACAGGTGTTGAGTGATTTGGTGGTGGCAGTTGTGTGATTCGCATTGTTTGCCGCATACGCATTTATCAGCGGGCTGGCGGGCGGTGCACTTTGTTGCAAGACTACCACTGCATGTGTGGAATTGGCTGAACATTGGTCCTTTTCTTACTTAGGATAGACTTCCGCAAGGTAACGCCTGATTCCATTAAATATAAATGATTATTGATGTAAAAGCTTTAAAATTGTAAAGGTATATACTATGTTAATGTATATCACGCATCAGCAATAACGTAAGGATAGTATTAGAAAAAGCGTTACTGCATATTAAATTTAATTACATATTGTTTACTGTCTGTCCTTGTAGACTTGCCAGTCGCATTCAAATGAAATAAAACAAATGAATGGAATATATTTGAGTTTACTTTTTTAATGATTTCTTGCCCACGTTTGATCATCAACTCGCCTGATGAACGATGATGAAGGCTTATATGAAGCGCGCATTTTCCTTTGACCTTGAAGAGACCTGGGTTACAATTCTCATGATATAAGGAAGCCGGCAGATCTCAGACTCAGATAAGAATAGCTGAGTCGAAACGCCTGATACGCCTCCAAGGAAACTTTATTTATTGAATGAATAGCTAATGTGCAATTATTTATTAAAGAAGTCAGTGTATATGGTCAATAGATATAAGTATATTGTAATATTGAGCTGTGGTAGCCCAGCTGAAGAAGAGTGGGACTTGCGATCATTGGTCACGGCGTCGATTCCTGAAAAACACTGTTATGTAATTCACACTTTGTGTATTAATTATATATGATTGCCACAGTTCACAAACATTCGAGAGGATAGGCAGCAGTGTCTTCTGCGTACCATAATACTACACTGCGATCGCCAACAGGCCTGCTACACTTGGCGATTATGGTATATACCTTCGTAGATATCTTTGGGGGAGGTCTATACCTAGCAATGGGCGTGTATTGGCAGAAATGAAGAATGTTGTGGCACATAATATTTTTGGATGATTTTTCCTCAAATGCTTGAGACTATCTAAAGTCTTTTAATTGATTTAGTGGTTAGTATTGGGTCACAAATGTAACGTTGGGACTGTTAAATGCAAGTTTTCTATTTCTCTCTCTTAAAAATCATTTTTTTTAAATTTCATTGCTTCACCAGATGGCAGGCAAGCGCTGAAGTTGCTCCATTTAGACCTCAAAGGATTCTCGGAAAGTCTGGGTTTTCTCCGTCACTCTTTTTAAATTAGAAGCACCTTTTGATATACTTTCTTAGTTTTATCTTTATTTAACCTTCCTTAACGTGTGAGTAAGCTATGGTAGCCCAGATTTGCGATCCTAGGCCGCGAGTTCGATTCCTGGAGCTACTATCTTATCTAATTTGCGTTTGGTGTAATAATTCTATAGGATTGCGGTAGCGTTCTCTGCGTAACATAATACTGCACTGCGATCACCAACGCGCCTGCAGAGACAGATAGTAAACAA
Source organism: Battus philenor (assembly GCF_028537555.1). Lineage (NCBI taxonomy): Eukaryota > Metazoa > Arthropoda > Insecta > Lepidoptera > Papilionidae > Battus > Battus philenor. The sequence continues at coordinate 9,870,072 of NW_027181689.1, read as the reverse complement.
TGATTAATTTGAATATGTAGTAATAGAAGTTTTAAAATACGCAGAAAATGCGTATTTACTATATTACAATTGGGTCATGTATTATTTCTGTAAGCATTGAATTTTTGGCAGCATAAACAAATTAACAGAAAATTTGCTACACGTTTACCACTTTAAACTTTTTACTAACTTTTTTCAATGAACCTATATTTAGAATGTTTGGTATTAATATATGTCACTATGTATATGACATACTCCTGTATAATTTTAAAGGTACTCTTCTAAAGAAAAACGTGGCAATCGTTTCGAATCAATATGTATCTCGTATGGAGTTATGTCAATCTGTGGGGGAGGTCTTCACCTGTCTGTGAGGTGAAAAATAAGGCGAGATATAAAAATAAATGTAATGTCGCTTACTTAAGTTAAATTCACACGACTACATTTTTAACAAGTATTTATTTCTAATCAACAATATATTCATATCCTTTATCAACAACCTTTTATCATCTAGTATACAAAATCAATTCCGGAGTGGTAAAAATCAATCGATTTTTTTGTAAAATATGTCGACAGAAACGACTTTACTTTCCGGTCCACCTAATATATACGTATATATATATATATATACACATATGTATATTTATATAAATATGAATTTCTCTACTCTATAACATTATTAACTACTTTACATACTTTTGCTCGCAAGGTGGTGAGTGATACTGTCAAATGAAATAAAACAGTATAGATAAGTAGGTACAAAATAAACTGCACAAATAACTAGTCAATTAATAATAGGAAAAAAAACTAAAAATAGAATAAAAACAAAGTAGTATTGTATTAAAAAAGTCAAACCCAAAAATAATAAATCTGTGATATTAAAAAAATAGGATAAGTAATAAAAATAAAGAATAAAAGAAATGTACCTAGCCACCTAAGAGTAATAAGATGATGGAAGGAAGGCGATGAAAGCAAGAAGGAATGAAAGAACAAAATGTAAGATATTGTGAAAGAAAAAATGTAAGAACAAAAGAAATTGAGAAGAATGAAACTGAGTGAAGAATAAAGTTAAAAATTTGAAGAACTTATTTGTAAACAAAGACCCTGATTCCAACAAATTAGGGATACGAGAACTCTAATAGCGGGGGCCAAAAAAAAACTACTTTACACATCAATGTACCGTCTCTAAATTATCCTTTTAGAAGATGGATAGACGAAATATTCAAGGTCGCGGGAGATCGCTGAATACGGGCAGCGGAAGTCATCCATATTGGCGATCTATACGGGTCGCTTATGCTTAGCAGTCGGCGCCTCTCGTTGGACACGATAACGATGGGACAAAGTTCGATTCTGTTAGAAATATTTAAAGACTATGTCCAGCTGTGAACTTCCTATGACTGAAATTACGATGATCATGATAAAATTTATATTGTTCATACTAGCTGATCCCGCAAACGTTGTTTTGCAAAAAAAAAAATTGATATTTTAATTGACCAATAAAAAAATAAGGGTTGATCGTAGAGGGGTGATTATGGTTGTATGTATTATTGTATGCTATATCATAAAAAAATAAAAACAAAAAATTTCGTTAAAAAAATAAAATTTTTTTTAAAGTGTGAACAACCTTTATCACTTAGGGGTATAGAAAATAGATAGTAGCCGATTCTCAGACCCACTGAATACGCATATAAAATTTGGTAAAAATCAGTCAAGCCGTTTCAGAGAAGTTCAAGTTCGAACACCGTGACACGAGAATTTTATATATTAGACTAGATAATAAAAACTCTTAAAAAATCTTACGTAATAAATTTAAACAATAATAAACCATGGAATTGAATTTCCCTAATTACTTTGTTATATATACAAAATTGACTTTGTAATCATTTTTACATGTTTAGTTGAAATAGAAATTTTTAATTTTATTTAATTATATTTTAGATACATTACGTAACGTATTGTAATACCGTATATAGTTACCAAAACTTAATTACTATTTTTTTAATGCCTACAGATTATTGTAGTAAGTAATTATATTTACATTATTTATAATTAAAATTAATAACTTACCACTAAAAATAAAGTATTTTAAATTAATTACCACACAGATAGTTTTATTTGTAAATATTGGATCATAAATTAAATTTTATAATTTTTGCTTCCACATGGTAGTTTTTCAGCAAAAACCTTTCAAGGTTTTATTTCAATATACCATCACCCTGTATAAAGTGATCGCTCTGCAATATCGATAGATAGATCTGTACAAAATCTGCATGGACAGACAGTAAAAACATTTTAATTTATTATAGTAATCCTGACTTTTGAAAACGCTTTTTCTCACTATTTATAATTACGACATTAATTATTTTAGAAAATATTACTATCCTAGGTTAATTGATTGCAAATGAGATATACATTCATACATTAAACCTTTTACACCTATAACCAGACAATTTATATTAAATTAAAAATTAACCCTTAATAGCCTGATTTACGAAAGTGATTTTTTTTAATATTACTGTGTTTGCTCGAGGGTCTAGATGAAGGGAAAAATAGATTTTTTTTTTAGTTTCGTTGGAAAGAATATTATACAACAGTAAAATTCGCACAGCCAACCTATAAAAAAAACTAATAGTAATGTGAACATTCGGGTTAAAAGATTGGTATCAAAATTTAAACTGGGCTATTAAGGGTTAAGATATTGTTTATATCTAGATTAGTTATTTTAAAAATTTAGGTACAGCGCACGTATGGTTGCGGCTATGAATACCTAAAATATATGTCTACGTAAAAGTAATATCTTGAACCAGTATTTTATTTATTACATTTTAATTTCAGTTGGTAACAGCTAAATACAAATAATATTATACATGCGATTTCGTGTTTACAAAATACTTGTAAAGGCTTACTATTTTATCATTTTCGAAGAAATTTCAAAAATGCAAATCATCGTGTATTTGCATTTTTGTTTTTTAATTTTCAAATAACTCTGCACACACCTGATTTTGCTACTTATTAATGTATACCAAAAAAAAAACCATATTAATAAAAAAAATTAGTGTATGGCATCCATCATTTTGACTAAATAATTATCTACATATAATTATTTGCAATGACTTATATGCATTATGTTTTCGTGGCGAAAGCTTTGAAATGAGAATCATTTTATTATGATATTTAAGTCACCAGGTTCACGTATAAAGATATTGATATGTGATAAAACGTATAATGAATAAAGGTATGTAAAATAACATTTTGAAGCATTTATTACGGAGACTAAAAAGTAATGCCGTTTCTATCTACATATTTTACAGAAAAGCCTATTGATTATTACCGCTCCGGCATTGATTTTGTATACTAGATGGTAAAAGGTTGTTGATAACGAAGGTAAATAAATTGTTGTTTAGAAATAAAGACTTGTTAAAAATGTAGTCGTGTGAATTTAACTTAAGAAAGCGACATTACTTTCCGGTACTTCCTAATACAAGTTTTACTACAATAATGTCCTATATGACTTTGCCTTAAATATATTGTTCCTTACTAAAATAAATAAAAGTTCAATTCAAAGCTAACATTCAAATCAACTCTGAAATAATGTTTCATAGATATATTAAGATATATTTAAAAAAATATTTGGTTTTATTTTTTTGGAATTATAACGTCATGAGGTCGTCCAACAACGTTAAACCTAACAGATTAGTAAGCGGAAGTTGCAGTAGGCAAGCCTAATAGTATGCAGAAAACTCTACAGCTGAGTTTTGAGATTCTTGGAATAGAACCCATGTTTGAAGTCACCGGAAGACCCAGAGCGTTCCCCGATCCTATTGGAAATCGGCAAAGTCAATCATGAAATCGACTCTAAGACAATCATTCGATTTCTAAAAGAATTTCCCGCCAAAGACTCGAGGTAGAGTCGTAAAGACTTCGAATCGATTTTGTTCCGTGTATTTATTTTCCGGGGGTCCAGAGTTGTGAGTGAAAAAGGCGAGCGCGTTAAAGGAACAGTAAATCCGTCGTGCACTTCTGAAATTGATTAAATAGTGCAGAGGGAGCCGGAGGAAGGGCGGTGGGGCAAGATGGCGGGTATTACGTCACTTTCACAGCCGTCCGTACGTTCGGAATTAGATCAGTGGCTCGACTGCGAAGCGGTGGACGCTCGTTGGCTTGCAGACCGGTTTTTGAACGCACGCGTACCGTATTAGTGCTTTTTCAGTTTGGTGCGAAGTTTCTTTTTTATTTTCCAATCACTTTTATTTTATTTTCCATTCCAGCCGGACATGTGATTGAAATTTAATGTAAGTTATATTTTATTTATTCCATCAAAAAAGCTTGAAAAGTTGAAACTTTTGCGGCGCTAATAAAACGTATTAAATTTGATTGTTCTCTTTTGGCAATAAAATTATGGCGCGGTGCGGTCTAAGTCGCTTGAAAAATAAGCGAATATAAAAAAATAAAAATAAAATAACTTTTATGATGTATTGTGCTCGGCCGCAACAATAAAATCGTTTAGTATTGAAGCTATCAAATGAGATATATCCTACTTATGAGTTATATTGTGGTTTAGATATTTTAAATTACATCAGTTTGAAAATTATTGGAATTTTTTCCTATATATCATTTTTTTATTTAAACAAAGACAATAAATTTTTTGATGAATAATGACTAATATATATTACTTTATAATTATATTTCTTTTAAAAAAATATAGTTTTTATTAGGATGACATTTTTATTATCGTCTGTGGTAATAAAGAAACGGAATCTATTCTTTTTAAATAAGAAACTATTTCTATAACTAACACGAAGAATTTGATTTAAATAAATATTTCGCTTACAAATATTACTGAAGAAAATTATTTTCACAATTTTATTTATATCTCGATTGCTTAAAATATTATATTGACGATCGATTTAATTTTACCTAAACCTCACTTCAGATTTTTTTTTTATTAATATACATTTGTAATAAAGTCTTATATCTTCAAGAAAATTCTAATATTGTTTTTGTAATAATGTAATATATATTTTTAAATAAACAGAATATTATATAATCAATGTAAAATTGATTGACTACAATAAAAAATATTAATTTTAATAAAAAAATAATTATGATTTTCCGTGCAAACAAAAGCGTTGTAATTGTCTCATTTAAATGGTATAATTTTCGTGGAACCGTCACCGTCTCGCCAATGCCAAATAACGAAGTCAAATAGAGCTGAAGTGTTTGCCGATGGTCGTTCAATTATTGGACAAGTCATCATTTGAACTTACGAAACGCGGCGCGCATTTTGTTTTTTAGTTTCTCTTTAATTGAAACGTATCAATGCTGGAACTCGTCGATTTTCGATACTACGCGACATTTTCAATTGATATTAGCTTCGATTGTGTTCGATGTTTAAAATATAGGCTCCGAATGCCGACATATATATTATTAGTAATTTAAATTACATTAATGCATCATTACATTAAACGAAACATTTTATTTTTGATAACTAACTATATGGTCATCATATCAGCCGATAAAACTCCCCTCAAAAATCGTAACGCTTATATACGAGTATATGTATATATATATATATATATATATATATATACATACATATATAACCTATATATATATATATGTTATATATGCTATACATTTTTATGATGTACAATTCGTTCGTCCACATTTTAAAATACAATATTTTGGATGACATCGTTGCATTCGTACATATGTATATATAAATATATATATATATATAAATATATATATATATATTTTAGATATAGGACGTAGATCTTCTCCATAGATATCTAATCGGACCGACCGGAAGCGGCCAGTTCAGCTTCTTCCGATTCGACAAATTCCATTGTCTACTTTGATCGCCTCAGCTGCTATTCTGCGCACTATATGCCTGCCTACTACAGCGTCAAATTGCTAATACGCTTCTTCTTATCTCCTAGAGAAATGACATAGTAATGTCTGAGACATGGAGAAAGATGCCATGTTTCATTGTATGTCAACAGTGGTAACATATATTAGTCGTAGATCTTTGTTTAAATGTCTAGAGGGATATTAGATGTTTTTTTGTTTCGTTACCCTGTCTCAAATTTAAGACAGGGACTTTTGTTTGAAATTAGTTTTCGTATATTTTTATTAGCGTTCTCTTATGTCATCTTTAACAAGTTCTTTTACTATATATTCTTTCATTCTGTACAATCTCTTGTATACTCTTTTCTTTCATTCACAATACACACATCGCCTCTTTTCTTTCGCCGCATTATTTTAATTCATCTGCTTATTTCTATTATTATTGTTTCTTATTCTACAATTCTTTTGTTATTCGAACTTATATTTATTTTTTGTTAATTACTTTTACTTATTGTTATTTTTTTAAAAATGTCGCATCGTTCTTTAGTTTCTATTACGAAGGCGATAGTGTCACTTTCTCTCCTTACATCCAACTCTACTTCATAGTCCCATCTTTCCTTTGTAAACACGGAAATATGAGATATTGGCTTTTTAATAAATTATTATCTAATTTATTCAGGCGCATGAGTTTTATAACAATGATGAGTAGGCATTTTGATACGAAAAACGAACGCAAGATTTTAATAATACAAAACTGAATATATTTTAAAAAATTTTATTTAAAGTACGAAAGCAGACAAAACCGCTCTACAAAAGTAGTTGTTACGTAAATATTCAAACGGAAATTACGTTTATAGGTTTAAATTGGTAGAGTACTTGTTCCGTACGAATAACAAATGAAATATCCTTTTGTATGCAATGCGCAACAAAACGAAATAATCCTTCATCCTCATTTCATTTTATTCGATACTAAATTTTTAAATAAATAATAATAATCATTATATAATTATACATGACTTGACCCGTATTACCCATTGGAATAAAATTAATTTAAATGAAGATCATTTTGCGGAATATTTTCTTCAGGATATAGGTAGCACAATTTGGAACAGATGATCGCTGAGATCTTATGATTCTGGAATGAAGACCACGTTCAGGCAAACGTGGCGTAAGATGTCCACCCGGACAGAATACAGACCGCTTGCAATACTTCTATAAGTAATATATATGGAGTTTTAAATCCAGTAGTGGGCATAAAGTTTATAGAATAATTCAGGGACATCTAATACCACAGACCTACAGTGGTGAATGTAAAGAAAATCCACAAAATTTTCCGCAACTCTGATTTAGAAATTATCACAATTATCACGTGAAATTATTTATTAAAATAGTTTCAAACTTAACTATTAACTGGTGTTATACGAGTATTTGTTTTGAAATAAAAAGATGTTAACTAGTTATTTTATTTTTGACAATGGATCAATACTACGTGGGAACCCCGCCCACACGGTGGACAGACAACCTTGTTAGGTTCGAAAGACTCTGAAAGGCCGCTACCATCTTTATGGGCTGACTGATGTCCAGCTGTGGACACAGCTGAAGCTATGATGATACACAATTTAATAGACGTAAAATTAGTAAATAAAATGTTCCCTGCGATGTACGTTTTACCAGAATATATTTTTTATTTAGACAAGTTAATTACTTTCGACAGTATCGTACTGTCGGGCGGCTAGGTTACAAAAAGGTTACAAAAGACTTATTCCATATATAAAACGGTATAAGTCTTTTGTAACCTTTTGTCCATAAGTATAATTAATGTTACACAATACCATAGACATAAAGGGAAGTTAAAAGTAACAAACAATGAGCAACTTCCTTTACAGACAATCACTGTATTCACATACATACAGTAACAATTTGTTATACATAACGGTTCTCTTAGATCTTAATCTGTTTATTAAAATATAAATATAACATTTTATTTATTTATTTGTACAAACGCCAATGTTTACAAGCTAAAATGACAGTAAAAAGAGGCAAATAACAGCAAAGGATAGTGTATAAACACCTTTATATGCATTTAAATATAGAATGATAAATTAGTTTAAAATTATATTCGTCGAAATTTAAATATTAAAAAGGTCTACTATATCAGTAAATCTGTTTAAATGTGTATCATAAAAGGTATATTAAATTTAATAAAAATAAAATAAATTAGTATAAATAAACATATGAAAAATAAACTAGTATTATAGAGTAATAAAATTGTAACAATCCACTATAATAAAGACAGGTATAAATAAAAAAAGAAATACAATAATTTAAAAAAAGAACCTTGCACTATATAAAACGTGATATGTGATGTATTCTTAAACATGTAGAGTAATAAAAAAGAAAGAAGGAACTCCATTAAAGTTAATATTTGAAAAAGGAATACAGGATTCAATAAAAATATTATAAAATCACAAAGAAATTGTTTTAATATTTTTATAAGCACAAATAATGAAAGAAAGAATCGGCTATATTAAAAAATTCAAATGGAAAAGAAGGAGGTCTCATGAAAAGACGATGCCGAGTCTTTGTAGCTTTGAATAGAGTACTCGCTTTCTAACGAGTGTATTTGAGTAGGCATTGACGCGAAGGATAAGCTCGGAGAAAGGAGGTAGATTTAGGCGCGGTTTGTTCAAAGGGGAACTATCTGCATATAGGTTTTCACGGCTCAATGTTGTTTAGGTATGATATGTTGCATATATTTAATTTCAAAATTACTTCGAAAATTAAAACGTTCTAAAATATGTTCTGTGCCACGGCAATTTTTGTTTTTCCATTCCATTGGTAATTTTTGTTTTCGCATTCCAAGTCGTTTAAGACGTATGCTTTATACTCTTTCAATACTGCACAGCTATAATAAGCGAGAAAAGATATAAATTTTAATATACATTACGTACGCGTGTACATACAGTTTTTAAGAATCCTTTGCTTTTCAATGAGAACTGTAAATGACTTGAACAGAAAATGTAGCGGGGGTGGAATACACCCCACATGGCATGGAATGTGTTTAATACTCAGAATTACAGATATTATTATTCGTATGCAAATCATAGAGTGGTTGGTTGTAGATATAAAAGCTATAGAGGGATGAGTGTATAGCATATTTGCCAGTCAAATGCTTCTAGACCTATCTCTAATAACAATGTTCAAAGTAATAACTCTGAAATATGTAAAATTATGTTATTATTTCTAAGTAAGAAAAGGAGTCACGTTGACTTTGTGTTTGGCACTAATCGATGTAACATAACTCCTGAGGATACCCGTGGAGGGGTGAAACACGTGTTGAGTGATTTAACGGTGGCAGTTGTGTAATTCGCATTGTTTGCCGTATGCGCATTTATCTGCGGGCTGGCGGGCGGTGCGCTTTGTTGCACGACTACCGCTGCATGTGCGGAAGTGGCTAAATATTGGTCCTTTTCTTACTTAGGATGGACTTCTGCAAAATAACTCCTGATTCCGTTAAGTATGTTATTATTTTTATAAGAATGCGATAAGCTTATAACTTTTATGGACACAAAGTCTGCAAAGATAGATAATTATTAAAAAGGAAGGAAGGGAAGGAAGGTTGTCCGAAAACGTTAGATGCAGACTGCTCATCCAACAGTTGTACATTAAGTATATAGGATTGCCACTGCTCATAAAAAAGTTTCCAGAGGATGGGCAGCAGTGTCTTCTGCGTTTCATTATATCACACTGCGATCGCCAACCCGCCTGCCAAGTGTGGCGATTGCGGTATAACTTTGGGAGAAGCCTATATTTTTTTTAATTAGCGTCTGTAGGCTGAGGCGATCGAACGAATGATGTATAGCAGTGAACATCCTTCAAAATAAAGAACCTTTTGTAACTCTTGTAATGTCTGCTGAATTAAAGCAAGACCTTTAAGCAAAATGGCAGCGGTTTTAATAGCTCAAGTTTGGAGGCTTGTTTTTAAGAAACCTTTTGCGTCGTTTTGAAAATGGCCGAATATCTGTATGACACTGACGGTATAATTAAAAAAAAAATGAATATATTTCATCTACTAACTTACACATGGTATGTTATATAAATGTGATATATTAACAGAGAATCAATGTAACTGTAACGTACGACCGCAATAAGTAATATTTTAATGCGACGCGTGACAAACTACATTCGTCGAGTAAAACATTTGTCATGCGTCGGATGAAGGTTGCTCAGTTATTATTTCGTCAAGATTTGACAGATGCTCGCGATAACCCGCCATTGTTGCGTTCCTCACGCCCGCGTGACTTTCGTCTTGATGAGAGAAAAAAAAAAGTAATTCGTGTTAACAAATGCGCGCGTATTTCATTTTAAAAAACGAACGCGTGTCGTATCGTTCTTTTATAATTGTTTATTGTTCGAATGCGCTGCGTTCTTTTTTCAAATTCTTGACTGCAGCTTAACCATTTACAAAGACGCTCCCTGATACTAGCACATATAGGATCATTTCCATTGAACACTTATGTATCTCATAAAAAAGATTAATTATGCCAGCGCTGTATGTCTACCATAGGCAAATAAATTTTAATTGGTACATTTTTAAATAATACTTTTCTACCAAAATTAATATTAAATATTATCGTTAGCGTGCCTATTTAAAAATATGTAAATGCTAAAAAAATTAATAAAAACTAGAATCAGTATGAAATTCGCTATACTGGCATTTTTAATTATATTTATTTACAATTTTATGTACATCAAAATAACATTAAAATAAATGGCTTCTGAACCAGGCATAGCAAGGTAATTTATTGGAAGAATTAGAAGGTAAAAAGTAATATAACCTACCCGCTGCACGGGCGATTTCAATAAAACTGGTTGAGGAAACGGACCTGATCTGCGGAGTGTCAAAGAACTCTCCTACTCTCCTCCCACTCACAGGCCGTCGACTAAGAAATAAAATATGAATGAATTAATCACATTAAAATTTTCCAACCTAACTTAATATATCATTAAAATTATTACTAATCAAAATGGTAATGCGTAACAGGTAAAACCGATAAGCGAATGTATTTTCCTTCCGCCTAAAATCATTTAATTTACCTGGAAACTGTAAAAAATGTAGTCACAATATACGTTTTAAAATATAACATACCGTACCGTACCGGCATAGCGAAACAAAACTAAAAAAAATATCAAAAATAAAACTGCGAGGTCCAAGAACAGGTCCCGAAAACGACCTCGAGGGTGTTCGTCGACAGAAAGGCGTGTAGGCTTTAGTAAGAATATTCAAACTCTATTGTTATAATGTTGCCACAATATTAATTTAATATTACTACAAATTTAATATTACTGTAAAATATTGTACAGGCATATATATATATATATATATATATATATTTATAGATGTATGGAACACCCTGTTCCAGGAACAGTAGTAGCCCATCGTTGAGAGACTTGAGATCGTTAGTCGCGGGTTCGATTCCTTGTTATTGTCGTTCCAGACCATAGACATTCTGCAAGGCATAAGTTTCCCCCAAAAATATCTATAGGGGATTGGGTTGGTAAACGCAGTGTTGTATTACGCGGCTTGGCAGTCGGAGCGGCGGGTTCTGGCGGACGAGATCGGACAGGACCTTTCCTTGCCAGGAGTCGTGTCGGCGATGCTGAGAGAGTCATCGGCGTGGAGGGCCGTGGCCTCTTTCTGTGAGACCGTCATGGTCTAGAAGGAGGCGGCTGAACGGAATCGGCAGAGGACAGATCCCGCAAGAGACGACGCCGTCGTTATCTACGAAAACCGATGTTTTTGATTGAACTCGCAACTGTAGTATCTTCAAATAGTTCAATCAATGGTTCTTTTCCGCCTATCGAGTATCGTTAAATTGTTTTAATTTAATTCTACGGAATTTCTCAAACACGACTGGTGCTTCTTTTTTTAAATTTAAATAAAGAATCGAGAATTCTTTATAGATGGAATCAGTTTTATTAACAGGTTTATATGTCCAGTAGGGTCCAGTAACCTTGTTATAACAATAGCAAATTGAGAAGCTGATTATTTTTATTTTTAAATTGTACAACATAGTGACCTCATAACAGATATATACATTAGCAGAGAACATTATATTCCTGGAATAGCTTAGGACGCTGAAGGTTTATCTCGTTTTCATTGACAAGCTTATAGTAGCTTAACAAGCCATAGACAAGGCTATGCTCGGAAGTTCTTTATAATATCGAACTAGGAATAAAGAGGTCTGTAGACGGAAAATCGAACATCGAACAAGTTTAAATTGCAGTAGGTGACCATCTCGCACGCAGAATGGACAACCGTTGGGTTCTGGAGTTGATTTCATGGTTAACAATAATTCATTTTAATATGCAACAATCTAAATTTTTCCGTAAAAGCCTTAAAGCTTTTAAACCTATTTCCAATTACATAATAATCATTTTAATTTATGTACCATAACTTATTTTTTTCAATTTGAATGCTATACGCCTATAGTTTTTCGTGGTTTAAACAGATAGTAAACAATCAAATAATTTTATATTTCGTAATCCGAATTATTAAAACTATATTTTACCATTACGTTTTGTTTACATCAATTTTTGGGCGTCTTGTTCAACCCCTTTTATGGGCGGATTTTAATTTACACCATAATTATAATCTCTCTCGTATTCAGTGTCTTTCATTCTTTCATCTAATTTCCTTCACAATACCTTTCATTCCTTTCCATAATTTTCTTCCATATGCCGCCTCACTTCCATCGCCTTCCGTCCAGAGTTCTAAAATGTTTACGTTTATTATTATCAATATTTATTTAATAATTTATTTATTATCAATTCCTTTTCATGTTTTTACTATCTATATATAAGATTATTGGTTTGTTAATATAATATAAAAATAAAATACAAAACAACAACAAAAACCGCAGGCTACATTCATTGTGACGTTGAGAATATAAAATAAAAACCAACAACAACAATGAAATGAGACCGCGGGTTTTCTTGCCGGCGTTTAGCAATTATCTATGGAATTCGCAGTTCCGAGTTTAATTAAAAGCAGCTCGCGATACAAAAAGGTTGAGAACCTCTGGATTAAACGTCACAGGAGCGTCGGCACCGCTGGCGGGGTCACGCAACAACCAGTGTAAATAGATCTCTGTAATGCAATTTTAAGTACCAAGATTTATATCCATAAAGTGAAAAAATGTTATTAATATAAGCCACTTATGTTATGCCAGCAAATGACTAGCTAAAGAAACTTATTACAATTTACAAATCCCTCTAAGGTAAATCGATAGACAAACATAACGATTTATTCCTATATACACGCTTGTATAGATTTTATTCCATCGTTGCAGCAGTATACAGTTTCTTCAGCGATTTGAGTAGTTGAGTAAAATTTATTCCGGGATTTTGACATTTTTCAGGTTGAAATGCTCCTCCAAGAACAGGCCTTCCTTGGGCATATTTTCTGTGACAGATCTAGATAAGATAGCTGGTATATCACGAAAGTCGATTTATTTCGATTATTATTTTTTGTAAACTGGAGATAATAAAAAAAAAATATTTTTCATTATTATTAGTGTTTTATGTTACTGTATGATAAAATGAACTAATTATATTTACAAACATGTTATCGAAAATATGTTTAGCTGTCTTTTTTATTCTCTTTCTCTCTCTCCCTTTCTGATTTAGTTTCATTATCTAATTCTTCTTATTTTAGCAAGTTTGTGTATGTCGGTTGTACAATCTTCTTTGACTTTTGTCTATTTCTGTTCAGTGGATACCTCCAGCTATATTTTCTTCTGTTCAGATCTAGCCAAGTAAATTCAATATTTTCACTAATGAAACTAAGTTTTATACATGTTCTAATATTCCAACGGGCGTCCTGGTGTTAGGATCCTTACGCCGCAAAGATCCCGTAATTATTGGTAAATGTAACATAGCTATTTATAACTTATTAATTAAACTGTCGACCAAAAGAATATTTCAAATAAAAATCTGTTTTTTTTTTTAAATACATTTTTCAAAGGAGTTATATCTTCAACTGGGGTCCGCTAGAGTTTACCTTTAATAAAACTTGTATTCTTCTTTTAAGCTGATAGAAGTCCATTGCAAGGTATAGACCTCTCCTAAAGGTTGCCATGATCTGTCTTGAGCTGCCTGCATCCAGCTACTTCCCGTGACCTCAACTATGACCCGGTTCACCTTGGTGGACGCCAGTACAGAAATATACTTACCACGACTTTTTTATATGCATCGTCTCTTTAAGGGGAGGCTACGTGTTGGTTAGACGCGGAACATTACATAACTAATTAAGTAAGAATGGAAAAGCAAACAATATATTTATATTTAGTTTTGTTTCTATTTTTTAATTTAATGTAGTATATATATATATATATATATATATATATATATATATATATATATACGTATGTATCTCGTCACTATAAGTACAGATTGTTCTCCTAATGCTTTAGATAAAAGCTCAAAACGAGGTCCTTTCTTATTACCCCTTACACTCAGTTACTCCAAAAAGCTCGGTTCATAGGAGCCTTCGAGTACAGTCACTGTAAATAACTTAAGGCTCTTAAACTAAGTGAAGGCGTTACGCCAACCAACTGGCAAAAGTCAAAGCCAAAAAAAAATTGTCTTTGAAAAAAAGTATGTAAAAAAATTGAGTTATCTTTTAAGATTAAGTTATTAATAAATATAAACTTATTACAAAACATTACTTGGAAGAACAGAGTAACATTTTAACTTATTTGTACAAAGAGGTCAAGATATATTGGTTATCTGACAATGCCGGGCTGTGGGCGCCCAACCGACCCACATAGTTTAATTATTGTTAGGATGCGACCAACAGGCGCCGCTGAGGCCCCTAAGTGGGCGGTATAGTCGTGAAGAAAAGGCATTCGCTTTAAATTATATATAATTTATTGTTATTGTATTAAGCACTCTTTCAACTGTCGGTACGTTTATCGCCGTTATTTTTCCACCATAATGGATCTAGATATACAATCATTTCATACGAATTTTCCGTGGAACATTTTGAGATTCAAAACGAGAAAATTTGAAAATGGAATTTCTCCAGTTGTCGTCTTTTCAGCCCGAAAACGTCCACTATGAGGCATAGGTCTCCCCCCAAAGATATCTTTGAGGAAAAACCATAATTGCCACGCTTGGCCGGCTGGTTGGCAATCGCAGTGTGACAATGCTGCCCATCCTCTAGAATTTTGTCCGTGAGCAGAGGAAGTCTCTTATAAAATGGACAAAGAGTATTTATAAAATTGTATCTCTGGAATCTAACCTGCGACTAACTATCGCAAGTCTCAGTCCTTCACCGCTGAGTTACTACTGATCATGTAATTTCTCTATAACCTGCTAAAGGATTGAGGCCTGTTAAGAGTGAATATCAACTAATTTCTGGAAAAGGCTTTCACAGCTCCTTTGGTACGGTAATTTAAAATTTGGTTAGGAAGGGGTTTGGTCTGTGAAATATAGTGGTACCTTGATGGTGCTTTCATAGATGTAATTACAGTCTATCTTAAGCAGTCTTTTGCTGAATAAAGCCTCTCATTCACCATTTATTATACTTTTACTAATAATATTTATATTAAAAACTTAACCGTTTTATACACAATTGCTTTGTAACGTGCGAAAACTTAAGCTATGATAGAATGTAAAATTAAAACATAACTATTAATGACAGAAAATTTCATATTCATGTATATATAAGACAGGTTAAAGAAAATTATATTTTTACTGAAACCCATTTCAGGCATATTACATTCCGACATATACAAATGTCTCGTTGTTAGTGATGAAAATGTCACTATCTTTTCGATTCTTTTACCTATACATTTAAATGATCACTGAAACAAAAAAAAAACAAAAAAATGAATCTTATTTCCACTACGTAGTAATTTTCAGTTACATCTTTTTAATTTTAAGCGTGACAAAAATACGTATGAAAAAAAAATCAAGTTACTACTTAAAATATTCTTAAAGATACACTTATGTAATAGAAGTAATTTTTACCAAAAATTTTCTTCTATTCTTTCCAAAAGCCCAAAGTAACTCAACGAACAATCTAGAGGGTTATACTCGGAATTTCTGTACGAGATTGAATGAAGCGATTTGTAGAGTAACGTAAGTAAGCGTAACCTAGTGGACTGACAAGTAAAAGAGACGGTGAGTAGCCAACATAGCGCGCAGAGCAAATGGCTGCTACATCCTTAAGGCTATGATTCTATAGACCGGTACAATATGAACAGACGATCTCAAGGCTGTTGAAAAAGGCTGGATGCAGGCCATTTTCCTGACCGTAAAAAAGCGTAGGTCACGCCACGCATTTCTGGAACACACCCGAACAACACACACCGATCCCGATAGAGATCAAAAGAAAGAAAAGTGGGCACCCAAACAAGTAGCCTACAAAGTGACTCGACGCAAGAGGGCCCACCGAAAAGAAGGCACCAAGAAGAAGATGATCACCATGACAGGCAACGGTGAGCGGCGGTGAGGACAGGTCGCAGATACGTGTAAAAGCCTTGCAATGTTAATTCTATGTTTGAACTGTTCTAAATAAAGAGATTTCCAAACGGTCCAATTTGTAAATCTATCGAGAAAGCCAATGTCCAGAATGAATGCCTTGCAAATAAAATGATGATGGTGATGAAACTAAGAACAAGGCACATCAGCTAAAAAAAACCTGAGATCTTTTAAAAAAATATTTTGCGTATATCTAACAAATAAAAATTTCATTAACCGCGTTATACATCTAGACCGTAGCGTAAATTTTTCAGTGTGAAACTGTGTTTATATATACTTTGATTGTATACACGTACGCCTAATGAGCTAAGCAATTAATTACTCAAAACTGATAAGGCATTTTAGTACAGAGCACGTCGTTTATACGAGTTTTTTTATTTCATCGAAATTCAACGTGAATTTTTTCATCAAACACAAATTATATATTTTTACTGATACTCCAGTTTGATATTGAATATTAAAATATTATTTTGGGAATATAAAAATTATCCATTATAATGTTTGTCATTAAAGTTTTCCAATTTTATATTTTTTCATAATCATTAGCATTTCAGTCGTAGAAAGTCCACGACTGGACATAGATCTCCTTCTAGACCTGAATTTAAGAGACATGATTCAACTGTCTCCCAACGACATTAACATACGACCTCGTGTGTTTAGTCCACCTTGTGAGCGAATATCCCACGCTGAGATTGCCGGGTCGTGATCACCACACCAGAAACTCAAGGCCCCAATGGTCACCTGAAACCGCACAACATGGTCTGACTACTCCCAACTCAGTTTACCAATGCGTAGAGCCATTTTGGTGACTTTCATTCGTCTATGGACCTTCACATTCGTTTTCATATAATTTAACCCAAATAGAGATCCCCTCCATTTGTCTTAGCGACATATGAGCTTGGAGCTCTCAATATCCGGTGAAAAAAAAAGTGAAGACTTATGCTTAGCTAACTAAGCTAAGCTTGATACAGAGCAAAAAGGGAAAGACAGTAGAATTATGGAATTAAAGAATAGACCGAAAGACAATGTGAAGTATGAAAGAAGAGAAAGAAAATAAAAAAAATTCTGTCAAAAATTAAATAAATTTGCCCAAAAAGTCCCTGTCCCACAAAAGATAGGGGGTACGAGAGGCCCTCAATAGCGGGGGCCATAAAAAAAAACTAAGCTAAGCTAGGCACATTCAGCCTTCTGCCACGTCATACTTATTAAAGGAAGTAACTAAAATATATAGAACCTAGGTCCGGACCCGAGACTTGTTTTTGCTACATACCGACAACTTTTAAGCTAACGTAATAATGGTAATGGTGTTATAAAATTTATCTTCAATTAGAGGCGTTTGTTTGTAAACCTTGAGTGCGGGATTATAGGCCGTTCGATAAGAGAACAGATAAGAAGCACGCTCTCAAAATATTAGAAAATCGGAAAGCGGAATTTTTTATAGCATCTCTCGGCAATTTCTTGTGGCCCGCACTGTCTTTTGTGGGTGCCACTTAATAAAACTTAACAAAATTAACAAAATTTCGTAAGATCCATTCTTAACTGATCTTTACTTAGCAAAAGGAATTTCTCTAATTAAATTTCATGTCATTAAAACTTACAGTTTCAGAAATATTGTGATGAGTGAGTAGATAGTAGAAAATTTCTCTCTCTTTCTATCTCTCTATATATATAAGGATTTAATATAAATTAAACTATTGAAATTACTATGCTACAGTTGAACGAACAGATCGTTCGTAGAGTAGGAAGTAAAAAGACATACATGATCATTTTTAAAAATCTTTTAAGAGACTAACTAATATATGTATTTATTAGTAACGACCAACAAAACATCTTTAATGATATTAAAGAAAAGTTTATAAAGAACCTATCTATTATAGTATGAATAACTTTATATTTCTTCTTTTCGACTGATGGACTCCCATTGCAAGGAATAGAGAGACGGCCTCTCTCTATGCCCATACAGCGACCTATGTCATTGGTCCACCTAGTTAGGGGTCTACCTGCGTCTACCTGCGTCTACTTGCATCTACCTGCGTCTACCTGCGTCTACCTGCGCCTACCTGCGTCTACCAGCGTCTACCTGCGTCTAACTGCGTCTACCTGCGCCTACCTGCGCATACCTGCGCCTACCTGCGCCTACCTGCGCCTACCTGCGTCAACCTACTTGTGGTTGCCTCTCGAGAACCTTTTGGCTCCAACAGCCACCCCACTTAGAACATCCAATTCTTCGAGCAACGTCGATGACCTTAGTTCTTATGCGGATATCATAATTTCTGATTCGATCTTGCAGCGAAACTTTGAACATAAACCTCACAATTGCTCACGGAAGTAGAGCCTTAAACTTATATTACATAGATATAAAACAATGATAACATTAATTAAAATATATGCAAAGGGTGGCCTTTTTAAATTTGAATTTTCTTAGTTGAACGATGTCCAAACATTTTCTTTGATAGTATGGGTGGATGCAAAATTGTTTACATTTCCCGTTTGAAATAAGTTTGTTAAACTTTTGCCTGCTCTAATCAAGTAGTCAAAGTGTAGTGCACATAAGCCATATTCCAGTACATTTTCCATCAGGTATTTGATATGTATTTTTCATTTTATTTTCACGTCAAAAACATTAACATTTTTGTGAAAAATTGGATATTATTTTCCAATAGTCTCCTATTGTGTTTCTAAATTATTTTAATAAACATTTTGAGTTTTGGGAATTTTGAGAGACCTCCCACCAATTTATATTATAGGAAACTTAAACATCCTGTATATTAAATACATATATTTCTGTAATTAGTCATGTAATGACGTACCTTTGTTAATTTTTTTTTACGAATTTAGACCTTAATAATATACGCATATATGTTTTTAGCGAAAATAATGTATAAAAAATAGTTTAAGAAATGTCTTAAAAGAATTATGTGCACGTCTGTACATGCGCCCGCGCAGCGAATGAGTCAGCTCTCGGCCGTTCGCTGCACATCTGCTGGGTGTGCAGGCGTGGGGTTTTGCGGGTCAGAGGCCGCCTTCTCTCTTGCGACATGCTTGACCGTAGACCATATACATCTAGCGCCTTAGAGCTTACTAAAATTGCTTGAATTATAATCTTAAATTGAATTTGACTATAGTATGCAGAATATTTGGTTACGCGTTTTAAAGTTTAGAAAGGCTGTATGTAAAGGTTATTAGCTGTCAATTAATATTTAGTTCGCCTTATTCAAAAATAAATAACGCAATTAAGATATAGCAAGAGAAGGCGTTTTAAAATTCGGATAACTACCTATTTATTCCTGCAGATTTTTTACAGCCAGAAGTAATATATAGTTAGCCAGCCTATATTTTTATAGTGACCAATTAATAAAAGATTATAAATTGGTGTAAAAGCATTATAGCTTTTTGTTAACAAGTAGGCTATAATTTCATTCCTTTATAACTTTTACACCTAAAACTAATCAATTCGTAGACAAGTGATGTTTATCAAAAACTTTGTTTTTGAACACGGCCACCAAAAAAAAATTGCAATAAATTTTCTTTTATATAAATTAATAAAATTAAACTGTTAATTGATCTATTCGGTATTTATCTATTTATTTTTTTTATTTATATTTCATGTCGGGTATAATTTTAATTTTCTTAAATTGATTTGTTAGGGTCACCTGAAGTGATGTAAGTTTACTCCCGATTAGATGGTCGATTAAGCGATTTAAAAGCAGTGGAATATTTCTTTGATAAAGATAGCGTCTATACAGAGTTTATCGAATTGAAGAAAGACTTAGATTTTGCTAAAATCTGTTTGAATTTCAACGATCAATATTAAGAAGCCGCTTAGTTGGACATCTATACGATATAATTTGTTAATTGTAATTTTCAAATCGTTTCTACTAAAAAAATATTAAATAATTTATCAAAAAATTCTTTTTGTTTTAGGTCGCAGTATAAACAATTTTCCTTCAAAGGTATGTTATGTTTATTGTATAACATATATATCATTTTTTGCATCCATTATTATCAAATTATGGTTTTTTTTTCTTTGATATTGGCTTGAAGAAAGCTTTTGCTATGTTTTTCTATTTGTACCAAATTTGTGTCTAAACAGACTTGTACTTCATAAGTTAACGTTACATCTTAATCTGTTACATCTTAATTAAAAAAAATAATGTATCTAATTTCATAATAATTATATTACTTAATAATCATATATAAAATTAATAAATTGTAATTTTTGATAGATAAATACTGACCGAAGCAGCTGTTAAGCGCTAATATGAATTTGTAGCTCGTTAAATGTCAAACGCGCGAAGTTCATGGCGAACTGTCAAATTTTTAATTCCTGAGTAAATTTTCTTCCGTAAAATCTTTCTCCAAAGTAATAAAAAGATTTTTAAAAAAATGTTAAGACGTGACACTTTCTTCTAGAACCAGTTTCATTTCTCTAAAATAATAGATATGTTTAGAAAATTAGTATTAATTTTCAAAAACGGAATTTTTTTAAGAAACATAATAAGAGAGTAAATAGAGAGGTGGTTTATAAATAGAAGGTTTCGAAGGACTATTAATATCAGCAGTACATCATCCACTGCGGATATAGGTCTTCACTAGAGATATTCAAAAGGCCCAGTTGGAATCGGCTTATACTCGTATGTCGACTTCAACAAGATGGTCTGTTCTAACTAGTTGGTTCATGGTCTTCCCTCTATAATATTTAATGGAATCAGGCGTTACCTTGCGGAAGTCTATCCTAAGTAAGAAAAGGACCAATATTTAGCCACTTCCGCACATGCAGTGGTAGTCGTGCAACAAAGTGCATCGCCCGCTAGACAATGCGAATCACACAACCGCCACCGCCAAATTACTTAACACGTGTTTCACCCCTCCACGGGGCATCCTCAGGAGTTATGTTACACCGATTAGTGTCAGTCAGTAGTGACTCTTTGTTTGCCGCATACACATTTGTCAGCGGGCTGGCGGGCAACAAAGTTCACCACTTTGTTGCACGACTACCACTGCATGTGCGGAAGTGGCTAAATATTGGTCCTTTTCTTACTTCCCTCTATAACCTCAAGATACCACATCATACTGCCTTTTGAACTTGCCAATTCAATGGACTATAAAAGAAAGTTATTTCGCGAAGATTATTCCTTTTATATGAACCTCCTTGAATTATTTGACCCTTTTAACACGAAAAGCGCAGAATAAGGGTAGAAAATTTGGTCATAAATAACGTTCACTTCACACAAACGAATCCATTTGTAATGTTGCAATGATAAATTGCATTCATTGTTTTGTCCGCTAGACGCCGACGTCTATGTCCGTGGTCAGACATTCACTATCTCCCACGCTACTAACAACAAACGTATCTTAAAGCGCTTAAAGCGTTTGAAGTTATCAACTGGTTTTCAAATCTATCTACCATTATTGTATTAAGTTACCAAATAATAATATTTACGATTTCGTAAGCTTGTATATATCAGTGGGATCTGAATAATGTCGCTTTCTTTGGTTAAATTAAGACGATAACATTTATAACAAATTTTTATTTTTTATCAACAATATTCACCTTCGTTATCAACAACCTTTTGCTATCTAGTATACAAAATCAATGCCGAAGTGGTAAAAATCAATCGGTTTTTCTGTAATACATATCGACAGAAACGACATTACATTCTGGTCCCCATAATATATACAGACAGAAACAAATACATTAGCGTATGGACATTTTGTCGAAAATAAATTATTTAACCATCTATCCTAACCTACTGAATAATGTTCGGTGTAAATTCTTTTGAATCTGCTGTACATCGTCTATTGATCAAAAATCTTTTTCCTTTTTATGTAACAAACTAAAATTAAACTATATTAAATAGGCAATATATATGATTTCACAATACGGAATATATTCAGAAATCCAAAATACTATCTGGAAAAAGTCGAAGAGCATTTGTGTGTTATGGCCCGTCGCTTCCGGAGATGTTTTTTAGCAATGCGACCATGACAGTATTAGCGATATTAACGCGTGTTAGTCGCATTTACGACGCACTACTGCATCGCGACGAAGAGAGAATGGAGGGAGGGTGGCGCGCGATTGGAGAACCGCCAGTACAAATTCTTTAGTATTTTGTACTTTTTTTCATGATGTCCACTATGTAATCTCTTTTTATTAAATGGGTGTATCCAATATCGAAACTGCGTTGGTATCTCACACTTAGGCTATTTACGAGCACCAAAAAAAACTTGACCAACAATGTTGCCTCCACGGAGTTTATCTTAGAACTGTAGCGATCGTTTTGAGCCGTTACTGAATCGCGTTTGCATCGCGACGGAAGCGCGACAGTATCGCGTTTTCATCGCGACAGTATTGCGTTTGCATCGCGACGGAAGCGCGACAGGGTCACCCTTGCTTCTGTCGCGAAGCGCGACGCTATCGCGTTTGCATCGCGACGGAAGCGCGACAGTATTGCGTTTGAATCGCGACAAAGGCGCGACAGCGTCACGTTTGCATCGCGACAAAAGCGCGACAGCGTCATGTTTGCATCGCGACAGAAGTGCGACAGTAACGCATTTACATCGCGACTAAATAGTCCTTGAATGGGCGAGGCAACACAGCTAGCGACCGCTTCACATGTATCGATTCGGTCGCACGACATCATCGCTCCAAAAAGCAGCCGTGGGTGAAACGCCTAAGGTTTTAATTTACTGTAAACTATTTCATACAATATAGCACATTCTGGAAATAATCTATTTCGTCATGTCAACCGATGGACACCCACTGCAAGGAATAGGTTCGCTACAAAGATCATCAAGATGGTCATGCGTTCGCTTTCTGCGACTTGCCGCGGCTTGGATTATGTCGCTCCAGCTATTGGGACCTAGGCTATTTCAATGTTAATAATATGTATTAATTTTTTTACATAATGCAATTTTCATTAAAAAACATATTGTTGAGTTTAAATTCTGTTCTTTTCTTCTGGCTTGAAGTATTTATGATAGGCGGTAGGCTTATCTTTTCAATAAAAAATATAATCCGTCCAATGCCGAAAAAGAATTTTTGAATTACAACTTGTATGAATCTGTATGTATGAAAATGAATGTTTTTCTGTATGTCTTCTATAGAATTGTAAACTATGCATTTGATTATATGATAATCTTTATCAAAATTATTGCGCAAGAGCCTACGAAGGTTTCTAAGTCATTTTTTTAAATCAATATAACGACTTAAAATGAATTTATTTTTGTGCAATATCTTTCCTTCAGATTTATTTTATTTAGTGGCGTAGCAATGCGAGGACATTACAACTAGCAACATATATATATATATATATAACTACATTGTTCGATTAGAATTAATTTCATCGTTTAACAATGTACAGAGGTCGAACAAGTTTATGACCCTTATTAATACGTTCACAAGAGGTGTAGTTGAAAACAATTGGTTCTATTGTATGCGGGCCGGATCGATAATTGTCCAATGGGGGAGGGCTCTTATCCTCCAGCTGATAATCAACGCATCCCCCCCCCCCTCCACAAACCTGATATTTTATAAACGCATTGACGTTATTTAGTGTGCGCATACTTCTGTTTTTTTGTGGATAAGTCCCATTTTTTTAAAAATTATTTAGTCGATTTTTATCGTTTCTGCACACAATTGAAAGCGCTTTAAAATGTATTTGTAGTTAATTTATCAGAAAAAAGTTATAAAGGTTTTACACCTGTGTAAAGTGAACACTCTGAAACTCTATAGGAATGCGGAAAGGAAGGACAAAAACTTCTGTCAGTACAAAATCTAAAGGGATAGATAGTAAACAATAATAAATATTAATATGTATTTATCCGAATATATTAACTTTTAAAACTATTCCTTAAACCATTAATTTTTGAATAGTGTGTATTCTACATTAACAGGTTCTTAAGGAAAGTACCTTAACCAAATTGTGCAACTTTGTTATACATTAATAACAATGTTAATTTTAATCATGTAATTGAACCAGTTCTAAGGTTCTTAAAGCGCCTTGATTTCAGGTGAGATAAAATCAAATTCGGACGTCTG
Organism: Battus philenor; assembly: GCF_028537555.1. Taxonomy (NCBI): domain Eukaryota; kingdom Metazoa; phylum Arthropoda; class Insecta; order Lepidoptera; family Papilionidae; genus Battus; species Battus philenor. Next base: position 9,845,657 of record NW_027181689.1, on the reverse strand, counting down.
ATTTGAAAAGAACACATGACAAACGCAAACAGATTTTTTCTTTAGTAATCAAAATTTTCATTATAAGTTATTACTACAAAAATCCTTTATTAATACGTTTTTTCAAGTGTATTATTTATTCACTATTTAATTTGTAACACAATAGTTAAAAGATATTACATGATAGTGCATTGTAAAATCCAAAAAATAATTATTTATAATTGAAGCGTAGAGAAAGGTATAGCAAGGTTATTTTTATTTCTAACAATATAACATATATTATTAGAAATAATGATTAAAGTTAAATGTATAATAAAAATAATCTAATTATTGTTATAAATTTAACATAGCCGCCATTAGATACACCGACGACATAGTTACGAAGGAAGTATGGATAGGGGAGACATGTGCCTTGCAATGGGCGTCCATTTGGCTGAAAATAAAAAGAAGATACATATAATATATATAAAATACATATAATATATTATATGACTGTAGCTTTTGATTAGTATAACAAATAGCTTGGGATTGTCTGTGGTACGTTTTTAAAGAGATTTTTTAACAATAAGATACACATTTTAATACACAGTTTTCCGTGAAACGGTGCACTTATAACTCACTGCACTATCATTGTTTGAAGCATTTGTGTTCATAGATATATTAATGGGTTCAAATTTCAACAATGCTTTAACTGCTATAAACACGATTTTTTTCCGTTTAAGCCTACTATTGCAATTTAATTTGATAGTAATTTACATTTCATAATTAGGTAGTGAATCTATTAAAGTTTATATTTATTTAATATTCTTTATTGTACACGTTAAGATACATTTAATAAGTTTTACAATAATATACAAAAAAGTACAAAGGTCGGTCTTATCATACAAGGCAATCTCTAACAGACAACCATAGTATGGAAAAGGTAGAAGTACTAATAATGGGTAGTTTACGTGTACAAAAAAATACATATTTACAAACAAACGAACATAGACGTACGTAAACATACATAGACATACATACTTAAACATACATACATACGTATTTAACATATATACTTATAATAAAAAAGGTAGCTTTTAGTAAATATATACTGTAACGTGTGAATGTACAGCTATCAAGGTCCTCAAATAAAATTGTAATTGTATACGTCATTTAAATATAGATGTTTTGTTTATCAAAAACTTATAACAATTTGAAAATTTTCGTTAAGGTAAATAAGGAAAGGAACATTGTAAAATCTACGCTCTCTTTCATCCAAACTACAGAGTAAAATGAAACACCACTGTATGCAGTCCGCTTCTAACCGAACCTGTTTGTAATATATCAGTGAGATTATATCTTATATCCATCAATAGATATGCTATGGTTGAAATGATTGCCTTGATATTTAGTACTAAATATAATATTATTTTTAAATACCTTAAAAAAGAGGAGACTTTTGAGGATAATAATTATTCCTATTGTCCTAATCCGTCTTGCATCATGGTCACACTTCTGTAACTTTATATGGGTGTGCTGAGAGGCAGTGATTGTGGATTGTGCGCCGTTCTTTATGCGATATAATATGTTTGCAGAAAGAGATAGTGACTAGTGTCGGGTTGCCTGTTTCAAACCAGTTCTGATATACAAAAAAAATATATTCGGCGATTTAGTTACTTCACTATTGCGGTTTTTATATTCCATTCACAAAATTGTTTATATTTTATTATGCCCATCGATTTTGTATAAAATACAAATGCGCGATACCCAATTAAATAAATATAAGGAACAATTTGAGCTCACTATAGTGGAATTATCTAACTTAATATACCGGGGTTCAATGGAGCTATTTTAAGAGAGAGAGAAAGAGAAAGAATTACATAATAAAGATATCTTAAAAATTAGAAATGAGATTCGTAGACGAAAGTAACTCTCTTTGCTCAGCAGATTGGCAAATTAAAGTGGCAGTTGGCACAACGGTTGGTCGCTTGGGCCTGAAATGATGACGATGATGAAATAAGTTCATTTCAAACCATTTTGAAGGGTGCTCTGTATTCCAAGGGCGTCAAGTCTGGATTGGCAACAAAATCACTAAAATTTTGAAAAAAAAAAGTGTCATAAACTCGACTTGTTCCGCAACTACTGTATCCGACGGATTTGGCGCCATGCGACTTTCTGGCTATTCAGAAAATTTAAAAGGCCAATGAGGGGACACCGTTTTGGCACTATGGAGGAGATAAAAATTGAATCGAAATCCTTGAAGGCTGTACCGGAAAAAGACTTTTCCGACTGTTCCTAGAACTCGAAAAAGCGTTGGCAAAAGAGCGTTTTGTCGAACAGGGACTTCTTTAAAGTGAATGAAATTGATTTGGAAGAATATATAAAGAATTTACATTATATATAAAAAACACCTTACATTTTGATCACAGTATTATGTATTACACTATCAAGTAAAAAGTGACTCTTAAGTTTGTTCTTTACAGTTGTAACGCTAATGTGATTGGTGATATTTTGTCAAAAATTTACTTTGTTAAATATCACTGGGGTCTATTTTTTTCTATTTCTTCTTGTCTTGTATGACCTTTAGATATTCATGTCTTATGGGTTCCTTGAATTTGTTTATATATTGTTCTATAGATATATTCAACCATGTCTAATACCGAGAGCATTTTACATATATTAAACAATTGATTACGGTCTGGATAAATTTATTTTCTCTATAGTTTCTTTCTAGCGTATACGATCAATGGCTCATACTTTAATATTTCGTCAGCTTGTAAGTATTCTAGAATATTCCGCTACTTCTGTCACTAGCTAGTGAACGTGATCGAAACCAGGGTTCTTCTCCCGGGCAATGGATCTAAACTCCTGTGGCTGGTGCTCGGACGTCATGGAATGTTTGTCTAAAAGTGTTTGTGTATTCCGAAGTGTTAGTAATGTTTCCCAGGCATTAACAGAGCTGAGGTCGAGCCCTCTTGGGCGCCTATGTACCGGAATCACGGACCTTTTGCCAGATCACTCCATGGAACGCCCGCACAATTGACCTTAGTACTCAACGACCTCCCAATCTGGTAATATTGAGATTTTACTGTTACATATCTCCGCCCCCACATATACACACTATTCCTCGTTATTTCGTTGACTAGCTTTTATTGTTTGTTCACCATAATTATAAAGTATTTAGGTACTTATGTAAATGATAATAAATCATATTTCAAAGATGTTATTGTATTTTACAAAGTTCCCAGAAAATAACGAGTAAATAGTAGAGCGGTACTTCTAATTAATTACAGGAAGAAAGAGTTGATTATTTATAACGGCATAACGAAAGACCAGAAGGTTATCGTTGCAAAGTTTTTTTTTTAATCCCAATTAAAATAAACATCTTTTCATTTTATAAATTATTCATTTCGTGAGGTTTTTTTTATGATTAGTATATAACAGTAATGTATATTGTCCATAGCGTATTAAAAGAGGATTTTTTTATTAATATTCTTTATTTGTTCACGTTAGGATACATTTTAATAGTTTTACAATAATATACAAAAAAATACAATGGGCGGTCTTATCACACGAGGCAATCTCTTACAGACAACCATAGTATGAAAAAGGTAAAAGTACTAATAATGGGTAGTTGACGTGAACAAAAAATACGTATTTACAAACAAACGTACATAAACATACACATACATACATACTTAAACATACACATATTACATATATATTTATTATAAATAATTTTATTAAGTATTGAGTTTTTTTTGAGATATTTTTCTTTTCGATGTGTCAACGCCAATGGCACAATTTTATGCCTATTATTATAACATTATGTAAGTCGAAATAATTTCGTAAAATTGATGACAAGGGGTCCATTGCTATACCTAACACCGTAATTTGTCTTTGTGGGTGGAAACCCTTTGCTGCGCTTGTCGGTGCGTGGTTTCTAGTCAAGAAACAAAAAAAAAACATTTATTCATCACGCTGTATCATCTAAAATAAGAATATAATAATCGTTTTTTTTTATTTATTATTTTACATATTTTTTGTGCATAAGAGAAATTTTCACAACTATTAATCTTATTTTAATTTTTTTTCAAATTTTAAGAAATTGAAATGAAGGAAATGCCATAGAAATAAATGTATTTTAAGACTGTGATGGATCTGTGAAAATCTTCTAGTATTCTTTTTTAATGTAAAAATCGTTACGTTGATTAACTTATGTTCGATTTATAAAAAATTAAAATACATAAATTACTTAAGTGAAAAGAGCGATTTCGTTATACAGTTAAAAAGTATTATGGACTGTTCCTCTCTTAGTCCGAATGATAATTAAAGACATCACATTATGACATATGTAACATAAGTTTGGTCACGACTGAGGATAATGACCCCTTGTGTCATTAGTGGACATTGTAACAAAAAAACTAACGGATATTTCGTCGTAAAAATTCATCACCGAAATGTCATTTTGGTAACGCATCACAAGATATCAGCATCATTATTATCTCGGTCGTAGGAAGTTCATTTCTGAATATAGGCCTGGCCCAAAAACTTCCATAAATACTGGTAGAAACCGGCCTGCATCCGGCATCTTCCGACAACCTTACAAGATCAACTGTCCTACTTTGGACATGGATACCCTGCTCGTGCCAGTCCTTCGTCTCCACTCCAAAACCTTAAAGCCCTGCGACTGCTGCGACATCTGCTGTATGCTATGTCGTTTGCCTACTGCGACTTCAATCTGACAAATTTTCAAGATATATTTGACATTTCTACTTCTAGGATTCAATTTCTCTTTAGACAACACGATACAGACATCTTCTGATGTCAAGTAAACACTTATTGTGTATTGATACAGTAAATTTCTTTAACGCTTTTTAACAATGGTGGTATTTTAAATTCCGCGTACTATGAAGTTGCTAAATCTTGACACTAGCTGGCGTTAGAGACGCTACAAGCTAAGACGATACCGATAGATGGCGCTGTTTGTCCATAACAAGGCTATGTGTCAGATGTAGTTTTTATTTAATTTATTAGTTCGTGGATTTCGGATCCCTGAGTCCGCAGAAGCTATAAAAACTAGAAAGGCTAACAGTGTCTAGAACCAATCGAATATAGGCTAGTTAGTAACTCATTCATGTTAGCCGATAGATGCCTTCTTTTCTCGCGACGTTGATATCGTTTATGATCATAGACCTATTTATTGTATTAACATATTTATAAACAAATGTATCTTTGTGTTTCCGTAATTAAAAACCCGATTTACGATCGACCTATTCAGTCTTTAACCGTTTGTAAAAATTTATATTGCTGTAAAATATATAAAACTAGTCGTATATTATAACGAATATGTTGCTAAGTAAACTATTGTCGACCAGTGTACAGGGGGAGGTTTATCTCCGATAAGGCTGTGTACACACGAGCTAACGGCTTTGTGTCGGTGTATTTTAATTTAGATAATGTTAGATGACGTGGTCTCGTGTGATATGTACGTATATATTTACGGTGCTAGAACGTGGACGATAGAACAATTATTGAAAAAAAAGAAAAAAACTAAACGCATAATTATTAACTGCATTAAACATTATTACTGAAAGAATCTAGACTTTAAAAGTATGTATCCTTAAGTTTTACATATTATCATATCACCTGATAGACGCCTGCAAGGTCTAGGCCTCCACTTCAAGCGCCTCTTGCGCTACCGGAATCCGGCGACTTTCCGCTTATACCTCTAAGAAACTCCTTTAACGTTTAATAGAAAGAGAAAGAATAGATATACATCGAATCATTTGTAATATATACATAGCGCCATGAATAAATAGGTGAAAAATATCACTCGTATAGGAGTAAAACATAAGGATTGTGTTGAAACATTGCAAAACATAGTTCTGGAATACATAAGTAGTTATTCAATCTTAAGGTGCAATGACAGAAAAATGGACAACTACGCCATACTTTGTTTCAGTCAAATGTCGTCCACAACTGGACATATACCTTTCTATAGATTTACAATAGGAACTATTGGAAACGGTCTACATTCAGCATCTTCCGAGGACCCTAACAAGAACCTCCTTTTTTCAGCCTATAGACGCCCACTGCAAGGCAAAGGCTTCACTGAAAGATCGCCACCATGACCCGTACTGCGCTGACCGCATCTAGCGACTTTCAGCGACCTGGACTAAGTTATTGGTACTACTACACTACTAGTAGGGAGTCTACTTACGCCGCGTCTACTGGCTTAAAACTAACAAGATTATTTGTCCATATTGTCGGTGGATGAACGCTGGTCTCCACCAAAACCTTAAGGGTCCAGAGGCTCTGTTCTCCACGCCTATCTTGCCTCTACAATTCGCTGACATACATTTGATCTGTTACGAATCTTCTCATGTCTGATTTCATCTCGTGTAGAAGTCTCATGGATAACTCTCTATAAGGCTTTTAGATGGATAACGTGGTTGCAGACGCTCTTAAAAATACCTAAGAGTTTTAATTCCTAACCGTATCGAATTAACAACTTTTGACAGTGTGATTATGCAATGAAGGTAATGAAATAGCTTGCATTAAATAGCATGTTAACGTTATTTTAACGTGACTAATTTGGTGCAATAAATTTTGTAACAACGAAAGCTAAAACGTATTTCTGTGTCTCGGATGCCGGCACGTCGGTGCGCTGCGAAATTTCTTAGCTGTACGCCATGTTGTTTCCGCTTCGCGTGTTGTTTTATTCATTATGAAAATTGAATGAATTAATATTCAATGTACTGGTTGTTAGTCATTGCCTTTATGACGTTTGGCGCCATTCATGTAACGTCTTAATGGAATAAAACTTATATTTACTATTGTATAATCTTTTGTTTTATCTAATCTATATCTACGCATTTATTGTGTGAAAATTCTTTACCAGGAGATCTTCTTTAGCAGGAGCTAAAACTATGCTAGAAATATATGGTGTTGATTTAAATAACCATAATCGTAAGATGTCCACAGCTGGACATAATCTTTTGACAGACTTAATAAAGACATCTGCCCACCTTATGGATTCTACGCTTTGTTTGCCGGCCCACTCTAGTGCCCACAAATTATGCGCGCAATTTGGTCTTCCCAATACCAGTTCAAACTTGCCAATGACCTGGGTGATTTCTAGTACTCTCGTTGGACTTCAGATTTAATATTTTAAATCTATGTATAATATCATCGTTGCAAGACTCATAAATAACGCAGCAATCAATTCTAAAACATTACCTTCTATTCTACCTTCTTTTCTTAAATCTAAGTTATTATACAATAAATTGAAAGAGATACGATCGATGAAAGTCTCTTTAAACGCTTCTATTGGAAATCTATGAAGGAGTAATACCATCTGAGGACGTTGTACCTTTAAAATACTAATGACAACAAAATTCTAAAAGTTTAGATAAACACTCTCATGTACTAGAATTTCACGGAACTATAATTTTAATATACAAGGCTATTGGTTATTAAAATTAAGGTGTAAAAGGTTCAAAAGGTTGAATGAATAGCTTATTTGCAATTAATTGCACTTTTACACCCATATCTAAAATCAATAGTTTAAAAAATAAGGTAATGAAAATATAGTTAGTAATAGCGTTTACAAAATACAAATCTGTCCTTGCAGACTTTGTACTAATGAATGATTTTGGTCTGTCGTATTGCTATAGAGTTTCAAAATTATCACTTCACATACTGTGATAGTAAATAGATACAATCTAAAAGCATTAAAGTTTTTTGCTGATAAATGAGCTATTTATTTATATCTATATATGTTTTACACTTATAATAAATCATCTTGTAGATTCTGGTTCGAAATTAGAAGTCCATGCACATAGGGAAGGCTATGCAAAAAGTTTTTGGAAGTTCGAATAAAAAGTTCACAGTGAGACGTCGAAATTCGGGAAGCGACAATTTTTCTCGGAGGCCATCCTCTAAATAATACACCTGACTCGTTTTACATCCACCCCGTTGCGTGACTATATTTCCATTCCTCATAAAAACGTATGCCGGCGAAATTGTCACACATTTCTCAAATCTACGCGTTGGGGGAAGTAAATTGATTCACACCGTGCCCGCTTGCCTTGGAGATCCAATTGAATTAGTTTCATCCCTAGATATATCTTCGGATAGTTTCGCCGTGTATCCACTGCGAAATCCAATCTACCTTTTTTATCTTTTAAGGCCAAAACTATATAGTACGAGACGGAAAAAAATTGTATTTTAGTACTCTTTGTCAGTAAGTACACTTTATAGTAAAGTAAAATTGAAGTCTACGACCAACGTACCGACCAACTACACCTCAGGCTTTAAGATAGAATTACGAAAAAAATTAAGTAAGTTTTGTCACTGTCAAAGTTTAGGATAAAGGAACGATAGGGCCCCAAAACGGAGGCTATGAAAAAACATACACTCGCTTAACGCCATGAAGAGAACTATTTTGGTACTTCTCTAAGACATCGAATCAGCAATGAGGAGATATTTGAAAATAATAACGTAACCGATAAAGTCTAGCGGATTGACAAGTTAAATCGGCAATGGGCTCTTCGTATGAAGAACTGATTGCAGCTGGAGTTTTAACGTTCTGGAGTAGAGACCACGGAATGGTAGACAAAGCGCAAGATGCCCACCCAGGAGGTGGACATTCTTCGAAAGTTGGATTTTGTTCATGTCATCGGAAGAATCTGGATGCAAGCTCTTTTCAACCAGTCTTATTAGAAATCTAGAAAGGGGGATCTGTGTTTAATAGTGGACCCGTGGAACCAAAATATAGATTAGATAATATGCAATTATATAGAAAACTGAAGGTAAAACTCACTTACTGAAGGTAAAACTCAAAGATCAAAAAGTCCTATTTTTTTGCCAAAGAGACATATTAAACCTCTTTGCGTACCCGTTTCCAAGTTATGGCTTTTACTTAGTTCACCATGAAATTATGAGCCTGAAGTTAGTAGATATCCACAAGTTAATAAACTAAGCTCACATTGTTGTAGGTAAGTCGTATGTTTTAACGCCAGATGAACACGAAGTTAGACAATTGTTAATTGAAAACCGACACGTTCATTAACAGTACTGTGCGATACACTTGTCTAGTAATAATTCTACATCTATAGAAGAAGAAATATACACTTGTTAAAATAACCACAAATTTTTTCAAGATTCTTAAAATCGAAGAATTTAAAATTGAATGCGATAGAATCAGGTTCAAATTTATGAATCATTTTCGAAGTGCATTTGATTGAAAAAATTGGCAAATCGGTGGTACAAGTCCTGTAATAAATGTGTTGATATATATGCGAGTTTGTATGTAGTGTTTGCGTGTGTGTATTATTTTTGAGAGAGAGGCCGAAATTATGTTTTTAAATAAAAATAGTGTCTCCAAGTTTGTTTACACGCGAATAATTCTAAATCTTCACAACCAATGTTTATACATTTTTTTACGATAGTTTTTGAGTACTTTTTTTATTTTTATGCTAAAGAGAGAAAGAACGCAAATTGAAATTAAATTCAGCTAAAAGAAAATTGTCTTATATTATGTGTGTAGTATTATAAATGTATTTGTATGTATGTACGCCCTAAACTGCCCTCTCCTTTATGTCTCCCATCTCATTCAAAGGTTGTCTGGTAGAGATCGCTTCGAGCGATAAGATCACTTCTTGGTCTAATCTATGGTGTACAGAAAAGTGTGAATAATTTATTAAACATGTCATAAAAACTTTGAGAAAAGATTAAAAATTTGTGTATAAAATTTTGTTAAATCTATTAAAAAATTTTGGAATTTTTTCCTCAAATCAATAGCAAGGCTGAGGGGTGTATAATTTGTATAGACCTTATGTATATACCTTTGAAAAATTAATATGCCCTAAAATAGATGACACCAAAATGCTCATCCTAGAATTTAAAATTCGAGAGATATGTGACACTGACTAATCCGCCCTGATTCTGTATGGTGGATTACGTGTATAGTTCATACTCTTCGTATAAAAGATGTGTTCTACTGGGAAAATTACAAGAACAATATAGTACATATACTAACGACTATACTTGTATAAACCTTAGTCATAGCCATAACTAACTCATGACTAATGGCTGACTGCAATCACTATTGCGCAATTAATTATCGTCTCTGCCTTTGTGCTGCCGCTTCGTGTTATTTAAAGAAAATTAAAAACCTCTGGAATCCTGTTTATTTATTTTTTATTTAAAAGTTTAATTTGAGAATAATTTAAATATTTGCACCATTAATAAATTTATTATTTATGGAAGTAATTTTTTTTAAAAAATATTGGTCAATGACAACTAAATAAAGTCTTGTATATAAATCATTTTTGTCTGTGATTAGAGAATGCGCGTATTGATAACGTTTTTCCTTTTGCATCATCTCAGTATTAATTGGATGGATACAATATTTAAAACATACCGAATTCCTCATATTTCTTCACCAGAATTAGACCTTTTTATTTACGATGTTAAATTACATTATCACTACTTGTTCTTCATTTAAGCCGATAGATGCCAACTGTAAGGAAAAGGCTTTACCCAAAGATCGCTTCGATGAACGGACTTGTTACCCGCAAGTCGGTTCAGTTCAACATAGTGGGAGGCTTAACCATGCCGTGTCTTGATGATGAAATAATAATGAAATAATAAAACCGAAGTCTTTCTTTGTTAAGATTAAATTCTTTAAGTTGAAAACAACATAAATCCCATAAAAAACAGATGCCTTCTTATCTTGTACTCTTTTAGTCTCATCTTCAAAAAATATGTAGGAGTTGATTTGAATGTCGAACTAGGTACATTTCCATTAATAATTGGCCTGGATCCTACATCTCTCGACAATATTAACAAAGTCGTCTATCCATATTGTGAGTAAAAGTTCTATGCTTGCTGATCCGTGGTCTTTATTCTAGAACCTTAAGGCTTCTGCGGCAGTAGGCTCTGCTTGCAATGTGGCCTGCCCACTACCACTCCAACTTGCCAATATGGCTATCATTCATATATCATGTAATTTCATTCGATCTCCATACATACATAAATTGCATCTTCTGACAGGTTTAACGATGCTAATACAAATATCCCCTACCATCAGTATACTGATGGTAGGTGATAAGCCTAGATCAAACCATATTACCATCCTAGTATATAAGATAGTAAATATTTACCTAAACTGATATTTTGAAGTATAAATAGACGTTACTGCCAATTAGTTTCATACTATTTGTTACAATACAGTAATAAGTGTAATTTATGGCTTATTTAGTGACTTTTTTGGAGCCACGCTAATATAGGTTGAACATATAAGACCATAATTTTGATCCCCCTTCGATCAAAAATTTTGTTAAAAATAAGTAATGTTTTTGAAAATTTAATCACAATGAAATAATTTGATCTACTAAAACAGTAAGGTATGTATCGAAATTATCTTTGGGAATGTTTCGTATCTTCTAGTGCCTTCATAGAAAAAAACTTGTTTTGAAATATTAAAAAAAAGAACGTTCTAGAATTTACACCAGTGTTAGACGTTTTTCCATTAACAAGGCGTAGAAGTCACGGTATTCGTTCATATTACATGCATATATGTTATATCCCTTCATTTTGTTCGTACGAGAGGCGTCACGTTTATTAACTTCCGATGTTTACCGGCCTCGGAGCCGCTTTTGGCGCGTTGTTGGCAAAGGCCGGGGTATTTTGAGTAGGAACTGAAATGAATTCCAAGCCGTCGGCCGCCATTTTGTGTGGTTCGTTTTTAATCCTCGACGTATAAAATCTGACTCGGTATTTTGATAGTGCTGGCTATATTTTCCATCCTTTTATAATGGTATAGTAACAAAAGTAAATAATATATGTTCTAGAATGATCGCTTTATTGATATAAATGTCAAAAATGCAAGCTTTTCCTCTCACAAGCCAGTAGAGACAAGTAAATCCGGACTATATCAGCTCTGCTATAATCATAACTGTAATTAAGAATGCAGTAGCTAAATTGGGTTAATCACTTAGCATATTGCTAAGACTTTGGATCAATTGAGTTGCAGGGAAAATAATCAAAATTTAAGGAGGCAATCCAGTACTTTGGTAATCACCTTCACTGACCAACAGCCTCTCTTTGTCACCATATTTGCTGAAATGAGCTGTTTTTCTCTCTTGACAGGTTTAAATTTTTAATCGGATAATAGAGATTTTGTTATCACACCTCTTGCTCTTACCGTATAATTCACATATTCACATTATATATTTATAGATATTTCGTTGATTAAATCGTAATATTTTTTCATAGTTGCGTGATCTTCAGTTATATTTGTTCACCAGTGGACAGAAAGTTCTGTTATTACTGGATCACTTTCAGTTTTGTTATTTTTGATATAAAATGAACTTACCATATCGAGCTTATACCAGCAGAACTCTCTCAAATCAAGTTATGAAGGTCCAAGAAAATAACTTAAAGTAAAAGATAAGAGGATTTTTTTCCCTTTATAAGATTTTTCAGCGTACGAGAAGAACAAAGGTAATTGAGGGTCTAAATAATCATGATTTTTTTGGGTCAAGGACTCCCGAGGCGGCTAAGTATATATTTAGGTTAAACCGGAATTCTTTTAGCATTATACGGGCTTCGTTTTGACCGGTTGCGCGCCAGTGAAATTTGAAATCATTGTCTCGAAGTATAGAAGTTAAATTACGTTGACAAAGAACGTCCTTGAGATTAGTAAAGCAAATTGTTTGTTATTTTATTTTACGTTTCTTCTATTTGCAACTTCGTGGCCGTCGTGTGCGATATGGCGATACAAACCACAAACGGAATTGAATTTAGTTTCCTTTACGAAAATATTGGACCGAATTTAGGTTCATGGTCTTCATAGTACTGAACAGGAATTTGTAATTCAAAATCCACATACGTATTGACTAGCAGAATGTATTTTACTCTACTGCGAATATCCATACATAATAACATTTACCATTTTAAAATCCATACATACTCATACATTATTTGATTTTAGCATATTTTACTGAAAGACAAAGTCAGTGGAGAACAAAATCTTAGTTTAAGGCGAATACTCAGATATAATCTGTATTAAAAAAGTTTTAATGTTTAAAACGTGTATTTTAATATACCACTGAGATAAATTTATTTTACCTTATAGTAATTACCCATACAGAGACAGTGTTTAATATGATCTTATGCTTTTAAAGACACACACATCTACATATTGTGTTTTTGTAAGCGCTCATAAGGATTCTCTATTTGATTCTTAATTAAAAATAATGTATCGTATATCGAACACTCAGAAAAAGTCAGAGTTGATTATCTATATTTAAAAAGCCAAATAGAAGTGCGTTGTTAGGTACAACATATTCCTTACACAGTTCTACAAACCATTATAGTACAATTGAGAAAATTGCAAGCGAAACTGGCCACAATAGGTGACGCCGCGGAACAAGCGTAACTTAAATGAATCCGGTTCTTACCGCTTACAACTCGTTCTAGTTAAAAAGATTCAGCGCGAGTCTAAATTGCCTCACTTACCTCCCGGCCCGTGTTTTGATCGTGAAAACGGAATGATGAACAAGGCCTTTTCTAGACCGATACGAACTCTTGTCTACTTTTATTTTGAGCCACAGATGAAAGCAATGGTAGAATAAATAACCATTCCAGTTTTACTGTCTTCTTTATTCTACGTACGTAAGCTAAGATATTTTTGAATTGTACAACTAGAAAAAATATTTATACTAGAATTGAAAACACGTATTAGTGCCATCATTCTTTTTGTTTCAAAAGAAATTGTAAAATCTTTGTTTGTTTTCTTACGAGGTTTTGGTCAGCTTTTTTATTAATTCTAATTTGTATCGCTAGTGTTTTTTTTACAATATTTTTTTTCGCTTTTACTAAGCGCAGACAGTTGGGAAAGGGTTGCCGCTATTTGATACGGATCTTTCTTCTCCCAACTGCACGACAGCGTTTTAATATTTTTACAATTTTTCTTAAACAATTTTCTCTTTTGGGTTAATACAGCTAAAATTTATACACAATAACAATAAAATTTGTAAGTTTTATTCAATTGTATATTAGTTGGTACATTGTTTTATTTCAAGTCGCTGTCCAAGCGCTACAGACCGTTAAATGCCTTGAGATATAGGACAATGTGCCGGGCCAACTCATCAAAAGATTCTGCTATAGATTTTTTCTTGAGAAGGTCCGGTAAGTTGAACGGAGGTATATTAAGGTTTTCACATAAGGTCACGTGGTTACGTCTTTTGGATGCGAATCGGGAGCAGTGTCTGAGTAAGTGATAAAAAGTCTGTACTGTGGAGTCGTCACATGGGCAAGTCTCATTGTCGATTATTTTAAAACGGTGCAGGTACTGCTTGCAGTACCCGTGCCCGCTTAGTAGTTGTGTGAGATGGAAAATGATCTTGATGAGTTTTCGCTGCTTGTTTATGTCGGTGAGTTTCGAAAGGAGTCCTTTGGTATGTCGACCCTGAGCCGAGCTCTCGTATCTAGCCTGCCAAATGCGGTTGTGTTCAGAGTGGATTGTGCTCTTCACGAAACTCATTGGGAAGTAAACATTAGCCACGAATTGGTCAAATGTGTACGGTTTTAGAATATAATTTCCAAACCTTGTCATCATCATCATCATAATATCAGCTATGTCCACTGCTGCATATAGGTCTAGCCCATAGATTTCCAATAAATCTGGACCAGCATCTCACGTTTTCTAACCCTAACAATGTAACCATAACACTTTAGTGTAATTTCTTTGAGATTTCACATAAAAATTGTATCAAAACGTAAATTAAAAAAAATCTTATTAGAGTTGAAATTATTTTAAAGTGACATTAAAGCTTAGTATTGCTCTACTAATATATTAGGGGTATTGAAAAATTTATGACAAAAAAACTGTCTGAATTTGTTGTGTCTCTATAGACCAGTGCGTGCTTGGAACTGTTGTAGCTTTAGTTGAATGGCATCCATTATTGAGAATCTCAATCTGATTCTAGTTTAAATCTGACATTTTTAGGATTAAACAGTGATCGTTGCAAATGATCCTTGGTTGAGAGTAATGTGAATAAACGAATTAACATTTTATTATAGTTTCAATCAATTCAAACTCTATTTGCGATAGAAGAAATATTGGATTGGTATTCTGTGAACATATATTTAGTTCTTATTTCGTTCTTTTGGTTTTTTCTTGGATCGTGTCTCTCAAAACCATTTAGATATCCAATCTTTTAGTATTTACGTTAGGCATTCTATTAATGATCTCACTGTTCTGGCACGCTGCCTAAATATAGGTGTGTTTTCTTTTCAAGTTTTAGATTTTTTGCTTCTAATTTATTGCGTTTTAATTTTAAGAACATCCTATAGGGAAAAAATATCTTAAATAACAGTATCTCGTATCTCTCTTATAATAATGGAATCTACATATTTATAAAAATGACTTGTGAATAGATTATCTCTGAAACGTTTTGTCAGGTGTTTAAGTATTTGGTGTACATGTATAGGTCTGTCTTATTGATTATATATTGATGGATTGAGATTCGTATCAACATAAGCGCATGGCATTTTAAAAGCAAAAGTGATTTTTGTTTGTTATGTACTAGCTGTCCCCCGCTTGCGTGACCTGCACTTCCTTTGTTTGGGTATAACTTCATAAAATAGGTTTTCAATATCCCCAAAAAATATTCTGTCCAAATTTTATGCTTATGAGAAATAAATTTGAAACTATCTGACAAGTTTCAAGTCTCTAAGATTTACAGTGAATATATCTTGAGATATAAATACATAGGTGGAAATATCATATATCTATGTAGATATGTAATAATTTTGATAATGAATAAAATTATTGATTTTACATGCGTAATTGCTAATTGATGTTTTTTTGATTTCAGATATTTACCGCACTACTTTTGCTGTTAAATGGTTAGTACTGATATTTTAATTTTAATGCGCCTTTAATATTATTCTGAATTTATTTTTGGCGTTTGTTTACATATATATAGTAATATGATATTAAGATTGTTGAAACTGACGACCAACAAATATAGAAGTTGTATTTAATATAAGAAAGCTAAGCAATTCTATCAGATTGGCAAGTTCAAGTATCAATGGTCAGATCATATAGCATATAAAATAGATGACTCTAAAGTGGAAGATCCACAAGACAGACAGAAGACCTGATCAAGGTCGTCAAAGTTTTAGCACCCTTGGCTTTCTTTTGCCTGTTTTTATCAGGTCCGAGGTATTTATTATCAAAACAGGTAGACTTAGTTTGACTGTAATGAGGGATGTAATTGATACTCGTAGAATGCGAAAATTTTGAATTTAAATTTGAAGATGCTAATCAGGCCGCTTCCTATTGGATCTATTGTAAATCTACAGGCATCTAGCAGTTAATGTCTTACGGTTGAAATGATAATAAATACTGATAAATTGTAAAAATCGTCAATTTATAAGATCTACATTAGAAATGAACAGCTATAATATTAGGGGAACCAGAAAGTAATGCTCGCTTTCTTAAGTCAAATTCACATGACTACATTTTTAACAAATTATTATTAGTAATCAACAATAAGTAAGAAAAGGACCAAAATTTAGCCACTTCCGCACATGCAATGGTAGTCGTGCAACAAAGTGCATCGCCCGCCAGCCCGCTGATGAATGCGCATGCGGCAAACAATGCGAATTACACAATTGCCACCGTCAAATCACTCAACACGTGTTTCACCCCTCCACGGGGCATCTTCAGGAGTTATGTTACACCAATTAGTGCCAAACACAGAGTCGGTTAACGTTTAAAATCAGGTAACGCCTGATTCCATAAAATAATCAACAATACATTCAACTTCGTTATTAACAACCTTTTGCCATCTATAGAAAATCAATGCCGGAGCGGTAACAAATCTATCGATTTTTGTCTGTAAAATATGTCGACAGTCATTACTTTCCGTTCCAAAATTTCATATACCACGAGTAACATTATCATACCATATATGTTTTTGTTAAGCAAAAATTTTTTCTTCTTACAAAATTATATCTACATTTCTCGACGCATTTTTTTCGACGGAAATTCAACGATAACGCTTCTATCTATGTGTAACAAACTCCTTGTCTCTCGTAACATCGCAAACAATTCATAAGCCCTCGGGCGTATGGATTTACTGCTCGGATTATCTAGTTTGGGATATTATCATTCTAGCTTATTAGGCCACACAGTGCGTCCGAAATCTTTTTTACATCGTGGTAATGTAATTATTCTTTGATCCCAGCTACCAATGATGGTTATGAAAGGTTTTGTATTCTTTGATAAATTTAACTCGCTCAGAAATAATGTCACAAGCCGTTATGGTGTAACTATAAGATGAATCATCATCAGAAAGATGATGTTTTACCATTTCTGCTATAGCTATTGCTTGACTTAGACTTTCCCCATTTCTTTCCAATTGGAATTGTTGGTAGCGGCATCTAGCGTCTTCCCACGCCACAACAAAGTGGTTTGTCCAGCTTAGGGGTAAAAGTCGCTTCCACTCTCGGTCAGTTGCCTTCATTTCAAAAACTTAAGGATCCGGGAGCCATCGTTTCTGCACGCTACGTAATCTGCCCACGGAACTTCAACCTGCCACTTCGTTGAGCTATGTCGGCAAATTTTATTCATTTATGGATCTTCTCATTTAGTTAGACATATAAATCCAAAATCGATGAAAGTAATTTAATAATATCAGCCAAGAACTAAAATTTTGTTCTGACTAATTCATCTTGGTACTTTTACTGATCACACCAAACACAGTCGTAAGCTATTCATGATACAATACATAGGTGATAAATATTTTGGTGACACTTAATTGATGTGTTTCTTGCGTTTGTCGTGATCTACATCTGTCTCTCCTACAGAACATCAATGGCCTTGGCTTTATTGAAAGTATAACAATTTATTCAGATATAGATTTCTCAATAAACTGTACTTGGCTGTCTAAATAATTTGTTATGGTTCTGTATAATTAAAAAAAAAAAAACACCTAGTAACTTAAGCCAAAATACGTGGAATATCTTCGTTTAGCGGTTCTACGTGCTGATTGCTAGTTTCAGTCAAAAGCAATGCGACACATAGCCGATTCAAAGCCCAAATCCCTCAACCTCGCGCGGGTCACGTTCCCTGGACAAAGGAAAGCATTCAGAGCCCAAAAAAAAAACAAAGAGCCGTAAATCAAAGGCGTGACATTTGTTTCTGACTGTAATTATAAACCATTACGAACTCCCAATATGGCCTTACAGTAGCCTAAATAGACGAAAATACATTAGACCTAGTAAGAGATTTACCAAGTTAAATACAAAAGTTAATGCGTTTTAAAAAAACAATTACGAAGTCTTTATGCTAATGGGAATAAGAGCGGTATATGTTAGCGTGAAATTTTCGAAACGGTAAAACTTTTTTTTGTAGCGCAACAGATGTAGAACACGGCATGGTGTCCAGTTTGAAAAGACCTCTATGTGCCCTTTGTGCGGCCACGAATTCGGCCATTTATATATGGTGCGCGGGGGACGTGGTATACCATTCTAAGTTGGCAGCTTTGTGATTTATTCTTTCTTTGTTTGAAAAGAGCGCGGGACAAATGTTGACATGTTTTTTTTTTTAATTCGACTAAGGTTACTTTTCGTGTGTGTAATGAGCTATGGTGGTTTTACGTGACGTGTTATTTGACGTAACATAGTGTAACAGATGGAACTTTGTGAGCGTGTGTACACGCGGGTGTTTGTATGTGTGCTTGTATGCGGGTGTCAGGCGGGTGTTATTTTTTAAACTAACAAAAAGGCAAATGTATTTGACTATTATGCCAATAACATTTTAAAAATGTGGTGTCTTTTAAAAAAGTTAAATAGTTGATTAATTTATTTCAATGTGTTTATAAGTAAACAAGATTGACTGTTGTGCATAAAAATAAAATAAATAATTTTTTACCTAAATTTATTTTATTCTTACATACCAGAACGCACTGATTGTTATAGAAGTAGAATCTTTAAAGATGTGAAAGTAGTCAGCAAATCACTCTAAATCTCTTACATCTATTTCCAATTATTCGACATAAAATGTGTGAATATTTCAGAATGATCACATTCTAAAATATTTACACATTTTAAGAAGTAATAGAGCAATACTTCTGGCTGTTTACAGTCATCAAGGACGCATAGTAAACAATAATTAATTTTATATGTAGTAATCCGAATTTTGAAGACGCCTGTTCTGACTAAATTATTATTTTCCTTCACCGTTTACCTTTTTCTTAACGTTCTGAGGACCAATCATGCTTTACCACACAAAACATTTAGGCAAGACGTTTTCACTGTCTTGTCACGGCCAGCCCGCATAAGCAAAAAACCAGTGGCCATCAGTCAAAAAGAGACAACCTTTTTCAAAAATATCTAGATGCCAGTAATATATCTAGATGACAGTTAAATGTATTTAAATAAAGAAAAAACACATCAAAAGTCGATGATCGATGGCGTCTGAAACACAGCTAATGGTTCAACACTAAGGCTGCGTTCGGAAACCCGTTCCCGTTACACTGACGCAGCGTGACGCAGACAACAAAAGGATTTGCATACGTTTCCGAACGCAAGTGGGGCACGTGTGCACGTGTTCCTTTTTCAAACTTTTCCGCTCATTTTCTTAGAGCCATTGACGTGTCAAACATAAACCTTACTCCTTTGTAATACGAACTTAAGAATCTTATCCACGGTTCAAGAACTTATGGTGCGTCTGGGTCTATGTTTGCTTACTTTAATATTGAAACCAAGCTGTTTTGTGCTTTATTGCCTTAAAATTAGGTATGAATTAGTATTGAAGTTTTGCGTCGGAAAGAAAGAGGGCGCATCTCAAAGAATGGGTTGTTCGATGTGAATGGAGTCTTTTAAGTACAAATGAGGTGTTATCTCTTGAATGTATTACGGGTCAAACCTACAGAGTCGTTTCATCGTCAGTGACTTTTTGATTTCACGAACACCCACCGACTTATATTAGCCTTTTAATGACGTAGATGCCTGGACAGAAATTTCCTTTCGTACATTCTTTATGTAAATAAATTTCATATTGTATTTTCCACTAGAAAAGCCAAAGTGGATTATTAGTGGTCCTAAATTCTTCCTTTTTTTTGAACCGAATTCTTATCGCTGCTCTAATGGTTTTGCAGATTCTGCAAGTTCAAGGTAGTAGGGCGTAAAATACGCTTAACCTAAGACATCTATTTTTAAGGTAGCGATGCTCGAAGGTTGCCATCTGAGGATTGTCGTCTTCAGTAATTTACTAGTTAAATTTGTCAGCGAGTGTACCTTCATGTCTTCCTGCCAATTATTATAAACTTTGTCTATTTCATTGTCATCGATTCTTCTGGAAGCTACCAAGCGTGTCTTTATTTCAGAAAGGTGCTACGTTTAAAGGTCATTGAGAAATAAGTGTTAGAAATGTTGTATAGCTTATACAAGGATAGTCGTCAGCATTCAAATGAAATGTAGCGAATTGAACCGAAGTTCTCACGGAAGTCCTCAACCTTGGTTACTAAGAGGTCTAAGCGCTCTCAATACCTTGTGTCTACTCCTTGGAAATTGTAAAGGATATAAGACAAATAAACAGAGGCTCAGTGGTAGAGATATGAGTGTTGCGAGCGTAGGTCGCGGGATCGATTCCAGAGATACAATCGTATATTATTGACAATTTATATGGGATTGCCACTCACAAATAAATTTCCAGGGGATGCGCAGCACTCCTTTGCATACCATAATACCACACCACGATCACCAACCCCCTTGCCAAGTATGGCGATTATGGTATATCCCCCATATACTAATTTTTTTTTGAACTTGTCTACAGAAATAGATAGTGTACAATAAAAAAGAATATTATGCAGCAATCTGAATTTAGAAAACTTTTTTTCTTATTATATTATCATTACGTTAGTTATTATTTCCGAAACCAGTGATTTGATAGCAAATGATCTTAACTTTGACCCCTTTAAAACTTTTACATCTATAGCCAATCTTTCTGTATGTTATCACAAAATAAGTCTACATTTGCAGAGTATTGATGCAAATAATTGTCTATAATTCCATACCTAATTTGAAAATTCTATTAAAACTGTGAGGAGGATATAATTTCAGTAGAAGTAAATTTAAAATATGTCCGGCGTTCGTGCTTGTCACTGGGTAAACCCAATGCCATTTACCAGCTCGGTTCAGAAAATGGATTCTGAATCCTAGCTATTAGTCGTACCCTGCCACATAGAATTATTTACTATCAGAAATTTGCTCATATGAAGTACGAGATCACTCGGAAAGTTGTGTAGCAAAAAGTTTTTATAAATGGAACGCTGGCTAATTTAATCGGAAACTTCGATTAATTAAAAGTAAAATATATTTGTTCCAAATTTAAATTTTCCTCCTATTCCTTTTAATCGCAATAAATATTATGTACTATAGAAAAATGATTCTTGGTCGATCTCAACTGCCCATCTATTGGATTGGAGGCCTCCTCATCCTATTGAAGATGAGAAGGCCTATGTCCAATAAATGATCTGACGATAAATAACAATGGCTTCTTTTATTTTTTTGTTTATCTGGAAATATACTCTAACATCTTGCTTCTAAAATTGTTAAAAAAAATAACATGTTTAATTCCTAAAAATACACAGCATGCATTCTGCCTTGGATTCACAAATTCTACCTTTTTTTTATTCACATAAACAAAGCGAAATCCAGGACAAATCTAGAATGTAAAGAATATTAATTCTAGCATAGACCGTAAAATCTAGTTCTTATTAACGTGTAAACAAAATTTATATAGTTGAGAAGGTGTGACAGAATTGCAAATAAAACATTTTCTATATCTAACCCGCTACAAAGAAAGGACTTCATGGGAATCCACTCGACCATAAGCTTCTTCATGCGAATACATTAATTACATCACATGCTTTATGGCGCAAACGTAAAATATCAGCATGTGAAATTTTATTCTGGAGCTATAATTAACATTTATTAACGTATATACATACATATGTATACGTTCAGTTCCATCACCGGCAACTCAAGTTTGAGTTTTTTGATGCATAAATTTTTTCTAGAAATTTCTAGAAAAATTCCGGACCGAATTGTAGAAGTGGAAGGATACAGTAATTTTTTGGAGACAATAGTTCATAAATATAATAATGATAAGTGAAATTTAAATATATCGCTAATTTAAGAAGATTCTCTCGAACTCTAGCCCAATGCTAGAGTTGGCAGTCTTATATAGGACAAAAAAGAGATGCTTAGAAATGGCGAAGTATTGAAAATAGATAAATAATGGGAGAATATATTAGGTGATAACTCAACGCGATACACGTGCGGACCTAAGAGGTCCGAAGTTTTACTCTTCGAATGAGCGTCGTGAGGTCAGCGTGAATCAGGGAGGTCCACTCTAGCTACGGAACTCTCTCTCTCTACCTCCCTGTTTTCTAGGAAACGGACTGAATGGTAGCGGTAGAAAAACAATACGGATTATTTTTAGAGTACTGTAATAGAAAAATGGTGAAATTTAAATAAGGCGTATTATTAAACATTTTTTGAGTCTTACTCTTTAAATGAGCGTCAAAGGCTCAACTAGAACCATCGCACCAGCAGAGTTCTCTATCTCTCTCTCTACTGTCGGAAAATCAACTCTATCTTGATAAAAGAGCTTATCCTAATTCCAAAGCAAATTATAACATCTCTGATGATAAACATACTTCGAAATGTCTAATTTATTCTCGCTAGCTATAGTTTGTTAATAAAACTAGAAAGGTTTATATACATTATATACATTTATGTATATAATGTATATAAACCTTTATATATATATAGCCGAAAGAAAATTCCCAAACATAACAATAGTTAAATGCATCAAAAATTCAACAGCTATGTCATTTACATGTATAGTTAGGAGGAAGTTTTATTCTATATTAATGTGTTGGAAGAATGCAATATACTTCGTGACAAGGTTCTTCTTTTCTACACGAATTTTCACCTCAAAGTAAACATAATACGGAATTCTCTCTGCGGTTTTATGTTAGAACTCTTCGTTGTACAATTTATACGTTATCAAATATTTATAAGGAAGATGCAGGAGAACACGAGGCAATTAATGGAAAATAATGACTTTTGGGTAAGCATGCAAGCAACCCTGATTGTAGCTCTGAGCATCACTTTATTAACAGTGACACTTTATTTTCTGTAATGGGTAGACGCAACAAACAAAAATCTTAAGACAAAGAAATCAATCTAATATGGTCTTTTAAGATTATTCAGAGATGTCTTGTACAATCTTGTAATACAATATCCTGTGTACTATCATACACTATCATCTTATACAGGTTGATCGAAAATAGATGTAAAAAATTTAAATGCGTTATTGCACAGTTTATTTATCAGCATAAATCTTTTACAACTATATCCTTGTATTTGGGGGACTGGAATGTAATGTCGTTTTTGTCGATAGATTTTGCGGAAAAACCGTTTAATTTTTACCGCTGCGGCATTGATTTTGTATATTAGATGGCAAATGATTTTGATAACGAAGGTGAATATATTGTTGATTAGAAATATAAACTTGTTAAAAATGTAGTCGTCTGAATTTAACTTAACCCTTAAATGCGTAATGATGAAAAACTGCAACTACTATGAATACAAATGTGTATATATATATATATATATATATATATATATATATATATATATATATGTGTGTGTGTGTGTGTGTGTATACATATATATAACACTATGCTATATATAGTGTTATATATCTGCAACAAAGAAAAAAAAGTTAGTAAAGTTTTTTAAAAATAAGTATATTTTTTTCTATTTTTCCCTGCATTGTAGTGTACTTATTAGCAAGATATATATATTTTTAAATTTAAATAAAAGTCACGCATTTAAGGTTTAAGAAAAGGACATAATTTTTCGGTTCCTCTAATATAAAGTGAATAATGTCACATATTTTTTTTCCTTTTGAATTTGTCAGTCCAATAACTAATGGTAGTACAAATAAACAATAATTAATTATAATCTGTATTAATTATAATTACGAAAATGATTTTTTATTACATTTTATGTATGTAATGTGTACCATACATTAATTGACAGCAAATGATTTGTGTATTATTCCCTTTAAGCTTTTATACCTTTTTTTCAATCAGCCTGTATGTTTGTTTTCAGTCAGTGGCATTAAGTGTTCTCTCACCGGAGGAAAAAAAATTAAATCATCACCCTGTAATCGTTCAGTATAAACTAACCTACTGCAAAATCCTTCTCCTTTGAACAAAGCATCAATTAAATTCTCTTGTATTCTTAAAAGAGAATTAAAGTTAGCCCCGCTTAAAAAATAAGTTAATTAAAAAAAAAAACTTTCAAGCACCTCAACTTATCTTCATTTCTTACCCTTTCATGTTATTCTTTTAACAAACTTATTTCGTCTGTCAGACATTGTAATCGTTGTCTAAAACGGTATAACACTTTTTAAACCTTAACACGTAGATGATAAGATAAATTTTTGACTAAATTTTAGGTGAGAGAAAGAGGCCCAGAAAGCTCCGGAACGCTTCGCTTCAGTAAGCAGAGGCGAAGAAAGGAAATGCTTTTTGCCGACAACGCGATTGTATGAATAAACTTCCGGCGTTTGATAAACGTGGGTGTGGCCCCCTTTTTTAATTTGAACTACTTGTTAGCCATGAACTCTGTTGCATTGAGTTCGAATATTTTTCAAAATCATAACATAACCTACTTCCGCTAAAATTAAATAAAGGTTCGCTTCCAGTCCAAGGAGTGTCTTTTTGTACATTATCTAAGTATTGTTTCGCTCTTAAAGCGTCTCAAAAAGACGAAAGTCGGACATTGCATCTTCTTTTAAAATTTCAATTTTTTCCTTCAAAGTGCGTCCAATGTATGTATTTTATCCATGTTTCGTCTAATTTACATCTGATAGTCTCTTTAAAAGACATGTAAAAGTATGCATAGGACCTTTTCCTTTTCAGTAGTTCCCATAAAAGTCGTTACATTACTGATATCACCAGTTATCGAGAGAGTCGTGAGCCCGACTATCTAATGAATGTATTTTATCTATATTTCTTCTCATGTATATCTGGTAGTTTTTCTAAAAGACATGCAGAAGTATTCATATGACCTTTTTCCTTTTCAGTAGTTCCCGTAAAAGTCATCACATTACTGATATCACCAGTTATCGAGAGAATCGTGAGCCCGACTATCCAATGAACGTATTTTATCTATATTTCGTATCATGTATATCTTGTAGTTTTTTTAAAAGACATGTAAAAGTATGCATAGTATCTTTTTCCTTTTTAGTGGTTCCCATAAATGTCATTATATTACTGATATCACCAGTTATCGAGAGAGTCGTGAGCCCGACTATCTAATGAATGTATTTTATCTATATTTCTTCTCATGTATATCTGGTAGTTTTTCTAAAAGACATGCAGAAGTATTCATATGACCTTTTTCCTTTTCAGTAGTTCCCGTAAAAGTCATCACATTACTGATATCACCAGTTATCGAGAGAATCGTGAGCCCGACTATCCAATGAACGTATTTTATCTATATTTCGTATCATGTATATCTTGTAGTTTTTTTAAAAGACATGTAAAAGTATGCATAGTATCTTTTTCCTTTTTAGTGGTTCCCATAAATGTCATTATATTACTGATATCACCAGTTATCGAGAGAGTCGTGAGCCCGACTATCTAATGAATGTATTTTATCTATATTTCTTCTCATGTATATCTGGTAGTTTTTCTAAAAGACATGCAGAAGTATTCATATGACCTTTTTCCTTTTCAGTAGTTCCCGTAAAAGTCATCACATTACTGATATCACCAGTTATCGAGAGAATCGTGAGCCCGACTATCCAATGAACGTATTTTATCTATATTTCGTATCATGTATATCTTGTAGTTTTTTTAAAAGACATGTAAAAGTATGCATAGTATCTTTTTCCTTTTTAGTGGTTCCCATAAATGTCATTATATTACTGATATCACCAGTTATCGAGAGAGTCGTGAGCCCGACTATCTAATGAATGTATTTTATCTATATTTCTTCTCATGTATATCTGGTAGTTTTTCTAAAAGACATGCAGAAGTATTCATATGACCTTTTTCCTTTTCAGTAGTTCCCGTAAAAGTCATCACATTACTGATATCACCAGTTATCGAGAGAATCGTGAGCCCGACTATCCAATGAACGTATTTTATCTATATTTCGTATCATGTATATCTTGTAGTTTTTTTAAAAGACATGTAAAAGTATGCATAGTATCTTTTTCCTTTTTAGTGGTTCCCATAAATGTCATTATATTACTGATATCACCAGTTATCGAGAGAGTCGTGAGCTCGACTATCCAATGAATGTATTTTACTCTTTAAATTGTCTTCTTGTAATGATCCCCTGTTTTACTTTTTGGCTCTCATAAGGAAGTATGCACCACGCTTTCTTTTCAGCCATTACGTGGAAAGTTAGTTATCATGATTCCCACTATCCAATGAATGTATGTTTCTTCATAAATTGCCCCCTGGTTTTTCTCTACCTCTTGGTTTTCTCTTAGGCTCTCTAAAAGAAGTAGTATGTACCACACATTCTTGCTTAGAACTATGGTTTGTTACTTTAACCGAGCAATGTATGTATTTTCTCCCATGTCTTATTACTGTCTCCTGTTTATTTTTATCTTCTCAAAGAGACATATTAACCTTCCATATGCGCCTTCTTCTTCTTTAACGACAAAAAAGTCTTTAACGTGAAGTCGTAAATGTGAAGTTCCTGATTTTAAATGTCCAATGAATGTAATTTTCTCATCGTCTCCTGCCTTTCTGATAGCCTCTGAAATATAGAATATGTTAGTAACCATAATAGCAGCAGAATATAATAAATATCTTTTTTTTCTCCTTTTAGTCGGTAACTCAAAGATGAAAATCCTGACACCCATTGTCGTATAAATTTCTTTACCTCTATGTTTTGTCTTCTTGTTATATTGTCATACTTTTCTGGGAGCTTGTCAAAAATATATAATACACTTCTGAATCGCGCCTTTTTTTTCATTTTCAGTTGGTCTTTTGGAGGTGAGGAACTTGACTGTTTCTGCCCAGTGATTGAATGTTTTCAGCGGCATTTCTTTGCATTATTTAGCTTGCCCACTGACATTTCCTTTCCTAGTCTGCTACGATATGATATCCTATTACAATATAATAATGAATGAAATACACATACATATTGCAAAAATATAATGAAAGAGTGACATTGTCATTTAAAGAACTTGTTCGGAGGAGTGTAACTCACGGTTTTAAACCACTAGGCTATCATTCTTCAAATATAATGTTATGCTAATCGAAATATTGCAGAGGCGTGATTCGAAGGTCATCAGCCAATGTGCCGGAATTACGTGTTTTGTTTAAACAATTTAACGTGATGTTGATGTATGACGTACAGGTCTAGTTATTTTGACGTGTCGCATCTAACAATGCAAACGAACCGCCTCTTAAGCAATAGTGTAATATGAGTCATCGACCAATATTATTGAACTCGTAATGCGCTTGTTTGGCCCAAAACATAAGCGGTAGCGGGTAGAAATAGGTAAAGGAACGGGACACGGAACAATTCTGATATTAAAACTCTATGTTTTAAATTGTATAGTTACCAGCCAGTATTATTTTAAAACTA
Source organism: Battus philenor (assembly GCF_028537555.1). Classification (NCBI taxonomy): domain Eukaryota; kingdom Metazoa; phylum Arthropoda; class Insecta; order Lepidoptera; family Papilionidae; genus Battus; species Battus philenor. The sequence goes on along the minus strand of NW_027181689.1, from coordinate 9,817,976 downwards.
TTCTGCAAATATTTGATCTATTTTCAGTTATTCTTTCAAAATTATTTTTTTTCGTAGTTCTTTTATATATATCAAAATTTAGCTTTGTTGCCTATTATGACATATTTGCGATTTTTCATTCGAAACTGTAATGTTTTTAATAACATTTGTTAGAAGAATGTATCTATTTTGACGTTTTATTTCAACTTTATGATTGTATGTGAAATTTTTGTGTTATATAATGTGTTTTTCATTATTGTTTTTTTTGTTCACAGATTAAGCAAAAGCTAACAAAATACATATTATTCGGTAAGTAATAATTGAAAATGCCATGTACAATTTATTGGTCATTTCGATGCGCTTAGAAGTATAAGAAGTCAAGACGAAAGAAAACATAATGCATTTAAAAGTTTATTTCATTCATTGACTTATTATCTTTATAATATAAAACGACTACCAACAAAGATAAATTTTCTTTTTCAAACACCTCATTGCTCACGAACAACAACTTTTTTATTTTGATTAGCGTCAAATGTTTGTTAGCCAGAAACAGATTTTTCGATTTATTCTGTTGTTTATATGAATAGAGAATAGTTATATATCTCCTGAGCAAAATTTTCCTTTTTTTTCTATAAAAGAATCCTTTTATTTCTACAAATATAGGAAAGAATTATCTGGAGTTGTCGAACATTTCCATTCACCATACGAGTACCGGGTCTATCTCGTTGTAGAAAGAGCCGACGTTTGACCTGAATACGGTGCTATAGATGATCCGCGTAGTGTAGTGGTTTAGGAAAGCCTTCATGCAATGCATTGTCGTTCGCCGTTATCGCTGTGATTCTTCTCCCTACCTTAATAAAATCTAAATGATCCTTTTTAAGTTGATATTGAAGCTCTTAACAGGCCTAAATATTGCAACGCGGGTCATAGATTTCGTTTATAATAAATTCAGAATACAGTCGAGCATTTCTTATTAAAATAAAATAAATTTAAAAACGCTTGATCTTATGACTTGAACCACACGATTCTAGTTAGTTTTAATAAAGCTGATTGTTTTAGCCGAGGGAGAGTCCCGGGTGGTAACTGAATTGAACGATATTGTTCTTTTCATTGCGGACAATGATCGATGGCTTATTTGAATTAAAATATAAACCTTTTTAAATTTATTTCTTATTAATCATTTTTTTTTCAATAACTCACATAAAAAATAACCTGAAATATAAATAAAAAATCAAAACACATTTATCAATTACGTGATTTAAATGTATGTTTTACATATTCAGACTTTTAAGAACACATTGTAGGTTTCGTTTTAACAACATACAAACGACACTACGTCGCAATTAAAGTTAAGGCAATGTTCGCGGTACGCTGTATCAAGTCCGAGTTACAATCTATTGCTGGTATGGGATTGATTTTCTCTTTACATCTCCTAACGACACTTACATGTGCCCCTTTAAGAATAGGATTCCACATCTGCTAAGTTTTTTAAACACTACGTGTCCAACAGGCTATATCTCCGAGATATATTTTAGATTTTCTGTCTCAGAATATGTCGATTCTAAATAATTTTCCTTTTTCGTATAGAAGTAGTGATAATAATATAATTGAGAAAGGGACTAATATACAGCTACTTCTGCTATGCAGCAGTTGTCGTGCAATGAAGTGCACCGCCCGCCAGCCCGCTGATAAATGCTGCAAACAATGCGAATTACACAACTACCACCGTTAATTCACTCAACACTTATTTCACCCCTCCACGGGGCATCCTCGGGAGTAACGTTACACCGACCAGTGCCAAACACCGATAAACTTCATTGCACGACTACTGCTGTATAGCGGAAGTAGCTATATATTAGTCCCTTTCTTACTTAGGATGGACTTCCGCAAAGTAACGCCTGAATCTATTAGATAATAATATAATTCAAAATATTGCAATTCAAACCACTGATACGTTTTCGTAAGTCGTATTCTTAACCTCCTATAACGCGATGGGAGGACATAGGTCTCCAAATAGACCGTACACAGTGTCTTCTGACGATCTTAACAAAGTAATCTGCCCAATTGTGGGGAGGACGTTCCATTCTACTCTTGCCGGTCCGAGGTTTCCACTCCAAAACCTTCTTCAGTGACCATCTGCCAGTCCATTGTCTGATGATCTCCAATTCTTGATTCCATTGTTTATAGAAATCCTGAGGATTACTTCATGACTGTCAACGTTATGATGAAACTCGAAGTGATGTGAACGTAAGTCATCACCAGTAACACATTGATCGTAGATTTGGTGATGAGATGTTAGGTAGCATCCCGAATGCTACTCAGCCGAGTCGGATTTGGCGATTAACCTCTTTGCTCGCTTCACAAGAAGCTATTTTCTCGATTCCCTTTCGATTTATATCATTTTATCTTATACCTAATTGACGAAGTAATTGGTTGATTGAAAGCCATAACGGTTTAATCAATTAATCGATTCTTTCATGCTTTATTAGACTCGTCTATCTTATATTACGTTTTATCGGAAATAGGGGGTTTTTTGTTATCGATGTTACCGGCATACTTCACTGATAATGTTATAGAGTTTTAGTTGTAGCATTCTATATGGGGGGATATACCATAATCGCCACAGGCAGGTGGGTAGGTGATCGAAGTGACGTATTATGATACGCAGGGGACGTCGCTGAACATCATCTGGTATCTTATGAGCAGTGGCAATGCTATATAATTAATATATAAAGTTTGAATTATGTAAGATTGTTACCGCAAGTATACGCAAGTTAGTCGTCTACCGCAGGGATAAAATCGTCCTTTTTATAGACACTTAGGAGGCGTTTCAATTAGAAAAGATTAGAAATTGGTCGTCTGTTGTAGTGTAATTAAAATATGATGTTATTAAAAAAACACGGATCGTGAAATTTATGATGGTCATTTATAATATCATAAAAAATAGTTTGGAAATGTTTCAAAGAACATTGGCTTGAAATTACAAAATAACAAACTGTATATGAACATTGAACAACGTTGAAAACACTTACAAATAATTGTAACAAAAATGTATATTTATTTTTTTATCGAAAAGATAAGAGCCGTCACAAGCAGTGATATATTTGGATAAAGAGTCGTTCGCTTAATTCTGCATTGGACTGTTCTTCCTTAAAGCTTTATATAAATGTACAGCATGGAAAATTTTAAAAAATACTGTGTTTCGACTGCAAAAAATTATATTTTAAACTCAAAGAAGGGGCGCGTATGGTAGAAAGAACTCTTTTCTCTTCTTTCTCCTTCCGGCAACTAGTAAACAGTTGATTATAAATTATTTCACTTTTAATACAATTTAAAATCGTGCCTCAAAATCTCGTTTCGTAAAAAAAATTATATCCGGAAAAAAGAAGGCGTAGAATAGAAAGTAATGTATCCGAAAAATTAATAAGACAAGTATAAAATCGTATTGATAGATTCACAAATTTACGTTATAACCTATGACTTGACAGCAATATGGTAAAACGTAAGACAGCAGTAAAAAGTGAGGCGTTAGGAACAACGAAGGGAATTAATATACATCAAACTTAAAATCACTTCCTCCTTTAGATAACGTAAAAACTTGCCAGTTTACAGCTAAATACTAAAAATTAAGACACTATAAAAAGAGGGAGTGAGGTATAGAACTAGCAAACTAATGATCCATCACAATTAAATGTCGAACCTTGAATCACCACCACGATTATGAAATGTCAAAACTTGCCATTTCACAGCTAAATATAAAAAAATTAAGACATTAAAAAGGGGGGAAGTGGGCGAATAAAGGTGAGAATATGTTTAGCAAACTAATGATCAATCAAAATTAAATATCGAACGTTAAATCACCTCCATGGCTATAAAATGTCAGAGCGACCCTTGAATGGCGTTGTACCTTTTATACGCGCAACTTAACTTAGGCATGGGACCTATACAAATGCCATAAAGTAGACGAGGGGGCCATGCGAGAGGGTGCGAGCTTATCACGTTTTTAACACATTGAAAAGGTTATAGACTCGTTCGATAATGTATTAAGGTACCAGTTTATTAAAACATCACCCACCAGAGCTAGCTAAACCATTTAAAATTTTTTAACATTATTTTTACATCTAATGATAATATTTTAAAATTAAATTACCTTTGTTGAAATGTACGTATAATCGTTTCGTTTTTTAATATATCTCTTTCTCTCTTTCATATAAAAGTTTTTTTTATGGATCTCTCCTTCTGGATAAACTCACTCAACGAGCCATCGGGAGATCTAGCTCGGGATTTCGCTACGAAATCGAGAGATGAGAAGATTCGTAGACGAACTATTCGTAGCTGAAATAGTTCAGCGGTATGTTGAAGTAGAAGTGGACGATAAATGGCTGATGAAGCCTCAACCTTTCGTTGGCTGAAAATGCTGCAACATGGCGCCTGTCAGTGTTGTGAGCGAATTTTCTAAATGATCATTGAAATATTATTGTTTATGGTCCTATGCTGTATATCCTGAGCAAGCGATTTTAAACTGTATTTTAAAAGTTATTCGATATAATGTAGCATACTTCGTTTCGAGCAGATATGTCCATAGACATTCGAAAGGTTAAGTTTCTGGAATTGAGATTACGAACCGGCAAGAAGAGCAAGGCAAAAGAAGACCTTGTGTGGCTCGTTAAAAGACGCTGAAAGCTATTTTCAACCGGTCTTATTGGACATATATCGGTAGACCCTATGTTCAAGATTGTTTTGGAAATGATGACGACGATAATAGACTTTTTATAAAGTTATTTGTACTTTTAGTGGTAGGTTTTTTTTTGATTCTACACCATTGAAACTAAAACTAAGAAACATTTATAACTGTGACATCAATTTTGTGATGTTAACTCTTTATCATTATACAAGTAAACAAGCATTGGTAGCTTAGCAGTAAAGACTGACTGACGCAATCTTATATAATTAACACTCTGTGCATAAATTATATAGGATTGCCACTGCCCACAAACTAGTTTGCAAAAGATGGGGGGCAGCAGTGTCATCTGGACACAATAAAACCACATAGCAATGGTTAACATGTCTGCCAAGCGTGGCGATTATGTTATATCCCCCTATAGATATCTTTGAGGAAGACCTAGGCCGTGAAGTGGGCGTCTGGTCTAAAAACACGGCGACTGTATAAGTAAAGGCTTGATGACTTCACACTAAGTCTCGTTTAATATGCAATTTAAAACACAATTCAGCTTTATTGCAGATAGCACAACCGAATCAGCGTTGCAATGTTAGTAAATAGAAATAAAAACTACTCATCATTCCATATAAACAGTACAGAAAAAAGTTGAGAGAAAATCGAAATATTTCAGGATTAAAAATCTGTAACATCGATCAATCCGAATTAGGTTCACGCGATAGAGTACGGTTCTATTCCTTTTTAAGTGTTGACTTTCCTTTCAGCCACATCTTGATCTTACATATATATCGTACTTGAGGTGGTATAAATTTTAATTCGACGATTCGACTTTCTGTCAATAGAAATACTGTGATTTTTATTTGATATTGACCTATTGGGCTGTGAATAAAAAATTCAAAATCGAATTCTGTAAATCACAAATGAGGAGATCCGTAGTAAAAAAGTCTTGGATGTAATTATATATATAATTAGAGATATTTTCTGATAGATATAATTTGGCACATAGTTCGTGCCGTGGGGATCAAAAGGTTCTGAAGTGAGTTTCAAGCTGGTAGACGTGATGTGGGTAAGGTAGACCGATGATGATGGTTAAAGTGGCCGGAAGTCGCTGGATTCGGACAGCGAAAGACCAAAATAAGAAAGGACCAATATCTAGCCACTTCCGCACATGCAGTGGTTGTCGTGCATGAAAGTGCACCGCCCGCCAGCCCGCTCGTAAATGCGCATGCGACAGACAATGCCAACTACACAACCGCCACCGTAAATTCACTCAACACGTGTTTCACCCCTCCACGGGGCATCTTCAGGAGTTGTTACACCGATTAGTGCTAAACACCGAGTCCTAATAAAAAACTAATGTGCATGTGCGGAAGTGGCTAGATATTGGTCCTTTCTTATTTAGGATGGACTTCCGCAATGTAACGCCTGATTCCATTAAATATAGCGAAAGACCAGTTATCCTGAAGATATTTGTGGAATGCCTTGCAATAAGCGAGACTCTCGATATAAAAAATATAGTGCGTAGTTTTTATTTATTGAAATATCCACTAATATTTTTAAAAAAAACTTCCATTTTTAATTGATATATCTTTAATGTTTACAAGGTTGACAGACGAATTTGTTAAGGCCATCGGAATGCATTACATACGAGCCGCATCTTACTGGTCCTCCTATAAATATCTGGGAGTATATGTCCACTAGTGGACGTTTTAGGTCTGAAATGTAGATCATTATGACGATTACTTTTTATTCTCAATTTTCTTAATAGTATTGTTATAATATACATTGGCATTATATATGTTGATATGAAATTTTAATATGTTTATATTATTATAATATAATTTAATTGTATTTTATGTGTACTCATATATATATGTATATTTCATGTTTGATTGCAATATTTTTATAATGTTCGCTAGTAGAGCTAAAAAAAACTTTTCAGCGTCGCTTTCATTCTTGTCATTGGGATATCAGTTTGAATTTCTATATCTTAGTAACTTTCTTTGCTATCATATTTGTGTAACTTTTGTGTAATAATAAATATTGTTTAGTTTCCCATAAATTTTTAATTTGTATTCACATCGCGATTAAAATTAGCAAAAAAAGGTAAAGTATTAATATTTACCTCGCTATCGGTTCAAGATTTTTCGACGTGTAATTTACTTGAAAATTATACTGCATTACACTTTATAGTGTACAGACAAGCGTATATACCACGGAGAGATCGTGAATCAGAATTCCGACGTCAATATAGAAATGCTTCGGTCTAAAACGATGCGCCATAAAAGTCCGCAATATTAGGGTAGGGTCAAACGCTAAATGGCGAAAACGTAGCACCATTGTGTGGTGATATTCCTTTTTTTTCCGAGCTCTGATAAATCAGAACCCGTATCTATAGTACAGCCCCACCCGGCCGCACCTATACCTGATAAACAAACCCACCCACTTTTCTTCGACATTTGCTTAGAAAGGGGTGCGGCCCCATACAACTCTATTACGTCCCCATAACAGCCCATCGCGTTATTAGCCCCGGCCTCCACTCACAAAAACAACCGATAAAGACAAGGAACGACCTTAAAGTAAAATAAACAGATGATCCGCCAAATGAGGGACCCTATACACCTGCCATAAAGTAGTGTATACAAACCCCGACGCGCCCTTTCGCTAATGAGGACAGTTTATGGGGCACGATGGCGTTTAGCTTTTATTGTCTATGCGCGCGCAACCCCCTTGGAGGGTTTATAAGGAGTGACATTCGCTGGTGGTGTTCAGTCGTGCTCGTGAAGCCGGGCGGTACACATCAGCGCGGTGCCGCTAACAACCGCTAATTTACTTCGTTACGAACAAGTGATTCAGCTAGCCACTCGCCTACGCCTGTTAATTAGACTCTAACCTGGTATTTGAATTATCGCGTGGGCTACATACGGTTTTTTGGTAGGTAATAGCGTTCGTTCTAATATACCACGAATTGAAAACTTCCGTATTTTTCATCCTTTTGCCATTTAACTTTCGCACAACTTTGACTTTTCTCACTTTAGAGTCGTCGCAAACTATTTTAAAACATCGTTTTCTATCAAAATCTTTTTCAATTCTATCTTCCTTAAATTTATTACGATGAAAATTAAAAGTTAAAGCAAACAGAAATAATCTAAACATTTCTCATCGAAGTTTTTGATTCAATTTGAATTCGAAATTTTAAATTAAATTCATTTCCGTACCTATTCATTTATTAGCGTCTATTTGTTTAGGTCGAGGAATTTCAATCAACGGTAAGTTACATTGGAAGCCTACACACTTATGCTTATATAAGTGTGCACTTTGTCAGACCATCTTGTTTAAAAGTTCTAATCCTAGAATATATTCGTAACGTACTTTTCAGATTGTAAGTCGATGTTTTTAAAGTTTTTTTACAAATAAAAAAGCATCGTTTTTCTGGAATCGAATCAAAGATCAACTTTTGCATTCTTTCTCATGTCATGTTTAATAGGATTTCTATTGTAAGGCTGTTGGTTTCTTCACAAGTATTATTTTCAATGTTTAACTTAATATATTGATAGCTACTATGTATCCCACATTTGATTATTCCAATGGTCTTGTCTTATCATACTACGTTCTTTATGAAGGGACAGAAGATGTCCGCAAACAATTTCCAATTTGACTTCAAGTTTCATCACGCTCCATGTTTCACCAAGTTGACTTAATATGTCGACGATAATATTTTCCTTGAGAGTTCTAATGCTTGCTTTAATGACGGGGCCCTGGATGCGAAGGATCAATCCAATTTCACTTCCGCTATTTGATTTCATACTCGATAATGTATTTATAGTATTTCTTCGGTATACGAAGACTGTCTGTCATGTAATTCATTTTGGTATGATATTACATATTTGCACAATATATATATCATCATCAACTGTTCATCAATCTATAAAATCGATTTTTAATCATTGCATATGTTTGTTACATCATCTAATAATTCGATTTATTTAATACATCTGGACTAACTTAACTATAGTATATTAAAGAGTATGCTTTAACTTATCTCACACGTTTATCCTAGTTTTCATAGTTTCGTTTGTTATTTCACGAGACGCGAAAGTTATGCCTTCTCCACGGCTGCTAACTTGTATCTCCTAACGTTAAACTTGCATGTTCTTGCAATTAAGCTTAATTGTCGGAGTCAAGTTGTTAACTCGTCCTTACTTAACACTTCAAACTGCGTGTTCTTCCGCGTCTAGCGTTCAAGTTACTGTGTACATACATTGGTTAGTAGTCTTCTGATGTGTTTGACTCATAATCTGATAAAAGCATGTTTGAACAGTGATTTAGATCTCTTGGTATGTCTGAATTATACTAATCGCGTTAAGAGTGTCAGCTTAATCCAGGGTCTACTTCCGAGCATCCTTTCACCAAGTAATTCCTAAAGTCATGAAATAACAAATGTAACAGCTCAATATAAGCTTCATGCGAAAGCACATGAGGTTAGTCTGCGCTCTGCCACCAGAAAACTTACAACTGCAAATGTCAACGAACCAAGGGCAATAATCAATGAAAAGAAATCAACTTTACGTTTGACTTCGACTTTACATACTCATTGTCTCCATTGTAAGAAATCGTTGACGCGAATGGATACTGGAGTAATTTAGTAGTATCTTTGCTACCTTATGATGAACACCCCATCATTATTTCAGCCCTAAAAAGTACACTTTTGGACATTATTTTCTCCACAACGTGAGTCTTAAGTCTACTTTAAAAAGGTCGTGTTTCCCTTATAGATGAAAGTCCTATACTGCGCTTGCATAGTGACCATTTCTTCTCTGCGGCCTTTCTACATTTGCCTCACTTACCAATCCGCTAAGATTTGTTAGTTACTTTTTTACCATAGTATTTACTAAACCAGCCAGTACATCTACTGGAAAAACTTTAACATCTTATGCTAAGATAAAAAGGACGCACTCAACGTTTTGAAATTTAGTACTTTGGTGGTTTTACTTACCTTGGCTCTTTCTATATTGTCAGATGAGAAAAATATATCATAATAATACTCTAGGGAAAATTATTGTATATTTTCTGTACCCAGAAACCTTCATATTAAAATCATAATACGTTAATATTTCAATTTTGATTAATAAATTTAATATACATTGTACTCTGTGATATTATTATTGATTTATCACCGTATAACGACACAGAAATGTATACGCAATCTATTTCATATTTCGTAAAATTAATTTTCAAGTTTCTAATACTTTGTACCGCCGTCGATCGTATGGTTTCCTCGTTTTCATCATAAGGATTATTTATAACTGAACTAGTTCGAAAAGTGGCAAAACCCATTGCGTCAGAGGCAAAAATACGTAGTTGTTTATATATAGTTAACTTCTATTACGCCCTTCCGTTACTTTTTCGTATGTTGCATCAAGCGTGCTTCTATCCATGTATTGTTGCATCGAATTGTATATATAGAGCTGTGATTTATTTATAACACCCTGTTTAATAATAAGGAACGGTAAAGTCGATGTTGATTTACACGAAGATAAACAAATTCTAGCGTCGGTTGATATAAATGATAAAATATAAACGGGAACGCGGACGTTTGAGATGTTATAACAAGATTTTCTGATTCCGTCTAACTCGATCCGTGGAGTAAATTAGTTGGAGCTAGCTAAAGTAAATCTAGGATTGAAGATGGCACGGCTGGCATTGCAGCAAACGGTACGTAATTTCACATTTATGAGCGAAACTTAATATTTCACTGCTTCTATTTTTGCTTATCTTAATTATAGGGTGTCGGGTGCTTTAACATTTTGTATAATTTTATAAATTGAACTTCTTTTAAGTCATAATTGATATTATTTAACATTGAAAAAATAATTCTGAGATTGAGCAGTTTTTGAAGTTCAGTTTTATCTCTAAATATCCTGAATTTCACCTAGTCCCACACAAAAACCTTCATATTTAACACCTGCTCACATCGCAAACGAGTCCTTTTCAAATGTTTATATATAAATGTTACATATATAAATGTAAGCGGGTTCGTATAGAGAACAAGACGATATAAAATTTGTTTAGATCTGTCAAAAAACAGATTACTGGAAATTAATGGTAGATCGAGGCTTCGTGGCGGAACTACGGTGCTTATCCTTACTGGATCATCAGACGATATAAAATATAAAGCTAATGTCAAATTTATATAACATAGTCTTAAATTAATTACAAGTAAAATAATTACGTAAAGATAAGTGAGTCATGTATATGACTAATAGATGGCGCGCAAATATAATAATGATATTAAAATTAAGATTCAAATAAAACAATAATAAGTGCTAGTGTTAAGTAATTTGATATAGTAAGTAGAATATTAAGAAAGAAAAAATACTGCAAATGAGGCAGTACAAAGTCTCAGCCGTTTTAGAGTAGTATGGCGTATATAAATTAAATATCAATTTTAAATAATGTGTAATGTTCTGTATTCAAATAACGTAAAGATTTTATAGTCAAATGAAGTAGCACTTTAATTTCTCTGTTTAAATTTTCAACAATGTTATATTAAATTTATTTTCGTTTTCAAAAATATAATTATTGTACTAGTGAAATATCTAAGGGTAAAAAATATAACATAAATAGCTGCAAATTTATACAGAACGTTATTGGGTATAAAAGCTTTAAACAAGTGAAAGTATAGCTTATTTATCAAGTATAGCTTATCTATAAAGCTTTTTTAGCTAATTTTAATCACTCTGCGAAGTGAACGCTTTGAAATAAGTCATATTTATTAATTTTTCCAATTGGAATACGTCGGGTCGGGTCTTAACTAGTGGTAGTAAAAAGAATGTAGATAGTAAAAAGAATAATTTTAATATAATCAAGTATAGTATAGTATATAGTAATCTTTAAACACTGGACATTCTTAGGGCGCCGTTAAAAACAAACAAGACGTCGATGATTGATTTAAAAAAATATCTAAATATTATAATAAGTTCACTTCAACTTAGTTTCAAATAGTATACGATTTAAGTCAGTTAATAGTTTGAGAGACTTAAAACAAACATGCAAAAACATGAGCAAAAAAAAAATAAAAAAAATCAGATGTAATAAACGTACCTGTAAAAATATGCAGTGAACCAAATTTTTTTAACCCATTTTTCCTACTACATTCTCATTACGTTATTTTTTACTTCTGTAACTTTTTATTTTGGACCGGGTGTATCGTATATAATTGACAAGAAATAGGCTAAACATCCATCCCTTAAAAGCCTTTACATCTGCTAATAATTACTCTGTATATATGTTTTTGTAGCAAATGTTATATGTAATTTTAAAATATGTATATTTTCGATTTGAACACATAGGTTATTTGTACATCTTAATAAGGTGCAAATTGATCGTCCAAAAATTGCAGCAGCTTGTAGGCGTTTTGTTATGCATGTTCAAATGTCATTTTACTTTAAGCTACGCCTACTCTAACCGTCTTTACTTGGCCGATGTAAACTCATTGCAACTTTGATTAGCATCTTTAATTGATCTGAATGCTTTATCTAAATATGTCTTTATACGTTTCATGGCAGTTAGGTCTTCCAAACTAGATTTATTCCTTTTTTATGAACGTTTAGTACTAATAGAACTTACTTTTTGCTAGAAAACTAATATATCTACGAAATAACTAGGTATAAATTCACATAGAATTAGTACGCGGTAGGAGTGGGAGGTATAACAACGAATCAATCAACAATCTCTATAAAGGATTTTTACTTGTCAAGAGTAAATATACGTTAATTTCTAGAACAGCTTCCAAAGTAACATTTGTAGGAACATTTAAAAATTGGTCAGGTAGGGATGATAAACTAGCGGTAGAGGACTATAACTTTGCGTTCGTAAATCCCAGGTTCAATTGATTTATTTAGAATTCCCACTGCTCACAAAAAGGTTTCAGATGATGTGCAGCAGCGTCCTTTGCGTATCATAATACCACATTGTGATCACCAACCCGCCTGCCAAGCATGGCGATTATTATATATCCTCCCATAGATACTTTTTGCCGAAGGCCTAAGCCGTACAGTGGAAGTTTATGAAATAAACGACGAATACTGTAGTTGAAGTAGAGCACATTAAAAAATACTTCACACTATTATAGGTTATTTAATTTCTGTTAGAAAGTCTATGCTTTAAAGTGGGTATCTACGAGCTGAAACTACAGGTAGAGAGAGAAGTCTGAAAAGTAAAGATGAATGTTAACTAGCGCCGATACATAAAGCGATGAACTTGCACGGTGTTTAAAATGTGGTGATATTTTTAAGTCTTATTCTTTTTCTCATTGTTGGGACACATACTCTCCTATAGAAGTTTCGGATTACATTCCAATAGTTGTTGCATTACTATTGAACTTTTCGACTTACGAATCTGCAGGATTTCCCAAAGGGTAATCCTTCACATTTTGTAAAGTAATGTCAACTTTATGAAATCCTATTGCTGCTGTGCCTTGTGAGTTAGATTTATTGAGGAGAGTTTTTACCTAGAACTACTAAAAATAAACACTTTTTTACCATGATTTTATTTTTTTCTTTTTTACCATGAGACTAGATTACTTATTTTAGTATTGGAAAATTTAGATAAATTAACAGGTAAAAGGTTTTAAAATGAAGATTTGTGAGTAGGTTGTTTTTTGTAGGAGGCAATACCTAGATTTTCCTTCAACACCAACGCAATAAAAACTCTTTAACACGAAACTACGGGCTATATTTATTTTAATATTGAAATTTCGATAAACTAGAAAGATTGCTTTTTTAATTAAATAATGCGACCAGTGTTTATCTTTCGCTATTTCTTCTCGTTCTATTGAGGCATAAGATGACCAACTAACGTCACGAGAGCCGTCGTTTTTTAAACGGAAACATAATAATGTTTACGCACTACTGCTTAGCGGCAAAACGGTCGCCTCCGTAGTGCCTTTTCAAATGGCTTCATTTAAAACATCGTTTCTTTATTAATGACGTTCTTATAAAATAACTATTATTCTCGGTTTTTGTCTAACTTTATTTTTATCATCAAATTTTGCTATCATCTTCATCATCATCATTATTTCAGGCCTTCTCCGTAGATACTCTAGACCTGTTGGAAGAGACCTTTTTACAGTGATTTTCGAAAAACTTAACAAGATCGTCTGTTCAGTTTTCCAAAAAAAAATACTATTCTCAAATAATATCATTCTTTATGTTTATAGCTTTTCTTCTAAGTCTTCGGTTATGTTTTCTTTTGTGTGAAAAGTTGTAATATTACTCATAATAGAAATGTTATACTACTTCACTTCTGATATCTGGATAATTTATCGCACTACCGTTTAGATAAATATCTCACTCTGAGCTTTCAACTGATGATATACATTGATAGTTGCACTATATCAATAGATTCAAGGATTAGTTGTTGTTCTAATTTAAACATAGATATACCTGTCATCTATTTTACCAGATCGTAATGAAATACGAATGATTCGGTAATAAAACACAAAGGGGTATATTGTGATATAAGTGGAAATAGAGCACTAACGTATGCGGTAAGCGAAACGCGCAGTGAGTTAGAATTTCAGAGTGCTTCTCAATTCTTCAAAGAGAAACGCTCTAAGAAGCTTTGAGAGGTAGAAAAACGATTTTCTAAGCTCTCGGGTAAGTGAAGGGAATACATTTTAGTGGTTATGAGATGATTGTAAACGATTTTTATTTCTAATATCATTACTACAATTTGGAGATGACAATGTTTCTTTTTTTAAACGGACTCTGTTTTTGGGGATCTCTCATTTTCTCTATCATATACGGAGCAAGGAGGTTACATTTCGGGGAAATGAATTTTCCATGGTTTTTAATTTTTATTTCTATACTCCTTCCTTAGTTCAATATATCTTTTATGCCTTCATGCCTCATTTACAAATTTTCTTCCATAAATCGCGTTTCTTTTCTCATCTACATTCCCTGATCACAATTTTATATTACATATAACAGATTTTTATGACTAACTATAATATTAGGATGAGTTTAAATTTTTCTGCAATAGTACATTAGAAATATTTATGCAAAGAACTGTTATATGACTATTTACACTTATTACGATATCATACATACGTTATTGCACTCGACAGTGGTAAGATAAATAAATATGCAGTATAGGTGACTATATCACATGTTTCTTTTGTTAATTATATTAGATACTTACACATAATCGTTAGGACGCTAGCGAGTTATAGGCTTCATCCTAAGGTGTAGGTTGTTATACCATAATCATTTGTTAATCCTCTGGAAAATTATTTTTGAGCAGCGGCAATTCTATATTAATGCACAAAGTTAGAATTATATAAGAATGTATTTAGGGTATTCAACCAGCGAACTTTGATCGCAATTCTCAGTTCTCTTTCGCTGGTTTACAAGTACTCCTTATATTTTGCACTCTTTCTGGCATATTGCTGTGGAGTAATGCAACGAATGAAGATTTTTTTAGTTTCAAACTCAAAAATTCCTCATCCAACATAGTAACCTAATTAGGTTACCAAATCCCAGTCCTTTAGCCTGAGTGCCCTGCCTGTCGTTTGTGCCCACTAAAAGGGTTCGCGGGCGTTAGGAGTGGAGGCTTTAATTGTCTACTCAATGCCAACCCAAAAAGGCAGCAACGCAAATGGTCTCGTGTTGCTGCGGTATATCGAAGATCCTGAGGGAGGCACTGCTTCCTCCCAGGATGTGACTTGGCATAGTACTAAGGCCCGTTCAAAGGTACCGAAGGCGATCACTGATAGGATTTCAGTGAGGGGGTTTCAGAGGGTATGAATCGCACCAAACAAAATAAATAGCACCAAATCATATGCTTAATAATGAAATCATTAATGTTTCATTAAAAGTGAAGCGACTGGAATAAAATTAAAATTGTCATTTGGCAAAAATCATTACGCCACGTTAAATCCTTTAAAAGGTGCTTGACTCCCAACGCTCACTTCTGTGGCACTTGAACACGTTTCCGTTATTTTCTCTCTGGTTTGTAGAAACAGCTTAATTACTATTAAATTTCGAGTGGCGGAATTTCATTTCTATAAGCGAAATTCTTTAAACATTTTAATGTATATTTCAACTGTAAATAAATTAAATAACTTTCATTTTAATTTTTCTTTATTATTAAAATAAATATTTTTGTCTCAGCAAAAATATTTCACAAATAAATAGTATCTTAGTTGAAAAAATACAGGAACTTTTGGCAGTACAAAATCTGCTAAACAGATAGTAACAAGAAAAAGCGCTTTTTAGTAATATATTATCTTAATAACATAATATTTACACCTGTATATAATCAACCTGTATAACGTAATATATCTGTAACATGTTACAGTAGTCTATTTTTGTCCACTGAACTAATACCACAAGCATATGAATACAATACAAGTCTGCATGGTTGTAAATTATAATTAATTTTATATGTAGTTATCTAAATTTCGAAAACTCTTTTACTTACTGTGTTATAATTAAGTCGTTTATTATTTCTGAAGTTTATTTTCTCCATTTTGATACAGTGCACCATGCATTAATTGAGAGAGAATAATATATACTAGATAAAAAAGATTTTACAAGTGTTAATATATTTCATTTTTATATAGTCTCATAAAAAAATTGTTACGAAATGCGGCATTTAATTCCAGCTGATTCAATTGTTAATGTCATAATGCGTCATAAAATTTACTTTTAAGGTCAACTAATATTTAAACATTACTCTGTCTGTTACTTGTCATTACTTACGTAACCACTTATTTTGGTTACGACGAAATTATGACGTATGTGTGTTTTTAATTTGTTTATTTAAGTAAAAGATTAGATTTTATCTTGTAATGTTTCTGCTCTATCGCAAGCATATTCAAAAATACTATCATATACTTCTCAATAATTTCTTCATTTATTTATTCATGTAATTTTTCATACGAAACTTGAAAGATATCCAATTGATAAAAGGCATGAGATAGGGAAACATTCTCTATGAAACTGTTTCCTTGGTGGGTAAAGAAGATCGTAGAATTACACATTAATCTTATGATGGACGACTTACGGTACTAAAACCTCTCTCACACTCTCTCTCTGCTCTCTTACATCTGTCTCTACCTTGTGTTTCATTGCCAAGCTCACAGTCACTTAACGAGAGCAACGATTGGCAAGTTGATGTCATAATGGGCAAGCCGTATAGCAAGCATATCAGATACCACAAGTGACTTAAAATTCTGGAAGATCATCTCTCCCATTTGTGAGTGGACGCTATACTCTACGCTTGCCTCTTTGTGATGTCCAATTGATTCAAATATAAATTCATAATATCTTTATTCAAGTAGGTATATATATGCGATTATGTATCTTAGATTATTTTAGTACTATAAATAGAAACCTACTACTTGACCTTATGGCTCTAGCGATCATCTGTTTTGCCCGCTCTATGACCTGACCGTTTCGAAACATCGGCTACCTTCGTTCAACTTCGGATCTTTTTATTACTGATTCGTGTCCTCTGTAAGCTCGGAAATGTGATCTAAACTCAAAGGATACTGTTCCGTTATTATTAAAGTTATTCAATTTGCTTACAAGTAATTTTTTAATGAATTTTAAAGGAACAATACAAAGTTGTAAATAAAATCTTAAACTTTGAAAATTAAAGCACAAAGCTTTCGGAGTTTTCGTTTATTTGGCAACCCTATTGGCGGAATTAAGTGGCCCGAATCAATTTAATGTAAAGGATAGCCACCGAACCGTTTCTAAAGGGTTGAAAGAACCCGGCCTTAAGGATTTAAGTAATAAACGAAGTTGGCAAGTTCAAGACATCGGGAAAGAGTTTTGTTTTAACATCTTTTTAGTTTTCGTCAACTAGTTAGATCACTTTCAATAAAAGCGTGAAACGTAAACATTTTTAATCTGTTTCTTTACAATGTTAATAATTGAATTATACAACAATAGAGATTTATTTATTTTATTAATTTACTCACACAGTTATCTGCTTAAATTGCGCAGTAAAGGAAAAAATCTTTTTTTTTGTGGTTCCATTTTTGGTGTTTCTCGTTCAACCTCTGTTTCGGGTGGACAGGATCTTTATTTACATCATCATTTTTTAAATAATTTCCAATCTCACCTATCGTCCTCCTCAACGTTTTTCATTCTATCCTCTAATTTCCTTCACATTATTTTTCATTCCTTTCAATATCTTGTCTTAGTTTAGGGACCTATCTATAATTAGATCACATTTGCAACTCTTGTAATTTTATGTTAAAATGTAATAATTATGATGAATATGATGACTTACAACAATAATATTTATTATAACTTTAGACCGTATTGTTAAAATACGTTCAAAGAATCCAACAAATTAAATCTAACAAATCGTACATTTTGCACTTGAAATTTTTCGAAGCGAGTTTCAATCCGCGAGGGAGCCAGTCGTACAATGACGGAACGTAATCTACTAAGCTGCCTCGCTTGCGAGTCTCTTGCCTCCGTTTAAAGCGATATTATTTCGTAATCCTTTGGGTATCGCGAAATTTGCAAAGGATTTAAAAATTGATCATATGGCACCACCCAAACTTGCTATGAACAAATCTGAAGCTATCCTATTTTAGTAATATTTGATATCATCATTTTATATACATAAAAAGACCAATAAGTTTCAACAATGCCAGGTTTTTAATAACGATCAACTAAGTTTAGACGTAATAATGTGGACCAGTAAATGCATTCTAGGACGTCTAACAAGATAGACAGACAACCTGGTAAAAAGAAGACGAAGAAAGAAGATACTAGATGCATGTTTTTTCCAACATGATCTGTTCAAAATCTGTGGCCATTGTCCAGCTATGGATGTCATACGAATAATAAGTCATCCTAATTATATAGTTGTTAATAGAATATTCTATTCTAGTAGCGTTTAGTTCACTCTCATATTGAAGATACATTTTTTAAAGATAGCTAATGCAGCCAATATCATATCTGAAAAAGCATCTGAATTTATTGCGGAGAATAACAAAAATGTCTAATCGCTGCTTTGTAATTTAATTTTTGATGATAATAAGTTGATAACCGTTCCCTTTACAAGATTATATCTATGCTTTGGATAACATAAGAAAGTATCGTGGCAAGAACTACTGTTGCTTTTATAGAACCTGATAGCATTTTTGCCTTTATCTTAAAAGTACCTGAGGTAGGGTTCAGTGAAATTTTAGTACCAAATTACTTAAGTGATTAAAATGAAAGTCAAAATATAATTACTCAGAAAGCAGGTTCCAGATGCTTAGCATTATGGAGAGTCAGAATAGGTACCAGATCTGACAATTTGCGTGAGAAGATTATTTACGTCGTTTTGCGATGGTGTTCAGTTTTACCTTGTGTTTAAGTGTCTTCTCCCGGCTTAACCAATGTTTTAATTGAAGTTAACACTGTTACCTTAGAAGCCTTTTCCAAAGGTAATATGATGTTTGCTCTTGATAGGGTTAATCCTTCAGCAGAAAAAAAATAATTTTCTACCCTTGCTTCTTTATTGTATTATGTTCAATTACATTGATTCCTTGTTAAAACTGTTTTGATATGTCATACGAAAGAATCTTTTAGCTTTCGTTTGTTGGCATTCATTAGTGTCTATCATTACATCTGAATTAGAATTGCCATAGCAAATCTTAAAGTAAATTTAATCTAGTGCCTGAAAATATTAATGTATTTACTTAGGATATTATTTAATATGATCGAGCTAATGAATAGAAGTTTCTGTTAGAGTTTGTATAAATAATAAAGGATTCTAGTAGCTACGAATAATCTGAAACGATTATACCTTATCAGGCCGTTTTCAATTTCAATAATGTTCTAGGGTCATTGTTAACTTTTGGTAATTCCGTTTGGTAAACGTGACGCGATTGTTGAATACCGATTAAGGTTACAATTGGTGATTATCGTTAGAAGGTTAAGTTGGTTAAAGCGAATTAAAAATGGCTATTCAGCGGTCTGTTGGTTAACAGGTTTTAATTTAATTTATTTTAAATGTGATATTAGCTTTTTCTGCTATTTTTCTACCTTGAATTTGACTGACTTCTTGTGAAAAATTTCCACGTATTTTCTTTAAATCAATTCGAAGGTTATGTGTTACTTGTTTGACTGACAGATCATAAAGATTAAAAAAAAAAGTTATAAAAATTTTTAATTAAAAGATCTAAAATCTTACGTTATTTTACGTTTGGGGATACGTTGCATTTATGTTGGTATTCTTTTTGAACATTATTTATTTAAAAAGTAAAGTATATCCCAATTTACCGTTAAACTTAGTTTTTTAATTAACCCGTAAGTTCCCAAAAAATTCACAATGTTTATTAAATGTTACATTACATTTACAATAGGGTATATTATAAAAACATGTTAAATGTTTCAATGTATGTAAATATTCTCTACACAAATGTGTACAGTAGAGTACAACTTTTTGGATTTCAGTAAATAATAAATACAGTTCAATCACCAAGAAACATTCCCGCTTTGATGGATTCCATTTTTGTTTCTATGTCTATTGATGTTACTATTCCAATAATATTTAGTCTCGTCTCAGCAGGTACAGTAACGTCTGGCTCTATCGTAAACTGTTCTATTTCGGAGGCGTCTGCTTTTAATCAAAGAATATCAAAGTGTTCGGAAACCGAGGTTGCCAACGTAAAAGTGTCAATTAGTTTTTTTTTTTTAATTTAGCAGAAACTCCTTTCTGAATTGTTGGTATGATGAAATTAACTTTAAGATATAAATTAATTTGATTAATTTATTATACGTGATATTTAGTGGTGATATGGTGGTATATTACACCATTATCATGAATGTGTTGATGTTCTAATAATAACTTATACATCTAGTAAAGAAAGCCAGTTATATTTCTTTATTTTGGCAATTTCACTTGCTTTCTTTGAACTCGCACTCCCATTAATGTATCCCTTATGCGGTGGTAATTCTTAATACAATTTTGGTATTAAGACGTTGTGGCTTTTAATAATATTAAATTAAATTATTTTATCCATTTGTAAATATTTCTCTAGAAAGTCACCCTGAACAAAATATAATTTTATTTTGTTTTTGATAAAACAGATTGCATCTTACTATAGGTAATAATATTTATTTTTAAGATATATAGTTGAATATAATAAACCAAAAAAGAAAATAGTAGGATATAATTATAATTTCTTGCTAAATCATATTAATTAAAAACATAAATACGAACCTGCAAGCTTGTTTACAAAATTATTTAAAAGTGACAAGGTTGACAGGTAAAAGTTTGTTTATTTTCGCGAAGACTTTTATAAATTAGACGTCATTTGGTTATCTGATATTTCCATATAGGGACCCATTATGTGGGCGTCTATGGCATTAAGAAACCGACTACGAAGTTTTGTTTAGATATATAAATGTGAGAATATATTTTTTATATAATAGATAATATATGTCATTGAAGACATGTAAAAATTTAAATAATTTTAGAACTTGTTATTTTAGTTGTTTTTATATAATTTTAGTTAGAGAAAATAAAATAAAAATTTTATCCGGATAAAATTATTAAACTTCTGTCAACTAACGCCCTGTACTATGTATAGGAGTGAACAATAGTTCTCCAAATAGGGGAGCTGTAAACATAAAAAATACTCTAATTCAAATAGGGCTATCACCGTAAATAAAAATATAAATAAAAAAATAAATTGGGTAATAAAAATAAAAATTAAGTAAAATTAAAAACAAGCTTCACTTATTCAAAATCGAACATTCCAGTTAAGAGTGTGAAATAAATGTGTCAGACTTCGAAATTTTCACTTATATTGAGGCCAGTTTGTTATTCATTAAAGGTGTGTTAAATGACAATGTTCCACTTTTAATAACTCGCAACTGGTACAACTCTGAAAAATTTTATACTCAAAAGTAAATCTCGTTATTTTCAGCAATACAAAGAGCTTTTTATTTTGAGTTTATAGCTTTTAAGCTGGCATTTTAAAATAAAATAAAATTTTTCGTTAATGAACAAGTTTTAATTGAATAATTTATACTTTTTTTTTAAATTTTGATCCAATAACTATAAACGATCATTTCATGGTCATATACTGTCTTTTATTATTAATAGAATATGTTGATTTCTATTGGCACAATACGATAATATACTATAAAGTGAAATGTGGGAAATCTCAGCGTATGACGTCAAACAAGGTGGACAGGTCTATTTAAAAGTCGTTGAAAGACGTAGGATTCAGGCTTTTTTTAAACATTTTAATTAAAATAAAATCTATGGAAGAAGAATATGTTGAAGAGTGGACCTCTTAGGGCACCATTTATGCTTTTAAGTCATAAGTAATCTAATAATCATTTTCTACGACTTATATTTCTCTTTCATCTCTTTCTCTTTCTTTACACTTCTGTCACGCTATCCTCTATTTTCTTCTACTATACGCATCGTCTTTATCTTTGTTAGGTGGGTAATCTGAATATGTATTTCACGAATACAATGACAGAAGAGTATAAATAGGTTAAAAATATATTCCGTTTAACTCTTAATAGCCTAGAGTTTCAATTTTGATACCAACCTTTTAAATCGAATGTTCACATTACTATAAGTTTTTTTTATAGGTTGGCTGTACGTATTTTACTGTTGTATAATATTCTTTCCAACGAAATAAAAAAAATCTATTTTTCCCTTCATCTAGACCCTCAAGCAAACACAGTAATATTAAAGAATCGTTTTTGTAAATCAGGCTATTAAAGGTTAAGCTTGTCTATAATGGCATTTTTCAAATTAAAAGTAGGTGGAGCCAAACGCGCGCTAAACTGAGAAGAATCCACAACAAACTCAGACGGGGTTTTTTCCATAATTTTCTAAAAATAGTAAGGTTATATTGATTTATATATCATGAGACATAACCATATAATCATGACGTATGCAAAGTATTTGAATTGTTTTTGTTTTGATTGAAATTTTGTTAGTATTCACAAATGTGATAAATGAAGCGAGTTCGGCTGTTCATCCAAGTAAGCTACGCGATAGGAAGAAGTTAGCCAGGATTCGAAATAAATCCCTTTTGATATAATTTAAATTCCGAATCTTACACGTTTAGAAATTCGGTAAAAATCACAGTGAAAGACCATGCCAATCGTCATGGAATAAGTTGATCATATAAATCCGTATTAAATAAAGTAACGTCAGAAACTCGGCGTTTGCGTTTCGCGTGGATTCTTTGAGTTTCTGCCAAAAAATATTAATCTTACGCTCCCGAAATAAATTTAATGGGAGATCGATCCGTTCCGTTTACATAGACAGGAATTCGGTCCAAGCCAGAAGCGTTGGCAGCAATGATTCCTTCCCATAGAAACGCAAGATTTTGATTATATTTTTCGAAATATGTCGTCAAATTAACATTAAATTTGTATCAAAAGAACTCTCATTTACTATAAATGTAAAGTAACGTTATTCTTTAGCAGACTAATGATAAAATACTATTTATTTAATAAAGAACATTGAACATTTTGTCGAAATAAATCGAAAAATATCAAAATCGAACAATCGATTTTCCGTTACAAAACATCGCGTCCGTGTTGAAACGCTTTGACGCAATCGATATCGGGTGGTTTTTTATTATACGGCCTCCTTATTTTGGGGTCTTCTCTTTCCCCTGTCTTAATCTATGACTGAGACTTGGATTATAAAATAATTTTTTTTCAGTATTTTGTACTTCATTATTCCTGTTCCATACTTCACATAATCTCTCACTCCGTAACTATTTTTCCTTTCTATTCGTACATCGGCTTATATCCGTCGCCACATTTCTCAAAATGTCACATTTTTATTATTTTATTTTAAATCATTTACTTTTTTATTTTTATTATTAAATTTATTCGTTTCAGCTGTTCAAACTTATTTCTTAATATAATAACACAGCTATTTATCACTTTTACCCGACCTAAGATTTTGTTTATAGTTACGACTTTCTTACAACCTCCTTACATTATTGTAAGAATCTGTGACTGCATCTTGAATCTCCTATCAGGGAGGCTTTGCCGCCTCTCTCTACCTTTGAAAGGTAACTTGATCTCTATATCTGTTCAGATAGCACTTATTAAGGGAAAACAGGCTAACTTATTTTTGTTCACTAAGAATTATTTTTAATGACTTGTATATGTCATGAGATGACGTTAGAAGCAGTAATTTGATAGAGACTAGAATCGAATTGAACTCGAAATACGAATTATTTTTTTAAGACTCAGATTTTTTTGTTTCCACTTTCGTTATATTCTAAATACAATAGTCAAGCGATTTATTCATGAGCTTTATTGTAATTTAAAAAACCTTTATACTGTAATAGGCTCTTCTTCGTTTCAGCGAATAGAGCCTACAAGGCGTTCGGCTTCCCCTTCCAGAGACTCTCCACGGCCCCTTACTATGTCTTCTACCAGCTTGTGATCGCCACTGATGGTGATCAAAAACCCTTGGCCCTAACGGCAATCGGTTGTAATGGTGATGTGTTCCAATGTTTAAATATTATTACTCAATAATAACATTACATGGAAGAGTGTATATGTATAAGAGTGTATATATATATATATATATATATATATATATATATATATCTCTATGTATACCGTACAAAGTTTCCGAATCCACAAAATAGTTACTAATTTTTCAAAGCCTTGATATACAAATATCTAATAAATTGAATTTTAGAATTCTATTAAATTTCAAATAGGATTCTAGAACAATATCAAATTTTAGTATCAAAATTTTCGATGTGTATTATGCATCGATATTCAAATGAATAGAGAGACAGTTGCTCTATCTAGTAAGGTTTAGCATATGATAAATATGCAGATTTATCAAATGAAATATGAAATATTGGAAACAAGCCAATAGAAGATTTGAACTGAAATGTTATACACGAAGAGAGGATTCGTAGACTAATGAAAGTCATCTACATATTCCAAAAGATTTACAAAGTACTGTGGTAGTCAGTAGATGGAGCCACAGTTAATAAACAAATTAAAAAAAAAATCTTTTTTGAACTATATCATAATTTTTTAAATTAAACACATAAGTTGAAATATAATTTTCATAATGAATACTTCGTAATAGGAATTGCAATACACTTTTTTTTCTGTTTATTTTACCGTTTTTTAATTTTGCGTGCTGAACTGTATAACAGATGCTATTTATTTTGAATTAAATTCTCCTCATGGCGTTGTATCCCTCTCTTCTTTAAATCCTTCTGTGCCGGTCTTCGGCGGTGGTTATTCCTTCGATTGTGGACCTGTGCATTGGACTGCGGCCTCTTGGTCCACTATCAGATCCATCAAAAGTTTTTTTTTATATCGTTAATTAGAGGTTGGGCTTTCATCCATGTTTAGACATGTCAATCCCATGGTAACCATTACAATATTCAGAAATCATTATGGAAGCAAGACATCAATATGCGAAATCGAATAACTGCTTTCGACTTAGATATCGACAAAATAGATTGCGCGGTGCCAATATCTAACTAAAATTTAATCGCCTTCACAGTGATTCCATTACATCGATTCCTGACAAATTCCAACAAGTTTTTACAACTTGTCAAGATCAGATAGTGCTAAATTAAGTAAGAAAAGAACCTATATTTTGCTAGTTAGACTCTGTGTTCGGCACTAATCGGTGTAACATAACTCCTGAAGATGCCCCGTGGAGGGGTGAAACACGTGTTGAGTAATTAGGCGGTGGCGGTTGTGTGATTCGCATTGTTTGTCGCATAATCATTTATCAGCGGGCTGGCGGGCGGTGCACTTTGTTGCACGACTACCACTTCATGTGCGGAAGTGGCTAAATATTGGTCCTTTTCTTAGGATGGACTAACGCAAGGTAACGCCTGAAACCATTAAATATAAAAGTGTTAAATTAACCATTATATAAAGATAAAACATCATAATTAAACCGGCATGTGATATCCGCATTTTGATACATCCTTTATATATAGAAGACATATATTCCAATCGATAAAATCATAAATAGGCTGAAGTAAACAAATAAACATTTAATTTTGTAAATATCATCCTGTTTTATTAATATTAAAACCTGCATGATAACAGCCTTATTTTCAACTAGACCAAATTTTTATTAGAGTTACGAAAGTATTTCTGTTGTATAAAAATATCAAATAAATAAGTTTTGCGCTCAAGAGAAACCATTAAAATTATCATAAAATGTAGAAAACTATATAAACAGCGGAAGAAAATGAATGAATTATATCGTTTTTATTTCTCCTTTTTACTTCTTTCGAATGGCGCTTGCAACGTAAAAGAACAGAAGTGATGGCCAATAAATCTTCTGCAGAATATTTATTGGCCGCATTCAATTTACAACTTTAGCTAACAATTTACTTTTTTATCTGTGTTTGTTTATACGAGATGCAACGTTGAAACTTTTTGTAGCTTTTCTATGGAAAAACTGTGAAAAGTAAACACAATTTTACGGTTATTTAACTCTTTTAATTCTAAATCAGATTATGTTCTTCTGAAAAGTCTAAGAGACTAGAAAAACTTTGATGACGTCACTTCTAAAAACGTCTCTTACGATGACTTATATCTGACATGGTTTACAGCATGGATGCACAGACCGCGGCCCGCTGGTCAAATACTGGTGGCCCGCCGACAGCA
Organism: Battus philenor; assembly: GCF_028537555.1. Lineage (NCBI taxonomy): Eukaryota > Metazoa > Arthropoda > Insecta > Lepidoptera > Papilionidae > Battus > Battus philenor. The sequence continues at coordinate 9,791,645 of NW_027181689.1, read as the reverse complement.
AAAATAATACTCTCGTGCATTCGAAAAATATTGAATTCTATTCCAGAATAAAACCAAAAAAATTTAATTGCCTATACTTCTCGCGGCCGGCCCGCCATCATTTTTTTTATCATTTGCCCGAGTGGCCCCTAGTCTTAATAAGTCTGTGCAACCATGGTTTACAGTTTTGTACAAAATACTGCATTTCAAAATCATGAAGTGTATGCTTGTGACATAGACTTTTTATGTGAAAATTTCATTTTTTATTTCATTTATACATTATGTTATGCTTATAAATATGTACCTACTAAATCTGAGTGCTTCCTCTTCGAGCACATCGTCATTTTCCATTAGGCGAGTTGATGGTCAACGCGGACAATATTGCGTTTAAAAATATTTGGAATTATTTTTCGATATCGAAGAAGTAGATGAACGAAGATAGCATAGCCTCACGGTTTATAATTTTAAGCAATTTTTTTAATAATAAATTTAAAGTATTTAAGTAGACTACATTTGATGATTACATTCTTAAATATATCATTATCTATATAAACTTATATACCAGCAGAGTTAGACCGGTGGCAGAGGAATGAAACTTGTGATCGAAGGTAGCGGATTCGATTCAAATACAATCTTTTAATTCACACTTTGTGTATTAATTACGAGTATATAGAGTTGCTATTGTTCACAAATAAGTTTCAAAAGGATAGGTAGCGGTGTTCTATGCATACCATATTTCCATATCGCCACGTTGTCGGGCGATTATGGTATACCCCCGTAGATATCTTTGGGAAGAGGTCTGTGCTCTGCTGTGGGTGTATATGGGCTGAAACCACGCTTATAGTTACAAATTCTAAGGATATATATATCATAATAAACATGCAGATAATTAAGAAAAGGACCTATATTTAGCCACTTCCGCACATGCAGTGGTAGTCGTGCAATGAAATGCATTAGTGCCAATTGAAGTATACGTTATACGTATAACATACGTTTTTGTAGAAATATTTTGAATCGCGATAAATCCGTTAACATTTTTTTCACGAATAACATACGAGTGGAACTACCAAAGATGAAACTAAAATTATTTCCCGCTAATGCTTATGGTTTGCACCTAAAGTAATAAACGTCAAGTCGGCATTACAGCGCATGTCTGGCGCACGTCCGTCAGAGCTGGCCTGAGCGTGCGCAGATAAATTTCAAAGGAACGCACCACACACGGCGCTGCGTCTCCTTACATTTGGCATCTTAATTCCGCAATGACAACGCATATTTATCAATCTAATTAAATTGTCGATGTATCCTCTTTATTTGTATCTCAAGTTACGTTAAAACAATAACGCAAGAGGATGTTCTACATGATTCTTTCTAATGTTCTGACTATGATACAAACTGGAAAGAAGTTCTGCTACCGTATGGTACAGACTGGTTATAAGTGGAAAATAGGCTTTTGCACCCATTTCTAATCATTCTTTATAAAACAATCGCTCTAAAATATGTCACTTTAACATATTTCTTCTATTGGAATGCAGTTAGTAAATAAAAGTTAAATTTAATATGCAGTAATTCAAACTTTGAAAACGCCTTGTTACAATGTTATCATTACGTGATTAATTATTTCTGAAATCATTGAATTAGTGTTGTATGTACCACAGATTATTTACAGTTAATGGTACTATATATTTACAGCTTTAAACATTTTCCACCTGTAACCCTGTATAATGTATTGTGTATTCTTAGATTATACTAAATGTTTTCAACATTTAATATGAGTCCATGTTAAGTGCAAATCCCTTAATTATATTGTTTACGCCCGCAGAGCCTTTTAAAATGAAATTGACCTCCCATATATTAACATCGTTTAACTTTTTATGACGCGAAGTTTTCAAACAAGTCCTGATCTAAAAACATACACACACACACACACGCATATATCTAAAATCGTACTTTGAATATCTTCTCATTTTAATTTTAATACATGTAGTGCTGAAACAAGTATACTTTGTATAAATTTATAACAACTTTCAAACTCTTATATATAAATACGATGAAATATTTCACTAGTCTCTTTGGCCTTGTTAGTGTAAAGATCTAAGAAAAGAGCCTTTAGAGTAGGGAAAGGATTAATATTTATCTACTTCTGCACATGCAGTGGTAGTTGTGCAACAAAGTGCACCACCCGCCAGCCCGCTGATAAATGCGCATGCGGCAAACAATGCGAATTACACAACTACCACCGTTAAATCACTCAACACGTGTTTCACCCCTCCACGGGCAAATTCAGGAGTCATACCCCACTGATTAGTGCCAACACACAGAGTCTAGAGCACTAATCGGTGATTAATCATTTATCAGAGTACACAGACTACCACTGCATGTGCGGAAGTGGCTAAATGTTGGACCTTTTCTTACTTAGGATGGACTTCCGCAAAATAACGCCTGATTCCATTAAATATTTAAAAGCCTTCAGAGTTTTGTCACCTGAAAAAAGGTGAAGGTGTAAAAATAAAAACCATTAACTCGAAACAGTCACAACCCATAAATAAATACAATAATAAAATTTTCAGTAAAACTACACGAGTGTTATTTATAAGGAAAATTTTCTTTTATTAGTCACCGTAATTTAGTGCACTATAAAAAAATTTACGACACTTAATGTGTATAGAGCTGTTCCGTCAGCAGCCCGTTAGATCGTGAGGCCCATTTGTTATTTATGCTAACGACAAAAATTAATTGAAACGCCCAGCGACGCCCGGCTTGGCCTACTTGCGATCATTTTGCTGGAAGATTCATCAAGCGAGGCGACACGGGTTTTTAAATCATCTTCACGTTCTCCAACAGTGATATCCTTCGGTTAAACATTTAGAATACATTTACAGATGTTAATGCACCGATTATTCTATTACAAATATTTTTAAAACATTATATCATCATCTTTATGGACCTCGTTCCAGGATGTTACATAAATATATATTTTTTTTTCAGTTTAAATTTTTACACTTTAAATTGTTACAATAACTATCTATCCATTGGTTTCATATCATCTGCATTTCATAGCCTTCTTCCCTGATCATCGCTCTTAGATAACAATTTTAATCACATGTAAATTTTGGTATCTAATTATTGACTCATTTTTATTTATGTACATTTATTCCTAGCTTTTTTTTATTATTACCATGTTTATTTTTCTTTCTTGTAATTTTTACTATTTTATTCAATTTACTTGCCTTAGAGGCTTACCCGACCCCTGTACTACTTTTGAATCTCGTTTTTATGTATTGCACATTGCACTACCTTGCTGCAAAAACCTAAGAATGATGGACGCAGTTAGTCGTCACCTATTGGAATACTTGTTTTGGATAATGCTGCAGATACTGATACAATTTTACTACTACAAAAGAGAGCAGTTTATGCAATTTATGAGACTCTTAGAGAAAAACAAATATGATAGTACATAGTCGATGTATGTGTATATGTCATATGTTTTATTTTACCGGACTGCCACTGCTACCTTAATGGCATTTGCTGATCACGCGGGTTTTATGAGTCAGTGAGCAGAGGGCGCCCAGTCTAAGACCTCCTCCCCCTTTTTTAAGATAGAGAACCTCGTAGACTCTGAAGAGCTTCAGTTCGGGACAATACGTACTACTATTTTAGCGCATTGGTAAGCCAAACGAACGCCTTAATAAAGTAACACAACTCATTCCCAAGCTGTATTATTATTGACAACTAGTCGTTCTGAATTTTTCTATGTGAAGTTACTGATATATCGCTTTCCAGTAGATAAAGATATTTATTTCTGAGTAATCGCTGTAACTTTTGTATATATATATATACAAATATAACTTTTTATTATATATATTACACCATTTATATTACAAAAATGACTCATAATCAATTAAGTATAAGCTTAATTCGTTTTCATTTTATTTAATCACCAGAACGTAGTGATTTTATTATATTGTGCGGAAATATACAGGCACATAGTAAATTCAAAGTCATTCCGTAGGAATGTTTTCTACGATGACGTAACAGATGATGTCAACTGTATTAAGTAAAGTACCGAAATTATCGCGCAATTCATTTTCGACGTTGTCTTATGACGGGAGAGATATAATTTTATGAAATTTAATAAATGTTAAACATTAACTTTATTTGTTTTTAATGATATTGTAAACAAAAGAATTTTCGGACGAGAACCCATCTTTCCATTTAACGTCAGTGAAATTTTTTAAAACATTTCTAACAAAGGTAAAAACAAGGATGATAACTCCAGACAGAATAAATACATTTAAAAAACTTTTAAGTTAAACAGTATTTTGATACCCATATTGTGGTGGTTGTGGAAAAATATGTACCTAGTCCGCCATATTGTAACGGCATCCATCTTGAATTTTAAATTTTGACATGATCATCGTGTTTTACTAGTGTAGCCCTTTCTTTTGATACCCATATTGAGGGGGTTAAGGAAAAATACGTAATCTGCCATTTTGTATCGGCGGCCATCTTAGATTTATAATGTCATGATTTTATTATATTGTATTGTCATCTAAATTAAATGTGTACCAAATTTCAAATCAGAAATAAATTCCGTACGGGTCGAACTAAATAAAACCGTTTAATAAAAAGGTTTTTAATGCACTATAATAGAAAACATGAACCGAAATTGCACTAAATAAGCATTTGTCAGAGATGTACAAACAGATCAAGACGCGAATACGTCACAAGGTATAGATGACATAAGTGTAGTAAAAAATCTATCTATTCATTGCTTCGAAAGTAGTTTATAAAATTTCATAATTTAAAGGCACGTATAAAGGATTTCTAAAACGTTTTTATACAAGAATGTAAAAATAAAGGTAACTTATTTGTTGTTCATTTGAAACAATATTTACAAAATAATTTATGAGCAATTATTATATTTCACTCGGAGGTGTTCAACTGTCTGATTGTCATTTATATTGCTTTGGTAATGTACATAATACAAATGATTATTTATTCTTTAATTCATTTCTTTTTCTTTCCGAGGACAGTGCGATTCAAATCAGTTTGATGTTTTTGATTTATTATTGCATTTATAAAATATATTAAACCGTAATTAATATATGTATATACATGAACATATATAGTATGATTTATAAAAGTTAACTACCCTTTATTTATACTTCTACTGTTTCCATGCTATGGTTGTCTGAAGGAATTGCCTCGTGTGATAAGACCGCCCATTGTAATTTTAATTTAATGTTTATAAAACTATGTATATATTTTCTATTTAATGTTTATATATATATTAAGTGTTTATTATATATATTTAGTGTGTACCATAAAGAATATTAAATTAAATGAAACAATACTCAGGATGACAAATGGAGGTCACATAAACTCGGAATAAAAAGCCAATTAATTAAGCGACACATTAAACGACTACCAAAGCGAAACAAAAAGCGAAGGCCACGTGAGCCTGGCAAATATTTACACAGTAAATAAAGGCGCGCGCCAACCGATCATGCAATACCCCATTAACCTAATTTATTTATAACATTTATTTTTGTAGACAATGTGCAAAGCACAAAGTTGAGTTTTCATAAACTGCGGATCCGTGTACGGGGTAATCCCCGAAATATACGGCCCGGTTGGAATTTTGAGGTTATTTCCGAGTGCCCTAAATTACTGAGCAACAATGCATGTCCCCTGAATATGGGAATTTGGGCTTCATCAAAATTATATTTAGTTTAATACGTAAATGATCACGGATTTTTGAATGTGAGAAATATTTCAGTCATTAAACCTTTGTATGTATAATTCTAGTAATTTCCTAAAACCCTTTTTTGATATATACAGAATATAAAAAGAAATCAGACAAAATGGACATAAGATGAAGTATGCGATATTATAGCAAACGGTAATTTTTTTCAGACAAACCATTGGTAGAATTTAATAAAATATAATTGAATTGCGGTCGTCAAGTGCTAAAAATGGAGGAACAAGCATAAAGTTTACTTATAATATATATCTACATACTACAACATATATTATATTTACGAAAAAACATTAATAAACATGTATGTAATTATTTATGTGTTATATAACAAATATTGCATTGATAATTAGTGAAGCTAAGTTAAAAATAATACACCATCAACAATTATTATCTAATAATTTCTGCCTTAGGTCTACACTGGTACTACTCAACATATATCTCCGTCTTAGACTTACAATAAGACAGGTTGGAAGCGTCCCGTATTCAGTGTTTTTCTGTGACCTCAACAAAATTCTGTAAATCTGTTTTGCGTGCTGTTCAGCCTGCCTTCTGCAACTTCAATTCGCCAATGCACTGGGCTATATCACTTACTTTCGTTCATCTATGGATCTTTCTAGAAATTTCTTAATTCAATCTTGTAGAAGATATCCCAAGCATAGCCCTTTTCATAACTTGTTTAAGAACTGTGAGCTTGCGAATGAAACCCAAAACGGCACCATATGTTTCAGTGCCAGAAATCATCTGTAGTAACACATATTGGACCTAAACCTTAATCTTCATAGTAGTATATCTTCAAGAAACGATTTTAAAAGGTAATTTGATACATAGATGTTACAAAACGAACAATTCAAATGGTCATTTATAGTTGTTGCATCCAAAAAGTCGATAATTAATTTACAGTTAAAGTAAAATATGATTTGATAATTAAATAAGACAACCAATTATTACAATCTGCCGAGAACAAGTTAGTTACTAGAATTTCGCTAAATTAAAATTAATATTTGGAATGATTCCAAACGGAATGGAATGTTCTCGGATTTTGTATAAAAGCACTCGGTTCTACTGAGTATAATTTTATGAAACGTTTTCAGTAATGTACAGACGTAAGAGAAACTGCATTGTTACTTTTAATACAGTCTCTTTGATCCGGATCAAAGTTAACATTGTTCTGTTATTTCAATTGTGGATTTCGTCTCTATTTTGAAGTATAATAATAAGTCAAATAACGTCTAGAAAACCCACAAAAAGAAAAAAGTGACGGTCTCGGCAAATATAATAAATAGTGACTGTTCGTTGTGGACTCTTTTAACATCTGGGCGTGTTTGTCATCTTCATAGTTTTATATTTAGAGATGCCATTATAAAGGAAATCAATCTGATCCTCTCTCTTCTCTTAATAAACACAAATGATGAAAAAATATGAACAAATGATGAATAAATGATCAGGGCTCCTTGACAGAATTCATGACTGGTTAGAGATGGCAATCCAGTATTTTCCGATAGCATTACCAAGGTCATTTGTCCACCTTGGACACCCTAAGCTTTGCGAGAAAGGCCACGGTTTCTACTTCAGAACTTAAAATGATTAATTTTTCGCAAATTATTTTATACTGCAAAAATTTTCTTTAAATTCTTTATTCGTGGTTTTACTTTCCGTAGGAATATTTCCAATATCATTGCTTTTAATTTCAACTTTCATATTTTTTTTAACTCATATAGTTGCTGCAATTTATTTTAATTCAAGAACTTGCCTACAAATAATTTTCCATTAAGCATATATATATATATATATATATATGTAAATTATTTTCTGTGTAAAAGTATATATATATATAAATCTAATATAAACACAACCATACCACGATATTAAAGTTTAATAATAATATCTTATTAATTAATATATACATAATAATACTAAGCAAAGGTAGTACTGGGTAAAACTAGGCAACGTTAGACAACTATATATAGTAAGATGTATTTATAACCAATAATAATCAAGTATTTTTGTGTGATTTCTAAAATATCGATACACATTTATGCACATCATTTATACACATACGCACAAATTTTAATTCTAATACATCTACATATTCAGTTACTCCCATTTCAACATTGTTGCTGTTTCATAGACGCACACTACAAGGTTAAGGCCTCCACCAAAGATATCTATAGGTGAAAAACCGTAATCACCTCGCATGGTGGGCGGGTTGGTGATCACAGTGTAGTATGATATGCAAAGGATGCTGTTGTGCATATTCTGAAAACTTGCTTGCGAGCAATGGCAATCCTATATAACTAAGGCATAAAGTGAGAAATATTTAAAATTGTATGAAGGGAATCGAATTCGCGACCTGTGATCACAAGTCTCAGTATCGCTGGGATACCAATGCTGAACGTATGTTATTATTTTATACACACACACCTTTATTGCTAATAAGAAATAATCACTTGTACAATCGTGTATTTTCTTTATGTAAGCATTCAGTGACCATGATTCAAGTCAGATCTTCTATTGATACCATGTCATTATTAACTCTCAAATTTTGCTTTAGTGGAGTTGTTTGAATTGTATTTCTGTGAAAAAAAAATATTATCATTATTATTAATGACAATACTAAAGTCATCGTTGTTCTCTTTTCAGGTACTCCCGAGTCCGGCCATAAAGCGGCTGAGTAATAAAGATGTAATAGATCACAGGATCCAGGTCGTACGTTGATAACTGTGCAAATTCAATAAAAGTTTCTAGGCCATACCAATTATTGCGCTAAAGTGGGTCATTTTTATTGCCAGATAGTGTTGTGTGGCTAATTACGTTTCAGTATCATTTGCAACTATTGCTTCTGTTCCACAAATCACCTGCTGTATAATAAGATTAGTTACGGGCATTATGAAAATAATAATTCTTTTTTTGAAATCGACTGCGTTTTATATTAGTAATATAACAGGGAATAAAAATGTAGGTTCAATTCTTCATAATACTCCGCTTGAGTTTAAAGAACGTTATTAGATCCCTCTTTTGAATTCGTCCTCGACGAGCGCTGGCGTTGGGGTTCATAAATGTTGCCTTAGATAACCACAAATTCAGTCTTATTCACAGAGGGAAATTTCTTTGATCTTCTACGTGATATTTTCTTCGTTGAATTTTTCGCCATTAAATAAATTTCTTTTTCTATTCCTAGCTGAATCTGTTATTTTATTAATTGTAATTATAGGGTAGAATTTAATCTATTTATTTACTTGAGATTTATGACTTACAACTGCGTTGTTGTAGTTTTTTATACCGGCTTTACATTGACTTTATAAATAAGTCATGACTTTTTCTATACGAACATATTCTCTGATATTTCTTTAGCATAAAATTTTATTTATTATAAATAATAACAATGGTTTTAATTTTTTAATATAGTCATGAATAATATCGTTACTAAATAAAATAATAATAATGATTGGAATAAAAAAATGACTGATGCAAAATCTGATCTCATCATAGACTGGGGAATTTGTTTTTTAATTAAAATTTATTTTTAAAATATTTACCGTTTTTACAAATGTTTCATGAAATTTTTGCGTTTCTTAATTCTATTTTTAAAAATTAACTTTCTTTTCTCTTTTCTCCCATTAAATTTAACTCCCAATTAGTATATCCTTTCAACTACCCGCAAACTAAACGATAAAACCTTTAGTTAATTGGACTGGCCCAAGATAAAAAGTGCCTGCAGTTTTTACGACGCGCCCACCGATGGACAGATAGCATTAAGTGGATGAAATGGCAATGGATATTGGCTAATTCAATTAGGCTGGCTACTCAATACATCGTTGGTGGTCACGCGATCACGAAATGCGGGTAGTTTTTAGAAAGAATAAATTGTTTCGTCTAATAAATTGATATAATTGAAAACGATGCTTGTATAGTCATAAAATTAATCCATATCACTTTCAAATATATTATAAATATTACTTGATAAAAGCCAAACCACATAACATAACCATTTACGTACAAATAGTTGATAGCAACAACAACAGTAAGCAAAAATAACAACAACAGATTAGCTAATGTTGTTGTCTACCAATAATCCAAAAATCCAACATGACGCAAGCGTTACCTCTGAGACTATATGGATCTTAATTCGATTCTCGAGTCATTTTTCGATACATAATCATGCCAGAAGATGTTTTCCTTCACCTTTATGAGCTATGACAATGTAATTTTAAACCAAATTTACTTTTAAAGTCAAATTCGCGACTTTCTGAAATATGACTCGATCTATTAACCTACAAATGCTGTTCCATAATTTTAATAAGATTATCGTCCTAATTACGGGGTTTTTTACTACACAAAAAAAGGTCCTGTAAAATAATTCATTTTATCAGTGTGTAATGGCTAACATCAATTTTAAATCTGATACGAACGATCGATGAATGGCAAATCAATGCATCGACACGCGAATCACTTAAAAGTAATCAAAGACAAATTCACAAACGATGACATCGTTAATCTTAATTTTTGACGATACATCGGCGCGTACGTGTGAGCGTTAAATTGTTAAAGTCAAAACTCATCGTCGATCTATAAGCAGCAAGTCATGCCTCTCACATTATTTTAAACTTATATTTTTTGTTTCAATTTACGGCGCACATCCGTATAATAAAAAAGTAACATTTTTGATTACTTCAGTTACGAAAATATTCAAGTCTTCATCGAAGTTTTAGAAGAGTTCTTAAAATTTGAATCTGTCCATTTAAATTTCGAACGAAACGAATTTATTTTATATTCATCTAGATTTTTCTCTGATTATTTTCTTGTATAGTTTTTTTTTGATATGCATGAAATAAGTACAATTATAATAGTGAATTCTGAAGAGTAACCGACCGAGCCGAGATTGGACCCTCTCGGGCGCCTTCGGAGAACTAAGCGTGTATGATCGATAAGTGACCACCAAAGCCGAGATCTCCTCGTGGGGCCTTTAAGAAGCATCCACCAAAGCGATCTAAAACCTTGGCGGCCTCCCGATCTAGTAAAATAATAGTAAGTAGCGGCCCGAACCAGAGTTTGGCCGTCAAACTAAGTCAAAGGCATCTGAAAATGTGTACAATTACTTTTGTAAAACATACACATAAATAGTCTTTGTCTAGTTATAAACAACCTCATTTGCATGTCAAGATTAGCTATTAATGTGAACAACTTGGAAAATACATAAAATAATCTCCCTTGTCATATGGTCTGATTCCCATGCCTTCGCAATCATCATTAAGGTCGCAATGTTTATCTTTGTAATAGCATGGTGAGGCGTTATGTGAGAGCGTGCATAGCTTTTGTAAAAGCTATGCATTTAAATTGTGAGATGAGAATATTAACTGAACGACCACTACAAAACAATGATCGAAAATAACGTATTGTATTATCAAGTATATTTATCTATTTCATTATATAATTTTTGATAATATGTTATCTATATACATGTTGATTAGTTATAGATTTAAAAAAATTAAAAGAGTGAAAATACAGTCAGTTAATGGTATCAGAGAAAATAAATATCGTAATGATACATTTAAAAATAAATTATTGTTTAAATTTAGTTCCTATAAATTTATGTATCATATTTTAGAGTGATCACTTTATATAGGGTGATTGAAAATAGATGAAATCTTCAAAGTTACCTCATTTGGTGACAAAGAGTTTTTAACACATAAACATTTTAACAATTATTATTCCAATCAATTTGCTTATAAGAAATTTACACCTACATCCTGACTCATCACGATAACTCCTAAACAATAAGGTTTAGGAACTTGAAATTTGATGATAATATTTAGTTTGTCAAGTAAAATTCAGCTAAGAACGGATTTTATAAAATTTTAACCTCGAAGATGAATTAGGGGTGGCAGTCGTTAAAAAATTAATAATTAGAACAACAACCCTTTTAGTTACAAAACTTGCCCAGAATATTTTAATGTCATTTTAAAAATTTATTATAAATAGTTTGTGAAATTACACCCACGTAAAAGCAAAGGAAACGGTATCTTGCCCTGAGTATTAAATATTGTACAAACCTTTGTCGTACGTCTGTCAAATGTCACTTCACGATAGTTGTTATCTGTAATGTAAATTTTGTCTACGGAATATAATTTCCTTGTCGAATAAATATGGCGTGGATAATTTTGATTAATGAATACGAACCTCCACATTCATCGGTCAAGGCGTAATTTTGAATGTTAATTAATATGATGTTTCATCGTTGTTTTTCATTTATTCTTATGTCCCCAAGATAGGGCAGAGGGCGTCCACAGTATGTCGACATCCCGAGCGATGTTGAACCTCGCGCTTTATTTCGCTTCACATTATCCTAACTGCCTTCATTTCTGCAGTGATTGTCCGCCGCCAGGTTTGCTTTGGGCGGCCACGTCTTCGCTTTCCTTGAGGATTCCATTCTAGGGCTTACCTCGGTTTGTTATTGGGGTCCCTTCGGATCGTGTGGCCTATCCACATCCACTTGCAGCGTTTGATCTGCTGGTCGATCGACATCTCACCGCAGGGTCACCAGCGGTCTACGTTAGAGACTTTCTCAGGCCAGTATATACCGAGAATACGTCGAAGACAGCTGTTAACGAAGACTTGGAGCCGACGTGTGATGTCTTTGGTAACCTTCCACGTCTCGCACCCATATCTATATCGTCGTTTTATATATTAATTAAGTAAATATTAGTAATATTTAAAAGAGATATTCAGGCTATCGAAGTAAAAAGGGTTAATGGCTAAGCGCTATTAAATATTGGTGTGTAAGTGATAAATAAAAATGCATATTTCGCTACGATCATTCCCCAGCCATTAGCGGAACAGGACGCTATAGCTGTAGATTTATGTCAACAAAATAAAACTTATCGTTGTTTCCGCGCCGTCCCGTGATTCCGAGGGTCATTTATCAATGCGGCGTTTTCCCGCCATTTTAATTGACAGCTGTCAAATCACGATGTTTTTCGCGGCATTTTACGCGCCGCCATATTCGCCGCGATGCTCTAACGATGGAGATTCCGTTTTTAGATATGGCGAATCGTTATTTTTTTTGTTTTTATTATTGGACACCACGTTTTATTGCGTTAATTCAATCATGTCACTACTAACAATTCGTGGAGTTATCTTTGTGTGACTTTGTTAGTGTCATATGCTTTAACGATTCACGTTGATTGTTATTCCAATACTTTTGAGGTTAGGTTACGTTCAACAGATAATAAATGATTCCGATAATTTTTTTTTTGTATAAATTACGTTCCCACGTTGAAATAGATGAGCACAATGTACTAAACTAATAAAACTAACAATAATTACGCACTAGCTGTTACATTAGATTTATATATTAAGTTAGATTTATCGTAGCTCCGACTATAAATTTTTTTAATTCATGTCTTGGTTTGCGTATGTTATGGTTGCCTGTCATTAATAACATATTTATAAGTATTCCAGTATTTTTTATTTTTATGATATATTGTTAATTTAATTGGTAATCCTTAATGATTAAAATAAAATGATTATAAATGAAAATAAATGTAATAATTTATACCTCAAATTATTATTCTAGAATATAATATATCAATTCGATAGCAAATGTATATGGCTTAAGATGCATTTTTTTATAATTAGGCAATCTTTTTTCAATATATTTTTTAATAAGCATAAAACACAAATGACTATTTTAGCATGTTTGTACTGAACTTAGAATAAGGGTTTTAAATTTTTTAAAAACCGTTTTTTTTGCTCAATGGATTTGAAAGTTTGTCAGTTTTGACAAGACAACTGTGCCAAATATCTTCAAATATGTAAGCTAAAATGGAATTTGTATTTATTTACTTTAAGTAATTTTAGATTATCTTTAATGCATGTCATTTAGATGCAGTTTATAATAAAGATTAAGAGCTTTTCATACCACTGCAATAAAAGGTTCTGTAGTAGCCGGCATAAGAATAGACACACGTACTAAGCTGTCGCAGCACTGTGAACAATACAATGCTATATATAACCGATCTTCTACTAATATTCTATAAATACTTCTAATCGATGTGCCAATTCACATGCCGGTTAATATAACACCTTCAAATGGATACCGAAATTTTTCTTACCTTTTCCTTAAGAGATTTTAACAGAAGATAACTATAGAAGAATATAATCAGAAAATTTTTACCTCTTAATCTTTTGCTTGACGTGCCAAGTCAAATGCCGGATACGTGTACTTCTACTAAGAAGATTTCAAATAGAATGTTCTAGGTAATTCTTCTTTAAGTAGTGCCAAATCAGGCATTATATCATTTTAAAACGTCATCCATTTTTTTAAATTTCTTTGGAGATTATACTGAAAAAGAAGACAGAAAACAAGAGATTGAGAAAGAAGAAAAGTACGGTACACTGATGGGCCTGAATTGTTGCTCTAACCTGTATTTTAAACTAGGTGAGCAAACTTTCAGGTGTGTTAGTGCCGGCTTTACTACTGGAAGAAAATGAAGAATGACGGAAGAAAGAAAAAGAAGAAAGAGAAAGATTTAAATTCAGAAAATTTATCATTCGTTTATTATTTTGTATAACATTGCATATTCCCATAATGCCCCATTAGGATCGCCAACCCGCCTGATATTATACATAGTATAAATAATTAATTAAATAGTTATTAATTAAATGAGGTTTATTATCTCTATCTATATAAATATACGGCAATGTCATTCGTTCTATTTTTAATTATTTTAATATTTATATAAAGAACAGTATTAAAATGTAAACCAGATAATTCTCTATGTATTATCTCACCGCGATATATCTGAAACCATTGAGCATAGAGATTTGTTAGGAATATTCTTTTATCCTTTTTGTAACGTCAGCAAAAGCGTTAAAGGGCTATTACGTTAGCGAAGCGAAAAAAGATTAAAATATAATTTACAGTTCTTTTTTTTTATTTTATTTAATACATTAAAATATTTAAGTATCATATTGTAAATACGCAAACACATTGCAAGCATATACTGTTGTCGTTCAAGCCCATAGACGACACTGCAATGTCTGCTTGCACCCGAGATATCTAGGGGGTATGTACCATAATCGCCACGCATGATAGGCGGGTTGGCGATCGCAATGTGGCGATATATGTATGCAGAGGACGCTGCTGTTCATCCTCTGGAAACTTGTTTATATAATAATTAATGCACAAAGTGTGAATTATACAACATTGTATCCCGGGATTCGAATCTGCAACCTTCGATCGCAAATTTCAGTCCTCTACTACAGGACTACCACTGCTTATAAATATAAGATTCATGTAAAATATATATTCGTTATTAAAATATTAACTTTGATGTGCAAATTTCTGAATTCGTCGCCCTCCGCCGAATAAAATGTCAAGTCCGAAAATTTAACTTTTTAGGGGAAACGAAAAACTAAATATTGGTCGTCTCAAAAATTGATACACCTAAAAATTCACTACGTAATAATGATAATTGTATCTATTCTTAGCATATCGAATAGAGAAAAAAATATTAATGTCTTATAATATTTTTATTCTAGATCATTTAGAGAAAAAAAAGATTACTATGTCTATCTCCGCCATTTTTAGCAAGAAAATTATGAAACAAATTGACTTAATGTATTACTACTTGGTTTCGATTGAAGTTAATGCTGTTGGCGTTGGGCTTTTACAGCTTCATAAGGGAACGAAAGGGTCCGTGAACTTAAAAATAAAACAGAAGCTGGACAGACGTATTCTAGTTGTACGACGTATGACGTTCGCATGTAGTTGTATGACGTTCGCATGTAGTAAACCGTTCTACCCGAGTAGAGTTATGTAGTGTGGATATTGTGTATGCGGCTTGGGACGGCAGCGTGGACCACAGGCGAGCCAAGATTAGATCCGGGTCCAACCTCGGTTCGCCCACGCTATTAGGTACCGGGCAGGAATAAGAACGGGTTTTGTGGTGTGGTGAGTAATGTTTGGTTCTAATGTGAATGTCGCGATGTGCTGAAGTATCGCTGGTGAAGTGGTTGCTGATGCTGTGAGGTTAGCGCTCGAAGTGTTGTTAGTGTCTGCAGCAAGTGTGATGTGGTGTGTGTTCGGTGGGAACCTGGGTGTGAAAAGTACGTCTTTGGGACGTCTCTTAGCCTTTGCTGAGGTCCGGCGGGAGTAGCGAGAAGCGCTCGCTACGAGAAGGTGTATTGGAACTTGTAGATTGCAAATATTCAAAAACCAGTTAAAATGGTTAAGATTGGCACTTTATTTGGTGGGGACGGCGGATTATTCGTTGAATATTTTATCATAATTTATAGTCCTAAAATGAAATTAATGCAAAGCGACCAGGAAGGAAAGAAAAAGAAGATATATAGTGACGTAGTTAAAACAGCTAAATAATAGAAACATTAGGTAAGTCCGCGGCAAGTGGGTGAATGTGAGGTCCGGATCGAGTTACTCTTCGAGTAGGCTTCGAGAGGTCAGCATGGATTGTTGTTGAGATATGTACTCTCGACAAATCATATCTGTTCAGATTAAACCAGAGATTTCTTCCAATTCCGAATCTTGGGCTCTCAATAATACGATAAGATTTTAACGCTATTTATTATAACTAAACATGTATCTATGAACATGTATGTATAAATACATTCGTAATTGTAACTCAGAATGACTTTTCCTGTTTATTTATAACTTTCCTAGTAATTTTTCAAGGTTTTAATGGAAAAACTAAATAGAAAATCATGCAGAAAATTAAACTGAGAGTAAATCGATCATTTAAACTGCGCTCGATCGAGCTTCACAATATATGTGTGAAAATGTATTTATGTAAATAAACACATTACCGATTTTTTTTATAAAACTGACCAGAAGCGAATACAAATTATTATTACCTAAGTTCTAAATAGATAGACGTAGGTAGACGCGTCCTGGGTACTTCCAAATAGGTAGACCGACCACTTTGAAGTCCTTGGATGCGCGCAATGCCTATGGAGGACTATTCATCGTACCGATCTTTGGGGAGAGTGTTACGCCATGCACTGCGCGTCCATTGACTGAAAAAGGAACAATAGCTAAAATTCGACCTAGAGCTAGCAAAACGTTTTTATAGGCAATGTAATCGATTTTGTTTGGGGTCGGACTATCATTGCTTCTCAAATAGCATTTGCAGATTTCATTTGTTTGAAGGGGCAGGCCAAAAATAACGCTTGTCTAAGATTCTCTTAAATTAGTGAAGCTTCAAATTTCCGGGGGTAGATTCGAATTTGCAATAAGATATTAGTAATTATCCATAAAGTTTACATTATTTGATTTAAGGAAAATATCAAAGAATGTCTGTGTTCTAAGAGATATAACATTTACATAACTTAATAATTAAGAAATTATAACATAATTCAGTTTTGTTTCTTTCTCCTGCTCTTATCAGGTCTGAGGCATTTTATCTGAACAGTTGGTATTCTCTGCTTGACGCCAACAACAGAAATCAATTCACTGTATGTTGAATAAATAACTTTTGAACTTAATTTGAACTCAGTGCGTCTATGCGACTTACTGCAAATTTTTATTGTCGATTAAAAGCAGTAAATATTTACTGAATACAAAATTAATTTTCAATAATTATATTGAATAAATTTATACAGTGATCACTCTGAAATACGTTACATTAATTTTCTTTATATCGTAATGCGACAAACCAATAATTTCTGGCATTATAAAATCTATCGTTGCATCTTGTTGAGGATAAATTATAATTAAATACATAACATTTATGTATATATATATATATATATATATAAATGTTACGTCACAGATGTATTAAATTATCTAATGTTGGTTAACAACAAAGGTTATAGACATAAAAACTTTAACACGGTCAATATAGCACATGTGCTTTTAAAACTTTTTTACATACTCCCAATCTTCATGTATAAGAGATCACTATTATATATGTGATAGTAATTTATCTTTTATATTGAAATGCGCCAGGCCAATTAATTAATGCACTACTAAGTCTACAAGGACACATAGCAAACAATAATTATTATGTAGTCCAATTCCAATTTTGTGATAAGGCCCTCGCTTGTTGAAAACGGTTTTTTCTTACTTTATTATCATTAAGTTATTTCTTATTCCTGAAACGATTGATTGAATGAAGCTATAAATTCAATCCTTCATAGCTTTTACATTTACAACTAATAATGGCAAGGTAATACGATTTTCGGTTGGAGATGAGTTACCAACCAAGCATTGTCTGATCCTACTCGAGGAAAATAAAAGCCAAGATAGATAGATGTATGTATACATAAACTATTTACAATTTACAATTGCGATCCAAACGAATCGACACAAGAATAATTGAACACAAAAGTAATGTCGACATCGTCACATACGGAGTACGAACGATATAGACCTATTTTTAATTTACAATAATCTTTTAAGTAGATTACAGATTTATGTTTTGTAAATGAACGTCATTGTAAAACAAAGTTCATTGTTTAAATAAAGTTTAAGTAGCATTCATCGTAGGTATACAGGAAGAGGCATCTGTTTGCCCGTACACTCCTCTTGAAAACAGGAAGCCGGCGAGAGGAACTCAATCCGGTGGCCTCCTTACATTTCCTGTGACGTGTCGCAATGCAGGTTATGCAATGTTTTCCGATGGTTGCATTGTGCATTCAACGGTTATGTATCGGACTCTACTTGACTGTCGTTTCATAACTGGCCTGACAATTGTTACACGTTGTATTTGAAATTTAACTTGCTTCTATACTTGCTTTTACATTTATTTTAATCTTCCATTCTTTTATAACGAAATAGTGTTCCTTGTAATGGTAAAGTTGCAATAGGAGGTCGCGGATTTAATTCCCGGTATACATTTTTATATAATTTACACTTAAGTTAATTATATTAGATTGACACTGCTCACAAACAAGTTACTTGTTTCTTTCTTACTTCCTTTATTTATTTTTCACAACCTCTTAATAATGTCCAGTTTTTAACAATACGATTCGTGCGACTACTTCCTCATCCTTATTTCATATTGATTCCTCAGGTTGTACGCCAGTATCTGTGCAGTTGTTGACGATTATGTGACATTAGTTTTTTTTTTAAATTTCAATGTCACAGAGCTATAACTTCCGGCAGTGCAAACTCTGCTGGGACACAACAAAAAATAATTAATTATTTTAACGTAATAATTACAATTTTTAAAAACTTTTTTTTACTACATGCTATACTATATCACATTAATTACCAGCAATTGGTAACTTTCATAAAGAGATAGTAAAGGTGTTCGTGTATTGGCGAAGGACTTTTGTGATTTTCGGACCTTTAAACTAAGATAGACGATCGACGAAATCTTAAGGTATGCGTTTAGAACGGTAATATATTAAAATGTATATACTATCACACAAAAACATATATAAAACTTACGTAAATGATTATTTAAATATGTTAGTATAATGCATATATAAAATTCGTTCTTTGAAATTATTAAAATAACAGAAAAAAAACATTCTGACAAAGTTTCATACTTATATAAGCAATAGCTTGAAAATAGATTTTTTTAAATTGAATAACCCCTCAACCGTCCTTGCAAGAGAATCCGTAACATCCGTTCTTTGCTGACCTACTTGGCATAAGAAATATTCCGACTAAATTTCAAATCTGTATACTTTATATTTTTCAGAAATGTCATATTGAGTCAGTACATAGGGGAATCTGTAATATATGTATATGTAGATAGATACCAGTGTCATATATGATCAATCAGAACGTCAGAATAAAACATATTTGTCAATTTAATTGTTTTATAACACTTTAAAAAAATAAATGCAATGTTATTTTCGAGTATATGGTACGATAAAAAACTGATGTCTTTTAATTTTTGTATTTCGTTTATAGAACGGTTTTTAAATCTATCGAGTACAGACAGGCAGACACATTCATTACAGAGTCAGATAATAAAAGACGAATGTGAGTAAAAGATTGAGTAAAACCTGTCCCTATAAATCCAATGCAGTGGTTGAATAAGAGTTCCCGAACAGCGCGGACAATAAAAAAAATATTAAGTAAATTTGTTTCTTATGTCAGTCATAATGACCAAAATATCTAAATCAATAGAAATTACAATAATCAGTGATTGATTTACCTGAAACTAAAATATAATAGGGCTTTTTGTGAAAAAAATACCACATTTAAAATGATTTCTTGTTAAAGAAAGCATTTTAAAGTATTATAGTTTTAAACTTAAAAATTATATCTGGGAATAATAACACTAATAATGTATTAAATTAATATAAAATTGTGGACTGGATTTTCCTTTGTTTTATTAAATAAATGATAATTATCAAGAAAAAAAAACTATGATCAAGAGACCTCAGGAGGGGACATCAGCTTGCCTGGCTAATAACCGAATATGTTATGCCAATACCTCGCTTTGCGTCGTTTCGTTTTGCGTTTTTTTCGATGTTGCGTCGCTGCTTAATTAGTACTAATTTTCACTGAGCGTCGTTAGATTTTCGTGGTTGCGTTGTTTTGGAATCGAGTCTTTATTTTTTTAATTTTCTTTTTTTTTTAATCAAAACTCGGGGATACCCTTTCTAACTAAAAATCAAAGCATTTTGAATACAGTTTTATTTTCACATTGTTTAAATAATTTTAAGAGTTCATTTTCTATTACGTAGTGTGTTGTGCTTTTTTTAAAAGAGAATAATTAATTTATACACATTTTTCTGTTCTGTTTCTGGTTACAAAAAAGGTAAATATTATTCCAATTTAATTATTGGCAGAGTTATATTATTTTTGTAATTTAAAGGTTTACTATGTGACCTCTGAACCTATCTTCGATCTTTACATGGTTTGCTATAGAAAATCTTAATTCACTTTGCGGCGTTTCAATTTGCGTCGTGTTTTTTTGGAACGTAACTACGACACAAAGTGAGGTATTGGTGTATATAATTTGCAATACGTAATCTATGCAATGATACCTGGAAAAATATATGTAACTAAATATGTTTTGTTTGAACAATTGATAGTGTCAGCAAATATAGCGTCAGTGGAAGGTACTGCTGGTGCAGTGAGAATGGTAAATTGATATTTCAGACCGCATAGCCTGGCCACACACGTAGATGCCCTATCGTGCTTAGCAGTCATCGAAATTCTAAACGGTGACGTAGGTATGGCGATTTGTTTACACTTTCGCATACCAAGTACCGACCTATTCTATTTTCTTTTTCTTATCTCAATTATGCTATTTAAAACATATATTTTAAATTCTATACTCGTATTTTGTTAGTGAATATATAGATAAAAGATTCCTTAATGGGGATAGATACACAAATATCTATACAATAAAGTTAAACAACATATCTTAGACGTTGCTTTTCTAAGTTTTAAATCTGTTTCACATAGTTGATATAGTAATTAATATATGAAACGTTGTTGAAATTCATTTAAAAAGAGCAACTGTTGTGTTACTAGCTGGCTTTTAGCAAGTCAGCTTTTCAAACCGATGGTAGCTTACTATTTTGATTATTTAAAAGTGCATTAAAAATTGTATAAAAATATATAGTTGTTGTTTTAGTTGTTTTTTATAAACACACGAAAGCATAAAGGCATTTCTTAAAAACGCAAAATTATGTTAAATATTTTTTTTTATTATAAAGTTTCATGTATTCAATATAATATTATATAGATATTTATATATAATTTATAACAAATGTTCCGAACTCTGTCAGTGCTAGACGCCTACTAACTGCGACAAAGTTACATAACATTACTTGCTACTGCAGTTAACAACAATCCACCTTATCTTAGTTCTTTGCACCAAATGAACTAGGATTAAATACTTTTATTAAAAATTAAATAGATTATGCTTTTAAGACCTTCAAGTCTTTGAAAAAAGCCTTGATTATCTGCTTATACTTCATATATATATACATATATAAGTGTAATATATATATGTATACATACATGTATATATTACACTTTTAATGGCGTGAATAGGCTCTCCATTAGTTAAACCGACGACATAGTAAAGGTTCCGGAATCATGGCGAGCCTTGGGGGGTGGGGGGCGGAGCTAATGCTATGCGGTGGGAGTCAATCTCCTAAAATGATGATATTTATATCAGATTTATGTATATCGAATTACCAATACTTTCTGCCATTGTATGGCCGCTCGCTCTATTTTTTAAGGTAAAAAAATCTATCTCATTGTAAAAAGATAAGATAAATTACGTATATTCAACATTGAAACTTTTAACAGAACTGTTATTGATGGTAAACTGGTAATATATTTTATTATGGTGCTATGGTTGTGGAGAAGAAGCAGAAAGAAACTCCACAACAACACATCTTTTATGTATCATCTATAATAGAGTTTAAAATAGATTTATACGTATACACTTCATCAGATGTAGCCTAAATTAAATCAAAATAATCCAACATCACCTTCAAGAATTCTTATCATTTAAATATTCGTTTATTGAATGATAAGCTTTTTCCGACAATTTATTTTTAATATACGTTTTGAATTTTGTTAATTGTAGATTTGGTTTGTAAAAACTGCCATTTGGAATAAGACAGCCGTTTATACTTCTTCTTTTGCCTATTTCATATCCATCATTCTCTTTATTGTATCTTGTAGAACAGAGTTAAATAAATATGTGACACGCGCATTCGTACTAAGCCTGTATTGAATTATAATACGCGATCTTTCTCCCTTCAAGGAAATGAAATTAGCCTCGCAATGTGTGATAATTTTTACTCCTGGAAAATTCAGATATCATCGAGGTTTTAATTCATAATTTTCGAGGGACTTTATGTAACCTGTCAAAGATGAAACCCATGATGAATGATAAATTATATGCCTTAGAAACGTTTATTGAAGGTGTTACTTCTCAGCGAGGAGTCAGGTCCATCACGTTGTAGAAAGATGATGAGAACGATCGGGGCTAACGGCACGCGTAGCAGATTTAAGGAGGCGTTCTTGTATTGACGTCCACATTCACCAACCAGACTCTTATTCTTAACTATCCAAGTTTTCAATGATCTTACCAACTTGGTTCGGAACCCGGTTCCAGAAATTATCTGATGTTCTGCCTCAGAAAATTATATAGAGATTTTGCTGTAGTTTCGTTCGCTTCTATCTTCCTCGAATTCAGATATATTGCAATTTTATTCCTAGTTATTTCGATCGTCGTTGTACTTTTTTACAGAAAGTTCTAGAAGTACTGAACTTATTATTGTTGAAAAGTTAAATCTCCTTGAATTCTTCAATGTTTTTGACTTTATTTTCACCATTATAGTATCGTTAAAAGAATTTGGTGCTGTAAAATAGGTCGTAGACTATAAAGTTTCTAGAATGTTCTTCGATTTTATATTGCCATTCATAATACGTCCAAGTTCCTTACGACCGCGTAGTAAACATTATGGAACGTCTTTATGTGTTCGCCGTCAAAGATTACGCCTCGCAGTGTGGACTATTCTTACATGTCGTTTTATTTATATAGATCCACAGACCAGTGATAAACCCAAAAAAATTTGCAAATTGTTCACAGACCAGCAAACGTGGTGTAGAATTTTCAGCAATTGTTGTAAAAATGACTTTTGTTTAAGTTGTAAACGCTTGATATAGGCCGTATATAACCATTTCTATAAGTAGCATATAACAATTTCGACAAAATAATAAAGAGATCGATAAAAAAAGTAAATAAAAATTACAAATCAAGTTACGTAACACAAATTCAATTCATAATTAATGCAATCTCTGTAACTAAGATTTAAAAATAAGTAAGCTAATAAAATGCAAACAGTGGTAGCTCAGCGGTACAGGACTGAGACTTGCTATCTCAGATTGCGGGTTCAATTCCCGAGGTACAATATTATATAATTCGCAATTTGTGTATTAATTATATAGGTGTCCACAGCTCACAAACAAGTATCCACAGGATGAACAGCAGCGTCCTCTACGTACTATAATACCACAGCGCAATCGCTAACCCACCTACCAAGTGTGGCGATTATGGTATATCCCCCCAAAATACCTTACATTAGGCTTCTATGGGCTGAAATGAGTAAATAAAAATTTAATTTATTATAAATTATTTTAGATATTTCACTTAATTATGTACTCTTTATTGTATATCAAGAGAACATTAACATCAATCAGATGAAATAGGTAAATAATTATACAATTTTTTATTATTATCTACGTATGGTCATTTACAGTGACCACTTGTGTACGTTTCCAAAATAATGCCCATAACAAACTCAGATGGAGTTTTTTATGATCACTTCACACATACAACTTTGACATAAAAATGAAAATATTGCAAAAATCAAATGTATATTAACATTATGAATAGAATATAAAATTGACCGTTATATACATGATGATTGATAAGATGTTTAGAAGCATTAAAATGGTGAAGGTATAGCTGATCTGTCAGCAAAATATATTTAAACCTTTTACGCCTCTTTCGCTATACAAAGTGATTATTCTAAAATATGATATTTTTTTTCTATTGAAATATGATAGGTCTATAATTTTAGGTAGTTCAAATTCTGCAGAGATAGATAATTAGCAATAATCATTTTTAATTTTTGGTAATTTGAATTTTGAATACGCCTTTTCTAATTATGTTATTATTACATTATTTATTAATTTTATAACTTTTAATTTTTGGATACGGTGTAGAGAGTAAATGAAGCCTTCACACCTATTATGAAAAACCTTAAAAATATGGATCTAAAAGTTGTAAAGGAGTGAAAGGAAAATGTCAAAATCAATATTGTTTTAATTTCAAGAAATTTTTCTAAATGTGTGATCCAAAATAATATTTAAGTACTTGAGAGTGTGACAAGTTATATATACGAATATATATTTCATTTATGTCAATAATATTATAGATAATATTTTATTAAAAAAAAAAATTAAAATTTACTCCCTGTCTCGATAGACTTGGTACTTATAACAGATAATACAACTAAGAAAAATAAAAATGAAATATATATAGAATAAAAAGTATAAAATAAAATAAAGAAATGTAAAACTGAGGAATAAGATGCGGAATGACTGATATCGAATGAAAGAGAAAGACAGAAGAAATGTGGAAGATAGAGTACGAAAGATTATAAGAAGAATGCAAGAAGAGCGCGCAAAAGTAATGTGAAAAAAATATTAATATAAATAAAACTACCCGGTCCTTCCCAAAGATAGGGGTATGAAGGGCCCCTAATAGCGGGGACCATAAATAGATACTACCTAGTGCTGTTTGTATTATTTATTAGTGTCCTAAGACATTTACATGGCTTTGATTCTTTTTTTTATGGAGTTTCACTGTTGTTCAAGATTCCTAGGATTCAAGACAATAAAAGACAGGGCGCAGAGGACGCTTAGTGTAAAATCTCTTTAAGGTAGCGAAGCTCGAATTTCCAGGTAAACCTCTGCTTCGGATGGTTATCAAATGTTTGATAGCAAGGGTGTGTATTTTGTATTTATCTGTGATTTTAATTATAAAATAAAAACGATATTTTTTACAAAATTTGTTCTAATTTCGTGTGTGATCACGAAAATATGATAAAAAA
Source organism: Battus philenor (assembly GCF_028537555.1). Classification (NCBI taxonomy): domain Eukaryota; kingdom Metazoa; phylum Arthropoda; class Insecta; order Lepidoptera; family Papilionidae; genus Battus; species Battus philenor. The sequence continues at coordinate 9,766,339 of NW_027181689.1, read as the reverse complement.
TTAGTCGAAAAGTCGATTAATATAAGTAAATTTGTAAAATTTCCTGTACCCCATCTTAAAAATACAAAATGGCTTACATTTTATTCAGGCTGGATAGAAAAAATCTTGCAACACGAAACACAACAATACACTAAACATACTTACGTCCTAGAGGTTTCGCTTCTAGCTTCCGTTACAAGGAACAAGCCAGAGGGAAGACCAGATCCTCTCTCCGTCAAATAGAGGCACCATTAATCAATCACACAGCCTCATTTTGACAGACAGTCACTTTCTTTCGTAACTAACCGCATAATAAGATTAGTCATCTGTCATTTTATTGTTAAATTTATTCATATTCTTATACATAGGATGATTTATTGTGACTACATCACCAGAAGAATTTAAGAAGAACCAAATGTTATAGAGACGAGAATCAGATTGAATTCCCTTTTAATGGTATCCTTCAACTTAAAAATGCAAGGGTTTCAAACGTGCTATAATCTGAGAAGAGTCCACAACGTACTTATTTTGTAGTTACTCTTACTATATTCTGGTAGTAGAGCAATTAATTCTTCGTTGTAGTCTTACTTACTGTATTCTAGTAGTAGAGTAATTAATTCTTTTTTGGTAGTTACACATATTATATTCTAGTAGTAGAGCAATCAATTCTTTTTTGTAGTTACACATACTATATTCTAGTAGTAGAGCAATAATTTTTTTTTGTAGTTACACTTACTATATTCTAGTAGAAGAGTAATTAATTCTTTTTTGTAGTTACACTTACTATATTCTAATAGTGGAGCAATTAATTCTATTTTTGTAGTTACACTTACTATGTTCTAGTAGTAGAGTAATTAATTAATTTTTCGTAGTTACACTTACTATATTCTAGTAGTAGAGTAATTAATTCCCTAGCTTTATTATTACCAAAAATCCTTATCACTTCAATAGGTTTTTCTACAAGTTTTGGTTAAAAAATTTCTTTCTCGCCGTCGTCTTTTTTGTCCCTAGACGTTCCACTGCTAATGAAACTGATTGTAACAAAATGGTTATATATTATTTTTTATTGCCAATAAAAGTGCATTCTAGTTTTGTTTTAAGTAAATGAATTTTAGTGTTTTCAAAATAGTCCCCCTAATCTATGTATTGCATGTTTTCCAAATTTTTATTATTTTACCTAAGTTTAGAAGAAAATAAACAAAATCTCAACGTAATAGCTGGCTATTTTACGCTAGATTAACTACAAGGCTTCAACGGGTTTAATAAGGTCAGATATCCAAACTAACAAGGAGAAATAATAACTGTTTCACACATAAAAATCTATGACTACAATTCTGTAACCTTCTTATCTTGGTTTAATAGACGCTAGCGACCGTAGTTTCGTTGTGTCGTCTCATACGTTTAGTTTATGACCCAAGAATGTTTTACATTCATTATGAGGGTCTGTACATCGTTTTTTATATGCACTCTAAATTGTTATCTTGCTATTCAGAAATGTATTGAATAAATTTATAAATGATTCCGCTTGCGGTTCAGGTTTGAGTTGAGTGTTGGTGTTGATCGAATTGACTCTATGCATATAAGTAAGAAAAGGACCAATATTTAGCCACTTCCGCACATGCAGTGGTAGTCGTGCAACAAAGTGCACCGCCTGCCAGTCATTCAAACACAGAGTCAGAGTTTGACTCTGTGTTTGGCACTAATCGGTGTAACATAACTCCCGAAGATGCCCCGTGGAGGGGTGAAACACGTGTTGAGCAATTTGGCGGTGGCGATTGTGTGATTCGCATGTGCTGCATACACTTTGTTGCACGACTACCACTGCATGTGCGGAAGTGGCTAAATATTGGTCCTTTTCTTACTTAGGATGGACTTCCGCAAGGTAACGCCTGTTCCATTAAATATGTATGCATATGCTTATGTCAACCGATGGACTCCCACTGTAAGGTATAGACTTACCCCAAAATCACAATGCCCATATCCAATGACTGCCAGTAACCTTGATTTCCTCGTTGGTCCACAAAAGGGCCTATCCAAGCCGTGACCACCAGCTCGTGGTCGGCATTCAAGAAGCTCTCAGTCCTAGCAGCTGTCGGCTGCACGAGTGATGTATCCCGCCCACTAACACTTACGAGGAAGGTAATTCTTCGAACTATGTCTGTGACTTTGATATTTCTGAGAATCTTCTTATTTCTGACTCGATCTCACAGCGAAACTATAGTATAATATATATATATATATATATATATATATATATTCACAAAATTAAGATTGTTATATTTACATATCTACTGATAGAATAAAAAAACAAAAACCATATCTAAAATTAAAAGTAAATTAAGCTAATATAAAAATGATGATTATAATGTATATACAAATAGTATATAGAATGATTTATTAAATCATTTTAATAGTTTACGTTTGACAATATTTTTACATAATTGCATATCGATTCAAAAAGATTCCAAAATCATCATCTCAGATGAAGGGTGTTCACTGCTGTGCACGGGTTGAAGATCTTCTTCTATATTTCTTCCATTAATTTCCAATAGAACCGCTTGGAAGTTAAAAGAAGCTGACTGTCCACCAAGAGTGGACACTGCCGGTCTGTGGCTTTCTTTCTAGAACGTCAAACTCTCAGTGATCTTTTAATTTAATTTTCTATCAAACTTTTAAAAATATTCGCGCTTAAAAAGTACCACTCAAAGCTTTTATACCTTTTATAAAATTATCCACGAAAGTGCACTAACCTGAATGCTTAAAATTCTCCGTTCAAATTTAATTTCTTGCGACACACCGCCGTCAAGAATTATCGAGACAAATTGATTGTAATATTTCTAGCTAGAATTTATTAATTTATTATATTTTAATTAAAATCATCATTATTTCAGCTGTGAGAAGTCCGCTGTGGGTATAAGGCCTCTCTCATAGATATTTTATAGAGTTTTCGTCATACATGATTAATTCCCCCATTTAGTTTCTTCGCAAAATCGCTGTTAACATTTTTAAAATGGTGAAAGGGGCAATTCCTTGGCCTCTAATATAAGAAATTTTGCAACTACTTTTAAAGCACGAACAGCTAAGAAATTAAATAATTTACCGGCGTCGTCCCAGCAAGCTTTAACTTGAGAGTCAAGTGAGTGAATACGTACCTAGGCAAGCTTGCACCATCGTAGACATCTTCATGGCAAAGTATCAGGTGAGACAAAAGTCAAAATCTTTGTTTAATACAATAAAGAAAAATGTAATAGTGGAAGGTGTAAGCGACCAGCTTTTTCCAACAACCTTAATATGGTGGTCTTAAAGGTCTACTTTGTAAAGTTATCTGACCGTATTCTCAACAATAGAATGCATTAATTCTGCGCGTTATGTGGTTCATATATATATATATATATATATATATATATATATATATATATATATATATATATCTTCATTTATTTCCGTATTACAGTATTGCCTTACGTAACTAAGTCTTATTACTACGTATTACACACTGTAATCAGAGTAAGCAAATAAAAAAAGAAATAAAACATAGAAGAACATTAAAAGTAACAGAATAAGGTAATAAAATAAAAATATTGAAATAAAGAAAACTCAAAGAACTATAAACTGTGATAAACATACATCTGTAATACAAATAAATAACTTAAAATGTAATAAAATAAGAATAGACTGTTATACATTGTTACGGATAGATTTAGACTGTGGTAATTTAAAAGATGATGAAAGGTGACGCAAAGAAGAAAATTTAGAATGAATGAGAATGTTATATTATACGATATGTGTTAAAATATGTATGTATGAGTGAATGAATGATTATGTGAAGACTGGAAGAAGAGAGCGGAAATAAAAACACGTGAATAATTTATTAAAAATGTAAAAGTCCCTTTCCCATAATAACCAAGAGACTCCTACAAACGGGGCCATAATAAACACACACACATATGTGTGTATAACTATATATATAATAATGTCATCCAAAATATTGTACTTTAAAATGTTGACGAATACAATGTACGTCATAAAAATTTATAGCATAGATAGCCTATGTATTGTTGCATTATATTTTGATGTACAACAGGGAGTCAAATGCATCCTTGCCACAGTGTAGGCTGTAATTATATAATTATCTATACGTCTGTGTATGCACGTAGATTCAGATCACGATTGGCTCCGACTTATGATGTCATACCACCTTGTCGCCGAGCCGTGCTGGTGTAATGAAATAGGTGCTTATGTGAAACAAAGGCTCTCTGTGAGGTTAATGTTATGTCGTTGTCCAAGCGAGGGCGGCTATGGCGTTTTGTATAAACGAAATAAACATGTTCACACTAGGTATAGAGAAACACAAGATGTTTATTTTTATAAATTCGCGTAAAAAAACGACAGTTGTCGACGCTTGCGATTATGGTTCTAAAATGGATTATTTCCTTAAAATAAATTTATATAATATCTTATATATACATATAAAATAGTCACGAGTATTTAGAATTAATAAAAAACTATTGTTATTACATTTAAAAGTGCATAACCTTAAATAAGTTAATCTAATATAATATTGCTGCATATATTTATTTTTAACACAATTAAATTCCGTTATATAAATAGAAAAATTTCAAGCATCACTACATTAAAAGAACACGCGTCGTATATAGTCTTTTCTTTGCTTTGCCGACACCAAAAAGTTAAAATAAAGTTTTCTTTGCCGTTCCAAAGAATAGAAGAACTCGAAGGAACTTTTAGAAAGCAAAGAAAAGCAAAGTAACACTAAATTATGAAGTTAATACGTTTTAGATGCAGCTTTGTGGTTTCTTTTAAAATTACGCAAAGAAGCCTTTTATATATGTTATTAAGAAAAATATTTTCTTGTTTTTAAATAGCACCTAAACGGTTAACATACTGAATGAAAAGTTGTAGTTGTTAATAGAACAGTGGTAGCGCTTGAGGCGTGAGCGCAGAGGACTGCGTACCATAATACCACACTGCGATCGCCAGCCTACTTTCCATTCGTGGCGATTATGGTATATCCCCCATTGAGAGAATCCTATACTGATTTTAATTTAAAATCATATGTATAAAAATATAATCTGCTATATTCGCTCACATAAAACATTAATGTCATTTACAGTTGATGTGTCATTTAAATATACAAGGTGTTCTGTGGCAGAATTTATATTTTAAATTGAAATTTTTCAATAAACTTTTATCGAAAGAGCAGAAACTTCCAGAATTAGCTCCATTAATTATGCGGGTTTCTAATCACTATATGTTATATGACAGAAAATCAATGTGCTTTCACAATAATAGCGTATTTAAAGGCTAGTGATTCGTATACAATGGCGCGTTGATTGTTCTTATAGATTCAGGCGTTACTTTGCGGAAGTCCATACTAAGTAAGAAAAGGACTAATATATAGCTACTTCCGCTATGTAGCAGTAGTCGTGCAATAAAGTGCACCGCCTGCCAGCCCACTCGGTGTTTGGCACTAATCGGTGTAACATTACTCCCGAGGATGCCCCGTGGAGGGGTGAAACACGTGAACGGTGGTAGTCGTGTAATTCGCATTGTTTGCCGCATGCGAATTTATCAGCGGGCTGGCGGGCGGTGCACTTTGTTGCACGACTACTACTGCATGTGCGGAAGTGGCTAAATATTGGTCCTTTTCTTGCTTAGTTTTGTTTTTTGATAAAATATTCGATGGTTACGTGATTCTCTAAATGAAGATCTGATTTATTTGTGATTGCGGCGTCAAGGACATATATGTAAAAAGTGCAAAAGTATGTAAAAAGTGCATAATATAAACACGAATTCTATCGCTTACTGGTAACTAATTCTATATATATTTACATCATAACTATCAAAGTCCAGGGAAATTTAGCGGCATTTATAAAAATTAAGGCTCGTTCACATTATAAAATTACTTTTGCGCTACCTTCTATAATTATGAAATTTTAAGATAAAACTTTTCAATTGGGTTTACCTTCAAAGTAAGAGCACACGACATTTTAATATTTTATATAGTTTTAATTACGTTCTTGATAATATTTGTAAGTGCTTTTAATTGTTCGTATATGTATTATTTTTTAATAAAAGTATTATGATTCATTTATAACAATCGTACTTATTTTCTGTTGATGTTGATTCTGTTATTCTGACCCTTAAGGCTTTAACAGCTTCATAGGTGCTGAGTTCACAGAGCGGAAGGATCCGTGGACTTAAAAATTTAGATTTTAACAAAGATGGACAGGCGCGCTCCAGTTGCACTTAGTAAAGCACTCTACCCGAGTAGAGCTGTGTATTTTTGTATGTATGCGGCTTGGAACAGTAGCGTGGATCACAGGCGAGCCAAGGAGTGATCCGGATCCAACCTCGTTTCGCCCACGCTGTTCGCATTTAAGGTGTGGGCGGCCGCCCCAAAAAACGGGTGTGATTTATCAATCACTATCTGATAGTAAATATCAAAACGTGTGCCATGAGAGACCATTTTAATTGAAAATAGAGTCAAATTAAGCGCAACGAGACTTTTACACGAGCCTTTATATAAGCCTGTACTGAAATAACTTGGGTTATTTATTGAATGTTAACTTTAACAAATTTCGTTTACCACAGAATTTGAAATTGATTATAGCTTTATTGTCACTTAAATTTCAATTAAATATTTATAGGATTTTTTATTAAATGCCTTCGATGAATATATTAAAATTCATTGCATGATTATTTAAAGACATTGCATTGTATTACACAGTAAGAACGCACAGTTGTCTACAAAGTTGTAACTAATTTTGTGGATTCTAGCGATAGATCCGGTTTTTTGGGGTGAAGATGTTCCATATTTGAATCAATTTCAGTCATAATTTCTATTTTTCATTCTCCTTCTATTCTTTACAAATTCTTTCATGATTTCCTTTTGTCATTCACAATATTTACCCTTTTATCATTTACAAATAATCTACATTTCATCGTCTTTCTTCCCTCTACTTCGAACTTAGATCACAGATTTAATCACAGATAAATTTTATTTAATGGAATCAGGCGTTACCTTGCGGAAGTCTATCCTAAGTAAGAAAAGGACCAATATTTAGCCACTTACGCACATGCAGTGGTAGTCGTGCAACAAAGTGCACCGCCCGCCAGCCCGCTGATAAATGCGTATGGGCAAACAATTGGTCCTTTTCTTACTTAGATAAATTTTAGTATCACAGTATTGACTAATTTTAATTTAATTACAAATTTTCAGAGGGACCGGAAAGTAATGACGCTTTCTTAAGTTAAATTAACACGACTACATTTTTAACAAGTTTTTATTTATAATCAACAATATGTTCGCCTTCGTTATCAACAACCTTTTGGCATCTAGTATACAATGTCTTCCAATTACGTAATGAGCTACAAAATGACAAACAAATATCGACATGCGCAGAAACGACAATACTTTCTGGTCCCCCTAATATCAAATTCTAATTTCTTATTAATCATAATTTTTTCCATTTTTTCTTACAATATTTACTACTTTACGTAATTAACTTGCCTTAGGATCTTGTTCGGACTGTACAACTCTTCAGTCTTGTTTTTATTTTATGCAGTTGTACCTCAATCAGATGAAGATACGTTTAAAGCCTTTGGGTTAACGGATCCTGATCATAAAGCTAGTAGTCATTTGAGGGTTAAAAGAAGAAACTTTTACCATTCTTTTTATGACGTGCAAAAGTGATCACTGTATATAATACTATGTGGGTAACGAAATGAATAAAGTCAATATAGCATATACGTTTGTACATAGAGTAACTAGTAACGTGCCAAATCTAATGCCGGGTATTAAAAGTTCTATTTAGAACCGAATTGTGGGTCAATGTGAACTTTTTACACATGTTTTAAAAAAGCCCTGAAGAAATAGGTGGTGAATTTGAACACTAGTTGGAAGCCTCTTAAATCCTATATCAGGACGTTTAATACTAATTTTGCTATAATCATAATCACGTATTCAAAATTTGTATATTCACGATGACAGTTGACCGGCGCCGAGGCTATAGGCAGCGCGCAGTCCACGCGGCGAACGATCCGTCTCGATCCACCGTCAAGGTCGCCACGAAAAAAACTTGTCGTTGCGAACGAAATAGGCTCTTGAGTCATCGTATCGATTGTTACAAGTGCGCGTGTCCATTACACATAACGGAGGATGTATTTTTTAATTTCCGTAAGTATCAAGAATTTTACGACGCCAATTTTGTTACTTGAACTTTATTTACAAAGTTCATTGAACTTTATTCTTACATTGATATACCCTTTCAAAAATAACTTTTAAATGGTTACAAAAATTAAAAATATTAATAAGTTAATGTTAAGCTCTTTGCTGTCGATTAATATGACACAACCTATTTACAAATAGTTTCAGAAATAATATGTAACGTAATGATAATATACTAAATAAAGTCGTTGATAAAAACTATGATTGCTACATATTAAAATTAATTATTGTTTACTATCTTGTACACTTTGTACCGTCAGAAGCTGTAGGTCTGACGCATTCCAATGGAAAAATACATATTCCAAAGCGAACACTTTACTCCAATTCTGTACGAATTTATGTAAAATTTTCAAAGCTTTTTTGCTGATTAATTAGCTATACATTCATCGCCTTCAAAACTTTAAACTTACGAGTAGAGTCAAAAATAGAATAGAATAAAAAATATATTTAGTTGATGACCAAAGAAAGTCTTGTTAAAAGTCCAATGTTAAATAAATTAATTGTATCTTTATCTCTTATCTTTACTCTTATAACCAATCAACCGGTATGCCATTGTCCAGGAACTCAAGATAAATGTCTTACGGCAATCATTTGCTCGCAAAAACAAAGAAAACATTTATAAGATCTCTGGGATTTATAGCTTTACGATACGAGGATTGATAAAGGGAGGAGTGTTACAGAAGAGAGAAAGACAACGAGACGTAGCAGATATCGATTCTTTCTTTAGGAGACGTCGTTTCAGTCCACAGACACCCATTGCAAGCCACAGGCCTCCCCCAGAAACATCTACGGGGGGACACCTATATGTGCCATGATATACATGCTAGGCAGGCGGGTTGGCGAACCCAGTGTGGTATTTTGGTACGCAGAGAACGTTGTTATCCATCCACTGGAAACTTTTTTGTAAGCAGTGGCAAACCTATATAATTGATGTACAAAGTGTTAAATATTATAAGTTTGTATTACGAAAATCGAATCCGTGACCCACGACGGCTAGTTTCAGTTCTTTTTTATAATAACTAAGCTCTCTCGGCAGTTGCTGCTCGGGCTAATACATCAATGTTTTAACAGATAAGGATGTTACGATTTCGTCACAATTCTATGTTCAAAGCTAGTTTCAATGATATATTTCTTTACATTACGAAACGATAGAAGATGGGTTATATTTATATCACGATATGCAGTGGTATATTGCCTATAAGATGTTAAGTTTCATCATTCCAAAAGGTGTTTCATGTGTAAATAGATCAAAAAATTAAATAGTAATGCGTTTACCAGCGACAAATGACACTGTCCACGCATAAAAGTGCGATTCTAAAAATATTTGCTTTAATTTAAAATATTACATAAACAAAGTGATACATATGCAATTAGAAATAAAAATTACAACAAATAGTAAAAGGTAAAAGAAATATTAAGTCAAAACTGTGATAAAGTAGAAAATTGTGGTCTAGGAACGATAATGCGGGAAGAAAAATTATACACGGGAGACGATTTGAATCTGAAGAAAAATAGAGATTGTGAAGGATAGAAGAAAATTGTAATAAAAGGAGAAAGTGAAATAAAAGAATAAAATTAAAATAATTTACACGCGTTGTAACGTCCTTGCCATTTGACACATGCCAAGCATTTATTTAGAATAAAAAGACTTAAAGTGATATGTATTCATAAATCAGTAATTACTCTGTTACAAACACTCAAAAATAAAAATAGATAAATAAGGAGAAAAGGTGGAGCATCACTTTTTGGCGTCCAATACAGATTTTGCATCTTAACTTCTGAGACAAAATTTATGGCTATATGTTTATATGAAAAGAGATTTTTAATGGAATCAGGCGTTACCTTGCAGAAGTCCATCCTAAGTAAGAAAAGGACCAATATTTAGCCACTTCCGCACATGCAGTGGTTGTCGTGCAAGAAAGTGCACCGCCCGCCAGCCTGCTGATAAATGCGTAAGCGGCAAACAATGCGAATTACACAACTGCCACCGTTAATTCACTCAACACGTGTTTCACCCCTCCACGGGGCATCTTCAGGAGTTATGTTACACCGATTAGTGGCTCTGTGCACTCTGTGTTTGCCACATACATGAAAAGAGAGTTTATATTCTTTTGTCAGAAATTTCCAGCGAGGCTGAATAAGAGCTGAGAAGATACGTAATGAAAGTGATCGACAGCACAGTGGATTTGCATTGGCATTATGCAGGCCATAAAGCTGATATAACAGATGGTAGCGAGGGTTTTAATTTTCTGGAGAGGAGACCACGGAGCAGCAAAACAGTGTTGGATCTCTACCCATAAGGTAGAGATTCGTCAGACGAATCTATTAAGTTTGTTGAAAGGCACTAAATGCAAACCGCTTACAATCAGTCTTATTATACATCTCCTGTGAAGGTCCATGTCTAATATTGGACGTCCTATGGCTGAAAGATAACGATGGCTTTTCGTAAATGAACTTGGCATATTTTCTTTTTGCAGCAAAACTTTGTCAGCTTCGAGTACAACGAATAAAGAGTCACGTGACATTCGATATATCTTCGCAACGTATGAATTTGTCCTTGTCAGAGAAGAGGCAACTCAACACGGCGTTCACCCAGTTTAATTTAAACATTTCGACGTTTTCGTTTTAAGTTATTTGAAATTTTTACTTAACATTTATAAATTTACTACTCCCACATAATAGAAATAAAAAACTCGTTTTGAAACATCAATCCTAAGTTCCTCTGTTGTTGTTATTTATTGACAATTGACGATAATGAATGTTTTAATCAGGATAACATACTTTTAAATACGAGATAGACATTCTTCTATTGAGCCAATAGCCGCCCAATGCAAGGCTTTTGCGCTGCCCGCCCCACCTTAATCATGTCATCGGTCAAAGGCCTACATGCCGCGTTTACCAGCTCATAGTAATGGAGAACCTTTCGTTCCCAAAGGCGATAGGTTGCAAGAACTATGTGTCCCTGTTACTGCCACTTCAGATGAATCTTAGACATGCGTCGGTGATCTTGTTTTTTCGAATTTCCAAGCATATCTTTCTCCATTTTTCTTTTGGTGATATTCAGGCTTCTTATAAGGCCCATCGTAAACGATGCACTAAAGTAAAGTAAAGTGACGTTTTTTTGTAACTTCTCTTTATGACTTTTTCAGACTAGACGCATTGACTTGAGTGTGATATGGTTTTTATTTTATATAATATCGTACGAAGTATTACAGTTATGCTGTACCTGAGATATCTATCTCGTCGGACTTATATCACTAGAGCTAGCACTACAACCAAACTAATGAAAATTTTGACTACAAAAAGTCTAATTCATTTGTAATAAACGGTATCAGATTTTTTAAATAAAATACCGCCGTGGACTAACATTAACAAAATTCAGAATGCATATTAAAAATAAATTAACAGAAAAAAATTATTATTCAATAAATGAACATTTAAATGATCCTTGGCAGTGATGATTATTTTGAATTCATTTAGGCTATATCTGATAAAGTGTATAAATCAGTGTTAAACTTTATTAAAAAATGTATTTGTTGTGGGGAGTCTTCCTGCTTCTTCATCACAACATATCGCCTTGCGAAGAAGAATTAAAAATAAAATAAATTGAAAAAATCAGTTCACCATCTATAAGATAAGAGTTCTGTTAAAAGTTCCAATGTTGAAGAAATGAATTTTCTCTTATCTTAAAATTTAGTAACGAATCAATCAAAATCAAATCATGAAATGAACAACTTAAAAGCAGATTGGTCAAGGATTTCAAAATAGATATCTTAAAATAATAAATTTAAATTTAGAAATATTAATTTTAATAGAATTATAATGCATTCGTATATGGTTGGCAAAAACATAATATCGCAGATGTACAAAATATGTAAAAACCGTAACACAAAGAGAAATACTTTGATATTTATTTAAAAAATTAAACTGGACATTTTATTTTTTATATTCAGATCTCGAAAAATGGTGATCGAGTGAAGATACTTTCTAAAAGAGTTGCTAGAAGAAGGCACTATAATTCCCCAGAAATTAGTCTACTCTATTCAATGTAAATCAGGCTTTCAATCATCAGTCTGCGTCGGTGGTGATGATAATTGGATGCTTAAAATTAACGTTACGAAGCGACTAGAAACTAAAAACAAGACATGGATTTTCAAAGAAATTCATGAAAAAATTCTCGAAATACAGTCATACAATAGCAAACTTGTGAATTAATTTCTATAAAATTATTTTCCTGTAGCAGTTCCGTTTATAATTAAGTGCATTTAAATTAATTCAAAACAATAAACTAATTACAATAGAACAATTACCGCCTAGTCTAGAGCTTGAGGCGGAAATGACGGACGATAATTATCATAGCCGTGCTACTACCACCCACATAATTTACGACTCGTTTAAAAATTATTTACGACTGAACTATGCGGAGAATTTGTAACAAACGTGACGCAAGACAATGGAAACGCGCCGTGACGTCCCGCACGACGGCGTTGCCTTGGCCGATAGATCCGTGAAGTGGACTCCGGTACAAATCCGCTGACGGAAATTCAAATCATCGACACAGTCGATTTGGTTACCGTTTTATTTGTTCAATTCATTTATCTATGTGCATTAATACTTGCACAAATAATATAATAGTAAAAGAATGAGCCAAGATCGTACTTCACAGGTTCGATTCATTGAATACAAGTTTGTGCATTAATTATATAGGATTGTCACTGCTTATATACAAGTTTCTAGAAAATAGACAGCAGCGATCTCTGTGTGACATAATGATTTACTGCGATAGCCAACCGATCTGCCAAGTGTGGCGATTCTGATATATCTCCCACAGATATATTTGAGAAAGAACTATGCCTTGAAATGGGAGTATATGGGCTGAAACGATGGTATATACTGATGAGGAAACTTTAGAATCAATATTGTTCATTCCTGATATAGAACGTATGCTAATGAACATAGGCCTTTCCCGTATATTTCCAATAGGACCGGTCCACATCGGCCAGTATTGTCTTTTGGCCTAAAGAAGATCGCCTATCCATTTTCTCGATTAACATCTGTGATAGTTTAACTCGAAATTTCTTTTGAGAAGACACCACTTACTACTTATTGCATTTAAATGAACTAAATAAACATACAAAGGTTCATAATAACAGATATGAGGTTTCGTTTCAATTTTCAGCTAAATAAAAGTCACTAACGTCTCACGGTACTAATATAAGTTTCTCTCAGAGGCGACACAGCCTTCCGAAGGCATTGTAACTCATACCAAACAAGGGCTGGACAATGGAATGTATTAAGACCGATTACAATCGTGCGGTGAAGAAATTTATTCCTTGATCTAACTGATAACACCTGTTGAAATCGATACATTAATCCACGGAACATTAAACCATTGCCCTTTGTACTTGATATTAGAATATTGATTATACTTTTTTTTTGTTATCGAGAGAAATGTTCAGGATTGATATAATGTATATATATATATATATATATATATATATATATATATATATCTTATATAACCATACATATCGTAGTACATTTATATGAAATTATATTATGTAGTTGCCATTATTTATATAGTGTTTTTGTGATTCTCTTTCCACTCATTTTGATTTTACTTTTTTATTTTATAATTCGTTTTTGTGATTTTAACTAGTGAAACTAGTTTAACCTACCTTTTTTTTAAATGGCCCCCCTAATGGGAGCCTCTCGTACCCCCTGTCTAGTTTGGGACAGGAACTTTATTTACACATAATTTTTTCAGAGTTTTATCTTTATTCGACACTCACTTTCATACTTCTCAATTTCTTTTATTCTTTCCTTTTATCCTTCACAATATCTTGTAATTTTTGTTCTTTCATTCCTTCTTGCTTTCATTGCCTTTCTTTCCTCTTCTTTTTACCTTAGGTGGCTAGGTTCATTTTTATTTTCCAATCATTATCTTTATTATTTGATATCACAGATTTGTTTGGATTTGAACTTTTTAATACATTGCTAGACTTGTCTTATATTCTATTATTATTTGATAAGTTCGTTTACATGTGCATTTATTTCGTTTTTGGATCCAGTTTTTCTATTTAGTTTTGTTCCTTTTAATAGCGTTACTTACCACCCTGCGAGTAAACAATAGTAGATGAGCGATCAGGTGATCAGGTGATCAGGTTATCAGGTGATCAGGTGATGAAAGGTAGGTACCTTTATTATTTACTACTTTTATTATATATTAACTCTGTACCGCTTAAACGGTTAACTGACATAGAATGCCTTGGGCATTAAATTACCCGTTATACAAAAAATGTACAGAAAAGTTTATTAAATAAATAAATAAATAAGATACCCTGCCTTCTAAAACCCTCTCTGGTCGTTGTCTTCGGTACCTTCGGAGGATCTACCGGATCTCCTATGGAACTCACAGCTGCCTCTAAGTCAAAACAACCCCTAGAAGTCTTATAACTATCTTAATGTTCTCGATTTTTTTTAATTTAGATTTTATTAAAAATTAGGATTTTACACTTAAACTTTGGAAACTCAAAAAGTTTTTATGTATTCTATAGTCTTAAGTTAGAGACCATATACCGTGAAGCGTAGCGTAAGATGTTCACCAAGAAAGTGGACAGGCTACCTTGTAAGGTTCCATAGAACCATAGTAGAGATGATGATTTTTCAAATAATTTCGAAGAGTTTGTATGAATAAAATTTGATGCGTCTTGACTTCCTTAACGGCATTTGAAGGCTGTAATCCAAAATTATATCCTTGGACTGGTTTTTAATTAAGTAGAAGTCACTCAGTGCCTGACCATTTCTACAAGTTTAAGGTTTTACCGATGTGATATCTAGGAAGTACCTCGTCATTATCACAGAGAGCGCATTGTCATGCTAGACGTTGAGCGGTACCATACACACATCTCCAAAGTTATTTTTACAACAGATTATAAATATTTTTCTCTCTCACTATTCAATCTGTAGATTTTTTTAAGTTTCCTTTTATGTAAATCCGAAACATTTTTCTATGTAACACAATAGTTTCATAATCACGTTAATTTATTACAACTTGCCAGTTATATTTCAAATTTAGTTTTATTTAATTTTAAAATATTTGGGAACCAGTGAAATATCGCACGTATGAAAAGTATAACACGTATGAAAAGATTACAATAAAAACATTTAAAATATACATTACAATGAACCAAAATAAAATTATTACATTTCATACAAGTTAATAAATTATTAATATTAATAATAATAATCCGATTATATATATGTATATATAATATATATATATATATATATATATATATATATATAATATATATATATATATATATATATATATATATATATATATATATATATATATATATATATATATATTCGGATCACTTAGAGATTAATTGCTAATTAAAATCTTTATACAAAAATTTGTAAACAATTCGCTGTCAAAACTTTTTGAGTACTACAATACTTAATTATGTACAGTATGATCTAATTATATTACTGCGAAACGTCTTAATAATATAAAAGGATTACCTACAGTAAGCAGTGGTAGTCCAGTGGTAGAGGACTGACACCTGCGATCGTAGGTCGCGAGTTCGATACACGCGATACAATCTTATATAATTCATATTTTGTGCATTAATTATATAGGGTTGTTACTGCTCACAATTAAGTTTGTGATGGGCAGCAACGTCCTCTGCGTACCATAATACCACACTGCGATCGCCAACCTGCCTGCCAAGTGTGGCGATTATG
Organism: Battus philenor; assembly: GCF_028537555.1. Lineage (NCBI taxonomy): Eukaryota > Metazoa > Arthropoda > Insecta > Lepidoptera > Papilionidae > Battus > Battus philenor. The sequence continues at coordinate 9,750,360 of NW_027181689.1, read as the reverse complement.
GTATATACTTCATAGATATCTTTGGGAGAGACCGATACCTTGCATTGGACATCTATAGGTTGAAACTACGATACTGAAATTGGACGTGAAGTAGTTTGATGCCAGTAGCGCAAGAGCGGTCATCGTGGAAATTTTTCCAACTATATTTATTTCCATTTTAACTCTTTATATGAATTAATGAAAAAAACTCTGAATTTTTGGACAGGTTTTCCAATTGTTGGACTTATTATAATTTATCGCCTACATAAGAGATTTAAACTTAAGCGATCCCATCTGACCCATCACGATAACTCTGGAATGGTAAGGATTAGACACTTGTGACTTATTTCAAAAATTTCTTTAATTAAGTAAACATTGTTAAGAACAAATTTTACGAAATTTTATATACAAGAAAGTTTAGGGTCGTTCGTAAAAATGCATTTTTCCAAACTACAATAACTTTAAGTATTGACTAGAATATTTTTATTAAAATACACCTAAAAAGTGGTTCCTCACGTGAAGCAGGTGATGAATAGCTATTTAAATATATAAGATAAACTTTATTTTGAGAAACTCTGTATAATAAAATAATATAAATTAATAACTCCGGCTACAAATGAAGGGAAACGGATCTATACGATAAAATAACCCACGACCACGCGTGCAAAGTCGCCGGCAAATTGTAGTGTTGCGTCAAATTGTCAAACTGTGCACGCGCACCGGCAGCGACAACCGGTGAATGTGAATTTACCTTGAATGTACTCAAGTACAGTCGCGTACAAAAACATTAACACTCTTTCTAATAAAAAAACGAAAAAAATTACGATTGATAAATTAAGTAAGGTTGACTGGTAGAGAATGCCTAGGGCATTACGTCCACCATTACAAAGTTTTTAAAAAGGGTAAGTGATTTCGAAAAGGTTCATCAACAAATTGCTTATAACTTTTAAAGATTTCTCTTTTATAATTTTTTTATTGCAATTATTCTCTAAGTTCATGGACTATATATTTCAAATTATTATCCAATAAATAAATAATTATTTTTTCATACATGTATTATTTATTAGTGGAAATTTAACTGTATTGACAATAGTTAAAAATAAATTTTAGAAAATTCACTTATATCCTCGTGTCATTTTAGTCTGAAAACTATATATTCTTGGGTATTATCAATTCCTTCTACAATCATATTATAATTTTTAGTAATAATAATGCTTAGGAATGGCCGAGTAGTCCTCGCTTCGCATACTACATTACACGCATATTCATTACACCATACATCTACACAGGTATAGCCTATCTTGATGCGGACATTTTCAGTGTTCTGTGCAGCAACTGTTTTTTTAAAGTCCGCAGATCGCTGTTTCCGCGGACAAATTTCCACGAAGGTGACCTGCAAGGCTACCAGCGACAACTTCAAATGAAAAAGAGAGAAAATGCTTAGATATTACTTGCTCTACTGAAAAAAACTTCGTCTAGTTTCGTTGTGGGCTCTTCTTGGAGCAAGGCGCTTTTTGATTAGTTTAAATTGAAGGACACCATTATTCAACACTTCAATAGTTTTTGCTAAGCTGTCAAATTCTTATCTAATAGACTTTGGCGTTACCTCTCGGAAGTTATTAGCGGGCTGGTGGGCGGTGCACTTCATTGGTGCACGACTACTGCTGAATAGTGGAAGTAGGTATATATAAGTCTCTTTCTTTGTCAAATTCTTCCAACATTTGATTTAAATCCGAAAAATCTAATTTGACTAGTTCATTTTAAATAATGTCACATAAGAATTTAATATATGCTATTTACTTATGTAGCTGACTGTACTTCAAACATCCGTATATAGAGCGTTGATTCTTATCTAGGATGTGAACGAGTTAAAATGTATTGAATATATTAAATTCTTTATTGGCTGTTAAGTGTACTTTAAATGTCAAATTTATAAGTTGTGTCCTAGATGAAAAATACTAGGTGTTATTAAAAGATGTTCATCTAATGAGCTGATAATAGCAACCGATGATGGAGTAGCTCGTTCCGCTTGGATGGTCTCTGATGGAAGTTCCATACCCTATTCTGGTGATAACTCAGGTCTAAGTTCTTTTTAGGTGATCCTGGCGCTCTTTAACTCCTAGGAGCGCTTAGAGGTTGTTAAAGGGACCTAAAAGCCTCGGACACTCCGTAGGTTTATTATCATCAGCATTTCAGCTGTAAAACTTCTACTGCTGAACACAGGCCTCCAAAGATTTCCAATAGGATAGACATCATATAAGCCAGAGATTCATTGCACCAGGGGATTCAAGCAGGGAGTTTTAATTACACTGAAGCTGGCCACAGCTAGTTCTGGATATCCACGAGGCACGAGACATTAACTGAGTACGTGGATAGTTTTACACTCAAGGAGACTCTCTTGTGCCTCTGTAACCCAGCGGTGGACGAGGCCGTGGTGTATTAACCTGCTGTTCCATATACACTGCTATCCGAATAGACTTGGAAATAGAGTTGAGAAAAAATGTTGAAAGTGACAGTATCGCTAATAAAGGACACAGAAAGCCGTCACGAGATTTTGCAGTAATTCAAAAAGGTTGTAACATAGACAATAAATAAGAAAAAGACCAATATTTAACCACTTCCGCACATTCGCATTGTTTGCCGCATACGCATTTATCAGCGGATTGGCGGGCGGAGCACTTTGTTACACGACTACCACTGCATGTGCAGAAGTGGCTAAATATTGGTCCTTTTCTCACTTAGGATGGACTTCCGCAAGGTAACGCCTGATTCCATTAAATATTGAAGGCAATTAACTTAAAATAAAACATAAAAGGCCGGATTAATAACATTGCAATATTGTGATTAAATTGTCATAAATTAATTGTGATAATAATAATAAAATGACTTTAATAAACGACAAGCACAAAGATATTAAAAAGAAATGAAATCAGGTACGTGGGATTTAGAAGTCGAAGGTAACCGATATAGCCCAGAGGTTTAGTAAGTTAAAATAGCTGAGTCTAGATAGCGCGTAGTCCAATTGGCCGCTGGAGTTTTACGGTTCTAATGTTGAGACCGATTAAAATAAGCTAATAAGTAAAGAAGTAAGTAAAACAACTTTGTAAAAATTTATTCCTAGAAGAGACCAAATGTGAGAAATAGAATAAAAATTAGAATTGAAATAGTTAAGGTATGAGGAAAAGAGCGAATGGTCGAATGAAAGGGAGAGGTAGAAGAATTGTAGAGAGAAAGAAAATAATTAAATGAAAGAATATAGAGGAACGACAGAAGAGCGTGATAATTAAATAATTAATTGAAAAAATTATTAAAAGATAATAAAAGTCTCTATCCTATAAATAAGCAAGTGCTATGAGAGGCCGCCAATAGCGGGGCCATAGAAAAAAAAATATGTTGAGACCAAAGAATGTCTACCCACAGGAGGACGGTAAGAAGACGTTAGATTTCGGCTTATTTCTACTATTAACTCTAAAAAAAATAATTTGTAGATAGGATCTACCATACAATAATTGATGTCAAATGTGCAACACAATTACTTTTTTGAAGCTTAAACATCTTGAACCAACTATCCTGTATAATTTATTGAAATTGTTTAATAGTTTAGTGTGCATTGAAAGGAAAAGGAGGCAGCAGAGAGAGATAGAGAAATAACCGCAGAGCTCTCCATCTGCAGTCGGAGACCTGGATGTCGGAGGGTGTTATACCGCAACTTTCTCCAACCCCCTTAGAATGGCCTTCGCGACGGAGTCGGGGTAATCCGCCGCAAGAAAAGAGTCGAGGTTCTGGGCCACCGTCGTTGAAACTGCAGTAGTATGCGAAAGCGTTCCCGTAGTTTCAACAAAAGGCTTTCTAGAATACCGTGGAGTTTTAGCCGGTAGAAGTCTGGCATAACTCTTTCATTATCCCCGCAGCGGACGGGTATTCCATCCAGGATTTCCCCACGAGTATAAAAAAAGCTGTGCATAGGCCGTATAGCGCGCAGAACAATTGACTGCTAGAGTTTTACGGTTCTGATGTAGAGACCTAGGGATGTCTACCCACAGAAGGAGAAATGAACTTGGTAAGGTAGTCAGAAGACGTTAGATTTCTGCTTATTTCTACCATTAATTCTGAAAACTTTAATTTTTAGATAGGGTCTACCATTAATGTCATATGAGCTACACAATTACTTTTTTGAAGTTTAAATATCTTTAACCAACTACCCTGTATAATTTATTGAAATCGTTTAAGATATTCAGTGTGATTTGGAAATAAAATACATTTTATTTTCATCAGATGATCACATAGATGTCAACTACAAATTAATTGACAGCAATTGAACTTTATATTAATACCTTTAAAGATTTTACTACACTTATAAACAATGGAACGGTATAGATAAAAATAATCTATTTTAATAGAGTTTGTGTAACACTACTAATTGTTAATAATTTTAATTGATTTAAAAATACGAACGAAAAAAACTAAGTCGTAATTGTTACAATCGATTCGGTATTCGCAAAGTCAACAGCACTGCGAAGTTTAATTGGGCTGACGGAAGCCGTGCGCCATTACTCTGAAAGTGGAGAGATTCGATTTGCACCTCACTATTTCAGTGAATTTTATCGACATGTTTAATGGACTTTAAGGTTGAATGACAACACTTATCATTTTCATTTCAACCTTAACCTTCTTTTATTTTATAACTATATTGTTATTAACTACTCTGCTCTCTCTTATCGTGAAGAGTTTGTGCTGACATAATGTCCACTACGAAACACATAACTCCCATATAGTCATTCTGATATTTCTCACATATATGTCATTCAGACATTGACACTACTCAGACTCCTTCTGCCAGCACGACGTTCGCTTGTGACTGTATTTTTAAAACATTGTAGTCAGAACAAACGGAAATTTCATTCCTCATCACCTCCCAAAGTAGTGACCGACGTGATCGATGACGATGGTTTACTTCAAGAAAGTACAACACGCTTGTTTGCAACAGTCTTGATGGATCTTGAAGGTCACGCTGAGTTCCGAGTTATTTATTCAGATAGAAGATAAATTATGAAACTTTGTAATCAGTCTGTAATGATGTTCCTCCAGCAAGTTAAGCTTTTCAAAAGTTCATGTCATGATGTATGCAAGGTGTAATACGATGTTTGGTAGAAAATAAAGTACGGTAAAGAATGAAAGGTTTTGTGATGGATAAAACAGCCGCAGAAGAGTCAAAATCACTGATGAGTTTGAAGAATTGCTCGTCGTGGCAGTGAGTGAGGCATCGCTTCTTCAGCCGATGACAGTTGAAGCCGAAAGGTTCACGAGTGGCGATCACGAGTTGGTAGACGCAGTGTGGGTAGGCCCCACCAGGTAGACCAACCACATAGTTAAAGTCGCGGGAAGTCACTGAATGCGAAGACAAGACCAGTCATCGTGGTGACCTTTGGTCAAGGTCATGGCTTGCAGAAGGCGTCCATGGGCTGAAAAGAAAAAGAAGAAGTAGAATGGTGTTTTATGAGTAATAGTAGAGTTATGAGAGTTATGAGTATATTAGAGTAAAGTAATGTCATTTCTGTTGACCTATTTTACAGAAAAATTGATCGATTTTTACCGCTCCGGCATTGATTTTGTATACTTGATGGTAAAAGGTTGTTAATAACGAAAGTGAATATATTGTTGTTTATAAATTAAAACATGTTAAATATATAGTCGTGTGAATTTAACTTATGAAAGCGACATTATTTTCCGATGGAACTAATATAACAGGAATATTATTCAATAAGCGAATATTTAAATGACAAGAATCTCTTGTAATGATGTGACTTGATTATTTTGTTTTTATTTAGGCAGTATTTGACAGAATGTGTATGTGCATAAGTTCTGTTGAAGATAAAAAATAAACACACACAGAACTCTTATTGATCTCCAACTTATTATTGATCTATTTTTAAACCTTTTTATATTTTGACTCTACTCTGTTTCACAAGGAACTATAACATAGTTGTGGTGAAGAATCATGAAGGAACTCTACAACAATGTTATAAAATATTCTGTATAAAGCATAATAAATCCTATTATTAAACATTATTTTTCTGGTCGCGATGCCAACATATAGAAATTTCTCTAATACTAGTATTACTTTCATAATTTAATATATTTCTAGAAGTTTCTTGTTAAAGAAAAAAATAATATAATTTTTAATCTACAGTCAAATAAAAGATTTGTAATCAACTCTATCTACAGTAACGCGGAAGCACGTAACAACGTAAATTACTAACGCAATTTGTTTTTAGGCCTCATTCTTAATGAAGCGACGATTAAAGAGATTAATAGCTGAACATAGGAAGGGCTCCGTGTGGCTTGGGGGCCGCGGGTGAAGTCAGTTCTGTGTGAAGTCCTTGTAATGTTAGTAAATTCGAAATATATTTTGTGTGCGTTGAAAGGAGGGTGAATGCATAAATTCATGTCACTGCGTAGAGCGCCATCTATGACGGTAAAGATACACTGATTTATTTATTTATTTTAATTGGGCATGCTAATTGCAAAAAATGATGACATAAGTTTAATAAATAGCCCAGTTGATTTGCAAAGAAGTGACAGTAGACAGGCCACATAGCGCGCAGAAAACAAGGCCGCTAGAGTCTAAAGTTTTGGAGTGAAGACCAAGGATTAGCCATCTTTCAACCTCCCAAGCTACTATTGAAAAGCTATGTAAGAAGTATGTTACGTCCTATAGCACAAATGACAATGGCGATAAAAATTATAGGCAGCTGTCTCTACAATTACGGTAGCATTATGTATCGAAAAGTTAAAATTTTAATTAGCAGAATAGAATAACCAATCACTATTAAATAAATTATAGACAAGATCATGGAAGATAATACAGTAGAAATACTAACAGTTTTCATATTATATATTAAGACAAAATAAACTGGTAACGCCTACATTCCGTCTTTATAAAGTTAATAAAATTCCACCAAAGATCTTACGCCTTCCTTTTCTTACTTAAAATCTAAAATTAGAAACATATTTCTTTATAAATCTTAGCAAACAAAAGTTTTTATTTGAATATAATATATACAACTTGTTTTTTTTTATTTATATGGTTCATATTATAATGGACACTACTTGAATTTAATATACAAACAGTTAAAATGAATCAAATCAATGTCAGCGTGATGCAGCAATTCCGTCGTATTATACAACGCCATCTATCGAGCAGTTTGGTAAGAACGTATACGGTACTACAACTCTCTTCATTTCACAAAATAAACCAAAAATTATTAGTTATTAGTATTTAAAATTGGCCCTAACATTTAAGAGGAATCAGGGAAATCTTTCGTTGTTTCAGCCGATACAGGCCCATTGCAAAGATATCAATGGATTATTTCAATTGTTTCAAGAACAGTAAGAAGCGTTGGAATAAGTGCATTGTTATAAAAAGTGGATTGTATTAAAGATATTGTAAAAGAGGCCACAGTTAAAAAAAGCCTGAGTTTCTTATGAGCTTTTCTCAGAAGAGTTTTTGTTTGGAATCCTTATAACTTAAAGTAAAAGATATCATTACATTGTGCTCAATTTTATTCTAGTTTAAGTCAAATTGCGCTCATCTGACATTTTTTTCATGATATACAAAAGTGGCCTCCGTAAATGATCTAAGCTGGTAAATAAATCAATAAGGTGCCATCACTTAGGTTAAATATAAATATGTCAGAAATATAACAGTGCTAAAGCTATATTTAGCAGATTAGCTTTTAATTTAGCAGCGATGTGGGCGCTGGTTTGAAACCTTGACCTCTATCTACATCAGCGTGGAAATTACAAACTTTAAATGGAATTGGATGCTTTTAATAACTCTATCTATTCTTGTATTTTAATTATTCGCATTTTTAAAGGTTATTTTAGCTTCTAATTGCAGAATATTGGCTAAATATTTTTTTTTAATAACGAATCATACCAAAATAATATTAAGTTAATTATGGATTCCTAACACAGGCACTAATGCCTACAATAACTCGTCGCAATGACGGTTGTTTGCACAATTTATTGTTTAACTTATAAAATATAGGATAAAGATAAAACTACTTTATTTGACATTGGAATTTTTACCAGAACTTTTAATGATCGTCATAATCATCGTCTACTCTGCTTCGCAAGGTGTTAAAGTTGTCTAGAAGAAGCAGGAAGAGACACCACACATTGCTAATAAATATGTAAAGACACATTTTTTTTTTCAAATTGGTAATAAAAACTGGTATAATAGTTAAATCAAAATATTTAGTTTTTCAAATGAAAATAACACAAATAATTTAAACAAAATTCATTTAACCTTCATGAATAGTTTAGAAATTGTAAAAAATGTAAACCAATGTCGGATAAATATCATCCACCACGACGACGACATAAAACTAATCACCTTGGCGACCTTTATGGGCGGCCAAAGCCTTGCAGTTGGCATTTATCGGCTGATGATGATTACCAAGACTAAACGTACAGAAGTGGATTGTTCAGTCAAAATATTCAAGTCCCGGATGTTTAGGTTATAAATGATTATATTTAGAATCCATTTTCAATATATCACTAGAAATAAATTAATAAAGTAACATACAATATGTTAAAGAACGAGATGAGAATAATTTTTAATTTGTATTAACCTACTACTTTCTTTATTAAATAAGTCACCGTATCTTTGATCATACATTTCATCTTAACATTGATTTCAAGTAGGAACAATGAAGATCATTTTTAGACAGTGCTGAATCTGAATTACTTAAAAGTCCTGGTTTACAGTCTAGGTAATTTCAATAACTTTTAAATCAAATATTATAGAATTCTATACCAAGTGGCAGGTGTGTTAGTAACACGTGGATTGGAAATTAAATGAATATTTAAACGTCTTTCAAGGGAGTGAGTCGATTGTCCTACATCTATATTATCGATTTTAGCTGTTGTGATATATTTCTAATGTTTATTGTTTTAAACAGGGCAAGAGGCAACTGAAGAAATAAGACTCAAATTGAAACGTACTTGTATAATTGCAAATAAACAAGATTCCTCGTGCAAACGGGTACTAGAATGGAAACTACGAGACTAGAAAATACTACAGAAGAAAACAATTGAAGGAATGACGTCATCAACATGGCGAACAAGTTACAAAACTTTGATGAAAGAAGCCTGCACTAAATATATATTAAAGTAAGGCTGTACAAGCTAAAAAAAAGCCGCAGATAATGGTATTCACTTAATTCGTCGTCACCGTTTTAATTCACAGACGTCCAGTGAAAGAAATACCTTGGCCTGTCCCAAAGATATCTACGGGAGTGTGCCATAATCGCAACTCCTCTTGGTAGGGTAGTTGGTGATCACAGTGTTGTATTATGGTAGGTATAAAACGTTGCTGCTGTCCTCTGGAAAGTTGTTTTGTTAGCAGAGGCAAATCTCTATCATTAATACAATAAGTGTGAATTACAGAAGATTATATCCCGGAAATCGAATCTGCTACCTACGATCGTAAAGTTCAGTCCTCTACTGCTACCTGTGCTGGGCTACCAATGCTCGTAAACCTTCACTTCTTCACCAGTAAACAAATCTAATTATTTTCCGTTTTTTAGCGGCAATATGTCTACTTTTTTAATTTAAGTAAAGCAACAGCATAGGTACAGAATAAAAATACGAAACACTTTTATTTAATTTTTAAAGTGATAATATAAAAGTGTTATTTTGCTTATTTATATCGCAATTCATTATTTTATTTCTCTAACTAAGAAAATATATCCGTCAGAATTTCCTCGAATGTTTTGGTAAAAACACATTTCACGTTTATTTTTGATTTATTAATATACTTTGTTTCAATTTTGTGTAGAAACATATTTTTTTTTAGAATTATAAGAAAATTCTGACTACTTTCCAATTCCGTTCAATTATAATAAAAAGAAATATTTTTTTTGTTTTTAGAAATCAAAAGTTAATAATATATATAACCTTGTATTGTACTTGTGTATTGTCACTAAATTAATGCTTTTAATCTTTATTAATTTATTATTGAGCGGTAGTCTCTTTTGCGATTGTAAGTCTTGAGTTCTATTCCCGGGATACAATCTAACATAATTTACACTGTGCATTAATTATATAAAATTGTTTACATTTTGTGCATTAATTATATAAAATTATTTACATTTATGCATGAATTATATAAAATTGTTTACATTTTGTGCATTCATTATTTAAAATTGCCACTCCTCACAAAACAAGTTTCCAAAGGATGAACAGCAGCATCCTTTGCGTACCATAATACCACACTGCGATCGCCAACTCATCTGCCAAGCGTGGCGATTAAGATATATGGCCTCGTAGATATCTTTGAGATAGGCCTATCGACTTGTAGTTTGAAAATGAAAATATTTCAGAAGAAATATTTAAAGCAGGATGCCTAAAATTATTCCTATAATTGTTTTCTTCTGAACACATCACTGGCAAGAGAGTATTCTTTTAACTTATATTAAGTTTAGGTTTTATTAAGTATCGAATAAGACAACCTCTTTCAGTTCGGAAGAAGCTTCCTGCCGGTCCTGTTAAAAGCATTAATGTCGAACATTTAACACCTTATGCATTAAATGATGAAGTTATGATGATGAAATTTGCTGATTTTTTACTTTCTTGCAAGTAAAGTATTTATTATATTAATGTTAAACTGATGTGACGAGATTATAACTCTGTTACAAAAATAAAACGCAAAAATATTTCGGTATCAGATTTAGAATCTGAAATATTAAAAATTCTATCACAACTAATATCGATCAAATAAACTATTCGTTATAAATCGATGCGTGTCTACACAATCAAAAGATTAAACAAAGCGTATCAAAACCGCAATGTAACATGAATGTTTAAAAAACTATGAATGTTCAATAAAAACTGTCGACGGTGTTAGAATATTTCATATTGGTTTTTACATAAATAATCGAATGCAGGAATTGCGACAAACCTCGAACATACTAAACAGAAGCGTGGAAGTTTCTTCTGCCACTTCTTCTCCCAGCATTAACGATTTCCGAGGTGACAGTAGTGTTATTAGCCAAGCAGTAGCAGCCGACCAAGTCGAGGTTTGGCCCTCTAGAACGCCTTTGTGTCATAATGCTAAAATGTGTTATAAACAAGTGACAACCGACCACAGCCGAGGTACCCTCATAAGTGGCCTTTAAGTCTAGGAATTAAACAAAAAAAAAAAAAGTATCGTTCATTAAGTTTTTTTTTGTTCAAGAATTTTTCTAATTTAAAAGTAATCTAAGTTACTTTGTATATCAGTTACATGTCAATCAAAATCAAAAGGATCCGTCGAAATCGGTGCAACCGTTTCAGAGATTACCCGGAACATACAGACAGACAAAAATTTAAAAAAAAATGTAAAACTCGTATGCGATTTTTAAATAACGGCTATTTTAATATTAGAAACAGACATTGAAATTTTATTTATTTATATCTATAGATAAATTATACAGTAAATAGTACATATCTCACAGTTTATAGTACATTATGTACAGGATAATTGGTTATAGAAGTAAGAGCTTTAAAGAGGAAGAATGTATAGCTCGAAGACTGCAAGACAAGATACGAAGGACTCTCCTTATGTTTGAACCTTTGCAAGTACCCAAAGGTAATCCCTCGTGCGCCGTAAACATCTGGACTGAATAATCAGCAGGAAAGGACTTCCAATGCTTGCCAATGCAATGCCAAAGGTCGCTTAAAACTAGACCTTTTGGAATTCTATGTCATATGCCGATGTTCAGCAGTGGAAGTCTTGCAGCTGAAATTATGATGATGATAATAAAAGACCACAGAATATATAAAATTAACCTTTCTATAAATTTTTCTCAGCTTATTTTACTATTTTTATTAACTTACTGAATTTAAGATATGATAATAACATTCATGTGCTATATAAATATTCTACACATTTATAAAATGATTTTGAAACCGTACGTTAAAATAATTAACTATTTAGCTAATCAAGTGTTCGGTGGAACTAAATTTAGAGCATTGACACGTTACAATGTAGCAGCGGACGTCATCAACGGCACAGTTTAGTTGTAAGCAGTAACTCCTGAAATACATTCAGTTAGAACTGCCCCACCGGAACTGACTTTATAGCCCCACGTCTAATCGTGGAAAAGCGACGCAGGTAGGACTCGCAACGAAAATAGAAGCGTTTCCGACGTCATGTGGCTCAAGTCATAAGCGATATACGTATTTATACTCTTTTAATTATCAAAATGTTATAGACTCTCAAACGAAAACGAAAAATTAAACTAACTAATTGCAGAAAGAATAAAACTTGTTTACCCTATGATAACTTCCTTCGAAATAAAGAACCGTAATGTGAGAAGTACCCGTAACAAAATTAGATGGTTTAGTTAACACAGATTTGTATTTGGATTTCACGAATTTTAAATAACAATAAAACTATTCGTATAAGTTCATTGTTCTGAATATTAAAATAATATCGAGAGCCATAAATAATCCTTAAAAGACACTAGTGGTTGGTAGCGTCAGGTTGGCCCCTATTGAATTTTAAAAAGTGTAAAAACATAAATAAATAAAATCAGATTTATTCCTGAGATTTTGGATTATTGTATTCGCTAAAAGGGACTTAATTACTCTGCGTTTCATGGATTCGTAGTGCAGGACGTACAGGTAATCTTCTCCCTTCTTCTTTTCAGCCGATGCAAGGCATAAGACTCACTCAAAGATCGTCACGATGACCGCTCTTGCGCTACCCCATCCAGACTCTTTCTGCAACCTCAACTACATCGTCGGCATCAACCGGCTTGTGGTCGTCACTCGACAACTTTTCATCTCCTACGGCCTTCGGCTGCACGAGCAATCTGAAACTGCGACTTCAGACAGGCAATTCTTCAAGCTATGTCGGTGATTTAATTTCTGCTGTTCTCTACTGAACGAAATTGTAAATTATCCTATCAATGCTACTAAGTCTATCCCATAAATAAACTGATAGACCCGATCTTTAACATACCTCGTTTCAGGTTATAAAGTTACATTTTTGTGGTCAGTCTTCAAAATCGCTAGCGCTTGTGAATCGCGCCAGTGGTCAAAGACTACGCCCAGTGGAGAAGCAGTGTAAGGTGCGGCTTGCATAAACTGTTGCCGCTAATGGATTGGTTTTTTTTTTCACACTATTTATTACCATTTACAGATTACATGACCGAACTAATGTAATTTTCCGTTCATTGCCAATTAGTAGGGGAGGGCAAATATAGAGCAAGTAGAAAATAATTTATGTATTTTTTTTTTTGTAACTTACGTGATACTTGATGCCATTTGGTCTTTGAACGTTCATTTAATCCAATTAGGACTAACATTGGTGTTCTTTAAGATATGTTGGTTTTATAAAATTCATTTTGAGCTCTTTAAGAACGATTACTGATTTGCATCAGTATTGCATAAGGTTCTATTTTGTTTCAAAATCGCTTTACATTTCTTTAATGACCACCAACACCGATGTACTTTGATGGTATGTTCTAAGTTCAATACTGTTTATAGGTAAAAAAAAATTATAGAAATTCTTCCTTAAAGATCTGTTTTCTCTCCGACATATTTTACCAGTGCTCCTGAAGGATCAAGTCTCTATAACTTTTTTAGTCGATAGACGCCCACTGCAAAACTTAGGCCTCACTTAAAGGTTGCCACTATGACCAGCCTTAACAATGTCGTCGGATCATCTAGTGAAAAGTCTACCCACGCCGCGTCTACAGGCTCGTAATCGCCTGTTGAGAACTTTAAACGAGCAACTCTTCGTACTTCGTCTGTGATCTCTGTTCTTCTGCGATCTTCCATTTATGAATCGATCTCATAGCGAAAGTACGATCATAGCAATTTCCATTGCTCTTTCGTAAATAACCACGCCTTCATTCGTCTGTCATCACTGCGTCCACTTTACTGTAAAATTTTAATCACTTTTTGTGTGTTACTTGTGAATATAAATTTCAGAATTATTTATTTATTAACACACTTCTTATACAATGTACGCTTAAAGGCGAATTTAATGTCATAGGCATTTTATATCAGGTAACCGTTTAGGCGGTGTACAGATAAATTATTTAACCCTTAAATGCATAATGATGTAAAACTGCAATATACCATTTAAACGTAAAATGAGTACTACACTTAAGAGTAAATGCACAGTGTTGTATATCTGCAACATAAGTTTTTTTTAAAAAGTAAATGTAAAAAATATTATATAGATATTTTTTCTATTTTTCCTTGCGTTTTAGTGTACTTATCTGCAAAATAAATATTTTTTTAAAAGTATAAATAAAAGTCATGCATTTAAGGGTTAAATAAGTGAATATCATAAAATAAAAATCAAAAGGAACGAAAATAATAACAAAAATAAAAAAGCTAATATAAATATATTAATGACTGCTACAATAATAGGATATAAATATATAGCATATACAATGCGAAATGTGAAGAGACAGAAGCGTAACTTAAGTCTAAATAATTAAACTGTTAAGTTTACTTCACGGCATATAGAAATAACTTAGACTCCTAACTTCAGTGGGACACCCATCTGTCTTCTCTTGCCAGTAAACTGAGTTTCGCTGCTTACGATGTTCGTGAAGTCAGACACCTTACGGAAGCTAATACAGCCTGACTAGTTTATTTTAGGTACTTCCATAGGGTGTTATACTATGACATATTAGGTCAACGCTGCAAATATTGACTCATATTGAATGTAATTCAAAAAAGTGCAGTGCGGGCTATATACTGCTTGGGAGTTCAGAACACTTTAGGACATGTTTTAGTAAAACTGGTGTTCTTACGGATGCGTTAATATATCTATGATAATCTTTTTTTTTATTCGCAAAACATCTAAAATTATTAAAAATAAACAGTGATGAACATGGTGTTAATACAAGAAATTAAAATAAGCTGTATACTCCTTGTATGTATGTGTATTTAAAAACTAATTAAAGCATTTATGGCACAAGATATACATATGTGCGATTAATTTCCACAAACAATTTCAGATCTGCCAGTTGAGAAATTTAAAATCAATATTAAAAACATACTATTATAAAAGCATATTATTCTATCTAAACATACTTATGTCACTGTGTTGAATTAAATGTTGTTGATGCTCATTCGAAAAGAGCAACTGTTGAGTTTCTCGCCGGCTCTTCTAAGCAGAACTGCCTTTTCAGCCGGTGATAGCATCCTATATTAACAATACTGACATTATGTTTTGATTGAAAATTCGAAAGTCTATGTAACGGTATATTTGAATAAAGAACATTTTGAATATTATTTTAATATAACACATATATCTAAATGTCTACAATATACATTACTGGATAAAGTTTGAATTATTTTTATACAAGCAAGCCGTTACTTATAATAATGTATTAGGAAAAAAGCTAATAACTGCGTTCTTCGTTGCTAAATATCCTTTTCGGTGATATTTATACCATATCAATTGTTTATTGACAAAATTGTTTTTGAAATCCGAACACGAAACAGACTTGTAACATGAAATTTATTTTCTCATAATTTTATTTTGTTATTTAAAATACTTTATTGTACACGATAGAAGATATGTACGTAATTGCATAATAACAAATACAATAGTACAATGGGCAGTCTTATCATATTATAGTTTCTTCCAGACAACCACAGTACGGAAATAGTAGAAATATAAATAACAGGTAGTTAATGTTTTCATAAAATCAAAACATACAAATACATGCAAACATTTATAGCATACATTTATTCATTTATACTTATAATAAATACAATATAATACACAATTATAGATAGAAGTAACCTAGCAGAATTTAATCTTTAGTGATCATCTAAGACAACCTTTCTCAATTCGTGTCATTGTCAGATGACGTTGACAATGCAGGTATAATGATAAGATTGAAGAGAAGATATCGGAATGTACCTTGACAGACTATATCTTTGAATTGGTTTAATTATAATAAAAAATCTTTTAATACCTCAACTCCAGTAAATAGATTAATTTCATTATTGTAATTTAAATGTCTAAAAATAGTAACGTAAGTGGTAGATTCATTATCTTCACCATTTAAACCTGTGATTCCCAAAGTGGTCTATATCAACCCCTAGGGGTCTATGACAACCTGCAAGGAGTCTACGTCAGCGAAAAAAAATTTGGGGGTCCATGAAATGAAAATGGAGGTCCACGATAGCGGATCTCAACACATACACTAATAGTACCTATTTACTTACATCATACTAACTTTTACATTTACATTATTCATAAAAGTACCTATGAAGTAAAAAAATGCTTATTTAATGTTACATAAATTTTACATAACAGATACAAAATTTTATTTTGAGTAGTTTTAATTCAAATTCAATTAATAAATGTATAAATTAACATGTGTTTTTACTTTAAGTTTTTTGCACTAAACTTCACTACAGTTAGAAATTTACAGGAAATCAATATCAGGTAAGTAGGAAGTCTACCCAACACGGAAAAACATGGCAAGGGGTCTACGACACAAAAAAGTTTGGGAAACTCTGATTTAAACCATAGAACGTCCACAGCTGGACTTACGCCTCCTCCATTGTTTTCCGAAAACTTTAGCGAGCTTATTTGTCCACCTTGAGAGCGGACCTCATACTGCGCTTACCAGTTCGTGGTCTTCACTCCAAAACCTTAAGGTAACAGTAGGTTATTAGATTAGAAGAGCTATGATCGTACTTCGTAGGAATTTTACAGGTCCAATTTAAAAAGCTCAAAGAACGTGACAGAAGATATCGTGTGAAAGCTATGTTAACACAATCCGTGTTGGTCACAAACTTCTACTGTTAACAAACGCGTATTGGTCACAAACGTCTACTGGTAACAAATATCTACTTGCCATAAACCTCTACTGTTAACGAATGTCATTTATTCATAAACGTCTACTGTTTACAAATCTCTACTGTTAACCAACTTCTACTGATTACAAACCTCTACTGTTAACACGTTCACTGCGGCTTGAGGCCGATTCAGCCTCATGGTAGACTTTGCACTGGTGCGGCGCGTAAAACTCGTGTTTTCTCTCTAGTGCGGCGGCTGTTTACACTCAACCGAAACATGAGGCAGAAAAGGCCTCAACCGCACTACTAGGAAGTTCAGCTTGAGGCTGATTCGACCTCAGCCGCACCAGCTGAAAGTTCTTCAAAATTGGGCCCGCAGTGAACGTGTTAAAAAACGTCTGCTGTTTACAGATATCTACTGGTTACAAATATCTCCTGTTTACAAACATCTATTGGTAATAAACGGCAAAGGAAGGTCACTTTTATATAACAACATATCTCAGGTAGAAAAATGTTTCTCTCTTTTTCAAATCTGTTTCTTATAAGTGGAAAGATGTCAATGATACTACTGCAACCTTTTCTATGAGAGCATGTACATATATTACATATGTTCATCTACTGTTGTTAGGTAGGCTGTAAATGAACTTTAGTATATACTTATATATATATATATATATTATATATATGCGTGTGTGTATATATATATACGTATATATATATATGTATATACCCCGATATAGTAATATGTGCTTTCTAGATTATTCAACAGTATTTTTAACGAAAACTATAAGTATCAAAATGGCATCCATTTCTGTTACTATTACATTGTAGTTATATTACTATTATTATTTCTATTACTATTACTACTAATGCAGCCGAAATTAGAAATTGTTCATAACCCTATATACTTAATAATTTCATTTCATATATTTTCACATAGTTCGTGCGTGATTAGATAGTGAAAGAAAAATACTAAAAGCCTGTGAAAGTGAACACGTAATTTTCAAACTTTTCAGTCACGAAGATCATTATGGCGGTCTCGACCTTGCCTAGCCACATCACTACGTATAATAGACACTGAAAATAGACTAAAAACAGTGAATAGCGCAAAGCCGAATCGGTAACCTGGCAACCAAATAACATGTTTAGAATCATATTTGCATTCTATCAACCAGTATCATACCGTCAAAGAATTGTATCACACGTATCTTGTATATAATTAAATATATACTATAGAATTAAAAGTGAAAATAATATCGATTTTCCGCGACCTTAACATTCGAGTGCAACTTATCGATCTAAAGTCGCTTGAAACTGGAACAGGTGAGACCGGCGTCTTTGTCTTGTATCGATATGTGCTTGTTCAAGCTTGTCTTTGTCTTGTTCGCACTTATGAGTCTTTCTATTAAGCTATCCTGTTCTTTTCTAATGTGACGCATAAGGAAGTAGGTTAAGAAAAGTGTACATAGTTTTCTTTTCAATTCATTACAACGTATTGAGTTTTGTTTATATTTAAATTTGCTTCTGCATTATTGATTGATCATAGACTTTATATTACTTATAAAAAAGATTTACACCTGAAATTAATAAAATAAAAATATGTTTTGTTTCTTTATATTTTACCGGCGTACTAAGTTCTATTCATTATTAATTTTATTATATCGCTAGCTTAGCCCGCGACTTCGTCTGTGAGGAATTGAACAAAAAAATATTTAGTTTAAAAAGTTATTTTAATTTAAGTATTTTTCTAAAATAAAAGCAGCCTTAATTACTCCTTATTACACTAACTGTAGGTAAATTTCGTCAAAATTGACCTAGCTATTTCAGAGATGAGCCGGAACCAACAGAGAGACAAAAATTAAAAAAAAAAACAATTTCGGATGTGTACCACAAATATATCATATGGATACATATGATATATTTGTGGCATGTGGTAAAAAAGGTTATTTTAATATTGCAAACAGTTACTCCAATTTTATTTATTTATATAGATTTATCGTTGTGTATATGATTTATAATAATAAAAAATTTCTGAAGTAAATAACTGATTAATACAATCAGTTTAGTTTAGTTTATATTTAACTGATGTATTAGGTTCAGTTTATTATAAGTTGTAAACTAATTTATCGTTGAATTGAACTTAAAATTTATAATGACAGGTTTATAAAAGGAAAACGCTTTAAGCCGATAATATAAAATTAAAAATGATAACTATGCTGTTTTTAATTTTATATTTTCGAAAAGCTTTAAATGTAATTATTCAGTTACTTATTTGGCTATGAAATTAAAAAGAAACAATCGGTTAATTTTTTTTACTATAATCACGTAGATAAGATAAATATATATAATAGCGATTTTTTTTATTATTTTCATTTATTATTCATTTTACCAATTTATTTTCTACTGTGTTTTAATTTTGTAACAATATTTGTAAAAAGGTAAAAAAAAAAGTTGCTTCCTTAGAATTCTATGGTTATTTCTTGAAAGATTATTAATATTAATATCTGCAGAGGATCTTTTATGGTGATTTTATGTTTAAACCATGGCAAGCATTCCAAAAGAGCCCAATTTACAGAAACTAAAATCAAATTGACATTTCCTTTATTGATAACATTCATCTTAAAGATACAAAGGTTCGAAGCACACCCTAATCTGAGAGACAACAACAGATTTAGACGAGTTTTTTTTTTTCACTTTTATAACTTCTATAATACAGTGGTAGAGCCATTCTTTCCTATGCTTTATTATAATTAAAAATCCTTCGCGCTATGACAGTTTCTTTAATGGTTTTGTTTATTAAACTGTAATATATTTCAAGATAATTTAGACACATTAAATAAGAATGCATTGTATTAGGCGGATCGGAAAGTACTATCGCTTTCTTAAGTTAAATTCACGCGACTACATTTTAAATAAGTTTTTATTTCTAATCAACAATGTATTCATTTTCGTTATGAACAATCTTTTGCAATCTAGTATACAAAATCAATGCCGGAGCGGTAAATATCAATCGATTTTTCTGTAAAATATGGCGATAGAAACTACCTTCCTTACCGGTGCCTCTAACACTACCGTATACGGTTAAACACAAAAGAGTTATTAATTTTATGAAGCCTACACTTCTTAATTTGAAAACCTTTAGGATAATTAGCTATGTGACCACACTAACATCATTATGAAAGATTGAGACGCTGCCAAGATCTTGCCAAGAGCCAAACTACGGCTCTATCAATTTCTATTTTGGGGATTATCTGAATATTTGAAAATAGAACAGTTTATTTGAAAGGTTCTGTATAATTTTTTATACTTTGCCCTGTGGTCACTCACAGTAATATTACCGGGAACTGCGCAAGTGTGGGCATAATTCGTAGCTCGTTAACCGAACTGCTCGTTCCTTGGTGAGATCGGCTTTGCGGCGTCGTCGGACGGCTTAGAGAAAATTTAACTCCGTGCCGGAGATAAGCTAAAGTTGTTGAGACATTACATCGAAAGCAATATCTTCGTGCGTGTAAATATTTTATCATCGCATATTTTAAAAACAACAGATTAACAAAATTTATCATCAATAAAACAGGTCGTCCACTATTGGATATAGGACTCCTAGATAGATTTAAAATAGGAACGGTTGGTCACCACTTCAGAACCTTAAGGTTGGCGGCATGCTGTGCATGTGTAAAACGGTAAAATTGTTTTATTTAAAGTAAATACTTTTTTAAAACCATACGGCATTTGTAAGGCTTTTCAAGTTGGAACGACGATCTTGTTAGAGTCGTCGGAAAATATTAGATGCAAGCTCCTTCCAACCGGTTTTATTATCTATGAAGAGGCCTATGTTTAGCGGAGAACATCAAATGGTTGAAGTGATGATCATTATTAATTCACGTTTATTTTTTTTAATTTTTGAATTTCACGTACCGGTAAAGTGTATCAACAACTTTATCGCAGTGCACCTGCTTTATGTATTGGTTTGAGAGTCTAAAACCTTTTGATGTGGATTTTTCTCGTATCGATTTAGTAGTAGTATAAATCGCTCTATATGTCGGATCATAAGAATCCGTGCAAGAAATACACACGCTTCAAACCGAAGCATACGGTGTATGGTGAGTTAGTATACTATTATTCGTCTTAAACCAGTTTTAAATAGAAATATTATTTCATTCGAAACACACTACAAGAAGTGTACAATAAATAAATAGATAAATCATGGGCAATGAAGAACTAAGATCTATAACGTAGCTCGGAAAATTATTCGTCTGAAATGGCAGTGGACAGAGCACAGAACTGGTGTAACCGATGACAATTGGAGAAGTATGATCTCGTGGGACGACTACAATCCGGTAGACAGGTGGGTTACGTTCCCACTTTGTAAACCGAAGACATTGTTAAGGTCACTTGAAGGCGCTAAATGCGGGCACAGCAAGACAGACCAGTGCTGCCATCTTTGGGGGAGAAACATGCCTTTCAGTAGGTGCCTATCGACTTATATTATGGTGATGGTTCTTATATGTACTTCAATAGACAGCATGACTTTATAAATACCGCACCGTGTATTTTTATTAGCGTATTTTATAACATTGGTAGACTAATGGTGGTAGGTTTCGTAGGAAAATTTATTCATGAGCTGTGGTAATACTATATAATTAATACACGAAGTGTGTATAAGAATATATCCCGGGAATAGAACCCGCGATCTACGTTCAAGATTCACTGTTTCACAACAGTTCAAAAATATTTATCTACAAGTTTTTTTTTATCCGTTCATTAAATTTTACTTCGCGCTCTAATTTGGTAGGATTATCGGGGATTAATTCGTATCCTGATAACGTTCAATATAAGCTTATCTGATATATCTGATTTATACATTAAGCGATTGCACGGAAATTTCAGCACGCTTAACACGTTCACTGCGGCTTGAGGCCGATTCAGCCTCATGGTAGACTTTGCACTGGTGCGGCGCGTAAAACTCGTGTTTTCTCTCTAGTGCGGCGGCTGTTTACACTCAACCGTATGAGGTATGACCAAGACAAATATAGCTTTCTTTATGTCTGCGAAGCATTGACTCAAAATTGTAAAAAAAATGATTGAAACATGAGGCAGAAAAGGCCTCAACCGCACTACTAGGAAGTTCAGCTTGGGGCTGATTCGACCTCAGCCGCACCAGCTGAAAGTTCTTCAAAATTGGGCCCGCAGTGAACGTGTTAAACATTCACTTTATTTGACTTTGTTATTCACTAAGGTTCATACTGTTTCTCTGCAAGATCGGTTAAAGAAAGAGAAGCCATTATCAGATAGCCACTACAAGCTTTGGTTTTTGAAATAGCTACCACAGTTCGTGCAGCGCAGCATATCTCCACATATAAAGTAGATAGACGAACATGTTTACATAGTCAGTATACTTAAAATACAATAAGTTTTCAAACAGTCTTATTAGAAATATATGGAAGGCCTATGTGGCCAGTATAGGTCGTACAGATGAAATAATGATGTCGATAATTCATGGTATTATTTAATTAGAGTCATTTTTTTACATCCTGTATACATGAGAAGATTACTAAAAGAGACCAAGTTATTAGAAATTATAATCAAATTGAGCTATCTATAATGGCATTCTTAAATATAAAGCTTCCATAAACCCAAAGGAACACTGGTCTGATGTGATCTTAAAATAAAGTCGCGTTTTTTTTAATATCACAAATTTTTGAAGTTTATTATATCCTTCAGTGCTCATCACTCGGATCCGAGTATGCTTCCCGTTCGTTTTGTAATAGTAAAAAAAGCTCCGGCGTTTGTTGCGAGTGTAATTATTTTGCGTGTCTATTTTGATAATATCGTCAACTTACAAAAGCTAGCTGGATTCATTCTTACAATGAATTAGCGATTCGTATCAATCTTTAAAGTAATCAGCAAATAGCATTATGAATCAGACGGTAGCCTATTTATTAAGCTCAAGCGCTGCATCAACCCACCTGTGATCATTACTCGAAAATAATGTATTAGTAACAAATTATAGTCATATCGACATCAAATCATTGCAAGGATTAATTAAATTTAACATTATTTAATGTACACGCTATAAAATGTATACACCAATACCTCACTTTGCATCATGGTTACGTTCCAAAAAAACACGACGCGAATTGAAACGCCGCAAGTGAATTAAGATTTTCTATATCAAACCACGTAAAGATCGAAGATAGGTTCCAGGGTTACGAAAATACTAATTTTAAAAAGAAAATTGAACAAAATAAACATTTAAAAAACAAAAATAATGTAACCTTTTTTGTAATCAGAAACAACACGTAAAATTTTATATAAATTTATTATTCTCTTTTAAAAGAAGTACAACACACTACATTACAATACACCAAGTAATTGAAACTGAACTCTAAAATTAGCATCAGAGTGAAAATAAAACTGTATTCAAATTGCGTTGTTTTTAGTTAGAAGGGGAATCCCCGAGTTTTGATGGCATGGCACAATTAGAAACAAAAGTGTTGCCATCTTTAAGAAAAAAAGAAAATTAAAAAAAAATTAAAGACTCGATCCCAAAACAACGCAACCTCGAAAATCTAACGACGCACATTGAAAATTAGTACTAATTAAGCAGCGATGTAAAAAAAAAACGCAAAACGAAACGACGCAAAGCGAGGTATTGGTGTACTTGTATATATTTTCATAACTATAAAGATAAAATTGCAATGGGCGGTTTTATCACACGAGACAATTTCTCCCAGACAAACATAGTAATGAAACAGTAGTAGAAGAAATAAATTGAATTTTAAAACACTTTTTTCAGTAATTCATTTAAATATATAATAAAACACGTGTACGTCAAATCAAATAGCTTACGAAAACACTTGCTGTCCACTTTGAGAGTTTGACGGCTTTGAGTGCTTTTATTGATCGATACAAGCTAGTAATTTGTCAGTTTCCCACGATTGCTGCTATATATTAATGATGCGGTTTCGTAATACAAGTTGTACCTATAATATACTGCCTACTCTATGTACCTTTGTACCTGTATACTTTAGGTAAAACCAGCTGATTTAGATGTAAAAGCTTTGATGAATGTACAGCGCATTTACTGCCACTTAAACCCTGTGTAAAAATCAATGGTTTCAAAAATAGCAAATACGTTAACTATATATTGATATGATTTATTGCTTACTATTCATTTCCGAGTTTATAAATTCTTCCTGCTTCTTATCCACAACTAAAACACCTAGCGAAGCAGAGTAGTCAAAAAAAGAAATGATTAAAAGAATAATAGACGATATATAAGAGTTCTGTTAAAAGTTTCAATGTTGAATAAATCAATTTTATCTTTTATCTTTGCAAATAGTATACAACGTAATGATTACAAAGTATTTTCATATTGCTATATATTAAAATCGTTTGTATTGCCAAAGTGTGGTACATCCTGTACATATGTGTTGTTGTGGAGTTTCTTCCTGCTTCTTCTCCACAACCATAACATCTTGGAAATCAGAGCATGTCAAAAATAGGGTAAATAAAAAAATAAATTGACGATCGATAAGAGTTCTATTAAAAGTTTCAATGTAGAATAAATTAATTTTATCTTTTATCTTTACTAATAGTATATAACGTAATGATTACAAAGTATTTTCATATTGCTATATATAAAAATTATTGATTGTTTACTATCTATTTCTGCAGACTTTGTATTGCCAAAGTCTGGTACACCTGTACATATGTGTTGATGTGGAGTTTCTTCCTGCTTCTTCTCCACAACCATAACACCTTGGAAATCAAAGCAGAGTCAAAACTAGAGTAGATAAAAAAAAAAATTTCGATCAATAAGAGTTCTGTTAAAAGTTTCAATGTTGAATAAATAAATTTTATCTTTTATCTTTACAAATAGCACATAACGTAATAATTAAAAATCATTTTCAATTTGTTTTCTTTGTATTGCCAGAATTTATTGACCTGTCGCATTCCAATAGAGTTTTAGATTGATTACTTTATATAGGTTGATTTTAAATAGGCGTAATAGCCTTAAAGCTTTTTACTTTTAAAGCTTTTAGAACAATAACTAATCATCTTGTATATGCAGAATAAGTTAACAGAGAGGTTTCTATTTAAAACTGTTTAACTTACTGTAATAAGATGAAATATATCTACGCAACTTAGAGAATTATGATGTTATTAATTAATTTAAGTTTATTTATTTATAAAAATAAGTGAAAACACAACATAAACAAATTAGTTAACAATATTTGGTGCAATACCTAAAAACAATGTATTGTTCTTTTTGATAACAAAGTAATAAATAAAAATCTTACCACAGATATATATCAACCACTGCATAGTAGATATGGGCAGTGGTAGCACAGCTGTGGATTGAGGCTTGCAATTGTTCGCGGGTTCAATTCTCAGGATACAATGTTATATAATTCACTTGCACTTTGTGCGTTAATTATATGGGATTGCCACTGCTCAGAACCAAATTTTCAGAGAAGGCAGCAGCGTCTTATGTGTACAATAATAACACGTCTGTCAAGCGTGGCGTTTGCGTTTGGAGGAATCCTGTCCCTTGACGAGGGCATTTATGACCTGAACCGATAGTAAATATAACCATGGCCCCATTTAACGAGAGATCAAATATTATTGCACTAAATAACAACTTTTGTGTACTAAAATTAATCATTTAAAATTTTTTAAATACCTTTTTTAATGTAATTAGCAAGTACTTAAAATAAAGTCTGTCTGACCAAATCGTTTCGATCGCAATTGATTATAGGTGACTTCGTGGGAGCTTTTACTTGGTCAATCCATCGTTTCCTGTTACAGTGTTATTGGAACTGCTTATCAATTACGCACGGTAAGAGGGGAACAGTGCCGTCAATGCTCGTGGTGAAGATGCTAATTCTTTTTTACTTCGTCTCTCACCTTCTACATCTTGCTTTCCTAAGGCGCGGTACAATGGTTACATATTTAATGGAATCAGGCGTTACCTCGTGGAAGTACATCCTAAGTAAGAAAAGGACCAATATTTAGCCACTTCCGCACATACAGTGGTAGTCGTGCAATAAAGTGCACCGCTCGCCAGCCCGTGTTTCTCACTCTGTATTTGGTTTCTGTGCACTAATCGGTGTAACATAACTCCTAAAGATGCCCGGTGGAGGGGTGAAACACGCGTTGAGTAATTTTGCGGTGGCGGTTGTGTGATTCGCATTGTTTGCCGCATATGCATTTATCAGCGGGCTGGCGGGCGTTGCACTTTATTGCACGACTACCACTGCATGTGCGGAAGTGGCTAAATATTGGTCCTTTTCTTACAATGGTTACAGTTTCACAGTAGTATATGAATAAACGTCTTCCTGTGATTATCATTTGCTTTAAACACCATTAGAATTTAGAAATGTTCTTCTTCAATTTCAGCAATAATTCTTCTTGAGCAACTATGGACGATCGCACCGTGGACCTCATCTTCACAGGCTCTTTGAAGCTGCTGCCCCCTGTAAGCTCGAAGATCGTGAGAATCTTCACCAGTTCAACATTTACAGGTAAATTACAATATATATTTACCCTGCAACGATTTAACACTCGATATATATCAGGGCATAACAAAGCAGAAGCATGGATAACCAAAAAAACATACGAAAAGATTTACAATGTCGACTTTTTTAAATCTAAATGAGGATATTTATAAACATACAGTAGATGCTTTATCAAACCTACGATTAGCTAAAAATATTTGAAACTTGCAAAAACATTCTATTGCAGTGTGAAGGATTCTTTAAATTGTAAACAAGCTTGGGAATTAATATATCTATTAATGTGTAAAAGGCATTATGAAGGTAAGTATAAAACAAACCAGATGAGTTTGTTGTGGAATCTTATCAAACCTGCGTTTGGAACTTCCGTAGCTTTAAATTGAAGAATACTATAATAGAGGAGTTCATTAAGGTTCTAATTTAAAATAGAGTTCCTCTGGCGTGACTTAAGCTATACGTCCACTATTGGCCGCTGTGATTCCTAAATGAATACTAAAATAAATAAAAGAAACACTCATTGCAGATAATATGCAAACAATGTTTTATCGTCATAATTATTGCAGTCATAGAACATCCAGTGACTGACATAGCACGCCTGTTTTTGTAACTATATATTTATGGATAATATGTAACATACGATAATAGATAGTAAATGAAATATATATACTTAACCTTTACAAGTTTTTACATATACAATCATTAACCGTGTATGTAAATATATAAATTGTTTAGGTTTATGCTTTAACCTTAGTAGCCTGATTTACGAGAGTGATTTTTTTTAATATTACTGTGTTTGCTTGAGGGTCTAGATGAAGGGAAAAATAGATTTTTTTTTATTTCGTTGGAAAGAATATTATACAACAGTAAAATATGTACAGCCAACCTATAAAAATAACTAATAGTAATGTGAACATTCGGTTTAAAAGATGGTATCAAAATTGAAACTCTAGGCTATTAAGGGTTAATATACAGGTTTTATGTAAGATCATTTTGAAGATACAATGTATGTATAATTTATTTTACTTACCATCATGATTTATCTCTACCCATCGTAAAACTTAGTGCTAAACTAGTAGAGAATGTCTTTGATATTAAATTCGCTTATATATTGTATAAGCTTCGTAAATAAATAAATGTAATAGTAAAATATATCTAAAACAGTTAACTGGAATAACAATACACGAAGTAACTTTCGAAAGTTACGAAGATATTTGATTAACGAAAAGTAGAGATACCCCACTCTTCGCCCCCCTCTAGGCGGTGGGGGAGGTAAGGGTACTATGGCAACTTTTAATTAATACCCATTATCTGATAGTGCGGACGATAGCTCCTACGAAATTGAACGAAAATTTAATTTATAACCGTCCTTGACAGCACCTACTTTATCGTATAAGAGATTTTTAATGATAGTATTTATTTACTAAAACTATACAAGTGAATAAAAATGAAACATTAAAAGAAATAAATATAGTATTTGAAACTATCTTTATCAAATTCTAACCTTTAGCGCAGAGTTCTCCAAACTTTTTTGTGTCGTAGACCCCTTGCCATGTTTTTCCGTGTTTGGTAGACCCCCTACATACCTGATATTGATTTGCTGTAAATTTCTAACTACTTTTATAAATAATGTAAATGTTTTGATATTATAAGATAGTATGATGTAAGTAAATAGGTACTATCAGTGTATGTGTTTAGATCCACTATCGTGGACTCCCATTTTCATATCATGGACCCCCAAATTTTTTTTCACTGACGTAGACCCCTTACAGGTTGTCATAGACCCCTAGGGGTCGATATAGACCACTTTGGGAATCACTGCTTTAGTGGAACGACTAAAACTCTACTTGGTGATAAAAACTTATGATATAAAAATCCAATGATAACATGATTATTTCGAATCAACCCTGATGACGTCACTGTATGTATTTTAAATTTTAAAATCATTGTTAATATTACAATAATTATCATAAACATTTCACCGGCTGGAAGCTTACACCCTGTGTCTTTTGAAGACATAAACAAGGTTTTCTCTCTACCTTGTAGATGGTCTTCCTTTACTGGGCTTACCGGTTTGTAGAGATTCCAGAACCATCACCAAGCGTCTATCGCAACACTAACAAAGAAAGGACAAAAAGTGGTTATTCATGATAGACAAACAACTGTAGTAAATCGTAGTTTAATTACGGTTAAAATAATCAAAATTTCATTGGAATCGAGTAACAACGAACCATTGTTACATTTATTTAAACTACACATAACAATACCTTTTCAAAAAAAATATCCTGTTGGCACTGTTGGGATCATATCAATACGAAAAAAGCTAGATAATAAAAAGTCAGTTTTGAAATCCTTCGGTGTGAATAACTCTCGATTTTAATCAAATTATTAAAACGATATTAAACATATTGACAAAGATCTGAAGAATATAGTGAATGAAAAATACTTTCCAGTCACAATTCTCTGAATTTCATATTTTCACAAAAAAATCTTTCAGGTGAAATTATGTCTTAAACTATCTTATAGGTCTCATAGATCTCAATGACAGTGACATAAAATAGATTTAATTTAAGGGTGTTTACAATAAAAACAAACATAGAGTCTGTAGGGTAGCGTAATATTACGGTCTTCATTATCTACCTTATATACCTTTATTACAATATCATAAATATCGTGCAGTGGTAACCTAGCGGTTGAGAACACACTTGCAATCGTAGGTCGCGGGTTCAATTTCACCTTCTTACCGAGGTAAAGTCTTATGTAAAATACACAATTTATCCATTAATGATTGCCACTGGTCACAAACAAGTTTTCAGAGGATGGGTTTCAGCGTCAGGTGCCTCCTGTAATATCACACTGCAATCGCTGACTCACCTGCTAAGCCTGGCGATTATGATATATGCCTCATAGATATCATATATGTGAGGTAAGACTAAACCTTGCAATGGGCATCTATGATTTAAAACGAAGATAAAACATTTAGATTTGAACCGTGTTTATTACTGGTATATTCTAGAACAATAACAACAAGAAAAACTAATTGCCTCTGATTATCTTTGTTTCTGAACGCCGCATAACGCTCGCTGCACGCAATCTGCATTAACCGCAGTGGCTTGTTATGCACTAAAAGTGCAACTTACAGTTACCTCAAACAAAACATCTCAACGAAAAGTTGTTCAAGTAATCTCACTTTAAAAATTTATTATCAACAGACTTGTTATAACTAGATATGAAAGTAGAGGAAATGGAAGATAAAGATATAATCCAGATTTGTGATGGTAGTGGAATCAGACAAGAATATATAAGTGCAAATTGTCTTTTTGAAATAGAAGGCAGAATATATGTTTATTGAAATAAGCAATTATATTTTGTGATCGATAAATACTAAACGAAATCATTGTTAACGACAGAAAATTTGCATCAAGTGAACTGTCAAACGCGCGAAGTTCACAGCGAACTGTCAAATAAACGAAATTTCAGTAATCATATTTCTAGAAGCTTCTGTTAGCCAAGAGATCTTTCTACAAAGTATTACGTGATAAAAACAAATGAATGAAATGGGTAGTCTTTCTCAAGTATAGTGTGATCAAGATAAAAAGCAATTCGTTTTTTTTTTTACTTTATTTGGCAATTCTTTAACATTTTTTTTAACTTCCTAAGATCATCTATATCTGAACGCCTTGTTAAAATCAACGAGGAGGTTAAAATCAATGACAAACTGTTTTCATGTCTTAGTATCCTCTGTTTTACACTCATTTTCAATGCGTCGTACCCCTCGCTGAAAAATATTGGACCCTTTTTAGAAAGTTTGTCGGACACTATATTACATCATTCTTACCGGTCTTCGACGGTGTGTATTGCTTCAACTACTTCGGCGCGGTTTGGATTTGACCAGATCTGCGTATGAAGCTACGGCCTTATGGTTATCAACTTTTCCATATATCAAAAGTTCTTCTAATCTATCAACTTTCTACCTGCCACTCTGACCGAAAAATTTAAAAATTCACTTTTTGCTTAAATAAATAAGCCGATTGATATTACTAGTAATATATTTTACTACTGCTATGCTTGAACTGTGGTAACTCAGCGGTAGAGAACGGTGACTTGCGATCTTAGGTTTCGGATTCCATTCCCGGAATACAATGTTATGATTCATACTTTGTGTATTCATTATATAGGATCGCCACTGCTCACAAACAAGTTTCCAGAGGATGAACGGCAACTTAATCTGCATACCATAATACCATACTGCGATCGACAACCCGCCTGCCAAACAACTTTATGGTATACCCCCGCCCCCCATAGATATCTTTAGGGAAGGCCCTATGGCTTGTAGTGCGCGTAAACGACGACTGCCATGCTTTTCCTATGGCAATAGTAATAGAGAGTCAATTATTTAAGGGAATCAGGTGTTACCTTGCGGAAGTCCATCCTAAGTAAGAAAAGGACCAATATTTAGCCACTGATAAATGCGTATGCGGCAAATGCGAATCACACAACTGCCACCGGGCTGGCGGGCGGTGCGCTTTGTTGCACGACTACCACTGCATGTGCGGAAGTGGCTAAATATTGGTCCTTTTCTTACTTAGAGAGTCACTTATTGACTTGAATTTATCAGACTGGTTGACAGGCTGATCTGGACAGACAGAAACATGTTCTTTTACTGTATACTTTTGCTGCAACCAGTACTTTGTTGAAGATATCGGGTTGCCTGCAAATTTTTTGGCCAAAAGCAAGGCTTATGTGATATAAGCTAAATATAGCGTTTAGCAATATTTCATCAGTCTCCTTCAAGCATTAAGGTAACACAATTAAAAGTAATATTTTTACTTTGCGTGTCTAGAATCCGTTGGCTACGGTTCTTTTCAAATTATTTACGGCCGACGTTTATTTATGTTAATTTTTCTTTTAATTTTGATAATTGTTTGCAGAAATTCACGACGGTACTCCTAAGTTTTATATGATTACTAAAAATTTTGTATTTTCGCTTATTCTTTGCTTTGTTACTGTATAAGATTGGGATTGACTTTAGTGCACTGTATTTAATTAGAAAGCCTTGGTTCAGAGAATGAATTAATATATTAAGAATTAATTTTACAAGGAAGGGAAAACACGTGTGCTCGGTGGCGTAAGGGAGCACAGATATAAACATATTTTACCAATTCGCCAAACCATAGATAAAATCTTAACTAAAACATTTTTTGTTGGTACTATTGCCAACAGTTACTGACGAATATTATGTAATCAAGATTAGATATTAATAATATGATTACATATCTTATTTTATATAATTTTTTTCAGTTAGACAAAGTTCTACGACTGTTATGTGTTGCCAGTGATTATTAAATAACTCCAGAAAGAAGTTTAAAGAGGCCAATATTCTTACAGTGGTCTCAAAATGTTTTATTATAATATTTTGTACGTTTAAAATAATTATAATTAATTCAAAAACATATGAAACGTTCATAGTATGTTTAAAAGGCACTGTGAAAAACTGACTCTACAAAAGTTTCAACTGCAAAAAGTCTTCAGTTTCCTCCATTTACAAAGTTCAAAAAGAATATTAGAGTTAATTGACAGAAAAAGCTTATTATTCAATAAACGAACATTTAAATGACAAGAATCCTTGGCAGTGATGTTGACTAATTATTTTGATTTCATTTAGGCCATGTCTGATGAAGTGTATATATATATAAATCTGTATTGTTAAACTTATTTAGTCTTCCATTTACAAAGTCCAAAAAGAATATTAGAGTTAATTGACAAAGAAAGCTTATTATTCGATGAACGAACATTTAAATGTCAATAATCCTTGGCTGTGATGTCGTCTAGTTATTTAGATTTCATTTATGCTATATCTGATAAAGTGTATATGTATAAATCTGTATTGTTAAATTTTATTAAAAGATTTGTTGTTGTGGAGTTTCTTCCTGTTTCTTCTCCACAACTATAATACCTTGCAAAGCAGTTAGTAGAGTTAAAAATAAATCAGATTAAAGAATAGATAAATAAAAAGTAAAAGTCTATTAGAGTTGTGTTAAAACCTTTAAAGTTGAATAAATGAATTTTATGAAAATAAACGAGTTGAGGGAGGCATAAGCTGGCCCGGCGTGGCAGTCGGAGCGGCGGACCCTGACGGACGAGATCGGACAGGACCTTTCCTTGCTAGCAGTCGTATGGGCGATGCTGAGCGGTTCATCGGCGTGGAGGGCCGTGGCCTCTTTTTGTGAGACCGTCATGGTCCAGAAGGAGGCGGCCGAACGGGATCGGCAGAGGACAGATCCCGCTCGGAGACGACGCTGTCAGCACAGGGACGCACCTCGCGACGGCCCTCCGGTGAATGGTGTCCCCTACCATAAACGGGGCTTTCGGAGTCGCGAGACTTTAGGGTGGGGGCCCTAAACTCCCATTAGCTTCAGCGATTGTGAGGTGGACGATAGTTCAACGTGGTCTCGAACCATCGTGATAGCACCACGAGGGTTTTGGGGATAGTGTGAACCATACACGCATATCCCGGGACGGGCTATCTAAAATAGCACAGCGCGAGGGAAGACCGCGTGGCGATCCCTGATCGGGAGATGCCGCGGTCCCCCGTATAGCGCAGAGGGCGATCTCCGGGGGGGCTTTAGTAGGTAGGAATCCCACATACCCCAGATTTACCCCCAAAATAAAAAAAAAGGCATAAGCTGACAAATCCTTAATGGTTATGGATGTACGTATATATAATAAATTTCCACATGATATCTTAAACCTACCTTTTCTTAGTTTTAAATCTAAAATTAAATGTACATAATTGAGTAAATCTTAATATAGCATTTAACCCTTTCGTTACCGGCGTCGGAGTTTGCCGGATTCCACCTTGTAATGTGATCTTATGTTTAGATCCCTATTTTAAGACATCACAGCCAAATACATTACTAAGAATTATCCTAACTTTCATTTTTAATTAATATACCAGTAAAATCTTTAAATTTGTAACACAAATGAGAAAATTCGAATATCAGCTTACCGCCATGCAATGTGCACTTCGCGGCGCACATGCCCGGTTCAGTAGCGTCACTGCGGTAAGGAAAGGGTTAAGACTTTTTAGTTGATCAAAATGTGTGGAACTTGGTGGGTTGATTCATTTACATTGTTAATATTATTAGGTACGTATATAAAAAATTGTTAAATTTAATTTAAAACAGCAGCTGTTGAATTTCTGGACTGCTCTTTTTAATCGATCAGCGTTCCGACCCGGTGATGGATTACAACTTATAATTTTAAAATAAGAAAGGACCAATATCTAGCCACCTCCGCACATGCGGTGAAAGTGCACCGCCCGCCAGCCCGCTCGTAAATGCGCATGCGACAGACAATGCCAACTACACAACCGCCACCGTAAATTCACTCGACACGTGTTTCACCCCTCCACGGGGCATCTTCAGGAGTTGTTACACAGATTAGTGCTAAACACCGAGTGAGCTCAGTCCGCTGTCGCTTTGTTATTTATATGTCCCCTCCTCCCCACCACAACTTAATGTCACGTGATCGACCACGTGGGTATTTTTATTTTACCCTCTCTTACGCATTTGTTATATTTGAGATTTTACGTAATAGACGAGTGCCCCGACCGATTCTCCAGACAAACCTGCAATAATGGAGAGGAGGAGACATTGACCTGCTCATTAAATACAGGTCCACTACCCGCGTGTCTTATTATTTCTAGCCGTTCCAACACGTCCATACGTAATCCTTTGCTACAGGTGTGCAGCACGTCATAGGAATGACCATGGGGCAAACTATGTCCAGTCTCTAATAAATGTTTAGAAAAATGAGATCTTTCAGGGCGATCATTTCTATATGCGGAAATATGCTCCTTATAACGAATGTTGAAACTTCGACCAGTTTGACCCACGTACACCCCTTCACACCCACCACACTTCAACCTATAAATACCCGACTTTTTGTCAACCTCTGTTTTTTCCTTGCCGTTGCAAATCGCACGCCGAATAGTGTTGTTGGTTCTGAATGAAACAGAAACGCCGTTTTTTCTTAATATTTTAGATAATTTTTCGGATATTGGTCCCAAATACACTAAACTAGACCTACAGTTTTGGACCCCGCGCTCAGGTGTCACTGAGTATAAAAGGCCCCTCACTCGCTGGTTCATCTTCTTCCTAATTAAACCATCCACCATTCTCCGCTCGTAGCCATTTGCAACAGCTATTGCATAAATAGTATTAAGTTCTTTATTATATGCTGCTACATTTAACGGGTATGTCATCAATCTATTTATATATGAATTGAAGGCCGCAAGCTTATGTTGCCAAGGATGACAAGAAGAGGATGGAATTACCAAATCCGTATCAGTTGGCTTTCTATATATTTCAAAAACGTGCTGACAATGTTCCTTTTTGATCGTGATATCAAGAAAGTTAATTGAATTGTTAATTTCAACTTCTAATTTAAACTTAATTTTTGGATGAAATTTATTTAAATTAGTTACAAAATTGTCCAAGTCTTGCCTTGTACCTGTCCAGCATATAAGAATATCATCCACATACCTATAATAGTAAAGGATGTTACTATTACCCACAATATATTTATTCTCATAGTTGTCCATGAAGATCTCCGCCATCAAAGGGGATAACGGAGATCCCATAGCCAATCCTTCACTCTGTCTATAATAACTACCGTTAAACCTAAAATAATTTTGTCGCATGCAAATTTTTGTTAACGTTGCTATTTCGTTCAGCTCCTCCGGATGCAGTGCCCTTCTCTCCAATAGATCTGATAATAATGATAAGCTCTCTTGGTAAGGGACATTGGTAAAAAGATTATCTACATCCAGAGATAAGAACAACGAGTTTTCTGGTAAGGTAACATCCTTCACTTTATTTATCAAATCGAGAGTATTTTGTAAACTATATTTTGGAGAAAATGCCGATTTTGATTTTATTATACTTTTTAACTTTTTAGCTAACTGATATGCTGGACAGCCAATGCATGAAACTATCGGACGTACCGGAACATTGTCCTTATGTATTTTAGGTAACCCGTACAACACAGGTGGCTGCGGATTCATCGGAACAATATGTTTTGATGAATTATCGTGACTAAAAACGAACTTGGAACTATCTATAGCTTTTTTGATTTCTGTGTTATAGCGGGTTGTTGGGTCCGAGCGCAGAGCAACAAAATCACCACTGTGAATTATATTATTGACTTTCCCAATGTAATCATTGTGATCTAAAATAACTATACTATTACCCTTATCAGCTTTCGTAACTATTAAATTATTGTCTCTAATTTTACGTTTTAATGATTTCGCCACTCTGATTTCGTCCACAGACGTGTTACTAGGTGAATCGTGCTTTTTTAATTCCTCAGCCACCACCGCCCTGACCGTATTACCTTTACCATTCATCACGCATGCTATCTCCGAATCTATTGCTAGTTCCTCCCTTTCTTTTTGTGTTAGTATTGGTGTTATGTTATATTTGCTACCCTTCTCCAGAAATGTTAACTCTTTGTTGGTTAATTGTATGGTAGTCATGTTTTTTACCCGTGGGTAGAAAACATGATCAGACTGCCCGTCACCATTACCGGCGCTGCCACCGTTATTACATTGCCCTACTTCTCTATGTACACCACCATTTCTGCCACCGGTTCCACCACCATGTTGAGCTGATGTTAACCTACGTAACTTATGTGACTGAATTATGTATTTATCATGCGCTGCCTGTGAAGCGAAATCTCTTGCCTTTTGGTCTAAAAGGTCAAATTCCACATTATGTAAATTGTAAACTAACTCGGTATGTAATACCTTCAAATGTAATTTCAGATTATCTCTAATCTTAAACCACCGGCGAGATTCCGCTTCTAACCAGACCTTCTGAGCCTTACGTATAGCCATATCAGCCGCATGGCTGACCGTGTTGAAACGGATATTAATATAACTGTGGACGAAATCAGAGTGGCGAAATCATTAAAACGTAAAATTAGAGACAATAATTTAATAGTTACGAAAGCTGATAAGGGTAATAGTATAGTTATTTTAGATCACAATGATTACATTGGGAAAGTCAATAATATAATTCACAGTGGTGATTTTGTTGCTCTGCGCTCGGACCCAACAACCCGCTACAACACAGAAATCAAAAAAGCTATAGATAGTTCCAAGTTCGTTTTTAGTCACGATAATTCATCAAAACATATTGTTCCGATGAATCCGCAGCCACCTGTGTTGTACGGGTTACCTAAAATACATAAGGACAATGTTCCGGTACGTCCGATAGTTTCATGCATTGGCTGTCCAGCATATCAGTTAGCTAAAAAGTTAAAAAGTATAATAAAATCAAAATCGGCATTTTCTCCAAAATATAGTTTACAAAATACTCTCGATTTGATAAATAAAGTGAAGGATGTTACCTTACCAGAAAACTCGTTGTTCTTATCTCTGGATGTAGATAATCTTTTTACCAATGTCCCTTACCAAGAGAGCTTATCATTATTATCAGATCTATTGGAGAGAAGGGCACTGCATCCGGAGGAGCTGAACGAAATAGCAACGTTAACAAAAATTTGCATGCGACAAAATTATTTTAGGTTTAACGGTAGTTATTATAGACAGAGTGAAGGATTG
This sequence comes from Battus philenor, assembly GCF_028537555.1. Taxonomy (NCBI): domain Eukaryota; kingdom Metazoa; phylum Arthropoda; class Insecta; order Lepidoptera; family Papilionidae; genus Battus; species Battus philenor. Next base: position 9,713,409 of record NW_027181689.1, on the reverse strand, counting down.
GCTATGGGATCTCCGTTATCCCCTTTGATGGCGGAGATCTTCATGGACAACTATGAGAATAAATATATTGTGGGTAATAGTAACATCCTTTACTATTATAGGTATGTGGATGATATTCTTATATGCTGGACAGGTACAAGGCAAGACTTGGACAATTTTGTAACTAATTTAAATAAATTTCATCCAAAAATTAAGTTTAAATTAGAAGTTGAAATTAACAATTCAATTAACTTTCTTGATATCACGATCAAAAAGGAACATTGTCAGCACGTTTTTGAAATATATAGAAAGCCAACTGATACGGATTTGGTAATTCCATCCTCTTCTTGTCATCCTTGGCAACATAAGCTTGCGGCCTTCAATTCATATATAAATAGATTGATGACATACCCGTTAAATGTAGCAGCATATAATAAAGAACTTAATACTATTTATGCAATAGCTGTTGCAAATGGCTACGAGCGGAGAATGGTGGATGGTTTAATTAGGAAGAAGATGAACCAGCGAGTGAGGGGCCTTTTATACTCAGTGACACCTGAGCGCGGGGTCCAAAACTGTAGGTCTAGTTTAGTGTATTTGGGACCAATATCCGAAAAATTATCTAAAATATTAAGAAAAAACGGCGTTTCTGTTTCATTCAGAACCAACAACACTATTCGGCGTGCGATTTGCAACGGCAAGGAAAAAACAGAGGTTGACAAAAAGTCGGGTATTTATAGGTTGAAGTGTGGTGGGTGTGAAGGGGTGTACGTGGGTCAAACTGGTCGAAGTTTCAACATTCGTTATAAGGAGCATATTTCCGCATATAGAAATGATCGCCCTGAAAGATCTCATTTTTCTAAACATTTATTAGAGACTGGACATAGTTTGCCCCATGGTCATTCCTATGACGTGCTGCACACCTGTAGCAAAGGATTACGTATGGACGTGTTGGAACGGCTAGAAATAATAAGACACGCGGGTAGTGGACCTGTATTTAATGAGCAGGTCAATGTCTCCTCCTCTCCATTATTGCAGGTTTGTCTGGAGAATCGGTCGGGGCACTCGTCTATTACGTAAAATCTCAAATATAACAAATGCGTAAGAGAGGGTAAAATAAAAATACCCACGTGGTCGATCACGTGACATTAAGTTGTGGTGGGGAGGAGGGGACATATAAATAACAAAGCGACAGCGGACTGAGCTCACTCGGTGTTTAGCACTAATCTGTGTAACAACTCCTGAAGATGCCCCGTGGAGGGGTGAAACACGTGTCGAGTGAATTTACGGTGGCGGTTGTGTAGTTGGCATTGTCTGTCGCATGCGCATTTACGAGCGGGCTGGCGGGCGGTGCACTTTCATGCACGACAACCACTGCATGTGCGGAGGTGGCTAGATATTGGTCCTTTCTTATTTAGGATGGACTTCCGCAATGTAACGCCTGAATCCATTAAAAATTTTAAAATAATCGAAGTTTTAAAAGTGCGAGTACATGCCTACTTGAATAAAGATATTTTGAATTTGAATATGTTCCAGGATTAGGCCACCTGAATGAGCACGGTAATGATGAAGTAAAATTTTACGATTGCATTATTCATTTACCTTTTTCTAAAATTGAGTACAACGTTCTAATGAAAAGACGGAATCTTGAAAAATTTTAACTTTGCCCGTTTGATAGTTTATGCACTAAATTTTAAATTTGAAATTTTTCTTTAACAGCTGCGTCAGTCAGGAGTAATAGACCACAAAATTTATTTCACTTTTAATAAACAAATAAAGAGATCGCTTTGTAATATGTAACATTTATTGAAATCAGACCAATAGTTTCTTGTAGTAAAAACTCTGTCAAGACTAGGTTAATATAAGAACATATTTCTATTTCTAATTTAGCTACCATTGCCTTTTTTACTTAAGAATAATTTAAATTAAATTAGACACCTGAAAGGGAAAGCAGACCTCTTTGAGGGCAAAGATTTTCTTTCCCACGGAAGAAAGCACGATGGTTGCCATAATGAGTGGCATGGGGAGCTTGGTGCGCAGAGATGTCATGCGCTTCGATGCGAAGATGGGGATGCCCGCTTTTTAGAGGTCGTCTACGACGTCGGCGGTCTGTATTTCGAGCGCGAGGCCGCTGATAGCGACCCAAAGTCGCTTGTCCTCGGGGAGAGCGTATGTGTGGAAGGAGATGCCTTCCTCACGCAGGTGGTGGGTAAGATGACTGAAGTCGTCGACAGAGGTGAAGTTAATCATGATACCTTGCGTGGTATTCTTAGCTTTCGCTTTGTCCATCTAGTTCACGAGAAGCCACGAGTGGACGGATTTCCACGCTTGTTTGTCGTGGAGAAAGACCCTAAAAATTATTTATATAGCAAAACAACGCTTATCGCGTCAGCTACTCACGATATAAATAAATAATATATCGCCTACTGACCAACGTGTTATACTCTTTAAAATGATCGGGAAGAATACCTGAGTAGAAAACTCAGCTCTGGCTGTCGATGGAAACGCATTTCGCATTCAATTTTAAAGGTGCTTTTGTAAGCCTGTCTGCGGTATCAAATATAATCTACAATAACGATCTTTTTAACAAAACCAACAAGCTCATATTTTGTATAATAGAAACGATTTTAAAAATAGGCCTAGTTTAATGTAAACAGATTAACGTTTAATTTCGTCACAGTAAAAAGATTCCAAAATGTTCCAGAAAATATCGTCGGATTAGATGTATGATTTAAGCTGCAGGTTCTAACATCGCTTCACTTATCAGACCACAGTGAATCGAAAACGGTGCATTAAGTTACTTTATTAATTATATAAATTAATTGTATTTTTCAGACACAACGATGGAAAGAAACACGCTGATGGCAAAATGTTATCCTCGTATTAAAGATTACTGCAGAGAAAAACACGGCTTGGAGTTTCAGGTATGTAAATTCTTTGCCAGGTCAACGTCCACCAGTGGGCATCTATTCTGGTCGTCCACTGAAGACAAATCCTTCTCTTGAAGATATCCATGGGGGATATACCATCACAGCGATCGCTGTGTGGTATTATGGTACGCAGAGGAAACTGATGCCCATTCTCTGGAAACATGTATGCAGTAGCAATCCATTAAATTAATGCACAAAGTGTGAATTATATGTAAGATAGTGCTCCAAGAAATGAACCCGCGACCTATAATCGCAAATCTTTTTCCTCTACAGCTAGACTAGCACTGCTCATCTATTGGCTGCCGTGAATGAAGTTCTTTGCTAAGGTGTAATAACTTATTGTGCGTATGTTGAATTTTCGCGATGATTCATGCAAGCAAGGCTTTCAAAGTTCTTAATAGTTGGTTGACTAAGCTGATGATAGCACGTTAGAGAAAATCACCTCCAATCTTGGTTTTTGATATTTCAAGTTTTCGTGTGATTTTCCAGAAAATTTCAAAATAATATTAATAAAACTGCGGTTGTGTTTATCAAATCGACATCTATCAGAAATATTACAATACAAAACACACCAAATAACTACGTGAAACATGAGTTATGTATCCTCCGAAACACCTTTTCGTCTTTATTACAAAATACTTCTAAAATAAATTATATTAATAGAATTATATCTATGCATATCTAGAAAAGAATCCAAAAGCTAAAAAGGGTAAAGATCTTTTAAAATGATCATCATAATCATTTCAGCGACAAAATGTCCACTTGTGGGCATATGCCTTCATTTCATTCATTCTTCTTCATTCATTCATTTTTTATTTTATTGCATATATACCAATATAGTCCTTGGCAAAGTCGTCTGTCTACCTTTTTCTTTATATTTGGTATCTCTCGAACACTCTATCTTATTTTGGAAATAGTTTTTTTGTCTTTAAAAATTTTTGTTCACATTTATTTTTATTGTCATTCTCTTCCACCGATCTTCATATTAACATTCATTCATTTTCTATCGTACATCACAAAATCTTACATTGTCATTTATGCGTTATTTCACAGTACGTGGTTTTTATCACAGTTTATCACAATATTTATTATTCATACAATTTAATTTTTATTTCTATCACAGATTCTGTTCAGCTTGTAGGTGGACGCAATATGCAGTATTACTTGCCGGTTCGTTGTCTAAAAAGTTAAGGCTTCAGCTACCATATGTTTTTCACACTACACACTTCAACAGATTTCCTTACTCCTGATTCAATCCCGTAGAGAAATCCCTAGCACAGCATATTGGGTTATTCTGTACTTGTTTCTCATGATCGTTCCGAACCTTTGACCCACTCGGATAAGGACAAATGAAGTCTACACGTCACGATTTCGAACTTTGTCTATTGTGTTATCAACCCGCATTCAAGCTACGAACCGGTAAACCAATTTAAATAGTACATTGAACTATTGTAGTTCAAATGTATCTAATTTTTGTTCTACACGATAGTAGAGACAACTATATTATTTACTACCTCCAATTTTTATTAATTATCTAATTTCTTGACCTGTTATTCTAGATAATATTAACATTGGGAATCTGAAGGTATTATACAGAGAAAGTTAGAAAAAATCTATGTATAAATACACGTTTAAATATGTGACATATACATAGCAAAGCCTACTTGAAATATTTAATATTTATTCTATTGTTTCATTGTCATTTAGTTCAGTTACTGCAACGCACGTATAGAAAATCAAAGGCAAATTTTACTATGTCAAGATCATCTGTTCACCTTTTGTGGGGTTCACCTTATATAGGGTCGGTTCATTGCCACTCTAACCAGGCAATCCGTTGAACAACTTACGGCTGAAATGGCTGACGATCTGAACTTGTGTGTTGTTTTCGTATCTACTCGTATAACGTATTTAAGGAAGATTGAAGTTAGCTCTCACATGACCCGTAAAGAGTACTGGACAGAGATGATATCCTTGAAGTAAACTGGCGTTAGTTGCTATTGAGTCCAGCCTGTTAAACATGTTTATGCAGCCCGCCAAGCATTTATAAAATTGAATTTATTTAACGACTTTCTCTCATCAATAAATTGTTATAAAATTAATTATAATAAAATGGCGCTACTAATAAACATCAATCAAAACTGTGGGATGGAAAATTAGGAACCCACGTTCCTATTATATACTCGTATACCCTTGTATATATATATATATATATATATATATATACAATGATGTGTAAATAATTCACATTTCGGAATATCTTAAGTGTGGTTTTTGTTGCTTGTAAGGGTGTCACCAAATACAGTAATCGCTTATTATAGTACAGTTTGTGTTAAGAAAAAATTGTGTGCTTAACAAAATAGCTTTATAAAATTTCGATACAGTTATTTCAATGCTTAAACTCCTTTGTTATATAAATGAGATAAAAAGGCATGCAGTGGTCATATAGAAAACATGTTACAATGCAAATACAAAATAATCAACACCTCCGGAAACTCTTTTATTACGCGAATAATTCGTAATTGTGCAAAATTGTTTTATTACACCTATTATACCAGCAACTGTTGGTATTTTTGAATTCCATTTTATTCATTTACACCGCGATAGGGGTCAGTGATGGACGCGCATCAATAATTATTGACGCATTAAAATTATTAAGCTCAATTGGCATCTGCCGTATGGACAGCTGAAAGGAAACAGCCTTGTGTAGATTCCGAAGCACTTATAAATTTTTTTTGCAAGGCCCTAAAATTTTATTATTTTATAGTACTAATTGATCTTATTTATAAGTAGTATATCTTCTTTTTTTTGGTGAAATCCTCCTGACGTTCAAGATGTCCCGCCTCTGGGGGAGGAAGACAGGGGTATGTGGGATTTCTACCCATTGAAATCCCCCTGGTGATCGCCATCTATGCTATATGGGGGACCGCGGTATCTTCCGGTCAAGGATCGCCACGCGGTCTTCCCTCGCGCTGTGCTATTTTAGATAGCCCGTCCCGCGTGTATAGTTCACGCTGCCTCCGAAACCCTCGTGGTGCTAAGTAGTATATCTTATGGCAACCTAACACAACAATATATCTATATAATATATATATATGTATGTGTTTATATATATATGTATAAATATACATATATATATATATATATATATATATATATATATATATATATATATATATAATTAAATGAATACTGATGCCGGCAAATGATAGGCAAAAGAGCAATGGTAGAACAGCGGTAGAGCATTGAGACTCGATCACAGGTCGCGGGTTCGATGCAAAGTATAGAAACTTTTCTTCTTTTCTTCTTTCTGATACAAGACTTTCAAGTCTTCGAAGGTTTTGTTTTATGATCATCATGAAAAATTACTTTAAAGGAAATTTTTCAGTAAATAAGTCTCTACCATAGATTTCGGACCAGTAGATGCTATGTGGCCAGTTCATTTGTCACTTTAAGATAATTGTTGGAACAAATTATTGCAAAGGTAGAACGTGGATTTACTAAAAGTCTTATACAGCTTAACGCGATGATTTCAAAGAAATGTTATCATGTAAAGTGTTCTTACACTAATTATGGATTATTTGATCTCTGGTTGTGACTTCACGGATCAAAATTCGAAGTTCTTCAATAACATTATAAAGTGTAGATTAGCAAGAAATTCCGGATATCTAGTATAAACCCGGACACTGTTATAGTTTCGGTGGTATTGGCGAAGTTTGCTATTGCGGTTTATTAAGTCGTGGCGTTGTCAAATCCTTCGGCTTTTGAATATAATTTTAGACTGCAGATGCTATTATATTTCTGTATATATAATTTGAAGTAACAACATATATAATTTCTTACAACCGAAAGAATTTATAAGTATACAATAATATATTATAAAGTAATAAATTATTTATTCACGTGTAAACATAATTTTATTATTTAAAATATTTATAGTGATCTCTTTTGTACTTCGTATCAAGTTGAGATTTTTATTAACGAGGTTTCCAAATGAATTCTGATCTGTGAGAAACTCAAAACAAACTGACTCAAACTTACGATCACTTATACACATATTTTAATATAGAAATAACAGAAAATTTATTCAATTCATTTGTAGATACAGCTTAGAAATGGTGAAGTAAAACATAATTATTTCATTATTTCATCACTTTTATTCCTCTCGTTGAGGCCGTTTCATGATTCACGGGAGTTTTTTCGGGCAAAATTTATTTTTAACAATTTTTTTTTTATTTACTCTTATCTTTTATCCGTCTTAGTGTCATACATTCTTTCCCGTCTCTGCTTCTACTTTTCAACCGATGGACGTCCACTGCAAGGTACATGCCTCTTCCAAAGATCACCACGATGGTCTGTCCTAATCTCCCGAAACCAACGACTTCCCCTGAACCCTTATTCCTAGGTCTACCTAGTGAGAGGTCTACCCCCGTTGCGTCTACCGGCTTGTGGTCGCCACCCGACCATCGGCCCCAAGGACCATCGGTTCCACGAACGATGTGCCCCGCCCACTACTATTTTAGTAGAGCAGTTCTTCAAGCTACCTCGGAGATATTGGACCTTCTGCGGAACCTGTTTTATCCATTACAGATTCTTTCATTCCTTTTCTTACTTTATCTTTTACCAAACATCATATTCCACCACTTTTATACACCATGACAAAGTTATTTTCACGCCAGAATAACCCAATTTGATAGAAACCCTCTAATGGCGTCCTTCAACCTTAGGCTACTAAGAATTCAAACGCACCCTGATCTGATAAGAGTCCAGACTTGGACATATTTTTTGTTATTACTTTCACAATGCTTACTTTATTAGAAAATCAATTCATTCGTAGCTTTCTTTCGAATTAAAAATCTAAAAGATATAGTACCGATAATCCGTATTGAGTTGGCATGGATTTCAATCCGTATCCTTCCTTTAAGATATTAATAACTTAGTTGTACAAAAAGAACAAGGCTAAAAAAACATGGTACTGTGTCTGACTGATATGTATATATTTTATATCTGTTCCTCTGCTATGTATGTGGCATGAACGTTACATTTCGAATATAAAATTTTTTTAAGATTTTGTTTGAAATTGCTTTCTTTCCTTACAAAATGTTTCATTCTTCACTTTTTGATTTTCTCTCTTTATTCGTCGATAGTCGACCTTATTCTTTTATTACATTATCTTCTGCTTTCTTGTTGGGCTTACCCGACAGCGATACGTATACATATAAATGGAATAATCGATGAAATAAGAGGCTTGTCATGAAACTTCGTGAATAATTACACATTGTAACAAAGAAAAGTAGGATAATTGTTTTTAACAACATAAATTGAACACTTCAAAGTGTATCAAATATAAATTACCCTATAATAATACTGGCCGTACAACATTCTGGAAACGACATGTTTGTTATTGAAATTTTTACGTAGAGTTACAAAATGTTTCTATTCTAAACTACAATAGAAACCTTCCATTTAGCATTTTGCTGTCAGGCTTCATGCAGCTGCTTATGCCGTAAGGAAGATAAAACGCTGCTAATATTGATACTGTTAGTATAGTGTATTTTAGTTATTTCTACAGCATTTTGTCCTATGGATAAAGTTTTGGATATTAAAAATATACATTATACGCATTTCTCAGTCATTACCGCAGGGTAATCATTGCTATATATATTGCTACATATATATATGTATGTATAAATAAATAAAGATGTATATATATATATATATATATATATTTATTATGTTAATTTTTATTTTTATATTGACACCCTCAGGGTAAAAGCCTTCTCCAAAGCTTTCCATTTTTCTCTATCTTTGGCAACTTGGAGCCACCCATGACCTACCGTAGCCACTATATATATATATATATATATATATATATATATATATATATATGTGTGTGTGTGTGTGTATATATATATATATTTATTTTATAAATTACTTATCATATCTTATTTAAACTTAGTTTAATCACGTAAACATCTTTAAACTTGCGAAATATTTATTGTATTATAAAAAGAACGTCGCAAAACACCGTTAAATTTTCGTTTAGAAGATTCGATGAATATTTATCAAGTCTACTTCCCCGACTTTTATCTCCGATTATAATTCAGAGTAAAACAAACGCTTACCCAGAATCGACGGTTGGTTATGTAATTCGTTTCGTTTTTTCAAGCCGCTTTTAACGTGTTCAAAGAAAAACGTCTTTGATTTGGATACAGATTGTATTTAGTCACTGTTGGGCTAAAAGAAAAACTTTTATTTTTTTCATTTCTTAGTCACAATGAGAGAAAATAGCTCTGGGATTAAATCTGTCACACCTAGATATATCACTGGTTCGAATCCGTGCATTTTATGATTTATATTTTATTTCTGCTTATATTTTAATGTATATAGAATTTGATTTTGTGAAATTGTTACACATATCGGTTTCTTTCAAAATAATCATTAGTTATTGCATATAAACGTTTTAATATTTATTTTAAATAAATATAAATTCCTAAAGAATATTGCAGCGCATAGGTCTCTCTGAAAGATATCTACAGGGCGGTATATCAAAATCACCACGCTTGGCTAGCGGGTTAAGGACTGCAGTGTGGTATTATGGTACGCAGAGGATGCTGCTGCTCATCCTCTAGAAACTTCTTTGTGAGCAGTAGCAATCGTATATAATAATGTATAAATTCGCAATCGAACGAACCTACAATAGCAAGTCTCTAAAGCTGTGATACTGCAATAGAAAATACAACTGAAGTGTTTGGGGATGGATGAAAGGAATGGAATGATTGAGAAAGGAAGATGGAATAATGAAATGATAGAAGGAAGAAAAAAAGATATTGTGAACTATTGAAGACGAGGACGAAAATAAAAAATTCATGTGAAAAAATTGTTAAGAATTAAAAAACCCTGCTCCCAACAAAATAGGGGTGGAAGGAGAGGTCCCAATAGCGGAGACCTCATAAAAAATAGCAAGTCTCAGCCGTCTATCACTGGATTACCAGTGCTCATTTTGAAATTTTAACATCATATAGCTCTTTGATTCTGCAGTGGAGCCAATGAACCGGTAAGCATAGTATAAGACATCCACCAAAAATAATGAAGCCAATACTTATTTTTCTGATAGTTTTTCTTTTCAGCCAATATAGGCTCCTATTGTCTATTGTCTCGTGTGAAGTTTGTGCTGTTAGCCTTGCGGCTTTTACAGCTTCATCGGAAACGAGTTCACGGAACGGAGGGGTCCGTGAACTATATTAGAGGCTTTTGCAAGGAATAGGACTTTCTTAACCCTTTCGTTACTAGCGCCGGAGTTAGCCGGCGTCCACTGGATGACCCGTGCGCACCAGCGCCGGAGTTAGACTGCATCCACCTTGTAATGTGGGCTTATGTGTAGATCCGTGTTTTAAGATTTATCACAGCCAAATAAATTACTAAGAATTATCCTAACTTCTATTTTTAATTAATATACCAGTAAAATCTTTAAATATGTGACACAAATGAGAAAATTCGAACATCAGCTTACCGCCATGCAATGTGCACTTCGCGGCGCACATGCCCGGTTCAGTAGCGTCAATTCGGCGGAACGGACTGCCGTAAGGAAAGGGTTAAAGGTCACCACGATGACCTTACTTCAACTAATGCCAATCTATCGAGCACGCGGCACGGGGGGTTCTCTGAGTACCTCCATAGGTTCAAGCTCAAGGAGGACCCCTCGTGCTTCTGTGAAACGGGCGTGGACCAGACCGTGATCCACCTTGTGGCCCGGTGTCCCGCCTTCGAGGGACTCTGGCACGGTGCTTCGATTGCCGGTCTGACGTTCAAATCAGGGAGGAAACATTAGCCTCCCTGATAGGCGAAAAAGAAACTAGGAAAGAATTCCTCGCTTGTTGCAAGAAAATAGTTAAAAACGTAAAAATAAAAATCCAAATATACAATAAGAAATGTAATAAAATGTGATAAAATAAAACTAAAATGTGATACATAATGTATTATAGAAAATAAGTAAAAATGTAAAACAAAAATGTAAAATGAAAAAATGTAATAAGAAAAGAGGAAAGAATGATAGATGAACAGAGCAAAAGGGTAAGAAAGTAGAAATGTAGCATGAAAGATATATAATAGACCGAAAGAGAAAGTAAAATATTAAAGAAGAGAGAGAAAATAAAAAATCATGTGAAAAATTAAATTGCAAATAAAGTCCCTGTCCCACCATAAATAGGGGTACGAGAAGCCCCCAATAGGGGGGTCCTTAAAAAAAAATGCCAATTTATCTAGAGTTGGGTCTATCCACTTCGCGCCTGTCAGAGCATGGTCACCATATCCACAATTACACTTAAAGTTGTATATGTTACAATAATACAAAAGAGTTCATAAAATGTATTCAGAGCGATGATTTATATACAACTTAAACAAATATATATTTTACAAAATCTTAGATATATTAATCAAATAGTCCTATATTAAAGGAATTTATATAAAAAGTAATGCAATTAATTTTCTAAATTGTTTATAGATTAATAATATTGAATAAGAATCCACGCCTTAATCTTGGAAAGTATATGAAATCGTTCAGCGGAAGACATAAATTTTTAAAGCGTCTTAAGAAAATAATCCGTCGAATATTCCGAGAAAAACGAAGTTTCCACGAATTAGAATAATAAGCTTTTATATTTGTTTCGTGAAATTCGAAAATCCCATCCCAGACACGGTTTAAACGAATTAAAATACTCGAAGAGAAATATTTGCGAGGAATATTAAATTCAAAACACGTCACTTGCTGCCGTAGTCTAGGTGTATAAATTCTTCGTAAAGTGTCAGTTTTAGTAACTCCTTTTTGGTGAGCTGTGTTATCATCACATTTGCTGATAGATGCTTTCAGCAAGTATTTAATGGAATCAGGCGTTATCTTGCAGAAGTCCATCCTAAGTAAGAAAAGAACCAATATTTAGCCACTTCCGCACATGTAGTGGTTGTCGTGCAACAAAGTGCACCTCCCGCCAGTCCGCTCATAAATGCGTATGCGGCAAACAATGCGAACTACACAACCACCACCGCTAATTCACTTAACACGTGTTTCACCCCTCCACGGGGCACCTTCAGGAGTTATGTTACACCGATTAGTGCCAAACACTCGGTGTTTTATTGGTCCTTTTATAGCTTTCAGCAAGGTTTAGGCTTTCCCCAAAATATCCACGATATCTGCTGACCGTATCCAGCAACATTTAACGACCTTGACTCCTAGTCCGCCAAATGGGGTCCTATCCACGTAAATTTACCAGTGGATCCAACAGGTCTGTAGTCACCACATGAGCACCTTTGAAGGCATATTATACGAGCAATTCTTCGAGCTTGGATGAACTTTGTCCTTTTGCAAAGCTCCTCAACTGTTTACAATATAACAGTACACTCATATGTAATATGTCAGTATCCTTTGCGTACCAAATGCGATAGTGAACCCGCTCGTGAAACGTTGCGATTATTGTATATCCCTCCATAAATATCTTTAGGGGAAGCTATCTAGCAGTGAATGTGTTTGAACGAAACTATAATATATTACATTATGTTATATATTTTCGTATATTTTTAAGTAAATATTTTCTAATATGGTTCGTATATCCACTGCACTAAATTGGTAACTTTTATTCCTCTTTCATCATTCGATCTTATTACTACACATTGAACGACCGTTAAATTGGCAGCTAGCTCATATTGTTAATGCACATTGTTTTCGACACTATTTTTATTATATTCATCGCTATATACACAAAGAAAAGATTTCCATTTATTTATACTAAGTTTTTAACCACAAAATACCGTAGGATCTTATGTTGTTGTAAAATTTCATTACCACTTAGATTCGATCTTATCACGACACATTGAACGACTGTTAAATTACAGCTAAGTCATATTGGTAATGCACATAGTTTTCGTCGCTATTTTTATTATATTCATCGCTATGTACACAAAGACAAGATTTCTATTTATTTACATCAATTTTCTAAACACAAAAGTCCATAGGATCTAAAAAAGTTCTAGATCTAAAAGTTCATTGCCACTTAAATTCACGTGAGCAAATGACCATTTTGGTCCGGATATTTTTTACACTGACCACCGGATATAACTCTCGTTAAAACATTAGCCCAAACCCTCATGTTATACGAGTTTAAAATAGTTGCACGAACCAATGCACGTGGACATGTTTCCGTCGACTAAAATAGACGAAGCCGGGTGTTTTGTAAATATTTACACAAATCTCAAAACCTTTGAGCCGTTCGCCCAACCGGTTCCCGTTGTTGGCAACTGAAATTAATAAAACAATAAATATTCCGCGTCGAGATCGTGGAAGATTTTTCACCGGATGGTATGAAACCAAACTCACAGCGAGTCCAAACTTTAGAATGGTCCCATACAGAGAAATCATGTCAAGAATGAAAGATAATAAACAATAATTAATTTTAATATGTAGTAACCAAAATTTTAAAAACGTCTTATCTTACTATTTCATTATCACGATGTTTATTATTCATGAAAGCGTTGATTTGTGAATAGGGTGTGACATATATTAATTTACAAAAAATGACCTACACATTCACACTTCTTAAGTCTTTATACCTATAACCAATCACTCTGTAGATATATCGTAGACAATGGTGGCAAACCTAAAAGTTAGAGATCATATAATAAGTTCAGATGTAGCTAGCCAGATGCAAGTTTTTCTTAAATGCTGCACGTGTTACAGTGTAAAAATAATAGAGAAAGTTACTTAAGATGTTTTGCAAAAGTAAATCATGCTTGGAACGCGGATAAGTTGTTCTTTTTTCAAAATTTGATTCGAACGCTTTTTTATGTATTCAATTTTTAATTCTATGAATCGATAGTATAGTAAAGTTTGAATTTAAAATATAGTCAACATCACAACTAAAAATGATATTTTTCGTAACTACTCAAATTAATTATGTATGGTATACAGGTTTATTGGAAGAAGTTGTAAATTTTTGAAATGTTTTTGCTGACAATCACCTATTGTTTTGATCTATTAAAGTAAATGTTATGCTTTCCAACTTAAAAGTAATTGAAAAACAAATCCATAATTTGGAATTATTGGTGGCAAAAAATGTTATTTTTTACTAAATTATAAATTTTAATCACGTTTTGGTGTTAAATAAATACAGATCCATCACCAATATGTGTGACCAGTGATGATTTATCTTTGGCAAGCTGATTGTCGCTCAACGAAAATGAAAAAATCTATGGTTGAGATATCTCTATGTTTTTTTATCTATTTTCGGCGAAGCATTTGACCCCTTTCTCGTCTGATGTTAGGCAATGACGTAGTCTACGATGGTATACGTTTGCCTAGAAAAAATCTATTCTCTCTTCTGGCAGACTCCTAAGTTATAATTGTCTTTAAACAAAGAGGCCTATAGACTGTTCTACACCTTGGCTATTTACACTATAAAGGTATAAGCAAAGCGCTCAGTGCAGGTGAAAGTAATTTCAAACGTGTACAGAAATCGTGAATTCATGTGTCTTGTTGTCCGATGGTAAAGAGGAGATGGGATTAGGTGTAATTTTGCTGCAAACGGTCTAAAATTCAGCGCGTAGAATATCTATAAACTGGCATGGGGAATGAGACAATCCGTAGACGAACAAACATTACCGACATAGCTAACGGGTGGACAATATATCACGAACCGGCAACACAAAGAAGGACGTTCTTCCACGAGGTGGACAGACAACCTTGTGCAAGTCCTTGAGGACGTAACCTATACGTAAGAAGTATTGTTTCTGAGTACCCTAAAACTTCTAGCGCGACAACGAAGAACTTTCTAGAAATCACACTAGTAATTTTTTTTTAATTTCACAAGTTCTAAAAGGAAGTGGGGCTTGCGTTTTTACTTCAATATTATCGAACTGTAATACATTAGAACTACGCAATGTATTGTTGAGTAAGCGGTACTGTAATGTTTAATTCCAGGTGGTAGACATGCGTTGGGGCGTTCGTGACGAGGCCACCGATGATCATATGACCACGGAACTATGTATGCGTGAAATCAAGAATTGTCAGCGTCTCTCTATGGGTCCGAACTTCGTAGTTTTTCTCGGACAAAAATATGGTTATAGGTATGATTTACTTATTTACTGAATAGCGGAAATTTAAATCAAATATGTCGAACTGGTTGAGCCGCTTTTCACATTTACAATTTACAACACATTCGGCTATTATTTAAAAAAAAAGGATATACATCGTATATTATTTTTCATAAGTTTTTTTTTCTAGAACCTACCTTTGAAAGGTTTAGCATAAATTGAGGTTTAATCAGGTTCAAATATATGCTTTACTTTGAAGATTTCGTCAAAGTAAAGCATATATTTGGCATTTGCCTACATTTCTTCGCTGCGAAATTAAGGTTACGTAAAACTTCTATTGACTTAAACCTTAATAATATCCTTTCTTCATATCATGAGGAGAGAGATAGGACTAGGCAATTAAACCAGTCTTGACTTTCAAACACATCAAGGATGTTATCTTTTCAATCATATTGTGTTATATGTCCAACCATACATACATAGTGTGTACTTCAGAAATTTAAATATAATTAAAATCAAAACGTCTTTTTTTAAACATTCGTTAATAACCCAATGCAGTATTTTTGAACATTTAAACTGGTCGCACAACACATGTTGCATGACGAAGGTGTGAAGATATTTAATATGTTGGTGTATTCTCAATTTTACTAAAGAGTACTGGTGTATGTGACTGTACTCGACTGAATGTACATTCACGTACACATTTTGTCAATCAGTATTTATTATATCTACATTACTGTCACAATTGTTTAGTTTTATTTCTGTTATCGTAAACAATTCAGATTAAATGACTTGTTGAAATATATTTTACGTATTAAAAATTAAAAATGACTGAGTTTATTCAATATGATTTATATTCATAATTAAATAACTGGTAGACAGAGAGAGATACTAAAACATAAATTAAAATAGATATTCATAAAGAAACGCAATCTACAATTTTTATTAATATAAAGCCAGAATCTTTTCACTTTTAATCTAAATATAGGCTTAATATACAAATAGATAAATCGTATAATATACATAGATTCTAAAGATGATATAGAAATAAAAACTTACCTATGTAAAAGAAAAAAAATATATGTACAATATTATTAGTTGTATATTGGATGGTGTGTATTGTTGTCGAAGGCCATAAGACAATTTTATTAATATATTTATTTACTTTAAACCTTGTGTCTGTGACTGTACCACTGCGCGAAAGAGCTTCGGAGTGGACAAAAATTTTGGTGCGAGTTATTTCCTAGGAATTTACCGATAATCATCATCAGTTATCATTTTAACAGTAGATCGCCCACAGCTGGGCATAGATTTCTCACATAGATTTCCCAAAGGACCGGTAAGAAGCGGTCTACGTCCAGTGTCTTGGAACAACCTTAAAAAACTTATGCCTTATTATTTACAATGAAATATTTATGAATAATAATATAAATGAACTATTGTGTTTATTTTTAAGACCAATACCAACATATGTGTTGTCTTCGGAACTTCAAATGCTAAGGGACGAGTTGGCCGCCGGTGGTGTCGATGTGATTCTCCTGGACACGTGGTACAAGAAGGATTCGAACGCCGTACCCCCTGTGTCGGTACTTCAGCCTATATCTTCTATACTCGTGAATTTTAACAATAAGGTATTAACCTTTTAGATTCTTTGTTTTATATCTCAAGATTACATAGACTATTTCTTTTCTTTACTTCATCATCAAGTCAGCCGATAAACCTCCACTGTAAGGCATAGGTCACAATGACCAGTTCTGCGCTACCCATATTAAGTAACTGCCTGAAAATATCGGCGGTCAACTTAGTGGAGGCCTACATCGTCTTCCAGTTCATCATTGCTACTCCAGGATATCAGCGCAACGGTTATCACCAGCACGAGCAATGTACCCTGTATTTACTGACAAACACTTCTTCGTGCTACGACTGTCACTTTAATTCTACGGGTTTTTTTTTTGATGGCCCCCGCTATTGGAGGCCTCTCGTACCCCTAATTAGTTGGGATCAGGGTCTTTGTTTACAAATAAGTTTTTCAGATTTTTCATCTTTATTCTTCACTCACTGTCATACTTCTCAATTTCTTTTATTCTTACCTTATTTCCATCACAATATCTCATTTATGATTCGAGATCGGAACGAAATTCCGATCATATATATTTCATTTGAAAAAAACCTTGTTTATTAAATTTAATCTAAAAAGGCTACTGATAAAATATTATCAATGCAAATGTGTTGAATAGTATAAAAATGTGTACAAAACCATTGCTAAAGTATTTTGACTGTTACGCTCTACGAACATCAACTTAGTTTCTAACTTAGTACTTATATTAAGTAAGCGACATATCTACAGGAAGATTAGATATAGGTGTAAAAGTTATGAGAGGGTGAATGTAGACACCATTCGCTGTTAATTAATGTTTGGTGTCTTCTATTGTACAACCTATATAAAACAATGGATTTAGAAATAAGAATAAATAATTTAAAAAGGCTTCCAAAGTAATTGCTATAAATTACAATTAACTGTCTTTCGCTGTTATTCGCTTATCACATACAAAAAGAAAAAAAATTGTTGTATATATCAGAGTGATTACATTTAATTTGGATCACAAATAAGGTAAACATTCACCCCTTTATAGCTTTTACACCTATATACAATCACCTGTATAAATATCACAATTGTATTGATGTCCAAGATACTATATCTAAATTTGATGTACCAACCAACTGTGATGAAAATAGCTTACTGTAATATATTATATATACTTTAGTTAGAAATATACAGTACGATAAAGATAGTGAAGGTAAGTAAAACTGGACATTGTTAGGGCGACGCTTAAAACAAACAAGATATCAATGATTTAGAAAAATATATAATCCTAATAAATAGTTAACCTTAACTTTGTTTTAAATAGTTTATGATTTAAGTTAGTACATATCTCATGAGACTTAGTAAACACTGTAACATGCAAAAATATCAGTGAAATTTTTTTTTGGGAATATTCGACGTAATTGTAAAAACAAAGGCACAGACGCTAATGTCTGTGAAATAAAGATACTAAATAATCAAAAAACAGAAGTCACTTGCTATATTCAGTAATTGAGAAGAGTTTTTCATTTCAGAGAGTACCAAAACTGCAAGCAGAAGATCAAGCAGTTTGGTGGGACACTTTAGGTAAAATGCAGAAACTATTTCGCAAGGCATCACTTCAATTATACAACTCCGGACGGATCGACAAGGATACTATGCATAACTACTTCATGTCTGGTAACTAATTGTTTAGAGATAAATAGTTACGAAATGAGCAATCTAGTCGTAAGGAAGATGATATATCGGTAGATATTTTTCTGACAGACATTAAACTGAAATAAAATTCTAACGATATTGCAACTGATAAATAAAAGTGCAAATGGTTAATTAAAAAAGGTGAAAAAATCTTACAAATATAAAACATATTAAATAACATATCTATGTACTATCCATTATGATTTGAAATTTGGTAGGAAATTTTTTTTTGGAAAATTCAGGTCAGTATATGACAGATTTTACCAAAATTCACTCGCAAGAAAAGTTAAGAGGACCTAATTAAAAAAAATGTTTTCAAGCTATAATAAATAATTTTATAAAGAGAAACTTGGATACAATATTTTTTGGTGCGTTAATATTTATAATACCAAAACTTAAGGTATGTAAAGTTATACCTATGTAACCGTTTCGCGAGGTCCGTACTTACGGAACATTTAGTATGTCATCAAAGAAGTTTGACCTCTTCTGTTAATACGCTTGTCATGTCAATCTAAACATGAAAGATTTGTAGTAGAAGTTCAAGCTATGTGAAGCGGCCACAGCTTGTTCTCCTTCTTACCAGCCGATGGACGCCCACTGCAAGGCATAGGCTTTTTCTATGTCTTCGTTCCACTTGGTGGGGGACCTAACCACGCTGCGTATATCGACTTGTGATTACTACTATAGAACCTATATTATATATAATTCTTTTTTCAGCGAAAATATCCGTATATAAAAACATTACTACAAACAAAAGACTCATAAGTAAGAAAAGGACCAATGTTTAGCCACTTCCGCACATGCAGTGGTAGTCGTGCAACAAAGTGAGTGAGCACTCTGTGTTTGTCACTAATCGGTGTAACATAACTCCTGAAGATGCCCCGTAGAGGGGCGAAACACGTGTTGAGTGATTTGACGGTGGCGGTTGTGTAATTCGCATTGTTTGCCGCATATGTATTTATCAGCGGGCTGGCGGGCGGTGCACTTTGTTGCACGACAACCACTGCATGTGCGCAAGAGGCTAAATATTGGTCCTTTTCTCACTTAGGATGGACTTCCGCAAGGTAACGCCTGATTCCATTAAATATAAAAGACTGATATGTCATTTAATTTTTAGTAACCGAACGAGAGGTTATCAATGGGATTCTTAACGTAAAGAATACAAAGAATCATTGTCTAGCGTACGTCCGTTATATCAATAACATCAACCTTCAAAACCTGAAGAAGGCCAGTAATTTTGTCGACATCCTTAATCGAAGCTTGGACGCTGAGGCCTCCAAACTCTTAGCTGATCTAAGAGACGTCAGACTACCTGAGAAAATTGAAACGACTAACATTCAAAAGTATGTATTAATTTTATTTGTATACTCAAAAATTATTTTATATAAGTCAGAGAAATAGACTCAGATCAACGTCATTATCATCGTTCCAACCATCGGGAGCCCACTGATGGTCATGGGTTTCCAAATATTTTGAACAGGACCAATATAAAGGCGCTGCTGCATGCCTTATTTAGATTACATTAACAAAGGTAATCTGTGCAGTATAACACGGTGACCACTGACATAGATAGGTTCAAGAGTGATGACCATCCACAAAGCTCAGGGGCTAAAGATCTAATGTCTGTGGAACGTAGATCTTTATAATAAAAATAATAATAATAATAAGTAGGTAACCACTTATAAGGGTAGTCTTCAATACTGAACCAAAAAGTAAAGGCCATTTGTCACTAATGTAATTTTAGTCATTACAAAACACTTTCAATACAACAAAGTTTCTGAGAATCTTCTTGTATTATAACTAGCTGATCCCACAAACGTTGTTTTGCCATGTATGTTATTTTTAGGAAACATTAAAAAACAAATTAAAAATCATTGTTGATCGTGGAGGGATGAAATTTAGGGTTGTATGTATTTTTGTATGCTGTATCATAAAAAAATTTTGTCTAAAAAAAAATTAGACGTGGTTCACTCTTAACATTTAGGGGGATGAAAAATAGATGTTGTCCGATTTTGCACCCAATCCGATATGCACAATATTCACGAAAATCGGTCGAGCCGTTTCGGAGGAGTTCAATCACGCACACCAAAACAGGGTAACAACATATTAAGACTCCGGCGGATCAGGCGAAAACTCACTTTGCAAACGGTGCGATGTTATTTATGCCCACCGCAATAAGACTATCTGTCAATATTATCTTGCCCCAATAATTGCCTTTTAACAATCAGATGTTTACAAAATATGTGTTTAACCTAAAAATTTTGAATGAAGGCTATGCTCAATTTAATTTTCAAGATCAAATCAGAAATGATGAGATACAATGACTAAAGAAAGGTTAATGTGGAGTTAAAGGAATGGTTGACGTCGTCAAAAGAGATTGAATGCATGCCTTCTCAAACAGTTCCTACTAAAAAATTTGAGTGAGACCTGTTTCAATCGGTGAACTTCCTATGACTGAAACAAAAATGAATAATACATTTTTATAGCACCAAAACCTGAAAATTAATTTTCTTAATCAACCAGAACCATGAGGTGATTGATATATACATTGATAAAATTTTGGTTCAAGAGCAAGTTGGTTTACTGATACTATAGCGAAGAATGATATCGCTTGAAAATATGGAATGGCATTTGAGACCACAGCTAAGTTTTAGACCTTTAACCCATTGATTAATAAACTGTAATTATAAGCTCTGCAATTCTTGATGTTTCAGATATACTGTTGAATGGATCGGCCGAGAAGGGCTTGACAATGAAACACATGGTGAATATCTAAATCACTTTATATCGCATTTCTACAAGAATATCATCAAACTAGTCGATAGGTCTGTATTTAAATAGTAACTATTATTTTTGATTACTAATTAAATATTTACTTTAGATTACTTTTTATAACATATTGCAAAGGTTGACGGACAGGGTGCTGACCACTTCCTGACGATCTTATTGAAAATCTATTAGAGAGTATTTAATGGAATCAGGCGTTATTTTGCGGAAGTCCATCCTAAGTAAGAAAAGGACCAATATTTAGCCACTTCCGCACATACAGTGGTAGTCGTGCAACAAAGTGCACCGCCCGCCAGCCCGCTGATAAATGCGCGTGCGGCAAACAATGCGATTTACACAACTACCACCGTTAAAACACGACTACCACTGCTTGTGATGAAGTGGCTAA
The DNA here is from genome assembly GCF_028537555.1 of Battus philenor. Lineage (NCBI taxonomy): Eukaryota > Metazoa > Arthropoda > Insecta > Lepidoptera > Papilionidae > Battus > Battus philenor. Next base: position 9,691,967 of record NW_027181689.1, on the reverse strand, counting down.
ATATTGGTTCTTTTGTTATCTATAAGAGAGATATATACTAAAATATAAAAGACAAAATAAATTTATTCAACATTGGAACTTTAAACAGGACTATTATTAATCGACAACTTATTATTTATTTATTTTTGTTATCTATTTTATTTTAAGCTCTAGTCCGCTTTGCAGTAATGTAGAAAAAGCAGAAAGAATCTCCTCAACAACACTTCTTTTAATAAAGTTTAAGAATACAAATTTATACACATACACTTTATTAGATATAGTCGAAATGAAATCAAAATAATCAAGCGCCATCACTGCCAAGGATTCTTGTCATTTACATATTCGTTTATTAAATAATAAGACTTTTCGTCAATTTACCTTTAATATGCGTTCTGGACTTCGTAAATGGAATTTAATTTAAAAAATCTTACTCCGTTTTAATAAACGATTTAGAGACTTTTTGCAGTCGATGCTTTGGTAAAGCCAGTTTTTTCTTGGTGTCTTATAAATACACTATGGATGTACCATACTTTTTTTTTAATTTATGACGATTATGTAAACTTACAAGATATTATTGTAAATATATTGTGAGGCCACTCTAAAAATATTGACCTTTTTAAACGCTTTCTCTGGGAAATATATATGCCTAGCATAGAACCTCCTACGGCTGTAATGATGATGATTGTAAATTGATGAATACTGTTTTAATGTGCTCTGTCATGTCTTTGGGATTTATTGCAAGTGTCTATGAGTCACTCAATGAGATATGAAAAAGACTATGCATAGGATTTCTCTTTGGGGTTGTATCAGAAAAGATTTCCGTTAACAAAAGATAGTACGAAATAAGCGGAATGGCTAGGGTGGAATTGGTCAGGAGATATAACGCAGAATTGATGTTTGCTGGGGCCTAAAATATAGTAACTAAATATAATATAAATATATAAGTAGTATGAACCTCCAGGATATCTTGCAGCAGGTCACAAAGTTTGCAACATTTTCATCGTAGAGCGATGGTAACAATAAAGTTGAAACAGGACGCTTTCAACCGGCTCTATTTTGAATCTGTGGAATAATACTATGTCCAGAAGAGGACATATGAGAGAAATTAAACCTAATAACTTTTTTTTTCCAATGTACAGGGCAATGAGAAAAGAAGACAGCAGTGCGCAAGGACAAATTGTTACAGAAATTTTACAACACCTACACGCATGCAATAACTCTGTCAAAGTGTTTCACGGAAGAGAAGAAGATTTATCATTCATTGAGAATTACATGAAGAATAATTCTGATAAACCTCTAGTTCTTTACGGCGAAGGTTACTATAGATTTTGTTTTATAAATCACCTTTATTTTGTTAACGGGATAATATATAAAGAAATGGTATAAGTGAAAAAGAAGTTCATTATTTTCGACTTGACTGAAAATCTAAGAATTGCTCGATGTTTAGCACTAATCTGTGTAACAACTCCTGAAGATGCCCCGTGGAGGGGTGAAACACGTGTTGAGTGAATTTACGGTGGCGGTTGTGTGGTTGGCATTGTCTGTCGCATGCGCATTTACGAGCGGGCTGGCGGGCGGTGCACTTTCATGCACGACAACCACTGCATGTGCGGAGGTGGCTAGATATTGGTCCTTTCTTATTTAGGATGGACTTCCGCAATGTAACGCCTGAATCCATTAAATATCTAAGAATTGCACAATGAACCAATATGTAGAATCTGTTTGTAAAAGCACTTCAATTTTCTAGTACTTCTCCTACGTGGTACAGAAATAATTTTCGCTTCGTTCAGGTGGCTCTGGTTGGACAGTTTATCTCCCTATAGCTTGATCAATCATACTGTCATTGTAGAAAGATCACTTTGGATTACCACTCAAATCGCACGGATGCTTTTATGTTTTATTTTTTTGACTAAATTTCCTCAATAGAACCTTCTTAGTCACAAAGTTTGAAGGCTTCTTTGGGAGCTTAGGCTTGGACCGTAAATTGTGTAAGGTTGGTGTGGGTGACGGCGTACAGAGATAAGCAATTAACAGTGTGATATATAGAGAGAACCAAAACACACTGTATATATATGTGATATATATACAGTGTGTTTTGGTTGTGTAGCGTTGAAACAATAGCGCGTTGTAAAAAGGCAACCAGCGCCATCTAGTTTAGAATATAGGAACTTATAAGACGTGTTAACATTCTTTGTAACAAGTGTAGTTTTTATTAAACGCAATAATAGCTCTATCTATTCTTATCACCTTTCAAAATAATAATTGTAAGCTATTTTCTTTTTTTATTCGATAGTATAATACGTAGTCTTTATGGCGAATACAAATCTTAAGTCAAATACACTGAAATAAATCTTAAATAAAAAGAAGAACCGAGTAATAAACTCGTTTAAATATTGCAGGTGGTTGTGGTAAAACCAGTCTCCTTGCAAAGAGTTCAGCGATGTCCCTGAACAGTTGGTTTGCCGAAGTACGGCCCACGAACGTGATCAGGTTTCTTGGAACAACTCCTGACTCCAGCGCCCTCACTCCTACTCTTATATCGATCTGTCAGCAGGTAAGTTCAATTCAACCCTATCACTACCAGGGGAGAAATCTTTATTAGATATCGAAAGAATTTAACAATTTCATTACCGGCTATGTGAGGTTGTAGTGATAATTACGGCCTTTCTGTAGAAGGTTTATCTAGAAGGCCTATTATTTATTTATTTCAACAATTATGGGTATGGATTGCGAAAAGGTGAGTTGGTTTTAGTGGAAATCAAATATGGTAAACGTAAATGTAAATATTATTCAGATGAAAGGTATCCTCTTATATCTTACTTTCCGATAAAACAAATGGCTGGTAAATCAGAATGAGGAGGCTGTAGAGACTCTTATTTAAAACCTGTCTTAAAACAAAGAGCTTGGAGTATGAACTCATGACAAACATATGACAATTCAAGTACAAGTCTATAAACGTCGTAATATCATAGTCTGTAAACTATGTTTTAATTCGTCTTTTTCATGTTTTAAAATCCTTTCATATCCCTATTAATGATAATTATAAAATAGAGTAAGTTATCCCTTCTCCTTAGAAAAGCATTTATCTACGTTTTTACTTATGCTTCAATAAACACCCTTTACACTCCTTTTAAGCTCTTCTCTGCCACTGAAAGTATCGTATTGTCAGAAGTGCTATCTCAAATAATCACCTATTCGAATTCATTGGCTCGCAACTGATCATTGAGCCATTTTACGACCACCACAGACTGGCCATAAAAGTTCCTTTTATCTTTACCATAGGTTACAGCGCAACCAAGACATGGTTAAGCCAATTTTATACAAGAATGACATCCCCTATGAGGGCCTTGTCTTTTTTATAATACTAAGTAAAAATGTAAATTCAACAGATATCATACAATTTTGCATTGCCGTTCGAGAGTATACCGGATGACTTGGTGCCATTGACGGCGCATTTCAAGCAGCTATTGACAATGGCTTCTCAACAGCAACCTCTGCTCTTATTCTTGGATTCCGTGGACCAGCTCACAGGGATCGGAACAGAAAACAACAAAGTTTCTTGGCTGCCAACAAGACTACCGCCGAATTGTAAGGTGAGGATATATCGGTGTTTCCTTCTTTGTTATTGGAATGCCTTGCCTTGTTATGGATTTAAAATGTGCATTCTCTAAAATAATTCCTTTTATCTTTTTGTTCTTCCTACCTTTATTCTTTTCAATCGTTCTTTCGCAGATAACGCGTCTGATAATGTTCAATGACTATGTTTCATACGATGTCACTATCTCTCAAAGTTTTTTGTACTTTTCCTTCTTCGCGAAGTGACTTGTCAAAATCGTCAAGAACTTTTTCAGTCCCTGCGTCTACTTGATCGATTTCTTTCATTTTCATCTCCACTGTGGTCTTTTATAAAATGTCTGAGATTTTAAAATGATGTACTGCTTAGATGTTAAAGACTCTATCGATAATTATCTCAATGATATTTTTTTAATTACATCTAAATTTAATTTTATTCAAATTATTCAATTGTTTTTGTTTTATAATAAATTTAAAAATATAATTATTAGTTTCCATTTATAAAGATTTCACGTAGCTATCTGTTGTTTTGGTTTAAAGAGATAGCCTTAAATAATTTTTAATTGATTTCTCCTGGATGTAGCTGCGTATTTATATATATCTCGTCAAACCATCTTAGTTTTTCGTGATTTTATTTAATATCTCAAATACACATGTTCCTAACAAGTCGAATAAAAAAGACAAAATCGACAACTTTCAGATCATCGTCACATGTGCGTGTGAAGAAGCAAATCCAGAAGTGTCAAAAGAATACGACGTACTGCGACGCATGATCGATTCTGAGGAGAATTTTCTAGAAGTAAAAGCATTGGGAGAAGACCTAGCAATGCAAGTACTGAAGTAAGTGATTAATAAAATGACTGTGATATAATAATAATTACAATTACGATGAACTTATTTATATTAAACTAAGATTAAGTTAAAGTTCATTCGAAGTATTTCAGCCAATAGGCAGCCTACTGCAAGGCCCTAGGCTTTTCCCAAAGATCCGCCTCAATGACTAATCATGTGCAGCGGACCCAGCCTTGATTATTTCTTTGTCGAGGGCCTATGAGCGCCATCTACCGACTCATGGTCATTACTCGAGAACCTTTCAGCCCCAACAGCTATTGCTTGCACCAGCGATGTGCCCCGCCCACTGTTACTTCAGATGAATAAATCTTCAAGCTACATCAGCGACCTTTGTTCTTTTGTGGATTCTTTCTGATTCATTCACGCAGCGAGAATCCGAGCTTAGAGCTCTCCCAAGACACTACAACAGATCCCGCTGGAACCTTAAGGTTTTACAGTGAAGACATTGTACCAGTAAGCGTAGCGTTCACCCAGACGGACAGACGACAGTAAAACGATCATCGAAAGACGCTGGATGTAGGGAGCTTCCTCTTATTGGATTTATAGGGGAGGACTATGTCAAGCTATGGACGCCCTGTGTAATGAGAATAAACATAACCCATTCGACCAATGCTAATATATAGTAATATACAAACACAGATAGGTGTTGTGGTCGACACCTTCATTAAATCGCAATTACGTTTTATGTCATTGCGTAGTGATATATTCAGATGACAAATGCAGGGTTGCCCACATCACCCCCCTCCAAAGACCGTTTCATAGGCGGTAAAAATTTGTAAATTTCACTCTGCGACCTGATCTGGTCGGCCTGACTTCTTTAATGCTTCTATTTTCTCTTTCTTCTTCCTCTATCTTATCTCCTTTTTCTAAGACTGTATAAATATACAAAGAAGATTCTTTTTCAGAATTTCTGTTCTGAATGGTGGAATTTTATCTAAATTTGTCAATAATTTCAAATGGTGTTAAATAAACTTGTCAGATTGTCTTACAGAGCGTTCCCTAATAAATTCATGTAGATACTCTGTAAACTCTCAGGTCATTTTATAAAGGGAGAATCATTGCGTTGACATTTGTGGGATTGTCCAAATCACACCTCTCTCCTCCAAAGTCCGTTTCATGGGCGGTTAAAATTTGTAAATTTCACTCTGTAACGTGATCTCATCTGCCTGTGTTCCTTATTTCATTTGTGTTCTCTTTCTTCTTCCTCTATCTTATCTCCTTTTTCAGGACTTTCGTTCTGACCGGTGGATTTTCACTATCTTTATTTGTAAACATGTTTAAAAGGTTTTTAAAAACTCTTTTGATTATCTTATAGAACATTTCCTAATAAATTCATATAAGTACGCTGTAAGTTCTCAGGAATTTATTTATTTTATTGCGTAGTAGTGATATGATCAGATGACATATTTCTTCACATATAGATAAAGCAGAGTACCTTTTTAAATATATTCTATTTATTAACGGTTGACATGAGATTATTGATTACCCAATAATGTTTGGTTCAGGTTATGGATGGCATCAGCTGCAAGAGATTTGACGAATTATCAGTGGCGTTTGGTTTCAAATGCAATCGCACAATGTTCGTTGCCAATATTCGTTAAACTTGTCTTTGCTGAGGTAAGAATTGTTTTAACTTTACCACGGTCGAAACTTTACTAAATCCTTAATCGCCTTAACCGAAAACTATAAAGCGTGATATCTTTAGAAGGTACATATAATATAAATTAAGGTTATGTTAAACTTAAAAGCTAACTTATATAAATAAAGTAATAAACATTGCTTAGCTTTAAAACCGAAATAAAACAATTATTAATTTTAATTTAAGACTCTTTCTTTCTTTTAGACTATAGAAAATATAAATAATTGTATAATAGTAAAGACAAAATTACAATGGGCGCTCTTATCACACGAGATGATTTCAGACAACCATAGCATAGAAACAGTAGTGATAAATAACGGGTACTTAACGCGTAATTATAGACAAAACATACATATGTATATAGCAAACATTTACTCGTATGTATAATACTTATATTAAATACAGTATATTACATAATTATAAATACAATACTAAAAAAACGTCAAACTAACTTGGATCGCACTTGCGAATACGGGCCTTAGCGGTTATGTAGCATTTGTTATATATTCGTACTTATGTAAAAACTTTTCCACATAAATATATTTTATGTATGAATGTGTTTATAGTAATGTATGTATTTGTATGTATGTACACCTTTAATTGCTCTTTTCTTCGTGTCTCTCATTTCCGTCTAAAGGTTAGATGGAGATGAGAAACATGAAGGAGAGGGCAGTTTAGGGTGTAAAAAAGGGTGTAGCAAAAATAGAAAGATGGAAGGATTGACATTAACAGATGATGGTTGTTGTGTGGTTAGGAGAAAGACTTTTAAGTAGTTATTAATTAAAATTTTAGAAGTAAATTCGAGTGTTTTTCTATTGAGCATCCTGTTTATATATATGTTGATATATACATATATTAGTTAAATTTATTTATATGAGAGTACTATCCCTACGACTGTCAAAAAACGACGTATGTCAGGTGAGGTGTATGCGCGATGTGATGAACAAATGTCATGTTATTTGTAAGAAAAAAATAAACCATTTTCCGTTGTTAAAGATTGTGTTGTACCTCAAATTGAGCCCCATTCATATATATACACATATATATGTACACACACACACACACACATATATATATATATATATATATATATATATATATATATATATATATATATATATATATATATATAGGTTTTGATATTATGTTCAGGTATGCAGATGGAGAAGTTATACAAAACCACAAGATACGCATCTTGCTTCAACTGTTATGGACTCCATTATGATGCTCTTCGAAAGAATCGAGAAACAGGTTATTGTTATATTTTACTAATAAATTTTGATCATTATCATACCACCTCACATTTATATTCGAAAAATATTGGAATAAGATTACGTATTTCGTACTTTCGACATTTATTCAAAGATTTTTAATATCTCTTATATTTACTTCATATTCGCAAGTGTAAACATTACGATTTTTCTCTGTATTTTCTCTATTCTTTATGAAAATGGTCAATATATAAACTCAAAACAAAGTAAATAAATAATAATAATAATTTAATATTATTCATTATTTTTAAATTGAAACACTAAAAAGGAGCTAAAAATAAGAATTTTAAATATAATGTAATATGTTTATATAAATTGTAATGGTGTAAGTAAGAAAAGGACCAATATTTAGCCACTTCCGCCAAACACAGAGTCACTAATCGGTGTAACATAACTCCTGAAGATGCCCTGTGGAGGGATGAAACACGTGTTGAGTAATTTGGCGGTAGCGGTTGTGTGATTCGCATTGTTTGCCGCATACGCATTTATCAGCGGGCTGGCGGGCGGTGCACTTTGTTGCACGACTACCACTGCATGTGCGGAAGTGGCTAAATATTGGTCCTTTTCTTACTTAGGGTGGACTTCCGCAAGGTAACGCCTGATTCCATTAAATGTAATGGTGTACAAACTTAACTTGATATTATTTATTTCTATTCACTTTGTGATTACTCGTATGAAAAAATATTTATTGTTTTCTTATTTGCTTCACTAATAGACAGCTACAGTCAAGTTATTGATTTTGTCGCAGTAAAATAAAAAAAATTAACATAAGCAAATTTTATGATAAAACGTCAAAATATAGAGCAGGGAAGAGCAGCTTATGGTCCGACAAACATGTTTATACGGCCCGCCAAGCATTTCTAAAATTTAATTTATTATATAGACTTTCTCCCGTCAATGTTATGTTGTAAAATTAATTAGTTCCCGAAGACTTTCCGATGCTCAAAGACTAAAAGATTGGTCACCCCTGAACTGATTAAAGATTAAACATTTTAACAAGTTTTCTATTTCGTCCACTTCAAAACTATTAAAAATTTATTAATATTTTAGTCGTAATGTTCCATGGTCCACGACATCTTTTGTTTTATTAATACAAATCGTACTAACATACTCTACATATTTTCTATTCTAATAGACGAAAAAATAATTACAATCACAAGTTTTCTTATTCTTTCTCTCAGTTTTTTTTTTTACAAAATTCCCCTCAACAAGAACAGAAGACGAAATTATAAAAAAATAAATTAAAATTGGACCAGCCGTTGCTCTTTTTTGCGCTCAGCGATGTATACGATATTTTATTTTGATTTATTTAGATTTACAAAAGATAATTACTAAATATTTTAGCGTATGTATATTGAATAGGAGTTTTCTTCTAATTCTTCTAGCATGGACGTCTTCTGGTATTCCACGCCTTAGCTTATATAACAGCAGCTCGAAGTGGTCTTTCAGAGACGGAACTCGAGGATCTGATATCGCTGGATGATAAGGTGCTCGATGATGTCTACCAATATCACCTTCCACCGGTTAGGAGAATCCCACCATTATTATGGACCAGGTATATATGTTCGTTATTTAGTTTACGTAATTAAAGTCACTCAGAGAGTAATGGAGAAAGACTGTGCTGGAGCTTCAAGGTTGAGTCCGAAAGAAGGGGTCCGCAGGGGAACCCCGGTCTGCGAGGTAGCTTGAAGAATTGTTCGTCTTACATAACAGTGGCCAGGGCTGATCACTTCTGCATCCGACGGCTGTAGCTGATGTTGAACACGATTCGATAGACGTGACGTAATATTGAAAATAAATAAAGGTAATAAAGGGAGGAAGTAGTGACAGGCTTCTCCCGCCCAAATCATTTCATAGAAAAGCAGACTAAAGTAGATCTATGAGCAAGCCTTAAATTCTTGGACCGTAGAGAGTTTGACGTCGCTGTGGAATATATATTACGCTGGAACCACTCCGCGCCGATAGCGATCCGGTTGAAAGAGTTCTGGAGCGTTTGTAGGGGTTGGAGTAAGGTTTTCAAGGCGTGGCCGATTACAATGCTTGTGTCGGAAATGACTTCTTTTCTTTATATGAAAAATATGTAGATGAAGTCGTCTGTACCAAATTTATTAGGTTAAAATAAGCTTCTCAATGGGGGAGTTGCATCCGACGATTATAGTCGTAAATAATATAGTATGAAAAAATCTTGAATGATTGAAGAAGTCTTGAATATATGGATCAATACACGACTACCTCATGTGCCGATTCGTTGACAAGTTTTCTCTACTTATAGAATCCGCAATGATCTACCTAATTACCTATCAGAACGCGAGGCCGACGGCGTATCTGTTATGAACTGGTATCACAGACAGTTTCGAGACACGGCCAGGGAGAGATACTTCAAGAATATGAACATGGCGATGTACTTTCATTCTATGATCGCCGATTATTACTTAGGTAAGAGAGATTTATTTACCCCACGGTAATATCACTGAGATAATAAATTGGAAACTAACTTAACTCGAATAATTGATTTTTTGTTATGGCGTTTATGTAATATTTTTGTACTTCATTGTTTTATGTATACAAATGGTATTTTTAGAACTTTAAAACGCATTATCTATTCCGCTAGCTCAAGAATAGATTTATATCTTAGTTTAGAATACTATATGGTTCAATCAAAACATTTACAGGCATTTGGGGCGGTGGAATACCGAAGCCTTTTAAGTATACAGAGATCCAACGGCACCGTTTTAACTTGGCGGATAAAGAAGGTGTTGCAGATAGGAAAGTTCCACTTCAACCGCTCGTGTTCACGTCTGCTGATGGATCGTCCAAGAGATATAATCTCAGGAAGGTAATGTTTATAAATTATTGAAAAAGTAACAGCCGCATGTACAAAATAATTATTCATATACTTCATCTGTTTTGTATCAAATATAACAGCACTAGGAACATTAAACAATATTAAGTATGCTGTAAAGTTCGCAGTTTTAGTGGTGAAACTCATCACATTATTGTCACTTATTTTTAGTTCTTAGAACTCTTGAAGAACAGAATTAGCCTAATTATTCTATCACACGTTGAACCGATACAATTATTTTCTATTTCTTTTTACTATGCTCCGCAATATGAATCAAATTATTCTTATTTTTTTTTAATCTGTACCATATAACGTCGCATACCGAATCGAGATTAACGAATGCAATATAAGATTAATTTTATACCTGCTTTATAGCAACACAACACTTACTATATCTTTATCTATAAAAATTAAATCATTGTGTATGTGTAAAAAAGATTTTGTTTGTATACACAAATCGGAGATTTTTACACCAACCAGGTAATTTCGTTCAATATATAATTCAAAATTAAATTAAATAATAAACAAAATTTAATTATATATTGACTAAAATAATAATAAAATTCAATAAATAAAGTTTGATAAATTAATATCGTTTATTTATAAATAAATCTGGAAATCTGGAAAATTAAATTATAAGTTTATTAATAATAAGATGAATAGTGAAATATATACATAAAAAGTCAACCGTAAATGGAAGGCTTTCAATTTCAGAATCATATGCAGCTCTTTATTATTATGTATCACATACAATTGATGGTTTAAAAAATGTAATATTGGTACATAAATAGATTTGCTTATAAATAAAAATACTTGACAATATGTCTACACATAAACATAAGAAATTTAAATTTATATTAGACACATCACGATACCTCCACAGGTAACCATAGGCTCCATAACCTATAAGGCTTGATTACAATTTGGTACAAATATTATTTTTGCCAAGTAAAGGGTAAAGGTAGCACAGCGATGGAGGACTGAGACATGCGATCGTATGTCGCGGGGTCGATGCCCGGGATACAATTTTATATAATTCACACTTTGTGCATTAATTATATACGATTGCTACTACTCACAAAGAAGTTTCCAGAGGATGGGCAGCAGCGTCATCTGCGTACTATAATACCACACTGCGGTCTCCAACCCGCCTGCCAAGCGTGGCGATTATGGTTATACCACAAGGATATATCCCCACGGGTAACTTTGGGCAAGATATATGCCTTGCGGTACACGTCTATGGGCAATTATAAATTAGTTACAATTTTTATATTTGATTTATGTACTATTTATTGTACGTGAAGAGAAAATAAATCAGACGAAATAGGAATATAATTGTATAATGGGCGGTCTTATTGTAAACTGCGAATTTTATTTTTATCTGTGGTTTCAAACTCGCCTGCAAAACATGGCGATAATGGTATCGACACCAGCTATAAGGGTATCGATAGGCTGAAACTATTACCAAGGTGAAATTAGGAGACATTCACATTAAAGCATATTTACAAACTATACTTCTTAGTGGTATAAAATTTAGCTAGAACATATTTTTTGGCATATAAAATGATCAAGAATGCAATTTAAGAAATTACTCCCTGAAAAGGTAGCACGGACCACGCGGAGCAAGCGATGGTCAGTTTATAATAAATACATGAAATGTGACGAACAAATAGTCTCACTGACATAATTTAGGTGCTTACAATACACTTCCAATACAACAAAGTTTTGATAAATCTTTTAAAATTACTTTAAGAGCATAACAATGTTTCAAGTGGTTCGGAACTTTTGGCTTAAGTGACAACTCTTCTTTTATTGCTCAAAAAATAGTTTAGTGTAATTACATTAATAATTATATATTAACTGTAAATATACTAGGATTTATACATAATTCCTATTAGATTAACAGAACACCTATTTTTCCAGACCTAGATTACAATATTAGTACTCAAACCTGTATATTGAAAGTCCTAAAATGAGATTCACAGATATGTTCAAATTATCATTTTGTCAGATATAATACGCTAGAAATTTTCTAATAAATTCGATTTCATATTCAATATTGTCGAACAAAGTCAGTGACGAATGCAAGTGTGGAATATTAAATACAAGAGTTGCAATTAATGCATGATCCATAAACATAAGAAGGTACAGTTAGAATTATTTATTTCTACAAGATGCCAAATATGGGCATTATTTAGATCATGTCACATTCCATACAATATTCCATTTAACATTTAGTGTGTATGTAATACTAAGCTCTCTTAAAAGTTGTACGTTGATTTAATTTCAATAATTTATTTCTAATTGAGAATAAATCGTAATGTGTAGATTTATATTTGCTTTATACCGGGTTCCTTGACATACAGGTAAGCCTCCACGGATTGTTTGTTATGGAACCTGTTGACGTACTTCCGCACTTGCTAACGAGTCAGATCTTCACTTGGAGCATCACGTGAGCGACGAATACTGTATTAAAACAAACTTGTAAAAATGTTATATAAAACTCGCATAAGTGTTATAAATATATACTAGCTGATCCCGCAAACGTTGTTTTGCCATGTATGTTATCTATAGGAAATATAAAAAAACAAATAAAAAATAGGAGTTGATCGTAGAGGAATGAAAATGGTTGTATGTATTTTTGTAAGCTGTATCATAAAAAAATTAAAAACAAAAAATGTTGACTGAAAAATAAAAAAATTAGGGGGTGGACCACCCTTAACACAAGGGGGATGAAAAATAGATGTTGTCCGATTCTCCACCCTGGCCGATATGCGCGCTAAGATTCACGAAAATCGGTCGAGCCGTTTCGAAGGAGTTCAATCACGCACACCGTATCACGAGAACTTTATATATTAGAAATATATGTACACATAAATTTATTTCTGGCCTAGATACTGTGTCTGTCTATATTTGCGCGTAATAAATATCTACCTTTAATTGTTTTCGTCTTTTCAGGCTATATACAAATTACAAGGTATAAAACTTCCCCAAAGATATCTATGGGGGATACACTAAAAACCCCATGCCTGGCAGGCATGTTGGCGATCGCATCGCGATATTACGACACGCAGGGGACGCTGCTGCCTCTCTTGAAACTTGTTCGAGAACAGTGGCAATCCTATATAATCAATGCACAAAGTATAATATACCTTAAAATGCACAAAGTATAAATACCCACGACCTATGACTACAAGACTCAGCCCTTTGCTTTATTTGTTTTAATTTCTATTAATTTTTCGTTTAATTCTTAAAAAAGAACACTGGTTTAGTTTTCATACTTCTTCTATAATCCATATATTAAAACAATATAAATATTTCATCTTTACAGTTTGGAGAATTGCCTTTTCATTTAGTACGATCGAAGCGATTCACTGACCTTTACGCAGAAGTATTGTTCAACTACGAATGGCTACACGCCAAGTTGAACTGCTGTCCATTGCAGGCTGTGTTAGCTGATTTTGAGGATGCAAAACTACATGTCAGTAAAGACGCCGTAAGGTAAGTTATTGTACACAAAATTATCGTTTCATAAAACGTATCATAGTGAGTTTTTATTACATTTTTTTACAACTATATTACATACTTTGAATATTTTAGTGCGGATTTCTCACAAAATACTTGGAGGCTAGAATTTTTTTAATTTATTTATATTTTAATTTATTATCTAATACCTAGAATAAATAACAATAAAATAATATAAAAAAACAAGTTTATTTAAAAGTTTTCATAGTTATAATTAAAAAAAAAACATCAACATTTATACTTATTTAAACAATAAACAGTCGTAATTAATATATGATTATAAATGATTTCAGAGAGTTAATGCTAGTTGCTGACGCCCTTCGTCTGGGTGGGGCAATTCTAGGTGTCTATCCTGATATGCTAGCGCCTCAACTTGTCGGTCGACTTTTGCCTGAAGCTTCACAGAATCCAGCTGTAGCATCGCTTCTGAAACAGTGTCATGATGTGGGAAAGAATCACTGCGCATTGCTGCCTTCTCATCACTGTTTGCATACTCCTGGTGGTCCACTGAAGGTATGACTAAACTGTTGTTGTATGGTATAAAGGATAAAATTAAAATTTGTTACGTAGCTAGTTTATTGAATAATATATTCAAATACATACATACACACACACACACACACACACACTTATATATATATACACACGTTTTTATTATTTATGTTATCTTCGTTTTTTAAGTAAATATGTTTGTTGCCCCTATGTTTCACTGCTTGCAAGATATAAATAAATAATATACATACGTTGAAGTACTCGTACGTATACCATGTACTATGTATATGTATGCAACACATTCGTAATATTACCTATTCAAATGTCCTTTTCATTATATTAGCTTGAAATGGGTACTTTTCCTTCTTTCACCTTGTATCTATTCTGTTTTATTATAAAATACACCGAAAGGTACAACCAAGGAATCAAAAAGAAATCATATATCTCATTATAGTTATATATATATATATATATATATATATATATATATATATATATAACTATAATGAAAATGTTGAAAAAGTCGTTTCAAAAACATCATGATACATTTTAAATCATCTTCTAATAATATTTTAATGGTTCTAAAAACTGATTTAAATTTTGTAACCTTATATATCTGCATATCCTGTTATAATTAAAAATATACAAATTATTACTTTTAAATTTGCAGCCAACTGTAACCATTTCGAATTAACTCTTATATATTTTAAAGGTTTTATATTTATATATTAAAACAACACACCGTAATTGTAATAAATTATATGTACAATAGAAAATTCTGTATTTCTTTGTAACAATATTTATGAAAAGACTTACTATGGTAATTTATTATTGGTGCAAAAGCTTTTATGTTGATTGTATAGCTCATTTGCCATCTGTTAATGTATAGTACACCCTATCCAAAAAGTTTATTGTTTCAGAAATAATAGGTAACGTGATGATAATATAGTATAGAAGTTTCAGAGAGATCACTTTATACAAGGTGATTAGAAATAAATGTAAAATCTCTAAAGCTTTTCGTTCAATAAACGAGCTATATATACCCTTTAAAGACATACAAACCTATCTTCATGTTTTAGTGATATGGTTGTCTCTGTATTACAAAGTCTTTCATTTTTTATATATAATCAATAATATTACTAAGGGTTTTAGGGAAAAAGACTTTAATATGATAGAATCTAGAATCAAATTAATATCCGATTAAATGCTACGCGATGTCCTTTTACTATAAATATAGTTATGAGATTTCTAAGGGAAGCAAGAGACCTAATAAGCGAAGTTTTTTGTTCACAGTATTCTCTAGAAGGCCACCAGTTCGCTGTGTTCGCGTTCCGTCTGAGCTCTGACAAACGGTACGTGGTATCTATCTCTAGTCGAGTGATCTCCTGGGATTTGTCCACTTCTGACCTAGCCCGCGACCTTTGCCCACAACTGGAGGGTATCATGCAGAATCTGGAGCTTTCACCTGATAACAAGTGGGCTGCAGCATCCACCAATAATTCTGTGGTAAGATTTTTTTTAAACTAAACGAATAGTTATTTACATGATTTAAGTTAAAAAAGGACCAATATTTAGCCACTTTCGCACATGCAGTGGTAGTCGTGCAACAAAGTGCACCGCCCGTCAGCCCGCTGATAAATGCGCATGCGGCAAACAATGCGAATTACACAACTACCACCGTTACATCACTCAACACGTGTTTCACCCCTCCATGGGGCATCTTAAGGAGTTATGTTACACCGATTAGTGCCAAGCACAGAGAATTATTTGATTTAGTTATTCCTATGTTCTTGTATTCATTGTTAACCTTAATTCTATTTACGTTTATTAAGTTCTTATATAGTATTTTGTTCTACCTTAAAGTCCTATACATTATAATAGAAATCGCTTTTTTGCTCCTTGTATAGTCCTTATTCAATAGTATCTAAACTATAAAAAGAAATATATTCAGTTCATATATTAAACTAGATGTCTCGACAAAGTTCTAACCACCAGAAGCTATTGGCCTGATTCTAATCGGTGCTACATATTCTAGAATGATCATTTTAATTTTTGATTAAATATGAAATAAATACATTAGTTTTGTGATCGATAAGTACTGTCGTGGTAAAATAATATGACGATGATATGACTTAAATCTGCAACGCCTGAATTATGAAACGCGATAATTTCAAAGCGAATTGTCAAATGCAAAAAGTTTCTATATTCATTTTGTTCTCTGAAAATTTATACGCAATTATGTTTTGTTTATAACTAAGAATCTTCTACAAATTATAAGGATATAAAATGGTGAATAAAATCAGTAAAGTCGTCCTCCAATTAAAGCGTGACTAAGAGAAAAGGCCTTTATTATATATATTCATTTTACGTATACAAGCTTTTCAATATATTCTAAGTTAAGGATGCTTCTTTATATGAATGTATTTTTGTACATTTTTTTGTGTACAGTAAAGTCTAAATAAAAGAAATAATTTTGTTATTATTTGTTTTTATTACAGTCTATGTTGCTCAATATGCTGACCAGTGAATACGTGACCATCGAAAATCCCCTCGATGAAGGCAAGTAATATATGATAAATCAGATTCATAACTTCTCAAAATTGTATATATGTATTTAATGGAATCAGGTGTTATTTTGCGGAAGTCCATCCTCAGTAAGAAAAGGACCAATATATAGTTCCGCACATGCAGTCGTAGTCGTACTGAGAGCGCAGAGTCCTGTTCTGTGTTTGACACTAATCGGTGTAACATAACTCCTGAAGATGCCCCGTGGAGGGGTGAAACACGTGTTGAGTGATTTAGCGGTGGTAGTTGTGTAATTCGCATTGTTTGTCGCATGCGCATTTATCAGCGGGCTGGCGAGCGGTGCACTTTATTGCACGACTACGATTGCATGTGCGGAAGGAGCGATATATTGGTCCTTTTCTTACTTTGTATATATGTAATTATGCGTGTTCATCGTATTGTAGAGACAGGGTGATGATCTACGCAGCTGGTTTGTGGATACTTCCTATATAATAAATAAATTATTCTGGAATCAATGGTATAATTTTAGGTGAAACCGTCCGTGGAGTGTATGTCTTAAACCATCACATGTTCATCTACGGACCACACTCCTGGGTGCAGTATAACATGAGAGGAGAGCATGAGGAAACTGTGTCGGTGCCTGACTCTGCTCCTTATGATGACGTCACTTGGGAAATTCTATGTAATGATATCACAAATTTATTAACATTCATAATATATAACACCTTCTTGTTTATTCATAATTGCATTCGTAATTATGAATTTTAATGTATTTATTATTAGCATACATGAATAGCAAAGGAACAAAGATCACCGATGTAGCTCGCAGAAGTGTTTTACATATGATAAATAGTTAAAAAATTATTAAATATCCCGTACACAGTCAACGTCGACTTACGCTATTTATCCTTCTATTTCCGCATTGTATCTGTCTGTAACAATTTATTTTGAGTGATAAAACCGCCTATTGTGCTTATGTTATTACCAGCTGTCACCCGCCTACTTCGTGAACATAATATACATTCCCTCGGCGTCCATTACGCGTAATATTTCTTAAAATACTTTCTTAACTGATCTTTGCATAGTAAAATAAATATACATAATAAATTACAAAACTTTATGTCATATAGTTCTAGAGATATCGTGATGAGTTAGTATATAGGTGGAAATTTCTAAGTTGTGTATATGTATGTGGGATGCTCACAAGAAAACACTCGAATTTACTTCTAAAACTTTAATGAATACAACTGCTTAACAAGTTCAATAACCTTCATCTGTCAAAATTTATCAGATGTCATAAGATTTTTTTTTAATTTGCTGGCAATATAGATGTATAATTAGATACAGATAAATATGTTTTCTTTCTGTCATCAGTTCTGAAGCGTATTAAAAACAATGTGATCATAGACTAAAATATTAAATTTCTTTTCGCTAAGCCATGGAGTTCAGAGACTTGGAGAATTTTGTCCTCATAATGTGGAGTGGTGATCTTGACGAAGATAGACTACTGGTTCACTTTTGCAAGAACGGAATATGGATGCAGCCTTTAAGATGCAGAGGTGCTGTTGCTCTGAATAAGAACTGGACGAAACTATACAGTAGTGACCCTGGAAGAGGATACCAGGTGATAATTATTTATTACAAAGCAACTAATCATTTAGAACCTCGTGTAAATCAGGTTAAACCCTCCCTTCCAAATCCCCCCATATTCCTCGTGCAAGCAAAGAGGTACTTTAACATCATTTGCCAAAATTTAGACGTAGATCTCTTTAACACAAGTACTACTACGATTGCTAAATCTTTCTTCCTATATAAAATGCCTTGGAATATGTCAATGAAAAGTAAAGCCTTCGTTGCTAATAATATTACATTAATAATTATATTAATATATTCTAGATTATTCATTAAAATACTTATAATAATTATCTAGCATATTTTTTAATTTAGTTTCTATTTTATTCATTACGAGGAAGTATAACAGCTTACATAAGGTTATATGTCGTCTGAACTGGCAGTAGATTTGGCACATCACTCGTGCAGCTGATGGATGTTGTGGCTGAAAGGTTCTTGAAAAGCGAATACGAGCAGGTAGGCGTATCCTGGGTAAGCCCCGAAATAAGTGAACCGATGACATAATCAAGTGCTAATCATAGAGTCAATCGTTGAGAGAAGCCTGTCTTGCAATGGGCGTCTAGCGGCTGATATGAATAAATAATTATTGAATCGCAGATTAAGTTTATCAGAAGACTTTGGAGTTAAGCTGCTTCTGTCCTTATATTTAGCCTCCTACTGTGGTCTTATTGGAAATTCTACAGCTGAAATGACGATTATATTTAATTGACTTTTTTAACAAGTTAATAAGCGTCAAAGGTATTCCCCTTTGTATCACAGCACTGTTATGACATAAAAAACGTAGTTGCAATGTCTACTTAAGTTGCAGCTATTAGATTCTTTATTTAATCGATTATTTGTGTGAGTATGATATTATTAATAGTATGTAAAAATAAAAAACGAATGTTAATTTTTTTTGTAAAAATTGAGAAACGAGGGAAAAGGATGAGGCGATGAACGAATGGCAATCAGAAAAAGAAAGAGAGATTGAATTGTGGTTTGAAAGAATAGAATAATAGACTATGTGAAGGATGACAGCTGAGAGTGAAAATAAAAAAGACGAGAATTAGTAAAGATAATAATCAACCCTGTCACAAACCAGATAGGGGTGGAAATTGATTATTTAATTTAATGGTATTAATTACATAAATGTAATTAGTATGACTTTCGTGATATCAGCTCTACTTTTGTAATATAGTTTTAATTGTACAATTAGAAAACTGATGTGAGTAATAATGAAGAAGTAGATAATCAAGGTGATAATTTCGATGTATATATATGAAAAGTGGATTTATTAAATACCTGTCATCTCGATATACCTTATCCAAATGGATATAGATGGACAAGCATTTGCCTTCTCCGATGGTTTTTTTTTTGGTCCATCTTCAGTAACTGTAGAACCATTATCCTTTTTTCTTTCGTATCAAATGCAAAAATCTCGATCAAACAACAATTCTGATTGCCGAATCTTGCCAGTGTTCATAAGCATATTTTGGTTTTGAAAAACGAAATAAATATTAACGAAACTCCTTTATGGCAATTGGTTTCTTTAATTAATTATGCTTAATTAAATTTTCCAGATATCTGTCTTTGGACTAAATGAAGAGGAAAAATGTTGGGATAAAGTTGAGGAACTTCGTCATCGTGAAACAGATACTGCAGAGGCGATGCTGCAACTAAAACGAGGAAAAAAGGATCGAATGTTACTCGGTAAAAAATAATTAGGCTGAATGGATATCAACGCGATGTACCAATTAAGAGTACAATCTCTGAGAAAAATTTTATTCACTTATCTGCCAAGAAGAAACTAATTTTAATATGATGTGATATTTGCACCGTCGTTAAAATATCTTCTATAGTACCATTACTTATATGTTCCTTGATCTGAAGAATGCGAAAATTTTGGGTTTATATACTTATTGTGGTAGCAATCGTAATGCTTAGTTAAATTTGTTAAAAATTACATCACCAGTAATAAGAGATAAATAACAATTCACAACAATTTTGGTTAAGGTACTTGAATAGAGACCATGAATCGGTAAGAGTGGAACGTAGAACGAACACTCATAAGGTGGACAGATAACTCTGTTTAGGTAGTCAGAAAAAGCTAAAGTCACGCCGCTTCCAACCAGTTCTTCTGAAAATCTATAAGGGAAGTCTTTTTCCAGATGTTGAAGTCTTATGACTGAGGTGATGATGTTGAAGTTTTGTATTATTGTCTAGTTTTGAATAATGTGATGTTAATAAAGTCTAGACTAGCTTCAGTGCTATGAAACTAGTATAGTGGATGTATGATGACATGTATTATGTTACATAGATCCACGATACAATCGAACAGAGAGATATTTCTAATGCGGGTCGTGTGTACAACTAGTGCGCGTGAAGGTGTGATCTCCCAGACGTTTAGTTTGGCGTTTAGGTACATTGAATTGTTAAATGGGCAAGAGAGTCGCCACAAATAGATGGTTCTTCAGTAAATATTTTAGTATGAAGGTATACTTGGATTCGACTGACGGGACTAATTCCGAGACAGTTAGATCCCATATCATATCGTAATGCATCGAGTAAAATTATCTCTAATATAACACTTATATTTATTTTAGCAACAACAACCTATAGTTTTGTTGTATGGGATTTCTGCAATACTTTTCCAAGAGCAAACCACATTAAGGAGAAGGACGAAGAAGAAAGTGGGAAAAAAGAGGATGAAAATGTAAGACGATTTTCAGATAAATATTTTAAGGCTTTAGTAAGTTTTAAGTTGACCCACCTTGGAAAGATATCTTGTTAAGGACGCTGGATACAGATCACTTTCAACCAGTCACATTTCTTTTTAAATGTTCCCTGATTTTTTGGGGCCTTTCGTACTTTTCATGTCTTGTGTACACAGGGATATTATAACAACAATAATTTCCTTATTTACATCCTCATCTTTCTTCCATCTTAATGTCAATTACTCTTTCGTCTCTTTTTACTTACATATTCTTTCATTCCTTTCTATTCTTTGTTCCTTTTATACTTCACCTCGCTTTCGTCGCTTTCCCTCATCGGATTTTCAGGTATTATGTTTCTATGTTGCTCTATTTTTGTCTTATCACTTTCTTATATATTACGAATTTATTTTAAAATTGACATTTTCATTTATTTCTAGTTTTTATTTTCTTATTATTCTTATTAATATAACACAGTTCGTTTCTTTATGTGTTATATAACCAGTAACGTTAAAATTCCATGGAGAGGCATGTATTTAACAATGGATTTCCTACAGCTGAAACGGAATATAGGTTTTTTGGTAATCAGTGCAAAAACGCTTGCAGTTAAACACACTGATGAAGTATAGATATGAGAAAAGGAAATTTTGGATTAGACTTTATTTTTTAAGGATTTTTTTTACACCTACAATTATTATTCAAATTTTTGTACTTGTGTTTTGTAGTTTTAAAGTTTTCATAGTATTGATCGATATAAAAATTTATATAAGGATCTTTTTAACAAAGTAAAGATTTTAACCTAGGATTCGAAAAAAAAGACAAGCCTAATATGAGTTTTTTAATGGCCGACGTTATTGGGGTCTCCTTTTCTCTCATCTTATTTTTGAAACGGGGATATAGACCTGCACATTTTCATCCTCTCTCTCTCTCATACTTCACAATTTCTCTCTTTATCCCCTCTTTCATTCTTCGCATTTCCTATCACTCTCATCATTCATTTACGCTACATTCACGCATCGCCTTCCATCCCTCGGAGTACGCATAATTACGCTATTACCTTGTAAGCCAAATGTGTGTTATAATTACACGTAAAACCAAGATTCTCTCCTAACCTAAGTTTTGCGCTGTTCATCGTTTTGTATACATGCTTTTCAGGAGGAGAAAACAGATGTGGTTTCGGAGAAGGATCTCCGGCAGGAAGGCATAGTGCTACATCTGCCTCACACCATTCGCAACATCTCCACTAAGATGACCCAGTCCAATTCCTTCATGATTAGCAAGAATAACACCTACGCTGTGGCAGGAGTCAGGTATTATTAGTCATGAATTTGATGCTGGGATATAATTCCCACTTTTAGGTTCAGCTTATAGTACATTTCGATTAATCTATGTCGTTATTTTTACAGCAATATATCCTGTTGGTTATTTGTATAGGGTAATGACGTTCAATCAATGTAATTTTCATGCTAAAAGGGAAAGATAGAGATGTACTTGCAGTTTTTATTGTGAGGTCTAGATACTATTTTAGGCAAAAGTTTAGTTAAAAAATATTATGACTGCATATTTATATATATATATATATATATATATATATATATATATATATATATATATATATATCTTTCCCTTTTAGCACGAAAATTACATTGATTGAATGACATGGGGCCTTGTGAAATTATGTATAATAAACAATAATTTTAATATGTATCAATCAGAATTGTGAAAACTTTTTTTTTCCAATATTTAGTTTCGCATCTCTTCTGAAAAGTTACGTATTTGGATATATAGCATTTGTCATCCAATGAGCTATACATTCACTCCTTTACAGATTTTACTCAACCAATTGCAATACAACCAATCAACCTGTATTTCGATTGTATCCATCTTTAACATTTCAGAAAGAGCTTGTACGTGTGGAGTTTAGAAACGACGAAGCTGATAAAGATCTTGGACGCCCACTTCGGGAGAATCGTTCAACTGGAGCCCTTAACGATCGGTGCTTGGAACAATGTGATTACCTCATCCATTGATCGCACCGTGAAGATTTGGAACATTGATAATATCTTTGAGCAAGTTCACAAGATCGATCGACAAGAGCTGCCCATTGATTCCATAAGGTCAGTTTACTCGATAAAGAATTTGTTATAAAAATACAAATATTTTCGAAGGAGGACAGAGGACTTAAAGTCATTGGAAGATTCTAGATTCAGGCCGCTTTAAACCGATCCTATCTAGGAGGCTTGTGTTCAGTAGAATAAGACCTATCGCTGAAATGAGATTAATGATTATTTTAAAAAAATAATACAACATTAACGATTACTATGAAAAGCTGCTACAGCCTGTAAGTTCTGAAGTGGTGATCATAACAACGATAGAAGACCGTCTTAAAGTCATGAAAAGACGCTGAAAACTTCTAACCGATCCTAAGGTCCCTGGTGAAGCTTGCGTCCCGCACTGAACTTCCTACGGCTTACGTGATGTTATATGCCTGAATTTTTATAAATCTAATAATAATATTTCATCCGTTTCAGCCTAGCACGGGATAAACAGCTTGCAGTTACTGTTACACGGAGTTGCTGGGGTCTGTGGGACACCAGCACTGGAAGACTCCTGGCGCAGCTGGCTGATGCTCCTCTCGGTGCAATCGTGACTCACGCAGTCATAACACCGACAGGTGATAATGTGGTAACAGCTGAATCTGGGAACGTCGTGATTTGGGATATTGCCGAACAACAGGTTTGTATCTAATATATATACCTTATTTTACATTATTAAAAGTATAAGGTCGGATATATTAAGAAAATTATATAAATAAGAAACAGTAATGAGGAATTTTAAATTGTAAACTAAATGATATTAAAGAATATGGTGAAGGAAGATTAGCGATGCGTGTAAGGATTTTTTTTTATGGCCCCCGCTATTGGGAGCCTCTCGTACCCCTGTTTTGTTTGGGACAGGGACTTTATTTACAAATAATTTTTTCATGGTTTTATCTTTATTTTACACTCACTTTCATTCTTCTCAATTTCTTTTATTTCTTCCTTTTATCCTTCAGTGCGTGTAAGGATTGTGGATTAAAGTGAGAGGAGAAAAGAAAATGTGATGGATGAAAGAGTATGTAGCAATAGAGATTGTGAAAGATGAGGCAGGAGAGCTAAAATAAAATAGTAACAAATGAAAAAAATATTGCTAAATAAATTCTCTGTCCCAAATACGATAGGACGAATGAGAGGGCCCCCAATAACGAGTGCCATGTCAAAATAAACTGATTAGCTTTATATATTAGCTATCTCCAATATTAGACTTTTTCTAATGATACGTATTCATCCAAAATTCTTAAACCACTAACATGTATGTATAGTACCCGGCGATAAATATTGCACATCGACCTTTGGAAAGAGACAATCGGCTAATTTCAGCTTCGTAGAGCGTTATCTCTGTCGCACGAAATACAAACAGTCTGGTATCTATCAAGAGCTGTTAAAACAAGTATCATTTGCATCTTTTGATAATTATTTTTATTATTTGTATAAAATACACCAATTTTTCTATAAAAGGTTGCTTTAGGTTGGGGTAAAATAAAATAAAAAAACCTGTTCACATTATGATTACGTATTTAATCGTTTAGGAAATTTACAACAGTACATAATAAACACTATTATACTTATTTTTAAAAGCACAGATAGTAAATTGGAAATAAATGAGAATTAAAATTATTATTTTTTTATTTTTATTATATATATGTCTCATTTTTAAATTGTCTCTTTCCAAAGATCCATGTGCAATATTTATTGCCGGGTACTGTATAAGTCTTAAAATAGAATATATTACAAAATTACGTAATCCGATATTTACTACGATTTAAAAACATTGAAAAGTCCGAAGTTAAAAGCAGACGTGCAATTAAAACGTGTTAAATAAAGACGGAATTAATATTACTTTACTAAAACGAATAATTTTATGTAAGGTCTATTTATTGCACAGGTTTAGTATGAATTTAATTTAACTTGGCAAAGACGTAATGAAAAATTTAATAAATAACAAATAAACATATATCGTTATGCAGGTCCTAAACAGAAGCGTAGACATATATTTTTAATGTTTTGTTTTATATATAATAATCGTTTGGTCTTAACATGTATTCTTTCTTTTCTTTTATCATTGTATAAATAATTTTCTACACACATGAAATAAGCACGTGCATCAGAATTTCTAATGCGTAATTGTATAATTTTAATGTGTTTCAAAAATGACTTTGCAACTTATTTTTTTGGTCATCATTTTTCATATTCGAATTTACAACCAAATTTTTAGTTACGTGAATTTTTTAACAATTTTTTAAATACATTACCGTATCACTACCGTTTTAGTCCATAGATGCCCACTTCAAGGTATAAGCATTCCCTAAAGATGTCTACGGAGGGATATACCATAATCGTACCACTTGGTAGGCGGGTTGGTGATCGCAGTGTGATTTTATAGTACACAGAGGACGCTGTTGCGCATACTCTGAAAACTTGTGTGTGAATTGAGCAATTCTATATCATTAAAGTAGAAAGTATGAATTATTAATTGTAATCTGGGAATCGAATCCACGACCTACGATTGCAAGTATCAGTCTCAACTCTCCTCTACTACTTGGATACTGCTGCACATTCGTATAAATTCAAAATTGTTTTCTATAAAGTAACGCCAGATAAGCCAATCACAAAATCCCATGAATATTGTAAAACATTAATAAACTTCATTGAACACGTTTTTGTGTACAATGTCCGGTCTTTCATAAAACGTTCTACATCAAGAAAATTCCCAAGAGCTCGGTTACCGGACGACGTAACCACCACGCCATTCAGATTTGTTTTAGTCACGTAGCTAGCTAAAGAAAAATAAACTTTCATCTAAAGACTACGAAAGAGTCCCAGAAGTTTTGTATCCAATTTTATTTACACAGGTGGTGTTCAAAGAAGAGCAAAAAGTAGTAAAGCAAGTGCTTTTATTGGAAGACGGATCAAAGTTTATCACCATCTCTATGGAAGTACCAATTGACAATGTTGACAATTTAACAGTGGCAGTAATTGTGGCAAGAACAATTCCAGGTAAGTCATTTAGACCACATTGATAACTTCGAATAATAAATTTATCGATGTAGATAAATAATCTAAGTATTTATACGAAAAAATCACAATCATACATTTTATGTTACTATATCAGTGCCTCACAAATATATGTTACAAGCTATAACTTTCATCAGAGAAACATGGTCTTTTACTAAAGGCTTCACTAGCAAGCTTACAGTCTATAAAAATGGCTTTGCTGTTATCTCTGCGGGATAAAATCAGTTACAAGTAGATGCATAGAAGAACCAAAGTAAAAAAACATATAGTAGCTAAACAGATTGATATATCAAAGTAGCAATAGGCTGCCCATATAGCGCGTGAAATAGATGTCCGCCGGGGCATGAAGTTTCTGGTGTAGAAACCACGTACTGGTAAGGGCAATATTGAACGTCCTCTCATAAGATGGACAATCGACCTTCTTGTTACCGTTGAAAGATGATGAACTCAGACCGCTTTCAGCCGGTCCTAGTGGACTTCATACGGTTTAAATGATGCTGATGATGTAGTACGGTGCGCATCTCGATCTACGGTTTTCGCACAAGTTTTGTCCGCTATGTATCCTGCCACCTCCCACTTTAACTTGCCAATCCGATAAGTTATGCCGGGTACTTTCGTTTATCTACGGATCTCTTTATTTTTGATTTCCCAAACATAGCCCTCCCTATGCCTTGACCAACTTTGATCTTACCAGTGTGATCCGAAGTAAGAGGCCGTGTTTCACAGAAAATAAACAATTATCGTGAAACTCCCTCTTAAGGCACTGAGGAATATTGGAAGAAAAGTTGTATGATTCATTTTATATATATATATATATATATATATATATATATATATATATATATATCAAGAAGTACATTTATGATGGGAGTGGGATAGTGTAATATGTAAAACCTTTAATAACTACATTACCGTCAATTTTCAGTCTCACAGACGTGTTTTATTATTTGCGCTTATTACACACATTTTAAAATGGCGGATATAAATCTTTATATATTTAATAAAATAACATTTCTCAACAAGAACCAGGATTGAACGACATTTTACTAAAGACAAATAGATATTCACCACTAATTGAATAACATGCTTTCTATACCGTCCAACGCAGATATAACCCGTACATAATTTTAATAAGGACCTACCTTCATTAAACCAGATGGTGAAAGGATCTACACCGCAGAATACGAGCTAAGGGGTACGTTATACAGATCTGCAGTGATATCAGCTGATGAACATCACATTGTTGCGCCAGGAATAGACAAATCCTCCAAAGATTGTCTACATGTATTCCATGCTCGCACTGGTACCCGTTTACACAGGTATTTAAACGAAAGTAATTTCAAATCATCTGATAACTATTTTGATATAACTTCAATAAATTCTTGGATAATTCTACCAATTTCCACAGTTATCAAAAGATCATTCGAAACATCTTTCCGTCCAAAATACCGTAATACTTAAGTCTTTAACTAGTGTGTATTGCTGGTGATGACATATAGATCTCTTAAGACTCAAGGTTACCCACAGAGCATTTGCGTAAGCTATGCTCGGAATTTCGACGCGAGATTAGAAACGAGGAGGTCCGCAGAAGAATCATGGTCACCGACGTAGTACAAAAAAATTGCTTGTCTGTTAGAGTTGGAAAGTTCTAGAGTAGCATCCACTTGCACCGGCAAGTGATCTCTACTGAGATACAGCGTAAATAGGCCCAACTAGGTGAACCGAGGATATAGTAAAGGATGCAGATAGTCACTAGATGCGGGCAGCGCAAGATGAGTCAAAGTAGCGATCGAGATTATGCCTTACAGTTGGTGTCTTTTGGCTGAAACGATGGTACGATCCGTGATCTTTCCTTTAAGAACCTTTACGTTTCAACTGCCATCGGTTACACTTTGTTGAAGTTAAATAAGTTAGCATAAATGGACTATACCTTAATCAAAAGCTACAGAAAAATTTCTGCTGTAGTCTGTCCACTGCTAGATATAGATTTCCAATGGGATAAAAGAATCTTAGAACCCCATGCTTCGCTGTGATCATAGCTAATATCCCCGCCAGAAGTAGCGACAGCGAGAGCCTGGTCTTATAACGTTGTTAGTTAATAAATCCTCCTCTCTGCGTTACATCCCTCAGTACTAAGGATAGTCATCCTTTTTTAGATAGTTTGCCGTGCTTTGTGCTACGCCTACTGTGCCAATTTTCGATGATGTGTATATCTTTAACTAATGAGCTAATTTATTTAGTAGATAAATAACCAAAGGAAGCGTTAGGTAACTCGGAACTGCACGAGGTCGGCATTGAGGTACTTTTAGTGTTAGTGCCTGGAGATCAGCGTGAACAAGGGTAGTTCAGCAGCTCTCTCCCTGTTCTTTAGGCAAATAAAGTCTGTTAAGAAAACCAGATATTGGTCCTATGCTGTATTTTAGAAATACAATTTAAAACCAATCAGAATTTATTTACGGTCAAACATCATTTTCAATATCGACTTCGTCGTTTGAGATCATTTTCTTCCTATATTAATAGGCCAATAAACATAAATATTCAACTGATTTGTAGTACTTTAACACGTTCACTGCGGGCCCAATTTCGAAGAACTTTCAGCTGGTGCGGCTGAGGTCGAATCAGCCTCAAGCTGAATTTCCTGGTAGTGCGGTTGAGGCCTTTTCTGCCTCATGTTCATCAATATTTTTTTACAATATTGAGTCAATGCCTCGCAGACATAAAGAAAGCTATATTTGGCTTTGTCATGCGGTTGAGTGTAAACAGCCGCCGCACTAGAGAGAAAACACGAGTTTTACGCGCCGCACCAGTGCAAAGTTTACCATGAGGCTGAATCGACCTCAAGCCGCAGTGAACGTGTTAAGAATGTATAGTTCTTGATTTGTTGTGACTTTTTAGTAACAAAACATTGTTTATAGATGTAAAATGAGCTGGTGATACATTATTTGTTGTGGTAATATATTACATTCAAGTATTCAAATTAAAATACAGGATCGCAATAAAGAACAGCGGGATCAAAGATATGCAGTCGATAGTGGCGTTGCCTCACAAGCCACACTGGGTTGGTGTGGTAGGAAATGATAAAGCTGGTATTATTGACATCAAAACTAAACGTCACGTCAGGTTTGTAAAAGTTGTAAAATGTCTCTTCCACGAATCTTAATATCGAAATATCGTAATCATTGTAGCACTATTTATTATTATTATTATTATTTATCTATATTCTATTGATATTAGCGTCCGTGCCTTTATTTTTACAATTACGACTTATATTTCGGAATTTTTTTCTCTTAAACTATTTACTAACTTAAATCGTAAACTATTTAAAACTAAGTAAAAGCAACTGATTGTTATGATTTTTTTTTAAATCATTGGCATCTTGTTAGTTTAAAACGACGCCTTACAATATCCAGTTTTTAAAAATATGATTCGGGTGACCACTTCCTCATTCCTTCTCTATATTGCCATCCTCAGGCTGTATGCCAGTATCTGTGGTGATAGCCGTATTCGCCAGATCGATTTATTTTTAGTTATTACACCAACATTGTCGTCATTGTCGAACTCATCCACTATTGGACATAGATCTTCTTCGATATCAAATAGGACCGGATAGAAGCGGCTTGCATTAATCTCTTTTTGCTTCCAGGTCCATAAACTCGGAAACTTCGTTTGCATTCAAATTTTACATATTTTTGTTCAAATAGAAATTTATATGCACTTTTGAATCGTTGATTATTTAATATTAAGTACTAAGCTATCACTGACCCTAAATGCTGATCAATAGAGAAGAGCCGATTAAGAATATAACAATTGCTCTATTTAAATGAAATACAATTTGTTATAATTACATTATAATATTAACCATGAAAATGAGTCAACAAATTAAGATCCATATATTTCAATCAACCAAAAACTTTTACATGCTATAACAAGATTTATTCAATATTACACTGTTAATTTTAGATTTAAAAAAAGGATAATGACGGCCTAAGATACCTTATGAAACTTGTAAGATTTGCTAATTTGTTGAAGTCCAAAATTAGATGTTTCGAATTTATTCTTATTTCTTGTATTTATCCTTGTGAACCAGTGGTGTTTCATTCCGAGTCAGAATCAACAATACGTAACAATATATACGATTAAGATGTGATATTTGATACGTGATAATTTTTTTAAATATTTATTTATCCGACACATATAAAAACCATTAAATCAGGCTTTTTATGCAAGTGTTAAATTGCACACAAATGCAATAAAAGAGGGTTAAATGAAACTTCTCATCTTGCTTTACTATTTCACTTATCAAGCTGATAAATTAGTATATAATTATTGTGTGTATTTTCAGATTCGTGCCGCGTTGGAACGGTGCCTGCACTAGAGACGGAAAAATTGGCCTTTGCGCGCCATCTCGTGGTGGACTTGACCTAATAGAATTGAAGAGGGGTACTTCAACGCAGCAACTGATTTTCCGAGCCGCTGAAGGCGTTTTTTCTATCATCACAATGTTCAGTTCCACCGACCAGTACGTCTTCTATTATCACAGTGGAAGAAAAACTTTGAGAGTTTTTAGGTAACCCACTACATGTTTCTTATTTTTTTTTTTTATCATTTTGATATACAAAAGTGATGTACAACATAATAATTACTTAATTGACTTATCTTAAATTACTTTTATACTTATTGCCATCTATATTATACAGTTCATTTTTTTCAATAAGCTTTAACAATATTATGTACAGTATACTGTATATAATAATTACAATAATAATAAAGCTTTAAAATTAATAATATATATTAAATCTGTATGGACCCCTTCAGGGTAAAGGCTTCCTCCAAAGCTTTCCATTTTTCTCTAACTTTGGTATCTAGGAGTAAACTGCTGTAGCCAAGATCTCCTCAGGGGGTGGTAGGACGGAGTTAATACTGTATATACGTGCGTTAAAAACTAAATTTATGCGCAATCTTGGTGGTTCAAATGTTAAGCGTTTATACTCGCGACTACACGGACATAGTGTACATATATATATATTTAGATCTCAGAGAAAACTTCAGCATATCATTCATCATATTTCACGTGAGCTTTGCCAACATCGCTAACTTAAATTATCCAAGGAATTTACGTTGCAACATGGTTTCGGAGAAATTTCTTACATTACTAACACTCTTAACAATGTCTTAAAAGATCGAAACTACCTACAGTATCCGGCGATAAATATTGCACGAAATACAACTGACAAAACGTCACATAGGTAGTGTGGGACAGAGATAGTGCTCTACGAAGCCGAAAATAGCCGATTGTCTCTTTCCGAAGGTCGATGTGCAATATTTATCGCCGAGTACTATAGTTTAAGCGATAACTCTTCGTGTGTGCCGCCAGTGACGCTTTTTTATACCTACCAACAAGACTTTCAATTATTCGCGACTTTATAACATGGTTTAGCCACAATGTACATTAAATCACTTACATCAAGTTAACATAGTTTAAAACCAAACACTTTGATGATATCTTAGAAGAGAGCAAACAAACGCAACAAATCTTTTCTGATTTTTGGCACTAAAATAAACCAACATTTGCCACAGTCTTAGTAGTTTGGCTTTTAATTGCATTCTTGAATGTTGAACCGTGTCGATTTTCAACTCAAACCCAGATCCCTTTTTGGCTCATTGCATGCAATACATTGGCCTTCTACTAGAACAATTTAAAAGACTGGCGACCTCACAAATAATTAAAAATAACTAATTTATTTGCTCAAACTGGAACACCGGGCTCAAGCTTATCTGCTGAAAGAGATTCATACTCTGTGTTTGGCACTAATCGGTGTAACATAACTCCTGAAGATGCCCCGTGGAGGGGTGAAACACGTGTTGAATAATTTGGTGGTGGCGGTTGTGTGATTCGCATTGTTTGCCGCATACGCATTTATCAGCGGGCTGGCGGGCGGTGCATTTCATTGCACGACTACCATTGTATGTGCGGAAGTGGCTAAATATTGGTCCTTTTCTTACTTAGAAAGAGATTCAGACAAAGCCCTCGGTACTTAGCCAAGTGTTTTCACAAGGCTAGTGGAATGCGATTTATTTTCTGACAAATAACATTTATCGGTGATAAACATCAGGCAACGAATAATTAAAATTATGTCGAAGTGAAACGTGCTCAGAATTGTTATTCTAACCAATTTAACTAATTGCAGAACTGTCGACGGACGTGCTGTAGCTGAATATAGAGCTCCAGCTGAAGTGACTGGAGTTGCAAGCGCGCACGGCGGCAAAGCAGTTGCTCTTGGATCACAAGATGGATGTCTCACTATACTAAACATAGTAGATCCTCATGAATAGATCATACGAAAACTTCTCCATATCGAATCTTCAAAATTTGATGTCATTCTCTTCATCGCCTTCATCGTTTTAATCCCAGGATGTCCACAGGCATGATGAATAGTGATAGTTAGACACGGGGCTCCCGCATAGATTTCAAAGTAGTGGTAGCTTACATCTAGCGTCTTCCCATGACCTTAATAAGCTCGTTTGTCCATCTTATTGACTTATTTACCAGTATACTTACGCTACTTAATAAAAAATATAGAAGATTTAACTACTCTAATTCATGTTTACTTAGAAGATAATTGCCCTAATATTTGCCAGTATTAGATTTAAATATAATATACCTTAGTGGTTAGCTCTAATTAACTATATTGTAGTAAGCTGAGTTGATGAGAATTTTTTAGAATTGTAGGTAATAATTGCAACTAGTGGTAATTCTCACAATTAGTGGAAATTCTTATAATTAGTACAAATTCTGACGATTAGTAGAAATTCTTAAAATTAGTACAAAACTTAAATTAGTATAGCCATAGTTATGATTAAGATTTTAAGTGCGTTACAAAGTTCTCATTGTTTCTTTTAATAAAAACAACTGAGCAGTAAATACATATACAGTAAGCTGTAATGTCATTACATCTATAATTATATCTGTAATTACATCTATATCATACTAAGGTATGATATAGATGTAAAAGCTTTAAACGGTGAATGTATGGCCCATTTGCTGTCAAGTAATGTATAAACCATATCCAAAACGTAATACATTGCAAGAAAAAGCATTCTTAAAAATTGGATTACTATAAAAGAAATCAATTATAGTTGACTATTTGTCTCTGCAAACTATGTAATTTGAGATGATATAGGCGGATAGCTTTCCAATATGAAAATAAATTAATGTAACATATATATTTAAAAGTGATCACTTTATGCAGGGTGATTAATGACATTTGTTAAAGTTGAAGGTTTTTGCTGACAAGTGAGTTATACATTTACCCCTTGAATTCCTCTACTCGTATAACTAATCATACTGTAAATCGTGATCAACACTCGCTACAATTCTTTCACATCTTTCTGGCAGTGCTGGTATATAGTTATGATAAAAGGTTTCACCTTTTGAGGGCATAAACGAACTAAGTCTTGGATATCTCAAAACCTACCAATGCTTTTATCTTGAGCGATTTATTGACAAGCATCGAGAAGTTATTAATTATTTAATATTCTTTATTGTACACGTTAAGATACATTAATATACAAAGAACAAAGGGCGGTCTTATCACACGAGGCAATCTCTTACAGACAACCACAGTATGGAAAAGGTAGAAGTACTTATTATGGGTAGTTGACATTTAAAAAATTTATATACATATGCACACTTCATATATATTTATAATAAATAAGGTATAACACATATCATAAATATAACACAATAATAAATAAAAACATCAAACTGATTTCGATCGCTCTCCCCTCAGAAAGTATAAAGAAACAGTAAAATAAAAATGAATTAATTAACAGATAGATAATCATAGGTCTAGTAAATAGTTTTTAAAGATTTTCTTGAAAATAGGTAGTGTTTTACACGTCTAATATTCAATATAAGAAGTTAGTTGCGTAGTTTAAGAAAATGATAGTAGTGCACATATTAATAAATATAAACGTAGTTGAACAAGATGTAAGAAAGAAAGAGATTCGCGACAGTTGGAAGAAGATTGTTGAGAAATGGCTTTCTCAACAATCTTCTTGTTGACACAAGCAACAGAGGAAGGAGAATAAGAAGTACAAAATACTATTATTAAAACCAACTTGAATAAATTATTAAAGAAATAAAAATATTAGATTAAATAACAAATAATTCAAAATGTTTAGAATGCAATTTGTTCAGTGTTGCTATTAAACTATTCTGTGATAAGGAAACGGTTGCTATAGATGGGTTTTATTTTCTGATGATTCTTTTTATATAATTATGAGTAAGAAAAATAGATTTCAATATACATTATTGCAATCACTGAAATATCTAGAACAATCTAGAGTAGTAATATAATTGGGTTTTTGCTTACTATTTATATCCGACATTTTTTTTGTCTAAACTAGATTGGTGTTCCAAAAGGCATTTGCAGATTTCGTGACTTCTAGTGGGCAAGATCAAGTGGCATTTAAGCTAAACCTCTTTTAAGGTTGTGACGCTGAAGGGCACAAGGATGACATTACCCTCACCGTAGGCTGCTTTATACTACCGTATTATAGAATGAAGTTCCTGTCGAATGGCTTGATCACTTAGTCACATCCTCTATAGTGATCTAGCGTAAGTACGCTTAAGATTCGAACGTCGGCTTGATCATTTGCTATCACATGACTAACATTACTACCGCTTCGTAAATTGCCGGCGCTAGAAGATGTGAGAAAAAAAATCCAACAACGCTTCTATCTAATATGATCGGTGGCATTTCTACTGTAGACTCAACCGCGCGATGCTTTCATGCGACTTTTTGCACAAAACTTTATAACATCAACAACTAGCGACATCTGTTGGCGTCGCCCAAATTTGCAGTTCAGAGAAAGGGGTATTTGATTTGTATCTTTAACTTATAAATAATAAAAGTAAAATGTTTCATTAATTACGCAGACTGTGTTTATGAAATAATTGCTGTAGTAAAAATAAATGATATAACAAAATATATTCGTATATTTTATTGAGCTTACAAAATAAATATTTACAAAAATATCTGTGTATATTTATGTGTACGATATAAAAATAGAGCACAATACTTATAATCTACATACAAGATATTTAATTGTATATCTTTAATAGATTAATGATTTACTTCTAGCTTCACGGCTATCTGTTTAAACTGTTATATATGTGTATATATATATGTGTGTGTGTGTGAATAACACTAAAAAAAATCATAATCAAAATCTGTCAAAATCTTGTGACACTTTGTTAGCAAACTGTTTAAAATTATTTATTCAGTTTTACTCGGTCTTATAGATCTTGTATTACATTTAATATAAAATATATCAGAAATCGAAAACCTTTTTTATAATAATTCTCCTAATAAATTTAAGAAGTTAATAAAACAAAAACGTGTTTATTAATCTTATTGTACTGTTAAAGATTTTTTAAGTGATAACAGAGCTTGGGAATGAATTGCTTTAATTACAATATTATTGAAATAGTGACCACAAAAAAACCCGACTGAGTTTATTGTGGGCTCTTAGATCAGGGTACGTTTCGAACACTCATAGCCTGATTATGCTCTTCGGACGTTCTAATCACGACGTACACGAGTAGTCACTTAAAATCAAGTGTCTAAAATTAATAAATGAGAAGAACACATCACATTTAGAAAAACGATAAACAAAGCGAAAGTATTGTTGATAGCACCATTATTATAATCAAAAGAAATGTAGCTCATCAAAACTGACATTCCAATTTCAAATATTAACTATTCAAAACATAATACTAACTTAGATTCTAATAGCTAATGTATACCTAATACTAAATTTACATAAATATTATAACTTAAAAATACATGTGATACATTTTTCTACTGCGTCTATACAAGACGTATCAATTACATTTAAACCTATTTTTGTGCGTAAGATAGGGACTAAGTAAAAAACGACATTATAGTTTCATATGTAGTTTCCAAAAATATATGTTACAATATTATTAAAAACCGCATATAAAAATTCTCAATTGGAAAATAACTAAAAACCTTTAAAAATAATAAGGAATAGCTAAAACCTATTAATTATATTTCGTAGTCTGATACTCAAACATTATTTTGTTAAACTACTTCAAAATAGCTTTCATCACTCGAAGAAGCTATTTCGCAGTCGTTTAAGACTTGTATTCATTTATAATCTATTCGGTGATTAGTTTTTATGACGACGCTTTTATATATCTCGTTAGCCACATACCCAAGAAAGTATCTTTATTAAAATCGTTACAACTTATTTGAAATTTTCATATCGCACAAAAAAAACGGCACAAAAACAGGTTTTAGTATACGTTATTATTAAAACAGACTCATGTTTTAGTGCTACCGAAACCGCGGTACCGGTATTAGAGATAGAGATGCTTATCGGCCGCTCAGTTCCGTTACTCTGCTTTCCCCCCACCTTACTGTACTTACCTAAGGCGCGGTACTGTTGTTTCGGTAGCGCTATATATAAAATTACGATGTTAAAATAATAATACATGTAATTAACTCATTTAGAATTACAATTTGTATATCTTCAATATACTCTATTTAATTTAGAATTCGTACTCCGACACATATAGATATAGTTTCGCGACAGCTATCCCTCCAAATTGTTCTCTATTGTGCAGCTCCATAGACAATTCGATTTCTATACTCTGCGGTCCTTCAAGTGATCTCACCAGAGACACCACTCCTTGATTACCTTTCTGCACCAATCTGTAAACGAAATTTTAATCATTTTTAATTTTTCCGAAGACAAATAACCTTGACGCATGACGGCTTTTTGCCATCCTGATTTCCAAAGGCAGTTTATTCAATAGAAGATTAGATTTCACAAAAAAAGAAGAGTGTAGAAAGTCAGTACGGTGAGGAGGACAATGAAGGAGACGGAGGCGAAGTAGGAGTAAATAGAATAGAGAATATAGTAGTTAGTGGTCTCATCTCTCGTTGTTGTCCAATCAGTAACAATTTGAGTTGCTCTCTAAGAAGACACATGATCATACTTGCGAAGGATAAAAACCAATCGAATACAATTAATGAAAAGGCGGTCAAGTTTTTTGAGTAGATCTGCATTCAGGTCATAGTAGTAAACATCACCATGGTCGATTATATGCAAGATAGAGATAAAAATTTCTTTACGAGGTCCAGTCGAGAATGAGGAGGTTGGTAAAGGAACTTTAATAACCGACGTAGTCCAGCAAATTGGCACAGCAGACAGTGGATAATATAGCCTGCACATAGACATTTCCTCTGTGAAAGATTCTGAGAAATGGAGACTGCAAGCCGGCAAGCCCAGCGGAAAAACGACCTTGATTAGTTTGTCAAAATATGCTGAATACAGTTCGCTAGCAGCAGTTCTTCTTATAAATCTATGGAAGCGATATATGTTCAGCATTGAACGTCCTTTAGCTGAAATAATTTTACTGTGGTTTTATACTTACAGGAATGCTTTAATATCGGCTCGATCCTTGACAGTTGGTGGAGCATTGACTTCTTTCAATCTCAGCTCGAATCTCATCTTCGCGTAAGGCCATGCAGGTCCTCTCATTGTGAACAAGTCCACCTTAAAACCAAAAATGACGGTTTTATTTATTCACTTCATATTCCATATTCCGCTTCCTGATCAAGTAAAATATACAAATATATATATAATATAAGTGTTGGAGATAAAAGAAAAAAGATTTAAAGACTAGGAACAGTAATTAACCATAATAGTGTGTCACGATTCATTTAATAAAATAAAATACAAGAACATTGTAAAGGAAGTGTACGAACAATACGTACGTATAAATAATCCCTATATATATAATTATATATATATATATTCTTATATATATATATATATATATATATATATATATATATATATATATATATATATATATATATATATAAGAATTATCCTCCCGTTCACCTTTGCATGTGGAATAGGGACTTTGTTTACAAGGATAAATGATTTTTTAATTTTAATTGATTTTTAATTTAAAATTTTGTCAAGTAAAAAGTACTTTGTACGGTTTTACAGTACATTACGTAATATCACTGAATTTAAATTACAGAAATTTAAAAAACGTCCTTTTATATTTATTTTCTATGATGGATTTTTAAGCGATGATGAAGTAGGAAATTAATTGTTCTACTCAGTGGCGTACCTAGGGGGGGGCGGTAGGTGCGGTCCGCACCGGGCGGCACTTAGCTAGGGGCGGCATTATTTATATTTACTTATAGTTGTAAAAAGCAACTTTTTCATTTCAAATTTATTTTCTTTCTTGAATAATAAATGATTATTATAAGTTTAATATTTGATTTATATAAATTATGATTAAATTTATGATTCCGAATATTATTAAATTTTGGATTCTAATTCAAGAACAAGATAATAATTTTATTTTATTGTATTCATTAAAATTCGTTGAATTCGTAAAAGGATCTTTACGACTTTGTTCGGCAATTTTTCCTAACTAAATTTTTTTGATGTCAGTTTATAAATGTCATTTCTTTTGAAAAGTTTATATGATTACTTTGAAGTGATATATCAATATTTTTTTAAATCAAGAACCACTATTTGATTGACATATAATAGAAAGGGCGGCAAACTGGAGATCATCCCGGGCGGTAAACTGGAGATCGCCCCGGGCGGCAAACTGGAGATCGCCCCGGGCGGCAAACTGGAGATCGCCCCGGGCGGCAAAAGTTCTAGGTACGCCACTGGTTCTACTTCTATATTATGTGCAAAAATCAAGGGGCTCAAGTCCCTATAGTAAACCTAAGTGAATAATAAATACATATAAAAGAAAGTTACTTTTCAAAGTTCCTTATTGTAATTTTATAAATAACAGCAAACTAGAAACGAATAACAAAATGAAGAAATTTGGAGTTTCAGCATACAAAAATCATATATTATTTTATCATAGTCATCACCTTTGATTCTGGAATGTATAACTTTGAGGAGAAAGTGATGAAATTATATGAGTAAGTGGAAGGTTGATGCGCGCAGTTCCAATCTGATGATGAACATATGCTTTCGATCTTTGTGCAGCGGCTGGAAACAGAACAATTGTTTGGATTATATTCTCACTATTATATTTTTATTTTACTAAGAAACCAATGGCATTTATAATCTAACCTATCTTTTCCTTCTTCTTTTTAGCCGATTGACGCCTACTGCAAGGCCCTCCAAAAGCCTCTTCCAAGCGACTTCCTTAACTGTTGTCGTCACTCTAGTGGAGAGCCTTCCTACTATGTAACCTATATTCCACAAGTATTTGACGTATATCATCATCATTTCATCACTAGGATGACCATACCTAGAGGTAGACCTCACCTTACAAATTTTCAATACGAGAGTCTGCATCTAGCGTCTTCCGACAACCTTGACAAGGTCACCTTTTAGATGGACGTCCAGCCCTGCCAGTCCATAGTCTTCACTCCAGATTATAAAGACCCCAATCGTCATGTGTTTTACGTGCCATGTACCCTGCCTCATATTGCTTATCCACTGGGTTAAATTAGTTACTTTCGTTTGTCTACGTATCTCGTTAATTCGTTCGATCACCAAGAGAAATCGTGAAGGAGGGAGAAAAGAGAGAGATCGCCAAGGCTCGAAGTTTGAGACCACGTTTCAGTGCCATATGTCATCACTAATGAACACCAGTAATGACGAAGAAGTAGCAAACAAATCATAATAAAATTGAATTAAAAATTATTTTGATCAATCATCATTTCAGCAGCAAATCGTCCACTATTGGGTATAGGCTTCCCCGCAGATTTTCAATTGGACCGTTGAAAATAGCCAGGGTCTTTCAACGTTTTTAACAAGGTCATCTGTCGTTCCCAAATCTTTAGGTCCTAGGGATAATCTGTTCCAACTGTTGAATAAAAATATATTAAATACATACTGTTTACTCTCCAACTGGTATCCTGGAGGACAGGTGATACGGTGACAACGATATCCACCTCGGATGTTGACGCAGACGTCGCTCGTACCCCCAAATGTACCGCCTTTAGCACAAGGTGCCTCTCCCGTCTCGCACTCGTCAATATCTGTTCAACCAATATCATCATTATCATCATTTTCATCATCATCGTATTTCCCAGAGATTTGCGAAGCAGCTTGCATTCAGTGTCTTCCCACGACCACCTTGTGACATCCCACGCTGTGCTTACTGGTCCATGGTCTCCATTCCAAAACCTTAAGGCCGTAGCGGCCAGGGAGGCTTAGAGTATGAGAACACATTTCCAAGCCGTCTATTTAATAGTCTGAATTAAATTATTCAACTCAGAAAAGTCTACGGTGAAGTTTTACGTTTAATCTAGAACAGCGTTTCCTAAACCCGTATCTATGGGCCCATAGATCAGCAAGAAACAATTTTTACATCGACTTCTCTGGCTAAGGATTATCATCGCAAGAAAAAATGATTTCAAAATTAGAAAATATTACAATAACAATTTATTTATCTGTCCCTATCGAAGCTATACTGCCAGAAGTAAAAGACCTATAGCGTTCCAATAGAAAAAAAATGATGTAACATATTTCAGAGTGATCGTGATGCATGGCGTTTGGAAATAAGGGAAAATGCTTTAAAGGTTTTAGCTGGTAAATGACCTCTTTAAATCTTTTACACCTATTACCGCTCAGTCTTCACAGTCATTCCGTACAGAAAATTCAAACTACGAAAATATGTTAAAAATATTAATAGATGCTCTTTTAGAATTTATGACAAATTTTTACTGTCACGTCACCCTTCCGAACTGTTGGAATTAGAAAGTAACATTGTAACTGTTGGAATTAGAAAATAACATTGTAACTGTTGGAATTAGAAAGTAACATTGTAACTATTGGAATTAGAAACAAACATTGTAACTGTTGGAATTAGAAAGTAACATTGTAACTGTTGGAATTAGAAAGTAACATTGTAACTATTGGAATTATAAAGAAACATTGTAACTGTTGGAATTAGAAAGTAGCATTGTAACTATTGGAATTAGAAAGTAACATTGTAACTGTTGTAATTAGAAAGTAACATTGTAACTGTTGGAATTGGAATAGAAAATAAAATTGAATTGAAAATGTAATGTTTGTTGGACTATTTTTATTGAGATGATTAAATATCCAAATCTATGAAGGCAAATAGACAAGATGTATCATTATCCTTAATTAAAATTATTCAATTTAAGATCTTACCAATGCAGCTTCTTTTATCTTCTGAGAGTCTGTATCCACGGGGACAAGAGCATCTGTAGCTTCCTGGTTCATTCAAGCACATCCCAATGCAGAGGTTCTTTGACTTGTACTCAGTGCACTCGTCGACATCGGAGCATGTACTAAAAGAATATTCACGTTTATATTTTAATTCATAGCTTTATTACATCTATCAGAGACCTTTTGGCATCTAACAAAGAATCATTAAATTGAGAAGATAAAATATCACAAGTCATATAGTAGCCAATCCACTATATGGACTGATAACGTAGCCAAGGTCACGGAAGGTCACCGGATGAGTACAAGATCTGTCATCGTGATGACTTTTGGAAGAGGCCTATGGCTTAAAGAGAGCATCTATCGACTGACAATATAATGATGATGATATGGGATTTGCTGATGTTTGGCTACACTGCTTTGTTTCTGTTTATGTTGATGCTATTAGCCCGGGGGCTTTTCAGCTTCGACGGATCTTTCAGTTTCGTGAAGTTATCAAAAATATTTTGTTTGGGCAGTCGTATTCCAGATGCACGATGACATTTGCAAGTTGGAGACGACTCTACCCGAGTAGAGGTGTATACTGATGTGTTTGCGGCTTGGGGTGACAGCGTGAGCTACTCGGGAAACCAAGGTAGGATATGGATCGTCACTTGGTTTCGTTCCCTCCACGCTTTTCGCAGCTAGACGGCAGAGCGACAGGCGGCTACTCAATACAGATTGTGTGGTATGCTGAGTGTTATGTCTTATCTGATTTTGATGACTTGAGAAAATGTTGAAAAATCAGCTACAAAGTATTCGATCAATGAATTAAAAAGTTATTTAATACATAAGTTCAATCTATTTTATCATATAACTGTTTTATATCATTATTTATGTCGCAAGACATCCACTGCTGAACATAAGGCTTCCCAGTGGATTTCGAATAAGACTAAGAGAAGGCGACTGCACCATGCGCTAAATAGTTAGCTATACCTATGTTTCAGACATGAGATTTTTTCGAAGTCTAAGAAATTCAACATGTTGAAAAATAATCTAAATATCGCGTTATATTTATTAAATTCAAGATATTTTTGTTAGATAATCAGTTGGTATCAAGGTAGTTGTAAAACGCCCACCGCTGGACATAAGTCTCCTCCATAAATTTCAAATAGAACCGAATTTGAACAGCCCACATCAAGCGTATTCCGACGACCACGACACGGTCTCTTGTCCAACGCAGCGCTCTCTGATCCTTGGTCTTCACTCCATCACCTTATGCAAAATGCTGACCTGTTATCGGAATTGAGACGATATCCTCTGTGGCAGGAGCAGCGGTAACTTCCCCAGATGTTGTTACACCTCTGCTGACATAGAGTACCAGCTCTATTCTCTACACACTCATTGACGTCAACACAGACCTGTGAAACAGAAAAAATAATTCCATAAATTTAGTTAAAAAAATGTTTTTTTTTTTTAATTTTAAACAATTAGTAGTCCACACAGATTATGTAAGAAGACCAGCTGTACGTTATATACTTAGATACAAAGTAATATACACACAATATATCTATACAAAACAACTAAAGCTATAGTATCCACTGTTTCTGCGAGTACTTGCTTATATAAATAAGAATAAGGGGAAGCTTGTTATCAGCAAACATGTAGTAACCTTTAAATTAAATGTTTATTATTAATTATTTGTCTGTAAGGTTCCTAAAATTGTAATAAATAAATTAAATTTATTTTTTACATACACCAATACCTCGCTTTGCGTCGTTTCGTTTTGTCTTTTTTTTTTCGAAGTCGCGTCGCTGCTTAATTAGTACTAATTTTCACTGTGTATTGTTAGATTTTCGAAGTTGCGTGCCATCAAAACTCGGGGATTTCCTTTCTTACTAAAAGCAACGCAATTTGAGTACAATTTTATTTTCACTTTGTTTAGCTAATTTCAGAGTTCAGTTTCAATTACGTAGTGTGTTGTGCTTTTTTTAAAAGAGAATAATAAATTTATATAAATTTTTAAGTGTTGTTTCTGGTTACAAAAAAGGTAAATATTATTGCAATTTATTCTTTGGCAGAGTTATATTATTTTTTAATGTTTACTTTGTTCACTTTTCTTTTTAAAAAGTACTATTTTCGTGACCCTGGAACCTATCTTCGATCTTTACATTGTTTTCTATAGAAAATCTTAATTCACTTTGCGGCGTTTCAATTTGCGTCGTGTTTTTTTGGAACGTAACCACGATGCAAAGTGAGGTATTGGTCTACCATCTTTAAGTTATATACTACATATACTTTATGATATGTACTGTAGCCGAGGAGTAGTAGCACAGCGGTAAGGACTGAGACTTGCGATAGTAAGTCGCAGGTTCGATTCTCGGAATACAAACTTATATGATTCAAATTTCGCGCCTTAATTATATAGAATTGTTACTGCTTGCTAACAAGTTTCCAGTTAATTGTCAGCAGCGCTCCCTGCATATCATAATGCCACAATGCGATTACCAACCCGCCTGCAAAGCGTGGCGATTATGGCATGTCCCCCATAGATATCTTTGGGGTGGCATTCGCTTTAACGCACTTAACATAAACACTCCTTACACGCTGTCAATATAATACACTATCCTCTGTTTAGTTTGTCTTCTCATTTAATGATTACTTTCGTAATTTTTAATTCGACACTAATCAGTGTAACGTTACTCCTGAGGATGCC
Source organism: Battus philenor (assembly GCF_028537555.1). Classification (NCBI taxonomy): domain Eukaryota; kingdom Metazoa; phylum Arthropoda; class Insecta; order Lepidoptera; family Papilionidae; genus Battus; species Battus philenor. The sequence goes on along the minus strand of NW_027181689.1, from coordinate 9,647,912 downwards.
CTGTGGAGTTGTGAAACACGTGTTGAGTGATTTAACGGTAGTGGTCGTGTAATTTGCATTGTTTGCCGCATGCGCATTTATCAGCGGACTGGCGGGCGGTGCACTTTGTTGCACGACTAGGATGGACTTCCGTAAAATAACGCCTGAATCCATTAGATTTTTAATTTTAATTACGTGTGCTTCATAATTGGCGTAGTTTATCTATTAATGTTTATATTTTGTTATTTATGTACCTTTCAGCTGTGAAGGACCTTAGAATAAAATTAAATAAAGAAGTATTTTTTAATCTCAAAATAATCATTTGAAATTCTTAACAGAAAACTTAAACGAGCAGTCAAGTTCGCAACAGGATAATCAAAACAAAATAAATATCGTAACACCCATAATTATATATACACACACTCTTCTGCCCATACACATACACCACACTTTTACTCTACAACAAACACATGTCCGCACTATCATGTATAGCTTAGTAGAATTCAATCTTGAAATTAGGCTTTACAATTTTTTTTTTATTTCATTTATATTACAATAGCATTCAAATTAATTACGGGCGATCAATACAGTCGTTAAGGCAAACGCTATCAAACACTTGGTATTCTAGTAATAACATTCAAACCAATGCAAATAATCAATTCATTTAAAATTTAATGTCCTGATTAATAATTAACTCACCTTCTCATTTACAGCAGCGGCTCTGAATCCATTGTGGCAGCGGCATTCATATGAACCCGGCGTGTTGACACAGTCTGCGTTTTGCGAACAAACTGGCTACGAAAATAAAATTTATTTCAGTAACATGTAATGTTCAATGTAACCTAGTAAAAACTGTGATAAATATATGCAAACAATAGAATGTTAAATCATAATAGAGCTGTATAAAACTTATATTTAAAGAAAATAAAAAATAAAGATACCTAAAATATAGTAGTCGAGTAGAAAATATGAAAATTGTGGAATGAAAGAAGGAAAAATATAGATTATGTGATGAATGAATAAAGAGAAAGAATAAAAAAAGAGCGTGAAAAACTCAATAAAGAAAATAAACGACCCTTTCCTTCTCAAAGAAGTACGAGAGGATTCTGAATTTGAAATTAGACTTGTGCTGTTTTATTCATTTAATAATAATATACCATAATTAGACTGGACAGATTTTAATGTTACCTTTTTATTTTAATATTCTTCATTACTTTTAGGTCCCAAACATACTATATACAATTTTAAATTCTATTTTTTCCAGTCTTACCAGACCCTTTCTAACCCGTTTTATTATCTCACTGCTAAACTTTAGTAACAGAAGGCGACTCCCAGTGTTACGTTGAACGTCTAAATGAGAGGCTAAGTCATCAAACATATTTATCCTCCTCCTTCCCTATTTGGGTAATCGAGACAAAGACGATTGATGGTCATTTGGGAAATGAAGGCGGTCTGTTTCTTCTCGGGCGTGGTACTTCCCGCAATCTCTGGTCCAATGCTGGGCAAGTGGTAAACGGAGCCGTAAATCCTGAATTCAGTACTGGGCACGGGTGTAGTGTAGAGTGGTACAAAGTAGTACGTCTTTGGGCCCCTACTCTGGTCCCCGATACGATAGGGTAGCAAGAGCGGCAAGGAAAGTTACGGAAAATTTCTGGTATCGCATGAGACTGTTCAATGACCGTATGTGCGCAAACAAAATGATTGCGCATACCTCAGCAGTGTATAAATAAAAGGACGAATTGAGAGTAGACGGAGTACAGTCAGCGTCTTAATTTTGTAATTACTTTAACAATTTATTTGTCAATAATCAGGCAACCTCAAACTAGGATGCTTTTTATGTAATGGTAAGTGTGTCTGTTATTCTATATATCTCATGCTACCAAGACTAGATGTACTAAAAGAACTAATACATCAGGGCAAAGGAAAAGAAAATAAATCACCTGAAATAGACAAAAGAAGAAACACACGCAACGATCTTAATGTGACTTTTTAGTCTGTTAATAAATAGAATCGTTTTTCGGATACTAACAATACCAGATATTGCGCATTCGTTGACATCCTCACACTCGTGGTCTCCCACCAGCCTGTATCCACGTGGACAGCTGCAGGTGTAGCCTCCAGGCAAGTTGGTGCATATCTGCATAAATCCACATTTTGCTTCGCCGGTCTGACATTCATCTACATCTGTAAATTTTATTTTCATATTTCTCTATCACGTCCGACCTTCTTTTAAAGCATGTAAGGGTAAATCCTTAGACCATGCCTATGAAAACATATCTTTTTGACTAAGAGGAACAATCCTTGGGAAAGAAAAAAGGTGTTCTATATTATTTACATACTGAATTGCATCACAGTGATGAAGAAAGTGAATTTCCAGGCACATCTTTGATAAGATTATTCCATAAATACGTTTCTTAAAAAACAATATTGATTTTTTGAATCGTCTAAAAATTTCCATGCATATTGTTACACTCAAACAACTACTAGCTTTACTATCCTTATTCTAATGCATAAACAGAATACATTCATTTCTATATTCATATGTAATCAGCAAAATTCTGACGATACATAATTTCCCCAAAACAGAGGAAAATCCTCACAATATTAATGTCTCTTGAACGCAGTTAAAATTTTTGCTGAACTTTTTGTTTTCGTTTCCGTAACATTATTGTCTAATAAAAGAAATATCAGCTCACTGCTATCTAGACTTCTTTTTAAAAGTAGGGCAGAAAATTTTCTGAACGTTGCCTTTTTCGTTGATTTGAATAGATAACTATTTGAATTGCCTATCATTAGGGAGTAAAAGTTTTAATTCTGTCCTATGTTCTCCGATTAATCTTACCTTCACAAGAATTGTCAACGCCAAGCCGATAGCCCCATGGGCATTTGATCACAGGTCCACGATCTTCGATTTGAGTAACGTCGTACGGATCGACAACTCTGTTACCTTTTGTACCATGATTGACGATTTCATTTGGATCAACTGGGAGGTAATCTACAATCAAATTATAATTCATATTTCAATAACTGTAGAATTCAATTCAGCTTGACACAGAGAGGCAGACGTGACATTCAAGACAAAATAATTAAAGTGAAAATTGGCGTGACTAACAATGAGAGCCTGAAAAATGAAGTAAAATCCTTATGACTTGGTGCCCAATAGGTCATAAAAGGAAAAAAAGTAGACAGTTCAAGTAAAGATGACTAGGAGGACTTGAAACATGATAAGATGGATAAGAAGAACATGAGGAGGAAAATTGGGGAAGCCTTTTCCGAAAGGCACATAGTCATGTAGATGAAAAAAACAGTAGTTTAAATTTTTTAAACTCTATATAAATAAACAACATTGATTTAGGTAGAATGTAACACCTACCAGGTTCATTTCCATATCCTCGCGGGAACTGTTCAGTATCTCTGAGAGGAACACAGCGGTGTCTCACTTCATCTAGTCTCCAGTTAGATGGACATTCACAACGGTATCCTCCTTCTGTGTTCACACAAATCTCAACCTCTGCACAATTTGCTTGACCATTTGTACATTCATCTACATCTATAACCGGAAATTAATTTAAAAACAAAGAAAAAGAAGCTCACGATAGATACTTATTCGTTAAGATACACGTATCAATTTAAGAAAAGTAAATAAAAAATTAATTACCTTCACATTTAGCACTAATTGAGTTATAATGAAAACCAACGTCGCATATATTTCTCGGTCTGAAAGGTCTCGATGTGAACGTTCGATAATCAGGATATCCCCAGAAAAATGCTTAAAAACAGATATATATATTTTAATTGAAACTTATCTCATTATTGTTCCAAGAAATTAGAAAGTTTTAAAATTCCTTTGTAACTTAAATTAAGGTAAATTTTAAAATTACAAAGTTAGAATTTTCTTCTTAAGATATTTTTTGAACATCTTGATTTAATGGAAAACATTAATGGTACAATAAAGTAAAAAAGCCTAACTGTAATACATTTTTATTGCTTTCATTTTTGAGAGCTTATTGTTACCCCTGCTTTGTGCGGGGTAAGGACGTTATAATTTCGGGTTCAATATGATTTCAGTATTTATTATTTATGGATACTTTGTACTACAACTTACTGCGTTTAGTAGACGATGGAGGTGGTGGTGGTGGTGGTGGTGTAGTTGTAGTTGTCGTAGATGTTGTAGTAGATGTTGTAGTGGATGTTGTAGTGGATGTTGTCGATGATGATGTGATAAGCGCACACGCTCCAGACGCAAAGTCCCTTCGGAAACCTTCAGCGCAGTCACAGACATATCCACCCATAGTATTGTGACAAACTTCTGTTAGGCCTGAACAGCTATGACGATTTGTTGCACATTCATCAATATCTGGAAAACGTTATAACTTTCAATCTAAAAGAACGAGACACTAGTGCTACGGATATACATTAGAATCATGTTTTTCTCATTTGTCACTTTTAAACTCAAACTCAAATTCTATTTGAGATTCACGAGATCGGTGCACACGACACGGTATCAGGTCATGAATAGGGATGTTTTATTTTATTTATAATGGAATGCAGTTTTAATGACAGTCAACTACAACAGGCATTAAAATAACAAATAAAAAGAATTTTATGTAAAAATTATCACGTTAACAATAAATCAAAAGTAATTTATGTTGTATTGTTTATTAACGTGTTATTTATTTATCGTCACAAGTTCTAAAACATTTTTTTGTATGAAGACAAGGGATTATGGTAATTATCTAAAAAGTATTTACTTTTATAGACAATTAGTTATAGAGAGCTGATAGATGTGGAATAAGAAAATGCCTTCCGACATTGGTGCGATAGCGAAGGTCTAGTAACAATGGACGCTACCAGGGAGGACACGAGGGTACACCTAAGCTAAATTTTGACACGTCGAAACTTAAAATAAACAATTGATTTTATTTATTAACAATTACAACAAGGTAGACAGATGATCATGTTTGAAGACGTCGAATGCAAGCTGCATTTAACCGGTCCTTTAAAATCGAGAAGGGGAGACGTGTGTTCAGCAATGGATATCCCGCGGCTGATATGAGGATAATTATAAACAAGTGATTTATTATCCCTTCAGGAATATTTCAAAGTTATTTACTTCCTAAGGCACTTACGTTATGTCATTATTAACTACTGATATTAAAAATAGGAACCTACAAAATTTCTGCTTACCAAAGCACGCTCCATACTCATCCATTTCGAAACCAATTTGACAATTTATCGGTTTAGCATTTATCTTTGTCCACTCGTTTTTCGACGCATCCTTTTCATCTATAAAGACCGTATCATCAGGAGTCTGCACAGCTGCATCGGTTTCTTTATTTACAACGACGTTAACTGTATCAGGAGTTTCATTTGGATTTTTGTCGGTATCTGTAAATCTTGTCTCATTTACTTGTGGTTCAACTGCATCGTGATTACCTGAATCAAAGTCATATTTAGGCCCTGGTTGTTCTGTACTTTCTCTATTATTATTACCGTCTTGCTTTTCTACATCTGTAACATACGATATTTCATATTCTTCAGCCTCTGTAGGTTTTGGTGACTCTGTTGGTACAGGCGTAAAAGTATCTTTTGATTTTATTGATTCTGTGGGTAAATAATCAATATTATTTTCCACTTCAGACGTTGATGGTATTGATGACTTTCTCCAGACATTTTTATCTTCAGTAGATGTAACGACAGGGGTAGTATCGGGTAAGATTTTGTTACCTTCGTTATGATATACCGAATAAATGTTTTTACTATCGTCAGTTTCCCCAGGAATTTTTACTGTTGGTTCATCAAATCTCTCTGTAACAATTTCTTGAGGCGGTGTAGTTGGCGATTCAGAAGGTTTAATGATTGTTGTTGGTTTAGGAGGTTCGCTGGTAGTTGTAGGTTTGGGTGTGGTGGTAGTCGTTGACACTGTTTCTGAAATTTTTTCACCATTTGAAATTTCCTTTGCACTGTTTGTGTTGTTATCTGTTATTTCTTCTCTGAAATTAAAGATTATTATAAAATATAAAGAATAAAATTTCTAGTGTATTTTATTTCGTATTTAGTATTTTTTAGTATGTAATTTTCAGATATATCGAAACGTTTTTACTTTAGATAGCTCCGATAGATGGCGCTAATAGTCCATAATCTCGCTTTCACCATTCGAATAAATCGAGATTTTAACTAATCGACGATTTTAGAGAATCAACAACATAATTTTGTCCATATTTATTTTATGGACTACTTCTCCGGAGTCTATACTGAGATCATCGAGTAATATACCCAGATCTTCCATGGTTTAAGCCATTATGACTATGTCATAAGCAAACTGAAGATGAGTTATGTGTTCACTGCTATGTTAATATTAATCCCTCTTGTCTATGAACTTGAAGATATCCAGTGCAGCGGTGTAGAGTTCCGGAGAGATCATGTCTTCTTGTTTAACAACACTCTGCAACTGGGTTGCCATTGCGCTCTGGTTCAGTACCCGGACTGATGTCGACAAACGACATAAACCTGACAACACTTACTCAGAATCATAATATTCATATTCATAATCCGATGCAGGCGTGGTTGTGGTGGTGGTGGTAGTTTTACGTCTGTGGCAGCGAAAAGAGCCTGGTATATTGTGACATTGGTAATCTGGTCCCGCTCGGGCGCAGTTGTGCGTTCCTAATGCGCATTCATCGATATCTAAAAGTATGACAGGGTAATTGGTACAGATGTAAAAGGGGGATGTAAAAGCTTATTTTCTATCAATAAATGTATGGTATATCCTATCCAAAAATCAATTAGTTCAGAAATGTTAAACAATATAATGGTAATACAATAAAAAATTTGGATTGCTACATATTAAAATTTATTATCATTTACCATTAATTCCTGCAGGCTTTTTTAGTGCCGTAAGTTATCAGTATTCAAATAAAAAAAAATTAATCATAATTTTATTATGATATATTTCAGAATGATCACTTTATATATAGTGATTGAAAATAGGTGTAAAACCTTTAAAAGGATGAATGTATAACTCATTAGATGACAAATGCTATACATTAAGAGTACATATCCCTGCCCCACGGAATAAAATGATAAATCAGATAAATTTTCAGAGGAGACGAAATTTGGTTATGTATCAAAAATTGATACACTAAAAATTATACTAACTAACAAATTATATTAACTTTGCATAATTTATAAGCTAATTTTATACCGACCAGTCGTTGAATTTGAATTGAATTTGCTTTGCGTACATTTTTATTTTTGTCAGTACTATACCTTGTTTATTTAGAAACAGATCACTTTCAACCTATCTTCGTCATTTTTGACAAAAAATTATGCAAAAAAAATTGACAATGTATATTGAAACTCGTAAATAATAAACATTTTAAAACCCGATAAAAATCATGACGGTGACTATCATTTATTAATTTGGAGCGAATTTTAATTTAGTAAACATTTTTTTCTATGATCAAAATAATTTTTTAAAATATACAAACCTTCACATTTTCCTGTCGAATAGTGGAGAATATATCCAGTGCCGCAAGAAATAAATCTAATGCACAAGTACGATCCCACTGTATTATCGCAACGCTGGGACTCAGCAATACAATCGTTCTGATCAGTGGCGCATTCGTTTATATCTAAAAAAAGATCAATGATTAATGAATATATTAGAATATACTTCAAAATGAAATTATCAACAGACAGACACGCACTGCTGTGCATAGGCCTGTTCCAAAGATCCGGTGTAGCGCTGCCTTCATCGAGCGAGTTCACACGACATTAATTATGTCATCGGTGCATCTAGTGGAGGACCTATCCACGCCACGTATACTCGTACTGATTTAACATCGCTACTCGAGAACCTTTCGCCCTCAACGACAGTCGGCTTTACAAGCTATGATCACTGCTACTCCTGACAACCAATCTTGACTCTTTCTCTCCTTATTTCAGATTCGATCTCAAAAAACAAACACGATGAAACAATGTCTTTTAATATACCTTATAATTAGAATTTACTACAATTAAAAAAAGATGAAATAAATAAATCAAAAAATTCCTTTAAAAAAGAAACAATTTGTAGAATGTTTCTAGAACTTACCAACACAGGCGCCAGTGGTAGGATCCAAGTCAAAACCGGGCTTACAGTTGCATTCGTGGCTTCCAAATGTATTCAGGCAAGTCTGGTATTGGTCGCAGATATGTGTACCTTCAGCGCATTCGTCTATATCTGAAACATTTGAACATATACGTATTACACAGATAGACCAAGTAAATGTGTGGTGTGCAACTGTGATTTTTAGATACATAAACGGTTACATGTACATACTAGATTTATAGTATAAAATAATTACATAAACAATTAAAATATAGATGTGTAAATAGACAAGAACGATTTTTAATATTTAAATGAAAAATCCTTACAATCAATACTAAATTTATAATCATTATAATTAACAGTCATGAAGAACGTGTAGCTGATACAATGAAAGCCATACTACCCCCACCAAATACTTAAATAGCGAGTTTTAGAGCTAATAGCTTAATGATGATATATATGTCCCTACAGACTTAGTACTATCAGATGTTATTGGCCTTTCGCAGTCCAAAAGACGAAATAGATATTTTAGAATGATCACTTTATACTGACTTATTGTAAGTGTGTATTGTAAAGTGTATATTAATTAATATATTATTATTAAATATGGAAATCCGGCACAAATTTAATATTATAATTCATAAAACTATATTTGATAAAGTCTAGCATAAGACTGAATGTGAAAAATAATACGAAAAGGAAATAAATATATATATATATATATATTTATACATATAATTATTAAAAAAATTAAATAATAATAAAATTATAATAATAGTATTAGAAATATGTAACGTAATAAATACCGTGTAAATCGGGGGATAGATGTATATGAAAAATAATAATATTAAAAAGTACTTATAATAATAATAAAGATACTATTATAATAGATTAGAGACAAAGAATAAAAAAAATATGTAAGAAATAGATACAAAATAAAAATAAAAGAATGATAGAATTTGTGACAGATGACAGAAGAGAGAATCAAAGATCATTAGGTATGAGAGAAGAAATATATGTAAATAGTTAAAAAAAACTTTTTAACTTGATATATGTAATGCCCCGCCTTAAAACACATGGTGGGAGAACGTGAGACCCACAAAACGGGGTGTTTTAAAAAAGTATTATTACAGGTTATGTTTTTGTTGACAAATAAGGTTTTGATTCAGTACCTTTAAAGCTTATACACCAATATCAATAACCTGTAAACAAGCCATAAACCTAATGGAATTTTTCAATACAAATGTACTTTCATACTAAGCCATTCAGGATTAGCATCTTTTTTTAAATTGCCGATAGGTCCACGTTGCCCTCATATCTTTTATTCACACTCAATGTACAAACAACGACACAGATTCAACCAGGAAAACCTCGTCTACCATCATCCATCAGAGTGTCTAATGTAGGTTCGGAAAACCAAATGCTTTAGTTTTTTAATATAATCCGCGGACCCTTTGGTTCTGGCCTTAGGACTAACAGCAAAAACATCACAGAAACAATACAATACTAAGCCATTACTTCAACTTCAAGTGTGTTTGCATCATACATAAATAATTTTGTGATTTAATTAATAAAATATAAGTAAATCAATTTACCTACACAACCATTGTATCGGGAGCTGTACCGTAAACCATCAGCACATTTGCGGTTAACGTTCACACTGAAAATTTATTTGAAGACATATTATAATATTGCGAAAACCTTGAATAAAACACCCTTCTAAAATTTAAATCATAATTTAAACTAAAGAACTTCACAAGAGATCGAAAGGTATTTTAAAAATTGATATTAAAATTATAGATCATATCATCACTATCATTTCAGATATAAGACATTCACAGCTGGGAAAGGCGTCCCCCACAAATTTTCAATAGCACTAATTGGAAACGGGCTGCATCCAACGTTTTCCGACAAGTTCACCTGTCACCATGGGTGGATGTCTTATGCTGCGTTTGCTGTTCCGTGGTCTCTGCACCATAATATTAATTTATATTTGAATCAAATTAAAGCGCTTATTTAATTTAAAATTAATATTTGTTGCTCTAAAATTTCTATTGTTAATTTAATTAGGAATAGTCTACTCTTTTTATCTTTATTTTTTTTTTACTGAGAACTATCAGATTAAAAAATTTGAATTTAGAACGAAAGGTACACTCTTTAGATATATTTTTTTCAATGTTGATGGCAATTTCATAACTGCTATAAAAGATATTATTTTACCAATAGATATAAAATTTAATCAATTATCAAGTATAAGGTCATTTCAAAATGGTTGACATAGATAACATGAGAAAGTCATTTAAAATTGTTTGCATTATCCATTTTGGCAAATACAATCTATCGTTACTATTCATTTCACAGTATGACATGTTTATTATAAATTTTTATGTATATTTATGACAAACTCTTGCTTAATTTAATAAAAATATTATAAAAATTGAATAAATAATTTAAATCATCTGTTGTTACTCTTTGATAGTTAAGGCTATTGGTAATGAGTCTGTTACCTTCAACATTCTTCTAAAATGAATATATATATTCTATACAACATCATTAGATACTAATTGCATTTGACTTACCTAGAAGCTCTCTCTAAAATTGGCCTGCAGTTATACTCTCCAGGCAGATTGACACACATTTGATTCGGTCTACATATACCTTCTTCTTCACACTCGTTTATATCTGTAAGAAATTATATATATATACTCATGGTTCCAGACATTACTATCTTCCCCCATAAATTTCCAATAAGGTCGGTTGGAAGCTTGTATTCAACATGACCTTTTAAAATGTCACCTGACCACTTGTAGGGTGGACGTCTTACATTGCGCTTAACGGTGCGTGTTCCCCAGAACCTAAACGCAATTGATGCCATATATTTTACGCGATACTTAGCCATTTCAATTTGCATTTACATCTATTATTTTTGTTAACCTGTTTTTAGGCATTTAATTACCTATAATTTTTGATTTAATGAAAAATTTACCTACATATGATATTACAAGAAATATATTTTTCTAAAATCAACTGTTAAATTATTTAAATCTATTCAAAAAATGCTAGTTTTTTCATATTTAAAGATAATGATTTTATTTTTAAAAAATAATAAAATTTTCTCATGTATTATAATTAATCAAAAGACTGGTTACCGGTTTAAAAGCCATAAGAAGTTGAATATATAGTTCATTTGTTTTTAATTATCGTATGGTATGTGTTTTCGAAAATCAACGGTAGAGTAAGAAAAAACATTTTCAAAATTCGAATGTGTAGTAATCTGAATTATGATCGGAATTAAAATAAATATTGTTTGCTATCTGTACCTACGAACTTTGTCAAAAAATAATTTACTATTTTTAGAGTGATAACCTTTAACTAATCACCCTGTATATGTCTAAAGTAATGAAGTAACATAAATATTTATACTTCCATAGCTTTTCGAAATGTCGTTTATTAACCAATTTCATTATTTGAATTCTAATTGTCTATGAATAAGGTATTTTTACCTTCACATTTATTGTTGCTGGGATCGAGTTTGAAACCCGGTGGACAGTATTTCGAAACCTTATCTTGGCAGTAGAAGGAACCTTTAGTGTTGATGCAAAACTGAGAGATTGAGTTGCAATCATCTTTGTGTGTAGCACATTCGTCAACGTCTAAAATAATTATCATAAGATAATAGATATCGGACAAATTATTAAAAGTACAGTTAACTATATTTACCGAGGGTCTACTTATTTTACTATTGTCATGTTAAAACTTGAAAGTCTTTTACAAGACTTTGTAGATTAAAAAACTATTTTTGGCAAAAAGCCGATATTACATCACACTCCTATCTGAGGACTATTTTCATGCAGTAAATTTAAAACTACACCCATCTCTTTTTTTACACATCCGATAGGTAGTAAATTTGGGAACATGTCCCACACAGGGTTCAATTTGGCGATAGCAGTGTGGTAAACGATAAAGATCGCTGCTGCCCATCGTCTAGAAAGATGTTTGTTAGGAGTAACAATCCTATATAATAAATGCGTAATGTGAATTATATAAGATTTTTATCTCGGGCACCGAAGTCACGACTTACAATCGGAAGTCTCGATCCTCTACCAATGGGTATAGCTCAGTAAGTCAGTAAATCACGTAGGCTAATGGTCACTGTTAATGATTCTATGTGGATAATAGAAATAAATGAAATTGAATTGAACGATACTCGGACAATTTCATTAATAACTCAATGGGGCACTATGAACGCCTGTCATAAAAATCTTTGCATTATTGCTACATTCCCTATGCCATTATATCTCGGTACAGAACAGTGTAATGAGCAGTTATTAAAATAAAATACTATGTACATCTAAATAAGCTGACCCAATCAAGTAAGAACAAAATAAAGTAACAACAGTAGGTAAATGGGAATTAAAAAATAAATGTTTCCCTAATTCATCACCATCCTTTCAGACATAGTTCGTTCACTACTAGACATAGACCCCCATAAATTTCTGAATAACAATGTACCTTTCAGCTGATGAATGTCTGATTGTGTCCTAAGTGACCTAAGCGGATACTCTGGGTACCCGTGTGCCGTACAGCCGTGTCCGGGGAAAGGTTGGCCCGTGTTACTGAGCGTCATAACGCGTCAGTAAATCTAACTAAGCTCGGTGAAGACTGAACCCTAATCGGTCGTACGGACGCGGCGTCACCCGGCGTAGGTAAAAATCGCCTAGTATTCATAGGCCCACCTATCTAGTTCCCTAAAAACAACCCACGCGGAGGAGCCGTGAGGGAAGACTGCCTAGCCACACGCGGAAAAAGGCCCCGCCCCAGGGCGAGAGAAACGGCGTCGACGCGCGGCTGTTGTCGAAACGCGAACAAGCGGAAAGCAAGCAGGCCGACGGATGTTAACAGAGTGTGTAGCTCGGGTGCGGCTTACTTCTTGACTTGGCACGACGGAGGAGCCATCCGAACCGAAGCGACAGGAACAGCGCAGTCTGCGGCCGTTCACAAACTGAACGTGCATTTATTGCCGGTTCGACCAGGAACGACTTTAAACGTTCTCTATTGTTAGAAACAATGATCTGCGTTAGCTACTAATGGAGGCGAGGAAGTTTGAAGACACTTCCGACACTCCAAACGCTGATCGCAGGGTTTTATTTCACCGGGATACAAGAAAACGAAACTACGTTAGCAACTAAGGGAGACAGGAAATTTCTAGGACACTTTCGCACTTCCAAACGCTGATCGCAGGAATTCCTTGCACCGGAGTGCAAGGTATCGAACTTAATTGCAAGTCAACAATAAGGGAGGCGAGAAAGTCATGAGACACGTCGGAAAGATCCTAACGCTGAGCTCGCAAAGATCGATCCAACTGCTCGTATCCAACGACTTCTGCACCTTAAAAATGTAACAATAAAGAAGGCGGGTAAATCGTGAGAAACGTCCGAAAGCACCTAGCTTGAGCTCGCAAAGATGACCTAGGCTGCTCGTATCCAACGACTTCTGCACCTTAAAAATCTCGTACATCCACCTACTGGGCGACACACGCATGCCGCATCTACTGCTTCGTGACTCTTTACTATGATCGAATCGAAGAGAGAATTTCTTTTTTTATAGCGCTAGGAGAGAAACTTTTATGGACATGATTTTTAGCTATGAGGAGAACTAAAAAATCACAGATTAATTTATAATCAAAAAGTTCAAGTCAGTTTTAATACTAAACACCAAAGTATGGATTATTAATTTATACAACAAAATTTTAGTACCTATAACTTAAAAGAACCAACAGAACAAGCTATAGAATATGTTATCAACATCAAAAGTTCATCAAGAATTAAATTTTAAATAACCAGCACAGCTCATGTAAAAGACTTGTCGATAACAAGAGACTCAAACTAAAATTGTCAAAACTGCAACCTTACCCACGCATTCTTCATTGATTCCTTTTTTAAATCCTGGTGGACAACGATCCTCGGACGTGGTTCGTAGTTTTGGTGACAAGTTTGCTGGATCCCCAGTAATTCCTCCACATCTATAAGCTCCCACTGTGTTCTCGCATAAATACGATGGACACGGTGGCTGTGGCAGCTTGCATTCGTTTACGTCTGTAATCATGTATAATAACATAGAAGCTAAAGTTTTTGATATCAAATTTTAAGTAAGCCTTAGGAGTAAAGACAGGATGTCCTTGCTAAAATAAAGTACTGTTAGGCAAACTCGTAAAAAACACAGGATTACTAAAGTTATATAAAAAACACAAAAAATACATTTTACTTCAGTTTAAAATTGATGTTACATTTTATTTTAAGAAAGGACTTAATTAAATTAGTACTAACATATGTAAAAACTGTTGCACTTTTTTTTTAAATATCATCAGGCATCTTGTGTATACATCTTGACAATTCAAGGCCATTTTACGTTACCACCATCATTGATTTTAGACGCTTGCTACAATAGGATACCTCATACTTACTCTTGTGAACAAGGTGGCATATGTAGGATCTTCCTGACAACTACCGTCATCTAAACAACATCCTACCGAAGCAGACGTTTTAAACGAACTCAATATGACCAGGAGCGGCTTAACTTATAGTGCTCCCCGAGACAGCTAAGAGCATCGTCTTGGACCATCATGTTACAACAATGATATGACAGAAGTGGCCAGCCAGCGCGGTGGCGGCAGTTGTCAAACGCGAGCGCCCTATGGGTAGCTTATATAATACTTCTCAAAATATATACTTATGAAATAGCTTGTCGGAATATGAAAAAAAACTTTCTTGTTACTACGGCAAAATTAATAGCTATAGCCGCGGGGGGGGGGTTGGCCTAGGGGGCGCCAGGGTTTCATTGCACACAGGCGCTACATAAGCTAGAGCCGCCCCTGAAACCACAAATAAATTGTATGGACCTATTTTTGTTTTCTTCAATGTGGATAACGGAATTATTATGTAGTGTTTACTATTCCACTTACCATCACAAACATTGCTGAGTAAATTCCGTGTGAAGCCCGGTGGACACTTGCCCTTGTCCGTGTGAAGGTTCTTCTTCATAGGAATGCATTTGTACGATCCCTGTATGTTCACACACTGGGTGTTCGGTAGACATACGGGTGGATCAAGAACACATTCGTCGATATCTGGACATATAACAATTTTTTATTATTATGGATGGATGTTCCACTAACGTTAGCATCGGTGCCTTTATTTTACATTCACGTCTTTACATGTTAGTGTATAAGTTTAAAAAAACAAAGTAAGTTTTTTATCGACGCCCTAAAAATGTTCAGTATTTAAGCCTACGGTTTATGCGACGACCTCCTCATTCTCCAGGACATATAACTTTAGAAATTGTTAGTTACTGATGTTAAGAACAGTTTAGTTTAGCAACTAAACAAAGAAAGTATTTTTCACGTAAACTGATTGTTGTTTAGTTCCATTGCTCCTACATTCACAGAAGTTCAATTATAATGTTCTCTAAGTTGGGATTGTTAGAGTAGTGGTAAAGTAACGATTTATTTATTTATATTCTTTTGAAAAACGATGTGAGTTCTAGTTGTGTTTGCAAATGCACACAATTAGTATAAGTAACCAACCATCTAAACAACTTACAATTGAAAACATCTTGATAAAACCCAAAATCATAGTGCCACTCTTAACAGACGCTTATCTTATTCATTCGTTAATATATTTTTTTATTATGGCTCTCGCTATTGGGAGCCTCTTGTACCCCCTATCTAGTTTGGGACAAGGACTTTCTTTACACATAATTTTTTCAGAGTTTTATTTTTATTCGACACTCACTTTCATACTTCTTAATTTCTTTTTATTCTTTCCTTTTATCACAATATCTTGCAATTTTTGTTCTTTCATTCCTTCTTGCTTTCATCGCCTTCCTTTCCTCGTCGTTTTTACTCATAGGTGGCTAGGTACATCTTTATTTTCCAATCTTTATCTTTATTTTTTTTAATATCACAGATTTGTTTGGATTTGAACTTTTTAATACATTGCTAGACTTGTCTTATATTCTATTCGTTAATATTGTTATACTGCAATATATTTTCATATTTTGTGGTTAAATTCAATTTTGACCGCACCGATACATGGATGACAACAATTATAGGTTTAAAAGATTTAGACGTGAATATATGACTAGCTAAAAGCTTGAAGTTTTTACACCTATTTCTAATCTTATTTTTTTTATGAAATGCCACAAGCTAATATCTTTTGACAGTACAAAGTCAGGTTCAGATAGTAAACAATAATTAATTTTAATATGCAGTTATTCGAATTTCAAAAACGCTTTTCCTTACTACATTTACTTAAAAATGTATTGCATCTGTCAATTTACCACATAGGACCAATAAAGATGCTATATGAAGTTTTATTTATTTATTAAGATGTCACAGAGCATATTGAGTGGTAACCCAGCGGTAGAAGACAGAATTGCAATCATAGGTCGCGGGTTCGATACCGGAATACAATGTTATATAAGTCACACTTTGTACAATAATTATATAGGATTACCCTTGCTCACAAACAAGTTTTTATAGGATGAGCAGAAGCGTCCTCTGCGTACCATACCACGTTACTATCACCAACCCACTTGTCAAGCGTGGCGTTTATGATATATACCGTCAATAGGGGCAAGCCTTACAGTGGGCGTCTATGGGCGGAAACGACGACTCTTGGTGTTAGTCATTGGGATCGAAAGGTACAGGTGGCGACCACAAGCCGGTACATGCGGCATGAGTAAAACCTCCACGGAAAAGAAAATGTCTGTAAATGGAGGTCCCTGAAAGCGCTTTACAGAAAGCCTCGTAGTTTTTTTTATGGCCCCCGCTATTGGAGACCTCTCGTACCCGTAATTAGTTGGGATTAGTAATTAGTTGGGACTTTATTTACAAATAATTTTTTTAGATTTTTCATCTTTATTCTTCACTCACTGTCATACTTCTCAATTTCTTTTATTCTTACCTTATTTCCATCACAATAGGCCTCGCAGTTGGCGCTTATCAGCTGACATGATAATAATTATTTTATCATCCACATCACTCACCTTCACAAGACTTGCCATCCGACTTGAGCTGATATCCCCGCCTGCAAGAGCATTTTACTGCAATACCGTTATCATTGCATTTGTGTTGACAAGGGTTGTGTGGCTTGCATCTGTTCTTTGTTACCTGAAAGAATGAGATTACCCACTTCATCATTTTGAAACGCATCAATCATGATTTACCTAATTTTTAACTGTTACAAAATCTAGAGATGTCTAAGCCATAATCGTCGAATGGAAGAGAAACAACCAATAAGAAAAGAAACAAAGGGTACAGTTGTTTAAAAAAAACACTACGGGTTTCTTTCAAAGTACAAAGAAAATACACGGACTCTGTGTTTGGTACTAATCGGTGTAACATAACTCCTGAGGATGCCTCGTGGAGGGGTGAAACACGTGTTGAGTGGTTTAACGGTGGCAGTTGTGTAATTCGCATTGTTTGCCGCATACGCATTTATCAGCGGGCTGGCGGACGGTGCACTTTGTTGCACGACTACCACTGCATGTGCGGAAGTGGCTAAATATTGGTCCTTTTCTTACAAAGAAAATCCAGCCAGGAAATTTATACTGAAAATCTTGAGTACAGAGTTTTCCTAAGAGAAAATGAGTCAAAGCATTTATAACGTCAAATGCCAATATGGATTTTGATAATGAGACATTATTATAATAGATAATAATGATAATAAGTTTATTTATATTATTTATGTAAAATAATATTGCTAAACTAGAATCAAATCAAGTAACGCATAAAAGCATCTTACAACTTAAAGTAAATCTACAAGTGTTCCTAACGCTTTCTGATTTGAAAAAAGCTTACAACGGACTTAGACGGATTTTTCTTTTGAACACTTTAACTACACTTTTACTTCAGTCATAGCTATAATAGAAGTTTATACTTATTATTTTTCTTTTTTAATTTATAACAAAATTATTCAGAGAAATTTCAAGTTAAATGTTGTTGAGAAATCGTGCAAAGTTATCAACAAACAATATTAGTTTTATTAATAGAAAACAGTGAAAAATAATATTACTTATTAATTTATTTATTTATTTACACTTTATCGTACACCATATACAATAAATAAAGAAAAAAAATGGTACAAGAGGCGGTCTTATCGCTCAAGGCGATCGCTACCAGACAACTTTTGGATGGAGATGAGAGACATGAAGGAGAAAGCAGTTTATGGGTGTACGTATATACAAATACATACATTACTATATATACATACAAGAATACTAATATATATATACACACACATGCTTATATATATATATATATATATATATATATATATATATATATATATATATATATAAAATATTTACGTAGAAAAGGTACTTTATAAATATGAATACTTAAGAGATGCTACACAATATCCTATTTTAGAGGACAAGCGGTATTTTACAAATTTTTATTTATTTTTATGAATTTATTTACGTTATTTACCACTTTGTTCGTAGCGAATATGTACGCGCTAAGAGAAGAATTATAGAAAAGCTTGATAAGATAAATACAATGTTATGGTCTGAGAAGAGAGCTTACCTCCATACAGTTTTTTCCATCAGCCATCAACATGAAGCCAGGGTTACATTCGCATCTGTATGAATTCGGTATGGGTATACAGTGATGGGCGCAAAGTTCGTTCGGTGCAAATTCATCGCATACTGACATAAGTTCTGCAACAATAATTTATTATTAAGGATAGAGTTATGCTCGGAGTTTTGTATGAAAAATCTGGGGGCGACCCATGTAGCTTGAAGAATTGCCTGTAAGAAGTGGTTGTGGACGGGGCACATTGCTCATGCAACCGACAGCAGTTGGTGCCAAAGAGCGTCATTCAAAAGCTTTCTTGGTAGGATTCCCACTGGGTGGACCGAATACATAGTTACGGTCGCGAGAAGTTGCTAAATGTGGGCAACGTAATACCGGTCATGGTCGCGATCTTTGTGAAAGACTATGGCCTTAAAGTGGGCATCCATCGGCTAAAAAGGAGAAGAATATTCAAAGAATGATTTCAAACTAATAGCTGCCACATTTGAAGATATATACGTGATGGACAAATAACTAATACGCAAATCCCGATTGATGCTATACTATACGCCAAAAGTAATCGTTTTGTTGACAGACGAGTAACGCGTAAAGTGCCACAAGGCGCCACAATAAGCCACACATACGCCACGGGAATGTTAGAATTCATCGTGATATTATTCCCGCAGGTTATTAAATGGCCATGTAACTTAGTACAAACATTTCGTAATAGCGTTCCATATGGAACAGTAAAGCAGTCCACTTCATGAATCATAATTTGGCATGTAAAAATAAGACAAAATTTAATAACAAAAATCCTACCACGAATTAAAAACAATCTTTAATTATTGGATAAATATAATTGAAATCACAATTAAGGATCCATGCCTTACAGAAAGGTATTTATGGGCTAAAAGAACGACTTATTTAACATAACGCGAGCTTATTTTTTGGTTGCTTTTATAACTCTATTAAATTAAAAAAAAATCTCATCTTACCATCATCCAATGGTCTGCTAGTCACTATTGCATCTCCAGGTAGAAGCGAAACAGATCTAGTGTGTTTTGGTTTATTTGCTGATTTCTATAATAACATATAATACATTAAAAACTTAATAGAGACATCTTGAATAATTTATACAAAAATAAATATAGATATATATTACTGATCTAACTTCCCTACACACATACAAGCGAACTTGTGCACACATAGACAAACACATGTGTGTACATAAATACAAAATGTTGTCATTGATATTTTTCACACATTGTTACTAAATATATGTCCTCTTAATCCTCCGTTGCGGATTACTACCAAATTTCAAACCTTTAATCCTTCCGGTTCCAGAGACATGGGTCAATACATAGATGGAAATCTCCTTTTTGTGTATATGTTCATATATGTAGACATCCACAAGCAATATTTGTTATCATAGATGACCTAAGGAATTGAAACGTTGTCTGTCAATCTGGGCATCAGAGTTTGCTTTACTCAGGGTTTCTATACGAGATCGAATCAGCTATAGCCCAGTAGATTGGCAACTAGTAGTGGCATTAGACATGCCAGATAATACGACAAAGAAACTTCTAGAAACTTTAAGGAACTGTTTAAACTTTTGAAAGGATAGACAATCTTCTTAAGGTATTTAAAACTGGTCTTTCTGGAAATTTGTGGTGTAGGCTTTTGTCCAACAGATGTAGACCTAAAACTGAGATAATACAAATTATATGTTGATTATCCATAAATAAAAAAATTACCAGACAACATTGATTAAATGCATCCGCAGCTAACAATTCCTCTGCACTGTTCCCTCTTGGATTCACCACGCACTTGCTGACGCCTCTTGCAGCACCAGCACCAGCTCCTTTCATGCACTCGTTGCAGCATTTCTGTTGTGAAAAATATTAAATGACGTCACAAATTATTGTCCCAGACACTACTAAATATGATGACATTAGTTTAAAAAGATCTTGAAAAAAGTCTTAAATATGATACATCGGACAATGGCGTCGATTGTGTTCCGTGTGCGACTGATCTATATCTGTCTTTGTTGCCTGCTCTTATGAGATCAGAGTGTGTTTGGAACCTTTGTATCTTTAGTACCATAACAGAATAATATCTGATTGCAATTTCAATAAAACTGGGTTCTCCTGACATTATAATAATTCATACAGGTGATCACTTGAACTTCACTTTTAATTACCTTATTGAATGATGATGGAACTCAATGGACATTAAAAATATAGTTAAATTAAGCGCCTTTTCTTTCAATGCACTACAGGATGAAAATCAAATACTGAAAGCATCTAATAAATTGAAACATCGAAATAGACTTCGAATATAATGCGCAGTTAATCATATCGATTAGTTGTAACGAGCTAAGCTTGTTATTTTCTTCATATTAGTTTCATTCATTCGTTCACTACATGAAGAACAAAATCAAATACATAGTGAACTATCTAAATATATGAAGTAGCTGGTAGTATGCATTGTTTGAAATAGTTTAGAATATCACAAACGTATTATTTACTTAAGAAGACAAATAAGTTTCATTGTAAAAATTTCAAAAATACATGTAATACATGGTAATATTGGGAACGTATTCCGTGACTAAATAATCATGAAAATTTTATCTGAAATGATTTTTTTAATCTGTAAATATATCTACAAAATACCGTATATATTACAAAATTTATTAATTAAATTAATGTATTGAAAAAATAGAATCATCAGGTACAAATCATAAAAAAAAATCAAATATAAATACGGAATTTTTTTTAAACTAATTATCGCTACTTGATAATAAACGTGAGCGTTTATTATACCTGGAACAAATATACTATTGTTAGTAGGTCAGTTGAATTGAAAGAACTTCGTATTCTTAAAATTGTATTTTGTATTTCTATCATTAAGTTTCTGTGAGCATGGTCAAAATTAAAATAAAAATAATTGAAGAGATTCTCGCTAAAACAAATCATGTAAAAAGTGTATTTATTCTTATTGAGAATCTGCTATTTTTAAAAATCGTTTATAAAACCGTGTAAGAGCAATTGTGTGTACAAACATACTCGTACATGAAGACATTGTATAATTTATCCTATCGATTTTAGTTTGTTTTAATTAATTTGTAAAATAATTATTCGTTTTTAAATTATATTGGCATAATGGTAATGGTGGGCTGCAAGAAATAGGATTTTGCAATAAAATCACCCATTGAACTTCATTTTCAATTTTTTTTTGGTATACTTACATGTTAAATCTTTTCTGTTTATTCATAAATGTATTTAAATTATTAACTGCTTTGTATTTAAATAAGACGCCATTACTATTTACAATTAATAAAAGTGTTACAAAGTTAGGGAGAGTACGGAAATACGTAATAATATATTGATATTTACCAAGATAGCTATCGTAAACAATTCAACTCTGTTAACCAAAGACGTGCTATCTCTAAGCTGTTATCAACTCCACATTTGATAAGAGATTCCTAATTACCTAGTTACAAAGTGTTTGCTTAGATGATACATTGTACGTACAAGGTAACATGAAGCTACGTATATGCGAGCAAAATATATATATATATATATATTGCTATAAAACAAAAATGTCAACTTCGCGGAACTGTAAAATTCGTTCGTAAAATTTAGAACAACCTACCTGGGTCTATTTTTCCTGATAACTTGAACTCTGTAGTCTTTAAAAATAGAGTGAACAGATTTCTTTTGGATAGTGTACCACCTTCATCTTCATCTACTATTCCATCAGGTGAGATGGAAGACAAACTCCTATTTCATTACAACTATATAAAAAAAACTGTCAAAACTACATCATGGCACTATCTTTTTAATAAAGTCTTGATAACGTAAAAAGTAGAAGAAATATAGGCGAGGATGTTAGAGAGAGTGATCTTTCTCAAATCTCGACTTATAAATGAGAGAAAGAGAGAATTTACATCATTTACATTTGCACAAATAGAGAAGTTACTTGACATTACACGGATTAAACGTGCGATTGTCAAGTCCATCGTCGTGTAGGAAGTAAGGCTATGTACAGTTCTCGGGGCTGACGACCCTCATAGGAGGTTTTGAAAGACATTGCATTTGCATGTACACCTACCAGACTTTTCTTTTCACGTAATAAAAATTTTAAAGATCCTACTAATGATACTTCAAAAGTCCGTTTAAAATATATAGCCTATATTCCCAGGATTTAGATCCATCAAAAGGTTGCTGTTATACCTATCTCTCCTACCTTCACCGCATTCAAAATGTTTACTACCTTATAGTACTTTTTCAACTTAGTTATTTGGTTTTTGGGCATATTTACCATTAAACAGTAAACTATATTAGTACTACACATTTTAGTGTTTTACAAAATAGGTATTAGTCCGGTCTAGGACACGTCACAGAGATATTATCAGGGATTCTACATTATTTTAAAAACCTGTCCAATCAGAGCTACCATAGAATATAGATAAGCTTTTGTTATAAATAATCTGAACAATAAGTCGTCGAGAAGTACTTCTTATGTTTGTGAACGCTTATGTTCATATACGACTATGAAAAGCCTAAAAATAACACGTTAGGACAAATATCTGATAAGAGAAAAATAGTTCTAAAATTCGGGATAGATAAACTATAATATTCTAGATCTATGGAGAATAAAACAAGTACTAGATAAAACACCGGAAACACAGAATCCGGTCGCCGGTGAGAGTTGAATACATTCATTCAACATGAAATGTATACATTTGTATGTTTAATTTATATATAAATAATTTTTGTGAGCCACCGAGATCAATTTCTACTGGCACAATTTTTCGTTACTAAGACTGTATGGTTATCTAGTTAATTGTAATATTAATAAATGTACAAATATCATCATATAAAACCGTCGTAAATTATCGCCTTGATACGTGCGAATGTTATAAAATATTAACTGTTCTGCTATAGAATTTTGTAAAATCTGTTCTTAGCCGATCTCTATTTGGCAAAAGAGACATTCCTACTAAATCTTATACACACATACACACACACATATATGTATATATATATATATATATATATATATACATATACATATACATATATATATATATATATATATATAAAATTGTGTGTTTAAGCTTCATTTTTATTCCATACAAATATAATATAATAGTTTGATGATTTTGTTTTATTTTTATATGGACACCCTTAGGGTAAAAGCCTCCTCCAAAGCTTTCCATTTTTCTCTACGTCTGCCTCTGGTACCTTGTGGTCCTGTTCATTTTATAACCCTTTGTGTCCACCTGTTATCAGCGAATCTCGTCACGTGATCAGTCCAACTCCAGCTTTCTTTAGAGGGAATAATTGCATCTGTTATACAGGTTTTTTTTGCGGATGGCTGTGTTCCTTATTACTCTTCAATATATATGTATTTTATCAGGTAACCTTACTAAAATTTTCATATTACTCCAGTTTATACTTAATAAATATGCCAATAATTATGGATGATATTTTATGACCACAGATGACGATAGCAAAGATGGATAGTATAAGGCATAAAGTTTTCTCATCCGAAACCTGATTTACAATAGATTTGTTTCTACCCAGCAAACGCTTTATTTAACGATTGTACAAAGATTTAACGGGTTCAATTTATCGCTCAATTGCTGTCAATTAATACATAGTATACCGATAAACAACGTAATGATAATCTAGAAAGAAAAAGCATTTTAAAAATTAGTATTACTACATATTAAAATTAATTATTATTAACTGCTAGAAGTTTTTGATCTGTAGCAATTTAGATATAAAAAAGAAATTTATGTAACAATTTTCGGAGTGATCACTATATAAAGGGTGATGAAAAATAGGTTATAAAGCTGTAAAGCCTTTTGTTGACAGTTGAGTATCATATTCACTTCTTTAAAGCTTTCATTACACCTTACGGTTTTTTAACTAGTTTTTCCAGTTCATTACTTGTCAAAATTTTGTTCAATAAATGATCGTGCCATGAATTTTAATTCAAAGTTATCGATAAATTGTAAAAGTTGATCTTAAACCACTTATAAACTTTCTCTTCTTAAATATTTAATATGAACTCTTGCAAAGTTGCAAGTATTTATTACTTTACAAAAGAGAGTAATCAAAGAAAAAGCTGATGCAACGTGTTTGGTGGTTCAACAAACGGAACCAATGCATATAAAATTAAAGAAGTAGTTATAATACCGCTAAAAAACTAATTTAAAATACTTTCTAATATAAAATTAATGTTCCTATTAATTGTACTACGTGGTATTTTTCTACTAAACTGATTTGAAAAGATATAGCCTAGCAAATTGGCCAGCCCAATTGGTATCGGTCAGGCTAATGAGACTTATAGAAAGATTCTACTTTAAAATTAAAAATTGAGGTGATTTTCAAGTTTTGGAAATAAAATGCTTTACGTTAGGTAATTGTGAAAATGATCAAAAAATATATGATGATGATGAATATGAATGATCATAAAATACACATCTGATATTTGTTGCAGGCTCTTTTTAAATCATTACACGCTTAGAACCTTCGAAACTTTAACCCTTAATTGCCTACAGTTTCAATTTTGATACCAATCTTTTAAACCGAATATTCACATTACTATTAGTTTTTTTATAGGTTGGCTGTACGTATTTTACTGTTGTATAATATTCTTTCCAACGAAATTTAAAAAAAAAAACTATTTTATTAGACTATCTATTTATCTAGACCCTCAAGCAAACAGTAATATTAAAAAAAATAACTTTCGTAAATCAGGCTATTAAGGGTTAAGTTGAAGGATTTTATTACAGAGGAGCTAAATTTGATTCTAATTTGTATCAATTTGGTATCTTTTGGAATTCTTGACTTGTAACGTACATAGGTAATTACTATAACTGATTCTAAATAAATTAAGAATAAATAAAGAACAAAATATCATACCGCAAAAATTCTGTTATTGATTAAACATTTAAAAATTATGACATTATTCTTACCCTTGACGAGTCATTAGATAAAGTACATGACTTCATATTCTTCGCAAATTCTATTCCACTTTCGCAGTCCTCTTTCTTTCTGGAATGAAAAACAAAATATTAAAAGCTTATATATTTATACGTTGCGTTTTATCTACATGTCGTGAACCAGCATGTATATAAATTGAACATAGTATAGGTTCAGATATCGTTTCAGTTCTTAGTATATATTTTTTTCTAATTTCTGTTTGGCCACCAGTATAGGCCAGTAGATTGACAAGTGCAAATGTCAGTGGTCAGGCCATAAAAACACAGAATGGAATACCACGGAACCAAGGGGTCTAAGAACGGTGCATCGCATCACTTATGGACTTCAAGGAAAGTCACAGGACCTTTCTGGAGTACTGCAGAAAGGTCATAGGAGAGACCATTAAAACGAAAAAGTAGGCAAAAAAAACAGAAGAGTATAAAACTAGTCTAGTCTTGACAAAAGTAGTATATTAAAAATAAAATTAGTAAGGAATATAAATGTAAGAGAAAAAGCAAATAAACAAATAAAAATAGAGCAAAATCTAAACGTGTAGTATTCTCAACGGAAGGCGACGAAAGTGATGTGACGAAAGAAAGGAAGGAATAAAAGAAGTTGTCAAAATGTGGAATTAAAGGAAAAAATATGAGAACGCAAATAATATGTTAAAAAAAAAAACATTTAAAAACAGGCCCTGTGTACATAAGACAGGAGCAACACGAGAGGCCGTAAAAACGGAGACCATTAAAGAAAAAGTGGTCCATTCAAACAATCTTGTTAGAATTGTAAGAATGCCAACTCGATCCCATCTCAAATATATTGGGGAGGCCTATGTTAAAAAATGACATCTTTCGATTGAGTGGTTATTATTATTAAAAATCACATCGTCTATTGCCAGATACTTATCATAGTGACAACCTTTGATATATAATCCGAGACGTGGCCACTTGCGACGGACCTCATAAAGAGAGAGAGAGAGAGACAGAAATGATCTGCAAAACAATCAAGATCACAGAAGTGCTCGAAGAATTGCTCCCCTGAAGTGGTTGTGGGTAGAGCTCATCGCTCATGCAACTGATGGCAGCTGAGGCCAAAAAGTTCCCGAATAGTGACTGCGAACTGGTAGACTGGGAAGTCACTAGATGCGTGGAACATGATGATCTTTGGGAGAGACCCATATCTTGCAACGAGCGTCCATCAGCTGAAAAATAGAAGAAGAATCTCTTATATACATCCCCGCGCTCAAACTTACAGCTACGATAAGTACTTGTCTGGCAAAGGGTTACAAACTATCAAGTGTTTGTCTTTTTTATATAGTTGTAATGGAATAGGCGTTTGTCTTCCATCTCACCTGATGGAAAGTGTAGATGAAGACGAAGATGGTACACGCCTATCCAAAAACCTGTTCTCTCCACTCTTAAATGCTCCAGAGTTCAAGTTATCAAAAAAAATATACCTGGGCAGGTCGTTTCAAATCTTGGCGACTCTCAACAAAAACGAGCTGTCAAACCGTTTAGTTCCACTTTTGGGTGTATCAACAACGTATGGATGAAGCTTTTGCCTGCGCTTAGTTGTCGCTGCCGATAAAGGAATGGAGATGGCTCAATCAGTTCGAAAAGAGCCTTCGAGCACTCTACAAAGTCCATTCTATAAAAAACCGATAAGCTGGATATACCAGGGTGAATCAAAAAGTTCTTAGAAGTGCATATATATGAAATCTTTTTGGATCAAGTTCGATATTCAAATTAAAGAGTGTCTATCACACTATATTTATGCAGACTGTCACTTGTTTTTGTCAGTTCGTTCGCATGTAATAAATTTTTTTGTGCAACGAGTTGCTAAAAAGTCAAAATTATGGATAAAAGTGAGTTACGTGCGGTGATAAAATAGCTCAGTTTGAAAAAAATGTCTACGAAGGAAATTTTTTTGGACATTCAGCAGACATTAGGGGGTGATGCTGTACCCTATTCTACGGTTGCGTACTGGGTGGCTGAATTTAAAAGAGGTAGATCAAGCTGTAAAGATGACCCGCGTTCTGGGCGGCCTTCAACCTCCGTTACAGAAGAAAATGTCAAAAAGGTTGAGAATCTGGTTTTGGAAGACAGAAGAATGACTATAAAACATATAGCTGAGATCCTAAAGATATCTTTTGGTAGCGTTCAATCCATTTTAATTGATTCACTGGGGTTAAAAAAAATGGTCTGCAAGATGGGTGCCACGAATGTTAACCGACGAAAACAAAAAGCGACGTATGGAAATTTCCAAGCGTAATCTCGAAATATTCCAGCGTGATTCGGATAATTTTTGCCGTCGTCTTGTCACCATGGATGAAACGTGGGTCCACCATTTTGATCCTGAAACTAAAAGACAAAGCATGTCTTGGAAACGACCATCCTCTCCATCCATTAAGAATTTCGAGTTGCTCCTACCGCTGGCAAAGTTATGGCCTCTGTGTTCTGGGATAGTGAAGGAATCCTTTTTATTGATTACATGCCAAAAGGCCAGACGATTACTGGATCCTATTATGCAAATTTAATCCCGAAAGTGCGTGAAGCGATTAAAGAAAAACGTCGTTGAAAACTGTCGTTGGGCGTGTTGTTCCTTCAAGATAACGCTCCTGCTCATCAATCGGAAGTTGCGCTCAACGCAATCCGCTGTGCTGGCTTCAATCTCCTTGACCACCCACCATATACTCCGGACTTAGCCCCAAGTGATTTTCACTTATTTCCAAAATTAAAAGAGGAAATTCGTGGAACAAAATTTCACGATAATGACGCCGTTATAGCTGCCGTAGAGGACTTTTTCGAGAGTTAAGAAAATATTTTTTTTTCACAAGAAATAAGGAAGTTAGAAACGCGTTATTCTAAATGCATTGCATTGGAGTGAGATTATGTAGAAAAATAAAATATTATTATTTAAATCTTTGCATTTTTTAATATTGATTCCAAGAATTTTTTGATTCACCCTCGTACATATGTCTAATGGAGAAATATCATCTAAATATAACTCAAGTATCAAGTATAGTTGTTTTACTATAACGTAGGTGACTGGCAATGAATGATTTTATTTTTGATACAATTCTAAAAGTCATACCAAAAAATCACACCACATTGTTTGACGAATTTAGATTGGCTAAAACGACGGTAACCAAAATTTCATGTGTTATAAAATGATAAAAAACTTCACGGGGTATTGTTTTATTAAAGATATTTGTTAATGTTAATGAAAAGAAAACTTTTCTTAGTTTGTTTTGAACACTGCTCAGAACCCTAGTTTACAGGCAAAGTTGGGAAATAAAATTGGATTAGTTTCTTTACAAGAACACGCTGTTACATATATTACAGGATAACTTAATTCTAGTCTTTATATCTTAATCATATATTAAACTATGAACATGCCCATAAAGTAATCACTTAAACAAGACTGTGCTTATACTGTACAAGGTTAATCTTAAAATGATCTGACTGATTTATTACATAGTAATAAACTTGTAACTCGCGACCTAAAAAGAAAAAGTCTAGATTTTGTTATAAAAATATTAGATAAGCCGCGTGATGTATGTCATTCGATTTTATCATTGTTCAAAATTGGAACTATTTTTGGTGTGTGTTGTGACGTGATTATAGCGATTAGCGGGTGGAGATGATTTACCGCCAAAACTCTTATCTGTCACTTCTTAAAGACTAGATTACCGAAGGTAAACAACCACTCATCCGTGTATTTGTTCCGCAAAATCAAACCAAATGCAATGCAGTCACATCGCTGATAGCAACAGAATTCAAATCTGCGTTCGAATTTCAATCCGAATGTGCAAAGAAAAAAAAATTATTATGGCTTTAGTGGCCAGAAATTTAAAGCATAAGGTTAACGCTACTTAAGTATACATTGTACATTTTTTCTGATACCAACCTAGCTATGGCGTGAGGACTCGGTGGACATAGTTCATATTATTATTAACTTTTGATCATTTATAAATTCATTCGTTTCATTATAAAAGACCCTTTTAGATGAAAACTCGAATTAAATTCCTCAATTGCCCCTAATCCAAGGCGCATCATTTAATATGACTAGAGAGTGAGAGAAAGAGAGAGACTACTTCTAATTGCGCCCTGAATTGTGAAGAGGCCAAAAAAAACTTCAAAATTTACCTAATCTATAGAAGACAAGTGCAATGTACACTCAACATTTATTTCCTACTTTATCCGTAATAGGGGATAAAACCTGTATTTAAAACTGTAAATAATTAATATTTAAGGTATAAATTGTTTTATTGTAATTGCATATATCAGTCTTGGACAAACCAAAAAAAATAAATAAAATCCAATGTTTACATAATTGGAAAATAAAAATTATAATACAGAGATATTGCCAACCGATGAATCACACACAAAATGAAATTTAAAATAACTTATCATAAAACCTTTGATATTTTGACAGAAATATGTATATTATCTTATATAAAAAAGTTTACCTACATAAAAAATTGTGGCAATACATAGTAGATATATACTTGGTCTTGCCATAAATATTACAAAATAACAACATTTCTTATTGTACTTAATATTAATTATTATTACAGTGTTCAAGTTAAATATATTACAGTTTATTTGAAGTAGTATGCATTGGTGACACTACAGTGGTTTAAACACAGACCAGTTATCAATAGCAGCATGCACTCTCTTTACGGCAAAATTTCTCATTGACAATCGTATGGATTGTTTTAGGAACTCCAAATCACTCAGAAAGACTTTATATGTTTTTAATGGTTTTATATTAATATATATAAATGAGCAGTGATATCCATGAGGTAGACTGAGAAATACAAACGCAAGTCGAATGAAAATGTACATCTCTACTAAATTCCCCTGTCGACGCTCACCTTCGGGATCCGGTATCACACTTTACTGAGTTGGTTTATGTAAAACGTCAAGTAAAGGGAGAACTCTTAATTGATAGCACATAATACTAATAGAGTAGTGGTAGTCATGCATGACTTACTGAGATATATATAGGTCGCGGGTTCGATTCCAGGAGACAATCTAATATAATTCATACTTTGTGCATTAATTATATAAGATTGCTACTGCTCACAAACAAGTTTCCAGAGGATGAGTATCATAATACCTCACTGCGACTGCCAACTCGCCTTTAAAGCGTGGTGATTATTCCCCCATATCTTTAGGTTAGGTATAGATCTAACCTAAAGATATGAGCTTTACAGTATGCATCTATTGGTTTAAATGATTAAAAATAATACACTATTTTATATTTTAATATTCCTGAGAACTTTTCTTGGTTTCCTTAATTTTTTTGAATTTGATATCATTTTTGTCATCGCTATTACTAGGAATTACATTTATGATAGATTTTTCATAGAACAGTAAAAAATTATAATGTATCTACAATAAATATTTACTTACTGGAAATATTCTTTGCAGCACTCGTTCATTGCGAAGATACACGACGAACTGAAGCTGGACAGCACGTCCACTGATGAGGAACAGTCTTGGGAGGTGTGATTCCTGGCGTACGCCGTGCCCCGATTGCAGCACAACTGCTTAGTCTCTACCATTTTATCAGCCAAGGAGCCTAGGGAAAATATTACAAATAATTGGTAAAACTGGCATCGCTATAGACTTTAAAAACATATTAAAAATAAATATTCCTCTTATGTTTTTATAGAAGAAATTTCAGTAAGTGATAAAAGAGTCTATTATATTTTTTAAAATTCACCTCAAGGCTTTTAAGAAAACAATAGAGAATGCTGACGGTTAGCTTGTAAGAATTTATATGCGATGGTGTTAGGATTGGTATAACAACGAAATATCAGGTAACTATCAAAGTATCTAATGGATTCAGGCGTTACTTTGCGGAAGTCCATCCTAAGTAAGAAAAGGACTAATATAGCTACTTGCGTTATGTAGCAGTAGTCGTGCAATAAAGTGCACCGCCCGCCAGTCCGCTGATAAATGCGCGTGCGGCAAACAATGCGAATTACACAACTACCACCGTTAAATCGCTCAACACGTATTTCACCCCTCCACGGGGCATCCTCAGGAGTAATGTTACACCGATTAGTGCCAACACGGTGTTTGGCACTAAACGACTCATGCTACATAGCAGAAGTAGCTATATATTAGTCGCTTTCTAACTATCGAAGTATTTGTCCGGATCATAGGCATGATCTTGTACAAAAAGACTTCTAATATAAAAGACCTTATAATTATATTTACATAAATAAAAGACCTTATGATTTCAATGCAGTATATACTTGTACAGAGAATTGTGTAAAACTAATATTAATATAAGTCAAAATAAAACGACATATTATTGCTACGCTGTCATGTACATTGATTCTATATATGAATTATATACCTAAAACTATACAATTGAGATAAATAAGTGTTAAAGCTAGTAAATGAAATAAGTAGGATTAAATTCATAGTGGATATATTTGCGGTAAGGTTTGGTCGAGAGATGTAACAACGAAATCTCTCTGTAATCTGTTTGAGTAATAAGGGCCGTCAAGAGTAAACATTAGCTAACTTCTAGAACGAGCTTCCAAGTAAACATTGGTAGAATAATGTACAATTTTATTAGCTAGGAGGAGAAGCCTGGTCATTAAATGTGAAGCCAGAACGTTGTAAGAAAGCCGCATTATACCTGTTATGCGGCTCGTCAGCCCCGAGCACACTAATCGCACACTAATCGCACGGTGATTTTATAGTATGCTGAGAAGTAACTTCTCTATAAAACATCACCACTATTATTTAATGGAATCAGGCGTTACCTTGCGGAAGTCCATCCTAAGTAAGAAAATGACCAATATTTAGCCACTTCCGCACATGCAGTGATAGTCGTGCAACAAAGTGCACCGCTTGCCAATCCGCTAATAAATGCGTATGCGGCAAACAATGCAAATTACACAACTGCCACCGTCAAATTACTCAACACGTGTTTCACCCCTCCACGGGGCAGGGCTGGCGGGCGGTGCACTCTATTGCACGACTACCACTGCATGTGCGGAAGTGTCTAAATATTGGTCACTACTATTCTCAAGTAGTGAAGAAATAATATCATAAGAATAAATAAATGATGATGAACTGACGTTCACATCAAATTTTTAAATAATTTCAAATAGAATTTCGAAGTGGGAACTCCCGCATCTTATTTTGAGAAGATCACACAACTAACTTGGTTGTTTTTTTTTGTTGTGTTTATTTTTAAAACAAACATCTTCAATTTTTTAAAATTAATACATGGTAGTCGTCGACCAACAATTTACAGTTGAGTTATAATTTATGCAATTTGTGTCCATCTGTAAATAAATATGCTATGAAAATATATACAACAATATTTAATGTGTGTTCATTTGTACATATTCAAATAAATATGACCCACTCTGTATATATTTATGTGAAAAAATTTATTAAGTAGCGCGGAATTTAAAAACACACAGAAAAAAAATACAGACCTTATAAAATAAAATATGTATAATATATAAGGATGGATAGCAGGCATTTCTGCACAAATGTTTTTAAACGAGGCAGTCGTGGTCGGTTTATTGGCGTAAACGCAGCTCTAGAGGAAATATAATCCAATGTGCATGAACTGGGTTAAGAGAGACAGAGTGTCATTTACAACTGCTAATGACACATCCTCAAAAGGCCTAAACCTTTTACGCCTATTCCCAATCATTCCGTATAAAGTGATTTACAATAAAATATTATACATTATTATTATATTTAAATACGGTTGTAACAGCTTCTCGTAGTATATTTTGCAGGAACAGATAGTAAAAAATAATTAATTTTAATATGTAGTAATTTAAATTTTTAAAATGATTTTTATTATTTCATCGTCACATTTTTAACTCTTATACCATCAATTCTTGTAAAGGATGAACTATATATTATTTAACAGTAAACGAACTATACATTCACTCCTGTAAAGCGTTTATACATAAAACCAAACAGGGTGTATAATAAAGAAACTTTCAAATAAATATGTTTTATATTATTCGTCATTGTCTAATTTAAATTTAAGTGTACTATTATTTATTGTTATGTCAGTTACATAAAAATAGCGAAGGCGTAAGACAAGACGTATAAACATAAGTTACATTCTGATTTTGTTTCAGCCAATACATGCAAAGCCTTAGTCATCCCCAAAGATATCTATGGTTAGATATACCATAATCGCTACGTTTGGCAGGTAGGTTGGCGATCGCAGTGTGATATCATGGTACGCAGGAGACGCAGGTGCCTATACTCTGGAAACTTGTTTGTTAGCAGCGACTATCCCATATAATTAATTCACAATGTGTATAAGAATTATGAATAAGAGAATTATGTATAAGATTGTATCTCGAGCATCGAATCCGTAACCTCCGATCGCAAGTCTCAATACTCTACCGTTGAACTATCAATGCTCGATTGTACTTCATAATACTGAGTGATTATAATGCAATTCACGTTAGTATCACTAATGGCAATCTTTACGTGCTTGCCTGTAGATTGCATATCTCAATGGTTTTTGTAAAATAAATATTTTTATTTCTCCTCTAATGATTACCATATGTTTTAATTTTTATTACGAATTTAGATAGTTTACGTTTTACTATTACACAATAGTTAAACTAGTTAATTAACGTATTAGTTTAGCAACGATTTTAAATAATGTCATTTTTGCCCTCGCCTTTATCTTTGTTATATTTGCTATATGTTATCATCGTATATATGTGTATAAATAAACGTTTGTCTGTATGAACTTTATAGATTCATAAACTATGCATTTGATCATTTGATGGTCTTTAGCAAATTTGTTGCGTATGAGCCCACGATTTTAAATTTAAATTTGAATTGAAACGTAAACAGCGAAATAATATTGACATATCAAGTTGTGGTTGACATAAAAATTTATGTAAATTGTGAAATTCATGTCCAGGTCACATAATTAAAATAAAACCGAAAAAAAAAGTCTACACAAAATATTTTTTTCTGCCACGCAGACAAAGTCGCGGGGTACAGCTAGCTTAATATAAAATTGGGTAACTTTATAAATTCACTATTATATATATATATATATATATATATATATCTCCTCATGATAACACAGCGCGCTTTTACTATTTTATTTGAGACCTATATCCACTTATGTTTCAACAAATAAATTATTTAATATTACTAATGTGTATGAAATTTTAATTCAATATTTCATAATATAGTGCATAATAGGTTCGATGGCATAGGCGATGGATTTTTTTAGGACTGGATCACACTGGTGGACAAGAGATAAATGCGATTTTCGGGGTTCAAGGGAGCAGGGCAGAACTTCCTCTTTTGTAGCCTAGGCTTTAGTCGCAACATTCTTTGTTTCTTTATAAGGCAGCCGCAGAAATCTTAGATCACTTAAGCGGGCACTCCTGACGGGTCCACGTGGTGGGAACTTGATTTAAGTTCATTACCCGTGTAGGGTTCTGACAGAAGGGAATCAGAGAACTTCATCTCGTCGCCTGTCTTACATTACTACTTCGGAAAGCATTAGTGCTGGTAGAAGTGGATGAAGAAACTCCAACTGCGCTTCTGGATAATTTATTTAGGGCTTAGCATCTGTATCACAATATACAAGTATTCTTTCTTTCTTTTTTCTTTCTTCTTCTTTTCAGCCAAAAGAAACTCCTCGGTGACCAGTCCAACGCTGGCCACATCCAGCGACTTCCTGCGATCTTTATTGTGTCTTCGGTCCCACTAGTGGGAGGCCGGCCTGTGCGTTACTAATACTAGAATACACCAATACCTCGCTATGCGTCGTTTCGTTTTGCGTTTTTTTCGAAGTTGCGCTGCTTAATTAGTACTAATTTTTACTGTGCGTCATTAGATTTTCGAGGTTGCGTTGTTTTGGGGTTCGAGTCTTTAATTTTTTTTTGAAATTTTCTTTTTTTTTCCAAAAGATGGCAACACTTTTGTTTCTAACTGCGCCATGCTATCAAAACTCGGGAATTCCCTTTCTAACTAAAAATCAACCCAAATTTAATACAGTTTTATTTTCACTTTGTTTTGCTAATTTTGGAGTTCAGTTTCAATTACTTAGTGTGTTGTGTTTTTTTGAAAAGAGAATAATTAATTTATATAAATTTTAAGGTGTTGTTTCTGTTTACAAAAAAGGTATATATTTTTCCAATTTATTTATTAGCAGAGTTATATTATTTTTATTTTTTAAATGTTTACGTTGTTCAATTTTCTTTTTAGGAAGTTGTATTTTCGTAACCCTGGAACCTATCTTCGATCTTTACATGGATTGCTATAGAAAATCTTAATTCACTTTGCGGCGTTTCA
Organism: Battus philenor; assembly: GCF_028537555.1. NCBI lineage: Eukaryota > Metazoa > Arthropoda > Insecta > Lepidoptera > Papilionidae > Battus > Battus philenor. The sequence goes on along the minus strand of NW_027181689.1, from coordinate 9,611,933 downwards.
ATTTGCGTCGTATTTTTTTGGAACGTAACCACGACGCAAAGTGAGGTATTGGTGGTATAAAATTGAATTTCTATTTTGCTAAGACTTGAACTTAAAAATGACTTCACTAATTTTATTCGTCTTTTCTGTAGTTTTCTAATACCTAATAAAATGTTTTTATTTATAATAATTTTCAATGCGGCTTGCGTTTATAAAGCAAATGTAGTCGTGAGTGTTTGTAGCATCAATCTTAAAAATTCTTTTTTTTTATGAAAAAATATTAAAATTATTTATTTAAGCACTGGAATATTGAACTAAGAATGTCGAGTAAGAGGTGAGATGTTAAACAATAAGGTTTTAATATTTTGTTAAATTTCGTATTGATTATATATAGCTAGTTAAATACGTACACACATAAATAAAAACAAAAGAACTGTCATAGGCCAGCGGTAATGGACTAAGACTTGTGATAGTAAATTACATGTTCGAGTCTCGTGATACAATCTTATGTAAGTCACACTTTATTCATTAATTATATAGAATTGCCACAGCCCACAAACAAATTTCAAGAGGATGGGCAGTAGCGTCCCCTGCGTACCATAATACCACACTGTGATCGCCAATTCACATAACAAGCGTAGCAAATATGATATATCCCCCCATACATACCTTTAGAAAAAACCTATGCCCTGCAGTGGGCATCTATGGGCCGACGACGGATATATATAGACAGATAAATGTCAGGTTATCTAAAAATTACGAGTAAGTTAAAACATATATCTTAAACATATTAGTGTGACTGCGCCTGCTAATAAGAAGCAGTAATGTGCATACATTACTGACTAGGTAAGAAAGGGACAATATTTAGCCACTTCCGCACATGCAGTGATAGTCGTGCAACAAAGTGCACCGCGCATGCGGCAAACAATGCGAACTACACAACTGCCACCGTCAAATCACTCAATACGTGTTTCACCCCTCCTCGGGGCATCTTCAGGAGTTATATTACACCGATTAGTGCCAAATACAGGACTCTGTGTTGCGCATTTATCAGAGGGCTGGCGGGCTAAATATTGGTCCTTTTCTTACTTAGGATGGACTTCCGCAAGGTAACGCCTGATTCCATTAAATATTACTGACTAGATTTATCAGTAATTAATGATATTGCTACAATAAAGATACGTAAAATCTTACGTCAAATGAAAATCAAAAAAAAATTGACCCGAATTTTAATACATGTTTTGAGATATGACAAGGAGAATAAATTACACGTCAGAAGAAAAGCTAACAAAACATAATAAATTAAAGTTGATTTTAAATTCTAAACAAATTAAATAAGAACTTTTAAAATAGACACCACCGTCTGCGTGTTTGAGAATGGTGAATCAATGTCATAGAATCGGGACATTAAATTAGGTCGAGTATTTTTGGAATTGATTAGAGCACTTTGTATGATTCGTTCTACTGTCATATAAAAATAATCAAAAAAACATCTGCGATAAATAGTTCTAGAATGCTGCTAAAAACACTTTGACATTTTAGACAGAAATACAAACATTCATAAATACACAATTTTTCAATACTGAATAAAATAAAGTACTTTTATGTTATTTAAAACGAGCAAGTTTATGATAAACTGACTATTACTGTCTGCCATATTAATGAACCTAAAAACAGTTTAATATAACACCAATAAGCCGGCAGCAAAACTAGCAATTCTTAAAAAAGGTATTAGACATATATATTACACTAAAATTACAATTTATGTAAATGACTGTATACATGGGTTGTCTGTAAAAGATTGCCTTGTGTGATAAGACCGCTTGTTACTTTTTTGTATATTATGAATCTATTTAAATGTATCCTTGCGTGTACAATAAAGAACATTAAATAAATAGTATATGAAAATAAATGAATAAGTGTATCTTAATACTATGGTGGTAATTTACGAAATGCATTTATCGCAGATTATTCCAGAATATACTATATTTATTATTCAGTCATAGAGAAGTTAAGATTTGTTTACACGCACACGAATCGTTGTTGTTTTTTATTATTTACACTTTTTATATATTGTACAGTACCCGGCGATAACAGTACACTACCTATGTGACGTTTGGACCGTCATATACGAAGCCAAAATTAGCCAATTGTCTCTTTCCAAAGGTTGATGTGCAATATTCATCGCCGGGTATTGAACAAGGCGAAATAAATGAAGCGTTCTCTAGCAAAAACCATATATTCATGAACAGCAGAATACTTATTTTTATTACTAATAAAAGTATACTTAAAGAGGAGAGATATATGCATAAATTATATATATATATACATATATATATATATATATGTGTGTGTGTGTGTGTATACATATATATTTATAAATTAAAGTGTCTGTTTTTAAAATTCAAATAACAGATTTTATTAGGTACATGTGAATATACGGTACATATAACAATATAAGTATACTTAAATAGGAGAGATATATACATAAATTACATGTACACACATGCATATATGTGCATAAGTATATATACATATATATATATATACATTTCATTAATATAATAACATACATGTATGTCTGTCTGTTTGTTCCGACAAATCTCTGAAATAGCTACACCGATATGACACGACTTATACTAGCAGGTGTGTAATAAGGAGTAACATAGGTATATTTTATTTCAGAAAAATTATTAAAACAAAAAAAAACTAAACTGAATTTTTTTTGGTAAATTCCAGTCGAACGAAGTCGCGGGCACAGCTAGTAAACCTCATAATATAACAAGTAAATTAAGATAATTACGTCAATATATTATTATAATATATATATAATTGTCTAAGAAGTATAAATAAAGAAATACATACATTTCTCTATAAATACATACAACTCGTTAATAAAAAAAATTCAGTTAAAGCTTTTCAGTGAGTAACCCTTCTGTAAACGACAGAGAAACATTTAAATTGTAATGGCCTTATTAAAAACAATATATTTTTGCGATAATACACCGTGTTGAAAATAACTGCACCGTGAAATGTTTGCAAGTGACATCAAATGTCATCGAGGATTTATAAAAAGTGATAAACTTTTTATTCATACAATTTTATGATGTCATTTTCTTGTTTACAGTCGATATGCAGCAACTGAAAGGCAATAGCCTGCCTTGAAGATCGCCACAACTTGTCTTACCTTGTCTCCATTCAATTACTTCTTACGATCTTAACTATATCTTCAGTCCACCAAGTGGAAGGCTACCCACACACCGTGGAACAAACGGTCCAGCTTGGTCCAAGTGCAACTTAAAGAAAGAGATCACTAGTCGAATCACACTTGGATGGACAGCGTTCGAGAAGCTTCGACACATCTTATCATGCGAAATACTTTAGAAGTCGAAAGTCTTTGACTAAAGTGTGTTGTCAGTGATGACTTACGGATCTGAGACGCGGTAGCTTACAATAGACCTCATAGGAAGGCTCAAGATCCAGAGACCAATGAAGACGGCTGTATTTGGATTTTCGCTACGAGATTGAGTTAGGAATAAGAAGATCCACAGAGAAACAAAGGTCAATGTAGCTCTAAGTGGCAGTGTAGGTACATCATCGTGCAACCGATGGCTGTTGGAACCGAAAGGTTCTCAAGCGGCCACGAACCGGAACCGACGTTTATTTATGGGACACAAGAAAGGAGATATTTCAGGTAAGTGCAGGTTTTGATATAAGCGCTGGAGATATACATTTAGACTTTGATTTACTTAAAGAAAACAGTAACAGTTGTGTACTACACTATTTTTTTTAATGTTGTTATAGTGAAAGATGAAGAAACACGACGATGCAGTGAAGTCCTCATTCATGAGTACAGTTCGTCAATGGAATCAGCCAAATGAAAAAGCGAGTATACAGTAGGTGTGGTATTGAAAGGTCATTTTCCTTCCAACCTCGTATATGTAACTTTCATTTATTCCCAAAGAGAAGAACTTCTTGGAATACGATTTCATGATGCCGAAGATGTGGTAATTTTATTTGAAAAATCTGTGTAAAAGATCCCAAACGATGAGTGGAGCCATTGGTTTTTACAGTGGTTTACAGTATTCTATAGTTCATGGATTGTTAACGGGACCACTTTAAATAAAATAAAAAAATCATTTCTTAAAAAGTTTAGAATTAGAGACATTTTCACTTAAAAATATTTATATTCAAAAATCTCTACTAAATAGTCAAACGAATCTTCTAGATCATCATCGTCATCATTTTAGCTTCAGGACCTCATACAGCTACTGCTGGAGATAGACCTCCTCGATACATTAACAAGAGATCTGCTTTTAGCAAAAAAAAATCGCCTGGCCTTCTTGTGGGTAGACATCCTCCGCTTGGTAATCCGTGGTCTCTATTCCAGAACCTTAAGGTCCCAGAGGCCATCTGTTCTGCGCGGTATATAGCCTATCCACTGTCACTTCAACCTTGAAAAGTTCAACTGGCACTTTGGAATATATTGGTTAATTTCGATCGCCAACGGACATCTTGAATAACTTAATCTTTTACTTACCAGAGAATATTGAAAATAAGATATATTGATCCATTTACCAAATAGCAGTAGAGTACATTCTAAAACTATATAATTCGATAAGAAATAATAATGCACTAAGAAACTCATCGCAGCTGTGTTTATTAAGTGATAAAGTCACGATACCAGATACGACTCATCGACATTACGTACAATACATTTACCATCATATATACGTTTTATAAATTGGTTAACAAATAATTCAAATGAAAACACCAATGGATAGGAGAAGAATACGTTTAATCACACACCTCTTAAAGAGATACCATGATGTACTAGGAATACGTAGTAATTCAAAAATTATCACAAATTTAATGTTTCCATCATTGCATACATCAAATATTACACACATAATTTATAATTTCGCTCAAGAGGAAAATTCGGTATTGTTTGCTCTTCATTGCTTATTAACAGAACTATTTGCTGCTAAGATACTAACGAAACGAAGCAATGTATATTCAAATCACGTTTAGAGAACTATGTTCGTAGTAAAAGAACATGGAATTCTATATAAACAGTATGCCTCGGAGATAAACTGTTGTCGATAATTAAAAAACCACAGCCTATTTGAAATTCTACACCGATTTGCCAGTACAACAGCTTAAATACTGTAATTACAATATTATTTATTTCGTCTGGATTCTTTTAATAAATTTTATTGTTACCTAAAAGTATAAGATAAAATATATTCCGAAAAATTAAATAAATAATTATTTAAAATTTATAAATAATGAAGAATTTTATAACATGTGAGTTTTTTTTTTCCTATAGGTCTAAAATTAATTATGAAAACAAATGTAAACTTAATTTAAAATTACGTTTTCAAATATAAATTATTATATAACTAAATTTTTCTTTTTTTTTTTCATCGGATTGCAAATCACGTCCCTCTCAAAGAAAAAATACTACGTGTATTTAATAATTTAAAATTACACGAAAACTTATTAATAAATAATAATCTTATATTTAATAAAAAATTAATTTGAATTAATATTGTATTGTTTATCCAAAAAATACTACAAATTATTAATACCGCTTATAAAAATTAATAGTAAATTAAAAAAATTATAACACCAAGTTAATAATAGTATTGACTATATAACTATTAAAAAGGCCTAATATTATTTTTTAAACTGTAAAAAATGGAATATGAGAATCGTTTTAATCCAATATAAATAAATCATTAAGAAACAAGATATTTTATAAAAGATTAAAAAAAATTTTACGGAGTCTACAAGATAGTTAAGTTATTTCCGAAGTTATCTCGCAAATTAAACTTACCAAAAGCTCCCTTGTGTAAGCACACAAAGACGGCACACGTTATAAACCACCACATTATCACTATACAAAATACAAACGATTAAATATAAATGTCGATAAATCACATATAAATACAACACTAATCTATCGATTCATATCGATTAATATTCTATTTCGGTTTCGCAAATTGATTTAAAAAATCCATTTATCCTTAATTCGAAGCGCGCTGTGGGGACAGGAGTGTGGCATGCGTATGCGCAACTCGATCTATTTCGGTCGCCTTTCGATGCACCCGTCTCTGTCTCGCCAAAGATTAAGTAATAAAGACTTGACATTTTCTTTCAAACGTCTCCACTTTTAACATTCTTTACATTTTCAACCTAATAAGACACTATGATAAAATTTATTTAAAAAAAATATTAATTTTGAATTCAAAGTTCATCATCTGTTACCAAAGATTTGCAGCCACACACATAGCCTTCCACTATAGATTCATAATAGAACCGGTTGAGTTACATTTGCCGATTCACGTCCAAACCTTAAGGTCTCAGCTGTCATTTATTCTGCGCACACAAAACAAAACAACAACACATTATCTATATAAATGTATTGTTAAATACTGTTCAAACCGTACCCTACCCGCACCGCCTTTGCCGTATATAATTTTATTAAATTCGTTCTTAAAAATTTTTCATTAAAAATATGCATTTATATGTTTTAATGGAATGCACCCTTAACCCTCTTGAAATTAGAATTTCTTAAAATCGATTTTTAGTCGTCTAAAGGAACGTTAGTGACTAATTTTAAATCTATAAGTATATTTTACATAAAGGCTTGGTTTATTTATCTATATATAAATATTGAAAATAAATTTAAACAAATAATCCCCACTACAAGTTATTGTGATCGTCCTTGCAACCAATAAACGCACATTGCAAGTTGTAGGCTCCCTCCAAGGATATCCATAGGGGGATATACCACACAATCGCCATGCTTGGCAGGCGATTGTGTGTACTTTGTGTTGTGTGACCTTAATATTAAGGTACGCAGAGAATACTGCTGCCTATCCTCTAGCAACTTGTTTGTGAGTAGTGGCAATTCTGTAATATGTATATATATATATATATATATATATATATATATATATATATATATCATAGAATAACTTTAGAAATCATGGTCAAACACTAAAAGAGACTTTATCTTAACTGCCCACTCGTATTTTTGTATAAACATAACTCTAACATTTAAACTTGATTTACTATTTATCTCATGAACTATTCACGATCACTGGCCCAATGCCGCTCCCACTCGTACCACCCACTTCTTGACGGACAATACACTAGTCTGACATATTTTATACATTCGCCTGAGATGTTGGATAACGTTTTTTTTGGTACAATAACTTAGTTATTCATTTTATTTGAAACCAATAAAAATATGATTTAAAACCAATATCCACTATGACTATCTATCATCGTTCCAGTACATAGACGCCCACATCAAGACATAGGCAAAGATATCTATGGGGGGATATACGTACTATAATCGCCACGTTTAGTAGGCAGATTGGCGATCACAGTATAGCATTGTGATACTCTGCTGCCCATCCTCTGGAATTATTTGTGAGCAGTAACAATCCTATATACTTAATGGGCATTGTATGAATTAGATAAGATTGTATCGTAGGATCGAACCAAGTACAATCGCAAGTCTCAGTCCTTTACCACTAAGCTGCCACTGTTCTAGTGAGACCTACACAGTTATTGTTTCTTTTATTAAATTTTTAATGTATTCAGGTAAAACATCGAATCTTTTTGGTCAGTTAAACATTTAATTATAAAGCCGCAATCAATTCATTTAGTTTTATAAACACTATGTTTAATTTAGCTCCCTAAAATATAATTAAGAAGTGTTATATCACATGATTGACCTAATTAGCTGACGAATTTCGTGAAATTATACGATGTGATAATTTTGTTTGCAATAATTAATTATCGATAGTCAGGCGACACTTGACGTCCTGTTGAAACCACGTATAAATTACTTAAAATTATTGATAAAAAAGTTGTATCAAAAACCTCTTTCAAGTCAATAGTATTGAGAAATAAACCAATATGTTATACAATTTATATTTTATAACTTTAAGTTAGTTTAGAACGCAGTAATATTAAGTAACTTAGATATTAAGTTCGCCGCTATACATGCATTATATAAGTAATAATAAATAAATAAAAAAAAGGGAAAGAAATAAAATACTCGTTAACTGTATGAACTATTTATTTCTAAAAAGGAGCAATAAAAATCAACATTTAATTATTTACGAGGTAAATCTCTATAGAGCAGATCATATAATTATAGATAAAAATTTTGTTGTCATAATTCTACAGATTCACTGTGAAAGTGCCTTGTGGAAAGTAGACTAGATATGGTGCTCGGGAGCTGATGAACCGGTTCAAAAGGAATCCTAGATGAACTCTAATTTCAAATGACTAGAATTGCTTTGGACGCCTGTTCCAGAGATGAGCCGATATTCACTATTGGCAAGCTTCAATTCCTTAGCAAGTTATAGAGAAATTATACATGACCCACATGTTCTATACTGTGGTAACGTATAGCTAATTCTGGCGTTAAAATCAGGGAGGAGTCAATAGCCTCCCTGATAGGCGGAAAGGATACTAGGGAAGAATTCCTCTCATACTGCACAATAATTAAAAAAGTGATACAAAAAAATAAAAATTAAGGAAAATAAGAAAAATTTTAAATAGACAATAAGAAAAAATGTGATAAAATGTAACTCAAAATGTGATATAAAATGTGATAAAAATGTAAACGAAAAGAAATAAAGATAAAAAGTAACATGTAATGAGGGAGGAATGAAAGGTCACAGAGTAAAAGGGAAAGATAGCAGAAATGTGGCATGAAAGAATAGATTGAAAGAATATGTGAAGAACGAAAGGAGAGAATGGAAATAATAAATAACTATGTGAAAAAATAAATTCCCCGTAAAGTCGCTGTTCCTCCAAAGATAGGGGTATGAGAGGCCCCCAATAGCGGGGGTCATAAAAAAAAGTATAGCTAATATCACAAAGGTACTAAATCAAATAAGACAATCGAGCATAAATTAGGCAAAAAAGTAAACCACAGTTTGCCACGTCTGCGTTGTTCATCTCGACTTCTCCCTTCCATAAAGCCCGCAATACAAGGCATGCACAGGATGCCTAAGGATATTAAACGTACTAGCCGATTCGAAATCCAATTATGTTTTACAATAACAAAACTAATGACGTTATGACGGATCTTGATTTATATCTAAAATGACTTTCGCTTGGGTGGTGATAAAAGTCCTTTTTGAAAATGTTATCGAGCGGTATCTTACTCCATCTGTGCTGGTCTTCGGCTACTGTGGTATCGGACCCACACGGATCAGCATATGGAGTTGCGGCTTCGTGGTCGCTGTTCATCTAATATACTAACTTTAAAAACAATATACAAAAAAGTCAAAGAATCTCGGAAAACTAAAATGATTGATACAATATCAAGGAACACAGGTGTATTCCTTAAGACCGTCGTGAAGACGATGGTCAGTCGAAGTAAGCTGGTAGAACTTCCACGTACCTCGATCTTCTTCTAGAAGTCTAGATATCTTATTCATATTAGATCATTTCGTTGATCTATTACCACAAACGATTTCGGTTTTAAACTTATTGAAATACGCTATGCTTTATATAATAATAATAGAGTCATTTAAATGATGTTTTAAATCGATTAACAAAAAGCTAGAGAGCACTTAAACCTTAATTTGAAAATTTCATAACTTAGTATTACAAGTTATTTATTGCAAAAGTAAGTTATTTACTTTATTCATAAGCGATATTCTGGTCACCTATAAAGATGGTACACGTGTAAATGTCTCTTATGAAGTGAGTAACCTTACTTGAATGCGCTCTACGAGACATAGAGATAGCTATGGTATTTCTCTATGAGATCAAACAAGACATGAGAAAATCCTTGGACAAATTTAAGTGCCAATATTAGGCCATATAACGCGCAGAGCTAATGACCGCTGGTGCCTTAAAATTCTGTAGACGACCACGAATCCGCAGCACGAGGAGATAGATACAAAAATACTGGATGCAGAAAATTTCTAACTAAGACATATTTAATACGAGAAAGGTCAAAGTTAAGAAGTGGACAGCCTATGACTGATATAAATAAATAACTTTATATTTAATGGAATCAGGCATTATTTTGCGGAAGAAAGGACCAATATTTAGCCACTTTCGCACATGCAGTGGTAGTCGTGCAACAAAGTGCACCGCCCGCCAGCCCGCTGATAAATGCGCATGCGGCAAACAATGCGAATGACACAACTACCACCGTTAAATCACTTAACACGTGTTTCATCCCTCCACGAGGTATCTTCAGGAGTTATGTTACACCGATTAGTGCCAAACACAGAGTCAAACAAACTCTGTGTTAATACAGTAATATTTCGATCACGCATATAAATTGAAATTATATTTGAATCGAGAAAGGTTATGTATATGTTTATACTTAAAGGAATAACCTTAAGTTATTCCTCTAAGTATTTATTGCAAAGGAGCTATTTGTTTTGTATTCTGGCATCAATATCATACCATCTTGGCAACAGACCAATAGGATAACGTAAATCTTCCTTTTTTTAATTTAAATTCTTTAAATTGCATGACCTTTTTATTAACCTTATACCATCCTGTAGCCTTTAAAATAGTATTTTAAGAATGCAATAGTTATTAAAAAATAGACTTCATGCAAAATAATTGTACAGAAAATATTTAAACTTTTAACTAACTTTTTATTTAAAATATTTAACTAATCTATATGTGTGTTCAATGTAGTAGTGACTTTAAACAATAATTTTTAAATCCAGTTTTTTATGCAAAAAAACTGGAAATAAAAGTAATTTTTTAGCAAAAGTAATCCTTTTTTCTCTATGCAATGCTCTTTAAGAATAATATCTAAGCGTTAAGACATTTTTAAAAAAAAAATTACTTGTTCATATTTTTTTCAACTTTGAATCTTTTCTTGTGCTAGAAAAGATGTATTTAATTTGAAAATTTTAACCAAATTATACGATATCCTGGAATTCTCTAAAAAAAGTAATAAATATACAATAGAAAAGAACAAGAAATAGAAATTGCAAATAATAGTAAAATGTAAATAAAATAAAAAAATCGGGTCAAAACTGTGATAATGTACTATGTATACTGTTGTCTAGGAAAGAAGACGAAGGAAGAAAGTTGATACACGGGAAACAATGTGAATGTGAAGAAAGATAGATAGACAGGGGAGACAGAAGGTAATTTGTAATATAAGAGATTGTAAAAGATTAAAGGAGAAAGTTAAATTAACCAAATTAAAAAAATAGTTTACTCGAGTTGTTATATCCCGGCCCCACACATGGCAGAGAGTAATAGAAGTCACCAAAAATGGAAGCCATAAAAAGAACTAAATTGGACTCTGAAAATTCACTCGTTAAAATACCTTTAAAATGTGTTTTTTTTTTGTTACTGTCACAAATATACTTCTTACCATACCATTTAAAGTTAGTCATTCCCAAGATATCACTAAACAATCCTTTACATTATAGTATGACTTATTGATAAGTTTTTGACAAAATAAATGTATAATATAGCTTTATATCAGTCGACATAGAGGTGAAATGCTAACCCTATATATGTTAAAGAAATTAAAATATATTAACACTAACATAACTAATTGTTATATCAAAATTTATAAAACAGCAAGTAAAATTTTCTCGTGTTATTTTTTATTTTCTCTTCACTTTTCTTGTGCATAATGCTCCCAGATCACAAATATAATTCTAATTTCAAAAAGCTAATACAGAGATCTTAATTCACTACGCGGGCCCAATGACATTTGTTTCGATTCTAAGACATGGCGTTTTACTTTCACAGTGAGCATATAAAATATCTAGCCTTACTGGAATTAAACCTGCGACTTAAGTTACAGTTCTATATCAGCCTAATGATATCACTTCTTTTTTTTACGCAAGCCTTGTCCTAAAATCTCCTGTAACATTTGTCTATAAGACTCGTTGCTTGCGTCGTTTTAGGAAAGCTAAACTAGATTCATCATCATCACAGCTATATTTTTTTTGTGGCCCCTATTGGAGGCCTCTCGGACCCCTAACTAGTATCAGGGTCTTTGTTTACAAAGTTTTTCAGATTTTTTCATCTTTATTCTTCACTCACTGTCATACTTCTCAATTTCTTTTATTCTTACCATATTTCCATCACAATATCTTTCATTTTGTTCTTTCATTCCTTCTTGCTTTCATCGCCTTCCTTCCATCATCTTATTACTCTTAGGTGGCTAGGTACATTTTTTTTTATTCTTTATTTTATTATTTACATATTCTATTTTTTTATCACATTTTCTTTGGGTTGTGCTTTCTTAATACATTACTACACTTTTCTTATTCTTTTTTCCTATTATTAATTGACTAGTTATTTTATGTGCAGTTTATTAGGTACCTACTTATCTATACTGTTTTGTTTCTATTAACAGTGTCACTCACCACCCTACGAGCAAACGATAGGAATAATGGGCGAAGGTTGTCTTCGCCCATTATTCCTATCGTTTGCTTACGGCGATGCTCTCTAAATCTATCTTTTACTTTACCTCCGTTTTCAGGGCACTGCGCATTCTTGCATGTGCGAGAGCCACAAGGTGGACCACGGTCTGGTCCACGCCCGGTTCGCAGTAGCACGAGGGGTCCTTCTTCTCATCTATAAGACGAGCACTGCTAGACAAAAGCCTTCCTCATCATGCAGATTGGAAAATTGTGAAGGCGCGCAAAACGGATTGCTGCTGGGAACTTAAGTTTCTGTAGTTGAAACTATAAACCGACAAGCACAGCGTTAGACGTCCACTAAGGTGGTTAGACCTTATTAAAATAATATAAGATGAAAATAAAATTCTATTTATCAACATTGGAACTTTAAACAGAATCGTTGTTGATCTTCAACTTACTTTTTTATGACTATTCCCTTTCGCAAGATGTTAGTTGTGGAGAAGAAGCAAGAAGAAACTCCACAGCAACACATCTTTTAGTAGTACAACAATACAGATTTATATATATACACTTAATCAGATATAGCCTAAATGATATCAAAATAATCGAACGACATGATTTCCAAGGATTCTTGTCATTTAAATTTTTGAATATAGAATAATAAGCCTATTACGTCAATTTACTTTTAATATGCGTTTTGAATTTTGTAAATGGTAATCCGATAGTGTTTCTTGGAATTTTATTTAAAAAAAATCAATTCTGTTTATTACAAATCAATTACAGACTTTTTGCAGTCGAAACATTAGTAAATACACTATGGACGTACATTATTTTTTGAATTTTATGGTCGTTGGATGACGTTAAATACAGACTACTTAAGACTGGTCTTATACGAAATCTACGCGGAAGGCCTATGTTCAGTAGGGATTATTCTGTCTGGAAATTATCAATAAAATATTGTAATTTTTTACGTTCATAATCTGCCTAATTTTGGTTGTAAAAAAATCAATCACTATATTTAAATTTCTATATACCAGAATACTTGACGTATCTGATTTATTTGGACAGCTAAACTGTTTCCGGTTTAGTGAAGCGAATCAGAAATTAATCAAGAATATCGAAACAATTCAGAATAATACACTAGAAATGAATAACTCTTCGTATGCATTTAACGAATCAAAGGGTTGGGGATAGTGTTTATTTATTTATTCACATCATTATGTATGATGTAGACATCATACTACTTAGAATGATCACTGGTATACCTTATAAGAAATATACCAGAAGAGCCCAATTTGATAGGAACTAATATCAATTGATACGTACGGAATCCTTCAAATATAAGATTCTAGGGTTCCGTACGCGGTATGATCTGAGAACACAGGTCATTTTTACAATATCTTTACTATAGTAGTAAAATAATTTATCTTCATAATTTATTAGCACTTGAAAATCCTTCGCACTATAAAAGCATTTATTTACAATGTATTGTTCAGTGAACTTCTTAAATTTATGAAAATTTATAAATAATACAAAGGAGTGTGTAACACCGTACACAGTTGCCCACATAAGAGTCACTTATGTTACTAATTTAAAATACATATGTAATATATATATATATATATATATATATATATATATATATATATATATATATATATATATATATATATATATATATATATATTACACCTATATTTGTACACATTTTCGTAAACTAATTTGTCGCTTTTCTCTTATCTCTTAATATGTAAATAGAAGGATATGTTAAGAATAAGCCCGAGGCCCTTATATTGTACATTTTAATACACAAGTCATCTGAACTTTATTTATAAGCTATATTTATCCTCATCAAAACCTTGACATACTGAACGTCGATAAAATTCGACCACAGCAGATGTGCGAAACAAAAGGAAACATTTGCAGAATTGATTAATGTCCTTGTGTACATTCGAGAACGACGTATTTATATGTAATTTTGATGTCGTACAATAATATATATACATATATATATATATATATATAATATATTTATGAGATTTTCTCTTGTTTTATATAAGACGATGGCATCGGAAAAAATACAGAGTACTATATAATAAACTTGGTTGTCATTTACTTTGTCCTTGCAGACGTTGTATTGCCAAAAGTAATTTGTCTGTCGCATCACAAAAGAAAAAAATAATTGATTTAACATACGCGCATAAAGCTTTGAAGCTTTTATATAAGATAGAAATAAAATACAAAAAGTCCCCAAAAAGCTTAAATATTGAACATAAGTCTTTATTTTATTCTCAGCACCGTAATAATATTTTTCGTGACATGATGACTTGAGGATATATATATATATATATATACATATATATATATACATAACTTCTGTCCAAAAAGTATTGCTTTTGGATATCCTTAAAATAAATTCATATTTTGTTACAATTCGTTAAAATTTTTGTGAAATGATTCGGACTTTTCACATTGGCCACGTTTTAAAGTTACAAGGCGCCATATGTATATACTTTTTATTGTGAATATTAATATAATAAGCATTCCTATAACGCGTGACTCGTCTCGTTATCGCACGGGTATAATTTCGTACGGATATTTCGCGGGAACTCGTTAGTGAACATAAAAAGACAGAAGGAATATCAATTAAGATGGATGTATATGGGATGCCTTGGGTTCTGAGAAACGCTTAATGGAATAAAACAAACAAGTCACAGAAATGAAGTTGAGACTAGACGTGCAGCGATGAAATGAATATATAAATAAATATTTACAACGTTTATATTAGAGGTTCTCAAACTCTCTAAAATAAAAGACGAATTAAATATAATACCATTTTAAAAAAATGTTCCGATTTAAGCTAGCAAACGTAAAATCATTCTCTCATTTAAATGTTATAAAATATATTCACATAAAATAGAATAAATAAGGCAAACCGTAACTTGAAAACGACTTTACCGATAACTCTTTGTAAGGTTTCAGAAAATTATGAAATTGCGTTTCAGATGATTCTCAAATTGCGAAATCATAATATTTTTAGAAAATATCGATACAATTGAAACTGCGCATTTCGCCATGAACTTCTGTTGGATGGTATTTATTTTCAAAAAATTTATTCGTTATTTCACATTTAATCAAAAAATAATGCGATCACTCTGAAATTTATTAAAGAAATTAATGTAACATACATTAATTTCTTTAATAAATGTCATTAAAATATACGTCGATATACGCGAAAATGATTTTAACCACAGTATATTCCATGTTGAAACTTTGAAAATCCGGTCTGATTTAAAAAAAATAATGTATTTACAATAATTTTTGTTGAATAGAAGGTTGGATAAATAGTTAAATAATTTCACTAAGATAATAAAATAATTATTGTATTATCTATATATATAAAAGAAAGTCGTGTTAGTTACACCACTTATAACTCAAAAACGGCAGAACAGGTTCGGCTGAAAATTGGTAGGGAGGTAGCTTAGAGCCAGGAGATGGACATAGGATACTTTTTATCCCGTTCGACAGCGTTCCCGTGTGACTTGACATGAAACGTCAGTCACTATAAAACGTGGTAAAACAAAAAAGAATCAGACTTGGAATAACAAAACGCAAATAACAGTTATGTAATTGACGTAAAATGACAGCTATGTATTGACGTATGGATGACAATTTGATATTTGTAAGAAATCAATATTAAAACTATTTCTATTAAATAAATAATTAACAAGTGGATTGAAGTGAAGTGAAGTTTAATTAATAATGCCGCGACCAAGACGATCGATTCTTTCCCGACAAAGCCGTAATGCAAGAAGAATACAAAATACTGCAAATGAAAGGACTGAAGAAGAACAAGAAATTGCACGTGAACAGCGCCGCGATAGTATGGCTCGACTTCGTGCTTCTCAATCACGAGAGCAAAGTGAAGCAGCCCGTGAAACAGCTCGGTTGGCAATGCAGAATCGTCGAGCGAACAACAGAAGGCAACAAATAGATAATGTGCGACGCAGAACAAGATATTTAGCTGATTTGAATCGAGCAGCGTTTCGATACGATTGCAGCAATGATTACAGCTTGCATCCTAGCGTTTGCATTGGGCAAATGGACGTTGTTTGCGAGTATTGTGGTGCATTAAATTTTTTCGGAGAAACGCCTGGATTATGCTGCCTTAATGGTAAAGTGAAATTGCCAGTGTTGACTCCGCCACATGAGCCATTGTATTCATTGCTTTGTGGCGAAACACAAGAATCACGCCACTTTCTTGCAAATACTCGAAAATACAATAGTTGTTTCCAAATGACGTCATTTGGGGCAGACATTATCGAAGAAGGAGGATTTAATCCGACATTTAAGGTATTTATTTTTGTACTTACATAGAATGTAGTTAAAGAATAACTTACTTTATCTATTGGTATGTATTATATTTGCTAATACTGAACTCTACTTTCCCACAGAAAAAGTGTTTATAACCCAGTTAATACTGTCTGGTTTTTATTTTGTAGATACAAGGACAGATCCACCATCGAATTGGATCATTACTACCTTTCGAAGATACACAGAATAAATTTTTACAAATATATTTCATGGGCAACAAGGAAGAACAACTTGATCGACGCCTAGGGATCAATGCAGGAATGAAGCGAGCAATTATTCAAGACTTGCAGTGTCTGCTTCATGAACATCATGTGTTGGTCAGGTTGTTTAAGAGTGCTTTAGAGCAAATGCCAAATGATGACTATAAAGTTGTCATCAAAGCAGATAAACGACCATCTGGAACACACGAACGCACATTTAATGCTCCAACAGTAGACGAAGTTGCCATCCTGATTGTTGGTGAACAATTGGAAAAACGCGATATTGTGCTTACACGTCGCGATACTGGGCAACTGCAACAAATATCTGAAACTCATCGATCATATGACGCATTGCAATACCCACTGATGATTTGGCAAGGAGAAGATGGATATTATTTTAATATTAAAATGATAAATCCATTGAATGGTAAAGTATTAGTATCTTAATAATGGTTAATGTCTGTATTATTTGTCTTTGAAATGGTTAATTATCAAATTTTGAATTTCAGGTGAAGAAACTACAAAGAAAGTTAGCTCAATGAATTATTATGCATATCGTTTGATGGTTCGTCAAAATGCTGACAACTATTTGCTGCGGTTTCGTCGATTATTTCAGCAGTATTGCGTTGACATGTATGTAAAAATAGAAACGGAACGTTTAACATTTATTAGGTTGAACCAAGCCAAACTCCGTTCTGAGGAGTACATCCATTTACGTGATGCAGTTAGTACTGAAGGAAATGCAGCTAATATTGGTCAATTAACTATTCTGCCGGCGACGTACATTGGTAGCCCACGTCATATGCATGAATATGCACAAGATGCAATGATATATATTCGTCATTACGGCCGGCCAGATCTCTTTATTACTTTTACCTGTAATCCAAAATGGATAGAAATTACTCAATTGCTGCTTCCCGGACAAACATCAAATGATAGACACGACATCACAGCACGTATATTCAGGCAAAAAATTCGGTCCCTGATGAACTTTATTGTTAAACAACGCGTCTTTGGAGATACTCGATGCTGGATGTATTCAATCGAATGGCAAAAAGCGATGCCTGCCGCACGCACACATTCTTATTTGGTTAGTGGAAAGAATTCAGCCTGACCAAATAGATGATATCATATGTGCCGAGATTCCTGATCATGAAGTCGATCCAGACCTACATGATGTTGTTACTACTAATATGATTCATGGACCGTGTGGTGCCATCAATCCCCAATCACCTTGCATGGTCGATGGAAAGTGCTCTAAACGATATCCACGGAAATTAACGGCGGAGACTGTCACTGGCAACGATGGGTATCCGCTGTATCGGCGTCGATCACCAGATGACAACGGTCGAACTGTCACAACGAAAGTGAAAAGAATGGATTTCGTTGTCGACAACAGTTGGAATGTTCCATATTCGCCACTTATTTCTAAAACGTTCAAGACACATTGCAACGTTGAATACTGCAATTCAGTTAAGTCCATAAAATATATTTGCAAATATGTCACGAAAGGCAGTGATATGGCGGTTTTTGGATTGCAATCCTCAAATATCAACGATGAAATTTCACGCTATCAAGTTGGTCGTTATGTGAACTGTAACGAAGCGATTTGGCGTATATTCGCATTTCCACATTCACGAACGTCATCCTACTGTTATACATTTGGCGGTGCATCTGGAGAATGGTCAACGAGTATATTTCACGGCTTCGAATGCTACGCAACGTGCTGAAACACCTCCAGCAACTACATTGACCAGTTTTCTTGCAATCTGCCAAAGCGATCAGTTTGCACGAACTTTACTTTACTCGGAGATGCCACGTTATTATACTTGGAATGCTTCATCCAAGAATTTTCAAAGACGGAAGCATGGTGATGCGGTTCCTGGGTATCCAGATGTGCGTTCTACTGATGCTCTTCGTCGTATGTATACAGTTCATCCAAAGAATGATGAATGTTTCTATTTGCGGTTGTTGCTGGTAAATGTGCGTGGGCCAACTTCATTTGAGACACTACGAACTGTTAATGGTGTAATATTCCCAACATATCGTGCTGCATGTGAAGAATTGAACTTATTAGAAAACGATACCCATTGGGATACGACAATCACTGAAGCCATTATCTCTGCATCTCCAAGTCAGATACGCACATTATTCGCTATCATAATTTCGACATGTTTTCCATCAAACCCATGTAACCTGTGGCACAAATACAAGGATAGTATGTCAGAAGATATTTTACATCAAAGTCGTGTCAGTTCCAGAAATCACGATATTGAGATGAATGAGGAGGTACATAATCGTGCTTTACTCTTGATCGCAGATATGTGTTACCTCATGTGCGGTAATTTATTAATCAGGTTAGGAATGCCAGCGCCAAATCGTGAAATGAATGACGCATTTAATCAAGAATTGGAACGGGAACGTGAATATGATCACCAGGAATTAGATTTAGTAGTTCAAAGGAATGTACCCCTGTTAAATTACCAACAAAAGGAAGTTTATGATACTTTAATGAAGGCAATCGCTGATGAAAATGGTGGTTTATATTTCCTAGATGCCCCTGGTGGAACTGGCAAGACATTCCTTATGTCATTAGTTTTAGCAACTGTTCGGGCGCGATCCAACATAGCGGTTGCAGTTGCTTCTTCTGGAATAGCAGCCACATTGTTAGAAGGATGCCGTACGGCTCATTCAGCATTCAAATTACCGTTAAATCTTCAAAACTATTGAAGAACCATCGTGTAATATTACAAAACACTCAGCAATGGCCAAAGTTTTAGCGGCATCGAAAATCATCATCTGGGACGAATGCACAATGGCGCATAAACGTGCATTAGAAGCACTTAACCGAACATTAAAAGATTTACGCAATGACTCGAGATGTTTTGGAGGAGCAATGATTTTACTGTCTGGCGATTTCCGCCAAATACTGCCAGTAATTCCAAGATCTACGGCTGCCGATGAAATAAACGCTAGCCTCAAATCGTCAAATCTATGGCGCTATGTGAAGAAACTGCAGCTAACAACAAACATGAGAGTTACATTGCTTAATGATACATCTGCTGAAGATTTCTCGGAGCAATTGCTGACTATCGGTAATGGTCAAGTACCTGTCGATGAATCGAGCGATTAATATCATTTCCAAATAATTTCTGTAATTTTGTCTCATCAAAAGACGAACTTATCAAAAATGTATTTCCAAATATTATTTCTAACTACAAAAATAATGAATGGTTGAGTGAGCGAGCAATTTTAGCGGCTAAGAATAAAGATGTAGATGACCTGAACTACATAATTCAAAATAAGATCATTGGAACAATGTATTCATTCAAATCTATTGACTGCGTCACAAATGAAGATGAAGCCACCAACTATCCAATTGAATTTTTAAACTCTTTGGACGTGCCTGGCTTACCACCGCACAATTTACGCCTAAAGGTTGGCTCCGTAGTAATCATGCTTCGAAACATAAACCAACCAAAACTGTGCAACGGTACGTGTTTGGTGGTTAGTAAATTAATGAACAATGTAATTTACGCTACGATAATGATAGGAAAATTCAAAGGTGAGGAAGTTCTCATTCCGAGGATCCCGATGATCCCAACCGATATGCCGTTTGAATTTAAAAGACTTCAATTTACGATACGTCTTGCATTTGCCATGACTATCAACAAATCACAAGGCCAATCCTTAAGAGTTTGTGGTTTAAATCTAGAACATTCATGTTTTTCACATGGTCAATTATACGTGGCATGTTCACGGGTCGAAAGACCATCTGCGTTGTTTGTTTTTGCGCCTGATAATAAAACAAAAAATGACGTGTATCACAAGGTACTTAAGTGAAGAGCAACCTATGTACTAAAATACAGAAATAATAATGAATGATTATTGTAGTTATTTAATTTTTTTTTGTATTTTTTCAAAAAAAAAACACAATCTGCTTATTTATTGCCATTAAGGCGGAACAAAGTTCGCCGGGTCAGCTAGTATATTATAAAAGATATGTTTTGAATTACAAAAATATTCTCCGTGTGTTTTAAAAAAAAAATGTATTTATTGGTCGGCTTTATCAATGCGAAACATCTTTAGGTCCAAGAATATAATACTGGTAATTTAATAATATAGTATTAAATTATGATATTAAAACGTGGTCTTTTACTTTGGCCTATACCCGGGATTTCTCTACGAGACAGAATCACTAAGGGGATCCATAGATGTAAGAAACTATACGACATGACTCAGTGGAATATCTGATGACAAGTGACAGTGGCCAGGCTATATAGCGCGCAGAACAGATGGCTACTTTAAGGTTCTGGAACAAATAGTTTACCATATTAAGGTCCATAAAACCCGCTATAAACAGGCTGTTCGGTGTTATTGTAAATATATGGGAGAGGTCATTGAGCAGTACTAAACGTCCTACTGAAGTGATAATGATAATGATGATGTAAAAATAAATTCTTTATAGTTTTTGAGTTGGATTGGCAAGTAGGCAGCGCGAATACCACATAGCTCGCAGTATGGATGGCAACTGTGGTCTTAATCTTCTGGGTGAAGACCGCAGACCGGAGAGTAGATTGTCTACCCACAAGGTGGATAAACCTTGTCAAAGTGGTCGAAAGAGCCTTCTTGCAGATCTCGTTAAAAATCTACGAGGCCAAGGTCTAAAAGTGAACCAACTACTGCTAAAATAATAATGATGATTTAGAAAGAAAATAAATGTAACAACAAATTGTTTTTGAAAATAACTTACATGTAACCGGGTGTACCACATTAAAATAATTTGGCAACATCACTATAAAAGTCTGAGAGGTTTAAATTTGAATCTCACAAAACATAAAAAAACTAGACAGTTAAAGATACCGAATACCGGGAATTTTGAGTTTATTTTTTATTACAACGTACAGAATTCCTCTATAATTTTGTTTATTTTTTAATAAACCTGTTAAAGGATTTATTTTCGTCCCAAGTTGTATGTTGTTTTGTATTGTTTGAGATGTAAATAACGCATCAGAAAAACAACACAAATGAACATTGACTGTTTACATACTTGACCTCTCAACGGTCGTCTGTTTTGCGCACTATATGACTTATCCGCTGGCACTTGAAACTGCCATTCCGCTAAGCTATAGCGGTTACTTGCATTCTTCTATAGATCTATTCTATAGATATATCATTTAGAGAAAATCCGATCATTTGACATAACGCTGTGAAAATAACTCGCGTTGGTTGAAATATTTTATACGTAGCGTGGGATATGTACCCACCCATATTGTGGACAGATGATCTTGTTGTCGCAATAATCCGGACGCAGGCCGCTTCCCACAGGTCCTATTGTAAATGTATAGAAGCGATTTATGCCCAATAGTGATCATCCTACGGCTGAAATGAAAATGAATGAAAATTCCTTTTTGAAATACATCACGTCTTATCACGGTTAATTAGTTTTACGCGTAAAGCCTTAAAGTTGTGAAAATATTGCTCATCTGAAAGCAGAAAGTATAATCACTCTGAAATATGTTTTATTTATTTTCTAGTGGAATAAGATAGTGTCATTAAGTTTTGGCAGTACAAAGTCTGCAATGACAGATTCTAAACCATAATCGATTTAAATACATAATGATCAGAATTTTGAAAACGCTTATTCTTACTGTATATAAACCATTTATTTATTTAGATACACCAGGAGTACACATAAATTAAAATTACATTAAAAGTTACCTTATAAATAATGGTTCAATCAAATTAAAAAAGATTGAAAAGAAAAATCGCACAAAAGAGAAACATTTGACTTACGAGTTTAGACACAAAAAGAGCACTTAATTATAGTGTTTACTTCGTTGCGCTTTCTTTTTCAAGGCTGTATTTAGAATTTACGTAAGGCTTGATTTTAGAATGTGGCTATCAAATGCAATCATCTCTTTGATAAAAGGTTGTCAAATATCTCCCTTCCGCCTTTTTGTCTTTTGAATTTCGCGGCTATGTACAAAGCGCTACAGAGCTCGTATCTGGCAATACTATACATAATTTGAAAGGTCTTGACATAACCTACAAAACGACGCTATGCATGATTAGTTTGGATATTGCGTTCAACAGTTATAGACGTGTAAACATAGAGTTCACTAACGCCGAAATTCGCGCTATTTTAAAGTTTTCCTTCGTTAAAGGCAAATCCGCTAGAGAAACGTTTTATATAACTAATTACGATATTCTATTGTAAGTAAATTGTCGTTTGAAATTTTATCGGAGAATCCAAGATGGAATATTTCTGTATACCATACATTATGGTTAGCATCTATTTTTATTTTCGATTGTCTAGCGTTTCGTTTTGAATACAGTATTACTACTTATGGGATACTGTACCATGTTTAGTATGCTTTCTGCCATGCGTGTAGTTTAGGCACTATATGCTAATGGCTTCTAATGTCAAATCACGTGTAAGAATTTATATCTTTCGGTGAAGGTCGCCTTCGTGGCTCGCATGCCAATTGCTTATAAAAATTATTATTACCTTTGTACTATACGTGTCTTCGTTCGATTGTAATCTCTAGGAGTTCCATAAATCAAAAGCAAAATTAGGTACTATTAGAGATTTATGTATTTATTTTACTTCTTACAACGAAAATCATATTTAATGGAATATTTAATGGAATCAGGCGTTACCTCGCGGAAGTCCATACTAAGTAAGAAAAGGACCAATATTTAGCCACCTCCGCACATGCACAAGAAATACACACAAAGAGTCCTTACTCTGTGTTTGGCACTAATCGGTGTAACATAACTCCTGAAGATGCCCCGTGGAGGGGTGAAACACGTGTTGAGTGATTTGGCGGTGGCGGTTGTGTGATTCGCATTGTTTGCCGCATAAGCATTTATCAGCGGGCTGGCGGGCGGTGCATTTTATTGCACGACTACCACTGCATGTGCGGAGGTGGCTAAATATTGGTCCTTTTCTTACTAACGAAAATCATGTCAACTAATAGACGCCTATTGCTAGGCATAATTCTCCTCCATCTTGCGCTGCCCATAGCCAGCCTTGATCATGTCAGTCCTCCTTATGAGGGGTCTGCCCACGAAGAGTCTACCGCCTTGTGGTCGCTACGAGAGAACCTTTCAAGTCAACGGCAATACTACACGAGCTATGTGTCCAGGATAACTTACTGCCATTTTAGATATGCAACTACTTTGATTATATTCACTCTTAATTGTCATAATAAATAAAAATAAATCAGAATAAATAGACTAAAAAGTATATGCGAAATGCAGCTATATCGCAAATGGCGATTTTTTCCAGAACACTATTGAATGGATATGATTGTGAAGAAAAAATACAACCGATCATCTAGTGATAGATATAGATAATATCATACATATCACCGATTACTTATAATACATGGTAATTTGTTATACATTTAACATAAAATAGGTGTATAAAATAACATAAAATTTTATAGATAAAATACTATGTTCATTAATAAACAGAAGCATACATCTCTACTTGTCATTGTAGTATAGATAATACTACAGTGAAATAAAAGACATTCTTGGGTCCAATGTATTTAAAACATAGAACAACGACGACTGTATTTAAAATATACTTATCATCTAATATATAAAATTCTCGTGTCACGGTGTTCGAACTTGAACTCCTCTGAAACAGCTTGACCGATTTTTACCAAATTTTATATGCGTATTCAGTAGGTATGAGAATCGGCTACTATCTATTTTCCATGCTCCTAAGTGATAAGGGTGGTCCACCCCTAAATTTTAATTTTTATTTTTTAAACAAATTTTTTGGTTTTTATTTTATTATGATACAGCATACCAAAATACATACAACCCTAAATTTTCACTCATCTACGATCAACCCTTATTTTTTATTTGTTAATCAAAAACTTTAATTTTTTTTTGCAAAACAACGTTTGCGAGATCAGCTAGTTATAATATAAAATTCACAAGCAGGATCCACAATATAATCAATGTACTAGGATGGTGGGTGCAAGCAGTTCCGGACAAATCTATGGGACGGTATGTGGTTTCAGCCAATAAACGCCTACTGCAATGCATTGGTTTTCTCTAAAGATCTATGGGGGAATATACCATAATCGCCACACTTGGTAGGCATTTTGGCGATCGCATTGTTTATAAATAATGCACAAAATGAATTAAAAGTTGTATCTCGGAAAATGGACCTGCGAGCTACGATCGCAAGGGTCTGTCCCCTGCCACTATGCTACCACAGCTCTGTGGTGCTATAAGTAAAATTTATTAAAATGTTTTTAAACACATAACATTGTGTTAAATATTTGCGGTGTCGTTAATCTACGCTATGTGAATCCATTCCTTTATTAATGTACCTCTTTGTTGATCATTGGATCCCGTAGAGAAATCTTTATTTAATTATATTTTTTCACCAAAAAACGTCGAGTTAGAATGTTAGCATATCAACGCATATACGTTATATTTTAGCATTCACGTGCGAAACAACGGCCAAAGACATTTACGTAAGTATTACGTAACCAACCTTGATGGTAATTGCAAAATTAATAAAGCACACACCGTGCATAGGTTACTAGGCAATAAAATCTATGTTTCGGTAGGCGACTGTCTACCATGTGGGCATCTTGAAGGCGATTCAACATTTACGATGTACGATGAATTATATTGACATTTATTTTACTATTTTATTTCGTACAAGGCATGAGTGGGAACCACAGCTGTGGGTGTACATATGTGGTGATATATATCTAAATTATTTCTTTATTTGTTCACGTTTTTTTATATTTTGTGTGATAGCAAACTTAATGTTTTATAAAATATTTAATTACATTATACTTTATGACACAAGTTTCCAGATGATGGACAGCAGCGTCCTCTGCGTACCATAGTACCACACTGCGATCCCCAATCCATCTACCAAGCGTGAAGATTATGATATATCGCACCATAGATATCTTTGGGGAAGACCAATGCCTTGTATTGTGCGTCGATACACTGAAACGACGACATTTATTTAAATTTGCTTTATCCATTATCATATAATATTTTATCCCGTTTAACCGTGATCTACGATTCCAAGTCTCAATACTCTACCGCTGAGCTACAACTGCTATGTTTTTTAACCCGTATACTTTAATTAATCTGTCCACCGGATACATAAAAAATACAGAAAAGTATAAGTTTGAGCTTGAAACATTGTAATATCGATAATGGGTCGAAGCGTTGGACTCAAACAAAGTGCTGCTCGGAATTTTGAACGTCAACAGGATCACATTTTGATGTACAGAATCTATTACTGAATTCAGAATGCGTTGCTATAAAAAATTTTTGTTGCATTATGATTACATTATATTCATAACATCAAAGTAAATGCTTTTTAAGTTACCAAGTTCAACATTTTTAACAAGGGTATTATGTTAATATAATTTAAGAAACTATTTAAAGTTAATGACCGATACTTTATAAAGGGTTAATGAATAAAAGTATCTTCTTCTTCTTCTTCTTCCTTCCCCTTTCCCTTTATTTGGGGTCGGGTCTCCTTATCAATTTGCGCCAGGCCACTCTATCCTGGGTTGTCTCTGCATCAAGTTGAAGGGTTTCCAGTTCCTTTCTGATATTAGACCACCACGTAGCTTTAAGAAATAAATTTATGGAGCAGGACATGGTAATTTTGATTCATGTACCTTGTAACTTTAATGCAGATAAACCGTCTTGCTTTATAAGTCCAAATTCGAGAAAGAGATCGCTCGCCCAATCCAACTCGGATGGACAACGTAAAACATGTAAAATAAAAAATTAAAATTAGAACAGTAATAAGGCATTTGAAATTGTGATCTAAATAATATCGAAGAATGTGGCAAAGGAAGAGAGAGGTGATACGTAAAAGAATTGTTAATGAAAGGAAATGAACAAAAGTTGATGTTATGAAGGAAAGAACATAGCAATAGAAATTATGAAGGATGAGAGAGAAAAACTAAAATAGAATAGTAACAATTTAAAAATTATTGCTAAATAAAGTCCTTGTTTTCAAATACGATAGTGTAAGCGAGATTCCCATAAGAACGGGGTCATAAAAAATAGTTACCTACTGAGTCTGCGACTTCATCATTTTCGACTTGGTGATGAAATGACGAAAAGTAATCGTATAAAAAAAAATTGACGCAGAAACTAAAATACAAATGTGTACATACTTTATTTATAAACTATACGAATCGTTTTAAATTGTACACGTGAAAATAAAAATATTGTTATCGGCTGTTGTGTTCTTTTCAAAGTAAGCTACCAACGGCAAAGTTTTACGAATCAAGTATACACCTAACGTAATAAAACGTAATTATACATACATTACTTTACAAGTAACGATTATTGTTTAATTTATTTTTTATTAACACGTTCACTGCGGGCCCAATTTTGAAGAACTTTCAGCTGGTGCGGCTGAGGTCGAATCAGCCTCAAGCTGAACTTCCTAGTAGTGCGGTTGAGACCCTTTCTGCCTCATGTTTCGGTTGAGTGTAAACAGCCGCCGCACTAGAGAGAAAACACGAGTTTTACGCGCCGCACCAGTGCAAAGTCTACCATGAGGCTGAATCGGCCTCAAGCCGCAGTGAACGTGTTAAATGTGCA
Source organism: Battus philenor (assembly GCF_028537555.1). Classification (NCBI taxonomy): domain Eukaryota; kingdom Metazoa; phylum Arthropoda; class Insecta; order Lepidoptera; family Papilionidae; genus Battus; species Battus philenor. The sequence continues at coordinate 9,584,359 of NW_027181689.1, read as the reverse complement.
TTGATTTTATGGGGCTCAAAGTTAAGCATTGTTTATGACATTGCTTTTGGCTTTGACACAATTGTTTTTAATTGAAACATGCCATTAAAAAAGAGATCATTTTGTTTTATTACTTTCTTTTAAACGATTTCTTCTCGCATTCGCTGCCTTATGTTAAGTGATAACTTAAAAAAGAAAAGTTAGGTGTATAAACGACTTATATATAACCTAACAGAAAAGGTTATTCTCCTTGGGACGTTAATAAAAAAATACCAACATTTGAATTTACGTTTATATATTTATTTAATTTGATTCTTTTATAATATTAGGCAGTAAAGCAAAATTTTGTGCTACAAATATTATATAAATTAATATGAATATGCTAAATAAACATTATAATAATTTTTCGTTGATTTTTTAAATATAATTATAAATTTTAATCAATTTCAAATTATAACAAATAATTTTATGTATATACGCTTTTACAGTGATTTATATTGAAGTACATATATTTGATTATATAAATATTCACTTAATTATAAACATTGAATAAAATGTATTAAATTAATTATCTTAAAAATTTATTATAGTTCTAATCTCCCTTGAAGTACATTCAAATGTTATATATCTTAATAGCTAGATTTATATAAATTACAAAGATACTTACTACGAATGTTCACTCATTTTTTTAAACGTTTTATTAAAAAATTGATAGTTATATATTTTTTTAAATAATTTATTTTTTAATACTTTCGAAATACATTATACGTTGATTATAAATAGGAGTAATATTTTTTAAATATGATTTTTTTGTTACATTTGCTCCGAGATTATCTATATTTTTTTTCGCTGTTATAAATGCTACAGTAAATATGTAAAAATCTTAGACAGATTTAGAAAAATTCTTCGAAACATGATTAAGTTATTTTGGTCTCGTACAGAACACTGAAGTTAAATTTTATGGTCTCTATTTTGATATATTCATAAAATTTCACACATTGTACTCGGATATATTTCAAACCAGCCAATATTTAAGACTACAACGGTAAACATATTCTAAATTAATTATAATTAATTTTACGTAATATTCTTTTATCAATAATTATTACCATGAGTAAATAAGTTCTTTAAACATTCAATTAATGTTATATTAATTAATTACTACATATAGATATATGAAAAGTATTACGCGTCCCGATGCGTGTTAATATATTTTAAAAAGATATTTCTAGTAAATTTGGTCTACAAAACTTTTTTAACAATTACTTTTCTAGTTGAATATGTGTCTGTTAAAAAAATTTTATGACAGTCAATATATAGTATGTGATATATTCTTAATATCTTAAAACTAGCTACTAACATTCTTTAGGAAACATACTTATATCTTAATTATTAATTTGACACCGGTGGAATAAGAATTTTAAATTATAAGTCTTCATGAATATTTAATTAAAATAAATTTTCATTTGATTGTGTTACCCGAAAATATTGTTTATTGTAATTAACACTGTAGTGAAGCAAAATGTACCCAGAAAATTAAATACGGCCAGATTTTATAAATACTTTCTATCTAAAACTATATACGACTATGTCTAAAATTAAACTTTATAAAGCATTCGCTACATGGAAGACAATAATAACGGATAGTTAACTTTAGATTATTTTAGAATATAATATTAATTAATAATTAATTATAAATTATAAACTAAATTAATTAATATAGCACGAATACTAAACATACATGAACGCGTCGCAACGCACCGAACGAAGTCTACAAATGCAAAGAACTTAATTAATAAACTTAATTAATAATTAATATAAAAATTAAGATTACATTGAAAATATTATTTAATAATACGATAAATAATTAACTAAACCATTATATATTTGGCACAAAGATACAGAGAATAGGAATAATTGTGCGTTTTATAAGACGTCCTTCCATCTCTTTATGGACCTCAGATATCAAGGAGCGCTTTTACATGAAACTTCTGAGGTCTTAAAGACTGGGATCTTAAGCCTTGGCGTGTTTTGCTTGTTCTTCAGCTTGCATCTTCGTGCGTAGTGCTGGTACGTCTTCAGGTATGCGTACGATGGTATGGAATTTCTGTAACATAAGATAACTTTTGTTTATTCAAAAATGGAACTTTTAACAGAAGTATTATTGGTCAACTTATTAATATACTTTATTTTCTACTCTTCTATGCTTCGCAAGGTGTTATAGTTGTGGAAAGAAGCTGGAAAAAACTCCGCAAAAACACATCTTTTAATAATGTTTAATACACATACACTTTATCTATAGATATAGCCTAATCTAAATCAAAATAATCAAGCGTCATCTCTGCTAAGTATTATTATTATTATATTGATTTATTGAATAATAAGCATTTTTATTTAGAATATTTTTTTGAATTTTGTAATGTTTTGCGGCATGATATTTAAAAATTTGATTCTGTTTATTTACAAATGAATTAGAAAATGATATATCAGCTCTAGCACTTCTCGCCAGTGTAGCAGGAGCCGATAAATCGGCTCCCGGCACTAAAAGGGTTAAAGGAGGGAAGATACAACACCTTTTTCAGCAAATATGAAGTGATCGCTGATGAAATAACAGATCTTTATTATTCCTATTTGAATACGATAGGCCAATAACTTTTGGTAGTACAAAATCTGCACACACAGATAGTAAATAATAATTAATTTTATAATGTAATAATCAAAATTTCTAAAATGCTTTTTCTTACTGGAAATGAGCTATACATTCACCCCTTTTTACATATTTTCAATGCTCTTGTGTGACTGAATAAATAATAAAAATGGTGATCTATCATCGTAAGAGACTATATTACAGCCTATTTAATATGTGTGAGTGAGTAAAGTATAACTAACCTCCATTCTAGTTCCAGGAGTGACACGCCACAAGTAGATCATGTACCCAGGGATGCAGAGCATAGAAGACAATGCGGTGAACCAACCGAAGGCATGCGACCACCACGGATATTCGTAATTCATATACTTGATCGGAGTCCATTGCACCAAGTTGAAGATGAACACGCTCTGAAAATTCAACGTTAATGTGAATATTAATATAGATAATGCTATGATTTCTCTACGAGAAGCCATATACAGTCCGCAAATATATATCAGTTAAGTTTTTAAGATTATAAAATGGAAACCACAGATTGACAATTACAGGACGTTCATCTATAAGGTAGACAGACCTTGTTAAAATCACCGAAAGAGAGTCGCAGACTGTTTCTAACTAGTATTGGGAATCTATAGTAGACGTACATTAGTTGCAAGTTTAAGCAGCAGTGGTCATCCACGCAAATAGATGACAGTTAAGCTATTAAGGTTCTAAAATGGAGTCCACTGATTGGTAAAGGCAACGTAGGGACCTCCAACCATAAGATGAGATTGTCGGAAGACGCTAGATGCAGATCGCTTCAAACCAGTATTGGGAATCTATAGTGGACGTGAATTACTTACAAGTTGAAGTAGCAGTGTTCAAGCAGGCAAAAGAGATGGCAGTTAAATCTTTAAGGTTCTCAAATGGCGACCACTGATTTATAAAGGCAACGTAAGGACCTCTAACCATAAGATGATATTATCGGAAGACGCTAAATGCAGACCGCTTCGGAGCAGTATTGGGAATCTATAGTGGACGTGAATTAGTGGCAAATTGAAGTAGCGGTAGCCAAGCGGGCAAAAGAGATGGCAGTTACATCTTTAAGGTTTTGAAATGGAGACCACTGATTTGTAAAGGCAACGTAGGGACCTCCAAATATAAGTGAAATTGTCGGAAGACACTAGATGCAGACCGCTTCGAAACAGTATAGGGAATTTATAGTGGACGTGAATTAGTGGCAAGTTGAAATAGCAGTGGCCAAGCGGGCAAAAGAGATGGCAGTTAAATCTTTAAGGTTCTGAAATGGAATCCACTGATTGGTAAAGGCAACGTAGGGACCTCCAACCATAAGATGATATTGTCGGAAGATGCTACACGCAGACAGCTTTGAAACGAAATCAAGATTATATCGTAGTGGTGAATCAGTGGCAAGTTCAAGTGGCAGTGACCAATCGCACTTATAGATGGCAGCTAAGCCTTTAAGGTTCTGCAATAGTGACCATTGATTGACAATGGTAGCGTAGGGACATCCATTCATTAGATAACCTTGTTAAATTCGTCGGAAGACGCTGGTTGCAGGCCGTTTCCAAGCGCTACAAGCAGGTACTTAAAATCTATTGAAAAGGCTTATATACAGCATATGCCTCTTCTGTAGATAAGTGAACGAAATACGGCATAAACAATGAAGATAATGAATACTAATTTGACTTTTTTTATTATATAGATAGATCCGTCATCGACTGTTACAATTTTTAATTATATTTTTTTTAACCTAAAACAAAAGGCTGTTAGTACTATTATTATTTGTGAATACAGCTTTACTATAAATTCATCATGTATAAAATAAAAATATGATTCATAATAATACCAATATAATGTCTGAAAATTATTTTTTAAAATATTGATTTAAAAATTTAATCAAACAGCAATTATTATCTTGAGATTTACCACGAGACACTGAGATACCCAAATAAGTTTTACTTTCATAATTCGAAACAAGTCTTTGTAGATAACCATTTGAACTTACGTAATGTTAAGTTACATTAGCTTACATGAATACGTTATGAATTGCGTCAAGTGCTCATGTGATAATATCCAAGCAAACAAACCATCACGATTGTTATGCGCAACAAATGTCGCTTATACATTTGGATATGCTATTAACATATCTTTGTTAAGCTTGTTTATTTATCCAATAGTGTTAAACAAGATAATGTACAATAACCGGCGATAAATATTGCACATCGACCTTTGGAAAGAGATATTCGGCTAATTTCGGCTTCGTAGAGGACTATCTCTCTCCCACACTACCTATGTGACGTTTTGTCGGTCATTGTATTTCGTGCGACAGAGATAACACTTTTTTTGTTTGTTTTTTATATTTGTTTAATAAATAATATCCACCAAAGAATTCTAAATACCTTCAATCTATATCTGATATGATGACAATAATTACTGTATTAGAGAAGGTGTGTGGGTCGCTTAGTGTGACGAGATTGATCATATGTTTACTATATTATATACAATTTGTAACTATTAAAATCTAAATTTGTGTATGATTATCACTTTTAAAAGAGAGCTAGACATTCTCTCTTGGGACGTAATATTTCCACGAAGGAATACAGAAAGTTTGTGCAAAAGTGAAATTTCAGAATTTAATTGTTTTAATTAGCTATAAATTGAATGTATATTCGGTGGACTATATATAGAATTGTCTAAAACAAACAATAATAAAAGATATCGGAAACGAAAGCGATAGTTTATCGGTACCCTGTTTTTTATTTGAGATAAAATATTAATAAAAAATTTTACTTTGATCATCTAATGAATAGAAACACCTAATACAATAAATTTAAATTTCATTTTAGTTTTGCGTAATTGACTTGACTTTAGCGATGGTCGACGAGAGAGGCAAAAAGTAACTAAGATAATATTTCCACTTCTAATCGCAAACATTCTCAGAAGACCAAATTATACCCGGGTTGCCAATCCCAAAAATGAATGACTTCCTCCTATGAGCACTAGATATGATTGGTATATACTCTACTAGCTGTCTTTGTACCGTTTCCTGTACTTAATCAACGCCCCCTCGGCCCCCTTGTGGGAGGTATTTTGTTAAGTTCGTTCTTAGCCTACATCTATTAAGCAATATAGTAACCTAAAACTTCAAGTGTCTAAGTCTCATGATTTCAGAGATATCTTATTGAGTCAGTACATAGACTATCTCTTATAGAGATATTAGCTGATCCCATAAACGTTATTTTGCAAAAAAAATTAAAGTTTTTTAATAACAAATAAAAATAAAGGTTGATTGTAAAGGGGTCAAAATTTAAGGTTGCATGTATTTTTGTATGCTGTAGCATAAAATATAAAAACAAAATATTTTATCTAAAAAAAAATAGGTGTGGACCATCCTTAACATTAAGGGGGATAAAAAATAGATGTTGTCCGAATCTCCACCCTGGCCGATACGCACGCTAAGATTCACTAAAATTGGTCGAGCCGTTTCGGAGTAGTTCAATCACGCACACCGTGACACGAGAATTTTATATATTGGAAGAGGAAACTACATCCCAAATGTGAAAAAACTGCAAAGTTAACACCAACAATATTGTAATTACCATCTTTAATTAAGTTACCTACGATAAAATAGTACAAATTAATTAAGTAATGGAAATTATATTCGCTTACAATGCAAATAGCAGGTGTGAAGCCGACCCAGCAAAACTTCCACCAGATCGTCGGGTAGTAACCGATCATTTCCTTGATGCCGTCGTAGAAGCGATTCACACCGAACGCCCAGGATATGGAGACGCATTCGAAGAAGATCAGGAACAAAAGGCAGAAACCAGAAACGGCGTAGGAATCCAGTATTTGGAACACGTACATGCCACCCTAGAAGTAAATGTAATTTATTTATAATACTTAAAACTATTGTAGTACAAATCAACATTTTAGTACACCTTTAATTTAGTATTCATATAGTATGTGGTAAATCCCCGCACGTTCCCAAAGAACAAAATTTATCGATTTGAATAAAACAAGCTCGTTCCATGGATTATGTTTACATGTTTTATTATATAGTATTACTATCATAAGAATAAAAGAAATTATTCAACTAAAAACTATTGTATTACAAATTACTTCAATCAAAATTTTTGCAGAATCACAAGGGTTCATATTAACTGATCGCTAACGTAGACGTCATACTGCATTCCAATACTACTCGCAAACATCTCTTGATTTTTGAAGATCGTGTCTATCTTGAAACGCCTTGACGGCATCGATGAGAAGCTCTTTTCATACTATTCTACCCTCTCCTTTCCTCGAGGCAATAGTAGTATCCAGTTGATTGATTGTACTTGATCAGACTAATAAGTGAGAAAAAAAATATACATATTAGACAGAAAAGATAAAAAAGACCATTAAACTCTTCACATTAAACAGAGAAATATTCTGCGAGGCAAATAGCGAATAGTGTTAACATTATTATAGTGTTTGTTTGTTTTTTGTTTTATGATGCAATGGTATAAATAAAAACTAGTTTAAAATGTTTTGAAATGAAAACGGTTTCTTTAACATTTTCATCATAAATATTTAACCTGTACTACAGTATCTCGTTTGGTTACTGAAGGCACAGACGTAATATAAACAGTAATAGATAACTAAAAAATCGTAAAACTTTTGTAACCAAAACTCACTTCAGAGATACAAGAAAGTCCGACCAAATAAGAGATAACGCAGGTAATAGCGATGAATATTTCCTTTCGCCTCCTCAGGAGTTTGGGCCACTCGTCAATAACAGCGGTGATAAAGCCTTCCATGGTGCAGAACTGGCTGTCCAAACCGATAAGCAGAAGCATGAAGAAGAATAAGCAAGACCATAAGGGCGCGCCGGGGAGTTGAAGGACCGCAGATGGGTAAGCAAGGAATGCCAGTCCAGGACCTGGAAGATAAATACACAAATGTAATGACTTAATACTTATTTAAATTTTAATTGAAAAATATCACAGTAGTGAGAAAAGTATGAATGTCAATAGGTCTGATTAGAATAAGGTATTTCAAGAAAATTTTTATTTAAATCATTTTTACATATATCTATAGCATATTTGTAAATTAGATAATTCATTACAATTATCATGAAGTCGTGTTTACAGAGAAAAATTCCGTTTTTTGAAGATTTTCATACATCTGCATTTCATAAGAAGTTATTTAAACCGTATGCCTAAAAATATAAATATCTAACGAAATCAAATATAAGCATTCCACAGGGAACAGATGTACAGTTTACGACGAATAATAGTCTGATTTATACGGTCAGGAAGGAGGTCAGGAGATCTTTTATTACCTGATGCTGCTACTTCGGCAACTGGTCGTTGCTGTTCATGTGCCATGAAACCAACCACGGAGAATATGACGAAACCGGCGAACATCGATGTACTGGAGTTGACAGAGCATACTATCAGGGCGTCCCTGGAAATATAAATTAAGAAAAAAATTGAAGAAAAAATATTTGTTGAGATTATAACTTATAAACAATAATATTTATATATATTAATTTATTTATCTAAATATTACTGTAGTACTGTTAGAAACAATATGGTACTTTTGCCTCCCTCCTTATATATACAGTTAATTTATTTTGAATCATTTATAAAATTATTAATGTATAATAATATTATAAAATAAAGACTATTAATATTAAGTCGATATATTATATAGAAATGTCTATGTAATTCTTTTAGTATTTTATTAGTTAGTATTTATAACTAATTAACAATAAATTAAGTACAGCGCCATCTATACGTCTGATACTAAATTATTTCAAAAATTTTCATTGTCTTATAACAACCGTATTCACAAGTGTAATATATTAGTAGTAATAAACATGAAATCAGTTTTAGGACTTTCTTTGACTGTTTTACGTAAATTATTAATGTACAATGCATCCAAAAATTATGTAATACATACAATTTCCATCATATTAACGCACTAATATTTAACATTTATTATTTTTGCGGCCAAAGTACTTGAACGACTATAAAAGATAATTGAATATGTTATATTTTGTATACAATGACATTTAAACATTAGCATTATTTATTATTAAACTCAATAACATTAGTTAGATGCGATTAAAACCAATTATCTGAATAAACCCATCTATTTATCCAATCTCCATTAAAATAGGAACTCCTTGGTGCAAACTCTTCTATGATAAATACTCTACATACAATCAGAGAAAATACATTCCTAGAAATACGTCTCAACAATCATGTCTAAGTTTTAAAAATTTTTAATTAACGTCGGAAAAAAAAAACGGTTTATTAGGTAATAATAAAGCTTAGAAATATTTCTCTCACACATAGGAAACCTTTGAGTTTGTACGTGAGTGTCAATCAAGTTGCGTTGAAACCTCCCATAGCTTTATTTTAAGTTAAAGACTGCCATTATACGGGAGCTCAATTCTGGTATTCTTCTCATATTTATAAATAATCACTTATAACATCCTATACAGATTCGATAAAATTTTAAAATTCAGGATATCTTTATTTCACTTTCAGGATATATTTATTTTAACATTATAAGTAATAAACTACCACCAGCTTGGAAAGCTGATCTGTTAACAATAGTTGCTCTTTTAAATTAATAATAATTTTTCATGTATCCATTATAAGATCAATCATGTCAAGCAGTCAACAAACTAAGTTTCGATCTCTTGAATGCTAAATAAAAAAAATAATTTGACGATAAACTTTTAATTTTAGATTTCAAACTAAAAAAAGTGTAACAAATTTTAAACAACTTTGTTATATATACGTACATCCAGACTCATGTTGAATTTGTTAAAATTTTGAGTCGAAATTTAGACGGTATTTATCATGTGTCTGTCACAATTTTTCATACGATTTTTTTTTCAATTTAGATTTTATCAACAAAGACCGTAAATAATTGTTTAAATATCAAGTGTTCTTGGATACATTATTCTTTTTTTATTTGGGGAGCTCTCGTACAACCAAAGACCTCGTCGTGAACCCAAGTCAGGGGTTCAAGAGACAGTTTTGCTCAAGCTTACGTCCTCTTTCTTCTCTTTCTTACTTTTTGCGTTTTCTTACGTCCTTTTAATATCTCCTACTCATTCTTCTTTTATCCGTCACATTATTTTCCATTCCTAATCATTTCTTTACATTTCATACCTTACCTTTTTTACTTTACAATTTCGATTCATATATTTCTTTACTAGATCTCATAAATATATATATGTATATATAGATATTAATATATATGTTTGAGAACACATTCGTTTAAACATAAATTTGTAGTTTCAATGAAGCGATTACTCACTTATACACATTGTTGGTGAATTTATTGTAGCTGCCTAGAGCAACCAAGGTGCCCAAACCGAGACCATAGGAGAAGAAGATCTGTGTGACTGCATCTATCCATACTTCGGACTCCAGGAGTTTGGACATGTTCGGCATTATGTAGAACTTGATGCCTTCCATCGCGCCGGGGAGAGTTATACCTGCAAAAAAGATTTTTTTAAGAAAACTAATCAAAAATACAACATCCTTTATATATTTATAATACTATTAAACCTATCACGTATTATTATAAAAAGATTTAGATACACTCTATCATGCAATATAATTATCATTTAGCCGTAAGACGTAGGTTTGAAACAGCCTGTATCCATCATTGTACAACTTACGAGTAGACACCCTACCCTGCCCATCCGTGGACTTCACTGCATCCAATATCTTCATAACATACAATACCATGACCGTAGGAACGTATCAGGAAAAAACATAGTCTCTTATTGAAATGTATAATAGTTTCTTTATCAACCAGGACTAGATATATTTTAGTGGACCTTTTGTGGCGGCCTTTGATACGCTAAGAAATAGTCATTCATATCAATACAAAGAATATTGAAATTACATAGGATACTTACAAGTATTATAGTTATTAAAGGTCATACAGATAGCAAAGGAAAGAGATCGGTTATGATTTATTTTGGGAGGGATTTTAGGCACTTGGAGTAACATTATATGTTTTACGTATAATGCTTCTTTGTGTGCCTAAAACCTTTCTATAACAGTCATGCCATGAGAACTATAAAAAAAACTTAGACAAATTATGATAAATGGACATATTCCTTAAGACGTCCCGTGTTACGGCAATTTTTGAAGATTTTCCTTTCAGGCCACGTGGGGCATATACGACCCAAGTTTTAAAAATTATAAAAAAGTCGTTTAAGATGTGTGCTTTACACTTTTCAATACTGTAAAGCTATAATTAGAGAAAAAAAGTTATAATTTTTAATATACATTACATACACAAAAAAAAAAGTAGAAGAGAAAATAATCATCTTACCTCTGATTAAGAGTACGGTTAACAAGAAGTAGGGGAAAAGGGCCGTGAAGTAGACAACTTTTCCGGTCCAACGAACACCTTTCCAGATGCAGAAGTAGCATAAGATCCAGACTAGAAGAAGAGTTCCGGCGAGCTCCCAACGAATGTTCCCGATGTTTTCAATACCGCTCGATATTTGAAGTGCACGACGTCTGTTGACAAACATATCTTCAATAATAACTTATTAGTAATAATAATATAACAAGTTCATTGTCCTATTACGTTTATAATAACTAAAAACATTTTTATTCAGACTAATAGAGATAAAAGGAAGCGGCTCAACTTGTACTGGCAGGGACAGTAGTTCATAGCAGCGGTAATTTTCATCTTCTCCTAGCTTCTTCATATATTAAGTAAGAAGTACATAAGTATCTACTAGATATAACTACAGCTGGAGTAGTATTTTCAAACCTTTTTTGTGCCCTTTTTTAGCCTTTCTAAAATTCTCACACTCCCCTATGTTACATACATAGTTTTTATATTAAGTGAAAGGATTAAACTCGTGTCGAGCCTACTTTCGAATGCTCCTCTTAACGATAAAATTGTCCCATTTTGGGGCGTGGGCTCGATGTTGGGAAATAAAGCTAGAGGGAATTGAGTTACATTACCATATTAAAATGATCTAAGAGTTAATTTTTTTTGTACAATACATAGAATAAGAAAATACTAAGAAGATTTCAAAATAATCCCAACATAGTAGTGTAAGTTATTTTATAGTAATATATTAAGTAGATATAACCTAATTAAAATTTAAAAATATTCTACTAAATTAGAAAGATAGAAGCGGCCTTTGTAATTCCATAAAGAATCATGAAAACAATCTAGCCAGTTTGAATAGTTTAAAAGATACTAACATACAGTAACCTGCGATAAATATTCCACATTAACCTTTGAAAAGGGACAATTCAACATTGATTTTTGAATATCTAATGAATTCAGACATTATTTTGCGGAAGTCCATCCTAAGTAAGAAAAGGACCAATACATAGCTACTTCCGCCATGCAGTAGTAGTCGTGCAATAAAATGCACCGCCCGCCAACCCGCTGACAAATGCGCATGCGGTAAACAATGCGAATTACACAACTACCACCGTTAAATCACTCAACACGTGTTTCAACCCTCCACAGGGCATCCTCAGGAGTAATGTTACACCGATTACTGCCAAACATAGAGTCTGTGTCGGCGGGCTGGCGGGCGGTGCACTCTATTTCACAACTACTGCTGCATGGCGTAAGTAGCTATATATTGATCCTTTTCTTAATTGGTATTTTGGACGAGAAAATATTACAGAGCTTCCCGAACGCTGCTCTTCCGACTTGGATTCGGCGATTAGCAACTAATATATATTAAATATCCCATAAATAGTCATGTCAATGAAGTGAGAGTTCCAATATCATTAATCATTGATTTTAAGACCCTGCGAGTGATTAATGACCCGTCTTAAGTAAAGCCAAACCCAGTTTAATTAATATTAGTTTATCTCACGGATAAGTCATTTTGGAAGCTTGTCAATTTCATACGAAAGCAAGATTAATGGCCTACGTCTATGTATATTTACTTTATATATATACAGAGTGATGAGATATTGTTGTAAAAGCTTTTAAAGAGTGAGCCTATCGTCCCAACTACTCTATTTCCAAAAATTAATTATTTCGTAAATAATAAATAACTTAATGCATAAAAACCATTTAGCAAATTAATATTAAAATATTTTAAAAATGATTATTGTTTACTATATTTCCATGTCGACTTTTTATTGTCAAAAGTTATTGGCCCGTCGCATTAAAACAGAAAAATAAAGAAAAATGTCATTGTAGAATGATCATTTTATCAATCAAAATTTTGAAGCGTTTTTGTTGATAAACTTTATAATCTATCATCCTGTATAGTTTAAGCAACTTCGTCAAGTCCTAACCTCATGTATATAACAACGCCTGAAGAAGAAATTGTTTGATCATTTCAAACTCCTTGACTTACGGCACGGAGTCATGGATTCTGACCTTATTATCTATCTACAAACTAAATCTGACGTGACTGGCCATGGCTAAAGCTATGCTTAGCATTTCGCTAAAGAATCAAATCTGTTATAAAAAAATTTGATGGCGAACTAAAATATTGTAGCACTTGAAAAATGAAGTGATAGCAGTTAGGCAACATCTTTTGTGTAGGTGATGGTAGATAGGAAAATAAAGTCTTTACATGGAGACCTTATAAGAGAAGAGGGAGTGGTGGAGATGAACCTACGATCTCAAGGTAGTTGATTGGTTCTGGGAAAGAGGGAGAGGTAGGTTTATTAGGACAAAAGAGTGATACATAAGTAGGCTACCAATAAAAAAAACAGTAAATGATGTTAGGATATCTAAATTCTGATTTTTGCTCCGCTGGGACGCTTGCCTTTCTTTAATTAGTTACAAATCTTGACCAGTACACGTTTCTTGTCATTTGCTGGATGCCTAATATATATCAATTAAAATTTGGATCCTGACACAGGTCAAATTTTATGTCTTCTTTTACAAGATATAAACAGCTAAGTAGTAATCCAAGATCAAATTCCAATAATCATTAGCCAAAGAATAGCAAATTATAAAAACTCACTCCCAGAATTCCTTAACAGGATCGGAGAGGACAGCCTTGCTGATGTTCTTCCCGTTGAGAGTGCAGAGTGTTGTCATATCGAAGGAGGACCAGCAGGTGAGATTTTTACGGTCGTAAGGATTCACGCATGTGGCCGTATTCCAGTAGTTGTCGCAAGTCCGCCATGGTACGTCTAAAAACCCAAAAATAAAGAAATTATGTATACTAAATAAATGAAGGACCTTTCAGGAGAACAAAGTATTTAATGGAGTAAGACTTTTGGAAATGCACAATTCATACAATTTGACTTTTAAGACCCAAGGATGCCAACAGAAAAAACTGAACAAGCTTTCGAAAATTAAGAAATTACCTAAACATTCACATACAAATGATTACTTTGCGTTCAAAATTGATGCCACTATTTTTTTAACTCTGATGTATCTCTGCAGATACATTATCAAGAAAAGGGTTAATGAAGTAGTGTAAGAAAGATAAATATATTGTTAATCCCAATATTGGGCCGTGTCAACAGTATGATGATTTAAATGGGTGTCCAGTCTCCAACATAGTGCTTCCCAAAGTGAAGCCCACGCTCCACAGGGGGGCAATTTAATTATTAAATGGGGCAATACAAATGTTGACTGGACACGAGTTTAACCTTTTCCCTTTCATATAAAAAATATTATGTTAGATAGGGGAGCGAACGAATTTTAGAAAGACTAAGGTGAGGCATGGCACATAAAAGGTTAAAAAATACCGATATAGCACCTTAGTATACTAGCATAAGATCACATTTAGAGACAGTTAAATTGAGTCCTCAAAGCACAATACGAACGTAGATAGAACAAATGAATTAACCCAAGTAAGAAAACAATGCACGACTACCATTGTATGTGCGGAAGTGGCTAAATATTGGTCCTTTTCTTACTTAGGTTGGACATCCGCGAGGTAACGCCTAATTCCATTAAATATGAATTAACCCAAAACAGCCACAATATTGCAAGACCTACTTAGTGCATATTATAATTTTCTTGTCTATAATACAGTTTTGACTATTTACGGCTGGGTTACGTGATTAGATTATAATACACATTTAAGAGATTAGTTATATATACCACGCATATAATAAAACAATATCTCAATTCTCTTACAGTAAGTGTAGAATATACAATGCTGTGAGGCTGTGAGGACATAGTTATCCAGGTTCCAATAAAAATTAAGAAACATATAATTCTTGTTTTACGTGCTAACCAAATAACAAAGTTAAAGGATCACTGGAAAAAAAGTGTTATGTAATAAAAGTTCTTCTCATAGAGGAAGGAATTTTGTTTTATTTATAGCCTTTCAAGTTCCCAACGCACGTTTTCCTCTACCGAGTAAGATCACTGATGATGTTATATAACTCAAACAATATCTGGAATCAAACCCGTGACCTATTATTGTAAGTCAAGCCCCCTTTACCGTACTGTGATAATTAAAGAGAGAATGACAGACGATACAAAGAAGGAAATTAAGAATAAATGAGAATGTAAGATTAAGTATCTAATAGATTCAGGCGTTACTTCGCAGAAGTCAATCCTTACTAAGAAAGGGACTAATATCTAGCTACTTTCGCTATGCAGCAGTAGTCATGCCCACTGATACACTGCCCGCCAGCCCGCTGATAAATGCGCGTGCGGGAAACAATGCGAAACACAACTACCTTTATTAACAACACTATATATTAGTCTCTTTTGAAGTAAGATTTTGTGCTATATGTTAGAAAATGAAATGTGAATAAAAATTATTAAAGACAAAATCGTGTTATTCCCAAAAATAAGACAAGATGTAGAGAGGTCTCCAATTACGGAGACCATATAATTAATAATAAAAGAGATCTCTTACCACCAGAGGCTTAACTACAAGACAGAATACATCAAAGTAGATTTTCAAGCAATTAAAATCTCACCTGCTCTCATAGACATGAAGAAGTAGAAGATGGCCCAGGCCAGGATTACGATGTAGTACACATTCATCCAGCAGGACATGACAGCTGCAGCGTAGCCGATACCTGGACAGAGGATCAAGTGGTTAATAAAACATAGAAAATAGGGTCAATATGACTTACACAAACCATATGATAAGTCTCAATAATATTTTGAACAGATCACTCAATATAATGGTCGCTATAATGGTCGATAGTTGACTATATATAAAGTGATTGCTTAGAAATGTGTTACATTAATATATATTTTTATATTGAAATGCGACAGGTAGACTTCTGGCATTACAAAGTAGATAAGAAACAAGATAAGTTTTGTATGAAGTAATCCGAAATTAAATGTAACGTTATTTATAATTTCTGAAAACAATGATTTTTAACTACACATTCATTACTTTAAAGGTTTTACACCGAAAATCAATTAACCTAGTGATTTCTAAAGTGGTCTATATCGACCCCTAGGGGTCTATGACAACCTTCAGGGGGTCTACGTCAGCGAAAAAAATTTTGAGGGTCCATGAAATGAAAATGGGGGTCCACGATAGTGGATCTCAATACATACACTGATAGTACCTCTTTACTTACATCATATTATCTTATAATATCAAAACATTTACATTATTTATAAAAGTACATATGAAGTAAAAAAAATATTATACATGTTTACAAAATTGTGTAAATTGTTGGATGTTGGTATTCGCTTTGTGGTCGCAATACATTTTGAACTTAAAAAACCTGAGAGTCGCAGTCTCAGAGCTTAGGTAAGTAGGGGGTCTACCCAACACGGAAAAACATGGCAAGGGGTCTACGACACAAAAAAGTTTGGGGAACTCTGAATTAACCTGTATAAAGTAATGAATCCTTGCAAGAAACTAAATCAAAAAACTTATTTCGCAGAATATTTCATTCACTTGTAGAAAATTCTGGAAAATAAGTAAGTAATATTTATCAGAATTCCATTACATGCTCGTAGCTCATCGATCCTCGCTATCTAGAAGCCTATAAAGTTAAGATAGCGTTCATTATGGTTTCCCGTCTTCGCAAAAGCCTTTTATGAAGGTTATAAAATTTTATATACTTTCTTTAAAGATTTCACATTGGTAGAATACGTAAAAAATATGATTTTTTCTAATGAATCTATAATTATTTCTTTATTCATATATAAAAGATTTTTGAAGCATATTTATTTTATTTATATTTACAGCTTACACAGGCCTACCCCATAGATTTTCAACAAGACCCGGCATCCACTCTACTCTACAACCCTAAATCCCATGTCTGATCCGAATCTGTTTTGCATACCACGTGGTCTATTCTTTATTACTTGAACTTGCCAAGCCGCTGAGTGGCGTTGGTTACTTTTGTTTTTCATGAATCTCTTCACTTTTTATTTTATACCATCATGAAATTCTGTCAATAGCCGTCTCTATACTTCGATGAGCGATAGTTGGCTTACCACTTTATTATCTTAGTTATTAAAACAATCAATTCGAGAAAAGAAATATTATGTTAATGTAAATGTAACTAACCTTTGAAAATCGGTGCAATCTTAAACACCCCCAACCCGCCGATGGTAAGCATCTGTCCCATCGCCAGCTCCATGAAGAACATAGGTATTCCAGCGAGGAATAAAGTGAGGAAGTACGGTATGAGGAAAGCTCCGCCGCCATTCTTGTAACAAAGATACGGGAACCGCCAGACGTTGCCCAGGCCAATTGCTAAGCCGATAACGGAGAGAATGAAGTCCAGTTTACTGGCCCATGATCCTCTTTCAGGGAGATCAGATTTAGTTGCCATATCGCTGAAAACAATAAGCAATATAAACCCTTTGATCGCGTACATAAAAATATCTTTCCTACTACTCAATCTAGGTCATTAAAATATTTATAAAATTTCATTTCCTCATACTATGTGTTTATCTTAGTCATCATAGTTGCAATCATAGGATACCTATTGATGGACAAAAGCCTCCTTCATAGATTTTTGCGGAAACATAGTCTTTTCGGAACTTATACTTGTGCGATCCATATGTTTAGTACTATTGTAATATTGTTAAAAACAAGAAGCATTTTTAGGTCATAATGGAGATATTTTTTAACATAAAACACTTACCTAGGTTTCGTGTTGACACCCTGTACGCTTAGTTCGATTTGGTCGCCGCGTGTGTCAGTTTTCGTGTCCATCGTTTCTATTTTCTCTTCTTTTGTTTCTTTCACTTTCCAAAAAAACTTCTCCGTTTTTCTTTACTTTACTCTGTGTGTCCTCTCGGCGTATTAGTTGAAAATATTTAAAGTAACAGCATTCTTAATGAAATATCGATTGAAGATCTTTTTCCCTTTTAGGTCGATCTGAAACAAGAATCTTTTTTAAATGTGAATTAACATAGACAAAATAAGGTAACTGTTATAACTGATTCTTAACACAGGCTTTAAAGTTAAAGTTACTATGGGACGGACTTATCTCGAGGATTAAAGACAATAAGTGGACCCTAAAAGTGACTCTTTGGAAAGGACCATTAGGAAATAGAAATGTCGATGGACCAACAAAAGGTTGATGATACTGTCGTAAAGCAGGGTACAATTGAATTGACCCTTGCTATAAAAAGGAAATTCTAGAAAGTGAAAGAGGAGGCTTTCACTCTAACGAGAGTGATATCAAATAAAATACTTACTAAACTAACATTTGACTAATAAGTTAATTATACTTAAATGGCTAACTAGCTAAAATATGTTGATGTGGAAATAAAAATGAAAACAAGGCTTAACACAATTTATATTACTGATACTTATATACATATATATTTATTATTAAATGGTAAAATCGCTCTTTAAAAAAATCTTTTGTGTATATCTATAATCCCTAAGAATAAGTGAGCTGCAAGAAATTAATACGAATTTATTTAAAAACGTTCTGCAATTAAATTCGTTTTTACACTTTATAGTAATTACAAATATGATCATAATTTCAGCCGTAGGATGTCCACAGGTGGACATAAGCGAATAGCAGGCCTATTCCCACCATCTTGACAAAGTCGTTGTCCTTGTAGGAGTAACGCTTGTCAGTCTGTGGTCTCCAATTCAGAACCTGTGTGCGTGGACATGTGGCTTCACTATTGTAACTCCATTTGACCAACATTTCGGACAATATCCGTCACTTTTGTCTCCTAAAAATTCCGTGCACAGCCCATATCTCGTAGAGCGACTGTAAGTTTTCCAATGAAGCTCAAAGTGAGAAACTTTTTTTATTATTATTAATTCTAATTGGTATCGCTAATTTTTTATTTCACAATATTTATTTTTCGCTTAAACTAAATGCAGACAGTTGGGAGAGGGTTGCCGCTATTTGATACGGATCTTTCTTCTCCCAGCTGCGAGGCACGAGAGCGTTTTATAATTTTTTACAATTTTTCTTACACAATGTTTTCTTGGTATTTATGGTATATTGGGTAAATACAGCTAAAATTTATACATATTAACAATATAATTTGAAATACTCAATCATATATTATTTGATACATTATTTTATTTGATGTCGCTGCCCAAGCACTACAGACCGTAAAAGTGAGAAACTACATTACAGTTTTATAAGTAATAACTGGTAATACATTACATATATACTATTGCTCGATTACTCTTGACTAATTAAGTGCTGAAAAGTTTATTGACTAATCTAAACTTAATCTACACTGTCGCTGAGTAATTATAATCGTAAAGTCTATTCACATAAAAAAATAATCCATCTTCTTTTAAAAATAACATGACGATGTTAAGTAAAGGTAGAAAAATCGGGTCACGAATTGGATTCTCGGAACACATTCTTATATAATTTACACTTTGCGCATTTATTATATAGGATTGTCTCTGCTCACTAAGAACTTTCCAGATGATTGGCAGCAGCGTTCTTTGCGTACCATGATAACAAAACACGATCACCAACTCGCCGTCTAAGCATGGTGATTATCCTATATACCCCGTAGATATATTAGGGACTGTAACGACGATGTTGATATAAATAGAGAAAAAATGTCCAGTTAGCTAGCAGATATAAGTTAAAACAGGGATAAGCAACCCGCGGGTCGCATGCGACCCTCGACCCTAAATTTTAATTTATTTTTGTATTTTTTTATAAATTCCAGAATCAAGGCTTTAAAGATAATAAAAGTGTCTAATTAGTTGTAAATCGATTGATTACGAACATAAATTACGTTTAGAACGTGGTTTGAACCTTGAATATATACTTTTTTTTTCATGGCCCACTGTTTTTGAAACTGCGGCCCTCCGACCAAAAAAGGTTGCTCTTCCCTGGGTTAAAACATTATGTTAATGAGGTACAACATGATCGGCACTCTTGCTATGGGACATATCCCTAGATAGATATCTTAGAGGGAGGCAAATGCCTTGTACTAAGCCTTTATGGACTAAAAAGACTATGGTTGTTAAGTCTATGCCTATATATGATTGAAACTAAAACCAGTAGTCCAATGCGGTGATCAGAAGAGATCTGAAATACACAAAATAGCAGATAACGAACATGACTTCATATAGCCCGAGAGATAGCAGAGTTGAAGATTGATAATGAAATTAAATTACTTTTAAATGCACAATAATGACGTCAAAACTTATAGCATTTATAAAAAAAATAATGAGAAACGAGTAGAAATATCGGTACAATATTTAACAATAAACTGTAGATTTTTATCACCTAAATGTTTCTGACGTCATATTTATACCTAAATATTGTCTCGTCTAAGGCGTTTGGAATATTGTCTTTATCAACTATATTTATTATATGAAACTAATTATAACTTTAATATAAATGTTAGTAATAAATTAGTTGAAAACGATTGAAAATATTCGTAAAAGTTCGATATTAGGAAAACAACTATACAAAAAAATTAATACATTATTTAAATACTTAAAATAGATATTGCAGAATGCATATCGTATAAAATTAAAAAAAAAACATACGCTTGAACGCAATAGATAAAATAACACATAAATTTTAAACGAATTTCATTTGTTAAATATACAATATTTTCATTTATTCCCGTAAATCACTTGTTTAAATTATTCGTGAAAAACTTAGCAAATAATTTACTATGATGTCAATAGATCAGTGGTAGCCAAGTGATGGAGGACTGAGACTTGCACTCGTATGTAGCGGGTTTGATTCTCAAGATGCAGTGCTATATAATTCACACATGTGCATTAATTATTTAGAAATGCTGCTGCTCATAAACAAGTTTCCAGACAATAGAGCAGCAACGCCCTCTGCGTACCATAATACTACTGTGCGGTCGCCCTGTAGATCTATTTGGGAAACGCCTACGCCTTGCAGTGGTCAGAATCAAAGCTACAAAAACCCATTTTTTGTATTTTCAGGCTAATTAGTAAAAGGTATACACTTTTTTCGAGCAATTGGTATGTTTGAATTCTATTAGAAAAAAAAATCATATAACATATTACGTTTGACAATTTTCAACAGGGTTTTCTGACAAATGAGATATTTTAATATTTAGTAAGACTTCATAACTTAATTTAAAGTTGTCACCTCTATTCTTATCTTGAAGTTAAACTATGTATAACTAATTAACCATATAAATAATTATCGTAATCAAATTACGTGAGCCCTCTGATCGAAAATATTCAATAAAGACTTAACACTTAAAACGAATACATGAATGTATTATAACACTTTATACTTTTTTACATTTCACGCTCCTTATTACTGGCCACTAGGGTCTTACTACTTTTAATTAAAATCATTCTTATGCGTTCTAAATTCGAACGCAGATTTGAATTCGAACGCCATTAGCGTGATCGCTGCGGTTATGTTAAGGGCGTGTAAATCGTACACTTTGATCTTAGCCAAAAGGACGAGAAGCGATGAGAAACTATTGTTACCAGGCTTCATCAAGTCGTGGAGCGATGTTATAACCTTCTGCGTAAAAGTAATGATGCAGAAGGAGGCTGCGGAGAGAGAGAGAAAGAACATCTGAGGTCCCAATCCGCAATAGACCTGGACGTTAGAGGCTGGTATACTGCGCCTTTCACCAATCCCCCTTAACAAGGCCTTAGTGACGGATTCAGGGTGATTCGTCGCAAATAAGGAGTTCAGGCACTAGACCACCGCCGTTGAAACTGTTGTAGTATGCGAAAGCGTTCCCGTAGTTTTAACAAAAGGCGTTCAAGAAGACCGTGGGGCTTTAGTCGGAAGGAGTCCGGCATTGCTCTTTCGTTGCCCCCGCAGTGGAGGAGTATCTCATGCAGAATTTCACCACGAGAAAAAAAGGGTCGTGCAAATTGTATATATTTAAATACATCATCTCTTTTAAATCTTGGCTGTTTATCTTTGCTCGCAAATTGCTAATTGCGTGTACTTATATATAATGTACTTTACATAAAGAGAGAAATCATAATAAGTGTAACTATGAAATATATTATAACAAAAAAATATGCCACAACGATTCTCGGTACCGTTAAGATAATATTTCGTGACTAAAATAGATTTGAAAGATCTGGTACTCAGAAGACGACTACAATAAATGACTACACTATGCCAATTGAGGATAAATGGCTCTAAATCAATCTGGGTCCGACTCAACGTTTTGCTATTTATCCAGTTAGCTAAATAACTGAGATGATAGCATATGACAGTTTTAACGAATGATCGATATATAAACCCACGCGTATTTAGAGCATCAGAGATAGTTGAAAGTCATTATTTACAATCAAGCAATAATTTTTGAAAGTT
This sequence comes from Battus philenor, assembly GCF_028537555.1. NCBI lineage: Eukaryota > Metazoa > Arthropoda > Insecta > Lepidoptera > Papilionidae > Battus > Battus philenor. Next base: position 9,562,027 of record NW_027181689.1, on the reverse strand, counting down.
TCTAAAATATATTTCCTCTAGAACATTTAGGAACAGACTTATATATAATTTTACAACAAAATTAAGAAAATTGCTGAATGCGGTCATCGTGGCGATCATTGAGAGAGGCTTTGTAGTGGACGTCTATCAGCAGAAGAAGAAGAAGAAAGTATATAATTTACATATGCAGAAGCCTACTTAATGAAAGGAGAGCTCATAAAAAAATTATGATTAGAGACCTAAAATATTTATTTCCCTAATTTATTTAAGAACGAAAAAATTACGGAATAATCTTAAAACACATTTTATATGTTATCATCAATTAACTTAATACATCAATACGTTTAATAAGACATACAGGATGAGCGTAATGTTAAAAATACGCTAAAAGTTGACAAATCAATTATGAATTTGTGGTGTGTTTTCTTATAAGTGACAATACATTTGACTTTGAATTAGCTTATGAACTCCCACGAAATGTTTGAGTTTATTTACCACAAACTATAAAACCATCGAATACACTACGGAAAAGGCATATTATTCAATAAACGAATAGTTAAATGACTAAAAACCTTGGCAATGATGTCGCGTGGTTATTTTGTTTTTATTTAAGCTATATCTGACAGAAAGTGTATATACATATATCGATATTGTTAAATGTTTGTTAGAAAAGAGTTGCTGTGGAGTTTCTTCTTGCTTCTTCTTCATGAATATTACACTTCGCGAAGCAGAATAGTGTCAAAAAATAAAATTGATTTAAAAAAGTTGACAGTCGATAATAGTCCTAATAAAGGGTCCAATGTTAAAAAGATTAATACTGTATTTATCTTTACAAAGAGTCTAAAAGAGACGTATATATATGGAAATAAACTTATGATATTCAGTGCTGTTGAATGTCGATAAATAGACCACATAAACACCAGAATATAGAACAAAAAATTGTACCAAATGTGTATCAAAAATCATGGCAATAACCACTATATTTTTTTAGATTACTTTTCTCTATTCATATAAGTCCGAATTGTTTATATTATAATATTAGATTGGACGACTTCTGTCAGATATCCTGTTAGATATAAGCTAATATTACTTTATAAAAAGGTTTTAATAATAAAACAATGATAATCAAAAAATACAGACAGTTGTAAGTCGCATTTGACAGTTCGATATGAAATTCGCGCGAGTCTTATAACGCGATTAAACTTCGCGCTATAATTTTATCATTACCTGATTAATGATTGCATCGTTTAGTATTTATATCAACAAATAAAATACCCACTATGAAATCGTCGTTTCAGCCCATAGTCGCCCACTGCTGGGCATGTGCCTCCATCATAAATATCTCTGGGTTGACTACCGCAGTGTGCTTATATGAGACACAGAGGACACTGCTTCCCATCCTGTTTAAACTTTTGTGAGCATTGGCAATCCCATATATTTAATTCACAGTGTGAATTGTATAAGATTATTTACCGGGAATTGAACCCGCGACTTACGGTCACATGTCTCGGTCCTTATCGCTGAGCTACTGCTGTTCAGTATGAAATATATAATATTTTTTTTTCAGCTGGAATACTACAGGCCAATAACTTCTAGCAGTACAAACTGCCCAGATAAAAGAGAGTAAACAATGTTAACTAAATGTAAATTGTAACGTATTTATATGTATATAAATATATTTTATGTACATTATATATTTATTATATTCCAAACAATCTCATAAATTGTACAAGTCGATTCAACTGCTCTTCTTTTGTTTCCATACTGTGATTGTAAGAATTTACCTCAGATAAGACCGCCCATTGTACTTTTTCAATTTATATAATGATATATTTTTATTTTTGTTACGTTATCAAGAAAGAGTATTAGATAAATAAAATTAATAAACAAATTACAAACATAAATCATAATTTTATGAAACAATGTTTGTACCATAAACTGCAATTCAAAATATTCTTTTCAATAAGTATATATTTCTGTTTAACTATAATAGCAACAGCTGTTACGTATAAATAAGTTTAAAAAAAATTAAGTATCAGAAACCGATATAAAAATATAATGATAGACAATACTTTAAAACAAAATTATTATTAAACCACCTTAGGCATTTTCATTCGTAATCTTGAAATCTAAAACATAACTAATTCGAGAGATTAAATCAAGGAAACCATTAAAATAAATGATTCACTTAGAAATACAATATGGCATTGTTAATATCTTCAAATTGCAAAAGATATTCCGATCCTTTTTAAGACAAAGAGAATAGCTTTCGTTTTAAAGGTTCTATTATATTTATAAGGATCGGAGGAATGATTAATGGATTCCCGAAACGTTTATAGAAATAACTTTTTCAATAATATTTTATATCTTTTCAAAAATTATACTATCTAATCTACAGGCGGGACTTTTGAAATGATACAAACTTCTTATTTGAGAAAATAAAGAATCAATACATATGTCGACTGCTGTTAAATTAGGTTTCAATTTATAACATAGATAGTAAACTTTCTATAACATCTATTTTGCTGGTATGGTTACGTATATATATTTGTAATGCTTACAATTCACATTAGATGTAAGATGGAATAACACATGAAGTGATTTGTTCGACGCTCAGCAGTAAATCCTGAGTCAGCGTCTTTGGAGACGACAAAGTACTGCTAAAATAAGTAAAAGTCCGATATCTACTTATTTAATTAAATATTAGGTGGACCGGAAAGTTATGTCGTTTCTGCTCATGTCGATATTTGATTATCATTTGGTAGCTTATTACGTATTTAGAAGAAATTGTACACTAGATGGCAAAAGGTTGTTGATAACGAAGGTGAATATATTTTTGATCAGAAATAAAAACTTGTTAAAAATGTAGTCGTGTGAATTTAACTTAAGAAAGCGACATTACTTTCCGGTCCCCCTTAATACTTTGTTACATATACTAACCATTGATATAAGATTTATAACTATTGTGTTTATCAAATAGAGATTTAAAAAAACTTCTTTTGCCAAAAGCCCAGAGTAAAATACGCGTATTACTCTTCGGTATCTCAAATGTCCTATTTCAGCATATAATATCACACATCACTTCTTTTATAAGTCTTTTCATTCAATATTTTTTAGACGATACATGACCAGTTATCACTAAATGATTGGCACCTTATCAAGATAACGACAAATACATCATCACCATAATTTCAGTCAAAAGATGTTCACTGCTCGACCACAGGCCTGTTCTATAGATTTTCAATAGAATTAGTTGGAAGTTGCCTGCGTACTGCGTTTTCCAATGACCTTAACATCTGTTCACCTCGTGGACGGAAATTTTACACTGCGCTTGCTGTGTTCTCTAGATATATTCTGGTTAAACTGTAAAAAGGCATATGTAAATACCTTTACACGTAAATGTCTACAGGCTTGACAGCTAATATAACTATAGCCGTTTTTGTTACACTAAATATATTAGCCGATAGAAAAATAAACATTAAAAGGTGAGTTAAAATACACTTACTAAAAAATCAAGCACAGCCACACACACTACAATAATAAGAGCACAAAACACACTAAATCCATCGTCACAGACACACGCGCGGAACGTTACTGCGTGAAAAGGAACGTGTTCAACGTCAAACGCGAGTGCAATATGGCGGACGGTTTGACAGTTTAGCTCGCGTGCTCTCGCGCCACATGCTTGAACGAGAATGCTGGTTCATGGCACCTAGTGCAGTATGAAATACATGTGAATCGACCAACTGTCAGCCGTAGAAAGAATTTATGAGCTTATGAATAGGTTGATAGACAATTTGGACCCTCCGGAAGGCGTGGCAGGGGATCGATTGCGGTACTCCGATTTGCCCGGTCGACGTTGTTACGCCTGATATAGCACACGTTGTACGTCGTATTTAAATACGAACACTATGGGACAAAATGTACTAATCATTACCAAATATTTAGCAACTTCATAAAAAACCTGGCAGCGCGAATAACACATTTTAAGATACATTACATACAGCATAGTCAGAAAATCTGATGACCTTCCGTTGAACAACTACATACGATTTTAAAAATAGATTTCAATACCCACTATACTAAGTGTTAAAGATGCTACGCATACCGTGGACAACCAGGAGCACCAACAGATTAGTTCTAGATCAACTGCGTATAAGACCAGGCTCGCTACTATCTACTACAAGGTGATTCTTGGATACTTTTTCTACGTAGCTCTGGGACAACCAAAGAATTTAGATAAGGTGGTTGTCTTAGGAAAGATCGAAAGAAAGAGACCAAGACGGCGATCACCAGCTCGATGCGCGAACTTATGCGGGTCGCCATTTCAGCCTACCGCGTGCTGCTAGTATCGAGGTGGACGCGGTCTCGGCCCAGCTCTTCACGGGGCACGGGGGGTTCTCTGAGTACCTCCACAGGTTCAAGCTCAAGGAGGACCCCTCGTGCTTCTGTGACCGGGCATGGACCAGACCGTGATCCACCTTACGGCCCAGTGTCCCGCATTCGGGGGACTCCGGCTCGAATTCGAGTGCTGGTCTGGCGTTAAAATCCGGCAGGAGTCAATAGCCTCCCTGATAGGCGAAAAGGATACTAGGGAAGAATTCCTCTCATACTGCAAGGAAATAATTAAAAAAGTGATATAAAAAAATAAAAATTAAATAAAATAAGAAAAATTTTAAATAGACAATAAGAAAAAATGTGATAAAATGTAACTCAAAATGTGATATAAAATGTGATAAAAATGTAAACGAAAAGAAATAAAGATAAAATATAACATGTAATGAGGGAGGAATGAAAGGTCAGAGAGTAAAAGGGAAAGATAGCAGAAATATGGCATGAAAGAATAGATTGAAAGAATATATAAATAAATAACTGTGTGAAAAAATAAATTGCCCGTAAAGTCTCTGTCCCACGAAAGATGTCTCACGAAAGAAGGAGTACGAGAGAAAAAAAAACTTATGCGGGTGGTGACTGACCTCACAGCAACCGAAGCACTCTGAAAGACAGGTCAAGGAGTCCTGCACGGGTAACTCGTCGAATCCTCGACCAGGGCTTCCCAAGAAGGGCGCGAACTTTAGCAATGAAGATAAGAATACTAGACCAATAAGAATACTAAGTATGAATATAGATAAAGTAACCAAATCCATTTTTATTTTATTTTTAAATTTAAAAAAAATAATTACACTGCGTGATGTCTTTATTATCAAGTATATGAGACATGTATCTTTATTAAAACGGAGTGGATAAAATTCCCCCTATATTTACATAGTCGGAAAACATTAGATGCGAGCTGTTTCCAGCCGGTCCTATTGAAAATCTAAGAGGAAGCCTATATTTAGCAATAATGTTATTGCTGTACGGTTGAAATGATGGTGATAATGATAATCATTCCAAACTCATATAAATACTCATATATGAAACTTTATCTAAATCATTCATACCAATGATTATTGCAAAAACCTTCGCATTAGGATAATACTTGCCAAAGTTTCTTCAATCTATATCTCGTGGAGAAATTTAGACATATAGTTAGTCAAATAATCTATAGTAAGACCTACCTAACAAGATATTACTTTAATCTGTATTAAATAATTTATAAAAATATTGAATATCTAACATACATATCTAAGTTCAGGATCTTTGTCAACGAATCACCGACAGATGGCGCTAGAAGTCGATTACCTCACGCTATTGTTCTCACGAATTTTTCCCGAATTCGATACTTTTAAACACCGCGCCGTAATGAAAACAAATAATATGCTCGTATCTCCGGACGACATTAAGACAAGTTCTATAAAAGCCAATTCGAATCCATTTGGAAATAAACTGGCCACGAGGTCAAGTTTCGCTCATAAATCACTAGGCCCACGTCAACCATACATATCCCCAGATCATATTCGATAGAAGCATTGCAAGAGTGTCATATGCTACTTCTTCTCCCAGTGCTAACGATTTCAGAAGTGCTACTAATGTTATTCAGGCAGTAGCAACTACATTAAAGTTCGGCCTTCTTAGGTGCCCTTGAGGTGGAATAATAAACGGGTATCGATTGACATCCCAAGCCCAAGACCCTTCTGGGGGACCCTTCCGCCAGGGACCCACCCTCCAGAGACCCTTCCACCAGGCCATTTAACACCAATCTAAGAACTTAGCGGCCTACCAATCTGGTATTACAGCATAATCTAGCGGGCCAAGCCGAGGCTCTCGAGGAAGCCCTAGATAACCTCTAACTTATAAATAAGGTTTCGGATATACGCCTTTTGCACCCCTGCCGTTCAAAATTAGGGAATATGTAAAATGTATGAATATGTGAAATAGGGAAATTCTATCAGATACAAATACTTGATGAAACAAAAAAAAGGATCTTCTTCCTTGGAATTCATAACAATAAAGAAAGTGTTTCTGTCAAAATACAGATCAAGAATTTATACAACAATAATTTTTGCAATAATACGTAGTTTTTATATTTTCAGTGTAAGTTAAACTTTATGCAGTGATCAATATTCGACATAGTTAAATTTAAATCACTTTAATGATGTCTTGCAATTAAAAAAGTAAAGCAATTAACGGAAGGTAATATGGCTTGACTTTTTCATAGCGTTTCCTCTTACAATATTTTATTACAGGACAGTGGTGATGATGTTATTTATATATTTATTTTACAGAAAAGATACGGGCTATTTATAACACGAAAATTAGATATTACTTGAGAGATATTTAAAAAAAATGATATTCTAACCGTTGCTTCGCAACATGTTTTTTTTAACATATTATTTATGCGCCGTATTTTAAAATCGTATATGAAAATTAGTGACAGATGATAAATACCAGAAATAAAAATAAACTCGTAACGCCTAAATTTTGTCTTCACTATTTTAACAAATCCTTCATAGGTCTGTGTGTATGTACATATAATAAAATTTCACAAGGTATCGTAGAACATCCTTTGTTAGTTTTAAATCTAAAAAAATGCTTTTAAATAAATCTTGTTAAAGCAAAAATTTATATTTATTTATTTAATATTCTTTATTGTACACGTTAAGATACATTTAATAAGTTTTACAATAATATACAAAAAAGTACAATGGGCGGTCTTATCACACAAGGCAATCTCTTACAGACAACCCTAGTATGGAAAAGGTAAAAGTACTAATAATGGGTAGTTTACGTGTACAAAAATTACATATTTACAAACAAACGAACATAAACATACATAGACATACATACTTAGACATACATACATATGTATATACTTATAATAATTAAGGTTTAATATATTATTTTTATATTGCAAATTGTGAAACTTGATTTAATCCTTCTAAAATATAAAAAAACCTTCAAGAATCTATGTGTAAGCATAAATATGTTCCACAAGATATCTCAGCCCTTGTTTTAAATCTAAAATTAAAATAATAATATTGAAAAAATCGTACTATAGAATTCAAGAGTTTTTAGTTGATCGTGATATATGGAACTTGGTTAGTTGACACATTTACTGGATTAATATCATAACATACATATGAAAAATTGTTAAAATTCATTTAAAAGAGCAACTGTTGAGTTTCTGGCTGGATCTTCTGAACAGATCAGCGTTTGGAACCTGTGGTAACTTACTACTTATAATGTTAAAATCAAAAGCGCATGAAAATTTCTTGAATAAAAATATGTTAAATTTTGTCATTTATATAAGGACAACAAAACGACGGTTTTGCGTTGCTATGGCATAACGAAGATGTATTCTAAGGCAACCTTTGACCCTTCACCAAGGCGTCCATGGGTACAGTACCAAGGGACAAATGTATGATCGATGTCGACAACCATCAGAAAGGTTTAAAAGGTCTCAAATCACACATAAGTTCAGTTTTCCTCCATACCGCAATATATCTTTTATAAAAAATCTACTACAAAACGAAAACGGTAATATATATATCTTTGACACACTATCGACATATATTGGTGTCAATAAATATCAGCATGTAATAATCACTGTGTTTCGATTTGAATGGAGTTGAATTTAAATTCTTCAGGTGGAAACACCAAACGCACTTCTGCGTAGGATTGTCATATGATAGATAAGGTTTGTCAAACCTTTCTAGGCATCAGAATAACAACTTAATAATTAAAATCGTGTACTAACATTTTTGTGTTTCATCTATTCATATAAAAAATAATGCTAATATTTAGTTAAAAAAGGTTAAAAATCAAGATGTCTGTTATATTGATTCATATGTTATTTTTATTGACGTTTAACTAAAATATAATTTGGCACAGATAATAAAAGAAAAATAAATCTAATCAAATTGTCAATCGTTGAATAGACTCACGTTTTTTCCCGCCTTCCGCAAACTACGCCTTAACATTTGAGCTTAAAACGTGCTCTCGGCAACAGTTCCTGTGGGATTGTAGACAAAGAACATATTCAGGAGGCAGGGATTTTCATATCAGGCATGCGCAATGTTCGTCCTGCCACCCTTAAAGCGTCCCACAAAATTTAACCTGCCTCCCTCAAATTGAGTACAGATTTACCTCTAGAAATGCACTGGTATTTTGCATTTACTTCTAATATATAAAATTCTCGTGTCACGGTGTTCGAACTTGAACTCCTCCGAAACGGCTTGACCGATTTTTACCAAATTTTACATGCGTATTCAGTATGTCTGAGAATCGGCTACTATCTATTTTTCATACCCCTAAACGACATACAAAGACAAAAATACATACAAACCTAAATTTTCATCGCTCTACGATCAACCCTTATCTTACATTTGTTAATTAAAAACTTTAATTTTTTTTGCAAAACAACGTTTGCGGGATCAGCTAGTTGTCGTATAAATATGTATACAACACCTTATAACGCAAGTGTAATTAAAATCAATTGATACTTGTTATATATACTGTTGGTTTAACAGTCACTTAACTGCTATGGAATGAGAAATGCTTGGGATTTTTCTGCAGAACGAAGCAAAAATAGAAGGTCTATAAAGTAAGCGACAGCGGTTTGACATTTCAAAGTGGCAAGTTAAAGAACATGTAGTCCTGCGGCCTAAGGGGTCTGCGGAAACTACGAACAGACATACAGACTAACTTGTTATGGTCATCACAAGAGGCTGTATGCAAGTGACTTTTGACAGCTCCTATTGAAAATCTATGAGAGAGGACAATGCCCAGCATTGTATATTTATGACTGAAACGTGTATGATCTTGTTATTTCCTTATTGTACTTAAGTATATCCTTATTATTATTTAAAACAACATAAATCTTAGGAACGAATGCTACTCCACAATAAGTAATGTCTTATAAACTTGTACGATAATATATAATAATAAAATTTGCAAAAGTAGATAAAAACACCACTACTAACAGGTGGCACAAAAATAATGTCATAATGAAAAACTTTTTTTTTGTTTTGGGGGGGGAAATCTTCCGGTATACAAGATACCCTGCCGCTGAGGGGAGGACAGGGGTATGTGAGATTCCTACCCACTAACTCCCGCACCCCCCCCCCCCCGGTGGTCGCCCTCTGCGCTAAACGGGAAACTGCGGTATCTCCCGGTCAGGGATCGCCACGCGGTCTTCCCTCGCGCCGTGCTATTTTTCGATAGCCCGTCCCGGGGTATACGTGGATACGCTACCCCCGAAACCCTCGTGGTGCTATTACGCTGGTTCGAGACCACATCGAACCATCGTCCGCCTTAAGAAAAAAAACCTACCTTAATTCTTACAAATGGCGCCAAATGTCACTGTGCTTTGAAATTTATATTTTAGATAAGTAGAGAATTAGTAATAATATACCCACTGGTTAGTTGTCTCACTGAGGTCTTAAAATTCTAAAGTACAGATTACGGTAGAGACTGACTTGTACAGCGCAGAACGTCCACCCATAATGTGTATATACGACCATGTTAAGGTCCTCGGAATACAATGGGTGCAGGTTGCTTAAAAACAATCCTAGACGTAAGTAGCCTAAATCTAGCGGTGGATGTGCTACAGCTAAAAGATTATGATAATTATAAACCGTATTTTTTGACGAAGCATGTGACGGTTGACATATTTAAATTATGTTTTCCTTCAAATCATCTCATGAATATTTAACGCGCTTACACATTTTCCCCGACCGTGTTGAGATAACATACGTCATAAACACCTTTAGTGGCTTGTCATACTTATAAACGATTTATAATGAACAAAAGATATTACTTTTGGGTTATATTTATTTATTGTTAATGCATAGTTCATGTAACCCTGGTATGTCGTGCATAAAATCGCCCGTTTTTTTTACTATAAAATATGATTTATTTTTAATACACAAATATGAGTTAATAAATTAATATATCACTACAGCGTGCGCGGGCGTGCTAGTCGCCGCTTGCAACAATTGAACAGACGCACAAGAGATATATGACAACGGACAGTTTGACGTTTATCTACCTCTTTTGTTTCACCGCTAACATACCTTTGTGACTGACACTTTCACGCCTTGTTGCCTTTAAAATTGCGTCATCTATTCTACTGGTGGTACATGTATACTAAACTTTTTTTAAACTAAAATACAATATTCTGATGTCCGATTATTTTTAACCATAATATACACAAATGAAAGCTTAGTGAGAGCTATCTTATTATAAGCATACTGGCCACTACAGTCATCAATACTTTTTATTATTGCTTGTTCAAATTCAAATTCGAACACCGATTTAAATTCGAACGCTGACAGATAGATAGTCGCTGTCACTGCTGTTGTTTGACATATACAACAGATAAATAATAATTTCTTTTATTCGCGTCTAAAGAAAGAAATACGTACACAGGTGGTTTTCCGGTGTCCACAAAACGCTAAAAATCTTTGTGTTGACGGCCAGTACCATATCTCTGAGAAGATACTAGTATTCCAACAGTGGGAACATGTCAATTTATTTAAATTATTATGCAAAAATTATCATTTATTTAGTCGTGTACGTCACTATTACACTTAAAACAGTAATAGAGCAATTTATTATTATAGTTTAATTACTTTATTTACATAATTTAATTTAATGAACTTCTTATATACATGACAACTCAAAGACATTACATGGGATTTTATTGCAATGCCGTACAATGTTGTTCTAGTATTATATATATAAGGCAATTTGATTGATGAGGGAGGCAATTCAAAAGTGGACATTACGCAAGTTTTATTTTTATTTTAAATGGTCCCAGCTATTGGGGACCTCTCGTTCCCCTATCTCGTGTGGGACAGGTACTTTTTATTTCTAATAATTTATTCAATTAATTTTTTATTATTATGATTCTCCTATTTCATGTATCATATTATTTGTTGTACTGTTTCTTTTGTTCTACAATTTTCCTAGTCTTTCTCTTTCATTCCATTAGCCATACATCCATCCTCAACCACTACATTCTAGGTTCCCTTACTATTTTATTTTGCAACATTACAATTATTGTTCATATATTTAATACATATTTTCTTTATAATTATTATATTATATTATACTGTTTATTGCACTATTTTTGGTACTACTTTATTTATTTTATTTCTATATTTCATTTTTTCTTAATTAAAATTACGCAAATTTAATCCTTTCGTTTTAATATAAAAATTATGTATGCTACATAGGACGGCGTAAAGATTTTAGAAAGGCTAAGATGAGATATGGCACAAAAAAGGTATGATAAAACTGAACATATATACATATAATGTAGAGTACCTAAAATTTTCTTCATGAAACTTTTCTCTAGAGTTACAATTCAAGACAAGATTTTCTATTTCTTTTTCTATCTCAATAAAGAAACTTTTTGTACAAAACAACTCCAGGTTTTTCCTTGTTTTCGCAATGTATACGCGAAAAGAATTTTATGTCACCGTAATCCTTGCGAAAGGAGGATTTAGAAAAGGATTTTCGATCAGAGAGCTAACATAATTTTTTTGCAGACTCTTATAAATAAGTATTGTAAGAGGAGATTACATTATAAGTACATTTATTACATCTCAATAAAGCTAATTAAATATATATTTATGATCTAATTCTATACGGATACATAAGAATAATAGAGTTATTATTTTATTGAATCTGTATACCAGAGACATTAAAATCCGTGCCATTGTTTCTAAAATAAAACTTAATATTTCTCTTTTTTGTTAATGCTCTTGTTCTAGCGTATCACAGTGCTTACTTAATTAAGTTACTCGGGTCTATTTTTAAACTTTTTCTAACTTAAATCTTAAACTATTTAAAACTGAATTTTCATTTTTTTTTTGCTTTTAAATATTTTAGTTTTTTTTTTTTTTTGCATTGCCATATCAATGTCTAGTTTTTTACATTACAGTTCGTGCGACTAGTTCCTTGTTCCTACTCCACATTGCCAGCCCCAGGTTTTGCGCCAGTATTTGTGTGGTGGTTGCCGTATTCACCACATCTATGAATCTTGCGATCGCATCTCGAGTCTCGTCCATGTGATACACGCAAGAGTTCGTGTGATGTGATATGCTACCTCATGATGGTCACTGTCATACAGCCTAAAGGAGTCTGTTGTTCGAAAAACAATGATGACCGCTACGCTCTTTACCCCCTGAGCCTGTGCCGGTGATATTTATTACATTCATATAAATAGCATATTATACTATACATACATACAGATATAGTTATATTTTATATATTATAAGTCATTTATTTCTTCTTTATACTTTGATACATTTTTTCTATTTTATCTATTTGTTATGCCAATAACTTATATATATACTTACTACTAAGTATATAAGACATTAAACAATTATACATATATTATTCTATAACTTAAGAAGTTATACCAAAGAGGCTCTAATAAGGTCCTACAAAAATCAAGTTCGAAGGCACTAACGGTGGCATGTACGAAGCTATTTTCTTAACTTTAAAGAGTTTCCCATAAATCAACGTCACTGTATATATTTCCATATCTTTCTAATAGTTATATCGTCCACTACAAGGCACATGCCTCAAAGATATCTATGGTGGATATTCCATAATTGCGAGGCTTGGCAGGTGGGTTGGCTTGGTACTCAGAAAACGCTGTGGGCAATAAGCATCCTATGGAATTTTTTGTGAGTAATGACAATCCTCTATAATGAATACATAAAGTGTTAAATATACATAAGACTAACTCGAGAATCAATCCATTTATGTATATTAGCGATATTATTTAAATTACCTTTAATATTTACAACACATTTATGTGCAGTCGTCAGACAATAAAAAAGCGTACGACTGCTCAGTACTTTATTTTATCTTTCACAGGGAAGGTCAGTCGTTACTTTAGTCATTCGTCGTTTTTTATCTTCATCTGTATCTCTTTCTTCTGACAATTCTTTAGAGTTTCTTCTGACAGTTCACACGTCTAAATTATGACACATGACATATTATCAATTTTTTTTACAAAGATTAATAAACTAATACTAATATATGATCTTATACATCACTGTTATATTAATATAAGTATCTTGTAGATTTTGTTAAAAGTGCAACTGCCTGAAATTTTCAGTGTTAAGAGCTGGCTGGAAGACAGAGAATTTGAATTTAGAAATTGAATTAATTAAAAAAGAACAACTGAATTTGAAAATATTGAAGAAGTGATGGCGATGATGAATTCGAACATAATTCTATTAATTGTATCTTTCGGAAAATACACGTTCAATTATAAATCAAATACATTAAAAATACACAACCAAATGCCATACGTTGACTTGGAAAGAAAAATTTCATTATGTTGGAGAAATACGCTAACAATTTCACCGAGAAATCCCTCGAGGAACTCTCCGCGCATTCTCAAAGCTAAATACAAGCTCACATACAATATATGGAATATAAAAAAATAACAAACCGGGATGCTATGTTCGGGATTTCTGTGCGGGACAGAATTGTGAATGAAGACGTAGATAAACGAAAGGAACCGACATAGCTAAGTGAAGTGACATGTGGGAGTGGCAGAGAGCAGGCCAGGTAATGCGTAGAACAGGTGGCCGCTGACGTCTTAAGGTTTTGAAGAGGAGACCACAGACTTAAATGCGCAGCACGACACCCACCCGTAATGTAGACAGACGTGCTTATTAAGCTCGTCAAAGCACGATGGATTTAAACTAAAAAATTTTTTTTTTTTTCGTAGAACCGAAATCCATCTCTATAAGCCAGTTTTACCAACGTACAGGCGAAAATTATTGACCAGTCGCATTCTAATAGAAAAAATAAATAAATTAACCATGTTTATTTACTTAATATTCTTTATTGTACACGCTAGGACACATTTAAATAGTTCCGTAATAATAAAGAAAAGAGTACAATGGGCTGTCTTATCACACGAGGCAATTTCTTACAGACAACTATAGTATGGAAAAGGTAGAAGTATAAATAATGGGTAGTAAACGTGTACAAAACATACATGTATATTTATAAAAAACATGTTATAAAACATATAAAGGTATAATACATATTATAGTAAATATTTCTGTAATCACTTTATTTATTTATTAATAGTAATAAATAAATAAAATTTGTGATCGATAAATATTGACCAATGCAGTTTTTAAATGACAATATATATTTGTAATGTATAAACTGTCAAACACGCAAGGTTTAAAGAGATCTGTGATATGCGTAATGATTCAATAGTTAATATATTATATGATTTTTTTCCAGTTTCTGCGTTTTTTTCGGTATAAAAATCTTCTACAAAGTAACATGAATCTTTTAAAATAAGATGAATGAAATTTCATAAATATAGGTGAGAATTAGATAGATGCGTATATATACTCATAAGGATTTATTTAATGAACATTTTACTTCACTAAAAACCTGATTTTATTTATGTCGAAATTCACAACGCAATTTATTTACGCACGCTATTAAAAATCAACAAATCTTGCTGTAAAATATTTTAAACATAAACATGTCATTTTGATGACAGCTTCACATTAAACATGGCTGCCTCTTATCTCTCCCGCGTAAAATCACCGCCACAGATTCGCAAATATTCTAATTCGCTGAAGTGGTAAGCGCAAAAACGGCGTAAGGATAATGATTAAATCAATTTCAACGTTGCTGCTTTACAATAAAGTTGTATTTAGATATTTTTCTATTGTAAGTTTATTGACAATTCTTACAGTGTGGATATTATAAGAGAATATGTATTTTAATTAATTTTGAAGTATTTTAGACAAAATATTTTTCATACAGTACGAAAAAAACAATTTGTAATGCGAGAAAAACTTCAAGAATGTAAATATAAAATAGTAGTTTAGGGAAGAGAATTAAAACAAAGTATTTTTTCTCGATATAAACAATTAACAGACTTTGGTTTTATGTTTAAGATAATAAAAGCTATGCCATGATATCTGTAAAGGAAAATGGTTTTATTATACGTATCTGCTATGAAATAAAATAATTAAATTATAATAACGTATATATTTACAAATATAAATTAGAGATAATTTCAAAAATATTTTAACTCAAGCATTTCTTATTTTCACGATTAACGTTTGTAAGCAACTTTTATTAGCTAACTTAAATAATTAGTGGATTTGAACATTAATAAAACTCCCCCCTAACGCAAGGCCGAATGCATTGAGAAAGTGGGTCAAGGGATCGATAGGACGAACTTGAAAACTTGGACCCCTGGGAGTACTCCACTCGGGAGTAAACTTCATTCTTTTTATTTTATTTAAGTAATAATGTATTATGTTCAGTAATATTTTTGGTGTTTTGAAAAACGAATTCATGTTTGATTGTCGTGGTTTCAATAAAAATCCTTTCGCTTTAAAATAAAATAATATTTACGTTACATACGGGGGCGTTAGAGTTTTAGAAAGACTTAGATCAGCCATGGCGCGTAAATAGTTGGATAATCCTGTTTTAGAATGTCATTCGGTTCTAAGATTTCAAATATATGATAATTATATAAACACATACAAGTACTGTAAGAGAAAAATTTTAACATCTTCATCACCTTTTAGACATAAGATGGCTACAGCTAGACAATAGGTTTTCCTATATACCGTTACTGTAAATACCATATTCCTTTATCTCCCGTTTCAATTGCGACCACGCATTGTTTTTTCGCCCAATGCGATATTGTGATTAAAAAAACTTCAAGAAAAACAAAGTTAGCGCTGCTCTTTTCCCGTTTTTTTTTGCTTAGGGGTCACGGATTAATTTGAATTTGAAATCAGAATTCTGCCACCAGATAACCTGTCTTTTCAATGGGATCGATTGGAAGCGACTTGCACCTAGCATTATTCGACGACCTTTACAAGGTCTGTCATCTCCATTTAAGAACCTTAAAGACCTAGCTACCACCAGTTATTGGCGCAGTGGCCTGTCCGCTACCGCTTCGACTTGTTACTGGACTATGTCGATTATTATCGTTCATCTATCTCCATCTCATTCCTGACTTGACTTCTTAGTGAAACCTCAAGCATAGCCCTCTCCATGGCTCTGTGATTGAGAGCTTGCAAATTAGCCTTCGTCTTAAGGCACTGACTAATATTGGAAGATAACATGTTTAGTAGTTTGCGAACGCAGCCGAGATATTAATATGACCGATAAAGTCCTATTTCATATTAAACACATTGGCAAAGCGAAAAATTAATTCAAATTTATTAACTTCGAAAGTGTTGTGCAATAATAAATGAGGTTACTCGGAGCAAAGTTTAGCAACTCTAGTATTGTAGTGTCCCAGCGTGGAGGCGGGGCGAAGTCCCACGGGATCGAGGCGCGACATCCGCGGGGAGCTCGCGGACGTGACGAGATCCGGTGGCGGCTGCTACACACCATCCGATTAACGCGCAGATAGATCTCGGGATATCCAATTACGTAACATTTTTACTTATTAATATAACTACACGCGGTTTTTATAATGATATATGTGAAAGCTATAAAGGAGTAAATGATTCAAATATGTTACATTAATATATTTTTTCTCTTTAAATGCAACGGGCCAATAATTTCTGGTAAAACAATCAATTAATTTTAATACGCAGTAATTTTCAAAACTCTTTTTCTTACTTTATCGTCATCACGTCATTTATTATTTCCAAAACCATTATTCTTCCGAAAAGGTATGTCTTACATTCACCCTTCTAAAATTTCTACATTTATAACCAATCACCCTTTATAAATATAATCTACTTTGGATCAATACATACAAATACAATGTACTTGTATGTTAAGAGTAGAATTCCTGAAGAGCACAATTGAAAGTTTTGGGGTAGAGATTGACTCTATCCTAATTGAAATGAAAAATATTTAATAGAATCAGGCGTTACATTGCGGAAGTCCATCCTAATTAAGAAAAGGACCAATATTTAGCCACTTCCGCACATGCAGTAATAGTCGTGCAACAAAATGCACCGCCCGCCAGCCCGCTGATAAATGCGTATGCGGCAAAAAATGCGAATCACACAACTGCCACCGATAAACCATGCATGTGCGGAACACGTGTTTCACCCCTCCACGGAGCATGTTCAGGAGTTATGTTACATCGATTAGTGCCAAACACAGAGTGGGAGAGAGTGAGTGCGGAAGTGGCTAAATATTGGTCCTTTTCTTACTGAAATGAAAAACACTTGTATGAACTAAACCGCATGGCTGTTTCTGAAAACTTTACGTTGTCATTTATACACCACTCAGAATAATATCAGAAAGGATTCCGGAGGCCGCGTGACATAGTAGCACGTTTTGGTGACGTTTCTCTGCCTATAGCAGCGTTTCCCGAAGTGTGCCATTGTGACAAATTTGAATGTCAGTCGCATGTCCAACGTTATAACAAGACTATATTACAACAAGATTATATTAATAAAATGAAAACATATCTTTAGATCTATCTTCAGATAAAAATCTCATGTGTAAAACACGATGTATAGAGACGCACACAGTTGGCTCACACCTATCGAATGGGGAAGCAATTATTGAGAGATACACAGGACGGCTTCCTCTAGTTCCTGTTAGAATTTAGGGCTACATAACACGTGAACAATTGATACGTACAATAAATCTTTTAGTTCAGTTCACTTGTCCACTGATAATGTTATTAAATTAGTATGACATTACTTCCTTGATATATCCGTGTGATATAGTCTATATAATATACCGCTTTTTCGTACATCCTGCTAAAGATAAAATAATTTAAAAATTGTTGGAATTACAATTGGGCGTAATATTTTGTTTTTATTGCACTGCTGATTCTGTTTTAATGTTAGAACGTCGATGCAGTCTTGCCTAATTTTTTTACATATTTCTCAAAGAAAAAGATTGACCGATCCCATGTGATACGAAACTATATATATTTAGAAACTACCTCTTACGAACAATATGAAATTTAACATTTGGATCTTATTTGAATTCACCTGTACCTTCTTCCTTCTTTCTTCTTTCCGCTTAAATCTCTTCTTCCTCGCATTTAGGCACTTGCCGTTATCTTTACCGACCGTTTCCCAGCTCCACTTGTTGCCCAATAAGTTTTTCGCATTGCATTTGATGTAATTGATGTTAGGTTGTTAGCTTACATAGGCTTTGTGAGGCTTCATCGAAATTGAGCTGATGGAACAGCGGTACGTGGCCTGAAAATTTACTCTTGACGATCGTAATCGTATGAAAAGGGACTATACCCGTGTAGGTGTATAGTGTAGTGAATCGAGTGTTATATATATTTGCAAAACGATGAGTGCTCTCTAGTCAGAAGAGACACAGGCTTCACCTGGCTACTCTCGCTTAAGCGAGATATACAAAACGTCGCAGCTGCTTTAAATATTACTAAGTGTATTATACTCTAAAATTAGAAGTATGTTTATAATGTTAACCCTAAATTGCCCTTTTAATCATATATCTCATCTCTATCCAAAGGTTGTCTGGTAGAGATCGCCTCGAGCGATAAGACCGCCTCTTGTACTCGTACCTTCGCATAAGTTTTTTATTTTTAGTTATAATCTATTTGTTTTTATACATTTCCTTTCAAAATATTATTGATGTTTGGTAAACAAAGTATAAATAAATGAATAAAATGAAATACCGAAATATATTAAAAATAATGTTGATCAATAATCCTAACACAATACGTGAACACTGAAAAAGGCCGAATAACAAAAATACATTCTACATAACCTCAAAATCAGAGGACTTCCTTTGACACAATTCTACCTCGTAGATTTCCAATAGGATCCAGAGCTTTACGAGGACCTAATAACGGACATCACCTGGAACAACTGACGGTGATGGGGACAATTAAAGGCAAGTGTCTATAAGGTCGTAACATCAGATGGTGCCTGCAGCTCTTACTCGTATAATAGCGTTAAAGTTTTTAAGCGACAAAGCTTGGGAATGTATCCCTCTACTATACAATAGTAGAATATCCTTTATTGTAAATATCTGAACCTGATTTGTTGTGGATCTTTTCAGGTCAGGACACCTTAATGATCCTCGTAGCTTTGAAATGAAGGTTGCTGTTATTGGAAAAGTTAAATCTGATTCTAATTTCAATCGAAATGGGCCTTTCTGGCATTATTCTCATGACGTAGTCAGGTGTAAATGATCTTATGTGGATAAAGTTATATGTTTTTTCAGCCCATATACGCTTACTATAAGACATAGGTCTTCCCCAAGGATATCTATGCGAGGATATACTAAAATCGCCACGCTTGGTAGGCGGGTTGAAGATTGGGACGCTGCCCCCCACTTCCTTATTGTAATGGCAATCCTGTATAATTAATGCACAAGGTGTGAATTATATAAGATTGTATCCCTGGAAACGAATCCACGACCAACGATGGCAAGTCTCAGTTCTCTCAGGGTTCTTTTGCTCGATAGAGAGGCGACTCTTGTAATCCGGCTACCCAGAGATCGGGAGTCCTGGTGCTGTGAGGTGTATGATGACTGGACGTCCACACTAAGCCTGAAATTAATATGGAATTTCCGGAGGATTCTGGAGCTTGCTCCTCCTTAGTGAACCTGTCACTAAGGAGAAGCAAACCGTACCAGAGGGGAACCCAGGAACCAAAAGTACCTCTAGCGGGCAGTAGTGAGGTTTCAGCCCGACCAACATAATCAGGCTTCTATTGATCACAGCAAGAAGATATATCCAGAAGGCGTGGTGAAGACGAACAGTACTTTGTATTCAGGTCATCACGGAATAAAGTTGGCAAAACTTCGATGGTATGAACTTGTCTCTTGAATAAGGGATAAGGTAAATAAATACTCCAACAATAATTAATTTTGAATTTATTTTTTAATTGTATCTTCATTAATAAATCACAATTTACTTAAAAATCATTACATCTTATAATATCAGTACATTTAGTTATAGATAATTCCAAATTACGTAATTTCTCTAACACTGGAATAACTGTGAAATTGAAACGGGAATGATATGTATTGGCTAATATTCCTTATATAGTTAAAAAGGTACTAATTCTTGACTATTTTAAATGCAAACTTCTAGACTATCTTTGAATAACAGGCGTCTAGTTTCTAAGGTTAATTTCTCACTGGGTTTTGTATGTTATTTCCTTTGTGAAACCTGTAAATATATTAAAATTTGTATTATATAAGTATACATACAGGGTGCTTGGTTATAAGTGTAAAATTTTTAAAGGCCTGAATATATAACATATATACCCCGTATATACTATCACTATGAAATACGTTAATTTTTTTTCTTTCGGACTTACGTCGACATATATGTAAATTACGTCATATAAACATATGAATACATCATTTCAGACAGATACCCACGGCTGGACATAAACATTCCACCCTAGATTTCCAATAGGACTGATTTGAAGCACCCTGTATCTAGTCTTCCGACGACCTTAAGAAGGTCGTCTGTCAGGCATATAACCGCTCACACTGAATAAAATAAAAAGTCGGAAAATGCAACTTTTTAGGAGAGACGAAAAACTAAATATTGGTTAAATTTTAAAAATTGTTAAATTAGAAATGATAATTTTTATATAGTTATAATGTAATTTTATCTATTTCAGTATGCTTCAGCATGCTAAGAATAGATACAAGTATAAATTTAAATCAAAACTTCATATCGTAATAATAATCTTTTTATTCTTATTTATACTTCACCTTTTTAATTTAGAAAAAATAAAAAATATCTTTGCGTATCTTTACTATTTTAGCCAGAAAATAATGAAAAAATTGACATCATATATTGGAACTCGTAGATTTCAAATATTTAAAAACCCGATAAAAATGATTAAGGCTTATTCATTCTTTTATTTCAGTTGATTGACTTCGACTGCAAGGTGATCAAAGATCTCCACGAGCGACCTTGCGCTGCTTGCATCCAGAGACATCCACCTTGGCTATGTCTGACTAATATTAGGACGAGCTATTAACACGTGGACTGCCACGTCACCCGTATCCGGGTGACAGTCAAGTTTCGGATCGGGCCGCGTCACTTGTATTGGGGTGACGCTTATTTGACTACTTGCGCAGACATTCGTATGTATTTGAAAGGATATTTCGCAGAATAAGTAACAAAACTATTAAATATTATTTAATATAAACCATATTAATTAATATAAATTAAATTTATAATAGGATATTCATTAGTATAAACTATTGTTATTCAAGTAATATGAAAATGGTTTAATAAGAAAATTATGGAGAATGCTAAACTTTGAAACATTCTATACAAAGCTGGGATTGGTTGAGACGACTCGGACAATAAGTTGTTGTTTTCTTTACATTGTCTCGTGTTTTTGATCTGCCCATTCGACGACTTTTATCTGCATAACACTGTTTGCATGCGCATCTAATGCTTTCTCCGGAATAATTTTTTCGAACAGCGATAAGCTGTCTTCGACGAAAACATGGGTGTTGTGTTATCAAGACAACCCAAATGATTTTGAAGCTAATATTTCCCTAAATCTTCTAATATTTACATATCTCTTGCCTCTCTAACAAATAAGTTTTCCTTTTTCCTTTTCGTCTTATTATAATAATATCTACCCTTGGTAGAGATTTTCAGATATACCACTCGTTACTCAGCAAATAGTCAAACTGATCCTATACAATACCGAAATAAGAAACAAGTGCGAAGTATCGAAAATAAATGACTGAGCATCAAATCATGGAAACAATGGCGGCTATTCTTGCGACATTAAACGAATCGAATTTTTAAAATATCGGAATACACCCCGTAGCGGTACACGTGGCCTGACGGAGATTTCACTGTAAACGCGGCGTGGCAGTCAACGTGTTAATACCCACTTAACACCCAGCAGTGGGAACATAAAGAGCTAATAACGAAATACCCACATCTTTAAGTGCCTGAGCAGCGTCCCCCTTTGTGTATACCGTTTCCCGCACCTCGCACACTCGTGCGCACGCTCCCCTGTGTGCGTGCGCACGTGTAAGCTCAGGTTGAACCGCCTTGTAAACGTTTTGTTGCATGTACTGTAAAAATACTTAATTTAAACATCTTCTACATCCTTTGTCCTTAAGTCGGTATTCCTCACCACAGGTGGGGGAGGAATGTCTTGGTGATGAAGAGGTTTAGACCTAAGTAGACGAACGACATCAAAACCACCTCCTTTCTGTCGCATCCTTTTTTATAAAGTTTACCGCACACTACGTTACCAACTGTGCCGGTCTTCGTCAAGCGTGGATCAAACCTGATCGAACCTGCCAGTATGGCTGCCACGTGTTCACCACCCATTCAATTATCCGGTGATCAAATGATTCTTAAAATTGGCACCGCATTTCCTGGCTATTTAACCCTTTCGCTGCGAACAGCACCTTTTGGCGCTCGGCTATAGACACTCTCTCAGCGAACAGCGCCTTCTGGCGCACGGCTATAGACACTCTCTCAGCGAACAGCGCCTTCTGGCGCACGGCTATAGACACTCTCTCAGCGAACAGCGCCTTCTGGCGCACGGCTGTAGACACTCTCTCAGCGAACAGCGCCTTCTAGCACTCAACTACAGAGACGTTCTCTGAGCGAACAGCGCCTTCTGGCACTTGGCTATAGACAATTTTTATCAGCGAACAGCGCCTTCTGGCGATGACTATAGACACCTTCTCTCAGCGAACACCGCCTTCTGGCGCTCGGCTATAGACACTTTCTATTAGCGAACAGCGCCTTCTGGTGCTCGACTATAGACACCTATCAGCGAACAGCGCCTTCTGGCGATGACTATAGACACCTTCTCTCAGCGAACAGCGCGTTCTGACACTCGACTGTAGACACCTTCTCTCAGCGAACAGCGCCTTCTGGTCGACTACAGAGACGTTCTCTCAGCGAACAGCGCCTTCTGGCGATGACTATAGACACCTACTCTCAGCGAACAGTGCCTTCTGGCGCTTGACTATAGACACCTTCTTTTAGCGAACAGCGCCTTCCGGCACTCGACTGTAGACACCTTCTCTCAGCGAACAGCGCCTTCTGGTCGACTACAGAGACGTTCTCTCAGCGAACAGCGCCTTCTGGCGATGACTATAGACACCTACTCTCAGCGAACAGTGCCTTCTGGCGCTTGACTATAGACACCTTCTTTTAGCGAACAGCGCCTTCCGGCACTCGACTGTAGACACCTTCTCTTAGCGAACAGCGCCTTCTGGTCGACTACAGAGACGTTCTCTCAGCGAACAGCGCCTTTTGGCGATGACTATAGACACCTACTCTCAGCGAACAGTGCCATCTGGCGCTTGACTATAGACACCTTCTTTTAGCGAACAGCGCCTTCCGGCACTCGACTGTAGACACCTTCTCTTAGCGAACAGCGCCTTCTGGCGCTCGGCTATAGCCGCTTTCTTTCGACGAACAGCATACATTATCGTGTCAATAATTTCATGATAGTGATCATTAATTTGTTGGTTACCAACACGACAACTGCATACGCTTCGTGTGCGGATATTTTGTCACGTAACCAAATACATTTATTCATCAATTTTGCCCCTATCATGGATGAATTGCTGAGAGAGTAGTTCACTTTTAGGCGCTCAGCAGCGAAAGGGTTAATTGAAGAATTTAAAAAATCAACATTTTGCATATACCGTAAAGGCGAATGGATACCACGAGTTCTGTTATAATTACGACTTAGTAATTGTTTAATTATATACATTCACTATATGTCTTTCATTCTTTCCTCTAATTTCCTTCACAATATCTTTCATTCCTTTCCATAATTTTCTTCCATACACCGCCTCACTTCCATCGCCTTCCTTTCAGAATTCTACAATTTTTACGATTATTATTTTTATCATTCGTTTAAAAATGTATTTATTATTAATCACTGTTTATTTTCTTACTGTCTATATCGCACTTAATTTACATTTCTAATATCACAGCAATTTATTAATAATCCGGTATATAAAATGTTACTGTCAGGTTCTAAAATATTCTTCATATATATGTCCTTTATATCCAATTAGGAGCTGAGATATAATTAAATTTTTGTTGAAGTATTTTTGACAAAATTGATGGGTTTTTTAACCGTGTGTTTTTACTAGAATGTTCTCTTGTCTCCACGTTGACTCACCTGCAAGTGTACGGTCGATCACCAAGATGCACACGTTTGTGAAACCTGAGTTGTCTGGAATCAGATAGCTCCTTCCCGCATATATCGCAAAGGAATTTCGACGTTATACCGTGCTCCTTAAAATTCAAAATTGATATATAATTTTCACGAATTTCTCCGGAAGACAAAAAAATATAATGGCTAACCTCAAAAGTATATTAACCCTTTCCTTACCGCAGTACATTCCGCCGAAATGACAACATTGCAATGTTCGACTTTTCTCATTTAAGTATATATTTAATGATTTTACTGGTATATTAATTAAAAATGAAAGTTTAGATAATTCTTAGTAATTTATTTGGCTGTGATAAATCTTAAAAAAGAGATCTACACATAATCCCACATTACAATTATTACGTTCATATTTAGATTCCCGTCTTTTGTTATTTGCACTGCAAACAACGCACCTTCTACTTCGATTTATTTATACTAATTAATAAATTGAAAGTAAAATTTATTTGAGTGAACCTTAGTAATAGGTTGTCAAATATCTCCCTTCCGCCTTTTCGTCTTTTGAATTTCGCGGCTATGTACAAAGCGCTACAGAGCTCGTATCTGGCAATACTATACATAATTTGAAAGGTCTTGACATAACCTACAAAACGACGCTATGCATGATTAGTTTGGATATTGCGTTCAACAGTTATAGACGTGTAAACATGGAGTTCACTAACGCCGAAATTCGCGCTATTTTAAAGTTTTCCTTCGTTAAAGGCAAATCCGTTAGAGAAACGTTCCGTGAGATTAATGGTGTTTTGGGGGATGGTACTCTATCACTTCGAACCGCGGAGGAATGGTTTCGACGATTCAGAGCCGGCGAAAACGACACCATGGATAAGTCAGCCGGCGGAAGACCTGTGATGACAAATACCGATCAAATCATGGACTACATCGAGTTAGACCGGCATGTGGAATCTCGTGACATCGCCCAGGAGATGGGAGTTTAGTCACCAAACCATTTTAAACCATCTGCAGAAGGCTGGATACAAAAAAAAAGCTTGATGTTTGGGTGCCGCATGATTTGACGCAAAAAAACCTTCTGGACCGAATCAACGCCTGCGATATGCTGCTGAAACGGAACGAACTCGACCCATTCTTGAAGCGGATGGTGACTGGCGACGAAAAATGGATTACATACGACAATATCAAGCGAAAACGGTCGTGGTCGAAGGCCGGTGAATCGTCCCAAACAGTGGCCAAGCCGGGATTGACGGCCAGGAAGGTTTTGCTGTGTGTTTGGTGGGATTGGAAGGGAATCATCCACTATGAGCTGCTCCCATATGGCCAGACGCTTAATTCTACCATCTACTGCGAACAACTGGACCGCTTGAAGCAGGCGATCGACCAGAAGCGTCCAGAATTGGCCAACAGGAAGGGTGTAGTGTTCCACCAGGACAACGCCAGACCACACACTTCGTTGATGACTCGTCAGAAGCTACGGGAGAACGGATGGGAGGTTTTATCACATCCACCATATAGCCCGGACATAGCGCCAAGTGATTACCACCTGTTCCTGTCCATGGCGAACGCCCTTGGTGGTGTAAAGTTGAACTCAAAAGAGGTTTGTGAAAAGTGGCTGTCCGAGTCCTTCGCAAATAAGGAGGGGGGCTTCTACGAGGGAGGTATTATGAAGTTGCCGTCTAGATGGAAACAGATTATCGAACAAAACGGCGCATATTTGAACTAAATCCGATCACTGTAACACTTTTTATAAAGCATTGAACAAAGAGCAAAAAAGCGGAAGAGAGATATTTGACAACCTGTTAGATTATAATTGGGGTGATACTTTTTCACATTTTAAATTTTAGTTTCCAAATACGTACTATACTTTAGAAGAATTGTTTTTGAGTAAAGGCGCATTCAATAACATGATTGCACCCTAAGAGGAATCAATTCAATAACAATGCAATAAGGTACGCTAAATGGATGCCACCTAAATGCGGCGCTGATACACACGGGGTGTTCAGTGGATGCCGTCTAACTCCGGCGCTGGTAACGAAAGGGTTAAATCAATGTTACGTAATTTTAAAAATATTTCCATTAAATTTAGTAAATATACTTTATATTTTTAATCTGTACAAACAGCCAGTTACGTAATAAACATAAAGTTCTTACTTTCAAATGCAGCCTTAATCCATTCTTAGAGTCGCAGGGTTTGGAACAATGAACGCAAAGAAACCTTTTTCTACTTGAGATTTGTGGATGTACTAAAGTCATATGAGCTTTTAGATATCTGTAAAATTTATTTATAATTCAATTATATATTATAGATTATTATAGCAGTGTTGGCCCAGGGGTAGAGAACTGAGAATTTGGATCTTAAGTCGCGGGTTCGATTTCTTGTAATTTTATATAATTCAAACTTTGTGCAATAATTATATAGGACTCTCTCTGCTGAAACAAGTTTCCAGAGTAAGAAAAGGCATATTTAGCCACTTCCGCACATGCAGTGGTAGTCGTGCAACAAAATGCACCGCCCGCCAGCCCGCTGATAAATGCGTATGCTGCAAACAATGCTGATCACACAAATGCCACCGCCAAATCACTCAACACGTGTTTCACTCCTCCTCGGGGCATCTTCAGGAGTTATGTTACACCGATTAGTGCCAAACACAGAGTGACCACTGTGGCTAAATATTAGTCCTTTTCTTACTTAGGATGGACTTCCGCAAGGTAACGCCTGATTCCATTAAATATTTAAGTTTCCAGAGGATGGGCAGTAGCGTCCTCTGCGTACCACAATACCACACTGCGAACGCCAAACCGTCTGCCAAATGTGGCAATTATGGTATAACCTCCCAATGGCGTTTATAGGCACAAACGACATTTCTGCCATGATGCCGTAAAATTTATTTTTTCACACTAAGAATCATTTACAATGACCACTTATATACGTCATAAAATGCTATAAAAGCTCAAAAAAAAGCCTCAAAAACGGAGCCTTTAGATCAACTTAGAGGATAAATATTCCGGAAGTAACTATCATACTGAGTATTATGGGAGTATAGTCCCATATAACTTACCATTCCGTATTCATCGTTTCTGTATTCGCGACCTATTTCTAGAACATGTACTCCGCGAATGAAGGCCTTTTACTGTATTTTATAATTATTCATTATTTTTAAAACCATTGAATTTTCGAATAGGATGTACCATACATTGACAGTAAATAAGCATATTAACAAAACATCCTGTATACACATGACTACAAAGTCAGTGGGAAAAGCTAGAATTTTTTCAGAAAAATCACAAATATGAATCAAAAGAAATTGTAAAACTTCGCTTTACTTCTCTCTCTTCAGTAATCAAAGTAAAAGAACATATCTCACCTGTCCATGTGAAAGGCAACACCACAAATCTCACAGACAAAAGGTTTGACCCCTGTATGGACGTTCTGATGCTGCTCATACCAGGTCAACACTTGGAAACCTTTGCCACATTCCTCGCAGGTATACTGGAAACATACGTATACATATTCGGAGCATTTATCCCAAAATATTATAATATTTTAAAGCAGCGATAGCCCAGTGGTAGAGGGTTTCGATTCCCGGGATATAATCTGATATATAAAATTCCCGTGTCACGGTATGCGTGATTGAACTCCTCCGAAACGGCTCGATCGATTTTAGTGAATCTCAGCGTGCATATCGGGCCAGGGTGGAGAATCGGACAACATCTATTTTTCATCCCCCTAAATGTTAAGGGTGGTCCACCCCTAATTTTTTTTAAACAATTTTTTTTACAATCTTAAACTTTAAACCTTATGTGTTTACAAAAAAAAACTATTACATAGAATTAAAAAATAAAAAGAAATATAAATACAAGAGACAAACTTACCGTGTAGTCAGTACTGTGTCTCCTTTCGTGATTTTTAAGGGCTCCAACATATGCAGTACTATAACCACATTGATATTTGCATGACATTTTTGAACCGCTGTGAGCTCTGGCATGCCTTACTATATCTGACACTGTCTTGTATGTTCGACCTAGAAGAAAATATTACTTTGTAACTGGTATTCTGTGCGAGACCTGAATAAAAAAGAAGGAAAAGAACAAAAAAAATATTAGGTCCATATCCTTTTATATAAACACTAACTGTTCCCCATCGTCAATGGCTGCAATTTCATAAAAGCCTTTTTCGATTGGTTTCATGCATGCAAGCATGCTAAAGGCTTAAAATTAATTCTGCCACAGTTTGAAATTATGCATTACTTTTAAAAGTATCCTCTTGAGAGAGATTTCATAAAACCCATAGTTAGCTAACCTCAATTAAGTAAAATAAATATTCTTACTAAATATCATGTCTCAAAGCCTTATGGTTCAAAAGATATTATGATGAATCAGTACAAAGATCCATAAAAATGAGGCTATTCTGGCATTTATTCTGTACACGAGTTAAATAAATAATAAATAAGATTATTTCATCAGAGGAGTAACTTCTCAGTGAAAGAGTAAATAAATAAACCAGAAAGTTATGTACACAAGCAAAAATTGTTCAATTGTAATAAAATTTGTATATTAAATATGATAAATATGTATATATTTTTATTTAAGGATATTATTATAAATATGATCGTAATGTCCTGTCTCATAGAAACCATAGGGGAGATAGACGCCTCCATAAAAAAAACTTCTTTGGGATTCGTGGATACACCATGAGGGTGCAAAGTCCATCATATTGTACTTGTGGCAGTTGATTTGCGACACAGATTCAAAATGGCCTCTTTGCAATACCTCTGCAACCTCAACCAGTTCTATGTCCCTATATAACAAGATTTTAAATGATCATAAGAACAATTATTTATAATAAAGCTACTTTGGAAGTGCATTACAGAAATGAGTTGATGTTCCCTCTTGCAAGGCCATAATCCTTCTGCAGGTTATAGAGTTTTAGTTGTTATCTCTCTCGCCTCTTCTTTCGCCACATATTAGGGTGACTGGAAAATAGTGTTGTTTCTGACAACATATTTTACAGAAAAACTGATTGATTCTTACTGCTCTGGCATTGATTTTGTATACTATATGCCAAAAGGTTGTTGATAAGTAAGGTGAATATATTGTTCACTAGAAATAAATACTTGTTTAAAATGTAGTTGTGTGAATTTAACTTAAGAAAGCACAAAAGACATTACTTTCAGGTCCCACTAACAGATTTACTATTAAATTATTGAAAGATATTTTGTTGACTAGATCATAGTTATACATATACATTACACACGCATAGATGACTTTAGATTTGTAAAGGAAAAATTAAAAATATCATAAAACATACCACATAATTTACATAAGAAAGGTCTATCTTGGATATGAGAAAATGCATGTTTCTTTAACTTTCTCTTACTGTCAAATATTTTCTCACACAATATGCATTTATATTTCAAGCATCCATTGGTTGTGACCGTTTCATATGTCTTAACTTCTGTACCTGTCTGTTGGTTTTCTGGTTTATTTTTATGGATTTCATTGTAATGTCGTACTAACTCATTTTGTGAAGAATTGCTTTTGAAACATGTTAAACATCTATTTGCACGTAAGATATCAGCATAGTCATTTTTTGCTGTTTCTTCAGATTTATTGTCCTGAAATTTCGAATAAACAATGTGTATATATATATATGTATATATATATAGTAAATAGATTTATTTAATATCCATTGTATCAATTCACACTCCAACTGGCTTATACATACACATACTTTTTATTATAATAATTCTATTTGGTAACTTTTACTTTTTTTTAAATTTATTATATTATGTTTTTACTATCATCATCATCATCATATTAGCCATAAGATGTCCAAAGCTGGGCCTAGACCCAGAAATTTATAATAGAACCAGTTGGAAGAAGGCAGCAGCAGAATCTTCTGACAATGTTAAAAAGGTCTTATCATCCTATGCTGTACTTGCCGGACTATGGTCTCCGGTCTAGAACCTTTAGGTCCTAGCGGTCATCTGCTTTGCGCACTAAATAGCCACTGCCACTTCAACTTGCCAATTACTCTAAGTTATAACAGTTTTTCTTTACACTTTTATTTGTTTTCATTATATAGCTTTCATTGCTACTGTTAACTGTGACACAATTAAACTATTTCATTAACAATTTTTGTGGAGTTTTTTAATCTCTACCAGTGGTATGGGAGTGGTTAAACGGGGTATGGTGCTGAAAAAAATTTGCAAAAACACACGAAATATTTAAGAACAGATAGCTAAATATTTGTCTATATCCCCTGTCCTGCTGTTAACATAACTCAGGACGTGAATAACACTTTCACAGACACTGGCAATTGTATTATAAATAATTTGTTGTGATTTCGATGTAATGAAGATGTATTATTACTAATTAAAATATTTTCAATCTGACGTAGAGCATGAGAACTTTGGTAGCATAGTGGTAAAGTCCTGTCATCCTTGTGTGACTCATTGGTCATACAGGTTTTATTGGAAATCTAGAGAGTGGCCTATGTCCGGTAGACTATCTGTTGCTAAAATGATGATGGTTGATTATCATAGGTTTTAGTTTTTGATACAACTATGGAGATATGCATGTGTAAATTCTGTAATGTTACTATTGTTGAAAGCAAAAATTGTGAGGAACAACTTCAATCCATAATATATAATATACACCTCCCAGCACAGGACCACCTAAATTACAGAACACACTTATGAGGGCAAAATGAGTATGAACACTGGATATTAGACCAAAGTGAAAAAGGTAATTACCTTATCAGTTGTAACATTTTCCGGTTGTTCAAGCATAGACAATGCAATATTATCTTCAGAATCAGAATTAAAGGTGTCTATACCATTTATTTCACTTTTACTTTCATCGTCTTCATTAGTCTCAATTTGTTCTTCTTTTATCTCTAAATTAACTTCTACATCATAATCTCCATCATTTTCCAGTTTTGTTTCTGTTTTAATTGTTATACTTGTATCAAAATCACTTAATTTATCTATCTCCTTTACTCTGTTTAAGAGAATATTTTGATTGTGTATTATAAGGTGACGAAAGGTATAAATATCTTCAATCTTGTCTACACATGGAATGCATACAGTTTGCGGGAGACCATTAATTATTATCTGAAATTTTAAATATTAACTAAGAATTACAATATTCATTTATGGATTTCTTAAGCATTAAATACTCCTTTTAAGCATTAAATAGAAGCTCTGCATGCAAACAAGATCTGAAAAACTGCACTCAAGTGCAGTGGACTCTCTACATCTGTTGATTGCTGCAGGTGGAGGAGTCTTGGGTGCAAGACTGTGAGTCAATAGGCTGATAAGAAATTAAGAAAAATTATTTAATTAAAAAAAATTAGATATCACTCATGGACACCTTTAAACAGGTAAATATCAAGTTTACTTTACATATATACAATATGGTAATGTATCTCTACTTTATATCTCTTTTTTTATTTTGACAATAATTATAATGTTTTTATGAGAAAGAATATAGAGTGATTTAATAAGAAATATTTCCCATAATGTTTAAGTAAGGATTAAAACGAGTAAAATTCAACTTTACTTTCATTTAAAAAAAGAAAAAAATACTTACATCGTTACCAAAGCATTTTGATACTTTATGTAAAATATCGTTCGATTGTGATATTTCATTTAAATCTAAACATTCAACAAGACACATTCTACATATATTGGTCATTTTTATTAATTTTCTATTTTATTTACTTAACAAAACAATTCATAAATTACATTGTTTGTAAACAGTACATTACATGACATGAACCGGTGAAAATGTTAACATATTTCTGTACAGCTATCAGTATGACACTTCAATGTACTTATTATGCTAAAATAAATAACAAAATTTCTTCTCATAATGTCCAAAACTCTAAATCTAAGACATCAAAAACAATAACTATTTAAGATTGATGAAGAAATTTGAAATGTATTTTAAAGTGATATTTTTATTTCGAAAATTAACATCAAATCAAGTTATTTTCTATACACAAATAGAGTATTGTAAATCTCATTGCTCGAAGTGTTTGAATTACACAAGTATTATAAGTAAATATAATTTAGGCAGTTACTAAATAACTTAAAAATATTGGCATGTTTAAGTATAATGCAACATCTATGTAAGTACTCATTTTATTTCGTTTGACATTGACACTACGTTTGTAGTCAACTCTTTACACATATTAAAGTTATTTAATTTATGTTATGTATATTCGCCAAAAATCTGTAAATTAATATTATGGACATAAAAACTGAACCGAAAAATGAATCAACAAAATCGTATTGCATTAGATGCTTAAATGATAACAACAACAGAAATTTACAATGCTACAATTTACAGAGCGAGCCTCTGAAAAGCATTTTTCAGGTGAGATTTATTCTAAAATAACTCTTAATTATTTTTATTTACAATTTATTAATTATTATAAGTAAAATTTGAAAGTTGAAGAAAAATAAAATTACTAATATGGAAATATAAAAGCTTTATTTCAATATGATTCACAATTTCAGGTTCATGAATTATATCTTTGTTATTTATGCAAAAGAATGGTTGAGAACGTCGAGATTTTTATACAGACTGTTTTAAGTAACCAAATGTTGCTGGATAATTTTCAGAAGGTGAGTAAATATTGCTCCATGTTTGTTAAAGTAGCTGGGACAAAACAGCTACTACCACCCTACAAAATTATTTTTTGGGAAATCACATATTTATTGGGCTTATGATTCTATATCTTGCCAATATCCTATGAGTTACTTATCTGCTTTGCTAGAATTTTTTCAGTATTATAACTGATTTGAATAATCACAGTTTTTCCTACCCAAATGTTATCAGTCATTTTATTTGAAGTTGCAGATAGTCTTGATCATTTGAAAAGAAATTTCCCATGCTTGTTAATGGCATTGAAAACTACATAACATATTGATTTACTTATGTCAAGAGTGTGGCCAACCTGCGATTATTTGTAGCTCTTGCTGAATGTACCCAAGTTGCTGAATGTAATCAAGGTCATAACAAGCTATTGGATGCAAGCAGCTCTAGAACGGTCATGGTGTTTTTTTGTGGGAGGACTATGGCATGCAGTGGATGTCTGTCGGCTAATATAATTATGATATTTATAAAAATATTTATTTAATCATACACATTTCGAAATGTCTTTTAATTTACTGGCAACATATATGAAAGACTAAGTGCAAATTCATACATTATATATACATAAATAATTATATATACATAAATAAAAAATCATACATTTTACATACCTCTTAAACAACATATTTAACTACACTAACAACAATATATTTAATTAACACATTTAATTGCGGTGTAAATAAATTTTATACAATTTGGCTATGACTATAAAGGAGTTTGGCCACCTCTCGTACATAGACCAAGCATCATTGCTTCAATGCGAGAGAAACCCAATTTGATACAAACTAGTATCAGATAGAACTCCCCCATCTCCTATTCTTCAAGTTAAAGCTATGATGGTTTAAAATGCCCTTTGATATATTTATGAATAATAAATGTTAGTTAATTTGTTAAACTAATTTTTGTTATCTCTACACATGTAATAAACAGGTGTAGTTTAATGTCTGACTCGCATATGAAGTTACTGTTACCCATCTCCATCGCTTAGCTTTAATTAGGAATTTCTGGAATCGTTTCAGCCCATAGCTGTCCACTGTAAGGCATAGGCCTCTCTCAATGATATCTATGGAGGGATTTACCATAATGCCCTGCCTGCCAGGTGGTTTGGCGATCATAGTGTGGTGATATAGTATGCTGAGGATGTTGCTGCCCATATTGAAATTTGTTTGTGAGCAGTAGCAATCTTATATAATTAATGCACAAATTGTGCATAATTTAGGATTGTATCCTAGAAATCAAACCCTCAGTGTATGATCACAAGTCTCCATACCCTATTGCTGGGCTACCACTGAACTATAACTTCTTATATTTCTTTAGTCAAACTATTTGGTTATCATTTTAAATTTTTTTCGGAGAGTATATGTAAACATTCAGAAAAAGATCAAGATTTATGTTTAATATATTTATAAAAAAGTTTTCAGATGAAGCAGAAGCAATAATAAAATCACAGCCATTAAACAATTTATGTCTGGCGTCTCTAGATTTAATAGAATTAAGCGGAAATAACAATGAAGAAGTAGAACCGATAGCTGTATATAAGCATGGTGTTTATAAAGACTCTGTTATAAAGGAAGAATTGAAATGTGAATATGACGCGTGTTTAGAGGAACTTGAAAATGATTATTTAGATGATGGAATAGGTATGTATACAGTATATAATATACCACCTTATAAATTGGCGTATAAGCCCTAAACAGATGAATTTATAGTTAATTATCACTCAATCGTTTCAAAAATTATAAATTGGGTAATGATAATATAGTAAAAATACTTTACTGTTTGAAGTAATTAGCCTGTGAAATTTCTGTAGAAACAATAAATGTAACATTTCACAGATCTCACTTTATACAGGTTGATTAAAAATAGGCGTAAAAGTATTTAAATTTTTTGATGACAAATGAACTATTTATATACCTTCACTCTTTAAAAGCTTTTACACTTATATATTTATTTAAAGTTTATTTGCTGGATTATTAAAGAAATAAAGACCTTGTGTTTTGAAAAAATTAGTGGATGTATGTAGGCGATTGAGATACATGTTGTAATTCATGTACAAACAAATATAATCACCCATCTCATCATCAACAAATTGGAGCAGGTGGAATCTGAAATAGTTTCTCCTGTTAATTTATTTATTAATCACTCTATGATGCTTTTCGTATTGTGGGATCCAAAATGGAAATGACAGTGGCGGGAAAATAAAAACTTCAAAATCAACACAGCCAATCAGGGCGCGGGGTAACAGTCCCTCTCGCTCTTTCCTATAGCGCGGTCGCTATACCTAAACTAACCCTAAAGTAGATTTTTACTGGGTTTTTAATGAATCGTTGCAACCTTTTTTTTTGTTTCGGTGGGGGAAATCTTGCGGACAGGGGTATGTGGGATTACTACCCACAAACTCCCCCCCCCCCCCACCGGTAGTCGCCCTCTGCGCTATACGGGGGACCGCGGTATTTCCCGGTCAGGGGTCGCCACGCGGCATTCCCTCGCGCCGTGCTATTTTCGATAGCCCGTTTCGGGGTATGTGTGTATACGCTACCCCCGAACCCTCGTGATGCTATCACGACCCACGGCCCCCACCCTAAACTCCCGCGACTCCAAAGGCTCCGTTTATGGTAGGGGAACACCGTATCGTTGCAACCTCTATTAACCCAGTTTGTAGACGTTATATCAGTCCGTTAAACTTGCAGCTTGTCTATATTCCTCGGCAACAATCGCATATACCTTAGTCGCGGTGCACCAGTTTTGTTTACTGGCATTTTATAGCACGAAGTTAAATAATGCTTTCATAAAAAATTCCAGATCTTCAAGACGACATAAAGGAAGAGAACAGCCAGTTGAATTTAACACAATATGTAACTGACCCTAAGGACTTGTATATAGAATTATGTAAAGGTAATATTAATGGAAGAAAGCGGAAAAGAAAACGACATTTCATAGGTATACTGTTCTCTAATACCAATCTATTAGGGGGACCGGAAATTAAAGTCGCTTTCTTAAGTTACATTCACACGACTACATTTTTAACAAGTTTTTATTCCTAATCAACAATATATTTACCTTGGTTGCCAACAACTTTTTGCCATCTAGTATACAAAATCAATGCCGGAACGGTAAAAATCAATAGGTCTGTAAAATATGTCGACAGAAATGACATTACATTCGGGTCCCCCTAATATTATATAACTAAAGATTATACAGCTAAAGTAAACAATATTTGAGGAACGAGGTGAATGAGGCGATGAATGAACGGGAATTAGAATGGAAAATAATGAAAGAAAATTGTACAATGGAGTGATGAGGAAAGGAGGAATGATGAGTTGGCAAGGCGAACACATTATTCTTTATTTCCTATATTGCTATATATATTAATGTGACAGAGTTTCATTCATTAATTTTGCTTTATATAGCGCAACTTGCAGTCGCTTAGGCCCCTGCCTTACCTTTCAATATCTTCCATCTGCCTGTCTACAGCCAAGAGAGTCCATAATAACTCACATAAGAATTCAATTTTTATCAATTATCACTTATATTAAGTATATTTGTAATAGCAAACGTAACTAATTACGTATAAATTAAATTTTAAAAGTCCTGTTAATATAAAATAAAAAAGTTTTAGTAAAGGAGATTAAATTTGAATTACTTTTTTTAAATAATTTTAATTTTTGAGGCATATATATACATGTAACTGTTTATCGAAAAGATTAAGAAACGCTGGTACAAAGTATATCGTAAGCGCAGGTGAAAATTCTTCTAAAAACCTTTAATGATTGGAAAACTAAAAAAAGGTTTAATATATTTTTACAGGCAGTAATAAAATTGAAACATTCTATATAACAAATGCCGAGTGTATGGAAGAGCGAAACAAAAAGTCGATGGAAAAAAGTTTTCTCGATTCGGCGTATAAATGCATGGACTGCGTAAAGGGTTTTAATTTTAAACCAAGCTATGATAAGCATCTCATATTGCATAGTAAGGTAAATATTATATGTTTTTTTTTTACTAGTAAATTATATATAGTTATCATACACAACTACTACCGTTAAATCACACAACACGTGTTTCACCCCTCCACGGGGCATCTTCAGGAGTTATGTTACACCAATTAGTACCAAACTCACTCTGTGTTTGGCACTAATCGGTGTAACATAACTCTCACGGTGGTAGTTGTGTAAGTCGCATTGTTAGCTGCATGCACATTAATCAGCGGGCTTTGTTGCACGACAACCACTGCATGTGCGGAAGTGACTAAATATTGGTCATTTTCTTATATAGTGTGTTGTCGGTGACTTATGTATCTGAGATGTGGTCGCTTCGGTGGGCCTAAGAATGTTCAAGGTTGAGGGACCTCGGAGCAATGGTGAGTTTAAAGAGATCGAATTAGAAACAAGGAGATCTGGTATTGACGTCTCTCAAAGAATTGCTTGTCTGAAGTAGCAGTAGACGGGGTACACCGCTCAACCGATGGTTGTTGGAGCAGAAAGATTCTCTAGTGGCGACCACGAAGAGGTAGACAAGCCGTGGGCAGGCCCCCCACTAGGTAGACCGATAGGTTTTGATCTTCAGGGGAAGTCTATTCTCTTCAATGTGTGTCTTAATACGTCCACCTGCTGAAAAGAAGAAGACAGGATGTTCTAGAAAAGAATGCGAATATCGAAATAGCATTACACAGCAATGTTACGTTGCTTTTGTGTTTCAAAGCTGTATAATTTTAAAGCCTTGAACATCAGGTCAAGGTCCAAAAAAAAAATGACGCCGCAACACATACATATAGCAATTGTAAACAAAATGTTTAATGGTTAACTGTTATTGCATCGATAGAACATACCGTGGTCTTCCAAGAGTTCATTTGCCGCTGGTTTTTTTGTTGTGAGTAATTCAAGATCAACTCCTATACCAATAAACATATTAGAATTTACAGCTGAAATTTTTAATAAATTTTTGGCCTAGATACGAAAAGTATTTATAATAGCACACACCTAGGTGATGATTTTTTTTTTCAGAAAAATATTCCCATATCTTTACTATGTTATATTGTATTGTTTTTTACCTAAGCTTTGTAGCTTTTTGTACGATTTAAAAATTAATTTGTATATTGTTACAACCTGTCATTTCGCCCGATTTCCGTTTGACGTGAATGTATGAAGATATGTTTTATTTTTAGATTAAATAAATTACTATTCAATATTTAATTTCAGGAAAACGGTGACTATGAATGCGACATTTGCAGGTTAAGAATGGACACAGAGGATAAGCTACTGCGTCATCAAAAATATCACAAGGTGTAAGTATGTGTTGAGATATTATAATAAGAGATGATTGATTGATACATATATATATATCATTATTTATTATCTTTTAACAGTATTTATATGAAATATATGTTCGAATGTAAGCCTTAAGCACTAACTCCCACTTTGTGAAGGTTAAGTTTAAGTCCATCCTAACTAAGAAAGAAACTAATATCTAGCTACTTCCGCTATGCAGCAGTAGTCATGCAATGAAGTGCTCCGCCAGCCCTCTGATAAATGCGCGTGCGGTAAACAATGCGAAACACAACTACCACCGTTAATCTACTCTACACGTGTTTCACCCTTCTACGTGGCATCCTCAGGAGATGTTATAACGATCAGTGCCAAATAAGGATATATATCTTCTCTAAACGGCAGTTTAGATGTATATACATACAAATACATACATATATCGTAATATATATGTATACAAAAATACTTTCAAATAATTTTAAATATAACATTATATCTTTTCCAGACGTTTCAAATGCACTGAATGCGGTTTAGTTCGCGTGAATATATCTACGTTGAAGGATCATTACCACACACAGCATTCGAATACAACGGATCTATATACGTGTGACTTATGCCCGAAGA
This sequence comes from Battus philenor, assembly GCF_028537555.1. Taxonomy (NCBI): domain Eukaryota; kingdom Metazoa; phylum Arthropoda; class Insecta; order Lepidoptera; family Papilionidae; genus Battus; species Battus philenor. The sequence continues at coordinate 9,522,981 of NW_027181689.1, read as the reverse complement.
CATTCAGGTAAGTTTTTAAAGTAAGAACAGCAAGTAGTGTAACGCTTTGATCAAAAAGTAAAGTGAATTCGTTTATAAAATGTAAATTATTTAGTTATTACTCTAAATCAATTTTATCCCATTCTAAGTAATCCCCGTTCGATAAAACGTACTTTTGCAAACTCTTTTTTTAGTCCTGACAGTCGGAATAGTCTTTCAGTATAGCCTTCAAGGCTTTCGATTCGATTTTTAGACAAAAAATAACCTTCAAAATTCTTTGGGTCGAGTTGAATAATATCAAATATTATAGACAATCCTACCAACGTAATAAAAAAAATAACCTGCCTTGAAGATGCCCGGGTGTTCCACGTGACAATTTAGCTTTATTTTTTTTATCACAGTATATTAGATATAGTTGCAGTCATCCAGTTTCGGTATTGCTTGTGATGATGGCATGGGCTTATAAGGACCAACTTGTTTCACAAACTGAATGGTTCCTGAACTATATTTATTCTTTATCTAATAATTTGTTTCTCTTATTTGTATATTTATACACACAGAGACACACACACACACATATATATATATATATATATATATATATATATATATATATATATATATATTATATATATATATATATATATATATATATATATATATATATATATATATATATATATATATATTTATATATATATATTTGTACTTATCACATTCCACGCAGTAGTACTCTCTGACAACCGAGTGCTTGCTGATGTGGATCTTCAGCAAAGAAGGTGCCTAAACATTATGAATGCCATAATGTGAAAGCGCCTTTATTTTTGCGCCACCTGTTTTACATATATCTAGAGTTCACATAAGAACTGCTCAAATTACTGACATCATGGCTACAATACTCTTTATTTTAAATTATTGTTGCCGATTTGAATTAAATACCCTAGTTCACATGACCGCCACTTGCGCCACCTGTTACATTATCAGTACATTAAAAATAGCGAACTCGGTAAAATATAAAAATCGTATGTTGGCAACACTCACAATAAATTCCAGGGTGATTCTTCCTAATTAAAATAAAGTAAATTTAAAATGTTTATGAAAGAAAAACTATTAAAAAATTTCATAACAGTACAATAATGTTATTTATGTTCTAATTTATCTGTTATAAATGGATTGCTCTAATAAATTAGATTAAGTATGTTATGTAATTTAAAAAAAGACCCCACTGTGTTTATGATAGGCTCTTCTCAGATCAGAATGTATTTCGAATTATAGAAACTTGAAGGAAGCTAAATTTAATTCTCTTTATTACTTTTTTTTTAATTTTGATTACAGCCTACAAAAGCTACTTACAAAACACGTATCGAACACTCATAAGGGCAGGGTGACTTGCGCATACTGCATGCGGACATACGCCAACAAGGACGCTTTGAAAACGCATTTGATAACGTAAGTGTATTTCAATATATTATTGGCATTTACCGTCATTTTGTATGTCCATGTGTCGGAAATGCCAACAGTTTATTTACAGTCCAAACCGTGGTCTCTACGAGAGCCATCGCTTGAATGTACTGGCAGCTCGAGGGCTTATTATCTATATAAAATACCTCACCTGAAATTTTGCTTTCTAAAACCTTCTCCTCTTATTGTCACACCCCATTGAAAATATGTATATTCATACAGTATATATGTGGGATGATATATAAAAAAACAAATTTAAACAGGAGACATCCAAAGGAAGTAGCAGCTGTTGAAGTGAAGAAGAAGTATGTATGCAAGGAGTGCGGGAAGGCTTTTAAGGCGCCATCGTTGCTGAAGATCCACAGCAGCAAGCACTCCGTTGTGAGGGAGTACTATTGCGTAGAATGTGATAAGTATGTACAATTATATATGTTTGTTATCTGAAGTGGCAGCTATTAGGGCACATCGCTCGTGCGATCCACGTCCTTTGGACCCGAAAGTTTCTCGGGCAAGAGCCCGTAGACACGGCGTGGGCAAGCCCCCCACCCCACTCCCCACTAGGTGCAGCGAAAACAAGGTTGCGAGATCGTTGCGATCTTTGATAAAGATCTATGCCTTGCAGCAGTATGATTATGAGGATATATACAAAATAAATACGATATATGAGTTGAGTTTTTGGCAGAAAAACCGAAGTCACGAAGAACCTTGCAGAATGATATTAATCAAACATGACTTGAAGCGTTGGAGACACAAAACATCCTTCAAAATATTTTGGGCTAAGCCAAATGATATTCCAACTTTTGACATACATACGCTTGGCTTATGTTATAGACAGTCATACCAACCTAGGGTAAAAAAAATAATTTGTCTACCATCTTAATGTCCGGGAGTTTTAAATGACAATTTCACCTTTTTGATCACAGAGTACAGTACCAGTCGATAAATATTGCACAGGAAATATTGGAAAGAGACACTGGCCTAATTTCGGCTTCGTAGATCGTTATCTCTGTCCCACACAACCAATGTGACGTTTTGTCCGAGGTGCGACAGAGATATCGCTCTACGAAGCCGAAATTAGCCGATTCTCTTTCCAGAGGTCGATGTGCAATATTTATCGCCGGGTATTGTAGATATATGACCGCTCAGTTCCTTTCGTCTATTCATCTCGGGTCTGACGCATTTTTTATTGAGAGGGAAAAGTAAATAAATGTACTAAAGCCAATAAACTTGGGTTGTATCACTCTTTGGTAATAATGGAAAATAAAATCAATTTATTTAAGCCACAATTACTAATCTTCATAGATTTAGATACTTAACAAAAATTATGTCTATGTATGGAATAGTAAAAGAAAAAATATGTTTTATTTTCAGAAGCTTTAAGAACGAAAGTGGTCTGAAGCAACATTTGAAAACTACTGCCCCACACGTGGTACCGCGTGATTTACCGTAAGTGGTGTGTAAAGTCTACAGGGTGATTAAAATTAGATAGTTATGTGTTTAAAATTTTATTAAAACCTTGCCTGGATAAAATAATATCGTAGTAAAAAAGCACTTTCTTGGCCTCTAAAATAGGATATTGTGGAAGTATTTATTTATTCGTACTTACGTAATACTTTTCCACGTAAATACATATATAGATATATTTGTGTATATGTATATTCATGTACATCAATACCTCACTTTGCGTCGTGTCCAAAAAAACACGACGCAAATTGAAACGCCGCAAAGTGAATTAAGATTTTCTATAGCAAACCATGTAAAGATCGAAGATAGGTTCCAGGGTCACGAAAATACTAGTTTTTAAAAAGAAAATTAAAAAAAAAAACAAAAATAATCAAACTCTGCCAATAAATAAATTGGAATAATATTTACCTTTTTTGTAACCAGAAACAACGCGTAAAAATTTGCGTTGATATTTAGTTAGAAAGGGAATCCCCGAGTTTTGATAGCATGGCACTTTAAGAAACAAAAATGTTGCCATCTTTTAGAAAAAAAGAAAATTAAATAAAAAGTTAAAGACTCGAACCCAAAACAACGCAACCAAAGTAGTAATTAAGCAGCGACGCAACTTCGAAAAAAACGCAAAACGAAACGACACAAAGCGAGGTATTGGTGTATTTTTGTATATATGTATGTGTTTATAGTAATGTATGTATGTACATCCTAAAATACCCTCTCCATGTCTCTCTTCTCCATTCAGAAGTCTGAAAGAGATAGCCTCGAGCGATAAGACTGTCTCTTTTTTATTAACTATAGTGTACCGAAAAAGTGTGAATAAATAAACATATTCTCCAAACAGGCTCACTTGTCAGGAATGCGACAAGAAGTTCGCCATCAGACGCAGTCTTGAGCGGCATATGAATAGAGTGCATCTTAACATCAAGCCATTTAAATGCGACCAATGCGATAGAGTAAGTCACTTAAGTTTTTTAAGTATGCACTAAGCAAATACTTAGTTATTTTTGGCCCTGATCATCACCCGATCTCCTCGATGACCGTTATTACGCTGGTCCGTTTCAGCGACTTCCCGTGATCTTGATTATGTCGTTGGTCCACCTACCACTTAAGACGCGTACCCCTGCCACTTCAGACGAGCAATTCATGGACCTACGTTGGTGACTTTGTTTCTTCTGCGATTCTCCTTATTTCTGATTCCATTGCCCCTTGGATGATCTGGAGCCTTCTCATAAGGCCCGTTGTTAGCGACCACGTATCGAATTCTAAGTTATCACCGGCAACACTTACTGGTCAAACATCTTGATCTTCAGACATTGCGGTATTTCAGAAGATGGTTCAGACCATCTCGCCCACTGTCACCTCAGGCGAACATTTAACACGTCGGTAACCTTGGTTCTTCTGTGAATCTTCTCTTCTCTATCTTTCAGCAAAGCTCCGAGCACCGTACTTTCTGTCACTCTCTGAGTTATCTTGAGACATTTTTAAGGCCCTCTGTAAGCAATTAGATATCAGATCCAAAAGTAATCATTATAGAGCCCCTGGTAACCTCAAATGAAAATAGCCAACTGTGAAAAACGTGAAAACTTGGTGACCTACCAATAAATAGTGAAATGTCTCCGTCAGTCGTGGTTATATATATATACGTATAGTTACTGTAGAGGTTCAAAACATTAACTTTCCAATAAATACGCTACACATTCGATTTTGGTTATATTCGAATGTTAATGCGCGCTGTTAGCCGTTTTGGCTTTTACAGCTTGATCGGACTCAGGGCTTGCGGATCCGGAATTCGCGAGCTAAAAAACTAAAAAAAAATCGATATTAAGTTCGTGAACTCAGTTCCAATGAAGCTGCAAAAGGCCCCGGGCTAACAGCATCAACGTCAACCGGAACCAAGTAAACACATATTCGGACTGCACGTTTTATTTTCGAATTAAATTTTCAAAAACTGTGTTAATTTAATTCATAATGTTTGCGCTATGCGTTCGTTTGTTCAAGTCAGACTGGCAACCGGCTTGGCAGGTACGGGGTAAAAATAACCAAAACCATTTATTTCCAGGCATACGGAAGCAGCTGGTCACTCAAGCAGCATAGAAAGCTAACCCATGAAGGCTTCAAACGCCCTCTCATATTCTCCTGTCCAATGTGCGACAAGATTTTTGATGTAAGTTGTTTATATCTCTATCTTCTATTATGTTCTAGAAAATCTTCATGTTAGCCGATAGATGATTAATGGAAAAAATAAGCCGACCCCAAGATCTCCACTATGACCAATCTTGTGCTGCCCATGTCCAGACTTCAACTTTAACTATGTATAATCTTCTAATGTATAAAATTTCCATGTCACAATGTTAGTTACCGTACTCCTCCGAAACGGCTTGACCGATTTTTACCAAATTTTACATGCGTATTCAGTAGGTCTGAGAATCGGCTACTATCTATTTTCCATACCCCTGAGTAATAAGAGTTGTTCACCTTTAAAAATTTTTCAAAATTTTTTGACGAATTTTTTTGTTTTTATTTTTATATGATACAGCATACAAAAATACATACAACCCGAAATTTTCACCCCTCTACGATCAACCCTTATTTTTTATTTGTTAATTAAAACTTTATTTTTTTTGCAATACAACGTTTGCAGGATCAGCTAGTAAATAATAAATTTCACTCTTCGATATATCAGAGTTGTAAAATCGCTTTATCATTAAAAATAAATTGTAGAGGATATACAAACGCGTAATATGTACATAAAAAAAATATAAAACAACTAGATGGCTGTTCAAAGTTACTATTATTTTAATAACTTCAATTATGTTTCAATTTGATTAAAAATTTTATTTGCCGCACAAATAATCGCTGAAAATAAAACGACAAATATATTTAAGTGGGTCAATATGACCATGACAAGTAAAGAGTTGTAACGACGAAGTAGGCAATATAATTTTTGTATAACTGCAACCGCTGTACCGCTACATAGGTATACGCGCGGCGAAGGAGTATCGTCCTCTCCGTTCCGTTAGTGTACGTCAACGCTCGTGGCGCTGATGTTCTCTTCCCCCGCCTCCCACCTTGTCTCACTCGCCTAAGGCGCGGTACAGCGGTTTCGGTAGCACTATAATAACTATTCTAACCCACAGCAAAAGTCGATACTCAAGAGCCACATTCGCACGCACACGGGGGAGCGGCCATTCCAATGCAGCAAATGTCCGGCCACCTTCACCCAGTCTGGTATCCTGGGCACGCACATGCGTCTCGTTCACCTCAAGCAGACAAGAAACGGCAAGCCGAAGACCGCGCTCAAATAATGATTAAAACATACAAAAATCAATTTGTTTTATTTCTAAGTTCTCCAATAACTTTTCATGTCGCCCGCCGCAAGACATTATCATCAACCAAAGATTGCTGAAGAAAAGAGAGATCGAAGAAAAGAAAAATCGTTTTCTCGACCTTGATTATGTTGTCGGTAGGGCTTACAATACCGAACTATAATTTTAATACCGGTATTTGATATTCGAAAAACCGGTATTATTAATAAAACATTTACTAGTTAAATTTTTACTTACCTCAGTTGCTATATTGACTTGTTAACAAATAATATACGAAATCTAATATTAAATTCTCTGTTACATTTTACATATAATAAAAGAGGCAAATATAATTAAATTGAAAGTGTTTATGAAATAATAATAATAACTTGCGTTTTGTTTATTAAAGTATGCTCTTACAAAACGAACTATCATTCGTTCAATTTTTACTTGTAAAAAAAATTTACAAAATGAAACAATCTATTTAATAATTTTTGTGTTACATACTTTATGTATTTGTATAAACGAGATCTATTCATTGGGCAGTTGACGTAAAAGATAAACAATCGCTTTATAATGCCGACGCCGCTTCTCGATGGTGACATACACGACTCCGTTTGTAATAAATAAGCCTGAAATAGATTTTAATACAATGAAATTATTTGTGTATCTTTAAAAGATATTAATAATAATTAATATTATTTTAATTGGATTGATATTGTACATAAATTAAATTTTCATCAACTAACGTATTAGCGAAATACCGGTTTCTAATACCGGACAAAAATCGTCCGGGATCCTGGTATTGTAAGCTATGAGAGCTATTGTGAGCTATGGCAATCTTATATAATGAATGCACAAAGTGTGAATCCTTAGGATATAATCTTATAAATTATATCCTAAGGATTGAACTCGCAATACTATATTCAATATTATTAAACAGATTCGGAAACAACAAGGGTTGTCGTGTTTAATGAGTTTTACACTTATGACAATGTGAAGATGAAGCCTCATGAACACGAAGATCTTTGACCAGTGTGTGTTGTCGGTGATAAGGTTTTCCATATGTGGTTCTTTACGGTGGGCCTTATAGTAAGGCTTATGGTCGCCCAAAGAGAGTTTAACTGTGAGAACGAATTAGAAACGAGAAGATCTGGAGAAGAACGAAGGTGACCGAAGGAGCTCGAAAAATTTTTCATCCAAAGTGGCAGTGGGCGAGAGACTATTGAGCTAATGTGTCCTGATTTTTGTCTATATTTCTCTTTGAATCATTTATAGTGATGACTTGTATACAAAAATTGAAACCGCTAAAAGAATCTAATTTAATAGAAACTTATTTCCAATTGTGCTCTATTACAATGACTTTCTTCATGTTAAAGCTTCGAAGGTTCCTTACACGACCTGATAAGAAAAGCTGAATGAAAAGCTTCGATCATAATAGATAGAATCATCGATAAAGGTTTTTCCGCCACTTCTCGCAGTAGGCAGTAATATAATTAGCCGGCCAATAGCAACCGACTAAGTCGCAGTTGGGATTGCTGCCCAATCCCGTTTTCTTGGCAGTCGCTATTTACCATCAATTCGGCACAATGCATTTTCCTCTTGGAGAGTAAGGGGACATGTGGGCGCTCTCCGCGCTTCGTAATGATTATAACCTTCGTCTACTAAGATAATGGCATCATGATGGTGTACGCTGAAGGTATCATCGTGTGACAGCCCAAGGAGGTTCCCGGTGGGGGTTCTAGAAACAAATCCGTCCATGGAACGTACGTCGTAGCGATCGGTAGTATGTAGCGAGCCTAGGTTCTGTCAGCAGCCCTCCTGCTTCGTTACCTTGAAAGAGTTGTTCTCTGAGGCGGACGATGGTTCGACGTGGTCTCGATGATGATGATGATAGCACCACGAGGGTTTCAGGGGTAACGTATACACACATATCCCGGGACGAGCTATCGAAAAAATAGCACGGCGCGAGGGAAGACCGCGTGGCGATCCCTAACCGGGAGATACCGCGGTCCCCCGTATAGCACAGAGGACTACCACCAGGGAGGGGTCTTAGTGGGTAGGAATCCCACATACCCCTGTCCCCCTCTCAGAGGCAGGGCATCTTAAACACCGGAAGATTTCCCCACCAAAAAACAGGTGCCCTGAATTCTACGAATATGTAAAAAAATGATAGAATAAAAGATTAAAAATGAGTTCAGCTTTTTAATTTAAAAAACAAACTTTTTTTTAATAATATTCTTAACCCTTAAATGCATAATGATGAAAAACTGTAACATACCACCATTTATCAGCAAGATATGTATTTTATTCAAGTATAAAAGTCATGCATTTAAGGGTTAAGCATGTCAGTTCTAAAAAATATTCGTAATCACCGACGTATAATCGAAGTTATCGAAATTTGTTATTTATAAAAAATTAGCGATAATGGGTTTTTCAAAAACTTTTCCAACAGATAAGCATTCCATCGACATGTTGCTTCAACAGGAAGCTAACACGTCTGGCTACTGATACCATAAATTTATTGCAAATTATTCAATCGGAATACAAAATTTAACTAAACATTTAACGAAATAAGAATAGACCTAAGGTCAAAATATGATTGAAGGTCTAAATCAGTGATTCCCTAAGTGGTCTATATCGACTCCTAGGGGTCTATGATAACCTGCAAGGGGTCTACGTCAACGAAAAAAAATTTTTAAATGATACATATATTTTACATAACAGATACAAAATTTTATTTTGAGTAGTTTTAATTTGAATTAAATTAATTAATTTATAAATTAACATGTGTTTTTACTTTAAGTTTTTAACACTATATTTCACTACAGTTAGAAGTTTACAGGAAATCAATATCAGGTAAGTAGGGTGTCTACCTAACACGGAAAAACATGGCAAGGGGTCTACGACACAAAAAAGTTTGGGAAACTCTGGTCTAAATTTAAAAAATTATATTGCTCATTTACTGTCAATTAATGTATAAAAAATAAATCATAAATCAATTGTTTCAGAAAAATAAATCACATAATCATTATATAGTATGAAGAAGAGTTGACTAGATTCAGTTTTTTAGATGTTAAAAAAAAATATTTTTCACTGTCCTGCAAAATTTGTACTGAAGTTATTGGCTAATGGTATTCTTAATGGAGGATGAATGGAAATAAGTACAAATGGTTTAAAGTTTTTTGCTGACATATAAGCTTTACATTCACGTTTTCAAAGCTTGTACACATGTATGTATATATATATATATATATAAACACTTCACTCTTGAAGATGTGTCAACCATAGCTCTCTTCATGGATGATTGAGTAAATGTAAGTTTGCCAATGAGGGCCGAAGTAAAAGACTGCGTTTCAATGCCGTAATTCATCACCGATAACACAATTTTTATATGGCCTTTTTATTGTGGTCTCGTACCCTTTACCATATTGAGCAGTTAAACTTTTTTATTTTAATTTTTTTTTCAGTTTGTGTTTTCTTGTCACTGTCCTTCATTCTTTACATTATCTTTCATTCTACAACTACTTTTTATTTATTTCTTTTATTATCACATTTTGATTTTTTTTTTTCAAATTTTGTTTAATTTCAGAACTCTTACACTTTTTTATTTATATTTTATTTCTATATTTTCTATATTCTTATTTACAATTCGATATCCTGTAAATATTCTTAACCAACCTTCCTTGCATTTATACTTAGTAACGGAAACTTATTGCCTCCTCCTTCCTAGGTAACACTAATTGGTCGAAGACCTTTTTCTTAAGATACTGAAGAATGTCGGAGGAGAAGATCTTTCGTAGTTTTAACAAACTGCCAAGCCATTTCGAAAGACTGACCAATAAAACATATTATTACTAATTGATTTATAATGTCATTCATAGTTTTAACCATGAATTTAAATAACACATACGACAGTGTCGCAATAAAAACTAAAGTTTTATTCCATGTTTTTATCTAAACTCAGTGCTGCAATTAATTTTAATTATGTACATGCATTCCATATGATATATAACTACTAATGATGTAAAAATTAGTTCGTAACAACATCAGGGAAGTTCAAAGGACAGTTTGCATGTGACATATTCCACGAAATCTTTATTATCTGTCGATAAACAAAGAAATGACACAAATGGAGTCAAAAGCTTAATGCTTGCCCGGGATTCCTTATCTGTGATTCACCGCTTATACCATAGGGTGGTGAGATAAGATATAAATCCCATTGTAGTAATCTGTTTTTCGAAAATATCGTCTGTGATGCTATTATTTCAAATACCAGTGGAAAGTCAGCTTCCTCTGATAGCAGAATCGCATCCCGTTTCGGTCATAGATTAAACATTCGCTACAATTTACTTTAATGCCTAAATATTTTTTTTTGGATTAAAATATTGTTTGTATTAATGTAGCTGCCACTTGTACCTATATATTTAATTTGAAAGCTTACCAACCCACAACTTCTGACTCCGTAGTAACTGTCTTGTTGACAGACTCCGTACTTTAAGTTTGCCACTGAGCAACCGCTATAGTCCGATAAGACGATAATTAATGCGTCGTGTGAGAACTTTCCACGACATTCCCGCAAATGTATGCCTATGTAACTTCTACGAATACAATCATTCCGAAATGGCAGACCGTAAGGAAGAATCTTGTGGTTTAATATACGCAACAGGTGTTTATTTAAATTTGAACAGGGAACATTTCTAACACCTGAAGTTATTTATACCTGAATTTTAGATGTCCTAAGTAGTGTCCTAAGTATTTAAGCATCATTTTTGTTAATAGCTTTAATAAATGTTAATAACGAGAAATGAGTTATTTTTATTTAGTTTTCTTTTCCTTTTTATGATCGCTTATATTCTTACTCCATTAGTTCGTTCCCAAGCTTTATTAAAAGGCTTTTACAATGTTATATGATTTTTGTAATAAAATTTTTATAGTCTTTAGAAGCTTTATTATTTTCTAGGACATATATAATCTCTTCAATTACTTCTTCACGTAACTTACTGTTTACAAACTATTGTTAATTTTCTAACACTATACGTTCTATACGTTCGGTATTGTTAGCCCAAAGTACAGTCTGTTAGGACTGTTAGTATTTATGTATATACATTGGGTTATTAGGAAAGTATTTTCGTTTTTTTTTTGTGGTAACTATGAAAGACGATTTTCGGATAATAAATAAATATTTAATTAAATTATATATTGGCCATTCTGAGCCAACACCTTTTGCCATCTTTCTAATAGTAGCATTATACCCGCTGATAAATTTTTTTGTCCTTGCTGGCAAAAACTGATCCAGGTGATTTTTGACGTGTTCATTTAAGGTACATACATTTACATTTAAGTTACCGGAACAAATAATAATCCGAAGGGTCCAGGTCTGGAGAATATGGTGGGTGTGGCAGTACATACCATCCAAGCAGTAAAAGCGTTTGGCGAATGACAAAACTTGTATGAGGTCTCGCTTTATCTTGGTGGAACACTACACTTCTGTTGATTCTTTCTAGCCTTTTCTGTCAAAGTCTGTGACAAAGTTGAATGAAATTTTTATTTCTATTAAGTAAAACGATACGTACTTTATTTGTATATATATATATATATATATATATATATATATATATATACAAGTGTCTGTGTGTGGGTATACATATATATGTGTATATATATACCATAGACAGACCAAACTTTATGTACAGCCTATTTATCTTATATAGGTGCTTTATTTTTGTTACCTATTTTCGTATCTGCGTAATAATCTTTGAAACAGAACTGAAATATAAGTGCACATTATTGAGTTATTTGAAATTGCGGTTCACAGTATCCGATGTAGTCCCAAATGTTGACGTTACGGAATTTTTTTTAATTTGTGTTATTAGGCACACAGTTACGAGAACATATAGTTTTCGTAATTAAAAATATTTAACAATGTTTCGTTTGTGTAACATGTATATAAAGTGTTTTTTAGTTTTACTTATTTTGGGATATACTGAAGCCAGTAAGTTATTCTTTATAATAGTTTTATTAAATTCCTTCAGCTAAGACTCATCTTAGAGAGAGTGCAAAAAGTATCCACTGAAATAAATGGTGATGATTAACTTCTCTAAGCACAATTAGTTATACATACTCTATACAGTGAAATATTTAAACAACAAAATATATAGCTTTTTCGCTTTTAATTAATATTTATACTAAATTCAAAAATTAATGTTTTAAAAAAAACGTAATGATATAGTAAAAAAAGCGTTTTCAAAATTTGAATAATTTTAAATTAAATAAAGTAATAGATGGTCCTACTTATGGGTGTGTCCAGAAAATATATGGTGTTTTAATCCATATGACGTAACTAGGGACAATAGAGCGAAAACACAAAGACAAACTAAAAGTGCAGATTTCTCAAACAAACATATTTTGAAAAATATATTTTAAATAAGTTCTATGATGAACACACTATCTTACTTCTTTATGATCCTATCATAAATATTATTCTACAAGCTATACCCACGACTTCGTCCGCGTGGAATTTAACTAAAAAAAATATTTCATTATTTTAAACTTCATTATTTTCTTTAAAGAATATTTCGAAAATAAAATAGCCTTAGTTACTCCTTATTATATCAGCAACCTACTAGTATAAGCACCGTCAAAATCGGTTCAGCCATTAAATAGAATCTGAGTCTCACATTCACAGTTTTTCAAAAAGCTATGAAGAGGACCATGCTCGCGATATATTTACGAAATATAATTAGTATTGAAGATCCGTAGAGAGGTATGCTTGGGACATATTCGAGATATAATCAATATAATTGATTTTGAAATTGATCTAGATCGCATCATGGAGAATCGAACCTCGTATACGAACAAAAGTGACTGATATAACTTAGCGAATATTCAAGGTTAAGTTCCAGTAACCAGGTCATATAGTGCGCAGAACATGCTGTGGTTTTAAGGTTCTAGAGTTAATATCATGGATCGAAACGCAGTGTTGGTCGTTTACCCACTTGGTAGACAGGTGACCTTATTAAAGTCTTTGGAAGACGCATGATTTGAACCCCTTCTAGGTTCTACTGGAAATCTATGTAGGTAGCTAACTTAGCGTTTTTAATCTTCTTTCATAATTTAAAACTAAATTAAAAAATAAACAAAACTTCAGTATAACGTTGAGTAACAAAATATAAGAAACAATAATAATAGAAATAAGGAGAAAATATAAAAATTGTGATACAGAAAGAATGCGGCGAAGGAAGTGAGACGATGTGTGAAAGGATTGTGAACGAACGAAAAGAGTATACAAGAGAATGTAAAGAATGAAAGATTTAGTAAAAGAACTTGTGAAGAATTACAGAAGAGAACGCTTCAAAAATGTACTGAGAATTATTTGAAACAAAAGTCTGTGTCATATATTTAAGATTCGGACCAAAAAAACCCTTTTTATAGTAACTTTAATTAGGGAACCCCAGGTTTATTTCAATGGTATGCGTTTGATGTAAAATTCTGTAGGTGAATTATATGCAAAAAATGACATTTCATAAATATTTATTTTAAACAAAAACAAATTTAAATTTACAGAACGTATTTTAGTTGTAATGTAACGAGTGATATTGCTTTTTATTATTACAAATAAATAGGCTTAATTGATAAAAGATTAAATTCTTAAGTCAAGTTCGACATTAAGTATATTTCGGCATTTAATTTTTGTCAAGAAATAAGCTGAGAACGCGGTTTTTTGGATTTTTGGGGCCATTTAAATTAAATTTATTTCGCAATGAAGAATCAAATGTAATTTCAAAATAAGTTTCGTATTCTTTCGTTGATATGTTCGAAGGTCGTGCATTAAAATGTTACTTCCTTGTATCTTATAAAAAAAAACATAACTTTCACGGAACCCCTGATTTTCCGAGTTTAGGAAAGATTGTTCTAACTGATTCAATTAATGAAATTATAGCCTATTATCACCAACTTGACTGGACTGCAGACACTGGGGTCTCCAAAATAAGACAAGGCTCGGACTGTTACACAAACAAAAATGACACTTCACGCGTATCCATTGCAATTTTGCCATTTTCACAAATTTTTTGTATTTAGTCTTACGAATGCTGATTTCCTCATTTTGTTTCCCTTCACCGTTCGCGAACAGTTGTGAATTGTATAATATACATAATTCACATACAGGATGGTTAGTTATAGGTGTAAAGGCTTCCAAGGTGAATGTATAGTTCAATTGCTGTCTCTCAATATATGATGACCAATACGAAAATTTATGTTTTCAGGAATATTAAATGACGTAATTACAATAAAGTAACAAAAAGAAAAATAGTTTTCAGTATATATTATAATTAATTATTGTTATATCTGTCCTGCCTTTGAATTGCCAGAGGTAATAAAAGAAATAAATTAATAAATTTTAGAAAGACCAAACTCAGGGTGATTGAAAATAAGTGTACAAGCTTACAACGATTTGCAGACACGTGTGCTATTACCGCCTTTAAAAATTTACACGTATTATTACGAGTAATTACCTTATATTATATTAACACCTGTTAATTATTATATTATATATAATGTAGATTCACCATTTTAATGCTTTTTGCCGATAACCAATCACCCTATATAACCTTCTTCCCGGTAATCGAACCCGCACTATTCCATCGTAAGTCGTGAATAACCACTATGTTACGATAATGTAAAAACTGACAAAAATAAAAATAACAACCATGGAAATTGTAAAATGTTCGAATAGTGAAATATGGATAGATGAGAGGCGATGTATGAATGAATGAAATGTAAATGAAAGCCGCGAGAATGAATGAAATTATGAAGGATGCAAGAAGAGAGAGCGATAGAGATTGAGATGGGTAAGAGAAGGAGAATGCAAAATGGACAAAAATCTGAAAAACTTATTTAGAAATACAAGTATAATAAACAGGGGGGAGACCTTCAAAAATTGCGGTCATTAAAAAAACCACTACATTACGAGGATCATTGTATGTTATCGTTAAACATTTTAAAGAACTTATTTAAGCTAAGGGGCGGCTAAACATATAGTGCAGGATGTGCAATGCATACGGGCGCCGCAGCAACACAGATATGCTACAGGCATAAAAACAATGAGTATTATTCTGCCGTCATAAGAAGAAAGGCCGTAACTAATACCATACTGTAAGCTATATCTACATATAAAATAGCTTGTTGGAATATGAATATGATACGGGGCCCCCTGAGACAGCTAAGAGCATTGTCTTGGACCATCATGGTACAACAATGATATGACAGAAGCAGCCAGCTAGCGTGGGCGGCGGCAGTTACTACTTACCCTTTACTTACTACTACTTTACTTACTTAGTTATTACTTACAGCTTGCCTATAAAATATGAAAAAAGTTTCTTGTTACGACGGTAAAGTAAATAGTTATAGCAGCGATGGGATCAGGCCTAGAGGGCGCCAGTGTTTCATTGCACACAGGCGCTACACGAGCTAGAGCTGCCCCTGTTTAAGCTCTATAGTATTTCTTAATATTTTATTTTGCTGTTGTAACACACTGACGCTGTATAGTATTTCATACGGCGTAATTTGTACAACTGCGCCGCTAATACAGTCAACGATTGATACGTAATATAGTATTTTTAGAATAATTGTAATTTAAAGTCTTTATTTGTGAACCGAAATTCTGAAATATTATGTTCACTTCAAGATGTGATACTTTAAGTAAGTACAGGAAAACATTTAGCAATAGACTTCTCCACCGTACCAATATTATAAAATATAAACTATACTGGAAAAAGTGTGCGCATGCTCTCGATCAGTGTTGGGTCCAAATACAGTTTTAAAACTTATCAATTTCATAATTTATTCATACGTTCGAGAACACTGTTTTCAAATATAATTTCAAATTAATAATATGTTTATTTAAATAGATATTAACACGCAATTTCGAGTCGTCAATTATTTTTAACTATGTTAAAAATAAATTACTTTATATGGTTATAAAGTAAAAAAGACACTACACACACACTAACACACACACATATATATATGTATATGCTGTTTTCCCGTAACAAGTGTTTTGCAGGAACTAATAGATAAATCACATCTGCTCCATGTTCATTTTACATTACAAGATCAAGAGTAGATGGTTATTAATATGGCGACTGTAGTACTCGTTGAAGAATATCTTTAATTAGTGCTAACTTACTAACGATGATGTAAAAACGATGCAAGTTTCTTTCTTCTATTTGATTCGAGTTTCTTCTACTTTTTTCTCACATAGGGTGGAAGAAGTGGTCGAACACAAAATGAGATACAGCCAAAACATTTTTTTTTACAATAAACAAGTGATAAGTGTATGTATCTGTAATTATATATACGTATCATGGTATACGTAAAACTCAACATACATATAATATATATGTATATATATATATATATATATATATATATATATATATATATATATATATATATATATATATATATATATGTGTGATATATATATACATACCAATATAATATATGTATAAATAAATAATATAAATAGTATAAAGAGTCGTTACCCATATAATAATTATGTCTATTTACAAATAAATCGAACCTTGTTATACCTTTGACCTTCATTAAAAATAATAACACTTCTGTTATTAACTGTGTATATTTTTACAATACAATCCTTTGTATTATATGAATTATCGTATGATAAATTCTAATAAAAAACACTTATTCTATTACGATGTAAGGTTAAAAACTTGAGTATAAATTACTCCAAACATTGTATTATTGTGAAAGTGGTTACACAGAAAAACCGCCTGAGTTTGTTGTGGGTTTTCCATACACCGGGGAGCAATTTGATCCGACATAGTTTTCAACTTGAAACTATAGAAGAAATCAATTTAGTTTTCTGGCATTCTCGTAACGTGTACTTAGTCTAGCCATAAGTTCTATTGTGATCATTCTTAAATATGTTTAGTTTATTTGTTTTTACGGGACAATAAGTTTCAATATTTATTATGAAATGTAGTAATTCGATTTTATTTTATTTTTTATTTCTGAAACCATAGATTATTGGTTAAGTTTTACTTTATATTAATTGATGATAGCTTTTACACGTATCAAACATCCTGTATGTTTTTTTACATCACGTATTAATATATAAAAATGTGTTATTGTAATTATGATTTGTTGCGAGCGCGTAATAAATAAGTTTTATCAACCGGATGGTCGCTCTTGGCGGTCCGTTTTCCGGCGGTCTGTTCTGACGGCGTAGGTGGCACCTCTTTGTGACCTCTGTTTGGATTATTTTTTTTTATTATTTGTTTATTTGTAAATATAATTAAATGTTCTTATAAACCAATAGTGTATCATGAAATATTCACACAATTTATCTGTGGGAATATAACGAACATACGTATAAGAGGTTGTCAAATATCTCCCTTCCGCTTTTTTGCTCTTTATTCAATGCTTTATAAAAAGTGTTACAGTGATCGGATTTAGTTGAAATATGCGCCGTTTTGTTCGATAATCTGTTTCCATCTAGACGGCAACTTCATAATACCTCCCTCGTAGAAGCCCCCCTCCTTATTTGCGAAGAACTCGGACAGCCACTTTTCACAAACCTCTTTTGAGTTCAACTTTACACCACCAAGGGCGTTCGCCATGGACAGGAACAGGTGGTAATCACTTGGCGCTATGTCCGGGCTATATGGTGGATGTGATAAAACCTCCCATCCGAGCTCCCGTAGCTTCTGACGAGTCATCAACGAAGTGTGTGGTCTGGCGTTGTCCTGGTGGAACACTACACCCTTCCTGTTGGTATATCTATGCCATAACCTAGACTTGCAAAAGGTCGTTAACTGTTAGGTCCGAAAGGTACACGAGTGGTGGCTATAAACCTGTAGATGCGGCGTAGGTAAGCCTCCATTAGGTAGACCAAAAACATAGCTAAAGTCATTGCATTGCAACGCGAGACCGCTCATCGTGGCTATCTTTGAAATAAAATTATTCCTTGCAACAAGCATCTATCGACTAATATATTATTTAATAACACGCACAAATGTTAATACATCAAGTGTTTATATTTGTGCATTAACACTTGATATGTTAATTTGTAAGGTTGAGCTCTTCCCCAAAAATATTTATAATAGGATATATCATAATTCCCACTAGTATTTTGTTACGCAGAAGATGCTGCTGCCCATTCTCTGGAAACTTGTTTATAAGTAGCAAATCTATATAATTAATACAAAATTATGTATTATATAAGATTATGTCTCAGAACCTGCGACCTCCGATTGCAAGTCTAAAAAAGTGAATTTCGACTACCATTGACCACATATAAGGGTAATCATAGTGACTAAGCGGACAGTGAGATTCAGTAGCCTGAATTTCCTGTTTTTCCAGTTTTTTTGAATTACTCAAATTCCTGTCCAGTCGTAGTCATTTGGAGCCTTAAAAAGGTATATAAATTGCTTTAACAGCACTCATAGAATGGCCTTGACTTCAGGGGTACTTCCAGGGTTTCATCTTTTGAATCTTGTTAAAGATAAAGTTAAAGTTCTTTTATTCAAAATTGGAATTTTAAATATTCAATGGAATCAGGCGTTACTTTGCGGAAGTCCATCCTAAGTAAGAAAAGGTCCAATTAGCTACTTCCTCATATGCAGTGGTAGTCGTGCAAGAAATGCCCAAACCGCCAAATTACTCAACACGTGTTTCACCCCTCCACGGGGCATCTTCAGGAGTTATGTCACATCGATTAGTGACTCTGTGTTTGGCACTAATAAGTGTAATGGTGGAGTAATTTGACGGTGGCGGTTGTGTGATTCGCATTGTTTGCCGCATAAGTATTTATCAGCGGGCTGGCGGGCGGTGCATTTGTTGCACGACTACCACTGCATGTGCGGAAGTGGCTAAATATTGATCCTTTTCTTACTTAATTGGAATTTTAAACAGAATTCATATTGATCGTCAACTAAATTTTTATTTATTATTCCAATCTATTTTATTTCTGACTCTATTCTGCATCATAATCACATCTTTCAATACAGTTTATTCTATGAATATACATTTATTCGCATATAGTCTAAATGAAATCAAAATAATCAGGCGACATCACTGTCAAGGATTCTTGTCATTTTATATTCGTTTATTTAATAATAAGCTTTTTCCGTCAAGTTACTTTTCATATGCGTTTTGAATTTTGTAAAAATCAGTACAATAATAAATTGCGGCATTTTATTAAAAAGTCCGATTTCGTTTATTACAAATGAATTAGAGAATTTTCGCAAAATTTCGGTACAGCTAGTTGTTCACAGTCCCTTGCAAATGCATTATGAACGCCCCCTATTTTTTTCAAACCTACAAGACATTATCATAAATATATTATGAGACCACTGTATTAACATAGACCTCTGTTTGTTACGATTTTCCAAGGAGATTTTCAGCTCTAAGCTGTAAATAACTCGGATGGCTCTCTATTGAAAAACAAACATATTTTAATTATCCACACCTCAAATCTTCAATCCATAGGACATAATGCTGTAAAAATAACTAAATTACATTCGCATCTTGGACATTTTTTCGTGTTTTCTGGAATAATTAATGACAATAAATATTTATTCATTCGATCGCCTGTTACCGGAATTGCAGTGATATTTATGTATAAGAACACGATGCCTTACTTCATGTACTTCAATTTAATTTAAAAATTTCATCAAGTTCGCTTCGTTTCGTTAAATTACATCAAGTGCGCATAAAACTGCGCAGCGGTCTTCCTAAGACAAACCAATCGCCAGCTGAAGGAGTAATTATTGCGTGCTGTTACTTATTGAGTCTTTTGCAACTACATTCATTTGTTTAGATACTTTGGGCAAGATGACAGCATACGAATCATCATGGCCATCTGTCTTCCATCATCCCGTTTGTTCATAACTCTTTACAAATGTCCAATTATTGTGAATTACTTTTAAATAAATAACCATAGCTGTCAAAAACATAGCACATAATTAATTACATTGGAAATTTTATAACACAATATTTACAATAATTTTCGAAGATCAGTTAAGCTTTGTATTAACATATTATGATTTATTTCGTCAATATTTAATTTTAAATCATTTAAAGTTATAATTTGAACACAGCAACAGAAAACGCTACAAGAATCTAATTTAATAGTAACTTGTATCAAATTGAACTCTATTACAATGACATTCTTTATGTTAAGCTTCTAGGGTTCCTTATAAATCCTGATATAGGAATAGCTTCAGTTATACTAGAAGCGTTGCTGGAGTATTTCCGTCACTTCTTCTCCCTCCACTAAAAATATTCGAAGTGCTACTAGTGTCATTAGTAGGGCAACAGACCAAGTCGGGGTTCCGCTCTTTTTGACCGCTTTCGTTTCGGAAAGCAAAGCCTTAAAGTCTTAAAGCCTTAAAAAATATTATCAACGCGTGACGGACGTTATGTAGCGTCCGGTGAAGCAATCTAAGACCGCAGCAGCATCCAAATTCGGTGAAATAGTATTATGTATACAATACCTTCGCTATATTTAAAGTGTTAGCCTTGTCCATGCGTCATGTTGAGACGATCCCAAAGAAAAAGAAAATCTTTAAAAAAAGTCGGTTTATACCAATGTATACACATACCTTATAACAATTTACAATTCATTTTCAACTATCGTCTTATAATCGCTTGAAAATCATTATGCTATGGTTGGATTATTTTAGCAGGTTTGGTATGAAAAACTTTTTCCATTTATTGCACAATAATTTTTTTATTGTCAATGTTTTTTTTTGTTGGCCTCCGCTATGAGGACCCTTCATACCCATGTCTATTGTGGGAAAGGGACTTTGTTTTTATTTAATATCTTATTTTTCATGTAATATTTTTATTTTCGCGCTCTTCTATCTTTCCTCCTATGATCTTTCATTCCGTTATTTTCTTTGTGCAATTTTTCTTTCTTTCCCTTTCATATCCCTTATTTCTATTGTAAATGTTTACATAGCCTACAGAGGAGTTTCTAATTTTACATAGCCTAGCTGCTAACAGGTCTTTTTTATTGTACGATTACTTTGATGTTAATATAAATAACTCATACGTTGTCCACCCACAAGTAAACAGACAGACGACTATAAGGTCATCAAAAGACGATGGAAACTAGCTGCTTACTACCGATCCTAATGAAAATTTAGAGGGGACGCCTACATCTAACAGTAACTATCCCTGATGGTGAGGGAAGAATGGAGATGTCTGAAAGAAATGTAAAAAATATATAGAATGTTTGAATTTGTGAACGCATGGGGCATGGAGAAAGAAAATAAAATAGTTTTAAAATTTAAACCTGAAAAAACTATTTAACCTATGTAAACCAAGTTCCTATTTCAATCATGTTCTAGGGTTGAACAAGAGGCACCGAAAAACGCAGCCCAAAATAAAATAAAAAACATTGCCTGTCCTACTCCAGAAATGATAATGAAATGTAAATATTTAGGTTCCAGATCAGACGCCTGCGGATATCCTCGTCTGGCGAATGGAAGAGTTCGAGTACGTCAGAGGTCGAGACTGGTGAAGTTCATATGTTCGTTTCGATATGAACTTGTCGGCAATAAATACGCCACGTGCTTGGGGAACGAGTGGGATGTCCCGTTGCCGGTGTGCGTTCGTAAGTTTATGTATAATTCATTTAATATATCACCCTTTTCCCCAAAAAATTATATGTCCAGAAAAGAAACTTTTCAGGAGAGATTAAAAACGAAATATTGGCAAAATCTCAAAAATTTTGGCTACATAAGGCAGGGAAAATATTTATAAGAAAATAATTGTATTGTAATTCTTAGCAAGCTGAATGGAAATAAAATTTATTACTCTGTTTATTTAAAGAAAAAAACAGAACTTTGCCTAATCCGCCATTTTTAGCCAAAAAATTATGGAAAAAATTTACAAAGTATGTTGGAGTTCGTAGATTGCAAATATTTAAAAAACCCCATAAAAACCACAACGGCAAATGTCATTTTATTCGTCGGGGGCGGCGATATCACAAGTAAAGACTAAAAGATATATGGACACAGCTGTATGGATCATGGGTTCCATCCCAATACGGCGAATGGGATGGTGATAATTCTATAGTATTTTATATACTGCAAGTTTAAGTAGTCATCCAAGAACGAAAATTAGCCAATTTATGAAATTACCTTTTAAAGCAACATTGATAGGATCATTTGAAATTCGGTTTGATTCAGAGTGTAGTCTGGACCGCGAATGTGAACGTACCTTGCAAGAAGGTATTTTCTTTTTCTCGTGAGGAGATACTGCATGGGATACCTTCTGCTGTCGAGGCAACAAAAGATCTATGCCGGAGTCCTACCGTCTAAAACCACATAGTCTCATTGAATGCCTTTTGTTAAAACTACGGGAACTTTTGCATACGACCGTAGTTTCAACGGCGGTGGCCCTGTGCCTCAACTCCTTACTTGCAGCGGATCACCTCGAATCCGTAGCCAAGGCCATGCTGAAGGGGTTGGAGAAAGGCGCGACATAACATAAGCGCGTTATATATAATGCGCCATGCAAGGTCTTTTTTTTGTTTCGGTGGGGGAAATCTTCCGGTGTTTAAAATGCCCTGCCTCTGGGGGGAGGACCCTCTGCGCTATACGGGAGACCGCGGTATCTCCCGGTCAGGGATCGCCACGCGGTCTTCCCTCGCGCCGTGCTATTTTTTTCGATAGCCCGTCCCGGGGTATGCGTGTATACGCTACCCCCGAAACCCTCGTGGTGCTATCACGATGGTTCGAGACCACGTCGAACCATCATTCCGCCTCAGGCCATGGAAGGTCTATCTCAACCTGATACGTGAGTCGCCAGTCTCAAAAATAGTACCTGTCACCTCTTGTCACAACGCGATGGACCCAGCACCCGCACAGTGAATCCATTGAATGCTTTGTTACCTCTCTACAATAATAAATAACAATACAATATCTAATTATCACCTCGATTTTTATGTCTACACTGGCTTGAGAGTGATGTTCTTATTCATTTCTTAGAAAGGGACGCAGATACATAAATATTATTTGTTTAAATAAAACTTTTCATTATGGGATAAGCAGAACTCTCACTTCAGCTCATAGTATCCTAACAAAGCACAGCGAGAATTTTACTCTGGATTTCTTTATTAGATCGAACCAGTATTGATCAGTTTCGTAGCTGAACGGAAGTAAACGACATAGCCCAGCGAATTGGTAAGTTGAATTCCCAGTGGACAATAAACATCGCGCAAAACGAAATGCCACTGTTGTATATAATGTTCGGTGGTTCCATAAGGCTCTGAAGTAAGTTTAGGACCTGCAAGTGCAGTATAACATGTCAATTCACAAATGAATGAATAGACGACCTTTTTACAGTAGTCGATAGATGCTTAATGCTGGCTGTGTTCAACTTGTCCTATTGTAAATCTCTGAGATAGACCCGTGTACAGTAGCGGATGTTTCGAGACTAAAACGATGATGATACAGAAATGAACTAATTTTTTTCATATACGAACCATTCTTAAAATATAAAGTACATTTACATGTGTTTACTAAATCACCAGGTCCCGGTTGTCCTGTACCAGAAATAGAAAATGGTATTCAAATGCCTTCTAGAAGGAACGCATGGGTTGTGTACTTCTGTCTACCTGGTCATGTTATGGTCGGCTCCTCCACTATTTACTGCGATGGCAACAAATGGAATGGTACAGCCCCTACTTGTGTCGGTAAGAAACTCTCCTATATAGTTGTTTTGACCGATTACTTACTGTCAAAATCAAATGAAAAAAATGTATGTAACTTTTTCCAGAATGATCCCTTCATTAATTAATTTATTACCTTCACCACAAACGACTTTTATTAACAAAACATTAAGTTTTTCTATTTATTCATTAATTCACGTGTGTCTCTGGAAAAGAGTGATAATCCTAATTCGATGGAAACTAATTTTAAAGCTACAAGGGTTTCAAACAGCCCCTGATCTGAGAAGTGCCCTCCGTCGGCATTTTCGTGGTCCCTTTGACAGCATCCTTAATACAGTGGTAGAATAATTAATTTACAAGCTTTATTATCATTTATAAATACGTCATGAAAGTTCGTACGTTGATTTTAAACAATGAAATTATATAGTAATAATCTAAGGTTCTTAAATATTGTGTTCCTTTTTAAATAAGACTGATTCAGTTATACTTTGGTAAAGTTTGCGGTACACCGGGCCAAAACTGACTGGCAATCGAGTGCATCCAGGTACGGAGTCCTGTTTTTGATTTCTGCATTATGTAATAAACAGGGCGTTAATTTTTTTATTGACCTTTGCTATTGGGGACATCTCTTATCTCTATCTTATTTTAGGGACCGGGTCACTATTGCCAAAAATTATTTCATTTTCCACTTTTAATTTCATGCTGTCTTTCAACCTTCACAATTTCTCTCTTCGTTCCTTATTTCACCTACCACATTCTTCTTTCAGCATTTATATATATATATAATATAATTTTGTTTCTTGACTAGACACAAATAAGGCAACTCCATTGAAGTGTGACTTCGAAGATCCAAATCTTTGCGGCTGGAGACAGGACGACTTACATGACTTCGACTGGACACGCCTGAACACGAAGACTCCATCTTCATTCCTCTTCACTGGACCTTCGTTTGATCACACCTATGGGAAAGGAGGATCTGGTAATATTTTGGTGATCATTTTCTCTATGAGATCGAATCAGCAATGAGCAACGTATACAAACGAGAGAAACCGACATAGCGGGGTAGCAGATTGACAGACAACTAGAAGTGTCAGTGTGTTGTTGATCCGTGGTTTAACAGATCCTTAAGGTTTCAGCGGACAATTGTTTTGCGCGCTATTTGGCTTGCCAATTACCACTTCAAGTGCTAATCCGTTGAACTGTATTTATTACTTAAACTAATTAACTTAATCTGTTATTAATTATTTTACAGTAATAATGGTAAACATTTATGAGTTAATTGCATTTATAGTGTCCACTGCTAAACATAGACCTATTTTATAGTTTAAACGAATAATGCCTTTTTTCTTCTAGGTTTTTTTTATTGGCGATTTCTCATAAAACCCCTATCTTGCGTTCACAGAGACAGTTTTTTTTTACAAAATAATTTATTCAATTGTTTTTTAAATTTTTTCTTCACTCTTCTTTTGTTTTATTCCAGGTTATTATATGTACATCGAGAGTACCACAAGTTTGACGAATGACACAGCGCGCCTTATATCTCCTATATACAATGGCTCGTTGGCGAAAGATGGCTGTTTTGTTTTCTACTACCATATGTATGGGGAGTAAGTATTTGTTCACATAAGTTTTTTTTGTACACCAATACCTAGCTTTGCGGCGTTTCATTCCGCGTTTTTTTCGAAGTTGCGTCGCTGCTTAATTAGTACTAATTTTCAATGTGAGTCGTTAAATTTTCGAGGTTGCGTTGTTTTGGATTTGTGTCTTTAATTTTTTTTTTGTATTTTTTTTTCTAAAAGACGGCAACACTTGTTTCTAATTGCGCCATGCCATCAAAACTCGGGGATTCCCTTTCTAACTAAAAATCAACGCAATTTGAATTCAGTTTTATTTTCGCTCTGTTTTGCCAATTTAAGAGTTCAGTTTCAATTACGTAGTGTGTTGTGCTCTTTTTAAAGAGAATAATAAATTTATACAAATTTTAACGTGTTGTTTCTGGTTACAAAAAAGGTACATATTTTTCCAATTTATTTATTGGCAGGGTTATATTATTTTTGTTTTTTTAAATGTTTATTTTGTTCAATTTTCTTTATAAAAATTAGTATTTTCGTGACCCTGGAATCTATCTTCGATCTTTGCATGGTTTGCTATAAAAAATCTTAATTCACTTTGCGGCGTTTCAATTTGCGTCGTGTTTTTTTGGAACGTAACCACGACACAAAGTGTGGTATTGGTGTATTTTAATCCTTACGTATAAAACTATACACAAAAATATAGTCTTGCTGATAGCCTAATTGAAGACATAAGCAGACGACATAGCGCGTAAAACATACGTTCATTGTGATGTTATAGTTCTGGAGTAGAAACTGGTGTATCGTAGGATGCCCGTTCATGTCGTGGAAAATCACTAGATGCAGGCGAACGACGTCTCCTTCTTCCTCTAATCTTTAGGTCAAAGCCGCTATTTTTGCATGGGCTGGCGGGCGGTGCGCTTCATTGCATGACTACTGCTGCATAGCGGAAGTAGCTATATATTAGTACCTTTCTTAGTTATGATGGACTTCCAAGAGGTAACGCCTGAATCTGTTAGATATCTTATTTAAATATTAGTCAGGGAGTAAAAGATTTTCTTATCTCCAAGTTTATTTATTACGTTATTCTTCATATTATCTTGTAAATATATCTTAACGATATTACAGTAACAATACAGAAGTACAATTGTCGGTCTTATCGCACGCCACGATTTATTAAGTACAACCTTTGTATTACCTTATCCTTTATAGCGATTGCTTGAGAATACTGTAAACTTTGTTATCATAAGCATTTAATATATGTTACCTATATGATATATCATGTAATGTTACGACTTAGTCGTTGAAAGACACTGTATGTAAACTGCTTGGAAATCTCATGAATCTGGGGATTTAGAAACCTATGGAGGAGGCCTTCGTCAAGAACTGGACGTCCTATGGTTGAAATGATATGAATTTATTACAAATTACATAGATTGCTAGATGTTTTGTAGGGGTAATTTCATGAAATACATCCTTGATAATTTTTTACAGCCGCAATAAAGATTCTGATCATGTTTTATATCTAATGGAACTATATTTTGAAAATATGAATTTCTTAATGGACAGAAATTTGACCATTGCGAGTAGAAATTAACGGAATTTATTCTTACTCCATGAAAATAATATTATTAACAAAATTCAAGATCACTAGGCCTTATAGTGACGAAGGTGTAGTAATGAGTCGATATATAGCTGGTAATCTCCCATATAAATACACGTTTAGTACTTGGATGTGATTTATCACTGAGCATGTATTTTTATCTCAAAATCAATTCCAACGCAATAAAAGTAGTCACAACACTGGCAGCATCTGAATTCAAATCTGCGTTCAATATTAAACACCTTATAATATTTAAAAACAAAGAGTATTCCGTCGAGGACAATAATACGAATCGTTCTTACGTGAACTCTATATATATTTGTAACAGGTGGCGCAAAAGTAATGTTATAATGTAAATACGCCGTAATTTTTTACAAATGGCTCCAAATGTTACTGTGCTTTCACATTTATGATGTAAATATATAGAGAATCATTTATCATTAAGCGATAGAGTATATCTATATACTTAAAAATAAGGTCACTTTGTCATTATAAAATTAATTTTGCACCACATGTTATATAGTATATTACGCACTTACAATAATAATACCATGGATGTTATTCCATGGTATTATTAAAGTGACTTAATTAGATATTTTAGTTAATGATGACAACGTCAGGATACAGAATTAAATAAATAATAAATATTAAATTTAATATTAAGCCGTAAGACGTCCACGGTTAGATATAGGCCGCTCCTATAGATTTTAAAAGCGACTTTCATTCAGTGTTTTCTCACGACCTTAAGGCATATCCAGTCTGGTGTTTTAGATAATAAATAATTAATATTAAAAATATTACAAAGAATGCATTTTTTAAATTTAGAACAACAGGCGGTCTACGTGTGTATCAGAAGCCGGAGAACTACGCCATGGATGTACTACTGCGTCTCAGGAGTGAAGAGAAACAGAAATACATCCTGTTCGAGAAGTGGGGCAACCAGTGGGATCGATGGTACGAGGCTATGCTGCCTCTGAAGGACTTTTCTGATAACTTTCAGGTTAGATCAGTTCATCACTACAGAGCTATCACGACCTATTTCTTATGAGCTAGAAGTAATTTCCAAAACAAATCATCAGGAAAATTTTACCTGGCAATTGTGGTGCTCAGGCGGTTATTTTATTAGTTCTCCAAAAATATTACATAAAATTTAATTTCAAGTTATCATTGAATTACGGTACAAAAAACGTGTGATTTTTAATTCAATGAGGCTTAAAATGCAATACGTAGGAAAATAGATAGTCATCACCTTTTACTGAGAAAGAGGTGGGGGATTTTTTTCTATGTTTATCATCATCGTGAGGGTTTTAGTCTGTGCTAGTCTGATAATACCTGTGTTTTCCACCTCAGTAGGTATATGTGAAGAAAGTTTCACTATATAACATATAAAATAGAATAAGCGTAAATTATCTTAAATCATTTACAAGGAAACTACACTAGGAATTAAAAAAGTTGTATTAAAAATAGTATATTTATTTTTTTGGCATAAAACATAACAATATAAGACAAACACTACTATGAAACATTTACGTTCCGACACTTTTGCTAGAAATGTTAATTTCTAGTGGAACAGCTGTGAGTTCATTGTACTCGCTCTAACTATAGGTGATAGTTAAAATACTTGGTTACTTTCGTTTTAGGCAATGGTACATCAAAATTGAATAATTGAGCACACACAGAACAGGCCTAGACGTAATGTTTCTATCTCAAAGATTCTCATTTAAAAAATCAAATGTCTTGAACAATTGCAGAGGATGACTGATTTTGATTTTTCGCTCCTATACCACGAATGTGTAAAAAATAATGGACACTTCTAGACATAAGTCCGGAATTTTTTATTTTGATCACCGTCTGAAACCCAACTGTCCGCAATTTATTTTCTTCAGATATATTCAGCTCAGAAAAAGTAATTTTGTTAATAAAATTGCGGAAAAGAACTCCTCCTCCTTGCGTCGTATTCCTCACTACCTATCTTGGGATCTTTATTTATTTATTTATTTACTTTATTGGAGATAAAAAGTAACAAAAAGTAGTAAGATAGTACAAACTAGAAGCATAGACATATAAAATTAGTTACAATTGCCACCTTATAACTATCTCACTGAAAACATTTAATGATTTATGGTCAAACAAGGACAGAACAAGTAAAAACATTAATAAACATGTGTCAAAGACTATGGTTTATAAACTTATATTATGTTTGTTTATATATCTATATCATATATTTATATCATGGTTTAAATTGTATTGTGTGTACCCAATAATTTCGAACGAAATGAATGTTGTCGAAAACTATGTTACGCAATCTGCGCCAGTCTTGATGGTGTATATTGCTTTTGTTACCGTGGTTCGGAGTTGATTGAACTATCCATGGCCTGCCTCGTGGTCGAAATCCATCGACCATTAAAATGATCAAAAGTTCTTCCAAGTTGTCATAGCTTTTACTATGTGACCAAAAAAGTGAAAGAAGTGAGATATAAGAGAGTAAAAGTAACTTATTTTTCAGATTGTAATCGAAGGAATCCGCGGCCGCAGCATGACAAGTGACATCGCCATTGATGACGTGGCTATTCGACAAGGTGCCAACTGCAGCGCAGCGAAATATGAAGCTACCACACCTTTAGATTTCAACTGTAATTAGAAATATTTTCTGCAGGATTTGCAATTTAATGTCTTGGTCACTATTTCTCTATTTTTTACTTTTAGACCTTTTAGATATTATTACATTTTCGGGATACAGCTTGATATTTTTGGATTTCTGCCTAATTAATAATACGAAAGAAAATAATGGACATTGCACAGCGGATATGCCAGTTAAAGTGGATAATGGATGGGCCACATAGCGCAATGGCCGTTGAGGCATTAAGTTTCTATAGTGGAGACCACACAGGCGAAAGAGTAGCAAAGGATATCCACCAATAAAGCGGACGGACAACCTTGTGAAGGTTGTCGGAAAATGCTGGAAGCCGGCCGCTTTTGATCGATGACATCTTTGGGTTAGGCCTAAGTCCAGTAGTGGACATTTTGCGGCTGAAGTGCTGATAATGCGTATTTTTATATGTATTAGGAAAAATGTACGATTGGTGTTAAAATAGTAACTATTGAGTTCCCTACCACATTCATCTCTATTTAGTCAAAAATCCACACCTTACAGTAGTATTGTATGTATAGTGGTATGTATAAATACATATTTAGGTGTACAATATATCAATATTTCTTTTCGAATGTATTTAGCAAAGCCTATGATGATGAATAAACCATATTTTGATTCCAGTGGACTCGTGCGTGGGCCGATGTTCGTTGATAGGGCAACAAGAATTCGAACAAGGAAGTTCTATTTGCAGCTGCAGAGTGAACTGCCTCTCCGAGTCGAACTGCTGTCTCGATTTCCTAGACGTCTGCGTCTTTCGTAACAGTAAGTGTTTTAAATTATTTCGATACATCGATTTTTTATATTCGTGCTCTTTCATTTTTAATTACTATTATATCTATATATTAGGACCTTGAATAAGTTCTCGCTGTTTTTTGAAAGATGGCGTTGCGGCACTCTGTGCCTGGAATTTCGTACGGTAATAAATCACCAAAGTAGTGCTATATGTAACCTCAAATTATAGTAGAATAGAGTTTATCACAGTGTCAACTACATATTTATTTGCCTTTTGTGAAAATGTGTACTTTTGTGCCAAATAAAGTGTTTTTGCGGGGAATTTTCTTGCACTGCTTTATTCAGAAAAAATCTGCAGCAGAAGCACACAGAATTCTCGTTGAGACATATGGTGACAATGCTTTGATTGAATTTAAATTTGATGAATTGTTGCTTCAACGACAAAAGAGAAAAGGTTTTCTGCACCGTATCGTCACTGGGGATGAAAAGTGGATTCACTACGACAATCCAAAGCGAAAAAAATCGTGGGGTATGCCGGGTCACGCATCAACATCGTCGCCTTAACCAAATATCCATGGTTCTAAGCTTCTTCTTTGCATTTGGTGGGATCAGCGGGGCGTAATTTATTATGAGCTGCTTAAACCTAATGAAACTATCAAGGGAGCTCGCTATCGACTTCGATGGGAGAAAGTGGTCATCATTAGAGACAATACTTTGAGTAATGTCATTGTAAGCATTGTATTTTAAATAATTTTTTTTTGAAAAAAAAAACAGCGAGAACTTATTCAAAGTCCTAATATATTATCGTTATTAATTGCGTTCTTCTATTTTATCTCTATTCTGCGGATGTGGAATTTGCCTTTAAAAGCTTATTGCGTATGTAAATGTATATCGCCTACTTACGCTTTTCACCAGGGGTAGTCAACCTGTTCGGAAACCACATGCTCTTTGAAGTATTATTCCCGGAGCTCGATTATTATTCCCTTTTCAAATTTGTGTTATTCTATTTTTAAATAAAATATTATTGTTGTTATGCTTCAAAATGTCTTTTAAATTACTGACAACTAATACGAAAATTCAAGTGCAATATTGTAAAGTAAAAAAACATATATTTTGTACTTTTATTTATATGTTTTCTCTTAAAAAATTAAATTCATCATGAATTTCAGTATTTTTTATAATGGCTCGAATAGTCATGGACCTTGCCCTGCTATATAGACTCTAAAATACGTGCAACTAGCTATAGACTATTCATTAAAGTAATAAATAAATAAATAATAAATGATATAGGTAGCTATGTTGGCAGCTTGGCTACGAGATGGAATCAGAAATCGCGAGATCCGCAGAAGAACCAAAGTCGTAGCTCGTATTGCTCTTTTAAAGTGTTAGTGGTCAGGGTACATCCAACGATCGATGGACTTGGAAGGTTCTCAAATGGCAACTAAGACTACTGAGTCGTCTACTTAGACAGGGGAGGTGAATATGTCCTCCAGGTAGACTGACGACATATTTAAGGTCCCTTGAAGTAGATGCATGCAGGCAGTGTAAGACCTTTCATGGTTGCGATATTTGGGATAAACTTATGCCTTACATTGGTTGTCTATTAGCAACATGATGATATTGGTGATTCGTCACAGATATAATATTTTAAATTTTAATTAAAAAACTAGTTTTTTTCTTTTCTGTTCATAATTTATTAACGTTTGTACGTTTTAATTAATATTAATTGTATTATTCTATTACTGTTTTTCTTGATTTCGATGAGAAGCAACCAGAGTGTTTCGTAGATTTGACTCTTACTGGATTGATAAATTGTTATTACTGGTTTGTCCCGAGAAATACTAAAGCTAGTATAAATTTTATAACATAAGCTAATACAGCTTCAGAAAGTGTCAGGAAAAAAATGGAAAAAAAAACTCTAGCAACGCTTTTCATGTTAAATCACTTATATTGTTATAAACGTAAGATCATCAGACCACTTGTATCCATCATGATAATAATGTCAGAACATCCCAATTTGATAGAAACTAGAATCGGATTGACCTCTTTTATAACGAAATCGTTCAACTTAATGCTGAAAGGGTCTCAAATGAGCCTTGATTTAAAAAGATCCTGCGATAAATTCCGATGTATTTTGTGGTCACTTTTGCAATATCTAGATGAAATATATAAAAGAGGAAAGCATGTCTTTTAGGTAGTTAAATTTCAACTTTTAATTAAATCTCCTTATTGAAATAGCATTAGCTATATTTAAAAGAATTTAATTTTTAATTAATTTTTAATTTTTTTTTTATTAATGGACTTTGTATAGCATCACTTAGAATGCTTCACTCGTAATACCAGAAAAATTTGTGATGTACATTGAGTTTACGCAAAAAACAATATCATCTGCATTTTGCTTATAGATATAGGTCTCCCCCAGAAATTTGCAATACCTGGTTGAAAGCGTTTTGTGTCCAGTATTTAGACGACTTTGTCATTAAATTTTATTACAGAACAAATTAAAATTATTATTAATTTAATGATTTTTTTTATTTCTAGATCTAGAAGCAACCAGTGACGATGGATCCGCCAACACTACGGAAGTAGCACCACAAACGCAAAAACTAATAGCAACAACTCCCGAAACATTACCAACATCAACAACCACTATAATTACACCTACAACACCAGAAACAACCACATCGACAACTACATCAACAACTACATCGACAACAACAAGTACCACCACCACAACCACAACAACAAGAACATCTAAATCAACAACACCAACCACTACCACCACTATGAAACCAACGACAGAACCCACGATCACAGTTAAAGCAACAAAAATAACTCCTACTACATTTAAACCAAAAATTACCAGCACACAAAAGTTAACTTCTTTAAAACCGACCACAACAATTTCTCCCAATTCAAAAGCTAAGACATATGATACAACAATGGCTTTCATAGATTATACTACACCAGAACATAAAGTTCAGATAGCCGCTGGTAAATCTAGGAAAGAACATGATACTGAAGTTTATGAAGGAATCGAAGGGGACTCTTCCAAAGAAATTAAAGGTGAGATTATTTCCAGTTCATCTTTTATCTGTAGACTCTGTACTATATATTTATTTGCATCTATTGCTTTTTGTTAGTTATATTTTTCCTTTAAACGCTATCAAGAGGAATGATTGTGAAATCACTTAATAACCTTCGTATTTAGACCTGTTAAAAACGAGAAGCCGCTTTCAACCGATCCTATAAGATGTCTCTAAGGATATCTATATCCATCAGTGAACATTTGTTTGTTGAAATAATGACGATGAAGTGAACCTCTCATTTATGGAACATACAAATTATTATTTATATTTATCTTCAGACATTTTGAGATTATATTAATTATTCATATTTAGATTTTGTGATGTAATATATTTTAAAAAACTCTAGAATAGTATAATAAGATTTAATTAATAA
The DNA here is from genome assembly GCF_028537555.1 of Battus philenor. Lineage (NCBI taxonomy): Eukaryota > Metazoa > Arthropoda > Insecta > Lepidoptera > Papilionidae > Battus > Battus philenor. The sequence goes on along the minus strand of NW_027181689.1, from coordinate 9,489,050 downwards.
TATACTTTTAATTTTCGTTTTAAACCTACGTAAAATATGGTCAAAGATATCTTGTAAACCTTTGTTATATATACATGTACTTAGATCCATAAAGGATTTTTTTACTTTTTGAAAACGAAATTTTGGTTTTTTGAGTTAAATTTTATTTCTTAAATTTATCATTAGTGTGTTATAAAATCTATAAGAACACTTGAAATGTAGAATATATTTGTTTTTATTTGTTATTTTAAATAAACTTCTGTTTTCAGGCAAATCTAGTGGTCTGAAGAATACGTTTATAATTCTGATGACCATATTTTGCTGCGCTGGATTTGTGTGGCTAGTGATGAAGATCAGAAGCAGTAGGGGGCAACTGATGCTGGCTAGGTTCCGAGGTCAAGTGTCCAGGGATCCCGAAGTCAGATACCTCTCCACTGATGTTGATGAAAATTAAATTATTTTTATTATGTCTACATTATTTTTTATTTTACTAAGTGTTACCCTTCATCTTGATAAGGTTCATGAAAGACGCCGAATACAGGCCTCTTGCAACTGGTACTACAGGAAATTTCTGGGGTAGATCTATGTCCAGCTGAGGACGTATTCAGAGTGAAATGTTGATGATGATTGCGTACAGCGTAAAGCGTACAGCGTACAATAATGATGAATTACGGCCATATGCCATGTATAGGACTATGCTACTGATTTCTCTACGAGATCGAATTAAAAATGCGCTTAATGTACATGAACAAATGTAACCAACAGATTTTAGTCAGTTGGTAGTAGCGAGCTCCTTAGTGCGCAATATAGGTAGCCGTCGACGCCTTAAGATTCTGAATGGGTCACCACAGACCGGCAAGCGCAGTTGGAGATACACCCACTGTGTGAACCAGCATCTGACAAGGTAAACCACCTTCTCAAAGTCGTTGGAAGATGTTCTGGAGTGTCTTTCTGTTTCTTCTCCACAATTATAACAACTTGCGAAGCAGAGTAAAATAAAAAATAAAAAAAAGATTAAAAAAAAGTTGTCGATTAACAAGAGTTCTTTTAAAAGCTCCTATGTTGAATAAATTATTTAATTACAACATCAAAATGTTAAAAATGGATAAAGTGATATTTATTATTTTTGTTTAGTAAATTATGCCATTTTTAATATAAAATAGTTATATACTTTTGTTCTGAAATAATATCGACTGTATATATATTCATTGATAAACAAAACGTTCTTTCTTCGTTTCTTCGTTTTAAAATGAATTATTGTTTACTATCTGCACTTGCAAACTTTATATTGATATAAGTTACTGCCCTGTCGCATTCCAATAGAAAATTATTAATTTATACTGCCGATTGGAAATAACTGTGAAAACTTTCAAGCTTTTTGTTAACAAATTAATTACATATTAAGCCTTACAAAGCTTTTACGTTTATTTTTAATCATACTGTGTATTACGGTTTTTAAATAGGCTGTATCATTTATTCGTTTCAGCGAAACATTTTACACTTGTAATCATTTATATAAAGATATTTATTGTTAAATAAGATTTCACTAAATGTATTAATAACAAATTGACTTCCTCATAGCACATGTTTGAAAATGGAACTATGTGTATTTTTTAAATGGCAACCAAGTTCGAGACACTGACAACACGGAAGCGCGGGCTTATTCAAAACGGTGACCTCGTTAGTTGGCATTACCCCGTTTTCACAATGTCACCCGCCATGGGGGCGAGCCTTTAGATACCTTATCGCAAGGAAACTATCGACCCAACGCGACGGCCGCCATCTGAACAGCGCATGCGCGCGAATATATGCGGACAGAATGACGTTTGCTCACCGCACAGTACCACGACGAATGCCGAGCCTGTAAACATACCCGAAACACTCTTTGCACAGCTCCTTAACATACTTCACTATCACCAAAGAACTGACGATGAACGTGTGTGTTTGAACTCTGTGCATTAATAAAGGTAAGTAATTTAATTCTACTATAATTTTTTCTATAAATAACCCAATGTCATTCAAGTTATTATTAACTTCGGTTTGTTTTTCTACGAAAGTTTTAAATTCTAAACGTAGGCTATTAAAGTTTTATGTAATAATTCGCGTTTAGTAGTTTCTTGCGGGAAAATATTTAATATTTAACAATTATATATTATTTACGTGTGTTTGATATTATTAATTTATCTAAAATATATATAGAAAGTCATTCGAAGTTTGAAAAGAGGTTGGTTACTTTTATAACTTTATAATAATAAACTAATTTAAGATGCTTTTTGTTATAATGTCATAAAAAATAACAATTTGTTCTTAAAACTATTACTGTAAGAGAGATATCGTGCTATGACGTCAGTTATGGTATGTGAACTTTAATATACGTTTAATATTTCGCAATGTTTTTTTTTAGTTAGTACATCGCATTTAGCAGTGCTATTAGCAGATAACGTTATATTTTTAATTATTAAAAACAGATATGCTTATAACATAAATTTTTATTTTTTTAATAGTGTACTTTTAAAAACTTTGTTCAACACATAACTTAATATTGCTGCAAATAAGTTATTAATATATTAGTAAATATATCCTAAGGCATATTTGATTATTTTTAAACATTTAACGAGGTAATTTTTATTTATTGTAGTGTTTTAACTTTAAAATAATTTCATACTGTAAAAGATTGTGAAACGTACACATTTTTTGTACAAATTTTAAGCGCAAATATAAATAGATTACACATCCACATAACACAATTATATTTTTTTATAATTTTGCGATTAATTGCAGATGATAATATAACAAAATAATAAAGTAAATGTTGGCCTAAATCACATTTCACGCAATACTATAATCCTATTAATTTACCAATGCAATCCCAAGTTGCATTCTTCGTGGCATTATAACAACGGAGGTTCGCGGAGTCAAGGGCTTGTGACGTAACAACAAACAATTGTTATATAAGAACGATGCGTGGAAGTACTGCAAGAGGGAAATCTTTATGAATGCAGTCAAAAATCGGTTGGCAGATTATTCTAAATATAATGGCTTGATGAAAAGAGATTTTACGGACTTGAATTAAAATGTTTAGTCTAGTTTCAAGTTATTTATAGCTGATAATAAATAAACGTATTGACGTTGGATATTAGGAAGTTATTTTGATTTTTGAAATTGGCGAGAAAACGTTGTGGTGCAATTTTTGCCAATGTTTGCATGTTAATGCACACACACACAGAGAGAGAAACAGACACGCACACGCATGTACACATACGAGCACAAGCACATACAGACATACAGGCACACACATACAGCCACACACGCACGCACTCACACACACGTACACGCACGCACGCACACACACACACACACACAAGCGCGTATCCAGTTTATTTTTAATAGTGCAGAGTGATATTAAACTGAAAAAAAGAAAACAAAATTCCTTTAATCATATTATTGATTTCCTCGTGAGAAGTAGACCCACAAAAAGGCGAAATTTATTATAAAACTTTATTATTAAATAAAAAATCCTTCAAACTGTAATAGGATATGTACATATATCGTCGTCACTTCAGCTCGTAGACGCCCACATCAAGGTACAGGCCGTATAATCGCCACGTTTGGCAGGCAGATTGGCGATCGCAGTGTGGTTTTATGGTACACAGAGGATGCTGTTGCCCAACCTCTGGGAACTTATTTGTGAGCAGTGACAATCACATATAATTAAAGCAAAATGTTGAACTACATGAGATCGAATTTCGGAAATCGAACCTGAGATCCACGATCGCTAATGTCAATCTTCTACCACTACTATTATATATACATATATAGGATGTACATATATTTGCAGATTTTATGTTAATATCTATAAGGCAATATCGCCTATGTAATGACTCACCATGATATCTCTGGAACCATAAGGCTTTATGATTTACATTTTTAAGGATCCTTCCTCCTTGAAGGGACGTTCATCAAAATATTTTTTTTAACTATATCCCTACTAACTATGTAAAACTTGATTTGAATTTTTTTTTGGCGTGTTCAAAATTACTAAAAACGGATTTTATATATATATATATATATATATATATATATATACATACACATATATATATATATACATCGCAGCGTATGTAGTCCTTCCACTAGGATCAATGGCATAGTCCAGGTCTCAGGAATTCGTTCGCTAGATTCAGGCAGTGCAAGACCGGCCATCTGCCAATATGATGTTGTATATATAAATGTACATACATAAATAAATAAAAATAAATTTCTGTGTTGACCACACCTGTCCGCGAAAGCGGAGTCATGTTAGGGTTCTGTTAGTTAGCCCATACGTACATCGTAGACGATCTAATGAAGTTTATATAATACGTTGAAACAGCGTGAAGTGTACGTTCAAGGTCAACTTGTATTATGAGAGCACTCGACTGTACTCTTGTTCGCCTTTCTGCATAGATTGAAACTGAAGCATTTTTCGTTGCGATTGTACCTAGACTTCTGCAATGACGTCTGAGAAATGAGAAAGCTATTTCGTAATACAACAGCTGATATTAATGGTGCCATTGTCGGTGATAGGTTTTTATTTAAAAAAAAATTTTTTCTTGCGGATTACACAGCGAATTTTTCACATATACCTACATTTAAATAGATAAAGTTATTTTCCTTTTATTGGAATGCTCACAAGTCAATATCTTCCGGCAGTAGGTATGTAAAGCATGTAGGGACATATAATTAATAATTAATTGTATTTTAATAAACAAATAAATGTGACTGTTACGGTTGTTTAGATGAAATTGTCATTTGCGGTAACTAATATAGGCTGACATTTCGCTGCCATGTAAACGCATGCTTAGCTTATTATTACTAGCCAATCAGATAAGTTACACATATACTATTATTAAATCATTCCGTCGTATAGCATTATGTTTTTTTTTTATTTGAATGTATACTCAACGATCTGAACTGCCTTCTGACTGACTGCATTCGATTCATTTTCGATCTTCGCAAATTCTACCATACATCTTCGCATATATATAGTGTATGACTATTATATATAGTATAGTGTAACTTTGTCAAGGCAATCATTCCGTATTTATAAAAAACCTTTCCCAAAGTCATTTACAAATACAATAATATAACATGATAATGGATCTTTAGTAAGCGATTTTAAATTATCTTTTAAAATGATACGCTATATTTTTAAATAAACATAATTTGATCTTTAAATATTTCTTCGTTATTTCTAAATATAGATCGCTTTGAAAGGGTACAAACGACTTCTAGAGCATTCCATTGAGATCAAAGGCAGGTTAAATTGAACAAGAAACTTTAAAATTGAATTGGTAAAGTGTATTAACTGAAGTAATAAAGAATGAGTTATTTTTATCTGTATCTTTGCTTATAACTTATGCATACTTGATTTCAAGATTTATTTTTTATTAACGTGCTATAAAAACAGTTAAAATTAACAACAATTATAACCAGTGTTTGTTTTAAAGATGTAGCAAGAACTACATACGGGGTGTTATATTACGTAATTTTTAAATCATGGTTTTAATTCAAAAACCTGCGTGATTTGTGATTCACATACTATCACTAAAATTTACAAATCCGCTGGCCTATGTTACTTTCGCCCGCCGTCCAAGCATTATTGATTCGATAAAGTAGAAAATAAGATATTTTTATAATCATACTCCTCTCCGTGGTTTTTCGTGTGATTGTAACCTTATCTAAGATCCAAAATGAATGAATCCTTATTTCCATAGATCACGCCATATTGAGGACGACTTTATCGATTTAAAATATAAATTTCATAAGCGATCGTTGAACGTTTTAGGCATCAACTTTGAACATCCATGTTTTTTCAAGTGAAAACTTGTATGTCGCTAGTTCTCCTGTTGAAAAATCATCAAAGTTATTTATTTACAAATGATGTTAGCCTTATGGAGCTATTAGAGCTTCGTTTGTGACAGCCCTACGAATCGGAGCCCTGTGAGTTAAAAATGAAAGTTTATACTGACGCTCTATTGCGTCTTTTGTGTGTTGACGCCATCTGGTATATTGTTACTCCGGATGATTAATAAATAAAATAAATAAATTGGAGTGTCTGTTTATAATAGTAAAATAATCTCTTCATACTATATATAAATATATGTACTTTATATGAATATATATAGTACATACAGCAATATATATATTTTTTTTAATTTTTGCGTCTGTTTGTTACGCCAAATCTCTGCAATGGCTGGACCGATTTTGACGGAACTTATACTGGCAGGTACCTGATTTAATATTAAATAACATAGATTACTTTTATTTTAGAAAAAATCTTAAAGGAGAAATAGAACTAAATTAAAAAAAAATATTTCTTTTGTTAAATTATAAGCGGGTGAGGTCGCGAGTACAGCTAGTGTTATATATAAGTAAAACAAATTATCCGAGAAGACTGAAGCTTTCTAAAGGCTAATCTCTGAAATGGCTGGACCTGAAATGGATTTTGATTGCAGTTATACCGGCAGATAGCTCATGTAATTGTAATATGGAGTAACATAAACTGCTTCTTTTATGAAAAAAATCTTCAATGAAAAATTTAAACAAACTAATTTTACTATGTTAAATTCTACGCGCACGAAGCCGCAGGCACAGCTAGTATTGTAAAACAACCGTGGAAATTTACATCCCAATGTCATGCATCGACATTTAATCGTTGGCTTAGATAAGGACTAATTAGTTTACCGTTCCAAGGCTCAACACGAATTTGGAATAAACCTAAATTACTATTCAATTTTAGTCTTAACTCTATCTGTTATTTACCGTTTATAGCGTTTAGAATGTACATAGTGGTTTAAATGATGGTATAGATGACTTTGTAAAGATCTTCGGCGATACGAAGTAGACTCCTTCCATCCAGTGTTACAGCAAAGCTGTGCTGTAGGTCGATGTCCAAGGACGTTCTGCAGCTAAAATGATGATGATGGTGATGAAGCATTAACTTTATTAAATTGTTTTTTTTTGTGGTCAAATATCATGTATAAATTTGAAAAGTATATACGTAACAAATTGTAAAAAATATCTCTGATTATGTGAGATATTTTTTGTGCTGGATATTTGATAGATGACCTTTTTAAAGTCGTAGAAAATCGCTGGTAGCAGGCCGCTTTCAATAACTCTTTTAAAAATTTACTAAGGAGGTCTAAGTCCAACAGTGGACATTCTATTACGGAAATTATAACGATGATGAATATTAAAAATGTTTGTAAAGTTATAGATCAGGGCGTATGGATCCCTCCGAGCTCTAAATTAAAGGATGCTATTATAGTGGAGATAGATTCGATTTAAGTTTCTATTGAATTGAGCTTTTAGTCGAAGAAATAATCACATTGTCAGAATAAGCGGTGATAACATGGAAAAGTGGAAAACGGCGATCACGAGGTTGCAGCCCCAAGCGCTGTTTCAATTAGACCCAAATCCTGCTTAATACCACAATAGCCGAAGCAATCCATGCCGACAATGAAATGAAGACCAGCTCACGTAACATAGTGCACCACATTTATAAAAAGGAGAAGAAGGAAGATTGAAGCAATAGTCCAATGGGGAAGAACTGTAGTTTAAAGTGGATTACAATTTTAATCTCGATCGCAATACAAATAGACGATACGTGAAACACTTTCAAAAAGGTTCTATCAAAAGCATATCCTGAGAAAGCGGAGCGTAAAATTATATCTGCACTTATCGGAGATTAAATTTAAAAGTTTATTCAACTCTTTTTGAATCTTTGTTTTATGAAACAATTATAAAATTCATTATCATATCAACCCAAAGTTCTCACTTTCCGTCGTTCACCCAGTGGGGGACCCTGGGTGTGAAAGAATTATACGAGTAGCGAAAATAGCACAAAGGAATTGAAGAAAAGAATTATTCACAGAATCGGAACAAAGTAGATGGACAGTTTGAAAATCAATTTGCATTAGAAGCGGCAAATGGGTCGAATAAGAAGGCATATAAAGTACTGAAAATATTCGTTGACGACGGCCAAACGTTTAAGCTGCCTACCAAATGGGATCGTATTTGCAAATGCCATAGATGAGCTGAATACAATTACTGAGAGCAATCCAATTTGCAAAGAAACATTTGCATTAGGTATAAATCTGAATAATCGAAAAAACTTTATTGACAATATCTTTGAAGATAGGTTAAAAAAATTCCTTTGTGTATCATATTAAAATTTGTGACTTTTTAGCTTCAAATAACTATAGTTATAGATTGACAACGTTTGCCGTGATAGTAGAGATATATAGATAGCCGTAGTGACATGATGTCGTTGCTGTAATTTTGGGACTTCTGTTTAAAAAACCTTGCAAGTAGTTAGTTTTCCTTTATTGTTTTCCTCTCTTGAAAATGAAGAAAACTAATATGTTCATAGTAAATCCTTCCAATTCCACTATACTCGGAAAAAAGTTAAGATTAAAGAAATTGAGAAGAATGAAAGTGAGTGAAGAATAAAGATAAAAATTTGAAAAAGTTATCTGTAAACAAAGACCCTGATCCCAACAAATTATGGGTACGAGAGGTCTCCAATAGCGGGGGCCATATAAAAAAAATCCCACTATACTCACAGCATCACCTAATTGTGAGTTAACTAGGTTTTTGCCAAGTCTAAAAAGCCTGTCAGATTTGACCGCGACCTTTTTCACGCGTTCTTTTTAATAATCATTTCAAAAACATTTTAGTTTAATTCTTAATAAAGATTCACAAATAAGGAGTTTATTAGGTTTCTATCAGTGAGTCCGTGTAGTATTAGGTAGGATATTAAGCTTTTTATATACACCAATACCTCGCTTTGCATCGTTTCATTTTGCGTTTTTTTTCGAAGTTGCGTCGCTGCTTAATCAGTACTAATTTTCACTGTGCGTCGTTAGATTTTCGAGGTTGCGTTGCGATAAAATTGAAAATTTTTAAACAAAAATTGAAGACTCGAATGTCTTCAATTTTTGTTTAAATTTTCTTTTTTTCTTAAAGATGGCAACACTTTTGTTAAAAATAGCGCCATGCCATTAAAACTCGGGGATTCCTTTTCTAACTAAAAATCAACGCAATTTGAATACAGTTTTATTTTCACTCTGTTTTGCTAATTTTAGAGTTCAGTTTCAATTTCGTAGTGTGCTGTAATGTAGTGTGTTGTGCTTTTTTTAAAAGAGAATAATAAATTTATATAAATTCTTACGTGTTGTTTCTGATTACAAAAAAGGTAAATATTATTCCAATTTATATATTGGCAGAGTTATATTATTTTTGTTTTTTTTTTAAGTGTTTACTTTGTTCAATTTTCTTTTTAAAGAGTAGTATATTCGTGACCCGGGAACCTATCTTCGATCTTTACATAGTTTGCTATAGAAAATCTTAATTTACTTTGCGTCGTTTCAATTTGCGTCATGTTTTTTTGGAACGTTACCACGACGCAAAGTGAGGTATTGGTGTATGCAGTTTTTAAAATGCGACGAAAGTGTTCTGGTCTTCTACTTTTCAGTCGATAGACGCTCACTGTAAGGTATAGGCTTTTTCCAAAGATTGCCCTAATCTGGTCTTCCGCATTCAGCTACTTTCCAAGAGCCTTACTAAGCCATTGGTTTAGTGGGGGGCAGAAAGATTATGATAATATTCTTTAATAGACCTACATCGTACACCAGAGAGAAATGCATATTCGATTATATATCAAAACTGAAGACGCTTGAATCAACTTTGTACTACTCTTACTAGTATTGTTACATTGGTATTATTACATTAGGTCCATAAATATCAAAGTTATTTAAGCAGATTATATTACATTTTTTAATTTATTTAAATCTTCGTCTTTAGATAAAAGATTAAATTTATTTATTTTTTAAATCTATTAAGACATTGCTGTCTTTATATATACATGTGTATATATATTTAATATTTTATCTGTCGCTAAGGCTGTATACGATACTTTGCTGTAAACATGGTATTTATTATTAGAATCCAATTTTACTTCTTATCGAAACTCATGTAAATGTATAGAATTCTTGTGAGAACTAGATATTAATATTGAGTACAATACTCGGCGATAAATATTACACATCGACTCTTGGAAAGAGACAATCGACTAATTTCGTTATCGCTGTCGTACGACTGATAAAACGTCACGTAAGTAATGTGAGACAGAGATAATACTTTACGAAGACGAAATTAGTTGTCTGTCTCTTTCCAAAGGTCGATGTGCAATATTTATCGCCGGGTACTGTACATTAGATTTAATTTTTCATTTTTTCTATTTCTTTAATAGTACCACAACTTTATCTTCTGCAAAGGTGAAAATAACAGTTTCGTAAGATAATTTCATTACAAAGTATAGTGGATCCGATGTCTTTAAATACAATAAACGGAATCTCCTTTAGTTCAGGAACGAGATTTCCATTTTGGAATTAGATTAGAGAGATTCCGGGTTTCGCGATATTCCAATTCCATTTTACTGCCGCCTCTGCGACGTCGGGTATTCTTATATTGCTATTTCTTATATTATGCCATGATTTTGCATATAAAGTGCATATTATTTTTACTTCTATTCAAAATACATTATATGAATGTTATATATTTGATTTAATATTTTTGGAACATTAAGAAAGTTATGAGAGAAAAATATATTAAATTTGGACCATTAAAATGTTTTGAATAAATTCACTACACTTCACTACAGAGTTTCGAAAGTTTCATGTGCCTGAACTAATTTTTAAGGCACGTGTGCATGCATGGTGGAGGCGACGGTTGAAATAACGTTGATAACGGTAGAAATAATGTTGTTATAATACCTCTTTGCTTAAATTAACCACATTTAAGAAATTAGCCCGAGATAGGCATGGTGTACATTGAGGAGCCGGTCTCGCGCCGGCGTGAGATGCCAGTCGACTAACTTTTATAAGCGTCAACGACGCCGGCATTCCCGAAGTAACATGCTAATAGTCAGTGAAGCTTGTTAGTACAGCACTTATTTCCGATTTATTTTAATTTTTAATTAACAATCAAAACTTCAATTTAACCTGCAATTGATATTTTATTACTAAATGTCACAAGTGTACGACGATATTGCAACAAATTCTATTTAAGAAAAGCGACAGTATCAACAATGATTTTATTTACATAATAATTTTCATTTTAATTATTTTTTGTAACGTTTTTAAGGTAATTAGTAGTTTAGATATTTAAATTTCGTTTCTAAAAATAACAATTGATGTGTCGATATACTTCACAACGCTATATTTATAGGTCTGCCAATAAAAGATTGACCATTATGTTTTAACATTCAAATATATATATGACTAGTTATTGGTTTATTCGCTTGCATACATCTCATTATTCGTTATTGCATTAAATACTTTTGTATGGTTTCATTAGGTAATATATTAATGAAACACTTTTATGTGATATAATCTGATACAATAAGGTTAACACTACACATACATTTTCAATTTTTGAATTCAAAATGTATAATTTGATATAAGAAATTGATCAAAAATTTTATTTTTATTGCGTCACACTGTTTAATTATTATTTCCTTCCTAACAACTATGTTTCATACATTCAATCAGAAAACAAAATGATTGAATTAGTACTAATTCAATTGTAAATTAAACATAAACATACAATAGTATGTTGGCAGAGATTTTGCAATACAAAATCGTATATTGTTTTGGTGCTATTTGAAATGTATAGGCAGATTTATAGGTCAAGTATATGTATCTCTTTATTACTTTCTTTACTTCTTCACATTGTACTATTATCACCGTCATCTTTGCAGCCATTTAAGAAGGTTTTATAATGACGTCATTTATTTTAGATTAATTATAAATAATAATTGTGATATTAATATTACTCTCGAAATTTATTCTCTTTAAGTTTTCGTTTGTGCAGGAGAAAATATTCAAGACGTTCTAGACCTTTCTAATATTTGAAGTTCCGTGGATGTTTCTAAGCAATATCGTCTGGATCGATTGCATAACCGACCCCTTTATAACAACTGAAGCTTTAGCAAAATACTCCATGTCGAGCAGAAATTACCACTGTGTTGCGTGCTGGCGTTATTGCTTTCTATTTTAACAAGAAATTCTTGACAAGAGGTTTTATACTTAACAATACAGGGTGTTTTCTCATAGATTTAAAGGCTCTAAAAGAATGAATGTATAGTTCTTTTATTCTCATTTAATATATGGCTCACCCTTTTCAAAAATTCATAGTTTCATAAATAATAAATAATCCAACGAATGATATAATAAGAAAAAGCGTTTTTAAAATTAGTGTTACTAAATTTAAAGTTAATTACAGTACCCGGTGATAAATATTGCACATCGGCCTTTAGAAAGAGACAATCGGCTAATTAAAAAAAATATTAGTTTAATTAAGATCACGAGCAAAGCTAGTGTATATAATATGTTGCTCGCTTTGCCCGCGACTTCGTCTGCGTGAAATTTAACAGAAAAAAAATTACTATTTTTCGTTTAAATTTTTTTAAATAAAAAGCTTAATTACTCCTTATTACCTGTCAGTATAAGTACCAACAAAATAGGTGCAGCCATTTCAGAGCTTAGCCGGAACAAACAGACAAACAAATCAAAAATTATTTAAAATATTATTTTGGCATATGTGTCGTATTTATTTATATTTATGTAAGAAAAAACAATTATTTTAATATTAGAAACAGACACTCCAATTTTATTTCTCTATATATATTTGTCTTGTGAAAAGAAACGATTTCAATTACAGCACAAAAAGAAAAGCTTCCGAAAGAGGCTTTCAGTGTGTAATGCTGAATAAGGTTATTCAGATCTCCCGTAAACGTCTTAAAACGGAATGTAATAGAAAATTATCCGAGGAATTTTTTTACTTCAACGTATTCACAAGAAACTTAGTCAAAATAAGCAATGGCCACAATCCTAATTTCCAACTGCTAAGTTTAATTTATTGAAGGTAAATGAATATAATGAAATATAAACATACGAGTACATACATATGATTTAGATTGTGTAGCCTATATCTGCCAAAACTAATCTTAGACGGAATACCTTACCTCAAGCTATCATGAAAGTTAATGAGCTTTTCTCTAATTAAGATATACATGACGATTCGTTTAAAATCGTTAAACCTTTAAATGAGTTATAAGCTGTTACAACTACTTCCAAACAACATCTTTTAAGTGATCACGCTGAAATTTTATTAGAAGTGAACAGGGCAATAACTTCTACCAGTAACAATAATTAATTTAATATGTAGTAATTAGAAATTTGAAAACGCTTTTTTATTGCGTTATTATTATTTTATTTATTATTGCTGTATATTTTGGATAGGGTATATCATACATTAAAATACAACAAATGAGTATATATTCATACTTTTAAGGCTTTAATACTCATAATAAATTACTCTTTAGACTTATTCTTCGTTATGGTGAGACGTAAATTATGTGGTCAATTTTTCTGTCAATGAAAATATTACTTTTTATAAAGGTTGCATATATTAATTTAAAGAAAATGGGCCATACATTTATCCATTAAAATCTTATACGTCTATCTCCAATTACTCTATATGAAGATTTGTAAGCAGTTGTTGAATATTTAATGGAATCAGGCTTTATCTTGCGGAAGTCCATCCTAAGTAAAAAAAGGCCAATATTTAGCCACTTCCGCACATGCAGTGGTAGTCGTGCAACAAAGTGCATCGCCCGCCAGCCCGCTGATAAATGTGTATGCGGCAAACAATGCGAATTACACAACTGCCACCGTTAATTCACTCAACACGTGTATCACCACACCACGGGGCATTTTCAGGAGTTATGTTACACCGATTAGGTCGAATCGGTTGCACCACTACCACTGCATGTGCGGAAGTGGCTAAATATTGGTCCTTTTCTTACTGACAAATTGTTGATTTTAAAATGTATGTTTCACACAAATAATTTACACAGAATTGATACTTTAAATCTTGCATGTATATATTTTATTTAAAAGCAAAATATTATTAGTAAATAAAGCTAAAAGAACAAATTTTCATAATCGCTAACACTTGTCGCTTGTACCACACAATTCCCAGAAGAAATTCCCCCATTAGCGCGGTCGGTATAGTAATGAAGCGACAATAACGTCATACGACACTATTAGAGGGGAAAATTGGACAATAAATTGTTGGATTCAGTAGTAAGGTTAATTATTTTATTGCGATACACTTATCGAGAAAAGGAAATGGGGGCGTGTGGGCGAATCGATAACGCGTACATTCTAATAGAAACCTTATTTCTACGCCAGTTAGAGTTAAATTAAATGAACACGTTGTAAAAATAAAACGTACATTAAAAACAAAAGCTATTAATCAATCTTATATAAACAAAAATGAATAGCACGAATGTACTTGTAAGCGCAAAAGTATTTAACGGTTCTATCAAATTAATTTTCTTTTATATATTCTCTATATTTAGGGGAAGTTCTTATGGAAAGAATATTAAATAATGGCATAGATAATACATTACATTACTTGATGACGTAATTGTACCTGGCGAACGAGTATTTTCGAGTCTGATCTAGTCTAAAAGGTATTATTTTATTGACCTCTGTTTTTAGAGACCTTTTTTTCCCCACTCATACCACTTTCATCCTTCTCAATTTCTTATATATTCTCCTTCTGTTCTTCACTATCTCTTTTATATATAACCTTCTCTTTGATCTCTTCTTTCACGCATGTGCTTCCTTCCTTTGTATTCATTCCTAGATTAGAGACTAGTTAGACAGTATCATAGTTTATTTGCCTGTTTAGTTTCTAATTATAGTTTTAAAAGTCAAAAGATTAGGAAGGATTATAAAAGAAACTTGTAGGATTTTGTAATGGAATTTTTAACAGAGGACAGGGACGTTTTTATCTTTTAATTATTCACTTTTATTTCTTAATTTCCATGCTCCTCTGTCATACTTCAAATGTTCTGTCTATCTTCTACTTACACTCTACAATTTCTATCTTTCTTTTCCTTACTATCTACGGTTCATTCATCGCATCACGTCCTTCTTCCTTCTCATAGGATTAAGACAAACATGCGTTCGCCGGACTAAAAATCTATCCTACTAACACTAAATTTACATTACTATACTTTGGAAACAGAGAGCAAACTCTCCACATTGCTCTATGAGTGATCTTGAGCTTTCTAATAAGGCTGTAAGCGACCACGTCTCGGTTCCGCAAGTCATTACCGGAAACACACACTGATCAAAGACCTTCATCTTTAAGTACAACAATGATGGTATAACAATAATTCCCCTCATAACATGGTAATATAGTTCATATATCTGCTTCTCTACGTCTTCGCGTGAACGTTCACGCCAGGTATATTATTAATCCAGTCACGATTTATGTTTTACTGTTTTTACTTTTCTAGTCACTGTCGTTTGTTCGAGACTATTTTCGTCATTCCTCGCTACGTGACTGAAAAAGTCCAATACTTCAGTTTGAAATCGCGTAGAGTGGATTTGGTACGAAATAAAATGCATGGAAACAGCATAATCATTTTAAAATCATTTATACCAGGGGTGACCAACCTGCGGGTCGCGAACGCGAGCAATTTGCGGTTCTTGATAAATGTACTCAATATGCTTTAAATTGTGTTATTATACAGGGTTGGCAATAAAACAATAAAATCCAGAAAAGAAAATGTTTATTAAATGTTTGTTGTAACAAACAATTTTATTTAAAAAAAAAACATCCCCACTGAGGGTTGTGCCATATGATCACACACACACATTACTCGTGTAATAGCGGACGTTTATTCGTGAATGTTGTTTTTGAACTGGGCAAGTTTCGTGTTATTTGAAATTCGCACTTTTCCGGTCAATTTAGTATATAAAAAATTATCGTTCCGTATGCGTTTCATTCGCCAAATTTAATTTTTTAAAGAGAGATATAAAATGAATGTGTTTAATTTCTTATATTTAATATGAATATACATATATTTTGTACTTTTATTGATATGATTAATGAAAAAAAAACATGTTTTTAATTATATATATATTTTTTTTTAAATATTGAAAAACGGCCCGGACTATCAAGAAGCTTGAACACTCCTGAACTAACGTATACTATCTCTATAGTTCTCTTTCAAAGTTCACGCTTCTGTAATTTTTTCTGTATTTTTTTTAATTCTTATTTATATTTAGTGTAATTTATTCAAGTTGATTTTCTTCATCAGTTCTTTTTACTGATTATAATTCTTGTATAGTTAAATGACTATATATACAATCTCATGTATTTTTCTGTCTAAGGGTCTTCCCTGCGTATATATTCCCTGCGGATATTTTTATCACATCATCAAGCGCCTTCCTTAACCGACTTAGTAGAATGATCCAAGCTGAGGTTTCTCAGGGAATCCTCTAGCTGTTTTAACTATAGAAGTGGTTTAGGTTAAACACGAGGGTAAAATAAAACACCGATCTTGTCAGTGCCAACCAGTTTCTGCAAAGTTCATCTCTTTTTACGAGAAAGAGGTCGTAAGGAAGGAGTTCTGGAATCATGACCTAGCAATCAGCAATACGAGTCCAGAGGTAAGTCCAAGATATATAGGCATCCTCCAAAGATATCTTTGGGAGAATATACCATAATCACCACACTTGGCAAGCGGGTTAGACCAGTGTAGTTTTGTGGCACGAAGAAGACGCTGCTACCCATCATTTTAATACAGGAATTGTGAATTATATAAAATTTTATCTTGGGAATCGAGCTCGTGATCTAGGACCGCAAGTCCTTCTGTACCGCTGGGCTACGGCGTCTGACAAAATGAGCATAATGAGAAATCGATGTTCTCAAATTTTGTCAATTTAGACCGTAGTTAAAATATATTGCAAAGCCTTGTTCTATTCCGGACCCAATTTAAGTTACAGATAAAGAAACTTTCTTTGTTTTAAAACTTCGACGACTGCGGTCGACCATTTCCATGTTATTGCTATTAGCTAGAACAGATCAAAGTGGGTTTAAAAATCTCATTTAGTTTGCGATATCTTTAAATTGTATTGAGTAAAGAAATAATTCTTTATTTAATCATTTTATTATCCACATATGATGATAATTGTAGCTAATAATGAAAGACGATGCATAGAAGGTATGTAAATAAAAACAATAAGAATTAAAGTAAATGTGAAGGAAGAAAGAAAAATCTTGGATATTGTGACGAATGAAAATAAATAAAACTATACTGAAAAGTTAGCGAAATCAAAGCCTGTCACAGAAAACATTGGTAAACGTGGGACCCTAATAACGGTTATTTAGAAAATTGATCATTTACACTGACCACGTATACCTCACCGTATCGCTTAAAATTTAGATTCAACTTCCCAGTGATAACATCCTTCATCTTAAGGCTATGATATTTCCAAGCGCGTTCTCATCTGATAAGTGTCCACAACTAATTTAGACAGGTCTTTTTTGTGATGACATTTACAATACCTTTACACAGTAGTAGAGCAACTCTTATAGAAGTAAGAAAAGGACCAATATTAAGCCACTTCCGCACATGCAGTGGTAGTCGTGCAACAAAGTGCATCGCCCACCAGCCCGCTGATAAATGCGTATGCGACAAACAATGCGAATTACACAACTGCCACAGTCAAATCACTCAACACGTGTTTCACCCCTCCACGGGGCATCTTCAGGAGTTATGTTACACCGATTAGTGCCAAACACAGTGTTAGTTATACTGTGTTTGGCACGGAAGTGGCTAAATATTGGTCCTTTTCTTACTTAGGATGGACTTCCGCAAGGTAACGCCTGATTCCATTAAATAACTCTTATAGAAGTTTTACTTTGGCAAACAATACTAATTTTATATATGCTATGATGAAAAATAATTTAAATTCATATATAAATTTCGAAGAATGCCCATAGCTGAACATAAACTTACCAAATAAATTTTGAATAAGACCAAGTGTAAACAACATGCATTCATCTTCAGACGAACTTAGAAATGTTGTCTTTTCACCTTTTATATTTTTTCTTAAAACATAGAACTCCGCCAAAGATATTTATAGGAGATATATCATAGGCGTCCCGCTTGGCAGACGAGTTGGCAATGTGGTATTATGATAAGCAGATGACGCTGCTACTCATCCTCTGGGAAGTTGTGAGTAGTGGCAGTTCTATATAATTAATGCACAAAGTGTGAATCATATAAGATTGTATCATTCTGCTCGTACGCAATATTAATATATAAATAAATGTAACTGTTGACATAGGCAATTTTACTTTGTTTTTTTAAATTACCAGATCATGGTAGTCAGAAATAAAATGTTATATTTGATTATTTACCATAGTTTTATTGTTGTATCCCGGGAATGCGGTAATATTGCATGTTATGTAATGACCCGGGTCAAAGTTCTCGAGAAAGGCCTCGAGCGAAGTTACTTAAACGAGGTTTAGGATAAGGGTCTTCCTTTCTCTACCCTTTTATTTTGGTGCAAGTGAAGACAACAATGTAGTTCCAGGCTGAAAACAAAAAATTAAAAAAAGAAAATGGACGCACAAGTGTGTGAGAGCGATATAGTCAAGCCGTCTATTCTTAAGTATCTCGTGTACGTTTGTTAATTCCGCCCTGGATCGTCTCTGCTCATCATCATCATATCAGGTGATAGAGGCCTACTACAAGGGATAGGCCACGAAGACCAGCGACTCTCCGCGACCTCAACTATGTGTGAAGCTACCCACGCCGCGTCTACCGGTTTGTGGTCATCACTCGTGAGTCTTTGCTTCAACGGCCATCGACTGCATGAGAGATGTGCACCGCCCACTACAACTGCAAGGGAGCAATTCTTCAAGTTTCGTCAGTGAGCTTGGTTCTGCTACGAATCTCCTCGTTTTTTCTAGTTTGAGTCTTCTCTTTATTTTTGAAGCTTATCTTCTAGATGTATTCGTATTAACTCATACGAAAAGTAAAGCTTTTTAACCTTCAACTTTTGAACTAAATTTTGGTTCAAATACATTCACAACTAGTACTAATAATAAACATAACACTCAGTATTCTGGCATCGACTTATTTCTAATATTGAAGGAGAGGTTTTATGTTCCATACGGAACGCTACTACGGAATATTCATACGGAACATTCATAAAGTTACATAGCTACTACTTTTTTGGCCCCCGTTTTCGAAGGCCTGGTACACATTGTTGGAAATTGACTTTTCACATTGTCTTTTATTTCCGCTCTCTTCTTCCAGTCTTCACATAATCTTTCATTCACTTTTCTAACACATATCACATTCTCATTCATTCTAAATTTTCTTCTTTGCGTCGCCTTTCATCCTCTCCTCAATTATCACAGTCTAGGTCCATCCGTAACAATGTATCACAGTCTATTCTTATTTTATAACATCTTAAGTTATTTATTTGTATTACAGATGTACATTCATCACAGTTTATAGTTCTTTGGTTTTTGTTTATCAACATTTTTTTCATATTACCCTATTGTTGCTTTAAATGCTCTTCTATGTTTTTATTCTTGTACATAGCTACTTATAGATCTGCAGGAATATCTCATTAATGTAAACATTACGAATGTGTGTTTAAACAGGTTGATACAAAATCAATTCGAAGCTTTTAAGATTTTTGCCGAAAAATTAGTTATGTATTTACTCCTTTAAATCTTTTACATGTAATTACAATGTATTAATACAAAAACAGCGTGCTTATTAAAGACCAGTACGATAATGTTCTATTAATACTTATTATTTGAAAAAAATATCTCTTTTGAAATATCTTTTCTGTGCCTAAACATGAGCTTCTCGTATTGTATGCCCGAAAAAAAAAACAATAAGCAACAAAAACGGACGTTTTATTATCTGTACAATAGGAAATGTTTCTCGAGCCATAATATTTGTACATTCGCGTCGTGTGTCATTGAAGTATATATAAACTGCGACAATTGTCTGAAACGAAAAAAAAAGAAAATGGTATTCGAAATTTAAATGTTTGATTATTAACAATACTTATTCTATGTCTCGAAGCTATGATTCAGTAAATTTTAAATGAGCATTAGCAATAGAGATTTGCGATCGTGGGTAGTGGGTTTGAATCCTGTCACTGCCGACAAACATGTTTCAAGATGGGCAGCAGAATCCTCTGAGTATCAAAATACCACACTGCCATTGCCAAACCACCTGCCAAGAATGGCGATTAAGATATATCCCCCTATAGATATCTTTGGGTGTGGTCTATGCGCCGCAATGGACGTATTTGGACTGATACGAATATTTTTGAGATATAGATGAATAAATCGAATTATTATGATTAAAAAACAAAAGTAAAAAGCAAATTTTTATTCGTTAGTTTACAATCTAAACAATAAAGGTTATATAAAAAAGATTTTATTTCCTTTATTTATAAATTTATGAACGCAATTCCGTGTTTTATTATCGCGATGAGGAAAGTTGCATGATTTCTACACAAGCAATTAAATAAACATGGTCCGCCATAACAAACTATCGAGATAACTGTAATTCATACGGGCAAATAAATTTTATTACGTAATATTTATTAAAACTCAAATTTACATACAAATTGTATGAAATATTTTTATGGTTAGTTCCTTTGTGTGATTTAATAGTTTAAATATGTGTATTATGTTCTTAGACTATGAGTTTAATTCTCAAATGAAACAAACACCTTTTACATATTGAATGATTTTACAGACTATGTACTGTTAAAAGTAATTGACATGTGACAATCAAATTTGAAAATCGAATAAATAAAGCGCATGTCACACTAAAATGCATTTTTGATTTAATCTTCATATTAAGTGCGAAACTAAATTTTCGCCGTTTTTTCTTATAGCTAAAGCACGTGATAACATATATTGGGGAACCGGAAAGTAATGTCCTTTCTGTGAACATATTTTAGACAGACAAACCAAATTATATGGCAAAATGTTGTTGATAACGGAGGTGAATATATTGTTGAATAGAAATAAAAATTTGTCAAAAATACATTCGTGTGAATTTAACTTATGAAAGCGACATTACCTTCCAGTTCCCCTGATATATGTTTCTGGGATGGAGACCATACACCAGGTAGTGCAGGATATTACGTCCCACAACCAGGCGAACTTTGTTGAAGTTGTCTTCACAACTGTCTGGTTAACCTAACCTAATTGTCTAAAGTGAATCGTTGGATGCAGGTGGCTTTCAACAGGTCCTATTTGGAATAATTGGGGTAGTATTAAGTCCAGCGGTGAACGACTTCCGAATGTTCCGACAGACTTTGTACTGTCTTTAGTTATTGATGTGTCGCAATCCATCAATTCCGGCTCTCTCGGGCGCAGTAGAGTCGGATTTTTAAACGCGTTGTGCCTATCCCTTTCAAGTCCACTCAGGGAGGGTTCCTGCACTAGGAGATACCATGGGTCATCAACCCTAGTGATCGAAGAGCTACACGGTAGTAGTAGGTAGCAAGGAAGCCACCCCTCGTGATTGGCCATCAAAATCATGTTTTAGGTTGAACGCCATCTGCACCATCTTCCGTCTAATCCACCAAATCTATTAACGCCAATAGGAACAGATTACTTGGCGCGTCATAATAAAAAGTAAAATAAATAAATGAATGAATGGATGATAATGAATGAATATGAATGAATGCATTAATAATTTGTATTTCAAAATCTAGTAAGTTCATAGAATATAAGTAAGTTAGTAACAAAATTTACTTAAAGGCTATATTATTTATGGATTAGTATGTCATATAATTTAACTTTAATACTAATTTTAAAAAAGTAGCTCAATATAAAACTTACTTAACATATATTTTTTAATAATAATGGTTACTTTGCCATTCACATAAAATAAAATGTTTTTCATAATGACCATTTTATTTATTTAATGTTTAATAATAAACGATATGTAACATATATACTATATATTTGATATAGCGCGAAGGTACCCGTTACACGGTGTGGCCATGGAATGCTGAGAGATTACCTCTTAAAGTTATTTAGACTAGTTTCAATTTATAATTAAAAACTTTAATAAATGTTTCGAACAAAAGAAAAATTATTAAAGCAAATTACACGGTACGGTAAGAAGCGAAAACTGAATTAAAAGAAACATTTTATTCCTTTTCAAACTTGAATGTATAATTACGCGGTAAAAGGATTTCCTCTGATTTTAATTTCATTAATATTTTTTCATAACTGAAACTGTCTTAGCGAATGTTTGCAAACTCTTTCCGATCTCGGGTCGGAGATTTCTCGGAGATTAAATAAATTAAAAATTATGATTAGAATACTTTCCTTCGAAGATTTTAAATATTTTAATTATTATTTATTTTTTAAAATGAATAAATCAAAGGAGTTTCAATAAATTATGGCAATATGAATAGGCTACTTGTATACAGGGTGATTGGTTATAGATTTCAAAACTTTTCTTAGCAACGTTTTAAATATTTTGCACCCATTTCCAATCATCCTGTATAAACTGATCACCGTGAAATAATAATAATAAAGTCATATATAAATCATTAAAAAATTACATCTACAGTTAAGCAAGAAAAGGACCAACACTTAGCCACCTCCGCACACGCAGTGGTAGTCATGCTACAAAATGCACCGCTAAGTTTGACTCTGTGTTTGGCACTAATCGGTGTGGCATGGCTCCTGAGGATGCCCCATGGAGGGATGAAACACGTGTTGAGTGGTTTGGCGGTGGCGGTTGTGTGATTCGTATTGTTTGCCACGTGCGCATTTATCAGCGGGCTGGCGGGCGGTGCATTTTGTTGTATGACTACCACTGCATGTGCGGAGGTGGCTAAGTGTTGGTCCTTTTCTTGCTTAGGATAGACTTCCGCAAGGTAACACCTGATTACATTAAACATCTACAGTTATTTTCTGTTAAGATTATATATAACTGTTGAATTTCTAGATAGGTTCCTTTTGATAGAACAAACAATTCAAACCTGACCGAAGTCATCATCATGACAGCCGATAGACGCTCCGTCACCTTCCTCAAAAGATCACTACGATAAGTGGTCTTGCGCTGGCCACATCCAGCGACTTCCTTGACTGTGTTCTCGGTTCACCTAGAAAAAGACCACATATCCACAACGCGTCTTCTGGATCTTGGTCGCCACTAAAGAAATTGGATCAATGCCTGCCTAAGCGAGCGACATGCCTTGTCGACTACCATTTCAGACGAGTTAATTCTTTGATACTTAAACACTGATATATGTAAAAAATTGACAATAATGCTATGTATATAAATATATATTTAAATATACATTATGTCAATGTCTCATTTTAAATGTGCTAAACAAAGTTTACCCGAAAGAATTAATATGAGTTTATTTTATCTTACTTTCAAATTTCATGTGTACACAAATATTAACGCAAGTTATTGTATTAAAAAAAATCAATAAGCTAAGAATGAAACCTTTCCAAGTAAGTTAATCTTAACACCTCGATAAGTACATGCAGATACTTAGTCGATGCATTTCAACGTCTTCATTTTAACCTTCGTTTACTTCTTGCTATTAAATAACTTAAATAAGTTATAACATGACCGCTGGTCTTACTAAAATGAATATCATGAGAAGAATATAACTTATTGAAACTGCCTCGTATCTTATTTCCTCGGTCACCTTTGTATTTATTATTAAAATTTAATTCAATCGAGAGATGACAATCAATTATTACTCTTTTCAAATTAAATTCGACATTATAAAGAGTTGATTTCCATTGTAAAATATTCTAACGATCCCTAATTTAAACCCCAAATGATTACCTCGGCTTAACGAATCTATTTTGGTTACAATCTTATTCCCCGGTTCTTTCAAAGTTTTTCGATTTTATCTTTATTTTTCTTTTTTTCTTCCTCTTCTTCTTCTTTAGCTGGTATACGCTCACTTCAAAGGCATAGGACTTCCCCAAAGATCGCCACGATCGCGACCCTTTGTCGTCAGTTCCACTTATGGGCAACCTACCCACGCCGCATTTCACGGCTCGTAATAATATTTTAATGGTAATAATATATTAACAATTAGTTCATAATTATGTAATAAATTTATTTCATTACAAAAGTATTAAATTAAAGTTAAGTTACTTTAGAACCAACTTTTTAATATCATTCGGTCAAATTAGCTGTCACCAAAAATGTACAGACAACTTTTAGTTTGGTCTACTTTTAACTAGTTACTTTATAAGTGCAAAGTATATATCTAATTTATTCCGAAATTAAAAGAGTAGCAATCAACCTGCTTGGAGAAAAAGTTTTTATCTTTTATGCATTGCGTTATTTAAATATAAATAGAAAGAAAATAATATTTTTCTTACAAAATTTAAATGATAATTATTTCATTTTATTCTTTATATTTCATCTCGGTATAATCTTATATACACAGGGTGGTTGTTTATAAATGTAAGAGCTTTAAAAACGTGAATAATTTAATTAATTTTTAGTCATTTAATTTATGGTTCACGAATGAATGATAAATAATAGGTTATCTAAAGATTTGAAATTTTAAAAAATTGCGATCCGCTGTATAGAAGTAAGACCGAACCCAATAATTAATGATTGACCTAAAACACTTCGTTACTAGCCCTAAAATTATTGGAGCAACTAATGCGAGAGAAAAATATATATTAACACGTACGGTTTACGACTAACCGATGAACCTAGCGAACTATTTGATTTAGGTCAAGTCGAATTCAGGAAATTAATTATTTTTAATAAATAATATATACATTCTGAAGTAAATAAAATTTAGTTTTATTTGCGTAAAATAAATAGTGACGTGAGTTTAAGCAATATAATAAAATATATATCTAATATATAAAATTCTCGTGTCACGGTGTTCGAACTTGAACTCCTCCGAAACGGCTTGACCGATTTTTACCAAATTTTACATGCGTATTCAGTATGTCTGAGAATCGGCTACTATCTATTTTCCATACCCCTAAGTGATAAGGGTGGTCCACCCCTAAATTTTATTTTTAATTTTTTAGACAATTTTTTTGGTTTTTATTTTATTATGATACAACATACAAAAATACATACAAACCTAAATTTTCACCCCTCTACGATCAACCCTAATCTTACATTTGTTAATTAAAAACTTTAATTTTTTTTGCAAAACAACGTTTGCGGGATCAGCTAGTAACCTATAATTTAAAAGTTTTTATTAGATTAGAAACCACGTTGTAGAGTTAGACAATAGAAAAATGCTTACTTGTGCGATTTGACAGTTGCAATATATGGCTTATAAGAAATGTATCCAATTAACACTTTTCTTGATAATGTATCTGTAGAGATACATCAGAATTAAAAAAAATATTGGCATCACTTTTGAACGTAAAGTAATCATTTGTATGTGAAATTTTAGGTAATTTCTTAATTTTCGAACGCTTGTTCAGTTTTTTTCTGTTGGCAATCTTGGATCTTAAAAGCCAAGTGGAATATTAATGTAATATTAAAAAAAAACTGCCAAGTTAAGGGTTAACCTTGTATGTGGCTCACGGATGAGACTAAATGGTTCAGTGAGAGATGACATACCGGGATACCCGGTGATTTATATAAATATACATCATTTTTCATAAAGCGTTCAACGTGTTAGTGTCACTAAATTAATATTATTATAAATTATTATCTAATATATAAAATTCTCGTGTCACGGTGTTCGAACTTGAACTCCTCTGAAACGGCTTGACCGATTTTAACCAAATTTTATATGCGTATTTAGTAGGTCTGAGAATCGGCTACTATCTATTTTTCATACCCCTAAGTGATAAGGGTTGTTCACCCTTAAAAATTTTTTTTTTATTATTTTGACTAAATTTTTTGTTTTTATTTTTTTATGATACAACATACAAAAATACATACAACCCTAAATTTTCACCCCTCTACGATCAACCCTTATTTTTAAATTAAAAATTAAAAATATTTTTTTTGCAAAACAACGTTTGCGGGATCAGCTAATTTTTACATAAAAAAGTAGGACAGGAATAAAAAAAATATTCCTAGCCGGTTCACTATTTATTAATAATGTTACGATAACTTCGAGAGAAAGTTAAACGAAGTTGGTAACTTAATATGCGGGAAATATTCAAGTGTACAGACTTTGGAAATGAACTATTCATCGGTAGTTCGTCTATTGCTACTAACTTACACTATTCATTGGTACTAACACTATAGTACGCTTTATAAATCTGATAGAAAATTTACGAATAGTTTGTACTTTCTGCTCAATTGTGTATTATATACACTTTGATCATTAATTTATTCTTACAAAATTATATATGTATTAATTACGAGTTTATGCTAAGGTAAGAACGATAAAAGATCCAAATTGAATTGAGGTGAAACGTTTCTTATTACTCTGCGCTTTATATATTAAAGTCAAAGTCAAAATAGCTTTATTACATAAGATCATTACAATCATTTATAATCATCAGCTTATAATAACATCAGTTCGTAACGCGCCATCTACTGAGAATAACTAGTAACAAACTCTGTGGAGGTTGTAATTATTTTGGTGGATTTTGTCAAGAATTATGTTCTCTTTTTGAAATTAGAACAACTCCTTTTCAAATCCAAATCCAATCTTCATTGTTGACATTCTCTGAAATAGAGTAATATGCCTTTTGGCAGAGCCAGTGGTTTATAAATCTCTTGAATATACTTAAATATATATTTATCTTTATGGAAATAGCAAATTGATGATTTCTTATTTTACGCCCGCTTTTCATTGTAAAAACCTTTCATGTGTGTTTATGTGTTTTATACTATATGAAATAAAGAATGCCAAAATAAGTAGAGACACTCTCGTGTGTAGAAATATATTCGACAATTCATATTTCGCATCAAAAGTTTAATTATTAACTTACAATGTAGATACATATTAAATGGTCATTTAACTTTTTTTTATTTTAATTCATAAAAAGCATATGAAATTTTGTTGTGGACTCTTCTAAGTTTCGGGAACATTTGGAACTCTGATAGCTTTAAGTTGAAAGAAACCTTTATAAGCGAGCTCAGTTCGATTCTATTTTTAACCTGTCAACTGCCTATGGACCTTTTGTCCGAACTCTCCGGATGCGTACGGGTCGGATCTGTCCAAAATAAAATAGGCTACATTATATCTAATCGTCTTAAAAATACAGTTTAAAATCGCTTGCCCTGGATGTAGCGCAGATCATAGGATCATAAATAATAATATTTAATTTTAAAAATATGTTCTTGACACTGACAAGCGCCATGTTGCGGCACACGAAGGGTTAATCTAATTGAGCTTTTCTAGCGATCTCCTTCTAGACGAGAACAGTAATATGAATTAATAATTACATAATAATCTCTCAAATACACATTTACGAAACCCGAAAACCATATAAATAATTAAATGGCTTAGAATAGCGAGAAGGGTAGCGTAATATTCTGTTGGAATTAACAGCGAAGATTAAACCTAAATTGTTTTTATAACCATACCCTTAGTTCAAAATAAACATTATTTAATTAAATTTGGGTTTCAATAATTAATATTCTATTTTATTTGTTTTAATGCCATCTGTTTTCTATATATATTGTCCAGAAATTATTGGAGCAACTTTAATAATTGATTAAATGTAGTATTAAATGAAGCAGCTGGTAAAAAACATTATAGATTTGCAACGTTTCATACGTTATACTATCAAACGCACGAAATGCATAGCTGAATTATGTTCAAGTTTCTGTATAAATTGTAATTTTTGTTTTCATAAAAACTTGTTATTTTATTGTAATTTTTGTTTTCATAAAAACTAGAAGAACGTGCATGAAAATGTTTGAAATCGGTAGTTTCTCTTTAGGTATGGCTTTTAAGCATATAGGCCTCCCCATGGATATAAGATAACAATAAGAGGATAGATTCGGCCTGTATCCAGTGTTATCAACTACTTTAAGAAGTTCAAATATAAATTGGCATTCACTCAGTTATGTACGGTGTACGTACGGTTCATCTCCTGAGGATGCCCTGTGGAGGGGTGAAACACGTGTAGAGTAGATTAACGGCGATATTTGTGTTTCGCATTGTTTGCCGCACGCGCATTTATCAGCGGGCTGGCGGGCGGTGCATTTCATTACACGACTACTGCTGAATAGCGGAAGTAGCTATATATTAGTCCCTCTCTTACTTAGGATAGACTTTCGCAAAGTAACGCCTGAATCTATTAGATACGTAGTGTTCTTTTTTTGAAAAAAAAAACTTTTCATCATTACGTAACACCTATAAATATGCATCTATTCAGAATATATATTATGTTTTTATTTGTGCCTTTATACAAAAGGTATTTTTCCGTGCGTTTGTTTGTTACAATTACAATTATTATTGCAATAAAATTTAGTTAGGTTGGACTTCCGCGACGTAACCTCTATTAGATTCTAATTTTTTTCGTAATGTATTTGTTGCAGATTTTTCCGATGTCATTATTTGTATTAATTGTTTTTCAGTATTTTCCATCATCATCATTCTTTCATTCCCAAGAAGTCCATTCTGGGCAATGCCTCACCTGTATAGATTTCCAATACGACCAGTTGGAAGTAGCCTGTACACACTACACAATACTAGCTGGTCCGAGGATCTAATTCCAGAATGTAATAGTGTATAAAATAATTTTAATTAAATTTACAATCATAATAACTTTATAAATAATATATTATCATAGCAGCCCCCTATTGATTATAAAAGGGATTTCCCCGGGATTATCCGCTCTATCGCTATGTCGAGTCCCCGCAGCGCGACCGCTCGGCATGTTGTTTATTAATATATCCGACATGTTAAACTACAGAAAGCAATTAACTTCGCGTGTTAAGTAAATTGGTCCACGATAATGCCATGGTACAAGTAACAAGGGACCAAAATATATATAAATTATGATAAATACCTACTAAAATAAATTGTTTATTTAATCATTATTTTTAGTTCGGAGTTTTATCCTTGTTCGGACATCTCAACCTCGTTGTAACTATCATAAAGGTTCACCATTAAAACATTTAACAAACATTGTGGAGGCAAGACTTTAATTTGCAAAATCATCTAGCTAAGTATATTCCAATTTTTTTGGACCCTTCCTCACCTTAGCCTTTCTAAAATTCTTACGATCCCCTAAAACTCGAGTCGTCTTTCGAATTGCCCAGCTTAACAAATTGCCCCCTATTGGGCGTTGGCCCCTCGTTAGGAAACCCTGGTCGGAGAAGCGGCTTTCTGACTTAGGTTCCGGCAAAATAGATTGAGCGCTGCCAACAACCCTCAAAGACTTTGACAGTAATTATCTTTTGCTTAGATCCTTGGTTCATTCCATCATCAAACAATTAGTACAGTCCAATTTTTGAATCAAATAACATTTAAATATCATTATCTAATATCTGATAATACATGAATTTGGATTTCGATCTTTTGGCACAAGAGTTCCGAGACTTAAAAAGGTTTTGAGTGAGGCATTTATCCTTATATATATATATATATATATATATATATATATATATATATATATATATATATATATATATATATATATATATATATATATATACACATATCTAATATATAAAATTCTCGTGTCACGGTATTCGAACTTGAACTACCAAATTTTACATGCTTATTCAGTATGTCTGAGTATCGGCTACTATCTATTTCCCATACCCCTAAGTGATAAGGGTGGTCCACCCCTAAATTTTATTTTTAATTTTTAAGACATTTTTTTATTTTTATTTTATTATGATACAGCATACAAAAATAAATACAAACCTAAATTTTCACCCCTCTACGATCAACCCTTATCTTACATTTGTTAATTAAAAACTTTAATTTTTTTTGCAAAACAACGTTTGCGGGATCAGCTAGTATATATATATATATGTATTACTAATCATATGTTTGATTATTATGTCACTTACGACAGGCCTTATAGGAAGGCTCCATGTCACCCAGAGAGCAATGGAGTGGGCTGTGCTCGGAGTCTCGTTGCGAGATCACAACAAAAAACAACCAATATCACAGACGTAGCTCAAAGAATTGCTTATTCAAAGTGGCAGTAGGTGTGGCACATCGCTCGTGCAATAGTTTGAGTTTACTCCCCATCAGGTCGACCGACAACATAACATCGCGGGAAGTCGCTAGACGAGGATAGATCATCGTGACGATCTTTGTGGAAGGCTTGAAGTAAGCTTCCATCGGCTTTATATTGGTCTATATAAACCAAAATTTATTTATTGGTGTATTTAGTATCACAATTATTAATTATAATAAATCCGATATGTATGGATTTCGAAAACGTTATACGGCACCAGCCGCAAAAGAAAGCCACGATAACTGCCTTTGCTCCCCGACATCAGCGACTCGCCATCTTAACTATGTCATTGGTCCACCTAGTGGGCGGGCATGCCCACATCGTGGTCTTTGTTTTATATATTTACTAAATTGAAACTTAAAGTGTTAAATGTTTGAACAATAAATGTAATGTTGCAAAATAAAATAGTAATGAAACCTAGAATGTAGTGGTTGAGGATGGATGTATGGCTAATGGAATGAAAGAGAAAGACTGGGAAAATTGTAGAATGAAAGAAACAGTATGACAGATAATATGATACATAAAAGAGATGAATGATAATAATAAAAAAATATGAATAAGTTATTAGAAATAAAAGATCCCTGTCCCACACGAGATAGGGAAACGAGAGGTCCACAATAGCGGGGACCATATAAAAAAAAAATTGACACTTAAAAGACCAGAGCCCTAAATGCTACGAGTAATTTTAACAGCTTACATTTAACTCTGAAGCAAAATTAAATATGAAATACACCGACAAAGTATTTTTGAAATATAC
Organism: Battus philenor; assembly: GCF_028537555.1. Taxonomy (NCBI): domain Eukaryota; kingdom Metazoa; phylum Arthropoda; class Insecta; order Lepidoptera; family Papilionidae; genus Battus; species Battus philenor. Next base: position 9,458,215 of record NW_027181689.1, on the reverse strand, counting down.
GAAGGAATTCATGTAAAAATTTCATTACAGTTTATAACTCACGTACATTGTGAGCCCTCAATTTTCTTAGTAATGCACATTACGGCGCTGCGGTATATAATACAGGGTGTTTCATTACATGTAACATTTTGAATTCCAACATTCAGGTAATTATTTTGTGTTTAATTAAACAAAGTTCTATTTTCGTTGTACTATATATATAGTATCGTTTAATTTGCCTTTGTTTTTAATAAATGGCCAATTCAAAAACTGCTATTAATAACTCACAAAGACATGAAATCAATAATTAAAACAGTAAATAGGCTACCTCAATCGTATTCATTTTCGTCCGGCGATCAATTTGAAAATGTGAAATAAATATTGCTATTTTTGAATCTTTTTTTTTCACCTTATGTTAACTTTTAGTATAAGAGATATATTATTATTGTAATGGAGTTTAATAGGTTAGGTAGGCAATGTTGGAGACAACACCTAACGAGCTGAAGCACAAAAATTAAAACGCTCGGATGAAAGAGATACAACAACGTCGTAATAAATTATTTGTCATGTGAATGAAATAATTTTATATATAACTTTCACCACTCATTTGTACATATTAAACAATGATTCAAAATTAATATAAGTGCCCGGGCCACTGCCACTCCACACGTATATATACAGGTCGTTAATAAATCAACGACACAAAAATCGGATTACAGGGCAGATAGTGGCTAAGCCCACAATATTAATTAAATATATCTATCTGTAAGACCGCGTTATAAAATCATGTAATATTTGAAAATTTATTATTACATGACAGACGTATAATTAATAAATATTATTATGGTTACGCAAATATGAGTAAGTTGTTAAATTTAAAAAGTAACACACCGACAGCGCATGGAAGATTTGTATAGTTTAATTTTGTTACTATATTATTTTGAAATAAGAAAAATCATTGTAATTTAAGTAACAGAAATGTGCTCATCAGAAGATTGAATACGAGTTCGTTGTAGTGCGAAATTAAAATATAAAAATAAGTTCTTAAAATATCACATTCATACATTTCATAAATACAGCTGACGTGAACAATACAACGTAGGTCTGGATTAATTTATCCAACTGTAAAATAAAAGCGTTGAAAGGTCAAATGTCTCGAGTTTGTTGGAATTAAACTTCATGAAATAGGTATATTGGCCGCTGCGGACTGAATAACCTAATGTAACCAAATAAGAACTATATATAGATACAGATATTCGCTCGTAAGCAAGTTTGAACGAATTAAAAAGTATGAAAGAAATTGCAATGCAAGACTGACGAATAGATCGAGAGGAAATGTGATTCATGGAAGAGGAGAATTAAACAAAAATATGACTTAAAATCAATCATTCAATTAAAAAATAATATCTCTGTTTCTTCTTGAATAGAGGTGAACTAGAGGTCCCCGGAATAATAGAGTCCAAAAGGAGAAGAAGACTATACTTGGGATAAATCTATGAGGTAGCATCAGTAATGAGAAGATCCGAAGACCTTCGGAAATAACAGTTTAACCCAGAAAATTGGCCAATTAGAGGGGCAATGAGCAGGCCACATAACAGGTGACTCCTGAGGACCTAATGTTCTGAAGTGGAGATCATTGACAGTCAATCGCAGCATAGGGCATCTATTCACAAAATGGTCGTCGGAAGACGCAAGACTAAGGCCGCTTACAACCGGTCTTATTGGTAATCCTTAGG